>NC_090329.1:101515596-102875602 GCF_035084215.1 Heptranchias perlo | reverse complement strand
CCGCCCCCACCCCACATCTCCTTCTGCACTGCCAACACTACTCTGTCACATCACTCCTCACACCCACTCAAACCTCATCCTCATCTTACCTGCACTTACTCACCTCCCCAGTACTCATCCCACCACTACCACTCAACCCAATCCTCATACAATCTCATGGCTCTATCTCATACTCACCCTCTCATGCATCTCTTTCATGGTCAGCCTCACCCAAACTGCCACTACCTGTGCTGCAGCCACAGAGCATGCATCTCATATGTGCAGTAGGAAGCATAAGGCAAACGTGTCGTGAGCATGAAGGGGATGTACAAGGGTGTTTGAGGGTTTGTCATGGTTTTTACTTATATTTGATTTCTGATCAACTCACATTACATATTATATTGTCACCACTACTGCCACGTCTTTGCAAATCTTGTCTGGTTTGAGCAATAATGCCCTTTCCTGAGGATCACTATGAAGACCCACAACTGATGCCACCCATTGTGTCACTGCAGAGTGGGTGTAGGTGTATTTGGAGGGCTCTTTTGTGCAGACGACAGAGACGTCAGCGATGTCCCCGGTGGCACCCTGGAAGGATGCGGAGGAGAAGTTGTTGAGGGCAGTGGTGACTTTGACAGTGACAGGTAAGAAGATGGTGCTCGGGCCAGCCGGGAGCAGCTCGACATGAAGGAGGCTGCAGATGTCCACGACTACATGTCGAGTGACTCTGAGCCTCTGTCTGCACTGCTGCTCAGAGAGGTCCAGGAAGCTGAGCCTCAGTCTGTAGACCCTGTGGCGAGGGTAGTGCCTTCTGTGACGCATCTCTCTCTGCAGTTGGCCTCCCTCCTGCTGTGCAGGTGGATGTGTCACAGCATTGTGTTGTGGAGCTCCACGTGTCAGAGGTGGACGGTGTGGCCGGCGAGGCTGGTGATGCTGTTCGTCCTCCAAGGAGATCATGACTGCAGCTATGGCGTACCCAATGCGGAAGATGTACGTTTGAGGGGGTCCGCAATGTAGGTAAATGTGTCTGCACAACCGGAGTTGAGGTTGCAAGTTGGTGAATTTTATTGTTAGGAGGAGGGTGGTGGAGGCCAAACTTTGTCCAAAGTGACAGAGTGGCCTCCTGCAATGAGGGAGGATCACCCCCCACCACCTGTCAAATGGACCTTTGTAGCTACCACAGGCTGGTGGCTGCAACACGTCTATTTCAACTGGGAGTGTTTCCCCCAGTACGGGAAACAGTCTCAGTTGAGTTGAAAATCCCACCCCTCCTAAAATATCATGTCAATCAGGTGTGCAAACGACCTGAACTATCTAATTAGTTGGTTTAAGTGGGATCCTGCCGGCTTTAATTGCCGGCGGGAGTCCCACATGCGGGGGCTGCGCGCCCATCTAAGCTCATCACTGGGGAACCCGGAAGTGGGCGGGTTGGAGCCGGGCTCTGGACCAGCCCCAGCAATCCCCGATTTTCGGAGCCCCCCCGCCCCCCGCCACGAACCTGCCATCCGAAAATCAAGCCCATTGTGAGGGCCTGAGAGTAGGTTACCTGGCTTCCTACCATCATTAAAAAATCAAAATTATTAAAAAGAGCTTTACTGTCCCTTAGTAATTCATTGGCTGTGAAGTGCTTTGGGGCATCCTGAGGACGTGAAAGGTGCTACATAAATGCAAGGTCTATCTTTTTTGCTTTCTCAATCATTTTTTATGTCTATGCATTGTTACAAGCTTCTATGTTTCTGGACAAGTATGTGGTGAGAAGAACTTTAAGCTTAGTGCTCATCTACTTTCTAAATTACTGGAACAGTACACTCTCATGATTATGAAAAACAAATACCCTCCGGGGAACCTGGACTTTGAGACGGCACACTTCCATCACTCTCTTCACCAATTTCTTTCTCCGTTGTTTCAATGCCAACATCAACTACTGCTGGCTGTCTTTTCAGTTTGGAAAACCTCCTCAGTGGGGGTTCTTGGATGAAGAAGATAAGAAACATGCCAAGAAGTGCAAATAATACAAAAGAAAAGAAGATAAGAGTAAGTAAATTAAAAGATAAGCAACAGGAAAGCAGGAAGACCAAATTTTGACAGTTTCAGTTTAATGTAATGGCAGCTTAAATGAAAAAAGTGGAACACATACAGATTGATGCATTTTAGAAATCACATTGTAAAGCACTTAAAGGCTTCCCTGTCATGATGCTTTGCTACCCTCATGTGGCATACCTTCATGGAACAGTCATCATACTGCAGCTGTACAAGGACAAAACAGCTACTTACGTCCTTCATCAGAATCATCATCATTAATCCACCATGGTTTTGTATCTTTTTTGATTTCCTTCCTCTTATGCTGCCCCAATGAACTCAGAACACTGGATTTTGGTGAATTTCCCAAATCAACAGATTCATCTGAAACAGACTGGAAATGTGCACAAGGTAATCAGAATTCCTCTAATCCCACATGGTTTTCTGTTGAGAGTTGGACTGAACAATTATTAGTTATTTTTCACACTCAAAAAGGTAGAATAATGCTACACATTATACAGACAATTATAAACTTACTGAAATGATACTTTTCACTCTAAGAACACAATTTTTACGGGCAAAAATGTTTCAACATGTCATATCTGCTTATAACAGAAAAACAAAGACTGATCAAGGTTTAATAATAATCCAATAATGATTTTATAAGTTAAAACCATTGAGGGCAAATCAGTATTTCCAATCATGGAAGGAGACTTGTAGAATGTCCCGTAACACCAACTTTTGAAAGGAATTCAAAATTTGTTGAAAGGAAGCTACTTGAAACTTGCTTATACCCACCAAAGGCAAAAAAATCCCGAGAAAAACACTTGCATGTGCCATCACTCGAACCTCTGGTTTGAATTACTGCCTTGTAACTCGTTGTAAGCCAGTACATAATTTATTTTAGTTGCTAATGCTCCCTATTTTATGTACTTGCAACAATCTTTGCAACTACATAATTTTAATGCAAGCAGGCCCACATCAGTATCAGTACTTTGCATCAAAGGTTAGCGTTTAAGAATCAAAGACCGAAGCGAAAATAAAATGCAAAACAGGTGTATACAAATAATAAATTTTGTATCTTGAATATGAACTGAAAGGTACATTAAAAATCTTACATCTGCGCGCACTTTTTCTATTATAAATTCTATGTCCCCATTTATAATGGAAAGTGCCTACGTAACGTTGTCTAGCTTTAACTCTTCTTTCGGATGAGACATCAAAGAAGGCCCTGTCTGCCCTCTCAGGTGGACCTAAAAGATGCCATGGCACTATTCAAAGACGAGCAGGGGAATTCTACCGTTGTCCTGACCAACATTTATCCTTCAACCAACATCACAAACAGATTTTCTGGTCATTTATCTCACTGCTGCGTGTGCGACTTTGCTGTGTGCAAACTGGCTGCCATGTTTGCCTTCATTACAACACTGACTTTACTTCAAAAGTACTTCATTGGCTGTGAAGCACTTTGGGATGTCCTGAGGTTGTGAAATGTGCTGTATAAATGCAAGTCTTTCTTTTCTTATTTCTTTAATTACACCCACCTGCCAGTAGTGGTACCACAGTGCCCCTACTGGCAGGAGAGTGTAATTATAGCCTCACTAATTGATATAGTTTCCCTTATAAATATGGACATGAGGATTTATAATGGAAATGTAAAAATAAGGACATGAATGTATGGCTTTAAAATGAAAACTGAATTATATTGGAGCCCTGGTCCAATTACCCTCCCTCCCACTCAATGATGAAATTACCACGTATCCCAGTTAAGAGAAAATAGTAGTAGCTAGCAGATTTCAAAAGGGATGATCGTTCTAGACAAACCTCATAGAATTCTTTGAAGAGGTAACTGACATGGTAGATGGGGGAAATACAGTGGATACAATGTACAAGGGCTTTAAGACAGCCTATGACAGGGTACCACATAGGAGATTACTACAGAAGATTAAGGGGTATGGAATTAGATGGAGGATAGCAAAGTGGATTAAAAATTTGTTAGATAGTAGGAGTTAAGAGCAATTTTTCAGAGTGGTTAG
Source organism: Heptranchias perlo (assembly GCF_035084215.1). Taxonomy (NCBI): domain Eukaryota; kingdom Metazoa; phylum Chordata; class Chondrichthyes; order Hexanchiformes; family Hexanchidae; genus Heptranchias; species Heptranchias perlo. The sequence continues at coordinate 102,871,568 of NC_090329.1, read as the reverse complement.
ATGTGGTATTGGTGTCCCAAGGGGTTCAGTTCCGAGGCTACTTCTGTTTAATGTGAATATCGATGATTTTGATATAGGCCTAGATGGAGTGGTGTGGAAATTTGCAGATGATACCAAAATGGTAAATATAGTTAATTCTTTAAAAGACCAAAGGAAACTGTAAAAGGATATTGATAAGATGGGGGAATGTGCTAGCACGTGGCAGATGTAATTCAATGTCAGTATGAGCTGATGCATTTTGGTTAAAAAAAGCCTTGATTATGCACTGAATAGAAATAGGCTCAGTGCTGTGGAATAGAAGAGGGATTTGGGGGTACATGTTCACAGGATATTAAAGGCAGCTTCATAGGTTGATAAACCTGTTTAAAAAAAAGCTAATGGAATTCTAGGTTTTATCACAAGAGGCATAGAATATAAAAGCCAAGAAGTAATGATGAGCCTTTACAAAACCTTATTAAGACCTCAAAAAGATTACCATATACAGTTTTGGGCTCCACACTGTTAGAAGGATATTGAAGCTTTAGAGAAGGTACAATGCAAATTCACTAGGATGCTGCTTGGTACGAGCAAATAAGACATACTTGAAAAACTGAAGCAGACTGTTTCCAGTAGTTAAGGGTCTAGAGCCAGGGGCCTTGGATAAAGGATTAAACATAAGATTTGGAACAGAGAGTAACATAACTTCCCTGCTTTTCAGTTCTATCCCTCGAGAAATGAACCCCAGTACTTTGTTTGCTTTTTTTATAGCTTTATAACCTGCGAGACTACTTTTAGTGATTTGTGTATCTAAAACCCAGATCCCTCTGCTCCTCTACCTCATTTCGACTCTTATTTTCCAAGGAATATGTGGCCTCTTTATTCTTCCTACCAAAGTTCTATACAAGTTCTTTCTTTGCTTATCACCACTTTGAATAATAAGCTCCTCTAAGTGTTCTACAATCTCTAACCACCTCCTGTGTGAAAACTGAGTTGAAATACTTTGTTACTATCTACCATCCCCTCACTCATCACTAAGGTAGATAAATCTCCGGGACCTGATGAAATGTATCCCAGGACGTTATGGGAGGTTAGGGAGGAAATTGCGGGACCCCTAGCAGAGATATTTGAATCATCCACCGCTACAGGTGAGGTGCCTGAAGATTGGAGGGTAGCAAATGTTGTGCCTTTGTTTAAGAAGGGCGGCAGGGAAAAGCCTGGGAACTACAGACCGGTGAGCCTGACATCTGTAGTGGGTAAGTTGTTAGAGGGTATTCTGAGGGACAGGATCTACAGGCATTTGGAGAGGCAGGAACTGATTAGGAACAGTCAGCATGGTTTTGTGAGAGGAAAATCATGTCTCACGAATTTGATTGAGTTTTTTGAAGGGGTAACCAAGAAGATAGATGAGGGCTGTGCAGTAGACGTGGTCTACATGGACTTCAGCAAAGCCTTTGACAAGGTACCGCATGGTAGGTTATTACATAAGGTTAAATCTCATGGGATCCAAGGTGAGGTAGCCAATTGGATACAAAATTGGCTTGACGACAGAAGACAGAGGGTGGTTGTGGAGGGTTGTTTTTCAAACTGGATGCCTGTGTCCAGCGGTGTGCTTCAGGGATCGGTGCTGGGTCCGCTGTTATTTGTTATTTATATTAATGATTTGGATGAGAATTTAGGAGGCACGGTTAGTAAGTTTGCAGATGACACCAAGATTGGTGGCATTGTGGACAGTGAAGAAGGTTATCTAGGATTGCAACGGGATCTTGATAAATTGGGCCAGTGGGCCAATGAATGGCAGATGGAGTTTAATTTAGATAAATGTGAGGTGATGCATTTTGGTAGATCGAATCGGGCCAGGACCTACTCAGTTAATGGTAGGGCGTTGGGGAGAGTTATAGAACAAAGAGATCTAGGAGTACAGGTTCATAGCTCCTTGAAAGTGGAGTCACAGGTGGATAGGGTGGTGAAGAAGGCATTCGGCATGCTTGGTTTCATTGGTCAGAACATTGAATGCAGGAGTTGGGATGTCTTGTTGAAGTTGTACAGGGCATTGGTGAGGCCACACTTGGAATACTGTGTACAGTTCTGGTCACCCTATTATAGAAAGGATATTATTAAACTAGAAAGGGTGCAGAAAAGATTTACTAGGATGCTACCGGGACTTGATGGTTTGACTTATAGGGAGAGGTTAGACAGACTGGGACTTTTTTCCCTGGAGAGTAGGAGGTTAAGGGGTGATCTTATAGAAGTCTATAAAATAATGAGGGGCATAGATAAGGTAGATAGTCAAAATCTTTTCCCAAAGGTAGGGGAGTCTATAACGAGGGGGCATAGATTTAAGGTGAGAGGGGAGAGATACAAAAGGGTCCAGAGGGGCAATTTTTTCACTCAAAGGGTGGTGAGTGTCTGGAACGAGCTGCCAGAGGCAGTAGTAGAGGCGGGTACAATTTTGTCTTTTAAAAAGCATTTGGACAGTTACATGGGTAAGATGGGTATAGAGGGATATGAGCCAAGTGCAGGAAATTGGGACTAGCTTAGTGGTATAAACTGGGCGACATGGACATGTTGGGCCGAAGGGCCTGTTTCCATGTTGTAACTTCTATGATTCTATAAATCTTGCTTCCTTTATTTCCTAGAGGTGTGGCACTGTAATGAAATGATTCAATGCAAGGAATACTATCGAAGAACATTTAATTTTAGGAACTTTTGTTTAATGCCATGCCACAGCTTTAAAAAAGATAACTGAAATTTGCCATGGTCTTTGTCAAAGGCGATTTTATTTCCTTTCACTTCGAAAATGTATCAGCAGTGAATTTTGCACTCAGTGAAGGACAAACATACCAGGGAACATGACAATTTTTTTGCCACAAAGTATCAGCATCAAGCATTCCCAAGCCCAGTAAAGCATCAGCCAATAAAGAGTAAAGCTCCTTGCACTCTGCCCAAACTCTGGCCCAGAGTTTCTGCTCGATTGCACTGGCTTTTCAGCGCAATCTCGCCGAATCAGCGTAAAACAGAGGAATTTCGATTTATGCCGGGTGTAATTTGCACCCGGCGTAAATAGAGTTTTCTCAATGTTTTGAGCGGGCTAAAAAAAATTGTGGAAACTAGCCCCGCCCACAAAATTGGTCACCCCACCCCCCCCCCGCTCGAAACAACGAGGATGGTCAGTATCTGCCAATTGCATCAGCCTGCACTGTTCAAGGCGGGTTTTAAAATTATGCTAGCTTTTTTTTTAGGCGCAAAGGCACTATTTAGTAAATGCTTCAGTAGGGTTTTTTTGAGTCATTTTCAGTGATTTTAAAATCGGATTATTCACAGATAGGACTAGACAGCTTTATTAAAAATGCTTGTTTTTAAGTCATAAGCCCATTTTCAGCTGCTTTAATAAAACTGCACCAGGTTACCACTCTTAAATACATCTCTTAAACACATCAATGAATTTTTTTTATTGTAAAAAAGCAAACAAAAGATTACACTACGTTAAGCTGCTGAACTGCACTGATTCATTGCAGATTTTACGTTTGTGATTATGTTAATGCATTTTAGGTCCTACGATAAGGTCTCTCACAGGAGGTTGGTGAACAAAGTTAGAGCACGTGGAATTGGGGGTAATATACTGGCATGAATTGAATCATAGAATCATAGAAGTTTACAACATGGAAACAGGCCCTTCGGCCCAACATGTCCATGTCGCCCAGTTTATACCACTAAGCTAGTCCCAATTTCCTGCACTTGGCCCATATCCCTCTATACCCATCTTACCCATGTAACTGTCCAAATGCTTTTTAAAAGACAAAATTGTACCCGCCTCTACTACTGCCTCTGGCAGCTCGTTCCAGACACTCACCACCCTTTGAGTGAAAAAATTGCCCCTCTGGACCCTTTTGTACCTCTCCCCTCTCACCTTAAATCTATGTCCCCTCGTTATAGACTCCCCTACCTGTGGGAAAAGATTTTGACTATCGACCTTATCTATGCCCCTCATTATTTTATAGACTTCTATAAGATCACCCCTAAACCTCCTACTCTCCAGGGGAAAAAGTCTCAGTCTATCCAACCTCTCCCGATAAGTCAAACCATCAAGTCCCGGCAGCATCCTAGTAAATCTTTTCTGCACTCTTTCTAGTTTAATAATATCCTTTCTATAATAGGGTGACCAGAACTGTACACAGTATTCCAAGTGTGGCCTTACGAATGTCTTGTACAACTTCAACAAGACATCCCAACTCTTGTATTCAATGTTCTGACCAATGAAACCAAGCATGCTGAATGCCTTCTTCACCACCCTATCCACCTGTGACTCCACTTTCAAGGAGCTATGAACCTGTACTCCTAGATCTCTTTGTTCTATAACTCTCCCCAATGCCCTACCATTAACGGAGTAGGTCCTGGCCCGATTCGATCTACCAAAATGCATCACCTCACATTTATCTAAATTAAACTCCATCTGCCATTCATCGGCCCACTGGCCCAATTTATCAAGATCCTGTTGCAATCCTAGATAACCTTCTTCACTGTCCACAATGCCACCAATCTTGGTGTCATCTGCAAACTTACTAACCATGCCTCCTAAATTCTCATCCAAATCATTAATATAAATAACAAATAACAGCGGACCCAGCACCGATCCCTGAGGCACACCGCTGGTCACAGGCCTCCAATTTGAAAAACAACCCTCCACAACCACCCTCTGCCTCCTGTCGTCAATCCAATTGTGTATCCAATTGGCTACCTCACCTTGGATCCCGTGAGATTTAACCTTATGTAACAACCTACCATGCGGTACCTTGTCAAAGGCTTTGCTGAAGTCCATGGAGACCACGTCTACTGCACAGCCCTCATCTATCTTCTTGGTTACCCCTTCAAAAAACTCAATCAAATTTGTGAGACATGATTTTCCTCTCACAAAACCATGCTGACTGTTCCTAATCAGTCCCTACCTCTCCAAATGCCCGTAGATCCTGTCTCTCAGAATACCCTCTAACAACTTACCCACTACAGATGTCAGGCTCACCGGTCTGTAGTTCCCAGGCTTTTCCCTGCCACCCTTCTTAAACAAAGGCACAACATTTGCTACCCTCCAATCTTCAGGCACCTCACCTGTAGCTGTCGATGATTCAAATATCTCTGCTAGGGGTCCCGCAATTTCCTCCCTAACCTCCCATAACGTCCTGGGATACATTTCATCAGGTCCCGGAGATTTATCTACCTTGATGCGCGTTAAGACTTCCAGCACCTCCCTCTCTGTAATATGTACACTCCTCAAGAAATCACTATTTATTTCCCAAAGTTCCCTAACATCCATGCCTTTCTCAACCGTAAATACCGATGCGAAATATTCATTTAGGATCTCACCCATCTCTTGTGGTTCCGCACATAGATGACCTTGTTGATCCTTAAGAGGCCCTACTCTCTCCCTAGTTACTCTTTTGGCCTTTATGTATTTTTTTTTTTATTCGTTCACGGGATGTGGGCGTCGCTGGCAAGGCCGGCATTTATTGCCCATCCCTAATTGCCCTCGAGAAGGTGGTGGTGAGCCGCCTTCTTGAACCGCTGCAGTCCGTGTGGTGACGGTTCTCCCACAATGCTGTTAGGAAGGGAGTTCCAGGATTTTGACCCAGCGACAATGAAGGAACGGCGATATATTTCCAAGTCGGGATGGTGTGTGACTTGGAGGGGAACGTGCAGGTGGTGTTGTTCCCATGCGCCTGCTGCCCTTGTCCTTCTAGGTGGTAGAGGTCGCGGGTTTGGGAGGTGCTGTCGAAGAAGCCTTGGCGAGTTGCTGCAGTGCATCCTGTGGATGGTGCACACTGCAGCCACAGTGCGCCGGTGGTGAAGGGAGTGAATGTTTAGGGTGGTGGATGGGGTGCCAATCAAGCGGGCTGCTTTATCTTGGATGGTGTCGAGCTTCTTGAGTGTTGTTGGAGCTGCACTCATCCAGGCAAGTGGAGAGTATTCCATCACACTCCTGACTTGTGCCTTGTAGATAGTGGAAAGGCTTTGGGGAGTCAGGAGGTGAGTCACTCACCGCAGAATACCCAGCCTCTGACCTGCTCTCGTAGCCACAGTATTTATATGGCTGGTCCAGTTAAGTTTCTGGTCAATGGTGACCCCCAGGATGTTGATGGTGGGGGATTCGGTGATGGTAATGCCGTTGAATGTCAAGGGGAGGTGGTTAGACTCTCTCTTGTTGGAGATGGTCATTGCCTGGCACTTATCTGGCGCGAATGTTACTTGCCACTTATGAGCCCAAGCCTGGATGTTGTCCAGGTCTTGCTGCATGCAGGCTCGGACTGCTTCATTATCTGAGGGGTTGCGAATGGAACTGAACACTGTGCAGTCATCAGCGAACATCCCCATTTCTGACCTTATGATGGAGGGAAGGTCATTGATGAAGCAGCTGAAGATGGTTGGGCCAAGGACACTGCCCTGAGGAACTCCTGCAGCAATGCCCTGAGGCTGAGATGATTGGCCTCCAACAACCACTACCATCTTCCTTTGTGCTAGGTATGACTCCAGCCACTGGAGAGTTTTCACCCTGATTCCCATTGACTTCAATTTTACTAGGGCTCCTTGGTGCCACACTCGGTCAAATGCTGCCTTGATGTCAAGGGCAGTCACTCTCACCTCACCTCTGGAATTCAGCTCTTTTGTCCATGTTTGGACCAAGGCTGTAATGAGGTCTGGAGCCGAGTGGTCCTGGCGGAACCCAAACTGAGCATCGGTGAGCAGGTTATTGGTGAGTAAGTGCCGCTTGATAGCACTGTCGACGACACCTTCCATCACTTTGCTGATGATTGAGAGTAGACTGATGGGGCGGTAATTGGCCGGATTGGATTTGTCCTGCTTTTTGTGGACAGGACATACCTGGGCAATTTTCCAGGTATGTCCTGTCCAAGCTCTTTGGATTCACCTTTGCCTTATCTGCCAAAGCAATCTCATGTCCCCTTTTTGCCCTCCTGATTTCTTTCTTAACTCTACTCCGGCAATCACTATACTCTTCAAGGGATCCACTTGATCCCAGCTGCCTATGCATGTCATATGCCTCCTATTGAGATTTATCTACCTTGATGCGCGTTAAGACTTCCAGCAGATTGAGAATTGGTAACAGACAGAAAACAGAGAGTCGGAATAAACGGGTCTTTTTCAGGTTATCACTAGCGGGGTACCGCAGGGATCGGTGATTGGGCCCCAGCTATTCACAATCTATATCAATAATTTGGATGAGGGGACCAAATGTATTATTACCAAGTTTGTTGATGACACAAAACTCGGTGGGAATGTGAGTTGTGAGGAGGATGCAAAGAGGCTTCAAGGGAATATCGACAGGCTAAATGAGTGGGAAGAACATGGCAGATGGAATATAATGTGGAAAAATGTGAAGTTATCCACTTTGGTAGGAAAAACAGAAATGCAGAGTATTTTTTAAATGGTGAGAGATTGGGAAATGTTGATGTACAAGGATACCCAGGTCCCTTTGAACATGAGTCACTGAAAACAAACATGCAGGTGCAGCAAGCAATTAGGAAGGCAAATGGTATGTTGGCCTTTATTATAAGAGGATTTGAGTACAGGAGTAAAGATATGTTACTGCAATTATATAGGGCCTTGGTGAGACCGCATCTGGAGTATTGTGCACAATTTCGGTCTCCTTACCTAAGGATATACTTGCCATAGAGGGAGTGCAACAAAGGTTCACCCAGACTGATTCCTGGGGTGGCGGGATTGTCGTATGAGGAGAGATTGAATAGACTAGGCCTGTATTCTCTAGAGTTTAGAAGAACGAGGGGTGATCTCATTGAAACATACAAAATTCTTACAGTCTCGACAGATTAGATGCAAGGAGGATGTTTCCCCTGGCTAGGGAATCTAGAACCAGGGGTCACAGTCTCAGAATAAGGGGTAGGCCATTTAGGACTGAGATGAGGAGATATTTCTTCACTCTGAGGGTGGTGAATCTTTGGAATTCTACACCCCAGAGGGCTGTGGAGGCTCAGTCATTGAGTACATTCAAAACAAAGATCTAGATTTATCTAGATATCTAGATTTTAAAGGCATCAAGGGATATAGGGATAATGCAGGAAAATGGCGTTGAGGTAGAAGATCAGCCATGATCTTGTTGAATGGCGGAGCAGGCTCAAGGGGCCAGATGGCCTCCTCCTGCTCCTATTTCTTATGTTCTTTTAGCAGAAACTTGCGCCAGCTCAAAGCGGAAACTTTGGGCCTAGATGTTTTAACCCAGCCTCAGGAGAGCTTATCATACTGTATTAGTGTGACATTTTCTCTTACGACGCTGGTTAATCTCATGTCTATGAGCGAGATTGCTAGTTTCAGAGTAGTTTGGGGCTGTGAATTCATGTCCACAAGGAACTGGGTTGAGACTGTCCACAAACTCACTTTGGTTTTGACTCTTTCATGCAGGTCAGAGAAAGAAGGCGTTCATCCCATGAGCTTGGTTGGATTCAAACCATTTCCCATGAGGTAAATTGCACGGTGTGGTCGACGGACATCTGTCCTCCATTGTTCAGCACAATGGGACTGCGATCACTTTTCCACAGTGTTCTAATCCAGTGTACCAAACTGCTCTCCATGCCCACCTTCACGTGCATTTTGTAACTGCTCAAATGTAAGTTCCTAATTGCAGTTTGTGTGTACTGCTGCAATTTACTGATACAATTAAAATCATGGATCATGCAACCAACCCACAAGAAATCACCTCCAAATAAATTAACGTTAAATTCAGAAATATCTTCGATGAAAACAGAGCTCTACTAGAGCAAAAATAACTTACCTCTTTCAAGAATTGCTCAAACTGTTCCTCTATCTCCTCCTTGGTGAGTTTATGACTCATGATTTCAATGCGTTGCAAACTGATCCTTCAGAATAGAACTCTAGAACAAAAACACAGGCTATGATATCAATCCAAGAAAGTAGTCAGTATATTTTAGGAAAGGTTTGCGGATCAGCAGACAGGTTGATCTCAACTTCTGCCCTGATCCTCTACACGTTTATCATCGTCGCCCATCCTACAAGAGGTACAGCTTAGCTATGTTGGGGGCACAGACGTCAGTGCATCTGGTGCACAACTGGATTAGCCATCCTTCACCAGATCTGGCTGGATCACATCAGGCAATAGCAGGCCTCACTGTCCTCTGCCAAAACCACCCACTACTCCAGGATCATCCTGGACAGCAAAAATAACCACTGACTGTTTTTCTCCACTATCAAATATCTCCTTTGACCCTCTCCCCTGCCCCCAAAACCCTCACCTTCTTAATCACCGAAACTAAGACCATACGTTCAGCTGGCTTTGCTGCTTTCCCTCCTTCCTCTTGCCCACCAAGACAGCGGCACCCCCTGACCCAGGATACTCCTGCTCTAACCCTAAGCCTTTCTCTCTAGCTTCTCTCCAATCTCCCCTCATGTCACGTTCTCTTTGAACTCATCTTGTCCATGAGAACCACCTCCTACTCCCATTCACACTAAACTGCTGTCCACCCAACTTATCTTTCTGGACCCAATGCTAGCTGACCATTATAAATGTTTCCCTTTTCTCAGGAAACTGTCACCCTCTCCTCAAGAACTGTCACCCATCATCTTTCCCCCCCCCCCCCTCCTCAAAAAACCATCCTTGCAAACTTCCAAAGTCCTTGAATGTTTTTGTTTCTCAAATACACACCCATCTTTCGCGCAACTCCTTGTTTGAATCTCCCAATCAGGTTTCCACCCCTACCATAGCACCGAACAGCCCTAACCAAAGTCACAAACAACATTGCACTGTGGTACATTATCTCTCCTCATCCTCTCTGCAGCCTATCATGGAGGCAAATGGTGTGGTCGACCAACACCTCTCCTCCATTGTCCAGCTTAGTGGGACTGCCATCACTTGGGTCCACTATTACCTACCTGATCGTAGCCAGAACATTTCAGCAATGGGTTTCTCTTTCCACCCCTGCATTGTTACCTCTGGAGCCCCCATAGGATCTATCCTTGGCCCCCTCCTCTTCCGCATCTAAATGCTTCCCCTGGACAACATTGACCCCATGTTTGCAGGTAGTTTCCAAATATATGCTGACGATACCCAGCTTTACCTCTCCATCACTTTTTAGACCCCTCTGCTGTGCTCGAAGCCATCGTCTTTGGATTCTGCCACAAACTCCATACTATTGCCACTGATTCCAACCCCTTCCCGACCACTGTCTCATGCTGCACCTTGGCTTCCTAATTGACCCCAAGCTGAGCTTCTGATCCCATATCCTCTCCATCACAAAGAACCATCTACTTCCAACTCCATAACATCACCCTGCCTCCGACTCTACCTCAGACAACGTGCCGCTGAAAACCTCAGGCTCAACTATTGTTCTTCTGGCCAGCTTTGCATCCCCCAGTAAACCATATGATCCAGAACTCTCCTGCCTGTCCCCTATCCTGCACCAAGCCGAACTCACCCATCACTCCAGTCCTCGCTGACCTACATTTGCTCCTGGTCCCCCAACTCCACAAATTTAAAATCCTCCGGTTTTGATAGAGTAAATAAGGAGAAACTGTTTCCAGTGGCAGAAGGGTCGGTAACCAGAGGGCACAGATGTAAAGTGATCGGCAAAAGAGCCAGAGGCGACATGAGGAAAACATGTTTTACGCAGCGAGTTGTAACAATCTGCAATGCACTGCCTAAAAGGGTGGTGGAAGCAGATTCAATAGTCACTTTCAAAAAGGAATTGGATAAATACGTGAAGGGAAAAAATTTACAGGGCTATGGGGAAAGAGCAGGAGTAGGGACTAATTGGATAGCTCTTTCAAAGAGCCGGCATTGGCACGATGGGTCGAATGGCCTCCTCCTGTGCTTTACCTACTATGATACTATGAAAATTCCCTTTATAGTCTCATCCCTCCCTATCTCTGTAACTGCCCACAGCCCTACAATCCCCCCACCACCAGCCCCCCAGCAACCTGAAGTCTCCTTTCCTCCGATTCTGTCCTCTTGTGCATTCCCCCCCACTTCCCATTGCCCCTCCATTGGCAGCCATGCCTTCAGCCACTTAGGTCGCACACTGGAATTTACTCCGGATAGGCCTCCTCCACTTTACCTCCTCTCCTCCTTTCAGACCCTCCTTAAAACAAACCTCTTTGACCACTCCTAATACCACCTTTTTGGTTCGATATCCATTTTTTGACAAACACCTCTTTGAAGCAGGTCGGGAAGATTTTCTACGTAAAGCAGGTTGCAACTGTTGATTTGTCCATACAACTCAAAATTTAACAGAAATAAACACCAAAGCTGTTAAAAAAAACCTTCAGTACAGTGCAAAATAACATTATTCCACCTTCCAAATAAAGAATATCCAAGTAGCTCAAGCAGAAACATGTAAAGCAGCAGCTCTAACTCATACAGCATCAGAGAGGTAGGAGGCAGGCACACTCCCAAGAATCTTCTTCCCATCCCACTCCTCAGCTGTAAGTCATCAATCCTGCCATGGCATTATTGAGACCAGGGACTTCTCCAGACAGAGAGAACCGAGAACCAAAAAACACAATCAACAAGGACAAATTGCCTCCTCCTGGGCATCATACAAGCCACAGGATCTGCATCATCCATTCTAATAGGACGACCCCATCCCAGTCCTGTGGATAATGGAAACTAGTGGATAGTTAAACCCCCAAATTTTAATTTTGCATGTATGATAGAAAAGAGGTAAATCTCCTGTAATATAAATCAGGGTCAATGTGATCTCCTGGACTACTTTTGATCACCTAAAGAGGTTGGAGAGAACTCTTCCAAACTTTTCCCACCCTAATTGACTTGGGCTGTTATCTGGTTTAATGCATCTCTTAAGGAGATTACATGGCTCCGGGTGGGTAGGGAGTGTCTGGTTCATGATGCACAAGACATTACAACCATATAGGACAAGCTGGATAGACCAATGAGACTTTTCCTGTCTGTCATTTACATATTTTTGTATATTAGTACCCCAAGAGTGAAGTTCAAACAAATTTTTTAAAATTCAGCAATTTTTATTCACCTAAAAAAGATAAAATAGATGTTTGATAGGAGGTTGGATAATGATGTGACATCTTGCACAAGGCATTACCATGTGTTAATTTCTGGTGAATAATCTGGAAGGTAATAATTGAAGCACAAATAATGGAAAGTCCACTGTATTTCCTGGTGTCCAGTCATAGGAACAGGAGCAGGCCATTCAACCCCTCAATGTTCCCCCATTCAATGAGATCATGGCTGATTTGTAGCTGAATTCCATTTACTCGCCTTGGCTCCATATCTCTTAATGTCCTTGGCTGGCAAAAATCTATCGATCTCAGGATTTAAAATTATTAATTGAGCTAGCATCTACTTCTTTGTGTGGGAGAGAGTTCCACACTTCTACCATTCTTTGCGTGAATAAATGTTTCCTAACTTCTCTCTTGAATAGCCTGGCTCTGGTTTTAAGACTATGTCCCCTTGTCCTAGACTCCCCCACCAGCGAAAAAAGTTTCTATCTACCCGATTAATTCTTTTCAAAATCCAAAAACCTAAATCAAATCAAATTGCAAAAAAGTAGGTGCTTGCCTGTCCTCTCCACCGAGGATAATGTGCTCAGTAAGCCCAACCAACATCCAGTCCAGGATGAGCTGTACCTTACGCTAGCTAAACAATGAAAACCAAAACAATTATCTTATGTCTCTGCAACAAACTCCGTATCCTTGCCACTGATCCATTCCCCTCCCTGGCTACTGTCAGGCTCAGGCTCAACAAATTCGCAACCCTGGTGTCTTCTCTGACCCCAAGCTTATTCCCTTTCCATCACTTCTACCTCAGTCACATCACCTGCATCTGTCCCTGTTACAACCAATCTGCTGCTGAAACCATGCCTTTATCATCTCAAGACTCAACTATTCCAATGCTCTCCTAGCCAGCCTCCTATCCTCCAACATCCAAAAACTTCAGCTCATCCAAAGCTCTGCTCCCAGTATCCTATCCCATACAAATTCCCACTCATCTATCACTCTTCCCCCCACCCCCCAACCCCAGGTCCTTGTTGACCTACATTGAATCCCAGTCCCCCAACATCTCAAATTTAAAATTCTCACCCTGTAGTTTAAATCCCTCCATGGCTTCCCTCGCCTCCCTATCTCCAACCTCCTCCAGCTGTACAAACTCCCCCTGCCCCTGAACTTTCCATTAATCTGACCCCCTCCTCTCTTTGCCCCATAATTGGCCAGTACTTAGGTCCCACTCTCAGGATCAAGTCCCTAAACCCTTTACTTCACTCTCCTTCTTTAAGGCACTTCTTAAAACCCATCTTTGACCAAGCTTTTGGTCACCCCTCCTAATCTCTCTTTCTTTGGTTCATAGTCTGTTTTATCCTCATACTTCTGTAAATATAACATTACAAACAGGAGTAGGCCATTCAGCCCCTCAAGCATGTTTTGCCACTAAATTAGATCATGGCTGATCTGTACCTCAACCCCATTTACCCCCTTTTGCTCCAAATACCTAGATACCTAATAAAATAACTATCGCTCTCAGTCGATAAAGCACAGGATATTTTTCTACATTAAAAAGGTGTTATATAATGCAAGCTGTTATTGTTTATAGTAATGACAGCCAACAGCATGCGCCCTCAACAATTTGATGCATGACATCATCTACTAAAAATGAACTCATTCCTGGTAACATCAAAGTAGCATTACCACTTTTTTGTTATTTTGTAGTCCATCTCCTGCATAACACACTCTAGATAGCTGCAGCAGTTACCATCATAGGTGGTTGACAGGTCCTGCCCAAGAGGCTTTTCCAGGTGGAGAGATGTTACCATAGTATGTTAAATTCCCCCATCACACTTCCTGGATGCCCGCTCAAGCTCAACTATACAATATATAACCTTGGCATTCTGTTTGATTCTAGGCTGAGTTTCAAATCCCACGTTCAGTCCATAAAACATCACCCATGTCTGCCCCACTTTACATCCACTGTCACCTTATTCACCCCTTCTAACTTCCAGACTCAGCTCTTCCCAATAATGTACCCTCCTCATTGGTCTCCTGAGCTCCATCCTACATGAGCTCCAACTCATCCAGAACTCGAGGGCCGTTTGGACCCTTACCACAATCCTTGCCAAACTCCAGTGGCTCCCTGGCCCTTAACACACTGATTTCAGAATTCTCGACGCCCGCCCGCCCGCATCCTCTGCTCTTCCAAGTCTGGTTTACTGCACATCCCTCGCTCTGTTGTAGCGATAGTGGCAAAGTCCTCAGCACCCAGAACTCCCTCCCTATACCACTTCATCTTGCTGCACATCTCTCCACCTGGAAAAGCCACTTGGACCTACCTCTTGGGCAGGACCCGTCAACCACCTCGCCAAACCCCATCCCCGATTTCTGCTGGGCTTTGATTCCCCCCACCACCAAACTGGTGCATTCTTGCTGTTAAATGCACCAACTACTCATTCATGTTCCCCCAGGGGTTTGGAGAGGGACATTCACCCTTTGCTGCAAGCACCTACTCGCTTTGCATGTTCCAAAATACCAACACTGCACAACGGGTCCCTGCAACCCGACCTGCTCCTGATTGGCTCGCGAGCCCCTCCGCTGCTGCCCGCGCGCTCTCCCCGCCGTTGACGTCACAATTAAAGCCGGTTAATTACAGCCGTTCGAGGGGGGGGGGGGGGGGGGGGAGAAAAAAAAGAGGCGGCGACGCGAAATTGATTGACGGGAGCAACCAGCCACTCAGGACCCAGAGTGGGCCAGCACTCGGCCGCTCTGCGCCAATCGCCGTGAAGCGAAGGCGGGATTTCCCCTCCCCCCCCCCCCAATCATTCTCAATCCCGCGCAAGTAAGGCGCCTTCGCAAGGCCCACCCTTTAAAGCAAACGTCAAAGGTCTGAGCTTTCGGTCCCACGGTGGAGTAATGGAGAATTGTCTGCTTACCTAATAGCTAGAAAGCTAAAGACTAACGTAGTAAAGTACAGCCCGCCAGCAGCCGTGCGTGACAGCCCGCCGTCCGTCCGTCCGCGTTGCAAGGCAACAGGACGCCGCGAGTAGCGACGTTTGCCGTGGGACGGAAACCGTCAAGGGTCAAATTTCGATTGGCAGGTGTGCAGCGATTCAGTTCGAAATTGCGGCGCTGGGACAAAGGGGTCGCGAGACGTCACAGGGGTGTTTGTTCTGAATTGTGATGTAATCTCCAGGCCATGACATCATCACATGTTCTAAAGTGCAGGACATCCTGCAAGAGAATGATTGCCAAGGGCCCCCATCTTTAGTATTTCTGCACAGCCATTTCCTTCACTTAATTGTGCCATTTTGCTTTTATTTTCACCATTCTCTTAAAAATGAAAAAAAAATCACAAACCAAAACAATCAATTTTTAAATTTTTTTTTGCTAATAGCTACAAGCAGTGGTGTGGGCACCAGCACCTCGCTCTCCTACAGGAGAAGTATCAGCCTGTTGTCCGTAGATGGGGTGCTGTGAGCCTAGCAATGTGCCGGAAAGTTTACCGCTCCATTACTGACTTTAATAGTCAGCAATGTAGTCATTAAGACTGCTTCGATTTTTCAACAAGGGTTGTCCAGGAGAGATTTTGCAGTCACTAAAACCAGTGCCCAGGAGCAGAACAAGCACTGGGCATCCAGAAAATCTGACTCAGGTCCGAAAAGCTGTATCCCTGGCACTTCATTGCCAAGCACAATTTTCTGGCTGGCCTTTTAAACCAGTCTAAAGTAGTCTCACCATAAAGAAGCCTTACCTGCATTAAAATACTATAATGGTTTAATTAAGCCCTCGCACAATTTTCTATATTGTTAGGATGGATTTGGACTCTGCTCTCCAACCATAGGCCAAAAAAAGTCCATAAAGGGCCTGAGCAATTAGAGACATTGAAAAGGAGCTTTAACAATACCAGTTTCTATGAGGGCTAAGGGACCAATAAGGCATATGTGAAAAGACATATGGCATTCTGTAAGTCAAGTTAAAATTAATGATGGAGCTGGTTTGAAGCACCACAGATAAAGTATATGATTGTTGAAGCGGTACAAGATAAAAAGGTATGCCAGGGAGATCAGCAGGCACCAAAAACAGACTGCCTGCACCCACTATTATGCAACCAACCATCTGCAGACACTGACACATTTACATGGCAATGACCAAATGGTACTGGCTCCAGAGGCTCCCGGTCAGCCCAGGTCAGTTGCAGATTTGCACCATTTGCTGTAACAACACATACAGCCAACCTGTCCTGCTAGTGTGAGTCAAGGGGACTTCTTCCTTCAAATAAACTGGTAAGAGGTATAGAGAAACAGAGAATGGATTTTTACAATGTGTGCAGGACTCTTTTCTTATCCAGAATGTAAAAAACCCAACATGAGAGGAAGCACTGCTGGATCTAATAATGTGAAATGAACCACAACAGGTAAGAGAAGTAAGTGTAGGGGAACATCTAGGCAATAGCGATCACAACATAATAAGATTTAAGATAAAGATTGAGAAGGACACAAGTAAGACAAAGACCAAACTAATAAATTGGAAGAAAGCTGATTTTAAGTGGATGAGAATGGAACTTTTTTTATTTGTTCATGGGATGTGGGCATCGCTGGCAAGGCCAGCATTTGTTGCCCATCTCTAATTGCCCTTGAGAAGGTGGTGGTGAGCCGCCTACTTGAGTGGCTTGCTGGGCCATTTCAGAGGGTGATTAAGAATCAACCACATTGCTGTGGGTCTGGAGTCACATATAGACCAGGTAAGGACTGCAGGTTTCCTTCCCTAAAGGGCATTAGTGAACCAGATGGGTTTTTATGCCAATCCGGTAGTTTCTGATACAATTTTTTTTGAATTCCAGATTTTTTTATTTCATTAATTGAATTTAAATTCCCCAGTTGCCATGGCAGGATTTAAACTCATGACTCCGGATTATTAGTCCAGTAACATAACCACAATGCTACTGTACCCTTACTAGGGGAAATAAACTGAAAAAATCCACCAACAAACAAAGAAATAGAACCGCAGTGGGAAACATTTAAAACGGTGATCAATAGAGTCCAGGAGAAATATATCCCACTAAAAAACAAGATCAAACTGGCCAGTAATGACATACCATGGATGAATAAAAAATAATGGCAAAATTGAAACTAAAGAAAATGGCATACACTAAGTACATAGACAACAAAGGAGAGGATGACAAACGGGAATACAAAAAGGTTAGGAAAGAAGTCACAAAAACAATTAGCCAGTTAGCCTAACATCTGTCATTAGGAAAATGCTAGAATCCATTATTAAGGAAGTAGTAGCAGGACATTTGGAGACTCATAACACAATCAAGGAGAGTCAGCATGGTTTTATGAAGGGGAAATTGTGTCTGACAAATTTATTAGAGTTCTTTGAGGAAGTAACGGGCAGGGTGGATAAAGGGGAACCAATGGATGCAGTATATTTGGATTTCCAAAAGGCATTTGATAAGGTGCCACATAAAAGATTACTGCGCAAGATAGGAGCTCATGATGTTGGGGGTAATATACAGGCATGGATAGAGGATTGGCTAACTAACAGAAAACAAAGAGTTGGGATAAAAGGGTCATTTTCAAAATGGCAATCTGTAACTAGTGGGATGCCACAGGGTTCAGTGCTGGGGCCTCAACTATTTACAATATATATCAATGACTTGGATGAAGGAACAGAGTGACTTGTGGCCAAATTTGCTGATGTTACAAAGATAGATGGAAAAGCAAGTTGCGATGAGGACACAAAGTGTCTGCAAAGGGATATTGACAGGTTAAGTGAATGGGCAAAAATTTGGCAGATGGAATATAATGTGGGAAAATGTGAAGTCATCCCCTTTGGGAGGGAAAATAAAAAAGCAAAATATTATTTGAATGGAGAAATACTACAAAATGCTGCGGTACAGAGGGACCTGGGTGTCCTCGTACATGAAACACAAAAAGTCAACATATAGGTGCAGCAGGTAATCCAGAAGGCAAACGGAATATTGGCCTCTATTTCTAGGGGGATGGAGTATAAAAGCAGGGAAGTCATGCTACAACTGTACAGGGTGCTGGTGAGACCACACCTGGAGTACTGCTTACAGTTCTGGTGCCCTTATTTAAGGAAGGACATACTTGCATTGGAGGCAGTTCAGAGAAGGTTCACTAGGTTGATTCCGGGTATGGAAGGGTTGTCTTATGAGAAAAGATTGAACAGATTGGGTCTATACTCATTGGAGTTTAGAAGAATGAGAGGAGATCTTATTGAAACATACAAGATTCTGAGGAGACTCGATAGGGTAGATGCTGAGAGGATGTTACCCCTCATGGGGGAATCTAAAACTAGGGGGCATAATCTCAGAATAAGGGGTCGCCCGTTTAAGATGGAAATGAGGAGGAATTTCTTCTCCCAGAGGGTCATGAATCTTTGGAATTCTTTAGCCCAAAAAGCTGTGGAGGCTGAGTCATTGAATACATTCAAGGCTGAGTTAGACAAATTTTTGATCAGCGAGGGAGTCAAAGGATATGGGGAAAAGGCGAGAAAGTGGAATTGAAGTAAAAATCAGATCAGCCATGATCTCATTGAATGGCGGAGCAGGCTCGAGGGGCTGAATGGCCTACTCCTGCTGCTATCTCTTATGGTCTTATGGTCTTAATTAGGAAGGCAAAGATAAACTACAAAATTAAATTATTACAGAAACAAAGAAAATAGGAGCAGGAGTAGGCCATTCAGCCCTTCGAGCCTGCTCCGCCATTTAATACGATCATGGCTGAACCGCTATCTCAATACCATATTCCCGCTCTCTCCCCATACTCCTTGATGCCTTTTGTGTCTATAAATCTATCTAGCTCCTTCTTAAATATATTCAGTGACTTGGACTCCACAGCCTTCTGTGGTAGAGAATTCCACAGGTTCACCACCCTCCGAGTGAAGAAATTTCTCCTCATCTCAGTCCTAAATGTCCTACCACGTATCTTGAGACTGTGACCCCTCATTCTGGACACCCCAGCCAGGGGAAAGATCCTCCCTACATCCAGTCTGTCTAGCCCTGACAGATTTTTATACCTTTCAATGAGATCCCTTCTCATTCTCCAAAACTCAAGTGAATACAGGCCTAGTCGACCCAATCTCTCCTCATACGACAGTCCTGCCATCCCAGGAATTAGTCTGGTGAACCTTCGCTGCACCCCCTCTATGGCAAGTATATCCTTTCTTGGGTAAGGAGACCAAAACTGTACACAATACTACAGGTGTGATCTCACCAAGGCCCTGTATAACTGCAGTAATGATGTGGAGATGCCGGTGATGGACTGGGGTTGACAATTGTAAACAATTTTACAACACCAAGTTATAGTCCAGCAATTTTATTTTAAATTCACAAGCTTTCGGAGATTTTCTCCTTCCTCAGGTAAATGTTTCAAGATCTCCTTGAAGCCTACGCATTTATACATATTGAATAATACATGGTGTTTACAGACTGCCTCTGCAACTGCCCGTTGCCAAGGCAATCACCGTGTTCAGACAGAGAGGTGTCATCTGCAGAACCCCCGAATACACATTCAACAAAAAAACAAACAGGGAAAAAAAAACAGAGAAAAAAAAAGAGAAAAAAAAACAGAGAGAGAGGCAGAAACATCCGGAAGGATGTTTCTGCCTTCCGGATGTTTCTGCCTCTCTCTCTGTTTTTTTTTCTCTTTTTTTTTCTCTGTTTTTTTTTCCCTGTTTGTTTTTTTGTTGAATGTGTATTCGGGGGTTCTGCAGATGACACCTCTCTGTCTGAACACGGTGATTGCCTTGGCAACGGGCAGTTGCAGAGGCAGTCTGTAAACACCATGTATTATTCAATATGTATAAATGCGTAGGCTTCAAGGAGATCTTGAAACATTTACCTGAGGAAGGAGAAAATCTCCGAAAGCTTGTGAATTTAAAATAAAATTGCTGGACTATAACTTGGTGTTGTAAAATTGTTTATAACTGCAGTAAGACATCCTTGCTCCTGTACTCAAATCCTCTTGCAATGAAGGCCAACATACCATTCGCCTTCCTAACTGCTTGCTGCACCTGTATGTTTGCTTTCAGTGACTGGTGTACAAGGACACCCAGGTCCCTTTGTACATCAACATTTCCCAATCTATCACCATTTAAATAATACTCTGCCTTTCTGTTTTTCCTTCCGTAGTGGATAACTTCACATTTATCCATATTATGCTGCATCTGCCATGTATTTGCCCACTCACTAGCATAGATGTATTTAAGGGGAAACTAAATAAAAACATGAGGGACAAAGGAATAGAAGGATATGTTGATGGGGTTAGATGAAGAAGCGAGGGAGGAGGCTCGTGTGGAGCATGAACACCGGCATGGATCTGTTGGGCCGAATGGCCTCTCTGTGCTATACGTTCTATGTAATTCTATTTTGCCTCAGCCTCCTTCCAGGCTAGCATACAGAGTATCTGCAGTATCTGCCAATGTGCTGACTGTACATGTATCAAACAGGAGATTGACGCATATGTCAGCATGGTCAGCACTTTTATCATCTTTCCCACTTAATAGCAAAAATAGCAAGACATTGCTATAATTTAAGGATTGCCCATTTCACTATATTATAATTTAAACAAAGAAACATTCTACTTGAGAGAATGCAGTATGGCTTTGCTACTGAGCAGTGGTAGCATTTTTCCTCCTGCTGTTTCCACTGTCCCATTTGTGACTGGCTAAAAATTTAAAATGCCCTGATGAAATTAACTGTATCTTCCCCTTCACTGAATTTTGGGACAAGTTTGGATGTAATAAATTGATCCTTTCCCAGATCATGGGTGGATACATGGAACCTTTAAAAGCCTGTCTCTGCCAATTTAAGACCGCAGTTGTGCTGTTCCTCTCTTTGCTCTTCCTTGTGTTGGTGCTGCCATCCCTCGTTTTTGCAGTGCTCCACCTTGTGCTGCTCCCTGTTGTTCTTTTTTTCAGCCTTGGGCCTGCTGCTTTCCTTTTCATTTTCAAAGGCCAGTCTATGCATTTTAGCTTCATGTTCATGCTGGCTTTCCCTTGTCACCAAATAAAACAATTGTAGCTCTCTTTCTTTTTCTGGGATGTTGTGCTCACACATGTGGTTCAACTTTAATCAGCCTGAAGTAAATTGTTTTCCGGAGAAAATGTGGGATACCATGTTCTCCTACCACCTCAAAGACAGAAAATAAAACACCACTGTGTGCAGGCTAAACTACTTTCTCAGGTTTATTTACGAGTGAAGTAATATGCAGAAGTGAAAAGGGGTAGATACTAAAACAGTAAAATACTTAAAAACACAGACTTCTATCAATCTATAAGGGGCTAATTTACCCCTTTTCAATAAGCTGCTTCTTATAGTCTGTCGGCAACCATCTGGTCATTCGAATAAAGCAATCAGGTTTTCTCTTTTGTAGACCTTCAGATAAGATGTTTCACATGGACAATACAAATTCTCATTTGTCCACAGAGTTCATTGCTCTTATGACAGATCTAAAGACTACAAAACTGCAGAGAAAAGACTTTTTAAAATAATTTTAGTGTTGCAAAGGTATTAATAATGGGAAATATGTCGAATGATGTATTTGCATCATTATCTTGTAATTAGCCAGGCATATTCAACATTGTCAGCCTGACACCTGACACCTGATTGGCTTAAATATTTTCATAACAAAGCAATAAATCACAGCTGAACAGGTAATGAACCTGCCAATGAATAGGTAGCATCTTAAAAAGAATTTTTTAAAAAAGAGAAAGAAAACCAATCATTTCCTGCTGGAAAACACTCAGCATCAGGCAACAGGCAGCATCTGTGGAGAGGGAAACAGAGTTAAAGTTTCAGGTCGATGACCCTTCATCAGAACTTCATCAGAATCAGAAGACAAAACTATATATTGATACAGTGCGTGCTATATGATATCAGACTCCTATCATTGTAACGCAACATATTCTGGGCTGGACTTTTCTCTGCTATCCCACCCAAATTTGACAGACGATGTCCTGATAAATTGTACAGAGCCTTCAGTACTATGTTGAGTTTTGGTCACAAATGAAGCGTTCAAGTGATGGAGGTAGCTCAGAGAAGAGACACAAAGTTGATTACTGGCAAGGAAGCATTGAGGAAAGATTGGAGAAACTGTTCTCTTTAGCCTTAAAAGGTGACTGAGAAGGGATCTAATAGAATTATGCAAAATATTAAACAGCATAGCTAAGGTTAATTCAGAACACCAATACTAAAGATATGTCAAGATACTAGAGCAATAGAGCAATGTTAAGGTTAGAAAAAGAAACATTTACAGACAGCTGTCAGGAAGAAATTCTTCACACTAGTCATGATGAATATTTGGAATGAGTAGGTTGTGGACGTGAAAATGCTAGACTTAGTCAATACGCAGGCAGATGCCATAATTAGGAGATTGTAATTGTCTAAAAAATTCAGTATGGATAATTGGCCAATACTCCAATCTGTATCTATTTGTGATCGAGTGAAAGGCCTACCAGATGACTTACTGTTGAGTCTTGATAGAACCACTGTGAAAGGATGGCACAGGGTAATGACCTCCCAATTTTCTTACCTCTGAATGTTCTTTTTTTTATTCGTTCATGGGATGTGGGCGTCGCTGGCAAGGCCAGCATTTATTGCCCATTCCTAATTGCCCTTGAGAAGGTGGTGGTGAGCCACCTTCTTGAACCGCTGCAGTCCATGTGGTGTAGGTTCTCCCACAGTGATGTTAGGTAGGGAGTTCCAGGATTTTGACCCAGCAACGATGAAGGAACGGCGATATATTTCCAAGTCAGGATGTTGTGTGACTTGGAGGGGAACGTGCAGGTGGTGTTGTTCCCATGTGCCTGCTGCCCTTGTCCTTCTAGGTGGTAGAGGCCGCGGGTTTGGGAGGTGCTGTCGAAGAAGCCTTGGTGAGTTGCTGCAGTGCATCCTGTGGATGGTACACACTGCAGCCACTGTGCGCCGGTGGTGGAGGGAGTGAATGTTTAGGGTGGTGGATGGGGTACCAATCAAGCGGGCTGCTTTGTCCTGGATGGTGTCGAACTTCTTGAGTGTTGTTGGAACTGTACTCATCCAAGCAAGTGGAGAATGTTCCATCACACTCCTGACTTGTGCCTTGTAGATGGTGGAAAGGCTTTGGGGAGTCAGGAGGTGAGTCACTTGCCGCAGAATACCCAGCCTCTGACCTGCGCTTGTAGCCATAATATTTATGTGGCTGGACCAGTTAAGTTTCTGGTCAATGGCGACCCCCAGGATGTTGATGGTGGGGGATTCAGCGATGGTATGCTGTTGAATGTCAAGGGGAGGTGGTTAGACTCTCTCTTGTTGGAGATGGTCATTGCCTGGCACTTGTCTGGCGCGAATGTTACTTGCCAATTATGATGTTGTCCAGGTCTTGCTGCATGCGGGCTCGGACTGCTTCACTATCTGAGGGGTTGCGAATGGAACTGAACACTGCAATCATCAGCGAACATCCCCATTTCTGACCTTATGATGGAGGGAAGGTCATTGATGAAGCAGCTGAAGATGGTTGGACCTAGAACACTACCTTGAGGAACTCCTGCAGCAATGTCGTGGGGCTGAGATGATTGGCCTCCAACAACCATTACCATCTTCCTTTGTGCTAGGTATGACTCCAACCATTGGAGAATTTCCCCCCTGATTCCCATTGACTTCAATTTTACTAGGGTTCCTTGGTGCCACACTCGGTCAAATGCTGCCTTGATGTCAAGGGCAGTCACTCTCACCTCGCCTCTGGAATTCAGCTCTTTTGTCCATGTTTGGATCAAGGCTGTAATGAGGTCTGGAGCCGAGTGGTCCTGGCGGAACCCAAACTGAGCATCGGTGAGCAGGTTATTAGTGAGTAAGTGCCGCTTGATAGCACTGTCGAAGACACCTTCCATCACTTTGCTGATGATTGAGAGTAGACTGATGGGCGGTAATTGGCCAGATTGGATTTGTCCTGCATTTTGTGGACAGGACATACCTGGGCAATTTTCCACATTGTCGGGTAGGTGCCAGTGTTGTAGCTGTACTGGAACAGTTTGGCTAGAGGCGCGGCTAGTTCTGGAGCACAAGCCTTCAGCACTACAGCCGGGATATTGTCAGAGCCCATAGCCTTTGCTGTATCCAGTGCACTCAGCTGTTTCTTGATATCACGTGGAGTGAATCGAATTGGCTGAAGACTCGCTTCTGTGATGGTGGGGATATTGGGAGGAGGCCTAGATAGATCATCTACTCGGCACTTCTGGCTGAAGATGGTTGCAAATGCTTCAGCCTGATGGAACTACTCAGCCTATTCTGGGGAAAACACACATGTTGGCAAGTGTCCTTTCTCTTTGTGTTGAGCCCTAACCTGACATTTATAAAAAGCTGAATTTGAATTTGGCTGGAGAGGTTGGTCATCCCAAACTGAACCAAACTCACTTATCCAAGTGGAAGAAGAGTTAAAATGCAAGATGCAAAAATTATTGATTTGAATTCTATGCTTAGTAATGCTTTTCATGTTTTGACCCCAATTTTGCAAGTTTATTGCTAATCTATATGTATGTGACTTCAAACAAGCTGGTACATTCAAACCACTAGAGGGAGCTCCAGGCAAGTTGCCATCAGACCATTTAAAATCAACACAATGGAAGTCTTCTGAAAAATCAATTGCTGGCAGACAGAATAAATTATTATTAGTTATGAGTTTAAGCTATTGCTTAAACTAATAACTTAATTGGGTGATTTAAAGGAAGCAAGCAATGCTATTTCATCTCTGGCGATGTCCAGCAAGATCAATGGGATGAAAGGTCCTCTCTCACCTTGTTGTAAGTGTCCTTAATGAATTGTGTTTCTGTAGTTTCAATCAAGTTCCTACACAGTACTGGTCTACAGCACAGAATTGCTCAGCGCAGAAATACAAATTGGGCAATTCCACTCAGAGAGGATACTGTGAGAAATTAAAATGTCACACTGCTACTTCCCTGAGGTGAGGGCAAACGTTTATTGTTAAGGCAGAGTGGAGGGAGTGCTTGGTATGGTCACTAGGTGTAAGAAACGCACAATGTTAATTGTCTGGCTAGATCTAGATATATGTTGAGCACAAAATTCACCCAATAGTCACAAGTAAATCAATAATATTTTTACCTGTGTTAAAGTATATGAGCTGTTTAAAACCTGTCCACCTGAACATGTATTCCTTTTTTGACTTGCCATGGTAAAATAACATAGCAATTGAATTTTTACACTTTTTATAAAGTTTGAGTAGAGTTAAAGAAAAATATTTTTTCTAAGTTGTCATTGTAAACCAATTACAGTATATGTTTTTTAAAAAAAACTTTATACAGAGGAAAACATATCCCAAAATTTCACACATATCCTTCACTTTTGCAAACTTTAGTTTGCAAGTATTGGATGGCATTCCTGGAGACTCCAACGCAATCTGGGAGGGTTGGCAAATCTAGGTCTGGGGAGGGGTTGGGGTGGGGGTGGGCGTGGAAGAGCATCCAGCAGGGCTTTGAACGTGCTGGCAACGAACCGGAGTATTTTTGGGGGGAATCATCATAAAATCGTAGAAATTTGCGGCACAGAAGAAGGCCATTCGGCCCATCCTGTCTGTGCTGGCCGAAAAAGAGCCTTCCAGCCTAATCCCACTTACCAGCTCTTGGTCTGTAGCCTTGTAGATTACGGCACTTCAAGTGCATATCCAAGCACCTTTTAAATGTGATGAGGGTTTCTGCCTCTACCACCCTCTCAGGCAGTGAGTTCCAGACCCCTTCTACCCTCTGGGTGAAAATAAATTCCTTAGCTCCCCTCTAATCCTTCTACCAATCACTTTAAATCTATGCCCCCTGGTTATTGACCCCTCTGCTAAGGGAAATAGGTTCTTCCTATCCACTCTAGGCTTCTCATAGCTTTATACAGCTCAATTAAATCAGCCCTCAGCCTCCTCTCTTCCAAAGAAAACAACCCCAGCCTATCCAATCTTTCCTCATTGCTAAAATTCCCCAGTCCTGGCAATATCCTCGTAAATCTCCTCTGTACCCTCTCTAGTGCAATTACACCTTTCCTGTAATGTGGTGAGCAGAACTGTACACAGTACTCAAGCTGTGGCCTAACCAATGTTTTATGCAGTTCTAGCATAACCTCCCTGCTCTTATATTCTATGCCTTGGTTAATAAAGGAAAGTATCCTGTTTGCCTTCTTAACCACCTTAGGGAGCTAGGAAAAGCAAAGCGCACAATGCAAGCTCTGCCCATTTGTACCTGATTTTGCATCGAGTTCCTACATCTGGAGTAGGGCCTTGATTTGCATAGAAAAGCGGTCTTGTGCCTCTCTCAGGTGGGCAGGCTGCTCACCCATTTATAGTCCTGCCTGAATATGGCATTAGGCAGTTCTTGGGTGTTAATGCAGCAGTCGAGGTGCCCCCCCCCCCACCCCACCGATCGTCAACTCATGGCTGCCCATTTACTCAGGTGCAAAACGGACAGCTGTGTGTTGAATTTCTCCCCCTAAATGTTTTGACCAACTTATAAAATTTATTCGGGATCAAAAGAAAACCTTAGAATTCTAGAAATGCGCAACAAAAATAGAAAATGCTGGAGATACACAACAGAGTTGCCACCATCTGAAAGGGAAATCGAGTCAATTGTTGCAATGATAGGAGTGGGCTCCTGGGACACGGAGTTGCCTCAGACGATCAGAGATGTACATTTTTTTTTCGGGTACATGTTTTTACATAAAGTAACTTTATTTGAGCAAATCTTAGAAAGATCATTCAGCCTATTCACATCATGGAGAACACATTGAGAGTGAATTTCCTCATGGCTTCTCCCTCCGCGGCACCGTAACTTCAGTGTGAGTTCGACGGATACCGGGTCGGGTTTCCTATATACCACCAAAGTTACAGCAGCAGAGCGGGAGAAGCCCCGAGGAAGTTCACCCTCGTTGTGTCAATTAAAAAGTATTCCATTCATAAACACAAAAAGTTATATCTTATGGCTAATGCAGCACAGCATTGAGTTATTGGCAGTGAGCGATTTGAGCCGTTCTGAAAGGATAGCTATATATTTTGGATTTTCTCTGTGAAATCTTGAGACGATCTTCAGCTTTCAAAGTTCTGCAGGAAACCCTTGACGGAAAATGAAGGAAAAAAGACTTGCATTTATATAGCACCTTTCACAACCTCAGGACCTCCAAAAGCACTTTACAGCCAATGAAGTACTTCTTGAAGTGTAGTCACTTTTGTAATGTAGAAAACGCACAAAAATTTGCACACAGCAAGGCCCCACACGCATCAATGTGATAATGACCAGATAATCTGATTTTAGTGATGTTGGTTGAGGGATAAGTATTGGACGGGACTCCTGTAGAACTCCCCTGCTCTTCTTTGAATAGTGCCATAGAATCTTTTAACATTGACCTAAGAGGGCAGATGTCTCATCTGAAAGACAGCGCCTTCGACAGTGTGACTCTCCCTCAGTACTGCACTGAGGTGTCAGCCTAGTTTTTTTGTGCTCAAGTCTCTGGAGTGGGACTTGAAGCCACAACCTTCTGACTCAGAGGCGAGAGAGGTACCACTGACCAACGGCTAACACTTAAGGTAATGTACTTAAAGGAAATGAGTTGCTGAAAGGCACTGGGGTTATTTTTAACTTCAGCTCAAAATGGGTGCTAAGATGGTGGTGTGTCGGCGGCGCCTGCCCAAAGTCACCGTTCATGTTCAGGCCTCATTCGAATTTAACTGGCGAGCTGCGGGCACCAAATGAGTGCTCTGCTGCAGCTCACCAGCCTTGAAGGGCCAAAATTGGCTCGCTTCTGCACAGAACCAGTCAACAGGTTGGGCTTGTGGAGGGGGGCGGTGAGAACGGGCAAGCAGCGGGCTGCTGTAGTTTTGTGGAAGAGCACTCCTGCCCCACAAAATTTTGGAGCTGCTTCTAGTGGCCCCTTTAAGCTGGTTAGGCCGCTGAACACCTAGTACAACTTGGGGGGCCTACCGTACATGCAAATAGCAATCAGGATCTTACCAGCAGAGTAGGAACCCAATTTGCATCTTTAAATAGCCTCCGGCCTGTTTTGGGCAGGAGTTTGGGATGCCCATTTAAAGGCCTGCTTGAAAATTGCATCAGGCGAGCATTGGGCATCAAAGGGGTGTCCAAGTTGCCGACCCAATCTTTTTCTGCCGGTCGACCGTTTTTCAGGTGAGATAGAGGCGAGCAGCAGCTGAAGATCACCCCCATTGAATTCCTGCTACAAGGACGATTCACATGTGTCGATTTTGGAAGCCATGTAATATTCCTCCATATATTTAACTAGTCAATTTGTGATTACCTAATTCACTGGCAGAAAAAAATAGCTGATAAAAGATAATTATGAAAACAATTTTAAGGGTGAGGCCAGGTTTGATTTCAGCTGTAATGCCATCACTCCTGGTCAAATGTTTTGTCTCAGCTTATATTTGAAGAA
Source organism: Heptranchias perlo (assembly GCF_035084215.1). Taxonomy (NCBI): domain Eukaryota; kingdom Metazoa; phylum Chordata; class Chondrichthyes; order Hexanchiformes; family Hexanchidae; genus Heptranchias; species Heptranchias perlo. The sequence continues at coordinate 102,843,157 of NC_090329.1, read as the reverse complement.
TAGCAACTTGGACAAAGCACCAGCCATTTGTTGGTGGCCAGGGAATCTTCAGGAATAGCACCTTCAGGAGAGGAGGAGGAAAAAGATACCCTGTTCCAAAAAATAGAGGGATGATGTTAATGCCATATTGTGCCAACTTGTGGGCAGTTTTATAATTATATTATGAACTCATGTCCACTAGGAATTGGATTGAAATGGCATCAACATATTTTTTATAGAACACTTGTTGCTAGCATAAAAAGAGGGTTCTGACGAAGGGTCATTGACCTGAAATATTAACTTTGTTTCTTTCTCCACAGATGCTGCCTGACTTGCTGAGTATTTCCAGCATTTGCTGTTTTTATTTCAGATTTCCAGCATGTGCCGTATTTTGCTTTCGATAAAAAGGGGATCAATATTTTGCCTGTAAATTTGTCTATAAATAAACCAGTAGAAGAACGCTAATAAACTTTTACATTCACTTCCTGTTAGGTTCCTAAATCATGTATAAATTTGAAAAATAATGACCAGCACTTATACTATTTACTTTTTTCTGACTTGCTGTTGTCTTCATTTCTAGAATAGCTTTTCTGCCTCTGCTGTTTCTTCATTTTCCACCTCTCTCTGTTTTGTTTCTTTGTATTATAGTGTTAACTTACCCCTTAAGGGAGAGTCAGGACCTCCTTGTGAACTTAACGGCCATGACTTTTGCACCCCCTCCCCACACCTTAATGGAGTTGATCTCCAGTAGGGTGGGATTTCCTCCTGCCCCACAGATGTCCCGCTGTCTCCACCTGCATTTTTGACCCCAAGGTCATTAGTATATAGGAGACAGGCTCCCTGGCCTTTGCTGGGGAGTTGGGCCAGGATGGGGACAAGAGCATTGCTGTGGCAGGCTCGGGGGCCGATAAAGGTGGCCAGCCTGATTTAAAAAAAATATCAAACTTGAAAAAGTTGATTTAAACAAATGGGCCTCGATATTAACCGCCCCCCCCGCCCACCCGACGATGGGCGGGAGGAGGTCGAGCGGGTTTCGAGGCATGCGAGTGTGCCGTCCTCGACGGGCATATATATATATCAGGCTCCCACTGTGTAATTGGGAGCCCGATTTAAATTTAACAGCTGACGGCTAGGTTTCCCAGGGCCTGGGAAATCCGGCAGTGAAATGGAGCCTCCTCCACGATCCCGATTGCCGGGGACCGTCCCCGTGAGTCCCTGGCTGTGGCCTCCTGCTGCTGGTTTTCCCGCCTGGTGTGTCTCCCGTGGTTTCTGAAACACGCCATTGGAACGGTGGTGAGTTGCAGCCAAAGATTATTTAAATCAGTGATTGACACATCTCAATAAAAGTGAGTTATTGCAGCTGAGCATTCAGTTCTCTCAGACAAACTTTTGGCTGGGAATTCTTCATGTTTAGATGGAGATTTCTTTGTTGAGACTGAGAATTCTTGTGTTCAGACAAATTTACCTATATTTTGGAGCCCCTCAAACTGACATCATCAGGATGGGGAAAGCAATGGATTTATTCCACAGTATGTCTGAGGAGGAGGCACATCACCATCCACAGCAGGCACGGCGTGTAGTTCTGGGATCTGCAGTGGCACAAGACAGAGGTGCGCAACAAGGACCTGGAGATGAGCAAAGAGGGGACCAATGAAAGGGCCGAGATCACGGGAGGCACTACCCACGTGAGAGGATGTACAGGCAGAGGCTGAGCTTCCTGCCATCCCAGGAATCAGTCAGGTGAACCTTCGCTGCACTCCCTCTACGGCATGTATATCCTTTCTTAGGTAAGGAGACCAAAACTGCACACACTACTCCAGGTGTGGTCTCATCAAGGCCCTGTATAACTGCAGTAAGTAATCCTTACTCCTGTACTCAAATCCTCTTGCAATGAAGGCCATTTGCCTTCCTAACTGCTTGCTGCACGTTTGCTTTCAGTGACTGGTGTACAAGGACACCCAGGTCCCTTTGTACATCAACATTTCCCAATCTATCACCGTTTAAATAATACTCTGCCTTTCTATCTTTCCTTCCAAAGTGGACAACTTCATATTTATCCACATTATACTGCATCTGCCATGTATTTGCCCACTCACTCAACTTGTCTAAATCGCCTTGAAGCCTCTTTGCATCCTCCTCACAACTCACAATCCCACCTAGTTTTGTGTCATCAGCAAACTTGGAAATATTACATTTGGCTCCCTCATCCAAATCATTGATCTATATGGAGGAAGAGGAGGATGAAAATGAAGATGGGGAACCAGAGCAGCCGCGCACATTGCTGCTCGTGATGTCAGGGATTCCCTTATCTCTAACAGGTTCTCATAATGAGATGATCCAATTGAAGACTTTGAAATATTCAGGACGCCTGGAACAATAATCACCACCAACACCCCTCCCCCGTGCCGCCCCCCCCCCCACCGCCCCTCCCCTCCGTTTGCACAAAACAGTCCTTCAACCACGCACACACGCACTGCGCATGCGCCCGATGGGTGGCATCATGTCTTGGCATTCACGATGAAGCACTTGAAAGGGCAAAGTCACAAAAGGAACTCAATAATGGCCAAGACATGGCAGTGCTGGTGAGAATTATTAAATTTAATGTGCTATACCAAAAAAAAAATATTTAAATTAATAGCATGACAGCTCATCAAACACTCTTGTGCTTACTCTTGGTGAATTACAATTGCTTAGCCGTTCTCTTTCTACCACTTCTATGTGGTCCATCCCCTGTGGCAGGTTGCTTAGATACCTGCCCTGACTGCTAAGATGGTCTCGGCCTATAACCTCTGGGTTTTGAAGCCCGTGAGGGCCCCGCCAAAGACTGCTCCACCTGCACCTGTGCGGGGGCAGACTTGGCCATCGGGAGAGGAGACAGCATTGTGAGTACTGGTTGAGGAGGGGACAACGGGTGAGACGTGGGAGCGCTTTGAGTGGAGTCCCCACTTCCATGTCCCCTTTCATCATCATTCCTCTCCCGGGCCAGCGCAACATCACCCCCACCTCCCAGCTGGCCAGCAGGTTGGTAAGCAAATGTGCCGTGTTGTATCTGACACTGATGCCAGGGACAGCTGTGGAGAGTCCGTGTGGGCGGGCACACACCGCTCCAAGCTCTGCTCGGCTCGACACAGATGCTGAACCCCGAGGGCCCTCATTGAGAATGAGAATGATAGAGGTACAGCTGCACCTTTGCTAAGTATCTGTCTGCCTGTTTAAGGTGGCAGACATGTTGGTATCCAAAGTCCATACAGCTGTTGTCATGGCCTGCATAGACTCATTTGAGAGCCGTGTTTCAAGGTCAATGGAGGCTACAATTCTCTCCATCGCAGGAATTTCCACATTTACCTGCGCCACCAATCCACTAGCAATGGAGTTGGACTCCTCCATCCTCTCCACTATTGTGGAGAGTGAGCCTGGCACATTTTCCAGTACCTTGCAAAGGTGCAGCTGTACCTCTATCATTCTCATTCTCAATGAGGGCCCTCGGGGTTCAGTATCTGTGTCCAGCCGAGCAGAGCTTGGAGCGGTGTGTGCCTGCCCACACGGACTCTCCACAGCTGTCCCTGGCATCAGTGTCTGCTTGTGCTCACTTGTGAGTGGTGAATTACCAGGTGACAACCCAATTAACTATCTAACAGGACCCACCGAAGTGTCAGTATCTGCGCTGGTACATGGCTGTATGTCCTGTGACGGTGCACCCTCAGGAGGAATGAGAGCCTCTGAGGAATTGTTTTCTTCCATAGCGGCTCCTTCCTCTTGAAGACATGAAGACCCTGCAAGACAACAGAAGCTGATGTTAATTATTCATCGGAAAAGAGAGAATCTTTCCCATGACCATACTGAGTTCCAGAACAGTTCAATCATTGATAAAATCAATTCAACATGTGTGTAAAAGATGTGAAAATTTTGCCACCACCCATCTGCTGGTTGCCAGTCTCTCCATCTCCGACGGATAGGTATGCAATGGTGCGACTTGTCTCCATAGCCTCCTCCTCTACGTCTGCCAGCTGGACTATTTGTGTTGGTCCACCTCCAGTCCTCGTCCTCTCCCTTGCATTTTGCGCTCTCTTCTACAAGAGGAGAAAGAACAGACCTGTGAATGACTGAAGGTGATGTATTCACCGGATGGATGCATTGCTCTGGGTGAGGCTGACAATGAAACAGATGCATCAGAGGGTGACTATCACACAGATGCTTCAGAGGGTGACTATCAGACAGATGCTTCAGAGGGTGACTATCAGACAGATGCATCACATTGCATCAGGATTGGGATGTGTGGCAGTGGGCGCATAAATAGGGAGATGAGGAAGTATGTAGAAAGTGAAGGATGGTAGCTGCTGAAACTTAAGTTGGTGTGTGGAGTGATGTGATTGAGTAGGCGTGGCAACACAGAGTGAGAGGGGGGGTGTTACATTTCACAGGATGTGGGTGAATCAGCAAATGTACTCACTTTTCCTGACCTGGTTCGCTCATTAAACTGCTTTCTGCACTGCAGCCAAGACCTGGGCACTGTGCTCTTGCTGCTCACCTCCCCTGTCACCTCCAGCCACGCCTTCTTGGTGGCAGAACCTCGTTTCTTCCTCCCATCGCTTGGCTAAATTGCCTCCTTCCTAGTTCTCACTGCACCCAGCAGTACATCCAGTGAAGCATCAGTATACCTGGGTGCTATCTTTGCTCTCCTTCAATCCATTCCTATATTTCCTCCTTTCTCCTCCAAAATCCATTTTTGCATTGGTCCTTTAAGTAGTGGAGTTCAGATCGCATCATGCGGGTGTGCAGTACACCCACTGCACAGCTTGGAGACCCGAAACGCAGAAGTAAAATCAAGTGCCTTTAATATAGTTGTGATCGCAGATTCCGACATGCTCTCTTTACTTCCGGGCTTCCCACGCGATTATCTATCCACCCGCTGAGTTCCCGGCTCCAGGTAAAAATCATGTCCCTGGTGTCTGTGCATGGCAGCACTCTGAGGGCACTTGCACAGGACCCTCCTCACTCTTTGGCAAGTGATTTTCAAGTGTAGTTCCTTGAAAAATAATCTGTCATTGAGACGACATGTTTGGGGTAAGGGTTGTACCATGGAAACACCAACTGCGAGGTTCTTATGGTAATCCTCATTCACCATTGTTTATCCTTTGGTTTAAAAGCCTCAGCCGACCTTTCTCCCACAAAATTTAGAAACAGAAAAAAAGATGAGAGTTTTTTAAACGCAGTGGGACATGCCAACCATCAGATGTGCAGGTATTTATTTTAAACCATTGTTTTTTTTAATGTAGTTCCAGGTGCAAACCTTGGAGAGAGAAACACACGGATTTATTAAAAACATTATCAAGATAGTTACTAATGTGGCTTGTAATGAATAACTAACTGATAACGTGATCCCTTATGTGTATTTTTGTCATGGGATGATATAGGATGTCATAAAGCTCTTTTTAATCATCGGTTCCAGGTCATTTACACTAATCTCCTGTTTCAGATTAAGCTGCTGTGCAAAATGAAAGTTGATCCATATTTGTGGGGAACACATTTCTATACAGGAAGATTAAGAAAATTAAAACATGAGGAAAATTCAAAATGACATTTTGAAATCAATTTTCCCCACTTGTATAGGAATAATTTATACAGGTTGCAACTTTGCCAAATAATTGATACAATTTATTTATTCTGCATTATTTTTCTTTTTTTCTCGGTGTCCATACATCTTACATCAAACACCCTCCTCCTTCACTTTGTGACACAGCACATTAGAGCACTAGTATTCTGTAACACTTCTGACATCTGTTTTCACTGTTTGGGATGGACTGATCAAAACTTCCTATTCTGAACCTAGATACTTCCTCAGAGCAACCCATTTGCCTTTCTTAACGTGTTTTCTACCTGTGCTCCCACTTCTAATGATCTATAGCCCTGATTTTAAGTCAGGGTGAGGGGGTCAGCATGGGGCCAGCAGGGTAAGTGATAGGCTCTCCCCGACTCACCAACGTAAGGCCAGGGCCATATACTCCAGGCCTGTCACTGCCCAAACCTAGTGGGAGTGTCATGGAGGCCAGCGGTTGTAATCTAGAGAAACGTGGCAGCCAATTTGCGCACAGCAAGATCCTTCAAACAGGAATGAAATAAATGACCAATTAAACTGTTTTAGTGATGTTGGTTGAGGAATAAATATTGGCCAGGACACCAGGAAAACTGCCCAGCACTTCTTTCAATAGTGCCATGGGATCTTTTACGTCCACCTAAGGGGGCAGATGGCACCTCCGATAGTGCAGCACCCCCTCAGTACTCACCGTTATTTCAGTGCAAATGGTAGAGCAACCTCTGGCCACCGCACATGCACAGTTAAACGTGGAAATCTGGAAGTTCCTCTACCAGACGCCCTGCTCCTCTGTAAGCTGCGCGGGTAGGAGATCTCGCTGGCTGACTCACCGTTGAAATGACTGCAACAGCGCAATGCTCCTCTACCGCCCTGATGGAAACAAAGTAATCTCACCAGATAAAGGTATGTCAAGTTTTTTAAGTCTAAGCAAAATTTTGACGGCATGGTAAGTCTTAATGACTGCCAAACAACCTCTCTGGCACTGAAAATTTACTTTTACAAGTATGGTGCCTCATTCCTTCACATTTTAATTGTTGTTGCACATTTTTATTCTTTTACGTTTTTTTTCTGCCTCTTTTATCTCCGTCTTTTAATTTAATATTTCTTACCCTCTCTTTATTTTGCTTTCTGTAACTGATTTTACATTGAATTCACTATTCTAAGTTACAATTTCTGGTTCAGTGTCTGCTGCTTATTAAAATGCTTCAATCTGATTGGTTAAGGGGATAGACAGGTCCCAGATGCCCGGGAGAGGGCGCTGTGATGGATTGAAGACCCGATGAGAGGACCTTGCCGTGCAAAAGCCCATGAAAAGTCTACGGATAAGTCCAAGTCTAACAAGCAGTGGGCGCCATTTGTTTGCCGCTCAGAGCAAAATCCAGCCCAATGTGCTCAAGTCCTGCAGTGGAGCTTGAATCCTTCCCTCAGAAGCTGCGATGCAGCTGAGTTACCCACATGGTTCAATATTTGATTATTTTAAACCACGTCATTGAATTATAATGTTAACATTAAAAGCCAAATAATGGACTCCTTTGATTTTCTTCTTTCTACCCCAGCACTTAGTGAGTTTATCCTGTGAATAGCTGAGCCATACAAACCAGACGGACCCTGACGCGAACCCTGGACTGTGCAGAGTTAGCTGACCTCAGTCGTGGTGGTGTTATGGGCACTACAATTGCTTCTTTGGCCCCGAGTTAGGGAGAGGACACATCAGTGTTTTCAGTCCTGATCTCTATTGCACCTGTAGGGGTTAGGACTCGGCTTGGGTCAAATGTGCCAGTGGGCGAAAAGCCTGCTGACACTTTCTGTCAATGCTTCCACATGGAATGACTACATTTTGGGTGAAGCACTAGAGGACCACTGGAGTCCATGGAATCGCCCCCCAGCAAGGAACCCATGAAACCGTCCCCCAGTAAGGAATCCATGGAACCGTCCCCCAGCAAAGATCCTATGGAATCGCCCCCAGCAAGGAATCCATGGAGCCGCCCCCCAGTAAGGAATCCATGGAGCTGCCCCCCAGCAAGGAATCCATGGAACCGTCCCCCAGCAAGGAATCCATGGAGCCGCCCCCCAGTAAGGAATCCATGGAGCTGCCCCCCAGCAAGGAATCCATGGAACCGCCCCCCAGCAAGGAATCCATGGAGCCGCCCCCCAGCAAGGAATCCATGGAGCCGCCCCCCAGCAAGGAACCAATGGAACCATCCCCCAGCAAGGAATCCATGGAGCCGCCCCCCAGTAAGGAATCCATGGAGCCGCCCCCCAGTAAGGAATCCATGGAGCCGCCCCCCAGCAAGGAACCCATGGAACCGCTCCCCAGCAAGGAATCCATGGAACCGCCCCCAGCAAGGAATCCATGGAACCGCTCCCCAGCAAGGAATCCATGGAACCGCTCCCCAGCAAGGAACCCATGGAACCGCCCCCAGCAAGGAATCCATGGAGCCGCCCCCCAGCAAGGAATCCATGGAGCCGCCCCCCAGCAAGGAATCCATGGAGCCGCCCCCCAGCAAGGAATCCATGGAGCCGCCCCCCAGTAAGGAATCCATGGAGCCGCCCCCCAGTAAGGAATCCATGGAGCCGCCCCCCAGCAAGGAACCCATGGAACCGCTCCCCAGCAAGGAACCCATGGAACCGCCCCCAGCAAGGAATCCATGGAGCCACCCCCAGCAAGGAATCCATGGAACCGCTCCCTAGCAAGGAATCCATGGAACCGCTCCCTAGCAAGGAACCCATGGAACCGCCCCCAGCAAGGAATCCATGGAGCCGCCCCCCAGCAAGGAATCCATGGAGCCGCCCCCCAGCAAGGAATCCATGGAGCCGCCCCCCAGCAAGGAATCCATGGAACCGCTCCCTAGCAAGGAATCCATGGAGCCGCCCCCCAGCAAGGAATCCATGGAACCGCCCCCCAGCAAGGAATCCATGGAGCCGCTCCCTAGCAAGGAATCCATGGAGCCGCCCCTCAGGAAAGGAGGGGAGGGAAAAATATTGGAACGGAAGAAAAAAAGAAAAAAAATCTAGATAAGCTCCATGATAGCTTCGATTTAAGTATCTTTAATATAATAGGATGTGCAAAGGTCATGTAACTAAAAACGCAACAGAAGGTAATCCAAGAAATTCTGAATAATTCAAAGCACTTTATTAGAATCTGTATCTGAAATAGACTTGGCAACATAGTGTGTAACTGAGCAATTAGAGACTATTCATTTGAATTCGTATAAAAGCAGATAATTGGCTGTTACAGAATCATATAATTTGCTGTAATAGAATCATTAGCTTCAGAGGAAATATGTTCTCACTTAAATCATTGCATTTATATGTTTGGTATTCATTACAGAGAACATAATCATTAAAGTCTGGAAATAAAGCAGTGGAGAAGAAAATAGTATTGAATTTTTATTATGGAACTTTGGGAAAAAAAGTATTAATCTCATTTGGTGTGATAAAATGATGTAGAAATCCTTGACCCCGTGATACTCAGTCCAATCTCAGTACATGTATTACCTCCCCATATGCTATCAGTCTCAGTCTCAGCAGCATTATCACTGAGACCTAACAGAACAGATGACTAAGCTATACTTGTCTGTCTTCCTGGGAATATTTCTGTTTACAACTGGGTTGGATAACTTGTGTACCAAATGAAAAACTGGCTTGAAAGCTTTCCACGGTGCAAGTAATAGGAACATAGGAACAGGAGTAGGCCATTCAGCCCCTCGTGCCTGCTCCGCCATTTGATAAGATCATGGCTGATCTGTGATCTAACTCCATGGGCCTGATTTTACCAGGGGTGCGGGTTCTCGGCGGGTGGGCCAGCGGGCGCGTTTAAAACGCGCCCGGTGAAATTAGTGGGTTGCCCGCGCGATCGTAGCAGGCAACGCACTAATTGGATCCACTTACCTGCTCCTCCGGGTTCCCCGCTGCTGATCTGCGCGTCGGGCGGGCTGCGCATGCGCAGTAAGATCAGTCAGCTGGAGGCGCTCTATTTAAAGGGGCAGTCCTCCACTGACAGATGCTGCCACAAACAGCAAAAATTACAGCATGGAGCAGCCCAGGGGGAAGACTGTTCCCAGTTTAATGATGCCTCACTCCAGGTATCATTAGATGGGGTGAGGAGGAGGGGGAGGACAGAGATCTTCCACCCGGCGGGCGGGAGGAAGCGGCCTGCCTCTGCTACCAAGAAGGCCTGGCTCGAGGTGGCAGAGGAGGTCACCTGCACCACCAACATATCGCCCACCTACATACAGTGCAGGAGGCACTCCAATGACCTCCGTAGGTCAGCCACAGTGAGAACACGTAGTCTTTCCCCTACACTCCGTCTGCCACAACACTGCCCCCACCCCACATCTCCTTCGGCACTGCCAACACTACTCTGTCACATCACCCCTCATACCCACTCACACCTCATCCTCATCTTACCTGCACCTACTCACCCCGCCACTACCACGCAACCCAATCCTCATACAATCTCATGGCTCTATCCCATACTCACCCTCTCGTGCATCTCTCTCATGGCCAGCCTCACTCAACCTGCCACCACCTGTGCTGCAGCCACAGGGCATGCATCACATATGTGCAGTAGGCAGCGTAAGACAAACGTGTCATGAGCATGAAGGGGATGCACAAGGGTGTTTGAGGGTTTGTCATGGTTGTTACTTCTATTGAATTTCAGAACAACTCACATCACACATTATATTGGCACCACTACTGCCATGTCTTCGCGAATCCTGTCCGGTTTGTGCAATAATGCCCGCTCCTGGGTATCCCTATGAGGACCCACCACTGATGCCACCCAGTGTGTCACTGCAGAGTGGGTGTAGGTGTATTTTCAGGGCTCTTCTGCGCAGACGACTGAGAGACATCGGGGATGTCCCCGGTTGCAGCCTGGAAGGCTGTGGAGCAGAAGTTCGGGAGGGCAGTGGTGACTTTGACAGCAACAGGTAGGAAGATGGTGCACGGGCCAGCCAGGAGCAGCTCGGCATGAAAGAGGCTGCAGATGTCCACGGCTACATGTCGACTGACTCTGAGCCTCCGTGTGCACTGCTGCTCAGAGAGGTCCAGGAGGCTGAGCCTCGGTCTGTGGAACGTGTGGCGAGGGTAGTGCCCTCTGCAACGCATCTTTCTCTGCGGTAACCCTCCCTCCTGCTGTACAGGTGGATGTGTCACAGCACTCTGTTGTGGAGCTCCACGTGTCAGAGGTGGACGGCGTGGATGGCGAGGCTGGTGAGGCTGGTGATGCTGTTCGCCCTCCGAGGAGGTCATGACTGCAGCTACGGCGGCCCCCATCCGCAAGATGTACATCTGAGGGGGTCCGCAAGGTAGGTACATGTCTCCGGACCTCGGGGTAAGTGTGCAGGTTGGTGACTTCGACCATCAGGAGGAGGGTGGTGGAGGCCAAACTTTGTCCCAAGTGACAGAGCGGCCTCCTGCAGCGGCTGAGGGTCTCCCCATCCCCCCACCTGTCAAATGGACCTTTGCAGCTGCCACAGGCTGACAGCTGCAACACGTCCATTTCAACTGGGAGTGTTTCCCCCAGTGTGTGAAACAGTCCCATATTTATCCAAAATCACACACAGTCCCTTAATCAGGTCCACTTAATGACCTGAACAAGCAAAGTAAATACTCTCAAGCGGCATCCCGCTGGCTTTAATTGCCTGCGGGATTCCCACCAGCGGGGGCTGCGCGCGCACGCCGGCGCGTCATCGGGGAACCCGGAAGTGGGCGGGATCGAGGCGCGATCCGGTCCCGCACCTGGATTTCGGGATTTTCGGGGCCCCCCCGCCGAGAACGCACCCGGTAGCGGGTGCTAAAATCGGGCCCCATATACCTGCCTTTGGCCCATATCGCTTAATACCTTTGGTTGCCAAAAAGCTATCTATCTCACATTTAAATTTAGCAATTGAACTGGTATCAATTACCATTTACGGAAGAGAGTTCCAAACTTCAACAACCCTTTGTGTGTAGAAATGTTTTCTAATCTCGCTCCTGAAAGGTCTGGCTCTAATTTTTAGACTGTGCCCCCTACTCCTAAAATCCCCAACCAGCGGAAATAGTTTCTCTCTATCCACCCTATCTGTTCCCCTTAATATCTTATAAACTTCGATCAGATCACCCCTTAACCTTCGAAACTCGAGAGAATACAACCCCAATTTGTGTAATCTCTCCTCGTAACTTAACCCTTGAAGTCCGGGTATCATTCCAGTAAACCTACGCTGCACTCCCTCCAAGGCCAATATGTCCTTCCGAAGGTGCGGTGCCCAGAACTGCTCACAGTACTCCAGGTGCGGTCTAACCAGGGTTTTGTATAGCTGCAGCATAACTTCTGCCCCCTTGTACTCTAGTCCTCCAGATATAAAGGCCAGCATTCCATTTGCCTTCTTGATTATTTTCTGCACCTGTTCATGACACTTCAATGATCCATGTACCTGAACCCCTAAGTCCCTTTGGACATCCACTGTTTTTAACTTTTTACCATTTAGAAAGTACCCTGTTCTATCCTTTTTTGATCCAAAGTGGATGACCTCACATTTGTCTACATTGAATTCCATTTGCCACAGTTTTGCCCATTCACCTCATCTATCAATATCGCTTTGTAATTTTATGTTTTCATCTGCACTGCTTACAATGCCACCAATCTTTGTGTCATCGGCAAACTTAGATATGAGACTTTCTATGCCGTCATCTAAGTCATTAATAAATATTGTGAATAATTGAGGCCCCAAGACAGATCCCTGTGGGACTCCACTAGTCACATCCTGCCAATGTGAGTACCTTCCCATTATCCCTACTCTCTGTCGCCTTTCGCTCAGCCAACTTCCTAACCAAGTCTGCACTTTTCCCTCGATTCCATGGGCTTCTATCTTAGCTAACAGTCTCTTATGTGAGACTTTATCAAATGCCTTCTGGAAGTCCATATATATAATATCCATTGACATTCCCCTGTCCACTACTTTAGTCAACTCTTCAAAAAATTCAATCAGGTTTGTCAGGCACGACCTACCTTTCACGAATCCATGCTGGCTCTCTCTGATTAACTGAAAATTCTCGAGGTGTTCAGTCACCCTATGCTTAATTATAGACTCCAGCATTTTCCCCACAACAGATGTTAGGCTAACTGGTCTATAATTCCCCGGTTTCCCTCCCTCTCCTTTCTTAAAAAGCGGAGTGACATGTGCAATTTTCCAATCTAGAAGGACAGTTCCTGAATCTAGAGAACTTTGAAAGATTATAGTTAGGGCATCTGCAATCTGCTCACCTACTTCCTTTAAAACCCTGGGATGGAAACCATCTGGTCCTGGGGATTTGTCACTCTTTAGTGCCATTATTTTCTTCATTACTGTTGCTTTACTTATGTTAATTTTATCGAGTCCCTGTCCCCGATTCAATATAAGTATTCTTGGGATTTCCGGCATGCTATCCTCTTTTTTGACTGTAAATACTGACGCAAAGTAATTATTCAACATGTCCGCCATTTACCCATTGTCAATGACAATATCCCCACTTTCAGTTTTTAAGGGGCCAACACTGCTCCTGACCACCCTATTTTTCCTAATGTAACTATAAAAGTTCTTCGTATTGGTTTTGATATCACTTGCGAGTTTCTTTTCATACTCTCTTTTTGTAGCCCTTACTATCTGTTTTGTGACCCTTTGTTGATCTTTGTATCTTTCCCGTTCGCCAGGATCTGTGCCATTTTTTGCCTTTTTGTATGCCCTTTCCTTATGTCTCATACTGTCCCTTACCTCTTTAGTTGTCCATGGCTGTTTTTTTTGGCAAGTAGAGTTCTTGCCCCTCAGGGGTATAAACCGATTCTGTATCACGTTAAATGTTTCTTTAAACATTTCCCACTGATCATCAGTCGTTTTACCCATTAACAGATTTGCCCAGTTTACTGTGGACAGTCTCTGTCTCATCCCATTGAAGTCGGCCTTGCCCAAGTCTGGAATCTTAGCAGCTGATTCACTTTTTTCCCTTTCAAACACTACATTGAACTCGATCATGTTATGATCACTATTGAATAGATGTTCAAGCACAGTTAAGCCGTTAACTAAATCTGGTTCATTACTCATTACTAAATCTAGTATGGCTTGCCCCCTTGTTGCCTCTAGGACATACTGCTGTAAAAAACTATCCCGGACACACTCAAGAAATTCACTACCTTTCTGACAGTTGCTGGTCTGCTTTTCCCAATCTATGTGAAGGTTAAAGTCCCCCATTAAGATCACTATGCCTTTCTTATACGCTTGTCTAATCTCTGCATTTATACAATCTAGCACTTCAGAGCTACTGCCAGGGCTCCTATATACAATGCCTACTATAGTCTTAGATCCTTTCCTATTTCTCAATTCAACCCATAAGGTTTCTGTTGGCTGCTTACCTCTCGTTATATCCTCCTTTATCATTGAAGTGATTTCATCTCTAATCATTAAGGCTACTCCTCCCCCTCTTCCATTTTCCCTATCTCTCCTGTAGACCTTATAACCCGGTATAATTAGTTCCCAATCCTGACCATCCTGCAGCCAAGTCTCAGTAATAGCTATCATGTCATACCCTCCAATTTGAATTTGAACCTGTAGTTCATTTAATTTATTCCTTATACTCCGTGCATTTGTATATAGAACTCTTAGTTGGGCCACACACCCTAGCCTGACCTTCAGCTTTGATGCTGGGTTAATCGCCTTACGCCTTCTAGTTTTTATTTTATCTGTCGTGTCTAAAGTACACTTTCTTTCCGCTGCTCTACGCTTTTGCCTTTCACTTGTTCTTGAACAACTGTTTGTACTATTTGTATTGTAGATTTCCCCTGGGTCTTCCCCTCTCTTGCTGCTCTCAACTTTACTCCCTTCTGGCTCCCCGCTCAGGTTCCCATCCCCCTGCCACTCTAGTTTAAACCTTTCCCAACAGCACTAGCAAACACCCCCGCGAGGACATTGGTCCCGGTCCTGCTCGGGTGTAACCCGTCCCGCTTGTACAGGTCCCACCTTCCCCAGAACCGGTCCCAATGTCCCAGGAATCTAAATCCCTCCCTCCTACACCATCCCTGCAGCCACGTATTCATCCTGTCTATTCTCCTGTTCCTATACTCACTAGCACGTGGCACCGGTAGTAATCCTGAGATCACTACCTTTGAAGTCCTGCTTTTTAATTTATCTCCTAACTCCTTAAATTCACCTTGCAGGACCTCATCCCCTTTTTAACCTATGTCGTTGGTACCAATATGGACCACGACTACTGGCTGTTCACCCTCCCCCTCCAGAATGCCCTGCAGCCGCTCCGTGACATCCTTGACCGTAGCACAGGGAGGCAACATACAATCCTGGAGTCACGTTTGCGGCCGCAGAAACGCCTATCTGTTCCCCTTACAATTGAATCCCCTATCACTATAGCCCTGCCACTCTTCTTCCTCCCCTCCTGTGCAGCAGAGCTACCCGTGGTGCCCCGAACTTGGCTCTTGCTGCTTTCCCATGATAAGCCATCTCCCCCAACAGTATCCAAAGCAGAATATCTGTTTGAGAGGGAGATGGCCCCAGGGGACTCCTGCTCTACCTGCCTAGTCCTTTTACTCTGCCTGGCGTTCACCCATTTCCTTTTTGCCTGCGTAATCTTTACCTGTGGTGTGACCACCTCACTGAACGTGCTGTCCACGATAGTCTCAGCATCGCGGATGCTCCACAGTGAATCCACCCGCAGCTCCAGCTCCGAAATACGGTTATCCAGTAGCTGCAGCTGGACACACTTCCTGCACATATGGTTGCCAGGGACACTGGTAGTGTCCATGACTTCCCACATAGTGCAGGAGGAGCATATCACGGGTGCGAGCTGTGCTGCCATGACTTGCCTTAGACTCTCAGACTCTCCTCCCGCTCTAAGTCTCTCCTTTTATACTGTGCTCACCTCTCGGACTCTCCTGCCTCACCTGTGACGTCGCACAGTAGTTTTCTCTTGTTGCAGGTCTGCTGCTGCTTTTATTCCCCAATCTCAGTCTTCTACGCTCAGGTCCACTGCCGCTCTGTGGAAAAAAGTTAGGAAAAGCAAGGCAAAGCAGGAGCTCCTTCCCCCAACTCCCACACTTACCAAACTCTCAGCAGTTCACACTGTGTTGCCCGCACACCGTGCTGTCGCACTGACAGGCCCCTGTATTTCTACAGTTTGTGACTCAGATGAGTCAGGCCTGCCCCACCTTCAGGTACTAGTTTAATCTAGCTGACCAATTAACTTACTACAGCAGCTCTCTCTGTTGTAGTAATCCAAAATAAAAGTCTATCAGTTATTTTGGGTAATTCTCAGTGATGTCAGCATATTTATAAGACAGAATAAAAAGTCTGAGTTCTGAAATAATACTGTAAGGACACTCAGAGTAGCAGCTGTTGCTGATGGGACTTAGAAACGATGCTTACTTGAGTTCTGAAAGTTTTGCTAGCAATTTTCTCTTCTCCTCTGCTGAAGGTGTAGGTTTGTGCAGCTGCACTGATCTATGAGCACTAACCGCCGACCAGTGACTCGTCCAAGAGTCCATTCCTCATGTTTAGCCCAAGGAAGTAAGTATTGTCAGGCTGCTTGAATGTGGGGAACATTAGAGCTGATCCTGATCCTGCTCTCACCCAATATCTACACACATACTTTCCAACAGCTGTCACTGGATGGCAATCAAGTGGAAACAGGTATCCCCTGAAGCATCTGTACAGTACTCTCCAGCACTAAGTGACTTCTGCTACTGCTGTCACATTGGTGAGTGCTGCATTGTCACCAGAACTTTTATAACATGTATTTTTAAATGATTTATTATCCTTATTTTACTTAGGTTTAAGTTTAAATATGGGATCACGATAGTCAATTTTCTTTGGATGTCAAGGCATTGAGGATTGCAGACGTAAGACTGTAGACAGTACATTGTTAGATCAATCTGAATATAGCATACATTACAACATACTTTATGTCAAGTTCCCCTATTTGGAAAGTGGCAAGTTGGATCCAAAATTGGCTCAGTAGCAGGAAGCAAAAGGTAATGGTTGACGGCTGTTTTTGTGACTGGAAGGCTGTTTCCAGTGGGGTTCCGCAGGGCTCAGTGCTAGGTCCCTTGCTTTTTGTGATATATATTAATGATTTCGACTTAAATGTAAGGGACATGATTAAGAAGTTTGCAGATGATACAAAAATTGGCCGTGCGGTTGATAGTGAGGAGGAAAGCTGTAGACTGCAGGAAGTTATCAATGGACTGGAATTCAATCCAGTTATCAATGGCAAATGGAATTCAATCCAGAGAAATGTGAGGTAATGCATTTGGGGAGCGCAATCAAAATAAGGGAATACACAATAAATGGGAGGCTACTGAGGAGTGTAGAGGAACAGAGGGACCTTGGAGTGCATATCCACAGATCCCTGAAGGTAGCAGGACAGGTAGATAAGGAGGTTAAGAAGGCATATGGAATATTTTCCTTTATTAGCCGAGGCATAGAATATAAGAGCAGGGAGCTTATGCTGGAACTGTATAAAATACTAGTTAGGCCACAGCTTGAATATTGCTACAGTTCTGCTCACCACATTACAGGTAGGATATGATTGCACTAGAGAGGGTACAGAGGAGATTTACGAGGATGTTGCCAGGGCTGGAGAATTTTAGCTATGAGGAAAGATTGGATAGGCTGGGGTTGTGTTCCTTGGAACAGAGGAGGCTGAGGGGTGATATAATTGAGGTATATAAAAATATGAGGGGCCTAGATAGATTGGATAGGAAGGACCCATTTCCCCTTGTAGAGAGGTCAATAACCAGGGGGCATAGATTTAAAGTAATTGGTAGAAGGATTAGAGGGAGCTGAGGAGAATTTTTTTCACCCAGAGGGTGGTGGGGGTCTGGAACTTACTACCTGAATGGAGGGTAGAGGCAGAAGTCCTCAATTCATTTAAAAATACCTGGATGTGCACTTGAAGTGCCACAACCTACAAGACTACAGACCAAGTGCTAGAAAGTGGGATGAGGCTGGGTGGCTCATTTTTGGCCGGTCCGGACATGGTGGGCCAAATGGCCTCCTCCTGTGCTGTAAATTTTCTATGATTCTATGATTAATCAATAGGAGCCTTACATTTGCATAATGTGCTTGGACTGATGGGATGCGAATATGTGCCTATATCTCGTTGCGCATTGAGTTCTTGGTCTCACTCCCACTATGAAGGGAAATTAGGTGTTTCCTCACAGGGAAGAAGGGAAGATTTGGAGGGAAAATCACACTGGGCTACTCTTTCATGACTCTATAGCTGTTGGCTACAAATCATTCTTCGAGTTATTGGAAGTAGTCAGCTGCCTGTCTTCTTAACAATAGTGTGCAGCCAGGATGTGGGGATTTAAAGAGGAGAGTTGGAGAAAACATATAAAATCTCTTTGGTTATTGTTTTTAATTTAAAAAAAATTAATGCAAAAACTCCAGTTTTAAATAATAATTACTGAGAGTTTCAAGATGTAATTTATTCAAGAATATTGTCATTTTTCCCTGGGTCATTTTCACTTTTCCATTTATTCTAAAGGAACAACAATGTGGTTGATTCTTAATTGCCCTCTGAAATGGCCTAGCAAGCCGCTCAGTTGTAAAATCTCGCTAAAAAAAGTCATAAAAAGAATAAAACCGGACGGACCACCCGGCATCGGACCACTAGGCACCGGACACGGCAATGGCAAACCAAGCCCAGTCGATCCTGCAAAGTCCTCCTCACGAACAGCTGGGGACTTGTGCCAAAATTGGGAGAGCTTTCCCACAGACGAGTCAAGCAACAGCCTGACATAGCCAAACTCACAGAATCATACCTTTCAGCCAAAATCCCAGATTCTTCCATCACCATCCCTGGGTATGTCCTGTCCCACCGGCAGGACAGACTGACCAGAGGTGATGGTACAGTGATATACAGTCAAGAGGGAGTGCTCTGGGAGTCCTCAACATTGACTCTGGATCCCATGAAATCTCATGGCATCAGGTCAAACATGGGCAAAGAAACCTCCTGCTGATTACCACCTACCGTCCTCCCTCAGCTGATGAATCAGTCCTCCTCAATGTTGAGCACCACTTTGAGGAAGCAGAGGGTAGCAAGGGCACAAAATGTACTCTGGGTGGGGGACTTCAATGTCCATCACCAAGAGTGGCTCGGTAGCACAACTACTGACTGAGCTGGCCGAGTCATGAAGGACATAGCTGCCAGACTGGGCCTACGGCAGGTGGTGAGCGAACCAACACGAGGGAAAAACTTACTTGACCTCGTTCTCACCAATCTACCTGTCGCAAATGCATCGGTCCATGACAGTACTGGTAAGAGTGACCACTGCACAGTCCTCGTGGAGATGCAGTCCCGTCTTCGCACTGAGGATACCATCCAACGTGTTGTGTGGCACTACCACCGTGCTAAATGGGATAGATTCAGAACAGATCTAGCAGCTCAAAACTGGGCATCCATGAGGCGTTGTGGGCCATCAGCAGCAGCAGAATTGTATTCCAGCACAATCTGTAACTCATGGCCCGGCATATTCCTCACTCTACCATTACCAACAAGCCAGAGGATCAACCCTGGTTCAATGAGGAGTGTAGAAGAGCATGCCAGGAGCAGCACCAGGCGTACCTAAAAATGAGGTGCCATCCTTGTGAAGCTACAACTCAGGACTACATGCATGCTAAACAGCGGAAGCAACATGCTATGGACAGAGCTAAGCGATTCCACAACCAACGGATCAGATCAAAGCTCTGCAGTCCTGCCACATCCAGTCGTGAATGGTGGTGGACAATTAAACAACTAACGGGAGGAGGAGGCTCTGTATCCGCAATAATGGCGGAGTCCAGCAGGTGAATGCAAAAGACAAGGCTGAAGTGTTTGCAACCATCTTCAGCCAGAAGAGCCGAGTGGATGATCCATCTCAGCCTCCTCCCAATATCCCCACCATCACAGAAGCCAGTCTTCAGCCAATTCGATTCACTCCACGCGATATCAAGAAACAGCTGAGTGCACTGGATACAGCAAAGACTATGGGCCCCGAAGTCATCCCGGCTGTAGTGCTGAAGACTTGTGCTCCAGAACTAGCTGCGCCTCTAGCCAAGCTGTTCCAGTACAGCTACAACACTGGCATCTACCAGACAATGTGGAAAATTGTTCAGGTATGTCCTGTCCACAAAAAGCAGGACAAATCTAATCCGACCAATTACCGCCCCATCAGTCTACTCTCAATCATCAGCAAAGTGATGGAACGTGTCGTCGACAGTGCTATCAAGCGGCACTTACTCATCAATAACCTGCTCACCGATGTTCAGTTTGGGTTCCGCCAGGACCACTCGGCTCCAGACCTCATTATAGCCTTGGTCCAAACATGGACAAAAGAGCTGAATTCCAGAGGTGAGGTGAGAGTGACTGCCCTTGACATCAAGGCAGCATTTGACTGAGTGTGGCACCAAGGAGCCCTAGTCAAAGTGAAGTCAATGGGAATCAGGGGGAAAACTCTCCAGTGGCTGGAGTCATACCTAGCACAAAGGAAGATGGTAGTGGTTGTTGGAGGCCAATCATCTCAGCCCCAGGAAATTGCTGCAGGAGTTCCTCAGGGCATTGTCCTAGGTCCAACCATCTTCAGCTGCTTCATCAATGACCTTCCCTCCATCATAAGGTCAGAAATGGGGATGTTCGCTGATGATTGCATAGTGTTCAGTTCCATTCGCAACCCCTCAGATAATGAAGCAGTCCGAGTCCGCATGCAGCATGACCTGGACAACATCCAGGCTTGGGCTGATAAGTGGCAAGTAACATTCACGCCAGACAAATGCCAGGCAATGACCATCTCCAACAAGAGAGAGTCTAACCACCTCCCCTTGACATTCAACAGCATTACCATCGCCGAATCTGCTACCATCAACATCCTGGGGGTCACCATTCACCAGAAACTTAAGTGGATCAGCCATATACTGTGGCTACAAGAGCAGATCAGAGGCTGGGTATTCTGCGGCAAGTGACTCACTTCCTGACTCCCCAGAGCCTTTCCACCATCTACAAGGCACAAGTCAGGAGTGTGATGGAATACTCTCCACTTGCCTGGATGAGTGCAGCTCCAACAACACTCAAGAAGCTCGACACAATCCAGGACAAAGCAGCCCGCTTGATTGGCACCCCATCCATCACCCTAAACATTCACTCCCTTCACCACCGGTGTACAGTGGCTGCAGTGCGTACCATCCACAGGATGCACTGCAGCAACTCGCCAAGGCTTCTTCGACAGCACCTCCCAAACCCGCGACCTCTACCACCTAGAAGGACAAGCGCAGCAGGCACATGGGAACAACACCAACTGCACGTTCCCCTCCAAGTCACACATCATCCCGACTTGGACATATATTGCCGTTCCTTCATCGTCGCTGGGTCAAAATCCTGGAACTGCCTTCCTAACAGCACTGTCGGAGAATCTTCACCATACGGACTGCAGCGGTTCAAGAAGGCGACTCACCACCACCTTCTCAAGGGCAATTAGGGATGGGCAATAAATGCTGGCCTTGCCAGCGACGCCCACATCCCATGAACGAATAAAAGAAAACAACTGCAATTAATTTGACCAAATTGACAGCAAGTAAGAAACAAACAAAATAATTTCCTGATTATCCCTGCTGTCAATCATATGACATTACAAATCTGGAGAGATAAATTCATAATAACCTCTCACTGTCTTTAGTGTCAGATCAATTTGATTTTTAACTGTGGATGCTGGATCAATTGAAATTTTCAGTACTGAGATCGATAGATTTTTGTTCGGCAAGGGTATCAAGGGATATGGAGAGATGGTGGTTAAATGGAGTTGAGGCACAGATCATCCATGATGTAATAGAATGGTGGAACAGGCTTGAGGGGCTGAATGGCCTGCTTCTGTTCCTATGTAATTGCATCTCAAAAGTAACTCATTGGTTATAAAGTGCTTTGGGAGGACAGGATAAGATGTTATATAAATGCTGGTTCTTTCTTCTTTCTTTTCTTATACAATGAATATTTCTCCAAGTATTTCAAAGAGGTATGTTTAATGTTTCATGCTAGTTTTTCTTGCAAGAGCTGTGCCCGGCCCATTTCGTCTATTCATGACCTGGTAAGGTAAGTGACCTCACACTGAAACCTGTCTGCAACTCTTTTTGTGTTGTCCTGCAGAGCAAAACAATAAATAATAAATGAATATCATTACTATCAGAACCCTGATGAACGACATGGGTCTGCAGTTATTATTTCACTGCGAAACATGAGTCAGGTTTGTATTTGAATTTGTAACGGGTGCTACGTCAAAAGGTCTCGTATTGCCTACTGAGACATGGTCAAAATAAGCCGCAAAGAGTTCATATGCCTACTTCTATTACAGGAGATGTTGACAGATCAATGGAACGACACTGATGCATGTTTTAGGCAATTAGTGTTTAAGAAGCATTGTTCATACTGGTCATTTCAACTTACAACCCAAATTCTTCAAACAATATGTAGCTGGCACAGCATTATGTGGTTGTCATCTAACTGGGATAGATGAGACATCGTACACCACACAAGCTTTTTATGTTGGCTCTTTTTTCTTGCTAGTAGTGAGCACCATGCTGGATGCTGGCAGAGAGAGTCCTGCCAAATATCAGCTCCAAGTACCACATTGAACGCGAGCAGCAAGTGCCATGCTGAATGTTAGTAGTGACTCTCTTGATGAATGTCGATGGCCAGTGCACTCAGTGCAGCTGATGTGTGATGATGCCCTCACAAAGATTAATGATGTGACTTAACCATTGCAAATTAATTGAGCGATAAACCACAATTGATTGAAGAGTGATAATATGAATTGTTAAAAGGAAAAAAGCATGAATGCTGGAAATCTGAAATTAAAAAAGCAGAAATTGCTGGTCAGTCATCATCTGAAAAAGATTAGGTTAATGTTTCAGTTGGGAGCGTACACCAACTTAAAAACTGAACAACGAAATAACGACAAAGGAAACAAAATGCCTCAGCTGTTCTGGTAACTTTGGCAGAAATTTGCTGGGATGACCGCAACCTTCACAGTGACCTGGATATGCTAAGTCTTGGCCTTGTGCTGACATTTCTGATATGGCAATAAATATAAAGGGGGCTGGGCTGTGATGTGGTCTCAGTTGGGACTAGACATAACTTGCCGACAACCTGTTCTGGGAGTCTAGGCAGGGATTGAGGTCTGGACCCTTGAAGATCAGGGGAATGTTTTTTTCTTCAACATTGCGAGCAGTCCCTGACACAGGGGGCTGCTGGGGGCAGCTTCTTCTCCTTCCCAGGAAATCCAGCAACCCCCGAGATTGCAAGTTTCGGGTGGCATTTCTGGCATCTTCGGTGGGGGGACATCACAGATCAGTTCCCATCCCATCAAAGGCCCACTCCTCATGGCTCTTTCGCCAGACCCCATGAATTTTGGCGAGGTCATTGACGGAGGTCATCATCGGACACGATCCCGGCACAACCGTTGCAATACGTACCCAAAAGGAAGTTCTTGGCCACAAAGCAATGGAAGTACACAGCAGCCGCTGAGAGGGAAAAGACAGGTTAACCTTTTGGATAGAAATCCTACATCAAACTTGGAGATTAACAGTTGATTGGACATTGTAGTGATGTTTGGCAGCACATGGGGTACCACTCGAAAAAGAAACTTTCTTGTGCTATAAGCAATATAACTATCATAATAATTATGGAAAACCTCAAGCAGCCTGCTGTGCCACTATTCAATTCCTAACAACTGGAAACAGCTGGCTACCCTGTTAATGTTTTTAAATCACTGAAAATTTCACCAATAATGGGAGGCCTGTTAGCTCAGCTTCATGTAATTGCTTCACTGTGCATGGGATTCTGCCTTTCCCCCAAGATTGGTGCAAAAGTGCAATGTAATTACAGCTACCTGCTTGCATTGCTATTAGAAGAGGCTTGATCACCTTATCCCCCTGACCCCAGCACTTTTCCCAACCTGCAAGGCCCAAAATCATAAAAGGAACATGAAATGATCAGTTTTCCACTAAATACCTAAACCACCTCTGCTCCACACCCAGAAACAATGTGCAACTGTCGACAGCTATCTGTATCTCTCTCTGTGTCTGTCAGTGCCATGTGGCCTTATATGTAGTATGATTTAAATTATATAATGTAAATTCCACAGAATGTTGTTTTAAAAGATGTTTTTTTAAATGCACTCAATACTGCTTAACCGAGCATCAAACTTTCCTGTTTCCGCAGAGCACTTACTGCAACAAAGCACCACAGTGACTTAAACACTTACGAACATATGAACAATGACGGACAGGAAAAGACCTTCTGGTCCATCCAGCCTGTACCACAATCATGATACTTTGTGTATCACAATATATACACTCCCCATTCCACATCACGTGATCTCCTGGGAAAGACGAGAAACCAGATAAAAACCCAGGCCAATTTGGGGGGAAAAATCTGGGAAATTCCTCTCCGACCCTCGACTTTGGCAATTGAAACTAGTCCAGGAGATCACTCTGGCCCTGATAATTCTATGCATTACATTACCTACCTTTTGTAAGAGGTCATCTCTGCCCCAGTCAGGAACAGGTCCAGCTCTCGCTTGAAGGAATTGAGCGAATCGGCGTCCACCGCACGAGCCGGCAGCCTGTTCCAGAGGTCCACTGTTCCCTGGGAAAAGAACCACCTCCAGAAATCTAACCTAGATCTGGCCTTATTCAACTTAAAATTTTGACCCCTGGTCCTCCCTAACATACTTAATTGGAACGAACTGTCAACTGGAACACAATACATTCCTTTCGTTATCTTATAAACCTCAATCAGATTACCCCTAAGTCTATGCTTCCATCTTATAGAGAGGATATAGAGGCATTGGAGAGGGTGCAAAAAAGATTCACAAGGATGATACCAGAACTGAGAGGATGGGTCCGTTCTGGTCGATGTTAGCGGACCTCGCGCCCGATGGACCCTGGGCAGCCAAAAGGCAAGTTTGGTCCCAAGGGAGCACTCACCTGCAATCGGCGTTCCTTTCCAGGCCTTGCACATGGAATGAATGCAATTTGCACTTTCCACCACCAGAGGGAGCTCCATCACTTAAAGGGAGGATGTTTCTTAGAAATCTCTTAAAGGTAGCTTGTACCTGTTATTTGCTGAAAATAACAGTCTACTGTCTGCATGGAGTCTGAACAGAGATCAGACATCGCACACATAAAATACAGATGCAGATCCTATCCCTATGTTTACACACTGATGAGCTATGTTAAAACATTGAATAAAGGTTTTGCACTACTAAATCCCACATCCTCCAATCTGCACGCCAGACCTCACCAATCTGCTGATCTGAGTTGGTACCAGACCTGCGAGAGTGCGAGAACCAAGGTTCTCTGCTGATGCACTAGAGACCTTGGGTGCAAGAGGTGGACAGAAGGAGGGACATCCTATATCCATGGGGTGGGGAAGAGGCCCTCCAGACATATACTCAAAAGGCAGTGGGAGGCAGCGGGGGATGAAGTCAATGCCAGGCACACAGCATCATGAACATGGATGCAGTGCAGGAATAAGTTCAATGCTTTGACAAGAGTGGTCAAGGTGAGTGAGATCAACTGTCAAGTGACATCTCCTACCAACTGCACCACGCAGTACACACCCCATCACCCACATACCAACAAACTCTTTCCATCAGTACTCAACTGTTCCAATCAGATGCTTCCTCTTGCCCTTACACATTACCACTGTTCAAGATGTCCACCCACAACTCACAGGCCACACACACTGGCAACTATTCAACCATGAAGGCACATCACCCAGGCACACATCCCGCTTTGTTGCAGGATAAGATGGCACATATCAAGAGGCAGCAAGTGGCAGTGGCATTTAGCCCCTCGAGCCTGTCCCACCATTCAGTGAGATCACGGTGGACCTGTGACCTAACTCCATATACCCGCTTTAGCCCAATATCCCTTAATACCCTTGGTTCACAGAAATCTATCAATCTCAGATTTAACATTCACAAGTGAGCTAGCGTCAACTGCCGTCTGCAGAAGAGCGTTCCTAACGTCTCCCACCCTTTGCGTGTAGAAGCATTTCCTAACTTCACTCCTGCATGTCCTGGCTCTAAATGTTAGGCTATGTACCTGCGTCCTAGTATTGAAGTCTAGGGGACTTCCGAAAACAGTTACAAATGTCTTGGCAGCCAGAGGCAATAATCCAGCCACTAACCTGTAAATCCTGCATGGTCCCTTTAAATAGCGCCGGAGGGGGGTCCTCCAGGCACTCTAAGACACGTTCAGATGGTTGGGGTTAAGACTGTGCGTTGAGTTGAGCGTTAAGTCACAAAATGCTGTCTATCACTTTAAATCAGCGTTGCACACAGATTGAAGCCATTTTCTCCCTACTTTACATGATTCCAGCGTTCCTTATCTGCGCCTGTGCAAACTTCTATGCCAAGATGGCGTCTGGCACACGTCATGCAGAAAACATGTGTGCACATCCAAGACGCCATCTTGGATGTCGGAGAGGCCGTGCAGCGCCAAAACAACGGGCACTACACGGCCCAATTTAGCGCCCAATATCTTTATCAGGGAAGGTTGAACAGGACGGGACTCTTTTCTCTAGAGAAGACTGAGAGGTGAAGAATGAAAATATAATAAAGAATAGTCAGCACGGATTTCAAAAGGGAAAGTCATCCTTGACCAACGTTATTGAATTCTTTGAAGAAGTAACAGAAACGGTAGTCAAGGGTAATGTAGTCGATGTAATATATTTGGATTTTTAACAGGCCTTCGATAAGGTACTGCATTGTAGACTCGTGACTAAGGTCAGAACATGTAGAGTCAGGGGACAGGTACCAGAATGGATACAAGTTGGTTACAAAACAGAAAACAGAGAGTAAGGGTTAAGGGTAGCTACTCAGACTGGCAAAAGATAGGAAGTGGTATTCCACAGGGATCGGTGCTGGGACCATTGTTGGTCACAATTTATTAACAATTTGGATTTGGGAATTGGATGTACAACTTCAAAATTTGCGGATGATACCAAATTAGGGGGTGTAATTAATACAAAGGAAGAATGTGTCAAAATGCAAGAGGATATTAATAAACTTTCAGAATGGGCGTGTAATTGGCAAATGAATTTTAATATAGATAGGTGTGAAGTGGTGCATTGTGGTAGGAAGAATAAGGAGGCCACATACTGCTTGTATAATAAGCGTCTAAATGAGGTAGAGGAGCAGAGGGATCTGGGGTACAGATACACAAATCACTAAAAGTAGCCATAACAAGAGCAAATCAAGCACTAGGTTTCATTTCTAGAAGGATGGAATGAAAAGCAAATAAGTTATGTTAAACTTGTATCGAACCTTGGTTAGACCACACTTGGAGTATTGTGCACAGTTCTTCTCTCCATATTATAGAAAGGATTATAGAGGCATTGGAGAGGGTGCAAAAAAGATTCACAAGGATGATACCAGAACTGAGAGGATATCCTTATCAGGAAAGGCTGAACAGGCAGGGGCTCTTTACTCTAGAAAAGAGAAGGTTGAGGGGTGACCTGATAGACGTCTTTAAGATAATGGTAGGGTTTGATAGGGTAGACGTGGAGAAAATGTTTCCACATGTGGGGGAGTCCAAAACTGGAGGTCATAAATATAAGATAGTCATTAATAAATCCAATAGGGAATTCAGGAGAAACTTGTTTACCCAATGAGTGGTAAGAATGTGGAACGTGCTACCACAAGGGGTAGTTGAGGCGATGAGTACAGATGCATTTAAGGGGAAGCTAGATAAGCACATGAGAGAGAAAGGAATAGAAGGGTATCCTGATAGGGTTAGATGAAGTAAGGAGGGAGGAGACTTGTGTGGAGCATAAACGCCAACATAGACCAGTTGGGCTGAATGACCTGTTTCTGTGTTGTAGTTTCAATGTAACTCAATGTAACAATGTAAGCTGGGAATTAATCTAGTGGCTCTCCTCTGCACCCTTTCCAAAGCCTCAATATCACCCACCATGTGAGAAGACCAAAACTGGACAGTATTCCAAATGAGGCCTGACCAAGGTCTTGTACAAGGACAAAATAGTAAGCTTTATCTTATAGTCAATTGTCCTATAAATGCACCCCAACACCCTATTTGCTCTTGCAATTGCTTCATGGCATTGCTCATGAATCTTTAGAGATCTATGCACTAGAATGCCCAGATCTCTCTCTTTCTCCACCTGCTTTAATGTTTTTCCCTGAACGGTGTATGTATGTTGAGCATTTGTCCTGTGCACATGCATAAAACTGCTTCTCCAAATTAAACATCACTAAACCACCACTAAAAATGCCGAAGGCGATTCAGGGGATTAGCAATCTTACAGTGCATTAAATAACAGACCTCTTGACTGATTATTCCATTCAATAAACTCTGAGTATAATAATCGACCAGTCATTTAAGATCAAATTACATGTAACCGTTTTATACTTGTGTATCAGCCTGTGGGCTTTTTTGGAAGGCTTTTAGTGATTTTATTTGTATTTTTCTATTAGCTACAATTGCAGTTATAAATGATTATACTATCAAATTATATCAATTCAGGCCAAGTTAATTCCCAGCCCCTATAATTTATTAGTTTCTATTCATTGCTGTACAATTATCTCTGACTCTACATGTATCTTTGCAATACAAAATAAAGACACCCGTAATTTAGAGTATTGCTTAAATTCCAGTGCAGATGCATACTCAAGCTTTACTTGTATTGCTTTATGAAGTGTTGTGGCGATGTATGTTGCTGTTACACTAAAGTGACAGATGTTAACTACACATTTCTCTTTTCTACTATTACAATGCTATAAATTTGGGGCCTATTTCACACCAGTGTCTGACAGGGGTTTGCGCTCAATAAGCCGAATTATGAGGAGATTTGGATATGGAGGCCAGCACGCTTAATTTGTGGCACTCCTGATTTTCTGTGCATTAAATTTAATACTACTTCTTATAACAGATGCAGTGGGGCACTGAAACACTGGGCACAGTAATACCTTGTACAGAGCCATTCAAGGTTTGGCTTGCAAAGGATACTGCAGAAAAGCTAATTTGCAAAGCCTTAGCATTGAAAGGAAGGTGGCCTGGCATATGGGTGCTATTTGGAATATTTGGGCAGTTGCTAACATCTTCCTGCTGTTCTGCTTACAGGCCAAGAGAACTCGTGTGGAGCATAAACACCAGCATGGATCAGTTGAACTGAAAGGCCTGTTTCTGTGCTGTACATTCTATGTAATTCTATGTAACTCACAAACCACAGAGAAATGCTTAAGCAGTTCACCTAGTATGAGGAGATAACCCTTTTGGCTGTGAATCTGGAAAGAGATTAGAGATGGCAAGTTTGGAGGTATGTTGCCAAACTTGCCATCAATTATCTTCCATTTATTATTTTCCTTTTTACACTGACTTTCTTAATCTTCACATCAGAGGCTACACTTGCAAATCAGGTGCATGAAACACAAAATGTCTTTTCATCTTACCTCTTCTTGAAGTGATTGTCATGAGGACCATGGTAAATCTTCTTTCCTGTTCCTAAAAGTTCTTCCCAAAATGAGACAAAAGCATGATCCCAGGACATCGGAGCAGCTTGTATCAGGCACTCTTCCTGCCCCCAGTAGGAATACTAGCACTATGGAGAATGTAGGGAGTTGCCTCGAGGAAGATGCACCCGGTGATTCTCAGCTCACATGTGAGGAGGAGCAGGTGGAGAAGGCAGAAGAGTACAAGGAAAGATCAAGGAAAGGCTGCAAACCCACGATGACGTATATCTGCTACATGGCAAGGGGTTGGAGTCCTACTCTGCTTGCCTTCGGACAGTAATTAATGCAACAGCAGGAGGCATTTTCCATATCCTATGAATCCAGCATAAGCAGCCTGCATTAGCTGACAAAGAATGAGTGGCAAAGCATTTCAAATGTCACAGTCAGAAATATAAACCATTGTGACAATTGAAACTTTGCATTGCAAATTTTCCATTGTTTATTTTGTAATGTGTTCTGGCTGATTGGGGTGGACGAATTTATTTCATTAATGTGAATTGATGTCGAGCTGAAAGAAACACAAAAGCCAGAACAGCAGAGTAAAGGTTAACTTAGGGGAGGAAAATCCTAGAAGGACTGTACCATCATTCAAGTGAGGAGGAGCAGTCTGTATTAAAAAATTCTACATTTAAGCATGGTGCATAAGTAGGAACTCTTTAGTACCAGTAAGTTCTTTGCAGAAATGTTGGTGAAGAAGGAAATTTCCAATTAGTTTAACATTTTTTTAAGTCCTAGGGTATAGATTTTTAGTATAAAAACATACTCTCCAGTCCAATGAATCAGTCTGTTTATTTTTTGCATGCAAGATCTGTTTGTTCATTCCCTCTGAAAGATATTATAATTTGTATTAATTTTGTTCAGTGCATTATATTTAGTATATCTAAACAAGTAGGAAGCAGGGAAATAATTTTGTTAGATTATTTAATATTGGACTCTTTCCTTTGCTGAGAAAATGCCTATTTTCTATGGCCGGGTATTTCCTCCGAGTTGCACCTGCTCCACTGTCGTAACTTCACTGGTTGGATGATGGAAATATATCTGAGTGGGGTTTCTATCAGACTTACAGTGAAATTATGGCAGAGGATTGGGAACAACTCCAAGGAAATTCCCAGCCTATGAGTTGGTTTAATATTTGTAGTGCAGTCAACTCTATTAAATCATGACAGTAGCAAATAACCATTTTTTTAAAACCACACTCAGCTTACTCCTGTGCCTAATTGAGGGTAAGGGAGAGAGAGAAAGAAAGAGAAAGAGAGAGAGGGGAGAGAGAGAGACTTATAAAGGGAAGTAATAAATGCAGAATCACGGAAATGGACATCTCTGATCACTTCCTTGTATCCTTCTGCACCCACATCCCCCTTCCCCCTCCCTACCCCTCATGTGATAACGGGACACTTAGAAAATATCAGCGGGATTAGACAAAGTCAACATGGATTTATGAAAGGGAAATCATGTTTGACAAACCTACTGGAGCTTTTTGAGGATGTAACTGGTAGAATAGATAAGGGAGAACCAGTGGATGTGGTTTATTTGGATTTTCAGAAGGCCTTTGATAAAGTCCCACATAAGAGGTTAGTGTGCAAAATTAAAGCACATGGGATTGGGGGTAATATACTGGTATGGATTGAAAATTGGTTGACAGACAGGAAACGGAGAGTAGGAATAAATAGGTCTTTTTCGGGGTGGCAGGCGGTGACTAGTGGGGTACTGCAGGGATCAGTGCTTGGGCCCCAGCTATTCACAATATATATCAATGATTTGGATGAGGGAACCAAATGTAATATTTCCAAGTTTGCTGACAACACAAAACTAGGTGGGATAGTGAGTTGTGAGGAGGATGCAAAGAGGCTTCAATGTGATTTAGACAAGTTGGGTGAGTGGGGAAGAACATGGCAGATGCAGTATAATGTGGATAAATGTGAAGTTATCCACTTCGGAAGGAAAAACAGAAAGGCAGAGAATTATTTAAATGGTGATAAATTGAGAAATATTGATGTAAAAAAGGGACCTGGGTGTCCTTGTACACCAGTCACTGAAAGTAAACGTGCAGGTGCAGCAAGCAGTTAGGAAGGCAAATGGTATGTTACCCTTCATTGCAAGAGGATTTGAGTACAGGAGCAAGGATGTCTTACTGCAGTTATACAGGGCCTTGGTGAGACCACACCTGGAGTATTGTGTGCAGTTTTGGTCTCCTTACCTAAGAAAGGATATACTTGCCATGGAGGGAGTGCAGCAAAGGTTCACCAGACTGATTCCTGGGATGGCAGGACTGCCGTATGAGGAGAGATTGGGTCGACTCGGCCTGTATTCACTAGAGTTTAGGAGAATGAGAGGGGATCTCATTGAAACGTATAAAATTCTGACAGGGCTGGACAGACTGGATACTGGGAGGATGTTTCCCCTGGCTGGGGGGTCCAGAACGAGGGGTCACAGTCTCAGGATACAGGGTAGGACATTTAGGACTGAGATGAGGAGAAATTTCTTCACTCAGAGGGTGGTGAACCTGTGGAATTCTCTACCACGGAAGGCTGTGGAGGCCAAGTCACTGAATATATTTAAGAAGGAGCTAGATAGATTTCTAGACCCAAAAGGCATCAAGGGGTATGGGGAGAGAGCGGGAATATGGTATTGAGATAGAGAATCAGCCATGATCATATTGAGTGGCGGAGCAGGCTCGTAGGGCCGAATGTTTCTATGTTTCCTTCTGTGTCCACCCCTGGAAAAAAATTTCCCCCAAGTCACTTACAATTCCACTTTCAAATTCCCAATTGTCTCGGCTTTGGCCCTCCATTCACCATGACATTTCTGCAGCTCAATAAAACCCTCACCTGCACCTTTGATGCCCTTGTCCCCATTAAAACCATTACTCTCCCTCACCCTGGTTGTTCCCCCTGGTATGGTCATCATCTCCACTCCCTTAAATCCAAGGGATGCAGACTTGAACATTTATGGTGGACAACTGGTTAGCCATTCATCGCCAGATCTGTCTGGACCACATAAAGCACTATTGGGTCTGCTCTCCTCTGCCAAAACTGCTCACTATTCCGGGATCATTCTGGAATGCAATGGTAACCCCGACTTCTTTTTGCCACAACAAACCGTCTTCTTAAACCTCTCTCCCCAGCCCCTTCACCCTCACCTCCAATAATAAGTGCGTGGAGCTCATGGACTTCTTTGTCACTAAGATGGAGACCATATGTTCAGCTGCCTCTGTCTCTTCTCTCCCTTCCCCAGCCCATCAAGCCAAACCTCCCCTAAGTTTCCACCCTGTTCTAGCCCTGAACTTGCATCTTTCTCTGATTTCTCTCCTATCTCCCCTCATGCCCTCTCCGAGCTCATCTTGACCATGAGACCCACATCTTGCTCCCTCGACCCTATTCCCACCAAACTGCTGATCACCTGACTTCCCTTCCTGGCCCCCATGTTAACTGATATTGCTAACGGTTCCCTCTCCTCAAGTAGTGTCCCCCTCCCCTTCAAATCTGCTGTCATCACCACCCTCTTCAAAAAAAACACCCTTGACCCCTCTATCCTTGCAAACTACCGCCCCATCTCTAACCTCCCTCTCCTCTCCAGAGTCCTTGAACATGTTGTCGCCTCCCAAATCTGTGCCCATATTTCCCACAACTCCATGTTTGTATCCCTCCAATCAGGTTTCTGTCCCTGCCACAATACTGAAACAGTCTTTATCAAAGTCACAAATGACATCCTATGTGACTGTGACCGTGGTAAACTATCCCTCCTCATTCTTCTCGACCTGTCTGCAGCCTTTGACACGGTTGACCACACCATCCTCCTCCAATGCCTCTCCTCTGTCGTCCAGCTGGGTGGGACTGCACTTGCCTGGTTCCATTCTTATCTATCCAGTTGTAGCCAGAGAATCAGCTGCAATGGCTTCTCTTCCTGCTCCCAAACCTTTACCTCTGGAATCCCCAAAGGATCTATCCTTGGCCCCCTCCTATTTCTCATCTACATGCTGCCCCTCAGCAACATCATCAGAAAACACAATGTCAGGTTCCAAATGTACGGTGATGACACTCAGCTCTACCTCACCACCACCTCTCTCGACCCCTCCACTGTCTCTCATTTGTCACACAGCTTGTCTGATATCCAGCACTGGATGAGCATAAATTTCCTCCATCTAAATATTGAGAAGACCAAAGCCATTTTGGTCCCCGCCACAAACTCCTTTCCCTAGCCAACAACTCCATCCCTCTCCCTGGCCACTATATGAGGTTGAATCAGACCATTCACGACCTTGGCGTCCTATTTGACCCTGAGATGAGCTCCAGCCAAATATCTGCTGCATCAGCAAGACCGCCTACTTCCACCTCTGTAACATCACCCGACTCCGCCTTGGCCTCAGCTCATCTGCTGCTGAAACCCTCATCCGTGCCTTTGTTACTTCTCGATCAACTATTCCAATGCTCTCCTGGCCGGCCTCCCAACTTCCACCCTCCATAAACTCATCCAAAACTCTGCTGCCCATATCCTAACTCGCACCAAGTCCCGTTCTCCCATCACCCCTGCGCTAGCTGACCTACATTGGCTTCCGGTCCGGGAACACCTCGATTTTAAAATTGTCATCCTTGTTTTCAATTCCATCCATGGCCTCGCCCATCCCTATCTCTGTGACCTCCTCCAGCCCTACAACCCTCCTGCGCTCCTCCAATTCTTGCCTCTTCGAAATCCCTGATTTTTATCACTCCACCATTGGCGGCCGTGCTTTCAGCTGCCTAGGCCCTAATCTCTGGGATTTCCTTCCTAAATCTCTCCGCCTCTCTACCTCTCTCTTGTCCTTTAAGATGCCCCTTAAAATCTACCATGGTCACCTGTCCTATTATCTCCTTATGTGGCTCGATGTCAAATTTTGTTTAGTAACGCTCCTGTGAAGCGCCTTGGGATGGAAGCGCCTTGGGATGTTTTACTATGTTAAATGCAAGTTGTTGTTGTTAAAACACAAGGTGGAATATCCTAGCCAGATTTGTACTGTAATGTCAAAGTGCCTAATCCCTCCCTATGACACACCGAGTCAATGGCATCTTCACATCTTCACAGGGGAACCCCAAAGGACAGAGGGAACAAACACTGAACAACTTCCTCTCACTAACACTTTGTACTGAGTCAGAGACCCAGAGCATCCACTTACAGGAGTCTTCCATTGCCAGATTTGTCAGACTAGGGTGAGCATTTGGAAAGACCAGTGACTTGGGTTTTCCCCACATTGGACTGTTCTGATGCTGATTGCAGGTCATCCAGCTGAGGTGCCCAGCACTGGGGTTGAAGCATGAGAAAGGTCTGATGAGTTGAAAGGTGCTGCAATGACAGATGTGGCTGCAGCTGTTGTAGGGACATCTCGCGACCCTGCATCTAAGGGTTCAAGACCACCATCTTCTAACAGGGCTGCATCATCCAACAGAAACCTGCCACCATAATAGCTGCTCCCACTCAGGAAGCACTTGGTCACAGCATTAGAATATAAGTAGGATCAACATGCATTAACGGATCATTAACTGGGAGCATGGATGCAGGGTTTAAAGCACACGTTCATGATAAATAGCATCAAATAAATAAATAACTATACTTCAATACTAATTTAACTACCAGGAGCAGGCCAGGTCCATAGACCAGTCATGTACACATTATATATGGTTGTGGACTCTCACCCTAAGTATTAAAATTCGGTATGGGATTTCATTTCAATAATTTAAATATGCAGATCTAGGTTTGGATCGGCTGTAGCGTTGCCTCCTTTTTTCCTCTAAAATTGCACCTTGCAAAATTTCTCTGTGAATCCAGTGCACAGTATAGGGAGCTTGATTTTCTGACCCATTCACTGGTGGTGCAGCCGAGTAATATTGAAGCTATAAGGTATCTTTCATATCTTCTTTCATTTGTTTGGAAGTAATGCTTCATCAAAACACTTCATCAAATTTATTGGTTTGTGACGTTAACTGTGATGAAAATGACATTCACTCTCTTCTGATCCTTCTCTGTCCCAAAACAAAAATGAGGCTTCCAAGACACTTTCTGACTAGTGCTGAATAAACCCCAGTATATTTTAGCGGATAGCTTGTGGAGGTGCTGCTTGATTGTGCATACAGCAGCTGAATATTGATACCTTCAGTCCAGCAGCAAATAGATTCACAAGTATATGGAAATAGAACGTAGAAAGCTGCCAAAGCACAACCAGGTGGTTAGTAAGAAGGGTTATACAGCAGTGGTGGGTTCTAATTGTGTGTGTGTGTGTGTGTGTGTGTGTGTGCGTACACGTGCACGTGTGCGTGTGTGAACTAAACTATTAGCATTGAATGAGAAGCATATAAAAAGGCAAAGGGTGCAATTCCAGTTCCGTTTCATGTGGTTTTAATAGTGGTTTTAATAATATTATCAGAACCATGACTTTGCGTTCAATTGGGCTTTTTCATTATGCTCAATATTACTCCAGACTATAGAGCAGAATTTCTGAGCATGGAGGCGGTGGGAACATGCAGTGCGGCCATTGTGTCTGCCTGCGTCATGCATTGCTGATCAGGATGAGTCTTCAGGGTCAATCTTGTTAGGATTTCAGAGCAAGCTTCTCTTGTGTAATCCACCAGTGATTTGAGCTCACTGATCCGGAGGCCTGACTTTCGGCCCTTCTGCAGGCATTTAAAGGAGAACGCATTTTTGGCGGAAAAATGCTTACCAACGCTTGTTCAATGCAACACAGTGTGAGAATAGAGGAGCAGCATAACAGAGCACCAAGCTTCTCTGACGCAGAAGTGAAGATGCAGCTGCCAATGGGTCACAGGAAAGTTGCTCTGTTTTGGAAGTGCAGGGTATCCTCTCCACAGGGCAGTGATCTAGGGTACCCGGGAGAGAATGCAGTTTCATGCCAATGTTGTGACCATCATTCAGCATTCACAAACAAGCCTACAGACCTGTTTTTCTGTAGCCAACCCCCGGGAACAGGCCAGGGTAGCCAGGGTCACTGAACCAGTCACCACCCCGTAGCATCCTGTGTCACTCGCTCCACTGTTGCAAACACTAGCGCAGGAAGATCTAACCTGGGGGCTTTAGATAGTCAGTTTGAGGAGGGTGCCTAAGGTAAAGGGCTGAGCATCAGCAAGAAGGATGAAATTAATACAGAAAATGCTGGAGAAGCTCAGCAGGTCAGGCAGCATCTGTGGAGAAAGAAACAGAGTTAATGTTTCAGGTCGAAGACCTTTTGTCAGAACTGGAAGATGTTAAAAGAGTTAAAGTTTTTAAGCAAGAAGGATGAGTTGGAGCTAGCGCACGAGGACCAGCTCCCACCCTTCCTCAGCTGCAGAGCTCTAATCTTCATACCTCAGAGCAAGAACGGGAGGCAATAAAGCGGTGGCAGCAGAAGGCCTGAGAGTAGAGAGAGAGTATTATTGCTTTTTTTCTCTAAGTTAGGGCAAGGGTTTAACTAAGAGCTTAAATCAATAACTTAAACTAGATAAATTAATTATTTAATAAAACTAAGAATAGCGAGAGATTAAAAACTCTATTAAAATAAATAAATAAACTCTTCTTCGACAAGCGATGGCAGGGCAGGTGGTGTGTTGTAACTGCAGCACATGGGAGATTGTGGAGAGCAGCGTGATCCAAGGCAACCACATCTGCAGTAAGTGTCTGCGCGAGGAACTTCGGTTCAGAATTGTTGAGCTGGAGTCTGAATTGCAGATATTACAATGCATCCAGGAGGGGGAGGGTTATATGGGCACTTTGATCCAGGAGGCAGTCACACCCCTTAAACTAAAAGGGGGGGGGGGAAGAGTCAGGTGAGGGGAAATTTAGAAATCTAATGAGAAAAGTCAAGGCAATAGAGCAGTGATTTGGGTAAAGTGTGGCAGGACAGGACAGAGAGTTTACCAATAATAGAGCATCAACAAGTAAGGTCAAAGCAGGAAAAAAATGGTAAAATGTTAAAATTAAAGGCTCTTTATCTGAATGCACAGAGCATTCGTAACAAGATAGATGAATTGTTGCACAAATAGAGATTGATTGCACAAATAGGGTTTGATCTAATAGCCATTACAGAGACATGGTTGCAAAATGACCAAGGTTGGGAACTAAATATTCCAGGGTACATGACATTTAGAAAAGACAGGCAGAATGGAAAAGGAGGGGGTCTGGCCCTGATAATAAAGGATGACACAAGCATAATGATGAGAAAGGATCTTGGCTCGGAAGATCAGGAAGTAGAATCAGTATGGGTGGAAATAAGAAATAACAAGGGGCAGAAAACAATGGTGGGAGTAGTTTATAGGCTCCCTAATAGTAGCTATACCATTGGACAGAGTATTAATCATAAAATAATAGGAGCTTGTAACAAAGGTAATGCAGTAATCATGGGGGACTTTAATCTGCATATAGACTGGGCAAATCAAATTGACAACGATTGTTTGGAGAGCGAGTTCATGGAATGCATTTAAGACAGTTTCCTAGAACAATACGTCATGGAACCAACCAGAGAACAGACTATTTTAGATCTTGTATTGTGTAATGAGACAGGGTTAATTAGTAATCTTACAGTAAAGGATCCTCTGGGGAAGAGTGATCATAACATGATAGAATTTCACATTAAGTTTGAGAGTGATGTACTTAAGTCAGAAACTAGAGTCTTAAACTTAAATAAAGTCAATTACATAGGTATGAGGGGCGAGTCGGCTAAGGTAGATTGGGAAATTAAATTAAAGGGTATGACGGTTGAAAAGCAATGGCAAACATTTAAAGAAATATTTCAATATTCTTAACAAATATATGTTATATTGAGAAATAAAAACTCCACAGGAAAAGTGATCGACCCGTGGCTAACTAAAGAAGTTAAGGATAGTATTAGATTAAAAGAAGAGGCCTATAATGTTGCCAAGAAGAGTAGTAAGCCTGAGGATTGGGAGAGTTTTAGAAACCAGCAAAGGACGACCAGAAATTGATAAAAAGGGAGAAAATAGAATATGAAAGTAAACTAACAAGAAATATAAAAACGGATTGTAAGAGCTTCTACAAGTATATAAAAAGGAAGAGAGTAGCAAAAGTAAACGTTGGTCCCCTAGAGGCTGAGACAGGAGAAATTATAATGAGGAATCAGGAAATGACAGATGCATTAAACAAATATTTTTGGGCTCGATTTTAGGGTCGGGTTACCTGCGGGTTTCCAGCGGGGGGGCCCCGAAAATCCCGATCTCCGATCACGTGACCGGATTCGGACGAAATCCCGGCCACTTCCGGGTACCGCGCTGACGTGCGGGGCTGCGCGCGCAAGCCCCGCTGGTGGGAATCCTGCAGGCAATTAAAGCCAGCGGGGTTCCACTTGAGAGCACTTAACTTGCTCGTTGTGGTCAGTTAATGAGCTGAAGCAGCTGTCAAAAGAGGAAGTGTGGGATTTTACGTTCAAAGCAGTCAGTTTCCCACACTGGGGGAAACAGGACCCTTCAAACCAGGCGTGTTGCAGCCAGCAGCCTGTGGCAGGTGCCAAGGTGCGCTCCACGGGGGAGCGCCCTCACCCACGCAGGAGGCCACCGCGTCACATAGGGCAACCCCTGCCCCCCACCACCCCCCGGCCAAGCCAGAGGACAGACCGACACGAAACCGCAGCCCCAGTCCGAGGACCCACACACCTACCCTGCACAACCCCTCAGACCAACACCTGCCAGTTGGGTGGTGTGTGGACACCCTCGGAGGACGAAGAGCATGACCACCACCAGCAGCCTCGCAGTCCACGCCGTCCGCCGCAGAGACGTGGATCCCCCCAACACGGTGTGGTTGCACGCCCACCTGCACAGCAGGAGGGAGGGCTACCGCAGAGAGAGATGCGTCGCAGAGGGCACTACCCTCGCCACAGGGTCCACAGACCGAGGCGCAGCTCCCCGGACCTCTCCCAGCAGCAGTGCACAGGGAGGCGCAGATTCGCTCGACATGTAGTCGTGGAGATCTGCAGCCTCTTTCATGCCGAGCTGCTCCTGGCTGGCCCCAGCACCAACTGCTTACCTGTCGCTGGCAAAGTCACCACTGTCCTCCACACCTTCTCCTCCGCATCCTTCCAGGGTGCAGCCGGCAACACCGCCGATGTCTCTCAGTTGTCTGCGCGGACGAGCCCTGCAAATACACCTGCACCTACTCTGCAGTAACACGATGGGTGGCATCAGTGGTGGGTCCTCATAGTGATACCCAGGAGCGGGCATTATTGGACACAATGGACAGGATTCGCGGAGACATGGCAGTGGTGGTGTCAATATAATGTGTGCTGTTTGTGGCTCTGAAATTCAATATGGGTAACACCCATGACAAACCCTCAGACACCCTTGTGCACCCCCTTCATGCTGACGAGACGTTTGCCTTACCCTGCCTACTGCACATATGTGATGCATGCCCTGTGGCTGCAGCACAGGTGGTGGCAGGTTGAGTGAGGCTGGCCGTGAGGGAGATGCACGAGAGGGTGAGTATGGGATGGAGCCATGAGATTGTATGAGGATTGGGTCGCGTGTTAGTGGCAGGATGAGTACTGGCGAGGTGAGTAGGTGGAGGTAAGATGAGGATGGGGTGTGAGTGGGCATGAAGGGTGATGTGACAGAATAGTGTTGGCGGTGCCGAAGGAGATTTGGGGTGGGGGCAGTGTTGTGGCAGACGGAGTGTAGGGGAAAGACTTCGTGTTCTCACTGTGGCTGACCTACTGCGGTCATTGCAGCGCCTCCTGCACTGTATGCAGGTGGGCGATATGTTGGTGGCGCAGGTGACCCCCTCTGCCACCTCGAGCCAGGCCTTCTTGGTGGCAGAGGCAGGCCGCTTCCTCCCGCCCGCCGGGGGGAAGATCTGTGTCCTCCCCCTCCTCCTCACCCCATCTGATGATACCTGGGGTGAGGCATCATTAAACTGGGAGCAGCCTTCCCCCTGGGCTGCTCCATGCTGCAATTTGTCCCATTGGTTGCAGCATCTGTCAGTGGAGGACTGCCCCTTTAACTAGAGAGCCTCCAGCTGACAGATCGTACTGCGCATGCGCAGCCCGCCCGACGCGCAGGCCAGCGCCGTGGACCCCGGAGGAGCAGGTAATTGGATCCTATTAGTGGATTGCCTGCTACGATCGCGTGGGCAACCCACTAATTTCGCCGTTCGCGTTTTCGACGCTCCCGGAGGACCACCCGCTGGGAACCCGCAGGCCTGCTAAATTCGAGCCCTTTGTATCTGTCTTCACAGTAGAAGACACAAAAAGCATACCAGAAATAATGGGGAACCAAGGGGCTAATAAGAGTGAGGAACTTAAAGTAATTATTATCAGTAGAGAAAAAGTACTTGAGAAACTAAAGGGACTAAAAGCCGATAAATCCCCTGGACCTGAGGCCTATATCAAAGGGTTCTAAAAGAGGTGACTGCAGAGATAGTGGATGCATTGCTTTTGATCTTCCAAAATTCCGTAGATTCTAGAACGGTCCCAGAAGATTGGAAGGTAGCAAATGTAACCCTGTTATTCAAGAAAGGAGGGAAAGAGAAAAAAGGGAATTACAGGCCAGTTAGTCTGACATCAGTCGTCGGGAAAATGCTGGAATCTACTATTAAGGAAGTGGTAACAGGGCACTTCGAAAATCATAATATGATTAGGCAGAGTCAACATGGTTTTATGAAAGGGAAATTGTGTTTGACAAATTTATTAGAGTT
This sequence comes from Heptranchias perlo, assembly GCF_035084215.1. Lineage (NCBI taxonomy): Eukaryota > Metazoa > Chordata > Chondrichthyes > Hexanchiformes > Hexanchidae > Heptranchias > Heptranchias perlo. The sequence goes on along the minus strand of NC_090329.1, from coordinate 102,802,403 downwards.
TGTTGAGGATGTAACTAGCAGGGTAGATAAAGTGGAACCAATGAATGCAGTATATTTGGATTTTCAAAAGGCATTTAAAAAAAATTTGTTCATGGGTCATGGGCGTCGCTGGCGAGGCCAGCATTTATTGCCGATCCCTAATTGCCCTCGAGAAGGTGGTGGTGAGCCGACTTCTTGAACCGCTGCAGTCCGTGTGGTGAGGGTTCTCCCACAGTGCTGTTAGGAAGGGAGTTCCAGGATTTTGACCCAGCGACAATGAAGGAATAACGATTTATTTCCAAGTCGGGATGGTGTGTGACTTGGAGGGGAACGTGCAGGTGGTGTTGTTCCCATGTGCCTGCTGCCCTTGTCCTTCTAGGTGGTAGAGGTCGCGGGTTTGGGAGGTGCTGTCGAAGAAGTCTTGGCGAGTTGCTGCAGTGCATCCTGTGGATGGTACACACTGCAGCCACAGTGCGCCGGTGGTGAAAGGAGTGAATGTTTAGAGTGGTGGATTGGGTGCCAATCAAGCGGGCTGCTTTGTCCTGGATTGTGTCGAACTTCTTGAGTGTTGTTGGAGCTGCACTCATCCAGGCAAGTGGAGAGTATTCCATCACACTCCTGACTTGTGCCTTGTAGATGGTGGAAAGGCTTTGGGGAGTCAAGAGGTGAGTCACTCACCACAGAATACCCAGCCTCTGACCTGCTCTTGTAGCCACAGTATTTATGTGGCTGGTCCAGTTAAGTTTCTGGTCAATGGTGACCCCCAGGATGTTGACGGTGGGGGATTCGGCGATGGTAATGCTGTTGAATGTGAAGGGGAGGTGGTTGGACTCTCTCTTGTTGGAGATGGTCATTGCCTGGCACTTGTCTGGCGCGAATGTTACTTGCCATTTATCAGCCTAAGCCTAGATGTTGTCCAGGTCTTGCTGCATGTGGGCATGGACTGCTTCATTATCTGAGGGGTTGCGAATGGAACTGAACGCTGTGCAGTCATCAGCGAACATCCCCATTTCTGACCTTATGATGGAGGGAAGGTCATTGATGAAGCAGCTGAAGATGGTTGGGCCTAGGACACTGCCTTGAGGAACTCCTGCAGCAATGTCCTGGGGCTGAGATGATTGGCCTCCAACAACCACTACCATCTTCCTGTGTGCTAGGTATGACTCCAGCCACTGGAGAGTTTTCCCCCTGATTCCCATTGATACTAACTTTACTAGGGCTCCTTGGTGCCATACCCAGTCAAATGCTGCCTTGATGGCAAGGGCAGTCACTCTCACCTCACCTCTGGAATTCAGCTCTTTTGTCCATGTTTGGACCAAAGCTGTAATGAGGTCTGGAGCCGAGTGGTCCTGGCAGAACCCAAACTGAGCATCAGTGAGCAGGTTATTGATGAGTAAGTACCGCTTGATAGCATTGTCGACGACACCTTCCGTCACTTTGCTGATGATAGAGCGTAGACTGATGGGGCTGGATTAGATTTGTCCTGATTTTTGTGGACAGGACATACCTGGGCAATTTTCCACATTGTCGGGTAGATGCCAGTGTTGTAGCTGTACTGGAACAGTTTAGCTAGAGGCACGGCTAGTTCTGGAGCACAAATCTTCAGCATTACAGCCGGGAGGTTGTCGGGGCCCATAGCCTTTGCAGTATCATTCGATAAGGTGCCACATTAAAGGATTAAAGGTCATTAAAGAAGATAAGGACTTATGGGGTTGGGGATAACATATTAGCATGGATAGAGGATTGGTTAACGGACAGAAAACAGAGTAGGGATAAACGGGTCATTTGCAGTTTGGCAAGCCATAACGAGTGGGGTACCGCAGGGAATGGTGCTTGGGCCTCAGCTATTTTCAATCTATATTAATGTCTTGGATGAAGAGACCGAGTGTAATGTATCCAAGTTTGCTGATGATACAAAGCTAGGTGGGAAAGTAAGCTGTGCGGAGGACACAAAGAGTCTGCAAAGGGATATAGACAGGTTAAGTGTGTGGGCAAGAAGGTGGCAGATGGAGTATAATGTGGGGAAATGTGAGGTTATTCACTTTGGTAGGAAGAATAAAATAACAGAATATTTTTTAAATGGTAAGAAACTATTAAATGTTGGTGTCCAGAGACTTGGGTGTCCTTGTACAAGAAACACAAAAAGTTAACATGGAGGTACAACAGGCAATTAGGAAGGCAAATGTCATGTTGGCCTATATTGCTTGGGGGTTGGAGTACAAGAGTAAGGAAGTCTTACTACAATTGTACAGGGCTTTGGTGAGACCACACCTGGAGTACTGCCTTCAGCCTTGGTCTCCTTATCTAAGGAAGGCTATACTTGCCTTAGAGGCGGTGCAACGAAGGTTCACTAGATTAATTCCTGGGATGAGAGGGTTGTCCTATGAGGAGAGATTGAGTAGAATGGGCCTGTACTCTCTGGAGTTTAGAAGAATGAAAGGTGATCTCATTGAAACATATAAGATGCTGAGGGGGCTTGACAGGGTAGATACTGAGAGGTTGTTTCCCCTGGCTGGAGAGTCTAAAACTAGGGAACATAGTCGCAGGATAAGTGGTTGGCTATTTAGGACTGAGACTGAGATGTGGAGAAATTTCTTCACTTGGAGGGTTGTGACTCTTTGAAATTCTCTACCCCAGAGCTGTGGATGCTAAGTCGATGAGTATATTCAAGACCGAGATCAACAGATTTTTGGACTCTAAGGGAATCAAGTGATATGGGGAAAGGGTGGGAAAGTGGAATTGAGGTTGAAGATAAGCCATGATCTTATTGAATATTAAAGCAGGCTCGAGGATCCGTATGGCCTACTCCTGCTCCTATTTCTTATGTTATAGAGTCATAGAGTTATACAGCACGGATAGAGGCCCTTCGGCCCATCGTGTCCGCGCCGGCCATCAAGCCCAGTCTAATCTAATCCCATATTCCAGCATTTGTTATGTTCTTATAGGCTGTTATCTGAGCCCTGCCATGTTCTGGAATCATTTGCATGCGGTTGAAAGCAATGAATGTGAAAAAGTCCATTAGCCACATCCATGAAGTCATGCTAGAAAGTGGATTGGCATTGGGTGCCAGCAAATGTTGGCTTTCATCTTTTAAATTGAAATACTGCAATTGGTGTGCTTTTAGAACAACACCCAACATTAATTTCACATTGACTTGCAAATCACATTTGACTCAATGAGGACAATTTTTGACTGCTGGCCGCCTGTTTTTATCTGAAAAGTGGAGAGGGGGGATGGGGAATATCTCAACCACTTCATTGATGCTCAAGACCCACCTGATGGAATTTTCAGGCAGCTTTGTAAATGGGCAAGCAGCATGCACGCCTGTATCCAGCGGGAGGCTGCTTAAATTTGCAAAGCTGGTTACAGGGCTCTGATTGCAATTTTCAGATAATGGGCAGAGTCTGCACTGTGCTAACCAGCAGCCCTTTAAGGAACAGCTGGGGGCTGCACAAGAAAAACGGCCCAAGAAATTTTAAATTTTTACTTCTGCGGGGTCCAGGAGGAACATGAGCCACTACTGGCCCGTGCGAGCTACCCACTCCCCTCCCGAAGATCACCTTCCCTCTCAGGCCCAACCAGCTGACTGGCTCAAAGTAGGAACGAGCCAAATCCTCACCCTCTCACAATCAGCAAGCTGCAGCAGGGCAACTGTTTGGCACCTGCAACTGGCTGACGGCATTTAAATGAGGCCTGAGCTATTCCCAGCGCCGGTTTCAGACGGGTGGTACGGTCTGATCGACTTTGCACCAATTTCGGGCTTACCGCTAGATGCCCTGGAGCTCCCTGAGGTGCAGTAAAAGTTTGTATTGCAGGAGCCACCCCAGCAACAGAAGACCATCATGTCCTCTGAAATATTTGATCACTTCAGCCGAAACCTATATACTCCAATCCTGTTCCAAACCAAATATTTATCCAGCTCCTTCTTGACAGGGTAAATGGACCAAATTTCAATGTGAAGCTTGTTAATTTTAAATCTGCATCCTCTAATTTGCCAAATAGCTTTATCTGAATTCAGACACATGTTCAAATATATCACAAACTCTTACACATTATGTCTTTGGTTCTGAACGGATTCATTTTAGTATTTTTTTTTGCTCAGTGCCTACTGTGGTTAGTTTGTGTGTAATGCTTCTCTTTCTACAGATGATGGTGCTCGGTTGTTGCCAAGCTACACTCGGGCAGAGCAATTGTTTTTCTGCTGGTAATCTTTAATTTGCCCCTGCTGCCTTAAACTCAACTGTGAGCAAATTCAGGGAGGCCTCAGCCACAGATGGAATACAGGTCACTGAGCTGTAGGCAAGTAAAAACTTGTTCCTCAGGCAATAAAAGAACATGCACTCTTACTGGTATAGTCTTAAAAATAATTCTAACAATCCTTAGGCACAAAGTAAAATCAATATTCAAATTCATTTAGAATCATAAAATCATAGAAAATTTACGGCACAGAAGGAGGCCATTCAGCCCATCGTGTCCGCGCCAGCTGAGAAACGAGCCACCCAGCCTAATCCCACTTTCCCGCATTTGGTCCATAGCCCTGCAGGTCACGGCTCTTCAGGTGCACATCCAGGTATTTTTTAAATGAGTTGAGGGTTTCTGCCTCTACCACTCTTTCAGGCAGTGAGTTCCAGACCACTAACACCATCTGGGTGAACATTTTTTTCCTCATTTCTGCTCGAATCCTTCTACCAATCACTTTAAATCTATGCCCCCTGGTTATTGACTCCTCCACTAAGGGAAACAGGTCCTTCCTATCCACTCTATCTGGGCCCCTCATAATTTTGTACACCTCAATCAAATCACCCCTCAGCCTCCTCTGTTCCAAGGAAAACAACCCCAGCCTATCCAATCTGTCATCATAGCTAAAATTCTCCATTCCTGGCAATGTCCTCGTAAATCTCCTCTGCACCCTCTCTAGTGCAATCACATCTTTCCTGTAATGTGGTGACCAGAACTGTACACAGTACTCAAGCTGTGGCCTAATTAGTGTTTTATACGGTTCCAGCATAACCTCCCTGCTCTTATATTCTATGCCTCGGCTAATAAAGGAAAGCATCCCATATGCCTTCTTAACCACCTTATCTACTATTTGCTGATGTATAAAAGAATTGAAGAGATGTCACATTCTGGATCTTAATTTCAGTGAAATTATGGAACAAGATGGACCAACATTGATCCTAATCCTTACCTGTTCTCCACATAACATTTTGGAACTATTAAATACTAAAACCATTGTTTGCCTGTGTAGTTAAGTTGTTGGGTTTGATACTTCTTTGGGAATAATACTTTTGCTTTTCAAGTTTAAAAAGTACATCAAAATTACAAAAGAGTTGGAGGGATTACATAGGGAGTAAATAGAGTTTGTATTAACATGGAGGCATGGTCGTGTTAGTATCAAATCACCGTAAAGGGTCAGGTGCCACAGTTCTTTAACACTTTCACCTCTGGAACTTGCCTGTAAATCTAGATCATACTGATGGAATGAATGTGTCTTCTCTCTGTTGGATCAAAGGGGCGGAAATTGGACCTCGTTGTGCTCGATTTAAGACGTCGGAACCTTGCGCCTGTTTTAGGCCCCCTTACAGAAATTATTCTGCAATGAGCGAGGCAGGTGTTTGGCCTGCCCGGTTCATGATTTTTCAGTGAGCAGTGGCCCCCAACAGAAGGTTGGTTATTTTAAATGAAATTTCCAAAAACGTTGCTGTGGAGCCAGGACGAGCTGGAGTGCTCCTCCAACTCCACAGTATTCGCAATAGTTTTCCCCCCAGTTGTCTCTAATCCCCCTCCCCCATTCCGATGAGGCTTGCGGCCTGACATTCATGCAAATAGGAGAACTGCATGTGGAGGTGCGACTTGTGCCGGAAGCTTGCCGAAAAAATTAGGCCTGAAGTCCAATTTCAGGTGAGCCTCGGGCCTCATGCTTCAGGCACAGGTCCATGCCCGCCATTGGTTATGTGCCTGAAATTGCACCATAACTAATTTTTACCGCAAAGAGTCTTACATGAAATGAAGTTGGGCAATCTCAGCCTACTTCTCAGAAGGTGCAGGTTCCACAGCACAAAACTCCTCTCAATGTATCATTAAATTGGCAGTGTCACTTAGGGAATGGTGAAGGAACTGGAAAAAAATTCGGAGTTGTGCAGTAGGAGGTGCTTTTTATGTAGCGTATCTCCATGTATCTTATACTAAGGACAGCTTGCAACTTCCCCTTTGCTGTCTCCTAGGAGGGATGATACACCATCCAGGAAAAATATGTCCTTCAACTTTCCTTCTACTTCTAGGGAGACCATGCAGCTTCTATCTGCATCTTCCTGTCCCATAGTTCAAGTCAACAATTGAGCAGAACAAAATCATAGACAATAAAAATTACAGAACAGAAGGAGGCCAATTGGCTTATTGTGATTCGACTAGTGCTATCTCTTCAATTGGAGGTATTTACTCTAAAGCCATTTCTCTGCTCTGGTGCTTCAAGTTAGTGTTTAACATGCAATCCCGTTGTACCAGCCCAAGTGCACTCAACTGATTTGTGGTCAAGAAATACTGTTGGGGCAGGGGAGAAGGGTTTGACCCTCTATTTGACCTGGGAATGTTTGATGTTGACATGAACCAAAATGTTGTCTTTTTCCAGGGAAGCCACATGAAGCATTTCTTTCCATCAGTTCAAAACAGAGAGATTGTTAGGCACTTCCACGTCAACAGAGTTTGCTTCCTGTTAAGTAAATCAACAAACAGGGGTTGCTCCCTAAAATAAACAACGCTATTTTGTTTAGGTAGGGTAGCTAGGTGATAGGGTGTACGAATTTCCCAACAGGCTCAGTACCTAATGACACATACATCATCAGGTCAGAAATCCCCTTGTGTGGACTATAATTTTTAAGAGGAAGAGTTAATCCAACTCAGGCTCAGTTTTCAAAGTACTAACTATCTTGTGAAGGGAACAGAAAGGAGCACACACCAGCATTGGCTTAGGTTACACCAAAACCTGTGGCTGCACGTCGGGAAGCACCGTCATTCCCTTGCATCTAACGACCTTTAACCTGTGATAAAAAGGAGAGGAAATAGAAGACTAATATATAAAAGATGGAGGAGACTAACTGGAGACATATCATTGGCGATATATAATTGCTACAGGAGGGCTCCTGCTGACATCAAAAGAAATCAAATGCAATTGATTTTAAATTCTGACACGAGGTGCCAAGAATGAAAAGGAGTGCATACAGGAAACAGTCCGATTGGGCGATGTGGATGCAGTCAATGCTGCCCTGGATTTGAAGAAGCCTACCATCTGTGCGAACCCCGGAGCCCTAGCCTGCTGCTTCCAGTTGTCCATGGGGGAAAGAGATGAAAGTGTCTGCTCTAGCAAACATGGCATCAGTCACCTGCTTAATGTAGACTGACCGATATGGTTGATATCTCCTGATGTAGTCTGAAAGCAGCAGGAGGAAAAGAAGTTAAGGGCTGCAGTGATCTTGGTAGCAACAGGCAATGCAGTGCCTGTTCAGAGAAGTGCAGGTATGATGTCCCGAGCCTGTACGCTCTGCTGGGAGGGTAAGGATCCCTGCGAGCTTGCCATCTTCTAGCTGCTTGCCCTGGAGCTGGAGCTCCATGTACTCCTTCCTCCTGTTGTTGCTGTTTCTCTTCCTCCTCGTCCTCTAGCCAGAATGGAATTGCTAGAAGGAGCCCCGTGTAAAAGTAAAATGTGTTGCCAGAAGCCTCCTAAGATTTCGGAAGGTTGTACAGCCACTGCACTTATTTAAGTAGCCAAAAACCACTATAAACTACCAGCAAAATGTCTCCCAAACCTTTACAACATTTCACATGACAGCAGGCAAGTATCCCTTTAAATAGCACTGTAATGCCAACCTCCTGAACTGTTTTACCATGGTTTGTGGGCAGTTTGAAGAAATAGCAGAGCAGGGCTGATTGACTTAGGCTTTGGTGTCCTGAAAACATCAGTTGATCCCTGTTAGCATGTATTTACGAGGCTGCTTTCGACGGGAGTGCTGGCTGCCTAAATTGAGGTCTGCCTGAAAATTAGAATGAGGGCGGGCCTCAAGTGGTAGGCTGACTTTTCTTTCTCTCCTCGATTTTCGTTGCACGACCGCCCTGTATACCGGTGTAAACAGAACAGTGGTGAGAACAAAATTGCCCTCCCAGTCTCAGTAACTACCTTTGATGAGGAGGGCAGAGGACAACAGGTACTACTAAATTCTACAAATATGATACAAATTATTATTATTTGTATTTTATATTTTATTTTCCCTACCTAACAACACTGTGGGAGAACCTTCACCACACGAACTGCAACGGTTCAAGAAGGCGGCTCACCACCACCTTCTCGAGGGCAATTAGGGATGGGCAATAAATGCTGGCCTTGCCAGCGACGCCCACATCCCATGAACGGATATTAAAAAAATTATTTGGAGAGGTGTTGAATATTTGTGGCTTCATATCCTCAATATTTTGAAGGTTCATGTCGCAACTAAACAAGGTAGTTTAATTTCTCAATTTTGATTTAAGGAGTAATAATTAACCTGGATGTCACACATTTACTTCTATCATGTCAAGACTTGCTGAGCAGGTTAACTAGTGGAGCATTGCGTCACCTTAAAAGAATGGAAAGTCCCAAACATAGACTTGCTGCTATATTGACGTTTTAATTTGAATATAGTGCAATTTAGAACTGCTTCATTAATGGTCACTGAAAAGCGAATGTTCTGATCTGTCATTTCAGTGCAGCTTTAATGCCTGTGAAAAAGTGACATGATTTGGGCAGCAAAAATAGGTCTGGTATTATTTCTGCTAATGTGCATTTTGCACTGAGAGGTTAATACGTGATATCAAGTTACCATTGTCGTAAAAACCCAACTGGTTCACTAATGTCCTTTAGGCAAGGAAGCCTGCCGTCCTTACCCGGTCCTATCTATTTGTGACTCCAGTCCTACACCAACATGGTTGACTCTTAACTGCCCTCTGAAGTGGCCTAGCAAGCCATTCAGTTGTACGAAACCGCTAGAATGCTGCCCAACGCCATGAAGGGCAACTAGGGATGTGCAATAAATGCTGGTCTTCCTAGTGATGCCCTCACCCCAAGATTGAATTTAAAAAAATAGCTTTACAAAAACTTTAATAAAGCCAGTAATTAAGGAGCAGGTTGAATTAATTTGTGTTCCCCACTTTTATCTCAGGACGAAGAGCAATCGTGGGACCGGCGGGGTGAGCTGAAACAGCGCTCTGTTGAGGGTGAGCAGCTCTAACTCCACCAATAGCTCCCCACAGCTTCGTCTAGAAAACACTGAGATAAATTTTCATCTTCACCGTATGGACAATAATCTGGTGGAGAGAATTGCCTGCTCATTATAGAACCCGCCCAACATTTATTCCATTGGAATTCAGATTACCGCCCATGTGGATGAAGATTTATCCCATTGTGTCCTTGCCATTCTCAGCTTCAGTTATCACATTTCCCTTCCACTCAGGCTCTCCACTTAGACTCTCAATACCCCCCTTCCCCTGACCAAAGATTCAGTCTTACACATTTGAGCTTCTTTCCGACTGCCCACTTCCTGCCTTTGCATGTTCCTGTGTCCATTGGTGCAACCATTGTCAGGGATGGTCTGGAGAATCCCGAGTCATCCTCCCACTGCAGCCTCATTCCGTTCCCCAGTTCTCCCAAAAACAGTGAAATACTGCAGTCCAAGACACCATAGTATTATAGTAGGTACAGCACATGAGGAGGCCATTTGGCCCATCGTGCCTGTGCCAGCTCTTTGAAAGAGCTATCCAATTAGTCCCATTCCCCTGCTGTTTCCCCATAGTCCTGTAAATTTATTTCCCTTCAAGTATTTATCTAATTCCCTTTTGAAAGTTACGATTGAATCAGCTTCCACCACCCTTTCAGGCAGTGCATTCCAGATCATCACAACTCGCTGTGTAAAAAAATGTTTCCTCATGTCGCCTCTGGCTCTTTTGCTGATCACCTTGAATCTGTGTCCTCTGGTTACTGACCCTTCTGCCACTGGAAACAGTTTCTCTTTATTTACTTTGTCAAAACCATTCATGATCTTGACTACCTCTATCAAATCCGCCTTTAACCTTCTCTGTTCTAAGGCGAACAACCCCAGCTTCTCCAGTCTCTCCACATAACTAAAGTCCCTCATCCCTGGTACCATTCTAGTAAATCTCTTCTGCACCCTTACCTAAAGTGTGGTGCCCAGAATTGAACACAATACTCCAGCTATAAAGGTTCAGCATAACTTCCTTGCTTTATTACTGTATGCCTCTATTAATTTTTTTTTATTCGTTCATGGGACAAGAGCGTCGCTGGCAAGGCCAGCATTTATTGTCCATCCCTAATTTATCCTTGAGAAGATGGTGGTGTGCCGCCTTCTTGAACCGTTGCAGTCCGTGTGGTGAAGGTTCTCCCACAGTGCTGTTAGGTAGGGAGTTCCAGGATTTTGACCCAGTGACGATGAAGGAACGACGATAAAGGAACGACAATATATTTCCAAGTCGGAATGGTGTGTGACTTGGAGGGGAACGTGCAGGTGGTGTTCCCATGTGCCTGCTGCCCTTGTCCTTCTAGATGGAAGAGGTCGCGAGTTTGGGAGGTGCTTTCGAAGAAGCCTTGGCGAGTTGCTGCAGTGCATCCTGTGGATGGTACACACTGCAGCCACGGTGCGCCGGTGGTGAAGGGAGTGAATGTTTAGGATGGTGGATGGGGTGCCAATCAAGCGGGCTGCTTTGTCCTGGATGGTGTCGAGCTTCTTGAGTGTTGTTGGAGCTGCACTCATCCAGGCAAGTGGAGAGTATTCCATCACACTCCTGAGCTTTGCCTTGTAGATGGTGGAAAGGCTTTGGGGAGTCAAGAGGTGAGTCATTTGCCGCAGAATACCCAGCTTCTGACCTGCTCTTGTAGCCACAGTATTTATGTGGCTGGTCCAGTTAAGTTTCTGGTCAATGGTGACCTCCAGGATGTTGATGGTGGGGGATTCAGCGATGGTAATGCCGTTGAATGTCAAAGGGAGGTGGTTAGATTCTCTCTTGATGGAAATGGTCATTGCCTGGCACTTGTCCGGCTTGAATGTTACTTGCCACTTATCAGCCCAATCCTGGATGTTGTCCAGGTTTTGCTGCATGCAGGCAAGGACTGCTTCATTATCTGTGGGGTTGCGAATGGAACTGAACACTGTGCAATCATCAGCGAACATCCCCATTTCTGACCTTATGATGGAGGGAAGGTCATTGATGAAGCAGCTGAAGATGGTTGGGCCTATGACAATGCCCTAAGGAACTCCTGCAGCAATTTCCTGGGGCTGAGATGATTGGCCTCCAACAACCACTACCATCTTCCTTTGTGCTAGGTATGACTCCAGCCACTGGAGAGATTTCCCCCTGATTCCCATTGACTTCAATTTTACTAGGGCTCCTTGGTGCCACACTCGGTCAAATGCTGCCTTGATGTCAAGGGCAGTCACTCTCACCTCACCTCTGGAATTCAGCTCTTTTGTCCATGTTTGGACCAAGGCTATAATGAGGTCTGGAGCTGAGTGGTCCTAGCGGAACCCAAACTGTGCATCGGTGAGCAGTTTATTGGTGAGTAAGTGCCCCTTGATAGCACTGTGGACGACACCTTCCATCACTTTGCTGATGATTGAGAGGAGACTGATGGGGTGGTAATTGGCTGGATTGGATTTGTCCTGTTTTTTGTGGACAGGACATACCTGGGCAATTTTCCACATTGTCGGGTAAGTGCCAGTGTTGTAGCTGTACTGGAACAGTTTGGCTAGAGGCGCAGCTAATTCTGGAACACAAGTCTTCAGCACTACAGCCGGAATGTTGTCGGGGCCCATAGCCTTTGCTGTATCCAGTGCACTCAGCTGTTTCTTGATATCACGTGGAGTGAATCAAATTGGCTAATTAATAAAGCCATGGATCCATATCCTTTTTTAACAGCCTTCTCAATTTGTCCTGCCACCTTCAAAGATTTGCGTATGTGCACCCCCAGCTCTCTCTGTTCCTTTAATATTGTACCATTTAGTTTATATTGCCCCTCCTCATTCTTCCTACCAAAATGCATCGCTTCACACTTCTCTGCATTAAATTTCATCTGCCATGTGTCTGCCCATTTCCTCAGTCTGTCGACGTCCTCCTGAAGTCTGTTATTGTCATCCACATTGTTCACTACATTTCCGAGTTTCATGTCATCTACAAACTTTGAAATTATACCCTCTATACCCAAGTCCAGGTCATTAATACATATCAAAAAGAGCCGTGGTCCTAATACTGACCCCTGGGGAACACCACTGTATACTTTCCTCCAGTTTGAAAAACAACCGTTCATCACTACTCTCTGCTTTCTGTCCATTAGCCAATTTTGTATCCATGCTGCCACTGTCCCTTTAACCCCATGGGCTTTAATTTTGCTAACAAGTGCATTATATGGTACTTTATCAAATGCCTTTTGAAATTCCATATTCACAACATTAACCGTATTACCCTCATCAACCCTCTCGGTTACTTTATCAAAGAAATCAAACAAGTTAGTCAAACATGATATTCCTCGAACAAACCTGTACTGACCTTCATTTATTAGCCCGTACTTTTCCAAGTGCCAATTAATTTTGTCCCGGAATATTGCCTCCAAAAGTTTCCCCATCTACGACATTAGGCTGACTGGTCGATAATTGTCGGGTTTATCCCTCTTTCCTCCTTTTTTGAACAGGTGTGTAACATTTGCAATCCTCCAGTCCTCCGGCACCATCCCCATATCTAAGGAGTATCAGAAGATTGTGGCCAGAGCCTCCACAATTTTCACCCTTACTTCCCTCAGTAACCTAGGTGCATCCCATTTGGACTGAGTGACTTTTCTACTTTTGAGTACCACCAATCTTTGAAGTACCTCCTCGAGATCTATTTTTATTCCATCCAGTATCGCCACTACTGCTACAATGGCAGCAATCTTATTCTCCGGTGAAAACAAATGCAAAGTATTCATTTAATGCCTCAGCCATGCCCTCTGCCTCCACAAGATGATTTCCTTTTTTGTCCCTAATCGGTCCCAAACTTCCTTTGACTACTCTTTTACTATTTATATGTTTATAAAAGACTTGTGGATTCCCTTTTATGTTACCCACTAATCTATTCTCATACTCTCTCTTTGCCCCCCTTATTCCCTTTATCAGTTCTCCACGTACTTTCTGTATTCAGCCTGATTCTCTATTGTATCATGAACCTTGCATTCACCATAAACCTCCTTTTTCTGTTTCATTTTAATCTCTATATCTTTAGTCATCCAGGGAGCTATCACTTTGGATGCCCTTCCTTTCCCCCTCGTAGGGATGTGTCCACTCTGTGCCTGAACTAACTCCTCCTTGAAGGCCTCCCATTGTTGATCTACTGTTTTGCCTACCAATTTTTGATTGCAATCCACCTCGGCAAGATCCCTTTTTAACTCTCTGAAATTAGCCTTCCTCCAGTTAAGCATTTTCACAATTGATTATTCCTTGTCCTTTTCTATAACTATTCTAAACCTAATGATATTATGATCATTGTTCCCCAAATGCTCCCCCACTGAAACATGCTGTACCTGCCCCACTTCATTCTCCAGAACTAGATCCAGCACTGTTTCCTTCCTAGTTGGGCTGGAAAAAGAAACATAGAAACCTGGAAAATAGGAGCATGGGTAGACCATTTGGCCCTTAGGGCCTGCTCCGCCATTCAAAATGATCATGGCTGATCGTCTAACTCAGTACCCTGTTCTTGCTTTTTCCCCATATCCCTTGATCCCTTTAGCATTAAGAAATATATCGATCTCCTTCTTGAATACATCTAATGACTTGGCCTCCACTGCCTTCTGAGGTAGTGAATTCCACAGGTTCACCACCCTCTGAGTGAAGGAATTTCTCCACATCTCGGTTCAAAATGGCATACCCCGTATCCCGAGACTGTGACCCCTGGTTCTGGACTCCCCAGCCATCGGGAACATCCTCCCTGCATCTAGTCTGTCTAGTCCTGTTAGAATTTTATATGTTTCGATGAGATCACCTCTCATTCTTCTAAACTCTAGTGAATATAGGCCTAGTCGACCCAATCTCTCCTCATACGTCAGTCCTGCCATCCCAGGAATCAGTCTGGTAAACCTTTGTTGCACTCCCTCCATGGCAAGGACATCCTTCCTCAGATAAGGAGACCAAAACTGCACACAATACTCCAGATGTGGTCTCACCAAGGCCCTGTATAACTGCAGTAAGACATCCCTGCTCCTGTACTCAAATCCTCTTGCAATGAAGGCCAACATACCATTTGTTTTCCTAACTGCTTGCTGCACCTGAATGCTCACTTTCAGCGACTGGTGTACAAGGACACCCAGGTCTCGTTGCACCTCCCCTTTTTCCCAATCTATCACCATTCAGATAATAATCTGCCTTTCTGTTTTTATAACCAAAGTGGATAACCTCACATTTATCTACGTTATACTGCATCTGTCATGTTCTTGCCCACTCACCCAACTTGTCTAAATCACATTGGAGCCACTTTGCATCCTCCTCACAGCTCATATTCCACCCCAGCTTTGTGTCGTCTGCAAACTTGGAAATGTTACATTTAGTTCCCTCATCCAAATCATTGATATATATTGTGAATAGCTGGGGCCCAAGCACTGATCCCTGCGGTACCCCACTAGTCACTGCCTGCCACCCGGAAAAAGACCTGTTTATTCCTACTCTCTGTTTCCTGTCTGTCAACCAATTCTCAATCCATGCCAGTATATTCCCCCCAATCCCATGTGCTTTAATTTTGCACACTAACCTCTTGTGTGGGACCTTATCAAAAGCCTTCTGAAAATCCAAGTACACCACATCCAATGGTCCACATCCAAATACACTATTCCAGAAAGTTCTCAAACACATTTCAGGAATTCTTCCCCCTCTTTGCTCTTTATATTGCTACTGTCCCAGTCTATATTGGGATAATTGAAGTCACCCATTATCACTATTCTATAGTTCTTGCATCTATGCTTTCTTACATCCACCACCACCACTTACCTCCCTGTCAGCTGTGGCTCAGTAGGTTGCACTCTTGCCTCTGAGTCAGACTGGTCATGGGTTCAAGCCCCCCTCCAAAGACTTGAGCACATAATCCAGGCTGAAACTTCAGTAAAGTACTAAGGGAGTGCTGTACTGTTGGACGTCACATCTTTCGGATAAGATGTTAAACCAAGGCCCTGTCTGCCCTTTCAGGAGGATGTAAACGATCCCATGGCACTATTCTGAAGAACAGCCGGCATCCTGGTCAATATTTATCCCTCAACCAACATCATTAAAAAAAACAGATTATCTGGTCATTACCTCATTGCTGTTTGTGGGAGCTTGCTGTCTGCAAATTGGCTGTCGCATTTCCTACATTGCAAAAGTAACTACACTTTAAAAAAAAAGTACTTCATTGGTTGAAAAGCACTTTGGGACGCCCTGAGGTCGTGAAAGGCGCTATATAAATAAAAGTCTTTCTTTCTTCCTGTCACCCTGATCACTCTCCTCTGTTTGCTGCTTCAGTGTGTGCTCCAGTCTCTTCTGTGCTCAACAGCACTGTGCCCTGCTCCCTCTAGCCTCACCAACTTCCTGCTCTACATAAGTGTTTTCCTCAATCAACTTGTATGCACCTCCATCTATACTTCCTATATCCCTTGCTCCTTCCTTCCCACTTTCTAGCATGTTTCTATTCTCAGCTGTTAGCTCATTCTGATTTCAGCCCTTCTATGATAATGGATTATCACCACTGTTTTAACTTTTTTACAGTAGGATCAGCGGTAATGTTCTGTATGAGTTATACATGTCATTCTTTAACCACAAACCTCTTCTTAGTACCTCCTTCATTCCTTCACTTTACTGGCAAGCACCCTTAGCATTCCCTGCATTTCAATCCCCACTTCTCCAGTGCCCACTTTCCCACTCTTTACTACAATTATCCACAAAATGCCCTACCCACCTTCCACACTCACCCCCATACTTGCTACCTTCCCCCAATTACTAATTGCTCTCACTTCCTCACCCACCAACCCAAATTCTAAACTACTCTGAGCTGCTTTTTAATCCACGAGCACTACCACAGGAAACTCGTTATATATAAGCCAACGTTCTCTCCAGTGCCTGTTTATCACGAATGCCAGACCCCGAAATTCCATGGAGGTTCTCCTGGACTCCTGCCGTAACTTTGACAGGAGGCTGGAAGAACCCCCCAGGGAAACAAAGTAAATGGCAGTTTTCAGCAGCTTCTCCTGCAGTCTTGCTAGTTTCCTGCTGAAGGTGTGATAGGAGATTGGGAGAACCCAGTGGAATTTCAGGGTCAGAATAGTTCAGCACACACAAAAAAAAAAATCTGGATTCTTGGGAAATCTGAGCCGAAGAATTAAAAAACCATTTACTTCGCTGTCTAAGCACATCTTCTTTCCAAATCCTTTCAATGGCCTTGTGCACCCTGACCCACATTCCCACACCCTAGTACCGCCTTGCAACAACACAACTTGGACTGGTCATGAGCAGTGCCACAGGGGAGCCATTAGTGAATATATACACATATTAATAATAAAGATAAGGTTTTTTTTTTAAAGAATTCAGTAAATTTTAATAATAAATTTTTCTAAATCAGTTTACATAGTATCTGATGACATAACTTCTAGAACTATCTGTTGAGTTCTGGAAAGACACGTCACTGGAAGGATTCTTCACAACTGGGAATGAAATGTCTACTAGTCGTAGTAGAACTGGATGGTGCTCAGTAATCCATGCAGACTGGTCTTCAAAGGACTTGAGCAAGCTCTTGGTGCTTATGTGCTGGAGCCAGGAGGCAACACGCTAGCTTTTCGCTTGTGCGATTAGCAGATAAAAAAAAATCAGCCAACCAGCTCTGCCAACTTTTACCTGCCAAATTACACTGTGCATTGTAATATTGTCCTATCACCGTGTGTCTGGGTGAGACCAGATTGTATAGCTTCCAAAGCACTTGAATTACCCGAGGTAATAGGATAATCAATGACTTCCTCCTTTCTTCTCTGGTTGGGGTTGGAGGAACCAACACTTGTCCACTGTGGATAAATGTTACTTGGTCTTCCCTGCTCGATTTTATGTCTTCTAAGGTACAATCCAGAATCGGTCATTTGGAGATGCTTTCAAAGGTCTGATGCCCTTTGGCTGCCTGACAGCCCATTTTCTAAGAGTGGACCTGGATCCATTCTGTTAGGCTGCGTTGATGTGCTCCTTTTCACCAGTTGTATCATTAGTCTGATGGTCAATTTCCTCTGAAATTATGGTGCCTGATTTTACTGACGTGCATTCTAGAACAAGTTTTGAAAATTTATAGTTGTTTGTATATTTAATCAAATACTTGCCAGAATCTGAACCACCGAGGAGCGATAGTTTCCTTCACACCGAAGGTGAGAGACCAACTAGCTTCTTAAGGCCATTTACTTTAGGACTTTTTGATGTTTCAGGTATAATCTGTTGTCAGAACTGAAATATATTACAGACGAACAATGAAGGAACAGTGTGAGGGAAAGTGAGGGGAAGAAAAGGACCACATAAGCTAGAAAAGAAAAAAATTAGGTTGAGAACAGGAGACAGTTAATCACACTCTTGGTCTTAGTTACACAGAGAGAGAAAGAGAAACAATCAGACACTTTACACATCCTGGAGTCGATATCACTTTGTCCAATACTTTTCCTCACGGTTTCTTTCTCACTCTTGCAAAAGGGACTGAGAGTTCTGCCAAATGATCTTTCTAGGGGCATGGGGGTGGGGGGGGGCAGAACCTGGCACTCCACCTGCACCCCCCCCCTCACCCAGGCTATTAGGGGCATATCTATGGCACCTGCCCACCAAGGAAGCCGCATTCTGCAGCTTCCTTTGTGGGCAGGTGCCATAGATATGCCCCTAATAGCCTGGGTGATCACCATTCCTATATAAATAGAGGGGCCGCCTCTTGGTCACGTGAAGTTTGTCAGGATTGAGGCCAGGAGCTCGATTTTCAAATCAAATTCGAAAATCGAGGCGGGGCGGAGGGTCTCCTAATATCGGGGAAATCCCGAACGGGTGAGGACGCCGGCTCCAACCCATCGACATCCGGGTTCCCCACAGACACGTCTGTGTGCGCGCACACCTCACGAATGCGGAATCCCACAGGCAATTAAAGCCAGCGGGATGATAGTTAACACAGTTAGTTAGATACTTTAAGTATTTGAATTAGTTAACTTCATGGTCATTGAGGCAGGGGACCGATTTTCATTCAGCCTCAGCGTGTTTCCCGTGCTGTGGGAAACACTCCATATTTTAGGAGTTGTGTTTCAGCCGGCAGCCATTTGAACATTGAAATGCTTGTTTGACAGATGGGGATAAAAGGTGAGTTATTGCAGCAGGGTACTCAGTTCTCTCAGACAAACTTTTGGCTGGGAGATCTTGTGTTTGCATTGAAAATTCTTAGTTTCCATTCAGAATTGTTCTGTTGACACATAGTTACCAACTTTTCAGACCCCCTCAAACTGACACCATCAGGATGGGGGGGGGGGGGGGGGGGGGCACGATGGCTGCATTCACCACTACATCCGAGGACGAGCAACATCACCATCCTCGCCAGGCACGGCATGCAATTCCGTCACTTGGAGCTCCAAAATGCAGTGCTGCACCACAGGGACCTGCACAAGAGCAGAGAGGGCAACGTCGCAGGTGGCACTACCCTCGTCAAAAGGTCTACAGACCGAGGCTCAGCTTCCTGGCCCTCTCTGAGGACCCGTGCATACGGAGGCTCACAGTGAGTTGCCAGGTGGTCGCAGACGTCTGCAACCTCCTTCATGCCAAGCTGTTCCCAGCTGGATCGAGCAGCATTCTCATTACCCGTCACAGTTAAAATGACCACTGCCCTCAACTTCTTCGACTCCGGATCATTCCAGGGTGCCACCATGGACATCGCCGGGGTCTCTCAGTCGTCTGCACACAAGTGCATAAGGCAGTTCACCGACGACTTGTTCCGCAGGGCCTCGCAATATGTCAACTTCCCCATGGACGACCTCAGCCAGACGGAGAGGGCAGTGAGATTCCACTCTGTGGCTGGCTTCCCACGGGTGCAGGATGCAATCGATTGCACTCATATAGCAAGCCAAGCACTTCCACACGAGCCAGGACTGTTCATTGACAGAAAGGGATATCACTCCATCAATGCTCAGCTCATTTGTGACCATCGCAAAAGATTCCTTCACGTGTGTGCCAGATTCCCTGGCAGCTGCCACGATTCCTTCATTCGGAGGGAATCCAACATCCCGCCCCTCTTCCACGCACCGAACACCCTTAAGGGCTGGGTCCTCGGGGACAAGGGATACCCCTGTACACATTGCTCATGACACCTCAGAGGAACCCCATTACCGAGCAACAGCGTCGATACAACGACAGCCATATCACCACCAGGTCTACAATTGAGCATGCTATAGGGCTGCTCATTATGCAATTTAGGTGCCTTGATCGTTCTGGGGGAGCATTTCAATACACACCAGAGAGAGTGGGAAGCATTATAGTTGTCTGTTGTGTCCTGCATAACATGGCACAACAGAGAGGGGTGTCAGGCAATTGGGACTAGCTTAGTGGTATAAACTGGACGACATGGACATGTTGGGCCGAAGGGCCTGTTTCCATGTTGTAAACTTCTATGATTCTATAATCCACATCGAGGAGGAGGAGGACGACCCCATGGCCAGAGCAATGGCTCACCTGGCTGCTCGTGAGGCCAGGGAGTCACTGATATCTGTACAGTTCTCCTAACATCAGAAAGTGTGAAGAGTCCAGTCCTCACACCACCTGGAAAAAGCAGCACCAACACCAGCCCTGCACAAAAAGGGCTGCAACTACACATACTCCCACTGTGAAGTGACCCAATGGGTGGCATCAACTGTTGTCGTTCATGGTGAAGCTCATGAAAGGGCCTATCACAAAAGCCAGTCAAGAATGGGCAAGACATGGCAGTAGTGGTGAGAATGATGACATTTAATGTTAAAAAAAGAAAAAACAAATATAAATGAAAAACATGACAGTCTGTCAGACACTCTTGTGCATACACTTCATGCTCACAAGTCCTTAGCCTTTCTCTTCCTACCGCTTCCACATGGTGCATCCTCTGTGGCTGCAGCAGAGGTAGTGGCAGGTTGCTCATGTTCATGCCCTGACTGCTTAGATGCTTTGCGCCTACGCCCTCTGGGTTTCAGTGCCTGTGAGGGCCCCTCCAACAACTGCTCCACCTGCACCTGTGCAAGGCAGACTCAGCCGCCTGGCGAGGAGACAGCATTGTGAGTACTGGTCGAGAGGGGGGCAATGGGTGAGATGTGGGAGCGCTTTGAGTGGCGTCCCCACTTCCATGTCCCCTTTCGCCATCATCTCTCCCTTGGGCCAGGCCCACACCACTCCTACCACTCTGCTGGACCTGAGATACCTTGTAAGGTCAGTGCTAGCGTATCTGTCTGCCTGTTTAAGGCGGCAGAATGTTGTTCACCCTGAGTCCGAACGGCCGTTGTCTGGGCCTGAATGGACTCATTTGTGAGCCGTGCTTGAAGCTCAATGGAAGCTACCCTTCTCTCCATTGCAGACATTCCCGCACTTACCAGCGACACTATCTCAGAGAGCTGCTCATGTCCCTGCGACACTATCTCAGAGATTCCCTCCCATACCTGTGCCACCATTCGACTCATGCAAGAGCTGGACTCCTCCATCCTTTGTGCTATTGTGGAGAGTGCGCGTGGCACCTGTTCCAGTACCTCACAAATGTGCTGCTGTCCCTTCATCATTCTCCTTTTAAAGATTGGCCCCTGGGTTCAGCATCTGTGTCCAGCTGAGCAGAGCCTGGAGAGGAGTGCGCCCACTGACATGGACTCTCCACAGCTGCCCCTGCCACCAATGTCTGCTCGCGCTCACTTGTGTGTGGTGTCTCACCAGGTCCTAGTAGTCAGTTAGTTGAGTTGTCACCTGATGAGACACCACACACAAGTGAGCGCGAGCAGACACTATGTGCAGATACTCACACCTCACTGTGATGTGACGGTGCACCCTCAGATGCTGGCAGGTCCTCTGAGGAATCGCCCTCTCCCGTCACTGCAGTCATTGAAGGGTCTGTAAGAGAACAGAAGGCAATATTAAGCATCATCACAGATGTGTCAAGTTGCGATGAGCATACTGAGGTGTTCATCACACCAAGCATTGTTAACATCATTTCATGTTGTGTGTGATGAATGTTAAAGTTGTGTCACCAGACATTTGTGGGGTGCCAGTCTCGGCATCCCCGACGGACAGGCACTCGAGGGTGCGGCTGATCTGCTGGGCCTCCTCCTCCGAGGGCCAATATTTATTGTGGACACCGCCCCTCCAGTCCTCGCCCTCTCGCATGCATTTTGTGCTCTCCTCCTAGAAAAAGGGAGAAAGAACAGATGTGTGAGTGAGTGATGGTGAAGTGGCCAACCGATGATTGCATTGGTTTGGGTGAGGCTGACCGTGAAAGAGATGCATCAGAGGGTGAGTATGAGACAGAGCCATCACACTGGATGAGGATTGGGGTGAGTGATAGTGCTGGGGTGAGAGATGGGGAGGTGAGGAAGTGCAGTTAAGTTGAGGGTGAACCTTAAGTGGTGTGAGGAGTAATGTGATGGCAGAATTCATTTAAAAGATTACATAAAGTCCTACCTGATTGGACAATCCAAATTATCACTACAAATTTAAAGAAAGAAGCAAAATGACTATGGAGTGGGGAAGATCTGCAAAGATTTTTTA
This sequence comes from Heptranchias perlo, assembly GCF_035084215.1. Taxonomy (NCBI): domain Eukaryota; kingdom Metazoa; phylum Chordata; class Chondrichthyes; order Hexanchiformes; family Hexanchidae; genus Heptranchias; species Heptranchias perlo. Next base: position 102,780,633 of record NC_090329.1, on the reverse strand, counting down.
ACATCTTATTTGAACACAGTAGTGAGTAGGAAGTTTGAAGTGCTGGAAACTTTGGTTATGAGTAGATTTACCACACATGGCACAAGCAAGGGGAAAGACAGTCAAACAACAGAAAAACTTCACTGCAGTATATTCACAAGAAAAACAAAAGCTAAAATATAGAGAAATGTGAAACTCAAGGCAGTAATAAATACGACATGGGCAGCAGGCTGTCACCCTCCACTGATTTTTTTTTAAATGGGGAATGACGACTTGTTAGTCTTTCCTCACTGTTGCACGTTATCTGCTTCTGTGCCTCAGATAACCTTTGTGTGTCGTATGAATGGTTTCCATTCACAAACTAACTCCTTTGTTGGGATAAGCTAGTGGCAGATTTATTTTACACATGGAACTATTATCAATCAACCCTTGCGAAAGTTTACTTTACCGGAGAGAATTTAAGTCTATAAATTATTTTTATTGATTTCCAGTACATAACTCATGCAATGGGTGTTTTTGTCATTGTTCAAGTAACTAGAAGGGATTGCTGACTCTAGCTGGTTGAAACTGTAGAATCTTTCTTTCCTTTTTTCATCTCCCCATTCTCTGCCCTGAACATACATACATACAGAAGCCAAATCTATCTCATCAGGTTTGCCCTATTTGCAGGAGGTCTCAAAATCAGGAAGTGGAGTTCGGATCCAATATTTTGGATCTCTGCCCACTTTTACGACTGTCATGTTTTTGTCTGTCAGTTCCAGCAGCCATGGACAGCGCCCACTCAGTTGTAGGCAGTTCCACGCAAATGAGGTGAGAATGAAATCCTGATTTCCATAATTTCCACCTCACTTGCAATTTTTTGTTCCTGCCCAAATACCGAGACATGGGATTTTTAGTGGCTCCAGAGGAGGCAGAAGAGCATTTAAACATCCTAGCAGCAACATTCATAGTAGCAATAGAGGTGTAATTTCTCACCCGTTTTTGTTTAAATTTAGTATTTTTCTGTAGCCAAGTATGTTGCCACTTGCAGTTGTGCCGTTTGTTGTGGGGCTTCTATTTTCCCACCCCAACCAACAGTTCACATGGATGTGCACAGTGGGCATCCCATTGGCAATACCTCTGCACCTTTGCTTTATGGAAGAAAAGGAGGAATGGCTGCTCAGAAGGTGCATGGTACCTGCCCACTGGTACCCCGCTCCAGACTGTTGCACATGCCTACATTTGTCCGAGGAGCAGTGGCCACAGAGGTTTCACTTTGAAAAAGAAGCTGCAAATGAGTTATGCCACCTACTCTTAGCAGCCAGAATCTCATCAAGTTACATTACACATGCCACATGGCCCAAGCACCATCACAGGTCCAAGCACCCCGGGACATTAAGATAGTGAGTTTGAGTAGGAAGCAGCCATACGTTAGGATTTACTTAACTGTAGTGCACCATGTTGTATGTGGCAGTTTCACAGCTATTTTCAGGGGGGGCCTAGAGGACAGAGGGACCAAGTCAGAGACAAGGCACAGTTTTTCTCATGATCGCCATGGCTGGCAGTATTGAGACTTCCAATTCAAAATTACTGGAGTCTGTTACTGTCAGACTTGATAAGCTACATCGAGTTACAAACTCAAGATTGGCAAAAGGTGGGAAGTGGTGTTCCACAAGGATCAGTGCTGGGACCACTGTTGTTCACCAATTACATCAATGATTTGGACTCGAGAATCGGAAGTACCAGGATACAAATTTCAAAACTTGCAGATGACACCAAATTGGGGGGTATAGTTAATACCGAGGAGGACTGCGACTAAATACAGGAAGACGTTAATAAACTTGGAGAATGGGTGCGTAATTGGCAAATTAATTTCAATATAGAGTGTGAAGTGATGCATTTTGGTAGGAAGAATAAGGGGGCCACATACTGCTTGGATAATAAGAGTCTAAATGGGGTAAAGGAGCAGAGGGATCTGGGGGTATGGATACACAAATGATTAAAAGTAGTGGCACAGGTTAATAAGGTCATAAAAAAAGCAAACAAAGCATTGGGGTTCATTTCTAGAGGGATAGAATCGAAAACCAGAGAAGTTATGTTAAACTTGTATAGAACCTTGCTAGACCACACTTGGGAGTACTGTGAACAGTTCTGGTCTCCATATTATAAGAAGGGCATAGAGGCATTGGAGAAGGCACAAAAATGTTTTACTAGGATGAAATCAGAACTGATCAGGAAAGATTGAACAGGCTGGGGCTCTTTTCTCTCAAAAAGAGAAGACCGAGGGGGTGACCTGATAGAGGTCTTTAAGATTATGAAAGGGTTAATAGGGCAGATGTGGAAAAGAGGTTTCCATTTGCAGGGGAGACCAGAACTAGGGGTCAAAAATATAAAAGATAGTCACTAATAAATCCAATAGGAAATTCAGGAAAAAACTTTACCCAGAGAATGGTTAGAATGTGGAACTCGCTACCACAGGGAGTAGTTGAAATGACTATCATAGATGTATTTAAAGGGAAACTAGATAAACGCATGAGGGAGAAGGGAATAGAAGGATATGCTGATAGGGTTCGATAAAGTAGGGAGGGAGGAGACTCTTGTGGAGCATAAACACTGGCATGGAGCTGTTGGGCCGAATGGACTGTTTCTGTGCTGTACATTCTATGAGATACATTTGCACCATAGAAATAGGCCATTTGGCCCAACTGGTCTATGCCGGCATTTATGCTCCACACAGGCCTCCTCTATAAATAAATAAATAAACTGCACCCAACACAAAAAATAATGCAGGGAGCAAATTCAACTAAATATCAATTATTTTCAAAAAAAATTCCAACTCAGTCCCAGCTTTAAGCATTTAACTTCTGCATCTGGCTATGCCAGTGGATCAGTCATATGACCATTTTATATCAACAAGGTAAGCACTGGGTGCAGAGCCAGCTGGATGAGCATGAAGTTCAGCATGCAACCTGATTTGCAGAATTTTATTGTGGAAATAAGTCTTGTGCTGACGGACAGCACTGCATCTATTTGTCTGCCATTGTCCTGTAATTGGGCTCACAGTCCTACATACTCGTTATCCTAATCTGTGTCCACCACCAGCAGAACTTCACAAAAATTGACACTAATATTTTTAGCTCTTCCTATATGAAGAGATCACTAAATACCAACCACAAGAGAAATTCTTTTTTCTATATTGACAGCAGCCATGGTTTTAAGCAGTTTCTCATTCTAAGAAACACTGGAATTGTTACTAACCAGCAAGAGTTCTGTTGAAGGGTTATACCTGAAATGTTAACTTGTCTACTCTCTCCACAAATGCTGCCTGACCAGCTGAATGTTTCCAGCATTTTCTGCTTTGTTGCAGGATTAAGCTGCAACACTGAGATTGATTGTTTGATTAGCTGATGCAGAGCAGCTGTAGGTAATCCCCTATATTAGTACAGTGTAAATGCTGACAAGATTTAACACTTTACTGTCCTGTAAAAGGAATAAATACTGTATCTTTGACTGAAACACACTTGATCGGTACTGGTATTAATTAAAGCATATAATTCAAGTTAATTCCCCTTGTTAAAAAAGTGTTTCAGAATACCTGACCGAGTTATGCAAACTTGTCTATTGATTAAGAAGGATGTCGATTTGTTGCTTTAGTGTGTGTGGGGTAGGTTTGTGTATTTAGACAATGTGTGTGGTCGTGGGAGCTGTGGAGGAATATCATGAGACTGCTGGGACTGTTTCTTAATGGTCCTGGCATGAGGCTCCCACGGGTGCAGCACATGATATTCTAATTGAAAACACTGCTGTTTTAAAGTGACAGTAGATTAGTAGAGGTTGTTAATGCCTTGGGATGATTCCAAGAGCTCAGGAACTAACCATATTTTGTAACAGAAAAGGCTTTTGTAGTATTTTGTTTTTATGAATGATTGTGCTAATTGTATGTGTCAGGGAGATATATGACAATCAAATGCAGAACTCAATTCCCTCTACTCTACCCTAACAAATGGCCTTAACCCACTGTTAGAAGCATACCTTTGCTGTGCTGGTGTGATTTTTTTTCCCGTTTCTCACACCAATCATACTTTTGGCTTTTCTGAGTGAAACTAAAAATGTAGTGCCAATTTATTCAGAATTGTGGTAGATTTGCATTAGGTTTTCACCCTCTGTAAACTGGATCAAGAGCACCAAATTTATTTCACATAGGACCAACCGAGCAGCAGAAAAAGACTTTTTATTCCATCAGCCTGGCTCTTAACCAAGGTTAAGTGGACAGTTTTCCAACAAACTGGGTTTTGCAGTCTACTAGGACTAGTTTCTTTAACCCTCAACCTGCTGAAGGTTTCAGCATTGAGAGCCAAATTTCTTTTAATTAGAAAACTAGATAAAAAGATTCACATTACATTCAACACTGAGCAGTATTTGTAACAAATGCATCACCACATTCAAATAAAATTCCTGTGTTCTATTTTAATACATTTGTTACCATATTTTCTTTAAATGGGTTAACAACTGCAATAAAACAATACATTGAGGTGCTGGCATACTCATTACAAATATCATTGAGGGTAATTTCAACTCTCAAAGAGGATATTATTCAAGCATTAAATTTCTGCCAAATGTAGGACAGCCTCTATTAAGGCGATGAAAGGTGGGCTATCAATTGGACTTCTAATTGACATCATTCAAGTTACTGGTTATAAATTATTCAGAAAAGCTTTTGAGTGATTTGTTGGTGACTCACATGAACATTAGAATTTAGAAATGAGAAAAGGACATTTACAACAACTTACATTTATATAGTACCTTCACCGTAGTAAAACGTCCCAAGCCGCTTCACAGGAGTGTTATCAAACAAAATTTGACACCATTTAGCCCATGCAATGCACTCCATCATCTAGATTGACCTTTATTTTCTTTTTCCTTCCCCAAAACACAGAGCTACCCCTTTGAAAATCAAGAATTCAGCTACATTTACTGTACTGGGCTGCAATCTATTCCATAAGATGATTAACTATGAGGAATTATGCTAAATTCACCTCAAAGTTTCCTCAGTTGACGATCATGTCCTCTGGTTCTATGCTGGTTTTGCACAAAATCCCTCCCTACTCCATATTATTGATTCCCCTCATTAATTTTAACACTTGAATCATATCCTCTTTGAGAGTTGAAATTACTCTCAATGGTATTTGTAATGAGCATGTCAGCACCTCAATGTGTTGTTTTATTGCAGTTGTTAACCCATTTAAAGAAAACATGGTAACAAGTATTAAAATAGAACACAGGGGAATTTTATTTGAATGTGATAATGCATTTGTTACAAATACTGCTCAGCTGTTGAATGCAATGTGAATCTTTTTACCTATTTTTCTAATTAAAATAAATTTATCTTCCATGGTCTCTCTTCAAGGCTCAATAACCTAAAACCTTTATTGCTCTTCTCTGAATCCTTTACACTGTGCCTTTATTCCTTGAGTTGCTGACCTTACCTGAACAAAATGAACATCATCTTGGACTTCATGGTATCTGTAGGGCCTTGCACTCAGTGAACAGCTATCAACAATTGTGGGTGCAATACTCGGGATATTCCATCCACAGTGGCTGGAAAGTTGTGAGCAATGCACCTATGATTTTCCGATAAGCTGTCTGCTGCCGAGTATAGCGCCATCTGTAGTCCAGAGTTTTGGAAAAGTTTGTCTAATGCTTCACATGTTGGGGGCAATTTTATGAATCCATGCTCCTAAGATGTCAACTTGGCTCAAGGTCGGGGCTTCGAGCCCCACTCCAGAGACTTGAGCACATAATCCAGGCTGGCACTTCAGTGTCGTACTGAAGGAGTGCTGCATTATAGGAGAGCTGTCTTTTGGATAATACATTAAACCGAGGCCCTGACCACCTATTCAACTAAATGATTCTATGGCATTCTCAAATAAGAACAGGGGAGTTTTTGTGATGCCCTGGCGAATATTCGTTCTTCACCCAATGCCACCAAAACAGATTATTTGGTTATTCATCTCACTGCTGTTCATTGGACCTTACTGTGTGCAAATTGGCTGCTGTGATTGCCGACATAACAATGGTGACTGCGCTCTGAAGCACTTTGGGATTTGAAAGGTGGTTTGGAAATGCATCTTTCTTTCTTTCTTTCTTTTTTATTAATTTATTTTTTATTAATGCTAAATATCTTTAATTAAAAAAATAAGAGTCATCTGCACCGACAGAGTGCCATTCTGTATTTAGTGCAGAGTGTCCAGTGGACAGTGAACCACCCGACTGCATCAACAATAAACTTGGAGTGTAAATTGGGTGTGAAGGCCCAAACTGACTCCAAAGCAAAGTAGAGTAAGACCAGTTCCTCCAAGGAGCCCCACTCCACTTCAGGCTCTGACTCTGGATTTAATTTTCATTTACACTATAACTGCAGCTTCACACCAATGTTATGGTTTTGGTGTAAATGCACCACAGAGGAACTGTTCCCACTGGCAGAGGGGTCGAGAACCTGAGGGGTCGAGATTTTATACGCAGCGAGTGGTTATGATCTGGAATGCGCTGCCTGAAAGGGCGGTGGAGGCAGGTTCAATTGTGGCTTTCAAAAAAGAATTGGATAAATACTTGAAGGGAAAAACTTTGCAGGGCTACGGGGAAAGAGCGAGGGAATGGGACTAACTGGATTGCTCTTAAACAAGCTGGCACGGGCTCGATGGGCCGAATGGCCTCCTTCTGTGAGGTAACCATTCTATAATTCTATGATTAGTTCATTATTCCCAAAGTCCAAATCCATGGCTTCATTTTAAATCTTGGACAGCTCCAGAGTACATCTCTCTCATTGATTGATACTCTATAGAGATTGCATTTACTTCTTCATTTTCAGTCATTGTTTGATGTTTGTTGATGTTTTTGTTCACAACAGTAACACGAAGCTTCTGCCATCAGCACTCGTTGAGTTCAATCTCTTTTCACCAACTTACCAGGCTCAGGTATCCGTAGAGGAAACGCTATTCAATATCACAGTTTCCTGTTAATTATTTACAGTGCTTTCAGAGCTTTGTCAAGTCTTAGTTTGCTGTTAAAATATTTATTCAAATAGCCTTTTTCCTGTCAAAAGAACAATGCCCGTTACAAATCAAGGACATCAATTCAGTGTCTGCTAGCTCAGATACTTTTCTATGTATTTGTTCCCTAACTGCTATTTAATGCTTCAATTTGTAAAACTACATCAGCTCAACAACTTGCAAACTAATTCAATCTTTCCTATTGCGGTGATGCCCTGTAAAATAAGCAAATATTTTTAAGACTTGCTCAGCATTTTGATGTACAGAATATTAAAATTCTAATGTCTGAGTGTGCTTCCTGTCTGCAAAACTTGACTTCCCATTGTCATGTTTATATCACACTTTTTTTGTATAATTTTTTCCCATTATAAATGCCTATGTTCTCATTTATTATGAATTTCACCTATGTAAACTCAACACTCTGACATCTGGCCATTAGTTCCCCACATTTCTTTTAAAATGCTTTCTTAAAAAATTTTTATCCAACATTTTTTTCTTTAGTAACTGAAATTTATAATATCTGAAAGAAAGGTTCAAACAAAATTAAAAACAATAAAAAAAATTGCATATATCCAAATGAGGTAATTAAATTTATCAATTAAATTGTCTTTTGTGACTTTTAGTGCTTTGATGAAAGTTTTTACTTGAAAGCTTCAGTCTCTCCTGAAAGCCCAGCCTTGGACTTACATTTTTGACCAGAATAGTTTTGTTGCTGGAAACTCAAAAAAAACCTTTCCTCACCTTCGGGTGTTTGGGCGTTTTCCTTGTCCTCGACGCCCTCCACCATGGTGGGGCCCACTTGCACTCTTCTGGACTGGTACGCCTTATCTGATTTTGTGCACTGGCCTGTAAAGATACGCTGAGTCCCATTAACGCTGGGAAAGTGAGAACTCTCAGCAGAGGGAGTCCCTGCCCCCCTCTGTGTCACTGGCCCTGTTTGGGGCAGGCAGAGACTTTGACCCCAAACAAGGTCACTGGACAATATGGCTGGAATTCACCAGAACAGCCAAGTAACTTCAGCCCCATTGCATATTATTTTATATATGTGTGAATATACAATTATAATTATAGTGTTGTGCCTGCTTGAAAGGAAAATCAAACTGCTTCCTTGGAACCTTGGAACAGTGTAATGGTTGCTTTCAATCAGACCTAAGTTTCTTATTCAATAGGATACACCTGCTTTAAATTCATTTTCTTTATTGTTTCAATGCCTATCAGATTACACATAATGTAATACTTTGTTTATGTCCGTGAGTGGGTCCTCCACATCGCTATTCCATGTGAATTCCTCCCGGTGATTACCTCGATATGATCCAGGGATCATTATATAGTCTCCAGTTCCCTATATTATTTGCCACTAATACATTCAAGAGAGCCTCTTGAGGAATTGTTCCCTCATAACTCAACATCCGAGACTGTATTTTTGAAACGTTGCTGAGAGGATACTGTGAGAATACTTTTCCCAAAAAGGGGATATTAATCCCTTGTGGACTGACTCTAGTTCTATTCACCAGGAACTTCCTTCCCAATAGTCTTCTGTAACTTTGGAGGGAGATTGGCTGAAATCCTGTTGACACATCTATCTGTTGTTTCCACCAATCTTCCACCAAAGTTACGATAACCAAATGGGAGAATCCCCGAGGAAATGTTTTTAAGTATTTGCAGCTTCAACACCTTGCTGCGTCTTAGAACCGGAGAATCAGAGAATCTTACAGCACTAAAGGAGGCCATTCAGCCCACCGTGCCTGTGCCGGCTCTTTGAAAGAGTTGTCCAATTTAGTCCTGCTCCTCAGCTTTTTCCCCATAACCCTGTAAATTAGTCCTCTTCAAATACATGTCCAATCGCCTTTTGAAAGTTCCTAAGGAATCTGCTTCCACCACCCTTTCAGGTGGTGCATTCCAGATCTTAACAACTCTCTGTGTGAAAAAAATTCTCCTAATTTCCCCCTTAGTCTTATTTTAAATCTGTGACCTCTGGTTACCGACCCACTTGCCAGAAGAAATAGTTTCTCCCTACTTGCTCTATCAAAACCCCCTATAATTTTGATTACCTCTATTAGGTCTCCCCTTAACCTTCTCTGCTCTAAGGAGAACAATCCCAGCTTCTCCAATCTCTCCACATAACTGAAGTCCTGTATCCCTGGTATCATCCGGGTGAACCTCCTCTGTACCCTCTCCAGGGCCTTGACATCCTTCCTAAAGTGTGGTGCCCAGACTTGTACACATTACTCCAGCTGAGGCCTAACCAGTGATTGGTAAAGGTTTAGCATCACCTCTTTATTTTTATATTCAATCCCATACGCTTTCAACTTGCCCGGCCATCTTCAAAGATTTGTGAATATGCACCCCTAGTCCTTCTGCTCTTGCACCCCCCTCAAAATAGTACCATTTAGATTATACTGCCTCTTCATGATGTTCCTCCCAAAGTGCATCACTTCAAACTTATCTGCATTAAATTGCATCTGCCATGCGTCTGCCCATTTCACCAGTCTGTCTATGTCCTTCTGAAGTCTGCTACTATCCTGCACACTATTTACTATGTTGCCAAGTTTTGTATCATCCGTGAACTTCGAAATTGTACCCCCATACCCAAGTCCATGTCATTTATATATAACAAGAAAAGCAATGCGGCGAAATTGGGCAGTGTAGCGCCTGTTTTTTAGGCACTTCGTGGACACCTAAACCCTGAAAATGGCGCCTGAGATGAGCTCGTACACTTCCAACGTGAGGTGCGCAGGAGGCCATCTTGGTAAAGGGGCTTGCGCGCACACCTAACGAACGCCGGCAGCATGCAGAGTAGGGAGATTATGTCGTGAATCAGTGTGCAACGCTGATTTAAAGGGACTGCTGCTATTTTGGAACTCAACAATGCACTGTCTTAACCTCACACAGCTGAACAGGACTTAAAGGGCATAAAGGACCCGCCATCAGCACTATTTAAAGGGATCGTGCAGGAGTTACAGGTTAGTTGCTGGATTATTTCTTTTAGCTGCTGGTACATTTGTACATGTTTTTGGAAATTTCCTATACTTGGATCAAGCTTCAATACTCTACAGGGAGTGGGCTGGCTGGCTGATAGGCAACAGCTAGGGCACTGGCGGAATGGCAGGGGTGGGAGCAGGAATGTTGTCATCCTGAGAGAGGACGGCAGGTTCGTGTTCCTTGGAGCCACTGCCACTTGCTGCCTCCTGTTAAGCACCACCTTCTCCTGCAAGAAAGAGGGAAATGTGTCCTGCAAGATGTTTGGGTGATGTGACTGTCATGGGTGAATAGCTGCCAGTGTGTGTGACCTGTGAGTTGTGGGTGTGAGGCTTGCAACAGTGGTAATGTGTGAGGCTAGAGATAACAGAAGCTCTGACCACAATCTTTCAATCCTTCTTAGATATGGGAGTGGTGCCAGAGGACTGGAGGATAGCAAATGTTACAGCCCTGTTCAAAAAAAGGGAGAGGGATAAACCTGGTAACTACAGGCCAGTCAGTCTAATGTCAGTGGTGGGAAAACAACTAAGAATCTCACGCGCTGCCTGCATCTCAACGAACGGGCATGGGTTAATCGCGCACCCCAACCCTTGCGCCCGGATTCAGGGGTTATCGAATTTAACTCCCATAGTGTATAAAGTTCAGCTCAGGGTCAAACAGGGCATTGAGGTTATGTACCATTATGTTTAGCCTGAGACAGCATGGAAGGGAGTTTCTGACTGGATCACCTTTAAATGCTTTCACATTTACGTCTTCTGGGATCTACAAGTACGCATTTGACCAAAATGTAAATGTTTTCTGACTTTGGAGGAATTGTTATTTTACATTCATGTTTTCTTGCCAGAACCAGAATTTGAAATCTCATGCCTTTGTTTCAAAGATGCCCCATCCAACTGAAGTTGTACAAAAAATTACTAAATGAAAGATCCAAAAGAGGAACATTTAAAATAATTCTTCATTAGCTATCACCCATATGTTGCCATTATTTGTACCATTTATTTCTTTCCACCCTAAAGGTCTTAGTGATACTCTTAAGCGATCTCACTGGCCAGTACTGGTCTGACTGTTGACTGAAGCTAATCATGTGACTGACCTGATTATTTTGTGTTTGATTGACAGGTTTCTGTTCTGGTGCTGATAAAGATAAGGCCAGGTGGGTTTCGATGGGCTTCTGTTTATAAAAGTAATAGTTCACTGGTCCCTAATAATTTTTTTCATAATAACTGTTGCTCATTGATTTTGAGTGCTGCAATTGATCTGTGAGAACAAGGCGACCGAAAAGTCCCATATTTTATTGGTCTGTGTTAATCAAAACTCAATGGTCCTTTCTAGCCACGAGCCATAACAAGGAATGCTGTTGCAACGACAGAACCTGGTGCAGGTTCAACAGATTTTCTTCGGGCTACAAAAAAAACCCTTCATAAGAACATAAGAGATAGGAGCAGGAGTAGGCCATTTGGCCCTTCGAGCCTGCTCCGCCATTTAATCAGATCATGGCTGATCTGATTCTAGCCTCAACTCCACTTTCCTACCTGTTCCCCATATCCTTTGACTCCCTTGCTGATTAAAAATTTGTCTAACTCAGCCTTGAATGTATTCAATGGCTCAGCCTCCATTGCTCTTTGGGGCAAGGAATTCCAAAGGTTCACAACCTTCTGAGAGAAGAAATTTCTCCTCATCTCCATCTTAAATGGGTGACCCCTTATTCTGAGACTATGCCCCCTAGTCTAGGTTCTCCAATGAGGAGAAACATCCTCTCAGCATTTACCCTGTCAAGCATCCTCAGAATCTTATATGTTTCAATAAGATCTTCTCTCATTCTTCTAAACTCCAGTGAGTATAGGCGCAACCTGTTCAATCTTTCCTCATAAGACAAACCTTCCATACCAGGAATCAACCTAGTGAACTTTCTCTGAACCACCTCCAATGCAAGTATATCCTTCCTTAAATAAGGGGACCAAAACTGTACGCAGTACTCTAGGTGTGGTCTCACCAGCACCCTGTACTGTTGTAACATGCCTTCCCTGCTTTTATACTCCATCCCCCTTGAAATAAAGGCCAATATTTCATTTGCTTTCCCAATTACCTGCTGCACCTGTATGCTAACTTTTTGTGTTTCATGTACGAGCACACCCAAATCCTTCTGTACCGCAGCATTCTGTAGTCTTTCTCCATTTATATAATTTGCTTTTTTATTCTTCCTACCAAAGTGGATGACTTCACATTTTCCCACATTATACTCCATCTGCCAAATTTTTGCCCACTCGCTTAACCTGTCAATATCCCTTTGCAGACACTTTGTGTCCTCCTCACAACTTACTTTTCCATCTATCATTGTATGATCAGCAAATTTGGCCACCATACATTCGCATCCTTCATCCAAGTCATTGATATAGATTGTAAATAGTTGAGGCCCCAGCTCTGATCCCTGCGGCACCCCACTAGTTACAGATTGTCATCCTGAAAATGACCCCTTTATCCCGACTCTCTGTTTTCTATTAGTTAGCCAATCCTCTATCCATGCTTATATATTACCTCCAACACCATGAGTTCTTACTTTGTGCAGTAACCTTTTATGTGGCACCTTATCGAATGCCTTCTGGAATTCCAAATACACTCCACCCTGCTCGTTACTTCCTCAAAGAACTCTAATAAATTTGTCAAACACGATTTCCTTTTCATAAAACCATATTGACTCTCCTTGATTTTATTTTGAGTTACTAAATGTCCTGCTACTACTTCCTTAATAATCGATTCTAGCACTTTCCCAATGACAGATGTTAAGCTAATTGGTCTATAGTTACCTGTTTTCTGTCTCCCTCCTTTCTTGAATAGGGGTGTTACATTTGCAGTTTTCCAATCCACTGGGACCTTTCCAGAATCTAGTGAATTTTGGAAGATTACAACCAATGCATCCACTATCTCTGTAGCCACTTTTTCTAAGACCCTCGGATGCAACCCATCGGGTCCAGGGGACTTGTCAGCCTACAGACCCATTAGTTTGCCTCGTACATTTTCTCTAGTGATAGTGATTGTTTTTAGATCCTCCCTCCCCTTTGCCCCTTGATTACAATTATTGGTGTGCTTTTAGCATCTTCTACTGTGAAGACAGATACTAAATATCTGTTCAATGCCTTTGCCATTTCCTCATTTTCCATTATTATTTCCCCAGTCTTATCCTCTAAGGGACCTATACTTACTTTAGCTACTTTTCTTCCTTTTTATATACTTGTAAAAGCTCTTACTGTCAGTTTTTATATTTCTTGCTAGTTTACTCTCAATTTATTTTCTCCCTCTTTATTTTTTTTTCCTTTGCTGGTTTCTAAAGTTTTCCCAATCTTCGGGCTTACCACTAATCTTTGCCACATTGTATGCCTTTTCTTTTAACTTGATACCATCTTTAACATCCTTAGTGAGCCATGGTTGCTACAATCTTCTCGTGGAGTCTTTCCTCCTTACTGGGATATATTTTTGTTGAAAGTCATAAAATATTTTTTTGAATGTCTGCCACTGCTTATCCACTGTCATACCTTCTAATCTGTTTTCTCAGTCCACTTTATCAAACTCTGTCCTCATGCCATTGTAATTGCCCTTATTTAGGTTTAATACATTAGTTTCAGATCCAAGATCCTCACTCTCAAACTGGATGTGAAATTCTATCATTTTATGATCACTCTTTCCTAAGGGATCCTTTACTTTGAGGTCATTAATTAATTCTGTCTCATTACCCATTACCAGATGTAAAATGGTCTGTTCCCTGGTTAGTTCCACAACGTATTGTTCTAAGAAACAGTACCGAATACACTCTATGAACTCATCCTCAGGGTTACTTTTGCCAATTTGATTTGTCCAATCTATATGAAAGTTAAAATCGCCCATGATTATTGCATTACCTTCAAAAATGTATTACTAGGATCAGAAAATGGAACATAAATTGGGACAGGAAGGCTCAGCATTTTCTTTCTATATTTATTATAAAATGAATAAAGATATATAGTAGAGGCATGTAAGCAATAGAATAGCAGTAAATACATAAATACTGTATGTATATATATCTACTACAATGCACATAATGTAGCAAGTATACTTTCTTAAATAGCTTTTTTTTAACCTGTGAGTAACACCACAGGAGACCGGCCATTTTAAATTACAAAATTCTGAATCATGCCACAGGAACAGGAAATGTGCAGATTTGTACCAAATATTCCATTATTCAGTTTGTCATTAAAGAAAAGATGGAATCTAACATGGAATCATATCCTCAATTCTGAGCAAACTGGAAAGGAACTACATTAAGAACATGGAAAATTCCACTCGCAGGTGTAAAGTACTTTAACACTGTTTACAGATTACAAATTGTTCTTTTAGCTAAAATATATACAGTTAGATTTATTAAAAAAATGATATTGATTTTACTTGTAAAAGGCCTGAAATAGGCCCAAACTGCCTTGGCACTCTCATTGAGTGATTAAATCAAAGTAGAATATAGACTACAATAAATATTCAAGACTATAAAAAGTGCTTAAGTATTATAACTGTCATGTCACAGTGAAAAGGTAATCTAAAAGTTCAACAGAATGACCTTGTCAACAAGGTGATTCTTTTTGTGTGGTTGTTGTGAGCCTTTCACGTGCAAACATTTTAGTAATCTTTGGTAATCTCCGTCACTTTATGCAAGCTCTTGTTCTAGTAATGGTACCACTGCCATTTAGTTAAATGTATTTTGTAAACTATCTGAGTACTCAACATTCGAAATGTACTCCCAGAACACTTTTCAGCCTGATTACTACTACAGCTTCCTGCATGGCTCGGTGGGTAAATACACCCTGTGGGGTGGTACTGAGCGACACAGACCAAGAAGGCCCCTGTCTGTACTGAATTCAGTTGTGATGGCCCCTATGATTGAAAAGCCCTCAAATATTCACTGACCAGGCTTGCATATGAAGAATGCCCATTTGGGTGATGTACTGGAAGGCCAATGGTACCTGCAGGACTGTCACTAGTGAATGTTTTGAACACAGCTGGGGAAGGGGGGAGAAATAGTGCTTTATATCTGTGGATTATTTTGTATGTAGTAAGCTAATGTTTGCCCTGCAGCTGTCTTTTTATAAATATCTCAACAACAACAACTTGTATTTATGTAGTGCCTTTAACGTAGTAAATCATCCCAAGGCACTTCACAGGAGTGTTATCAAACAAAATTTGGCACTGAGCCACATAGGGAGATATTAGGACCGGTGACCAAAAGCTTGGTCAAAGAGGTAGGTTTTAAAGAGCATCTTAAAGAAGGAGGGAGAGGTAGAGAGGTGGAGAGGTTTAGGGAGGGAATTCCAGAGCTTAGGACCTAGGCAGCTGAAGGCTGAAGGCTGAAGGCTACCTAGGTCAATGGTGAAGCGATGAAAATTGGTGATGCTCAAGAGGCCAGAATCGGATCTCAAATCATTTTTCTTCACAGTGCTAAGTACTGATAAAGTTTCTGGGGCAACTGACTGAACCCAATGTAAAACAGCAAAAGAGCAGTAGAGGCTATAAGTTATTGTTGGTGACAAGAGTGGACAAACACTTAAACATTTGGATGACAGTCCTTAGTCTGTTATTTTAAAACACATAGAATCATAGAATCATAGAAGTTTTACAACATGGAAACAGGCCCTTCGGCCCAACATGTCCATGTTGCCCAGTTTATACCACTAAGCTAGTCCCAGTTGCCTGCACTTGGCCCATATCCCTCTATACCCATCTTACCCATGTAACTGTCCAAATGCTTTTTAAAAGACAAAGTTGTACCCGCCTCTACTACTGCCTCTGGCAGCTCGTTCCAGACACTCACCATCCTTTGAGTGAAAAAATTTCCCCTCTGGACTCTTTTGTATCTCTCCCCTCTCACCTTAAATCTATGCCCCCTCGTTATAGACTCCCCTACCTTTGGGAAAAGATTTTGACTATCGACCTTATCTATGCCCCTCATTATTTTATAGACTTCTATAAGATCACCCCTAAACCTCCTACTCTCCAGGGGAAAAAGTCTCAGTCTATCCAACCTCTCCCTATAAGTCAAACCATCAAGTCCCGGTAGCATCCTAGTAAATCTTTTCTGCACTCTTTCTAGTTTAATAATATCCTTTCTATAATAGGGTGACCAGAACTGTACACAGTATTCCAAGTGTGGCCTTACTAATGTCTTGTACAACTTCAACAAGACATCCCAACTCCTGTATTCAATGTTCTGACCAATGAAACCAAGCATGCTGAATGCCTTCTTCACCACCCTATCCACCTGTGACTCCACTTTCAAGGAGCTATGAGCCTGTACTCCGAGATCTCTTTGTTCTATAACTCTCCCCAACGCCCTACCATTAACGGAGTAGGTCCTGGCCCGATTCGATCTACCAAAATGCATCACCTCACATTTATCTAAATTAAACTCCATCTGCCATTCATCGGCCCACTGGCCCAATTTATCAAGATCCTGTTGCAATCCTAGATAACCTTCTTCACTGTCCACAATGCCACCAATCTTGGTGTCATCTGCAAACTTACTAACCGTGCCTCCTAAATTCTCATCCAAATCATTAATATAAATAACAAATAACAGCGGACCCAGCACCGATCCCTGAGGCACACCGCTGGTCACAGGCCTCCAGTTTGAAAAACAACCCTCTACAACCACCCTCTGTCTTCTGTCGTCAAGCCAATTTTGTATCCAATTGGCTACCTCACCTTGGATCCCGTGAGATTTAACCTTATGTAACAACCTACCATGCGGTACCTTGTCAATGGCTTTGCTAAAGTCCATGTAGACCACGTCTACTGCACAGCCCTCATCTATCTTCTTGGTTACCCCTTCAAAAAACTCAATCAAATTTGTGAGACATGATTTTCCTCTCACAAAACCATGCTGACTGTTCCTAATCAGTCTCTGCCTCTCCAAATGCCTGTAGATCCTGTCTTTCAGAATTCCCTCTAACAACTTACCCACTACAGATGTCAGGCTCACCGGTCTGTAGTTCCCAGGCTTTTCCCTGCCACCCTTCTTAAACAACAGAGGACTGTCATATAAATATGTTATTTGTTCCCCAACTATTATCGCCAACAATCATTAAAAGCTACATCTAACTCTTGTCCAATTAATTTATGGGGATTCTGTCTTCTGTGTATACTAATGATTTGGATATAGGCCTAGAGGGAGTGGTGTTGAAATTTGTAGATATCAAAATGAAAGGTATAGTTAATTCTTTAGAAGACTAAAGGAAGCTGCAAATGGATATTTCTAAGATGGAGAAATTGGCTAAATGGTGGCAGATGGAATTTAAATTCAGTAAGTGTGAGGTGATACATTTTGGTAAAAAAGTAACAGCAGTAACTATACTCTGAATGGAAATAGATGTGATGCTGTTGTAGGGAAGAGGGTTTGAGGGGATTGGTTCAAAGAACATTAAAGGCAGCATCTCAAGTTAATAAAAAACAACTAATGGCATTCTAGCATTTATCACAAATGGTAGAGAATATTAAAGCCAGGAGATAATGATAAGCCTATGTAAAACCTTAATAAGACCTCAGTAATGGACTGTAAACAGTATTGGGCTCTATATTCTAGGAAGGATATAGAAGCTTTAGCGAGGATGCAATACAGATTCACAGGATACTGCCTGGTATGAAGAAATACAAATATGAAGAAAGATTTGAAAAACTGGGTCTTTTTTCATCAGAACTACACAGATTCAAGGGCAATATTAACTGTTTAAATTATGAATGGTTGGGACAGGGTAGATAGAAGCAGACTGTGTTCCAGTAGTTGAGGAGTCTAGAATGAGGGGCCATAGATGCAGGATCAAATGTAAATGATTTATAGCAAAGAGTATGAGAAACTTCTTTCCATAGATAATTGTTAGGCTGTGGAATTCATTTCCAGGGTTAATGTTTGTGGCAGAAACTATGCTGACAATGGCAGCACGTGCATGGGAACACCATCCTGACTTGAAAATATATCACCATTTCTTCACTGTCACTGGATCAAAATCTTGGAACTCCCTACCTAACAGCATTGTGGAAGCACCTTCACCACATGAACTGCAGCAGTTCAAGAAGGAGGCCCACTGCCACCTTCTCAAGGGCAAGAAAGGATGGCCAATAAATGCTGGCCTTGCCAGAGATGCATACATCCAAAGAATGAATAAAAAAAACATCCAGATTAGATTGTGTAGGTGGATGAAGGGAAGGAGAACAGTGCAAGTAAAGGTGATTAGGACTATTTGCTCAAGTGGAGTGTAAACGCTGAGATGGACTTTTTGGGCCGAATGACCTATTTGCATGTTGTAACATTTTTGTATTTCTCTGTATTATGTTTAGTGATTCATTAGTCAGGTCACTTTTTTTGTGGATCTTCTTCAAGAAACTGGGGAAGAATTGCCCTATTTGATATTTATAGTGAAATAGTAAACTTATGTACATTTATGATTTCACGGCAAAGAGCCAACAATGGAAATCTTCCCCCACATATCTACCCATTGATCCTTATGTGTCACATTACTTAAACAAAGTCTAGCCTTAATATTTCACCTTTTTTGTCTGACTTTGACTGAAATGCTGGTGACAAAACTGGTAGATTTAAATCTGTTGGTTTCTGAGCTGCCTTAAGCTGAATGCAATTCTTTCTGAATATGTTGCTGGTGAGAGAAGTTTGCGTTTTCTCCTTGGACTGACGCAAGCTCTTGACTATCAGAGTTTGCTGGCGAGAAGGTGGAAAAAGTGGATGTCTCGCACCATTGACCAAAAAAGGCGATGACCCATTCGTTCCATGGCGAGGTGTTCCAACCCACGTGATTTTCTTACTGAGGTTGTCTTTGAAAATACTTTGCTTGAGTTTTGGCAATGGGGAAAGCTGAGGTGTGTCAATTACCACAAAATTGCGTCCGTCTTTCTCCTGATACCTCCAATTTGCTGTAGCTGATTGGTCTTCCATAGCTTGGAGAAGATCTTTAAACTTGGTCTCATGATGGGCTGTTGGGTTTTTGCAGTGTCCTTTGCTCTCCAGCAAAGATCTAGGTGTTCCTTTACCAGGACTGCCTGTTGTTGATTTGAGATTCCATTCAGTCCCTCGTTGACTCATTGGATGCATACGAGCATCTTGTTTTTGTTCTTGATAGTCTTGTTTTTTAGCACCAACAGTCCCATGGGTGACCTCTGATTTACCTTGAAATTCTGAACTAGCCTGGTCAGATATCCCTCTGGATGAAGACTTGGGAGGTCCCAGGTGCACCAGTTCCCTATTTGCAAATTTAGAAACTGCAAATGATACAAAATTATGTTTATACTTTGTCAGTAATTAACTAAGTCAATTTGGAGCTTTTAAATTTCATCTCAATAACATGGTTTGTCGTACATACAGAATTTAGCAGTTTAATTCAAGATCTAAAATAATGACTGAACTATTTCTGGGAATGGATCAGGAATAGATTATCCTTAGGATCAGAGAATGTTTCTTGTTCTATGCCCTGACTGATTGATAATTGCAGGCGCTATAAAGTGAAGTTAATATTGTCTTACAGAAGCAAAATAACTAATCATAATTTAATAAAGTAAATTCTTTAGATCCTTAGTAACAGCCTTTAAAAGTACTAAAAACAATTAACTAAAATTTGTTTGAATACAATTTGGTTTGTGATACGATTAAAAAAGTAATCATGATTAATCTATTGATTAAACATTTTTAAATCTCAGTTCATCTTGGTTTTAATCGGATATTTAACTGATACAATTACTGCATCCATCTCATTCAAGTTTGTTTTATTACTGTTAATATTATTACTATTAGACCTCATAAACTGAGCTATTTATTGTGAGGAGTACTTCTGTGATACTGGAACTCAGTTTGACAGTAGACACAAGTAACTGTTTTCTATCCAATGAACCGTTAGTTTTTTTAAAATAAACTTCCCAGTCACATGTCCTTCACTTTTACTGCTTTGCTCCATAATGCTTTAGTTTACCTTTACCTTTTTTTCTTTCAATTGCTTTCTGTTGAATATTGGTTCACATTAACCATCATTACATTTTTTCACTTGACAGCCCTATTTTCTACTTTTGCCTCATTTGTCCATCAATCAGGCACAAAACAAGAGAAAAACTTACCAAAATCGGGCCGGGATCTCCCACGCCCGATCTGCACCCAAAGTTCGCCGGCTGCCATATTGGATTGTGCGACTGGTAGTTTCCCAGGGCGCCTGCCTGAAACAGACGTTGGGCTGATTGTTTATGCACCAGTTGTAAGACCCTGATTGCAAAATCGGAGTACAAATGGGCAGAACTTGTGCCACACAAGCTCTGCCCATTTTTTGCCGGGTCTCAAGTGGCCTTACAAGTGGTCCTTAATGGGGTTGCTGAAGGCTGATGGGAAAAGGCTCAAAAACATTGAAAATGTTTGTATTTTGTGGAGTCAGAATGAACAAGAGTGCCCCTCCTGACTCCACAGAAGAACTGCAGTCCGCTGTTGGCCCAAGCTCACCTCTTCTTGTGATTGCCTCCCCTCCCCCCACCAAGACCTACCCGAGGGTCACTGTGGGCATCGCAACAGTCCCAAATTGATGCACTTGGTACCCGCAAGCTGGTTCCCGATGCCCGATTGGCGTCCATTGCTTGCTGGTTCTATGAGATGGGGCCAATTTCTAACCCATACATTTATGATGTCATATTTAATATGTCTGTCTGCACCATTACTTCATGTCAATACAAGTTCTGTGTATCACATAATGCAAACAGTTCTACACTGTAACTACATACTATAAAATTCAGTATAGTTACTGGCTGTTAATTGTGACATCCTTGTGGAAATGTAATTATCCAGTTCATTAGATCAGTCTCACTTAGCAAGACTCATTGCACTAATTTTAAACACACTGAGAGATAATTCATACCTAAGAAAATATCCACTCTGAAGATATGCTCCCACTAATTATATACTCCTAACTTGCATCATCAGTAATTAATTGAAATAATGCAGACAGTCAATACCTGTGTACCTGTGTATCTAATGCCTCTCCTGACAGGAGATTGATGGAGGACAGAAACAAGATCGCAAGATAGGTTTGACTGAAGAAAACCCTCAATCCAATGGTCGCATCCTTCAAAGAGTACCAACCTACTATTTTCCAATTACAGCATCGAGCTGTTTCTCAATCTAGTGAAGTGTCCTAACTTAAACAATGTTAACCCTTTGCCCCTAACAGTTCCAGTGTGCATTATTCTGCAGCAATGAACTCTTTACTATGTAACATTGGTTGTTGCAAACAACCTGCACTTAATTGCAGCAATGAACATCCAGTTAAAACTTTCTAGAATTGCCTTTGTCCATTTAATTGGGCCCAACCTTCCGTTTCTGCCAGTGTGCAATATTTGGTTATACTGTGCCAGTGTGCAATATTTGGTTATACTGTGCCAGTATGCAATATTTAGTTATACAATGCCAGTATGCAATATTTAGTTATACAATGCCAGTATGCAATATTTAGTTATACTGTGCCAGTATGCAATATTTAGTTATACCATGCCAGTATACAATATTTACTTATAATGTTCAAGTGTGCAATATTTAGTTATACTGTGTCAGCGTGCAATATTTAGTTATACTGTGCCAGTATGCAATATTTAGTTATAATGTTCAAGTGTGCAATATTTAGTTATACTGTGCCAGTGTGCAATATTTAGTTATACTGTGCCAGTGTGCAATATTTAGTTATATTGTGCCAGTGTGCAATATTTAGTTATACTGTGTCAGCGTGCAATATTTAGTTATACTGAGCCAGTATGCAATATTTAGTTATACTGTGCCAGCATGCAATATTTAGTTATACTGTGCCAGCGTGCAATATTTAGTTATATTGTGCCAGCGTGCAATATTTAGTTATACTGTGCCAGCGTGCAATATTTAGTTATACTGTGCCAGCGTGCAATATTTAGTTATACTGTGCCAGCGTGCAATATTTAGTTATACTGTGCCAGCATGCAATATTTAGTTATACTGTGCCAGCATGCAATATTTAGTTATACTGAGCCAGTGTGTAATATTTAGTTATGAAAATGTATTACAACAATTAAAAATATGCAGAAGCAGAAGAAAACAGTAAGAAAGTGGTAGCACTAAGATTTATAAAAACAACAAAATATTAGATCACTGCCCAAGAATTTGAATGCCTCTTTTCCAGAATATTTCTTACATTGTCTAATAAACTACAAGACTTCCCGATATGATGTTTGTATGTAGGAGAAGCGGTATATCTACTTTCTGCACAGAGCTCTATTTAGCCTTCGGCACAATCTGAAACTGAACTGAAGAAATGGTCAACAGCCTTCAGAATATACGCCAAGAAGCCTTTGACCAGAGAGCTATCAATCAAACCAGACTTTCAACAGTTGACCTGTCCTTTGAAAAATCTCTGGTTCTTTCTCAACAGGCTTCTAATTATACAACATCTTTTCTATCACCCGAAGGGATAGGGATATGGCTAGCAAGCCTCAGCTCAGGAGACGTTTACTGAGTCTGGCCTGAAAAAATCTTTTGGAATTTCCATCTGGCATGTCAACCCCCTTAAATGGTTGTCACAATCACAGACAACACAGTTCCATTTCACCACACAGTGGCAAACTTGCATACATTGTCTTTCCACAGACATGAGCTGGTAGCCTGAAAACCATAACCTGACTAGTTTTTTTTAGGTAATATTATGAATTGAGGTGGGTTGCCTACCCTTGAAACAAATTGCTAACTCCAGGCAATATTGTGCTTTTCTTGAGCTCAGGACCTTCAGTGGCAGAAGGGTCAGTAACCAGAGGACACAGGTTTAAGGTGATAGGCAAAAGAGCCAGAGGCGACATGAGGAAACATTTCCTTCGCAGCGAGTTGTAATGATCTGGAATGCACTGCCTGAAAGGGTGGTGGAAGCAGATTCAATAGTAACTTTCAAAAGGGAATTAGATAAATACTTGAAGGGAAAGAATTTACAGGGTTATAGGGAAAAAGCGGGGGAGTGGGACTAATTGGATAGCTCTTTCGAAGAGCCAGCACAGGCACAATGGGCCGAATGGCCTCCACCTGTGCTGTACCTAGTATGATACTATGAATATTTAGTTATACTGTGCCAGTGTGCAATACTCAACTCTACTGTCTTTGGTTAAGTAGAACACCTCAAACTCTAACGTTATTAATATTTCTATTCCCTTTGGTAACAAACCAATGCTCATTGTAAAAAAAATTGCAGGTGTACCTTCTGGGAAGCAGTTGTCCTGATTTTCTAGAGAAATTGCAATCTCTTCTTCTTTAATAACCTCTTTCATTGTAGGGGTGTACATGTACTGCTGTTCCCTTGCCTCTGAATTCCTCCGATTCTCCTGATGTGCCTGTTCAGCAGTTTGATTACTGACATGTAATTCGGATGGGAGATTTTGGTCTGGAGTTCTTGCTTCTGCCTGTTTGCTTTGCTTTGCTATTGCATTTTCTCTCTATGAATGTTTAAAAATTCATATGACATTTGTATGAAACAATCTGCGGATTCTTACTGGAAAGAACTTTTAAATAACTAAAAGTTCAAAAGCATTAGTTCGACTAAGACCATGACTATGCTCTTTGGTACTGCCTGGGTGCCTTCACCTGTTCCGTAAGCACCCCTCGCTGTGTCTGAAAATTGAGGTGCTCTTGTCTGTGGCATGTTGTTCTACAGGAACCGTCCAGTAGCAGCACAGATTTACACAGAGTTCAATGACACCTCACTTTAAGAGGTGCCTCCATTCCTTAAATCGGCAGAAGGGCCCGCCAGAAGTCTCACCCTCCAATTGGGTGGACACCAGTCACCGTTGGAAACACGTGGACAGTCCGCCAACTAAATGTAAATGAGGCCCGACCACGGGATTTAGACTGATGACAACGGGCAGGCAGCGCAATTGCCCCGCCCACCCGCCCACTTGAAAATTGACCCTCATATCTCAGCCACCTCCTTTCTAGGCTAAAAAGCCAAAATTTCTCCAGTCTTTCCTCATAAGTCGGATCTCTGTAACTTGGGGATCAACCTTGTAGCTCTTCTCTGCACTGCCTCCAGCGCTCGAATGTCTTTCTTGTTTCTTGGCGACCAGAACTGGATGCAATATTCAAGATGTGGTCCGACCAGAGCACAGTACAGTTTGGTCATTACCTCCACTGACATAGTCTACTGTTTTGGCTATGTGGTTCAACATCCCATTAGCTTTGATGATTGCTGCACTGAGTTGGTTGGACATATTTAGTGTTGAGTCTGCTAAGATTCCTAGGTCTCTTTCAGTTTCATCTTTAGCTATGTATACCATTCATGGAGTATATGAGTCATCTATTTTTCTTTCCTATGTGTAGCAATTTACCCTTTTCTGCCTTTGCCATTGTTCTGTCCACTTGAATATTTTGTCCAACTCAAATTATGTTATTTCTGTTCTGCCTCCTCCAATTCCACCACCCCTCCTAGTTTGGGATTATCTGCAAATTTGACCACTTTGCATCGAGTATTTGAATTTCATGTAATTTATGTAAATTAGGATCATTATTGGTCTCAATACTGAGCTCTGAGGTACTCCACTCTGTACTTCGCCCTACTCCATCAAAACACCTAGAACAGTCACTCTGTTTCTTCACCTTCAACCATTTTCTAATTCATTCCCGGATTTAGTCTGAATCACTACAGCTTTGAGTTTAATTAATAGCCTTTCATGTGGAACTTTATCAAAAGCCTTTTGATAGTTGAGTACACCAAGTCATAGAGCTTACCGCAGTCCACTTGGGTTGTCAACACCTCAAAGAAGTCAATGAGGTTGGTCAGGCAGGATCTTACCCTTCTGAATCCATGCTGGCTACTGTTAACTAGGTTATTGTTGTACAAATAATGCTGAAGTTTATTGGTAATTATTGATTCCATTATTTTACATGGAATGGAAGCCAGATTGATGGGTCTGAAGTTGTATGTTTCTGTTTGTCACCTTTTTTGAATATGGGCACCATATTAGCCTGTTTCCAATCGACAGCTGCTTCCTCAATGTCCATTAACTCAGAATGATTGTCAGTGCCTCACAAACCTCCTCCCTAGTCTCTCTCGGCACTCTGGGGTAAATACCATCTTTCCCTGGGGATTTATTTATTTTGGGCCTATTTAACACGTCTAGGACTTTGCTCTCATTTATAGTGAAGTTATTGATTATACCTGGAGGATGGGGAGAATTTCCATGGGGGTTCTCTTACTTGTCTGCCGTAACTTCTGAGGAAGAGCAGTGAAAACCCCAGAAAAACAGCATAAGCTAAAGGATGTGCAGTTTCAGTTTAAGGAGTCTCAGACAAGAAGCAGAAAAAGTAGACAGAAAGGATAAGTATACATCCACATTATTAGGCCTGTTAGGGTTATCGTTATTATATTCTTTGGGTATCTTAATTGATAAATTTACCTTTTAGCCATTTACTCAGGTCTTACTGGATATCATAGCCTAAAGATTATAGTTATCTCAATGAGTCAACAAATAGTAGTGCCAACTTTCATAGCATGTGACATATCATTGACTTTATAGACAATAACATTAGAGAGTCTTGACTGTAAAGGATCCAAATTGAGCTCAAGCACCATCTTCGTAATTCTTAGTTGACATCCATCCACAGCACAAAACAGCTCATAATTCAACTTTAGTTGGCTGGCTTATTCTGAAAGGACACAAGGACAGTTGTCTTGGGAATTGGAAGATCTGTGCTGCATCAGTAGGGGTGCTTTTCAGAGGTCAAGATTAAGGAAGATTCAGAGAATTTTACTTCAGGGGGCGATTTTAAACTTTACTGCCTGGTTCCGCCAGGCAGGTGGGCAGTTAAAATCGCTGAGATTACTTACCCATCCTGGAAATGCCAGGAGATGATAGCTCCCAATTTTAACCTGCTGAACTGAGCAGGTGACAAGGACACCCGCCCAAAGCTGCGGGGGGGGTACTTTTATCATATGCATGTTGGGCACCAATGACGTCATTGGGACGTGACTGCAGCTTTAACTCGGCAGCCTGATTGGGAAGCTGCAGTGAGTGTCTGCCAGGCCCACCCAGCGGCAAAAAGATTGGGGCCAGAAGAGACCCAAAAAAGTGTTTTTTTTAACCATTTTAAAACTTTCCTTGTTGTGCCAGGAGGTGCTCCCTGCCCCGCTTCCTGATCCTGCCACCTACCTGGTCTCGGCAGGCGGCCTTCGGGTCGTCCAATTTTCCGCCACCTCCCATCGACTTCCCAAGCCTCGTTTCTGGAGCAGCGGCTGAGTTTCTAGCTCACTCCACTACTCACCCATCCCAAAACAGGCCCAGAGTTAAAATTGGGCTGTATGTGTTTGGTGCTAACACCGAGTGGGACAGCATTCATTCGCCAGCACTGGCTTTCCTCTACCATAATAAGCACAAAAACCCCAGTAAATTTAAAAGGTGGCTAATATCAATGTACCTGTTGAGTTGGCCTTTTGTTAGGGGTGTTGTTTTCTGCTTGATCAATCCACAGAGTCCTAGATGATAAATTCCACTCACTTGACTCAATTTTCTATGCAATAAAGCAAAGCATGAAGCAATATGTTTAATAAATTACAACCAGATTGGAAAAAACAAATACTTTAAAGGTCCAACAGATCAAAAGAACCCTAAAATATTTTATAGATGAACCAATATTTTGTACCTTCTTGTTTTTTGTTCCTTTTTGGTAACGAGCCAGTTTTTTCAGTAACAAATAGTAAGTTGCCATGCTGGAGGATGGCTTGTTATTGATCAATGTGTTAATAATCTCTGTAAGCCCAAAGCCCGTTTTTTCAGTCATAAAGTTTAAAACCACTGAGTTCAGCTCATCAGGACGAAGTCTACAAAATAAAGAAGTTATTACACAGGTTATTAACACAATTTCATGGGCCTATAAATTGCTCCGAACATGAAAGCAACAGTGCTCGCCGCTCATGAGATTTAAATTCACCCGCTATGTCACTGTGTTCTTTTTGGGGGCAACTTCCTTGAAATCCGAGTTCAAAAAACAGGAGCGTTCTTTCCAGGGCTGTGGGAGCAGGGAAAGGACCTCTATGTCCCCTCAACCAATCGGCTTGAAGCAAGCCACCCTGCGAGAACCAGGAAGTGAAACTTAATTGACAAATTAAAATCCAGGAAGTGGCCGATAAGATTAGTAAATGTAAAAATAAATGAGATAGAGAAAGCAAAATAAAGAGAGGGTAAGATTTAAAGACTAAGATAAAAGAGACAGAAAGAAAAAGTAAAAAAAGAATTTTTAAACATTTTTTAATTAAAAAAATTGTATTTTTTAAAATCAGGAGTAATGAGACTCCACATGTTTAAAAGTTAATTTTCAATGCCAGAGTTTGTTTGGCAGTTATTAATACTTAACCACGCTGTTAAAAGTTAGGTTAGACCTAAAAAACTCAGCGTACCTTTTTCGTGGCGAGATTAGTCAGTTTCCAGCTGGACAGGAGATCAAGTTGGCACTGGTCCATTGATTGCAGCTGGCGAGGTCCCTTTAACGCGAAGCTTTCACATCACCAGTGAATCAGGCAGAGCAAGTTCCGGATTTCCGCGTTTGACTGCGCATGTGCGGTTGCTGGAACTTGCTCTTCAATTTGCCTATTAATAACGGTGAGCGCTGTCAGACTCATCGTTACCTTACGAGCAATTTCCGGCTCATTAAATTTTGCTTTTATATATCAAAGGCAGCATTATAAGGAACAGAAAACCATATACATATTTGCACTACTGCAGGCTGAATAAAATGAAATCCTGAAAGTACTTCCTTTGCTTTTTAACAGTTTTGATCTATTTGCCTATGATTAAACTGCTGTATTCACGATTAGAAAAAATGCATTTAAAATTTTAATTCCTTAGAAAGGACTACGATACAGAAGTTGGATACTTATAACAGGTGCTTTGTTGGGCCAATATAAGTTCAGAGGTCAAAGAACAACGTCTTAGGGAAAGAAGTATTGGGGTCTGCTTGTGATGGGCCAAAGGCACAAGGATTTAAAGATTTTAAAAGGTATTTTAAGAGGTTTTTTTTGAGTTTCCTTGTTTTTAAAATATCTTAAGATATTTAAGATTTTGTTTAAAGTAAAAGTATTCTTGAAGTTTTACTTACAGTTTTTTAAAAGTTTATTTTTGTAGACTGGGCCTTGGGTTTCCCTTAGCCCTTCTCCTGTTTCCTTGCTTTGAGGAAGAAGAAGAGTGGATCAGGAGAACCACCACAGAAATTTTAGGCTGAATAGGCAACATTGGTGGCCTCCAGCAACTAGCTATTCGTATTCTGTCACCCTGTTTGCAGATCCAGGAGGTGCTACTTCACCATGATCCCACAGCAATGCTTGAAAGGGCTGCACTTCCCAAATGAAGCAATAACTGAATTGTGTCAGCTGCCCGACATCTGTAGGCACAGCTCATAAGGGAGACCTTCAGTTGACTAAGATCCAAGTACACTGCCAAAAGAGTACCCCATTGACAAAAATTGCAACGCATTTGCATGCAAGCATGTGACTCTATTCCAAGCAACTAAAGCTCCCACTTGTAAATCATTCTGCCACTCCTTTCTGCACACTTTTAGCTTCCCTAAATCATTCTGCACATATTCTATCAGTGACTAAAAGATCTCACTCAATGCAAATTTGACAACCTTCCTATTGTTTAAAACCACTGTGCCTCCCCTTGCTGCCTATTATTGTGTGCCCTTTCAGCCTTGGCTCCTTATTTCTTCTAAGGTGGCAGGAGGTTCTGAGATGGATGGCTGATTGGCAGCGGTAGACTTGGTGTATTGAGGTGTTACTTATTTGTCTTTGGTTGTGGGCTGTTTTCCCTTTAAGAAAAGTGAAGGTAACCTGGAGGAGAAATTGAACCTTTTTTGCCCGTTTTTCGAGTGTAAAATAGGTGTGAAACATACCAATATCGCGTGGCAATCACACCGTTTGATATGTTCCAGAAGTGCGTCAACCTTCATTTTGGTTCGGACGCCCTTGGTCGTCCTGGGTGCCTGCCTGAAATATTTATATTAGGGTCCTTTGCCTGTTTCAGAGCTCTATTATGAAACTGATCTGTTCGAACAACTTATTCGCTAATTCTAAAGCCCACCCAGCAATACAGGAACAGTTGGGAAACAAGCTGCAGAAGTGCATTTAAAGGGATCTACACCTCCTTTAAGGTAAGTCTCTGGTTAATTGCTTTAGGCTGCTAGGTTGGTTGAAGCGTTGGCAGGGGAGCAAGTGTGCTGTCATCCCGAGAGAGGACAGCATGTGCCACTTCCACTTCCATTTGCATAGGGCTGCGCCTGAGTGTTTGCACTGATCGATGGGATAGCAGACCACAGGAGGGCTGCGACAGCACTGAAGACCCTATCCATGATTTCATGTGGAAATGGTGGAACCCGGAAACTGAATGGCAGCAATCTGAGCTTCCATAAGAACGACCAAAGCAGTCACCATTGCCCTATTACCAAGGGCCCCGCTGCAGTGTGCACAGAGCAGATAATATGCTTCATGGTTGATTGCATTACATTGGTGCCATTTTTTTTATTCGTTAATGGGATGTGGGCGTCGCTGGCGAGGCCAGCATTTATTGCCCATCCCTAATTGCCCTTGAGAAGGTGGTGGTGAGCCGCCTTCTTGAACCGCTGCAGTCCGTGTGGTGAAGGTTCTCCCACAGTGCTGTTAGGAAGGGAGTTCCAGGATTTTGACCCAGTGACGATGAAGGAACGGCGATATATTTCCAAGTCGGGATGGTGTGTGACTTGGAGGGGAACGTGCAGGTGGTGTTGTTCCCATGTGCCTGTTGCCCTTGTCCTTCTAGGTGGTAGAGGTCGTGACTTTGGGAGGTACTGTCGAAGAAGCCTTGGCGAGTTGCTGCAGTGCATCCTGTGGATGGTACACACTGCAGCCACTGTGTGCCGGTGGTGAAGGGAGTGAATGTTTAGGGTGCCAATCAAGCGGGCTGCTTTGTCCTGGATGGTGTCAAGCTTCTTGAGTGTTGTTGGAGCTGCACTCATCCAGGCAAGTGGAGACTATTCCATCACACTGCTGACTTGTGCCTTGTAGATGGTGGAAAGGCTTTGGGGAGTCAGAAGGTGAGTCACTCACTGCAGAATACCCAGCCTCTGACCTGCTCTTGTAGCCACAGTATTTATATGGCTGGTCCAGTTAAGTTTCTGGTCAATGGTGACCCCCCAGGATGTTGATGGTGGAGGATTCAGCGATGGTAATGCTGTTGAATGTCAAGTGGAGGTGGTTAGACTCTCTCTTGTTGGAGATGGTCATTGCCTGGCACTTGTCTGGCGCGAATGTTACTTGCCACTTATCAGCCCAAGCCTGGATGTTGTCCAGGTCTTGCTGCATGCGGGCACGGACTGCTTCATAATTTGAGGGGTTGCAAATGGAACTGAACACTGTGCAATCATCAGCGAACATCCCCATTTCTGGCCTTATGATGGAGGGAAGGTCATTGACGAAGCAGCTGAAGATGGTTGGGCCTAGGACACTGCCCTGAGGAACTCCTGCAACAATATCCTGGGGCTGAGATGATTGGCCTCCAACAACCACTACCATCTTCCTTTGTGCTAGGTATGACTCCAGCCACTGGAGAGTTTTCCCCCTGATTCCCATTGACTTCAATTTTACTAGGGCTCTTTGGTGCCACACTCGGTCAAATTCTGCCTTGATGTCAAGGGCAGTCACTTTCACCTCACCTCTGGAATTCAGCTCTTTTGTCCATGTTTGGACCAAGGCTGTAATGAGGTCTGGAGCCAAGTGGTCCTGGCGGAACCCAAACTGAGCATCGGTGAGCAGGTTATTGATGAGTAAGTGCCGCTTGATAACACTGTCGACAACATCTTCCATCACTTTGCTGATGATTGAGAGTAGACTGATGGGGCAGCAATTGGCCGGATTGGATTTGTCCTGTTTTTTGTGGACAGGACATACCTGGGCAATTTTCCACATTGTTGGGTAGATGCCAGTGTTGTAGCTGTACTGGAACAGCTTGGCTAGAGGCGCGGCTAGTTCTGGAGCACAAGTCTTCAGCACTACAGCCGGGATGTTGTCGGGGCCCATAGCCTTTGCTGTATCCAGTGCACTCAGCCGTTTCTTGATATCACGTGGAGTGAATCGAATTGGCTGAAGACTGGCTTCTGTGATGATGGGAATATTGGGAGGAGGCCGAGATGGATTATCCACTCAGCACTGCTGGCTGAAAATGGTTGCAAATGCTTCAGCCTTGTCCTTTGCACTCACGTGCTGGACTCCGCCATCATTGAGGATGTGGATGTTTACAGAGCCTCCTCCTCCCATTAGTTGTTTAATTGTCCACCACCATTCACTACTGGATGTGGCAGGACTGCAGAGCTTTGATCTGATCCGTTGGTTGTGGAATCGCTTAGCTCTGTCTATAGCATGTTGCTTCCGCTGTTCAGCATTCATGTAGTCCTGAGTTGTAGCTTCACCAGGTTGGCACCTCATTTTTAGGTACGCCTGGTGCTGCTCCTGGCATGCTCTTCTACACTCCTCTTTGAACCAGGGTTGATCGCCTGGCTTGTTGGTAATGGTGGAGTGAGGAATATGCCAGGCCATGAGGTTACAGATTGTGCTGGAATACAATTCTGCTGCTGATGGCCCACGGCGCCTCATGAATGCCCAGTTTTGAGCTGCTAGATCTGTTCTGAATCTATCCTATTTAGCACGATGGTGGTGCCACACAACACGTTGGATGGTGTCCTCGGTGCAAAGATGGGACTTTGTCTTCACAAGGACTGTGTGGTGGTCACTCCTACCAATGCTGTCATGGACAGATGCATCTGTGACAGGTAGATTGGTGAGGATGAAGTCAAGTAGGTTTTTCCCTCGTGTCGGTTCGCTCACCACCTGCCTCAGGCTTGGTCTGGCAGCTATGTCCTTCAGGACTCGGCCAGCTCGGTCAGTAGTTGTGCTACCGAGCCACTCGTGGTGTTGGACATTGAAGTCCCCCACCCAGAGTACATTCTGTGCCCTTGCTACCCTCAGTGCTTCCTCCAAGTGGTGCTCAACATGGAGGAGGACTGATTCATCAGCTGAGGGAGGGCGGTAGGTGGTAATCAGCAGGAGGTTTCCTTGCTCATGTTTGACCTGATGCCATGAGATTTCATGGGGTCCGGAGTCAATGTTGAGGCCTCCCCGGACTGCTCACTCCTGACTGTATATTACTGTACCGCCACTTCTGGTGGGTCTGCCCTGCCAGTGGGACAGGATATACCCAGGGATGGTGATGGAAGAGTCTGCGATGTTGGCTGACAGGTATGATTCTGTGAGTATGGCTATGTCAGGCTGTTGCTCGACTAGCCTTTGGGAGAGCTCTCCCAATTTTGGCACAACTCCCCAGAAGTTAGTGAGGATGACTTTGCAGGGTCGATTGGGCTTGGTTTGCCTTCGTCGTTTCCGGTGCCTAGTGGTCCAATGCCGGGTGGTCCATCCGGTTTTATTCTCATTATGACTTTTTGTAGCGAGATTGTATAACTGAGTTGGTTGCTAGGCCATTTCCGAGGGCAATTAAGAATCAACCACATTGCTGTGGGTCTGGAGTCACATATAGCCCAGAGCGGGTAAGGACGGCAGGTTTCCTTCCCTAAAGCACGATGACCCCACACAAATTGGAAATGGACTCTTGCACACTGTCCAACATGGTGTGGAAGCACCGAGCAATTGCTGGTGCACATCTATCAGTCATCTTTTATAGGCTGCGACTTGGAAATTCTCATCTGTGCCCTCAATAGATGAGCTTCCGACCACATAGCCACTCTCTCACCAAGACCACCTACTTCCACATCCATAACATCGCCCGTCTCTGCCCCAGCCTCAGTTCATCTGCTGCTGAAACCCTCATCCATGCCTTTGTTACCTCTAGACTTGACTATTCCAATGCTCTCCTGGCCGGCCTCCCATCTTCCACCCTCAATAAATTTTAGCTCATTCAAAATTCTGCTGCCCTTATCCTAACTCGCACCAAGTCCCGTTCACCCATCACCCCTGTGCTCACTGAACTGCATTGGCTCCCATCCTCATTTTCAAATCCCTCCATGGCTTCGCCCCTCCCTATCTCTGTAACCTCCTCCCGCCCTACAACACTCTGAGATTTCTGCGCTCCTCAAAATCTGGCCTCTTGCGCATCCCCGATTTTAATTGCTCCACCATTGGCGGCTGTGCCTTCAGCTGCCTTGGCTCTAAACCCTGGAATTCCCTCCCTAAACTTTTCCGCTTCTCTACCTCTCTCTTGTCCTTTAAGTCGCTCCTTAAAACCTACCTCCTTGACCAAGCTTTTGGTCACCTGTCTTAATTCCTGATGTGGCTCGGTGTCAAACTTTCTTTGATAATGCTCCTGTGAAACGCCTTGGAACGTTTTACTCCATTAAAGGCACTATATAAATGCAAGTTGTTGTTGTCGTCGTCGTCGTCTTTTATAGGCTGGGACTTGGAAGTTCTCGTCTGTGCTCTCTTTAACAGAGCCAGGTTGCATGTTTGCCCTCCAGAGAGCTATGTCATCTGCTATCCTTTCCCCTGCCCTTGCTCCTGCTCATTTGTGCTCGATGAATCAGTTAGTGCAAATCGCTCATGTCCTGCAGTATGCGGGCTATCAATTTCTGAGCTGGTGCTTGCAAAGGTTAGAGAGAGTGACGGTACATCTTCTAGATGGCTGATCTTTGCCACTTCTGGTGCAGCTGGTCCTGGGACTTGTGAAGGACCTAGAAAGAGGGGAGATAGGTAAGAGTTAGCACTTACTGGCAATGGAAAGCAGTAGCAGATGAATGGCAGCTCTATGCACCACCAGGTTGTCATGCAAAGTGTGTAAGGGAGAGAATTAAGTCTCAAGAGAAAAGGAAAGTGGGGGAGGGAAGGCTTGTTAATGCTGGGGCTACAAATAGAGTGGTGCAGGGCTGTGCAGATTATAAGAAAGCTGTGACTGGAAGTCTTACCGCAGCAGCTCAGCTCAAGTCATTGAATTTCTTCTGGCATTGCTGCCACGTCCTTGATGTGATGCTTCTGGCATTCATGTGCTCAGCAACCTCTGCCACTATTTCCAGGCTAATTAGTGTGCCACTCTGTGCCCGTCCCTGAGGAAGAGTACCTCCTCCCTCCTGGTTATGTTCTCCATCATGACCTCCATGCTACCATCTGGGGGACACTGGCAATAATTATTTTAATAACAGCAACAGGTACAGAAGGCATCATTATCCAAAGATGCCTCCCCTTTAAATTGCAGGAGCCCGGCCAAATTTCATGCAGTCCCAATGGGCGAGCTGCTAATCATAAGCACAGTTCGTGCTGACTGCTCACCTTCCTATGGAATTGGGGCACGCATCTCAAAACGGAGTATGTCTCATGTCATCGGCTTCGGGCGGACGCAGCGCATAGCCCCGCCCCTTTTCGCACCCATTTTATGGGGAAGTTGAAGATTCTCCCCCAATGTCTTTAAACAGGTCAAGAAACACCCCATGTTTGGATAAGTTAAAGGTTCCTACAATTGATCATATTTATCATGCTGCTTTCCTTCAATATAGAAACTGGTACGAAACTAAATAACACATAGAACTTGCATTAAAGTGTATGAAAAGGCTCGCCAGGAGTTTGGGAAGTTCAGTTCGGCAGTTGGTTCAGTTAACTAGCGTTCGATGCCCCACTGTATCTCAATGCACATTCCATGCTTAGTGCAATAATCCGTGGAATTTGGGAACAAAATCCGATTTGCAGCAAAATGACTTCTTCCAAATTTATTTTTAACACATTTCTTTCACAAAAATGATTGCAGTGTTTCATGTAACAGTCAGAAAAAAAATTCCACAGTTCACTTTTAATAAAATACCTGTTCTTGTAAACAACTGAATGCAACGGTCTTCGAACAAACCCTTCATTTAACCATTTCTCTTCCATTGCTTCTCTCACAGTGGGCCGTTTGCTTGGATCGGGCTCAAGCAAGGAAAGCATGAAGTGTACAGCTCCTGAGAGAAAAGCACAGCTGTGTGAGTTACATTAACCGGGTGATTCACAAGCTATTTAAGTGGACATTACGCATCACATATGTGGGGTAAAGTGTGATGAGTTTAGCCAGGTCTCAGC
Source organism: Heptranchias perlo (assembly GCF_035084215.1). Lineage (NCBI taxonomy): Eukaryota > Metazoa > Chordata > Chondrichthyes > Hexanchiformes > Hexanchidae > Heptranchias > Heptranchias perlo. Next base: position 102,745,523 of record NC_090329.1, on the reverse strand, counting down.
TAAGTCACTGATAGAGGCGTCTCCACCAAAAAACGATTAGAATTCCACTTGCCGCCAGGCTGCATTTATACTCCAGGCCCACGTTGGAAAAGAAATCCTGTTTATTTGTAGTTTTGTTGGTAAAATTACCCTGCTTGTAACATTAGCTCAAAAACAAGAAAGCAAAAGCCCTGAAGCCCACTTGCTCCTCCCCAGAGCATAACTGAAGCTGTTTGGAACCAGTAAATTGTGCTATGCATCCTCTCTAGAACTGTTTAAATCTGTGGCAAAATAATATTTAAATGTCAGCTTGGCTCAGTAGTAGCACTCTTGCTTCTGACTGGGAAGGCTGTGGGCTCGAGCTTCATGATGGGGTTGAGCACATAGTCTCGGCTGACACTACAGTGTTATATTGTTGGAGGAGGCCTCTTTCAGATAAGATGTTAAATTGCCTACCTGTTCATATTAAAAGGTACAGGGAGTGAGCAGGAGAGTTGGATTAGACTAGGTGGCTCATGTGGAGAAAAGCCCCAGCATGAACTTCATGGGCCAAGTGGCCTGTTTCTATGCTGTACCATTCCAGGGGGTGAATTTCCTGTGTTTACAACACTATTCCGGGGTTTCTGTAGCTCTTCCGCTGAAGTTACGAGGGATGAGGTGAAGAAAACCCTCACGGAAATTCACCCCCAGTGATTTCCGCCAACTCGGTCTGTTGATTCGAGTTCATGCAATCGTGGAGCGAACCTGGAACTGGGAGCACCTCATATGGAAGCGAGCAGATGGGATAAAATGTAGCAGTGTGGCTTCTTTCAACACTGACTGCATTCCGACCTGATTGGAACATTATTTATGGATGCTCTTTATACAATTTACGCTCTTTCTTTATAGTGGACCTTGAGGGGATGGCCAAGAATTCTGTACTACTCAGGCTCAGCTTAAACAGATGGAGCAAACAGCTCACAGAGCACTCAGCCCCCACGGTACTGATCAATCAGTGAGATAGAATCATAGAATCATAGAAAGGTTACAACATGGAAGGAGGCCATTCGGCCCATCAAGTCCATGCCAGCTCTATGCAAGAGCAATCCAGCTAGTCTCACTCCCCCGCCCTATCACTGTAGCCCTGCAAATTTTTTCCTTTCAAATACTTATCCAGTTCCCTTTTGAAGGCCATGATTGAATCTGCCTCCACCACCCGCTCTGATAAAGAAAACTATCACAGCAAAATATTTCACTATGAAATTTTCTTATTAACAAAATGTCCTAAGGCCTTCAGAGATGATGCTCAATGAGAATCAGGAGCACACACGAGGGAGATGGCACAAAAGAGAAAAAAATGGAACTCACACTCCACGAAAGTAGGTCAAACCATGTTAGAAACCATAATCCACCATTTATGCACCTCCGCTATAACATCCAAGTACCATGTGTCATTATTTCTGTTAGGTGTTCAATATGTCTGATACCTGAGGAGATTTCTGATGGGATGGAACTAATGTCTCCGTTTACCATCTTCTGATGCAGCTGCTTAATGTTAAATGGTTCCACGGTAAACGGTAATGTGCCGGTGAGCATCGCAAACATACTGACCCCACTGTGAAGACAAGACCATACGGACTGTGAGGAGCATTGTCCATTCAATCACCACAGACATAGCTGTGACATATTTCTTACTTCGAACATAAAGAACGGTCAACAAAATATTCTTTATCAAACACCACCAAAGAAATAGCCTATATAAACTGCCAATGGCTAGAAAGGAATAAAGCAGCAGACTTTACTGACAATGTTTACAGTTCAAATGGAACCCTAGGAGATTAGGTACAAGAAATTTATTGTACTATGAAATAAATGCTAAAACCTGAAACAGAAACAGAAAATCTCAGAATGTCAGGCAGTGTGTGTGAAGCAAACAGACTAGTTAATGTTTCAGATGTGGTCCCTTCATCAGAACTAGAAAATATTACAGCTCAACAGCATTTAAAAAAATAACAGAATAAGAAGAAAGGGGAAACATATATATATATAGAATGATCTGTAAAGTGCTTAAGTGGAAAACAGGATGGCTAAATGGTGGAAATGATACTAACATGAGATGACGGGAGGCATTATGAGAAAAATAAAAGACATAGCGAGTGTGTGAATAGGAGTGGGGGATAGGCAGGCAGAAGGGGAAGATTAAAAAAGTGCCAAAACAGAAGGGAAAAGAACAGGTCGAAACTGAAGGTGCATACCACCCTGGCAGTATGGTGTTCCGATGGTCTCATCCCAAGCACCAATCCACTCCTCCCCCGCCACCCCACTCCCCATCACAAGCTGATGTGAGCACCATCAGTATGAAGCTTTCTTTATATTGGATATCTGGTTGTTGTTATTTTTGGATTGTCACAATCTTTTCTTGGAGAATGATAACTTGGAGTGTGAAGTAATGGAAAGATTCACAGACTACCTTTTTATACCAGCCAATAGGGTGGTTAGTCCTATACGGCAAAAGGGTTTTATGGGCTCCCACAACCCACATAATGGGGAGAGGGGGGGTGATGGGGGAGGACTTTCACTCACCAAACATGAGTATCCTGCTGAATATCAACCTGGAATTCAGATGTAAGGAATCTTACAACACCAGGTTATAGTCCAACAGTTTTATTTGAAAATCACAAGCTTCCGAAAGCTTGTGATTTTCAAATAAAACTGTTGGACAATAACCTGGTGTTGTAAGATTCCTTACATTTGTCCACCCCAGTCCATCACCGGCATCTCCACATCATGGAATTCAGAGCCAGAGCTCTCTGGTCTCTGCTCATTGGGACTGTCTGGAGCGGGGTTCGAACTTTCTAACTCAGAGACGGCAATGTTGCCGTCATTGGATATCTGGTGTGATACTTGTCCAAACTCGCAAGACACACATTACGGAGAAGGGAGGGAGTTAAGGAGGGAACATGCAAAATAACAGTAAATTTAAACCTTTGAATGAATTAAAGACTTTTTAGATAAAAGTTGAAGAAACTTGAGGCTTTTTGCACTGCCCAACATCTCAGGCCAACTATTTTCATCAGTCCTCCCTTTCTTTCCCTGTAAGGCTTTCAGGAGGACAAACAGGTTAACTGACTGCTAATTATTAATATCTTACCATATCATTCTTGCTCCATGATTATCTAGCAGAAAGTTAACAAGTGCTTCTACATAGTAAACATACAAAGACATCAAACATGGCAAAATGCTAAGCTGTACTGGGTTAGGCCCATGCCACACTATCAGTTTTACCCAATACACCGTTGCTTCCTAATTTGCTCCATTCTTAGACAATTGTTGTCCACCTACATTTGTCTTCCACAGAACTCATTACAAAGTAGATATTACTTCTGCAATGTAATTACCCTCAGAAGATTTGACAAAAATATTTTGTCGAACCCATAATCAAAATCAGTCTTTTCAGTTAAAGGTGCACAGGAAAGTATTCTCTAGTTTTCATTGGTTGTATTATGCTTCTGATTACATAGAATTACATAGAACGTACAGCACAGAAACAGGCCATTCGGCCCAACGGGTCTATGCCGGTGTTTATGCTCCACACGAGACTCTTCCCTCCCTATGTCATCTAACCCTATCAGCATATCCTTCTATTCTTTTCTCCCTCATATGTTTATCTAACTTCCCCTTAAATGTATCTAAGTTAGTCGCCTCAACTACTCCTTGTGGTAGCGAGTTCCACATTCTCACCACTCGCTGGGTAAAGAAGTTTCTCCTGAATTCCCTATTGGATTTATTAGTGGCCGTCTTATATTTATGGCCCCTAGTTCTGGTCTCCCCCACAAGTGGAAACATCTTCTCTTCATCTACTCTATCAAACCCTTTCATAATCTTAAAGACCTGGTGACTCAATTTACAGAAGAGCTTCACAAGCAGTTTTACGACCATATTACTTTGCAAGTATAGAAACAATAAGATGTTTCTCTCTGACACTTACAAGAGTTTATTTCTTTTTCATGTCATTTGCTGAAACTTTTGTCACATTTTTGTTTATAGCTGGCACCAATGACTTTAAAAAAGTACCATAGAGCCCTCACAGCTCCAGACGATTTTTCCAACCTCCACACCAGAGTATTACAATAAAACTTCATACGTACTCACATGGACTGGCAAAGCAGCTCATCACGCCACATTTTAAGCTCCTCATTAAACAAAATGGAATTTCTGTTAGGGAAAAGTATAAACATAGAAACATCGAAACATAGAAAATAGGAGCAAGAGTAGGCCATTCGGCCCTTCTCCGCCATTCAAAATGATCATGGTTGATCATCTAACTCAGTACTCTGTTCCCACTTTTTCCCCATATCCCTTGATCCCTTTAGCATTAAGAAACATATCTATCTCCTTCTTGAATACATAAGAACATAAGAAATAGGAGCAGGAGTAGGCCTTATGGCCCCTCGAGCCTGCTTCGCCATTCAATAAGATCATGGCTGATCTTCGACCTCAACTCCACTTTCCTGCCCAATTCCCATATCCTTTGATTCCCTTAGAGTCCAAAAATCTATCGCTCTCAGTCTTGAATATACTCAATGACTCAGCATCCACAGCCCTCTGGGGTGGAGAATTCCAAAGATTCACAACCCTCTGAATGAAGAAATTTCCCCTCATCTCAGTCCTAAATGACTAGCCCCTTATCCTGAGACTATTACCCCCAGTTCTAGACTCTCCAGCCAGAGGAAACAGTCTCTCAGTATCTACCCTTTCAAGCCCCCTCAGAATCTTATATGTTTCAATGAGATCACTTCTCATTCTTCTAAACTCCAGAGAATATAGGCCCATTCTACTCAATCTCTCCTCATAAGACAACCCTCTCATCCCAGGAATCAATCTAATGAACCTTTGTTGCACCGCCTCTAAGGCAAGTATATCCTTCCTTAGGTAAGGAGACCAAAACTGTACTCAGTACTCTAGGTGCACTCTCACCAGAGCCCTGTACAATTGCAGCAAGACTTCTTTACTCTTGAACTCCAACCCCCTTGTAATAAAGGCCAACATACCATTTGCCTTCCTAATTGCTTTCTGTACCTGCATGTTGACTATCTGTGTTTCGTGTACAAGGACACTCAAATCCCTCTGAACACCAATATTTAATAGTTTCTCAACATTTAAAAAATATTCTGTTTTTCTATTCTTCCTACCAAAGTGAATAACCTCTCATTTCTCCACATTATACTCTCTCTGCCACCTTCGGTATTTCGGTAGGAAGAATGAGGAAAGGAAATATAAACTAAAGGGCACAATTCTAAAAGGGGTACAGGAACAGAGAGATCTGGGGTATATGTACACAAATCGTTGAAGGTGGCAGGGCAGGTTGAGAAAGCAGTTTAAAAAGCGTACGGGATCCTGGGCTTTATAAATAGAGGCATTGAGTGCAAAAGCAAGGAAGTCATGATTAACCTTTATAAAACACTGGTTCGGCCACAGCTGGAGTTTGTATCCAGTATAAGGTGTGAAGGCCTTATAGAGGGTGCAGAAGAGATTTACTAGAATGATTCCAGGGATGAGGGACTTTAGTTACGTGGATAGACTGGAGAAGATGGGGTTGTTCTTCTTGGAACAGAACTGGTTGGGAGGAGATTTGATAGAGGTATTCAAAATCATGAAGGGTCTAGACAGAGTAGATAGAGAGAAACTATTCCCACTGGCGGAAGGGTCAAGAAACAAAGGACATAGATTTAAGGTGATTGACAAAAGAACCAAAGGTGACATGAGGAAAAACTTTTTCACACAGCGAATGGTTAGGATCTGGAATGCACTGCCTGAGGGGGTGGTGGAGGCAGATTCAATCATGGCCTTCAAAAGTGAACTGGATAAGTACATGAAAGGAAAATATTTGCAGGGCTACAGGGAAAGGGCGGGGGAATGGAACTAACTGGATTGCTGTTGCATGGAACTGGCAAAGACTCGATGGGCGAAGTGGCCTCCTTCCGTGTTGTAGCCTTTCTATGATTCTATGATTCTTGCCCACTCACTTAACCTGTCTATATCCCTTTGCAGACTCTTTTTTGTGTCCTCCTCACAGCTTACTTTCCCACCTAGCTTTGTATCGTCAGTAAACTTGGATACATTACACTCGGTCCGTTCATCTAAATCATCAATATAGATTGTAAATAGCTGAGGCCCCAGCACCGAATCCTTGCAGCACCCCTCTAATTACAATGTGCCAACCTGAAAATGACACGTTTATTCCTACTCTCTGTTTTCTGTCCGATAACCAATCCTAACAATCTATGATAATATATTACCCCCAACCCCATGAGCCCTTACCTTGTGTGGCACCTTATCGAATACCTTTTGAAAATCCAAATATACTACATCCACTGGTTCTCCTTTATCTACTCTGCTAGTTACATCTTCAAAAACTCTAATAGGTTTGTCAAACACGCTTTCCCTTTCATAAAACCATGTTGACTCTGCCGAATCATACTATGATTTTCTAAGTGCCCTGCGACCACTTCCTTAATAATGGATTCCAGCATTTTCCCGACGACTGATGTCAGGCTAACTGACCTGTAGTTCCCTGTTTTCTCTCTCCCTCTTTTCTTGAATAGAGCAGAATCTTAAAGCAGAAGGGTTATTATCGTGAACTTTGTTATAATAGCATGTTTTATTTTCTGAGAACGGGTTTGTCACTTAAAGTTCAACTAACAGATAGGTATTGAATAATGTATATATATATATATACTAGTATGTATTGATTTATAAATACAGGCATTCAACTTTTCCAACAGATTAGGAAACACTGCGAAACTGTTAACAGATGCTAGGCGACATTAATGATTTACTAGATTTAGGGAAATATTGGTCACTGTGACCTCCACTAATCCATCACTGTGATCCTCAACAATTACAAAATGTAGCTTCGACATTTTTATTAAAGGGGCAGTGTTGTCATATTAGGGAGTTTTTTAACGCATTCAATTAGGGACAGCGTATGCAGAACTCTCTAGGACTCGCAGAACCTCAATAGTTTGTCCTACCATGGGGTAAAGTTTATGAGTTTGCACTCTCAGTGGGAAACCTTGCTGAAAGCGAGGTCAGATCACAGAATTGAGCTTGGATGTCAATGTATATGATTCATGTTTCTCGTCATTTTCCGGTTGTTAATTTTAATGAAAATTGTGAGAGCTGTGAAATGGACACAGTGACTTTCATGGCTGATTCTGTGCTCTGCCCTCCTGTTGAGCTAGGCTCCTCGCTGGGAGTGCAAACTCATAAATTTTATCTGTACATCTGTTGCAAACTTTTTCAATGCTGTTATTTTAGTTTCAGGTCGGGCAGTGGTGTACCAGCACACTCTATGCCAAGCAGCGGTGTGAGTTTGCAACAACAATCCTGCACATACCGAGCTCCTGTACTCGGATATGCCACTGAAGGGAAGCACCAGGTGAAAGGAAAGAAAATTGGAGGGACTTTTCACTCTAGCCACCCCCCTGATCCTCACCTCCTAGTGGCCATTTTTTTTACATAGAATGTACAGTACAGAAACAGGCCATTCAGCCCAACAGGTCTATGCTGGTGTTTATGCTCCATACGAGCCTCCTCCTACCCCTCTTCATCTAACCATATCAGTATAACCTTCAGAACGGAATTGCCAGAGTGGGTTATCTATCAGCTATCTCAATTGTGATAGCACAGGGAGATCCAGGAAGGGGAAGGAAAAAAATACATATTCCAACAAAGGTTAAACGGGAAGCGCCTCTGCTAAAATAGCGAAAGGAGGAATTTCATACGAATGTGTTAAGCATTTGTACACCAGTATCCCAGGGTGTAATTTTAACGATCAAGATAATTTTAACGTAAGGCTCTCTTTGTAAAATATTAACGAGTGTTAAGCGTTTATACGCTTGTATCTCCGAGCATAAGGATTGAATTTCTGTATGGGTTGTCTTTCTCATCTGCCGTAACTTCGGTGGAAGAGCTGCGGAAACCACGGAAAAACAGCGTAAACGTTTTTGCCGCTTTCCAGTGTTTCCCGTGGCTTTTCTGCCAAAGTTACGGCAGATGAGAGAGAAAACCCCTCGGAAATTCAACCGCGTTGTCTCTCTTAAAACTAAAGTTAAAAATAATATATTTGTAATACGAAATGCAGTGCTGTTATTGTGTTGCAGATTGCACCACCGAGCTCACTGTGTTTAAACACGTTAAGACACTTTGCCATTCTAACACAACCCTTCAATATAATCTCACCTCCTCCCAGCATAATATCCCATAGCAAACAAACCTTAAATGCGCTTTCCTACATTTTATCTTATCAATCCTGTGGAGATTTGTTTTGTTTATTTTTAAAGTAAGCGTCAGTACAATGATTCTTGTTAAAATGCATATTAATAATCCAAAATGTAATGTTGCAGTTGGTGGGCAGAATTTAAGATATCAGTAGGAAAAGAAATATAGCATTATTCACACTGGGGATATGATGACACATGAGGGTTGACGCCTCAGCTGTGTATCCCGGTGAGGGGCATTATTCACAGGAAGTGGTGATCAGGAGGTTAGAACCATAGCATCATAGAAAATTACGCACAGAAGGAGGCCATTCGACCCATTGTGTCCCTGCCAGCTGAAAAAGAGCTATCCATCTTAATCCCAATTTCCAGACTTGGTCCATAGCCCCGTAAGTTACGGCACTTCAAGTGCACATCCAAGTACTTTTTAAATGAATTGAGGGTTTCTGCTTCTACCGCCCTCTCAGGCAGTGAGTTCCAGACCCCCACCACCCTCTGGTTGCTGGCCCGCAGCATCTAATTTTCATCCATTTACTGATGGAAAATCAGGGGCTTCAGTGCTGTAATTTCTCGACCATCATTTACCACAAGCACCAGTCATCGCCGGGAATGCCAGATCAGGCAGTTAACCCTATGAAGTGGCTGGTGAAGGAGAGAAGGGCAGACCCCTTGACAGACGTGTGAGAATAGAAATTAATGTCAACGGTAATAGTGGATGAAAATGTAACGTAACATTCCTCTGTGTTATTTTAATTATTCCATTCGAATAGGAGTGTCATGGGAACACATTCAGGCAGATTTTCACCGTGACCCTTTGGGTGGTAATCAGGCAGAGTGGATCACCCACCCGTTATAGGATACACCTGATTGCTATTCCATTAGATGGATTTTATAATGGACGGACGATCTGCTCTGCCAGGTTACCGCCCAGGTAGTGAAGATGATAATCTACAGCCTTTCATCCACTATTATCTCCACTATTATCTTGCCTCCGTTGTTTAGAGTTGGAACAAAGCAAGATTGTTAGGAAAAATTGCTGCTGAGTAGGGAAAGAAAATAAAAGTGATTTTCTCAAAGCAAGATGACATTCCACAGAATTATAAAACTGTATAATGTTATTCTACCATCCATCTTTACTTTTGCTGTACCCTTCGTAATTGCTAGTAACAGACAACCTAGTAGGGACATGCATTTTTGTTCAACTTCTGCCTAATGTGAGATCATAAGGGGTAATTATCTGACTTTGTGCTCCTGGCAGGGAGCTTCACCTGGCGGCAGTGAACGTTGGAAATTTGGGGGCACATTATGGTTGGAAAATCACGTGCAACTCACGCCTGTATTTTCAGTATATATTACTGGCAGATAAGACTCCCTGCCGGGAATGCAGGTCAAAAGATTATCCTGGTGGGTTTTCTGACCAATGATTATGAATGAGTGGTAAATGTAGCCCATGGAGCTGTGTTTATTTTTAAGCGTGGCAAACATCAAGATATTTTACATTTTAAAAGGAGTCTCGATCCGAATGACAGGCCTAGCTGCTGAAGCAGAACTGTACAATATCAGAAGAGGAGTTCTGCAGGAAAATGTCTACTCCCAGCCTGACTCTAACTAGCTTTAAAATGGGGAGCAACTGGTAAATATAACAAATTTCACAGTATAATGTCTAGGATTCTGAGATACTGTAGAGGGCACTTTTCCTTTCAGGCAGCAGCAAGTTTGCAGTCACTGTGCTTTTACAAATAAAATACATGAGTCATTTTTGTTTCTTTGTAGGGGGGCAAAGCAGTTGAGTGATCAGGAAAAGCAAATGAACTTCAAAGTCTCATCTTACCCTACAGCATTCACATGTTTATCATCCTTTAAATCTCCAATAATATGATTCATTGCCATAAATTATAACTGAAAATTTGAGAAAAATGTAAATATTATCAGCATATTTTGTATAAACTCAAGAATGCCGTTTATTCTTGGGTTTAAAAACAAGGCACGTCAGCCTGCGATAGACGTAGCTTGCTAGGGTAGGTTTGTTCGGAGGTTGTCCCAGGGAAGGCTGTCAATCCTATCCTTTCTCGGGTAAGTTTGGCCATTTCTCGTTTCACTCTGGAAGTGAAATACTTTTCCACTTTGCTCACCCATGTAAGATTCTCAAAATTCACAGATTCCCCCAAAAACTGAGAGAAAAACCCTAAAGAAATTCACCTTTACCCTGAGTATGGGAAAACTTTGGCCATTGACTATAATCCTAAAATGGAAGGATAGTTGAGAGGTCACCAGACAAAATCTACAACCCACACGTGGAAGGTGGGAGAATTACTGCTTCAGACATGTCTCTGTTTTAATGCAAAACGGACAGCAGGGGGTCGATAAGCACTCCCATTGAAAGAGATAACTGTTTCCAGACTGGTGGGGTCATGCTTTTGTTTTAATGCAAAACCTATCAACACCTAGGACGTTGGATACAAAAGGAAGCCTTATGTGACAAGCTCTAAATCAGAATTAAAAACAATGACACATTGGGAGAAGCAATTTGCAATATGATTGGGACCATCAAAAGGCCATCAAAGAACTTTGTAAGAACTGTTTAAACAGACCATTGTAGAAGAGACAGCCACAAGGCGAAAGCTCTCTCTCTCTCTCTCTGGCTTGCTGGCTCTGGTGGGCTGCTTGTGTTGGTTCTGCCTGTGTCTGGAAAGAAGAGCAGTTTGTAGTTTCCAGCAAACAACAAGGCGAGGGGAAGGCAGTTTGACAAGGAAGATCAGCAGCTCTAGAAGCAGGCCGACACACAAGAAGAAACTGTCTTGGTTCTGCCTGTGTCTGGAAAGAAAAGCAGTTTCCAGCAGACAACAAGGAAAGCAGTTCGGCAGGGAAGGTCAGCAGCTCTAGAAGCAGGCCGACACACAAGAAGAAACCAGAGCAACAGTCCCAGTGACCATCAGACACCTCGCGGCAACAAGGGCCTTACGAAACAACCAACCGAATATTACCACCAACCAACCGGGTAATATTGAGCCACCGCGACCAAAGAAAACCAACTCGGGAGAAAACCGAAGATCCGCAAAGTTTCCACTCTACAATCTATTTCTGACCTACCTCTGGGTGAATTACTGTCAAGGTTTCGTTTGGTGAGCATTATCCCTGGTCCCTTAGAGTCCAACCTAACTCATACAGTGGGATTTGGGAGGGGTGAGGTATCCTTCTACTGTATTTTCCCTCGCGTGTACTGTAGTGTTCCCCATTTTATTAGAGTGTTAAGATTGTTGTGTTGTATTTCCTCTCTTGAATAAAGGTCAAAGTTTCTTGCACCAAAACCAGTTGTCTGCTGCACTTTGTCACAACCCCCAAATAAGTCCAAGGTCTAGAACCCAGGGAGTGGGAGCGATTCGAACCGCTCAGTAGTCAGAGGTGAAGCTGACACACACCACCACCCCCTACACCCATGCAATGTATTTCTCAGAGACAATTGGTAAAAATTTGATGTACAGTGTCAGCTGTGACATGAAGGAGCTGTGAAATCAGCAGAGATTTCACAGCAACTGTTCCAGGCTGTCTGAATCCTCTAAAACATCGACAATACCCCTCTAATAAAAATACCAGAGCTGCATTTCTAACAGTAACCAGGCTTGTAATTTTGTGATGGAACAAAAGCAAAATACTGCGGATATTGAAAATCTGAAATAAAAACAGAAAATGCGAGAAACACTCAGCAGGTCAGGCAGCATCTGTGGAGATAGAAACAGAGTTAACAGGAGCAATTTTAACCTAACCCACCCTTCAGGAAACTGACGGGATTGGGTGGAACGCTGGTTTTACACCCGGCCCGATTTTACACCCCGCCCGATTTTAAACCCCGCTCGATTTTACACACCGCCCGATTTTACACCCCGCCCGATTTTACACCCCGCTCGATTTTACACCCCGCCCGATTTTACACCCCGCCCGATTTTACACACCGCCCGATTTTACACCCTGCCCGATTTTACACCCCGCTCGATTTTACACACCGCCCGATTTTACACCCGGCCCGATTTTACACCCCGCCCGATTTTACACCCCGCCCGATTTTACACCCAGCCCGATTTTACACCCTGCTCGATTTTACACCCCGCTCGATTTTACACCCAGCCCGATTTTACACCCCGCCCAATTTTACACCCCGCTAGATTTTACACACCGCCCGATTTTACACACCGCCCGATTTTACACCCCGCCCGATTTTACACCCCGCTCGATTATACACCCTGCTTGATTTTACTCTCCAATGAAGTCAGTGGAGAGTAATATTGAGCTGGGAGGAAAACCTGCATTCCAACCGATCCCGTGGGTTTCCCACCTGGTGAGTTAGGTTAAAATTACCCCCAACATTGCAGGTCGATGTCCTTTCATCAGATGATTGTCTGATGAAAGGTCATCAGGCCATTCCTCTAATGAAAGCTCTGTTTCTCTGTTTCTCTCTCCACAGATGCTGCCTGACCCGCTGAGTGTTTCCGGCATTTTCTGTTTTTATTTGTAATTTTGCGCGCCATTTTTTTAATGCGGGATTAGTCCATTCGTGTTAAATTTCTTGGTGCATAATTTTAACACACATTGTTTATTTTAAGTGAGTTAGAAAATGTGTTAGAATAGTGCCTGCAGGAGCTTAAAGCAAAGACAAGATTTTGCAAAAGCAAAACCTGCAAATTCTGGAAATACACACCTGTAAAGATAAGAAATCTGACATCCGAACAAGATTTATAGTATTTGGACAGCGAGATATGTTAAATTGCATCAGTTTGCATCAGTGGGGATATATATATATATAGACATCAAAATCCAAGAGGTAGATTTAATTCTCATCTGTTGTTCCTAAACCAGTACCTACATTGACCAGACATCCACCTTGGGACCGTATTTCTTATGGGCCAGGAGCTCTGGAGCAGCATAGGCCGGACTCCCACACTGTGTATTCAACAACTCCTGGCTGTCATTCTTCAGGGTGTTACTCAATCCAAAATCTACATCGAGGAGAAAGCACAACAGGGAATGAATACAAAATAAATGACCAAAGAGTTCAAAAGATGCACACGGGAGCACCCTTTTTTATTCATTAACTTCTGCCAATCTTGTTCCCTCTCCTATCTTGATGGTTTTAATTTCTTACTGAGGATCGGTTCCACAGGTACCAGGCACCCTCCACATTGGACAGTTCCAAGCAATGTGCTCCGATTTCTGATTTGCAGCAGGCAAGGCCTTATTTTAGGTGGGAGATTGAAAAGAGTGAACCAGCATGTGTAAAGTCTTCCAAATGTTTTTTAGTAAGCACAGTTAACTCTTGAATATCACATGAACAGTAATACCTAGGCCATGACTTCCATTAATTTAATTATTATAAAGAAAATGTCCTCATTAGAACCCCGTTTGAACAAACTCTGACTAATTTTAGCATCCCGCTCTTCTTGTTAATCTTTTGAATAAATTTGTATGAAGCATCTTATTGAGCATGCTCAGATCCTGGATCAGACTATTCCAAACATTGAGAAGCCTTGACATTAGACTCTGAATTTTAGCATAAGAATACACAATGGGGATCATTTTAACTTTAGGCGATAATGTAAAATGGGCGATATAGGCTCGGTCGCCCATAAAACACCCTTCGCGATTTTCGTTTCTATTGAAGTCAATCGGGAGAGTGATTAATGGGCGGAGCTGATATTGTGCTTTTTACACTTTCGTCTAAAGTTAATATTACCCGCAATGAGTTTGAATTGAATTCCTTTCCTGTAACCGGTTTATTTTAAGTGGGTAGCAACTCAGCACCAACTCCAGTAGCACATTGGGTACCACTAGTTTCTAATGACTAGTTTATATTGTGTTACACTTACCAACAATTTTGATGTTATTATTTTCATCAAGGAGGAAGTTTTCTATTTTCAGGTCCCTTGGGAAAATAACAGAAAACGTGATTTCTTTAAATGCAATCGTTCAACCTGAATATTTGTTTTAAATTTAAACTGTGTTTGATTGAACTGCTGTTCACTGCTCCTCTGAATTTTCCTCTCTCGATCCTTCTGAGTTGCAAATATGGAGCCCAAACATCTAAGGGTCTACAATCCTGGTGGAAGCTCAGGACGTGCCCACTCGGAGCCTTCACTGCTGACCCTGTTGAATTTTCCAACCTCAGGCAAGGGTTCACTTATCTGAATTTTTTTGACAGATGCCTGAGACGCTATGGGAACATCTCAGGCAACCTCCCCCCACTCCCCCTCCCAATCCCACCCCCCACATTGTGGAGGAGCCAGAACAGGTGATACTGGAAAGCTGCTCTTGAGGGTAACGGTGCCCTGGTACAGAAGAGTAAAATTGTCTCCTTTCATAAGGGAACCAGGAAAGAGTATCCGAGCTGAGTCCCCTGGCTCAGATGGGCTCCATTTGCTGACCGGTGAAACCCAGGCCCGGACCAAGGAAACACTCAGCCTAGAAGCCCCATCCCTTGGCTACACCCTTTCTGATGGGTAACTGTGGGCCTAAATATTTGTGGGTAATCAGTCCCAGCTTGTGTTGGGATCTGCACACCGGGAAGTTCCACTACTGACCCTCCCGTTGTATCTGAGGTCAGGAAGACGTTCCTTTATTTATATATAAGGCTGCAGGGAGCCTGTGCCACTACAGACAAACCCTGGACACCTGCCAGAGCAGGAGTGCAGGAGAAGTGGGGGGTAGGTGGGAGGCTTGGCTGTGGCAGTTACAGCCAAAGTTGTAATTTTGAAAGGCTTACCTGTTCACTTGTGAAGGGGCTGTTCAGGCCTGAAGCCAAGTCTTCTAGGGTCTGACCAAGGCCTGAAATCCCAGGTGGACCACACATGCACCGGCCACAAGGTCAGTATGCCTCCTTTCACACAAAATAGAGGCCCCATTTATTGCCACCTGTAGTTGCCCTGAGAAGTTGGTGGTGAGTCTTCTTCTTGAAGAGATTGTTTGTATGTACAACTGAATGGCTTTCTAAGCCACCTCAAAATGCATCAAGAGTCAACTACATCATGTGGACAAGAGTCGTGTGTATTCCAGACTGAGTACGAGTGGCAAGTTCCCTCACCTGAAGGACATTAGTGAACCAGTTGTTTTTTTGTACAACATCCATCAGTTTTCAAGGTCATTTTTCTGGTACTGGCCACAAATTACTGAATTTATTCAATTCAATTTCACAACTTGCTATGGTGGGATTTAAACTCTCAATCCCTGGGTTTCTGTCCAGCACTCGAACCACTATACTACCTACACAATCCTGAATACAACAGAAATTCAAGATGAAACCATGTATTGAAATTATACTAATCAATGTGATTATAAGTAAAAGCTATAGAAGCCTACTGATGAGAAAAAAAGGTTTCCCCCTGATGCCATTTGTTGGGAGGATGTTTAAGGTTTTGTACTGGAAGTCAAGTGCAGGTTGATTGTGGACTTGAACTGACCTTCTTCAGATGAAGTCAGTTTTTATAGTGTCTTTGTAGACCAGTTTGCCTTAAGTCAGCTTGCTGTTCCAGCCTGTTTTAGCAGATGACATTTTGTTGAATAGTTTTTGTGGGGTTCCAGGATTTAGTTGTCATTTGCCAAGAGATGTAATTCTGGAATTTCTTGACGTCTGGTGTGTATTTGGAATCAGAAAATGTAATGATTGATTTCCACCATAAGTAAAATTTGATGATTGGTTTAGTCTCTGCCTTCAATGATTGGTCAACATTACGACTGTCATCTGTTGAAAAACATGGGGCTCAATTTTCAAACGGAGCCGGGAAGGGGGCAGGGGGGTCAAATTGAGGTCGGGAAACCCATTAGTACGGATTTCCCGGACGTCTTTTATTTATTTTTGTCGGTTTCTCGTCCGACTGATTGAGAGGCTGGTCTCAGTCGGACGGGAGACCAGCAAGGGAGAGGACATCTGTAGGTAAGTCTGCAGGTAAGTCTTTGTTTGAATGGATAGGGGGGAGAAAGGGGGGAGATGGGTGGGCACAGGGGGCATGGGTGGGCACAGGGGCATGGGTGGGCAGAGGGCATTGGTGGGTAAGGAGTTTGGGTGGGCATAGTTTGGCATAGGTGGGCATACATTGGCATGGGGTCGCGAATCATGGGGGATGGGATCAGGGGTCAGTTACGGGAGGGGGGTGTCAGGATCGGGGGTCATCGAGGCGGTCTGTGATCTTGAGGGGGAGGGTCGGGTGTCGGAGGATCGGAGTGGGAGGGAGGATCAGGGTTGGGGGGAAGGGTCGGAGTGGGGGGGAGAATCGGGGTCGGGGGTCGGAAGGGGAGGATCGGGGTCGAGGATCGGGGTCAGGTGTCCACGATCAGGGGGGGTCCATGATTGGGGGTCGGGGGTCCATGATCGTTGGGGGGTCCGTGCAGGTAGGCTTGTTTGGCCTGGGGGAAGCACTCCTGCTCCTCCAGGCCCACAAGCTGTGCCTTTCTAGGCACCTACCTGTTGGTCTCGGGCATTCTCACCTCCTTTCACGGGAATTGGAGAAAAATGGAGGCCTGAAGCCTCCTTGAAAGGTTTTAAGGCCCGACCGGTCTCCTGGGAGCAGGTTGGTTGCCTGCCCCTTGTCCCGCCCCGGTGAAAATGGGTGGGTTGGAGGCGGGTTGGGGGCGGGTCTGAAATGGTGGCAATTTTCAATGCCCCCCCCCGCCCCAAACCCACCCGTTTTTCTCTTTGAAAATTGAGCCCATGAACTCGTTTATCGGTTTGTTTCAGAACCTGTCAGCAAGCTCTGCCATTGTATCTCAACATAGTGAATGATGCATTAAAATATCAAAGCTATTCAAACGGTAACATTTGCAACGTAGCAAAGTAATGGTAATTGGATAATTATTGATCTCCAGACCTGCTCCATTAAGCATGCTGTCAATCATGGAGGCTAGACCAAAGGGCAAAGGGCAAAGGTCAATGGCATGAGTGTACGAAGAACCATCCCTTTAACTGGCATCATGGAGTGGGGTGGGTGGGGAGTTGAATGTGGGAGAGTCACTGCTGAGGTAGCTTTTGGGGAAGTGATGGTCTGGTTGATCTGTTAAAAACCCAAATGTCACTTTGTTTTTCCTTTTTTTTTCAGATTATAAATCTATCAATGAAGTATAAAAGTGTTTAAAATGAACCAGAATGCATAATTTTCATGTAAAAAATTAAAATGACGTATTTCCACATGACAAGGGCTTATTATCAATGAGGAAAAGGTTTAGAATTTCGTTGCACAAATTACAGAAAGGAAATCTTCCCCTTATTGTTGGGAAGGAGTAGAAAGCAGTTTTACTTTACAGCTGGCCTGTGCTACATAAGGTTGGTGTCATTTATACCAAAACTCAATGCCTGAAATAAGTGCATCTTTCATTCCAACCACTAATGTGTCCCATGTTGATTGGCACAGAAAAAAAACCCATCAAAAACTTACTACAAGTGTCTTAAATTGAACACGTTAAGGATTATTTTCCAATTCTGCACTGGTGGCAGTGCGTATCAGAAATTCAGGGGAGTGCTGTGCGTGATTTTCCGACTATTTAAGTTACTTACGCACAGCACACTCCAAATTTCCCTTGGGCAGCATGGGTTTGGCAAACTCCCCCTGTTGTCTCAAGTTTGACGTGATAAATAGCTCCACAACTGAGGCTGACTGGATAACCCTGACATGAAGAGCAGTACTGACTCTGGAGATGGACGGGAAACGATTCCCTTTCTACCTGTGTACTATCGCGTGACGATGGAGGTGTTCCACTGCTGATAAGATCTGCCTGCTGTATTTTCTCACTTCTCTTTCTTCTAACTTCTTCTTCTCACAGATTCTGTCCATCAGGTCACCTCCCTGGCACAGCTCCATCACCATGTAGTAGGAGTTCTCTGTCTCCAACGTTTCAAACAGTTGCACAATGTTTGGGTGCTTAATCATTTGGTGGATGCGGGGCTCCCTCTTCATGTTCTTCTGTACATAGGTGTCCTGCTTTGCTTTTTTCTTGTCAATCACTTTGATGGCTACCTGGTAAATAAATCAACCGAATCAAATTAGTGAACGTTTAGAGATATTAGCCTAGAAATTCGATCGCGGTGCACCTGTTTTACGGGCAGAAAACGGACGCCTAATGGTCCAATATGGCAGGCGGTGTGCATATGCTCATTCCATGCTGGAAGTGTGCCACCTGCCATATTGGATCGAGCTGCTCAGAAGACGTCCAGGGCACACGCGGAAGCATTTAAAAGCCTCATTATAATATTTAAATAAGCTTGTTGTAGGAACCCTTTTGTTAAATTGGTCTGCTCCAGTGCCTGACTCGTCACATCATAAACCTGCTCAGCAAGTCATGGCGCTAACAGTCGGCAAGGACCCTGCAGGAGCACTATTTAAAGGGCTCATCCCACTCCATACACGTTAGTTACTGGTTTGTCCTCTGGTTAAATTCTGGGCCTTTTTCTTGGGCAATTTCCTACATTCCATGAATTAATTCTGATTTCTGGAAACAGCTTTATGCTGGTGCTGGACTGCTTTGGTCTGCTTTGCCAACAGTTATATTGCAGTCATGAGGGGTGTGGTAGACCTGTGGAGGGGGGAGCAGCGAAGAAGGCAGGAGGGAGAAGGGGCAGCTGGGAGAAGTGGGAGGAGGAGAAGGTCATTGTGCAGGAGGCCGTGCCCACAGTGGGTCTTCAGGGAGCACTTCTCACACCTCAACTTCACCGAGGAGCAATGGGGTAAATTTTGAACGCAAGAAGGGTTGGGTTGGCGGCAAGTGGGAAGGTAAAAATTGTAAAGACGTAAAACCCGACCCCAACTCGCCTGCCTCCGATTTTAACGGAGACGGGTCGAGAGGCAGGTGACCAAGCCGCTCTCAGGAGGCTGGTCGGTCAGTAAAATCTTTTAAGGAGGCTGTGGGCCTCCATTTTAACTGCATTTTTATTTTTAACTCCTGGGGGCCGGGATTCCCGGGCTTCCTGCTTTACACCACGTAAGAGGAGGCGAGAAGGCCCGGATCAGCAGGAAAGTGCCTTTATTGCACTGCTTGTGGGCCAGGAGGAGCAGCAGTGTTTCCTCCAGGCCCCCCCCCACCCCCGCCGATCTAAGATTTACCTGCTGGCATCCACTTCCTGGCTGCTCTCCCGTCTGACTGACAGCCAACCTGTCAATCTGGCTGGCTGTCGGGCGGGAAACCATTAAAAAAAATGAAAGGTGTCCTTATGTCAAAATTGTAAGGATGTCCGGGAAACCCATATTTCCAGGTTTCCTATTCCCTCGGCCCCCGCCGCTCTCTTCCCCGCTCCCCACTAAAATTCACCCCCACGTGTGAGGGGCCTGTGCTTCAGCAAAAAGGCTGTCACAGAGCTGTGTCGCCTGCTGCAGCCACAACTGGAGCCCCAAACCAGGGCATGGACAGCACTGTCTGTGGCCCTGTGGCTGTAAAGGTCACCGTGGCCCTTAACTATTTCGTCACGGGCTTGTTCCAGGCTGCAGCAGGTGACATCAGTGACGTAATGCAGTTTTCTGTGTACTGCCGTATCAGGGCGGTCATTGAGTCTCTCTACCCCAGGAAGAACACGTCCATTACATTCCCCATGGACAGAGTGAAGAACACCATTCTTCACCAGCATTACAGGCTTCCCCAGGATCCAAGGTGCCTGAGACTGCACCCACATTGCTTTGCATGCTCCCCATCACTAGTTTGGCATCTTTCTCAATAGAACAGAGTGCGGGAGTGATGTGATGCTCAGGAAGCCCCTGTCTTCGCTGCCCTCTAGGTCCAAGATGACAGCTGTCTGAGCTTCAATGGCAGCAATGTAAGCTGTCAGAGCTGTCAGCAGAGGCTCCATTGTGGTGGGCATCTCTGTCGTGGTCATGGAGCTGACCACTCATTCAGCATTCGACAGAATGGTCTCCATGCTCTGCGTGAAGCTCCGACACGAGTTGGAGCTGGACTCCTCCACGCTCTGAATCATTGTGCGCTAAGTATCTGGAAGTCCTTCTCTTACTTTATTGTTTCATAATTAGTTGCTATTCTGCTAATCTATACTAACAACTGATTAAAACATACGGTTAGATTCAGAAATAGGGTGAGGCAAGCTGGGAACCATTAATAGTTTTGATTTTACTTTGTCATCAATCTTCGATACCTGACTGCATGTCTTAACCCGATATTAGGTAATGTAAATTATCACTGTATAATAAATCAGTACATCTGGAACACCTGCAGACCATATTTATTCATTACTGGTCATGTTGTTGCCAGGCTGCTGACGAGATGTGTGCCTGATGGGGTCAGGTGTGGCGTAAATTGGGCCTCGGGTGCAGGCAGGCCCTGTGCTGAGGTGTAAAGTGTACACGTATGTGCCAACCATCCATTTTTAGACCCAGCATTAATTTGTCCATGTTCACACTGCCTTCAAAGTCAGCACGAAGCTGGATCCAATCCGCCCTCATTCAAACTTCTGGGTTCCTGTGCTCCACAGAACGGCCTCCGTGAATGACTGATGCTCAATTTTAATGCAAGTACACTGCCGTGTGATACGGCTCTCACACTCAGCAAGAAAGGAGGTTTAGTGGCTCATGGTGGGAAGGGAGAGAGCTCGCGCAGCAGCAAACCAGAAAGAACTGATCGATCTCCCAAGAGATAAGTATCATGAGTGGCAATTTTAAATCTGAGGAAGGACAGTAATAAGAAAGTGAATTACAAAATTATGTCTGCTCCTGTGCTGATAATCTGAAAGACCAGCATGCAGCCAAATGTAGACCAAGGAAACTATTGAGGCACGATTTTAACATTGAAAAACGGGTGGGTCGGGGAGGGGGGGCATTGAAAATTGCAATCATTTCAGACCCGCCCCCAACCCACCCTTAATCCACCTCCAACCCGCCAATTTCAGGTTTTCAACAGGGCGGGACGAGGGGCGGGCGACCAACCTGCTCCCAGGAGGCGGGTTGGTGACTAAAACCTTTCAAGGAGGCTGCTGGCCTCCGTTTTTGCAGATTTTGCAATTTCAACCCCTGGGGGCCGGGATTCCCGGTCCTTCTCCTTCAGGCCACGTTAGAGGAGGCGAGGAGGCCTGAAACTGCAGGTAAGTGCCTTTATAGCACTGCTTGTGGGCCCAGAGGAACAGGAGTGCTTCCCCCAGGCCCAACAAGCTTACCTGCAATGACCCCCCCCAATGATCGCAGAATCCCCCCCACCCCGATCTCCGACCCCGCCCCCAACGATCGCGGACCCCCTACTGATCTCTGACCCCACCCCTCATGATTGCAGACAACCCCGATCTCCGACCCCACCAACAATCGCAGACCCCGCAATGACCCCCATTGCCCACCCCCCACCATGACTGACCCCTGATTCCTCCCCCCATGACTGATTCCCCCTGTGGCCCACATGCCCACCCATGCCCACTAGTGCCCCATGCCTACCAATACCCCATGCCCCCATGCCGTCTGTGCCCACCCATGCCCCCCATGCACCCCCTCCATCCATACAATCAAAGACTTATCTGAAGATGTCCTCTCCCTGGCTGCTCTCCCGTCCGTCTGAGACCAGCCTGCCAATCAGGCCGGTCAGTCAGACGGCAAACCGACAAAAAAAATAAAAGATGTCCTCACGTCAAAAAGGTAAGGATGTCCGGGAGTCCCATACTAATGGGTTTCCCGTCTGCAATTTGACCCCCCTGCCCTCCTTCCGGCACGGGGTCAAAATTATGTCCTTGAAGATTTGAGCTTCTTGCCTTTTTTGCAGTAACGTCCCATGTAAGGGTCACATAAAGATAATTCATTACAGTCAGGAGATGGGGAGGTAAGTAATGTATTGTGAAGATATTGAATTGCTTAAAATGACTAGGTGTAATTATGTAATACAATGTTGATGTTTTATCACCAGCAGGATTGCTGTCTTGTGACTATACATATTCTGCAATAAGAACATAAAAAAAATCATGTGCACGGTTTTAAAATGCCAGCGGATGGCAGCGGGCAGGTCAATGGGCCCGCGGGTAACCCGAATATTAAAACCTTACCGTTCCCCACGCGATCGCGACTTAATTGGTGGCCATTAATCTTGTCTCCAGGTTTGCCGTCCGAAAGCTGCGCAATGGGTGGACTGCAAACCCGCATGACAGGCTGTCAGCTGGAGCATCTGGATTTAAAGGGCCAGTCCTCCAATGGATTTTGCTGAAGCAAAGAGCAAGGAGACAGAATGGAGCAGCAGAGGGGCAAGCCAGCTCCAAGATTCAGTGACACCTCACTTGAGGTGCTGCTGGCCGGGATGAGGAGGAGGAGGGAATTATTTTACCCGGCCGACCGGAGGAAGTGCCCTGCCTCTGGCACCAAGAAGGCCTGGCTCGAGGTGGCAGAGGAGGTCACCAGCAGCAGCAATATCTCCCGCAGTTGGGTCCAGTGCAGGAAGCGATTCAATGACTTAACTAGGTCAGCAAAAGTGAGTACACTTACTGATTCTCCTACATTCCATGTTGCACATCACCCCCAATCCCCCTCACATCATTCTGCACTGCCAAGACTACTCCATCACATCACTCCTCACACCCACTTAAGGCTCACCCTCAACTTACCTTCACTTCCTGAGCATTTCCTCACCTCCCCATTTGTGACCCCATCACTACCACTCACCCCAATCCTCATCCAATGTGATGTCTCTGTCTGATACCCTCTGATACATCTCTTTCACTGTCAGCCTCTCCCAAACCAATGCATTCATTGGCTGACCACTTGACCCTCACTCACTCACATGTCTGTACTTTCTTCCCTTGTAGAAGAAGAGAGGGCAAAATGCACAGGAGAGGGCGAGGACTGGAGGGGGGGCCACAACAAATAGTGGTCCTCACAGAGGTGGAGTAGGAGGCCCTGGTGATCAGCCGCACCCTCGAGTGCCTGTCCGTCGGGAACGCCAATACTGGCACCCCACAAACGTCTGGTGACACAACTTTAACATTCATCACACACAACATGAACACCTCAGTATGCTCATTGCAACATGACACATCAGTGATCATGCTTAATATTGCCTTCTGTTCTCTTCCAGGCCCTTCAACGACTGCAGTGACGAGAGAGGGCGATTCTTCCCAGCATCTGAGAGCGCACCGTCACACCTTAGCGAGCCATCCACCAGCGCAGATACTCACACCTCGGTGGGTCCTAGTAGTCAGTTAGTTGAGTTGGCACCTGGTGAATCACCGCACACAAGTGAGCACGAGCAGACACTGGTGTCGGGGCAGCTGTGGAGAGTCCACATTGGTGGGCACACTCCTCTTTAGGATCTGCTCAGCTGGACCCAGATGCTGAACTCCGGTGGCCATCCTTTAAAAGGAGAATGATCGAGGGACAGCAGCACCTTTGCGAGGTACTGGAACAGGTGCCACACACACTCTCCACAATAGTGCAGAGGATGGAGAAGTCCACCTCCTGCATTAGGGGAATGGTGGCACAGGTACGGGAGGGAATGTCTGAGATAGTGGCGCAGGTAAGTGCGGGAATGTTTGCGATGGAGAGAAGGCTAACCTTCATCGAGCTTCCGACACGCTCACAAATGAGTCCATTCAGGCCCTGACAATGGCTGTTCGGACTCACGGTGAACAACATTCTGCCGCCTTAAACAGGCAGACAGAAACTTTACAACAAGCTTTCTAAGGCATCACACGTTTCTGCCAAACTGTTCTCCAGCAGAGTGGTAGGAGTGATGTGGGCCTGGCCCAAGAGAGGGATGATGGCGAAAGGGGACATGGAAGCGGGGATGCCACTCAAAGCGCTCCCATGTCTCTACCCCTTGCCCCCCTCTCAACTAGTACCCGCAATGCTGCCTCCTCTCCAGGTGGCCGAGTCAGCCCCTGCACAGGTGCAAGTGGAGCAGTCTTTGGGCGGTGCCCTCACGGGCTCCAAAACCCAGAGGGCATAGGCTGAAAGCATCTAACCAGTCAGGGTATGAACACGAGCAACCTGCCACTACCTCTGCTGCAGCCACAGGGGATGGACCATGTAGAAGTAGGTAGAGAATGGCTAAGGTTTTGTGATCACGAAGGGTATGCACAAGGGTGTCTGACAGACTGTCATATTTTTCATTTATATTTGGTTTTTGTTAAAGTCACATTAAATGTTATCATTCTCACCACTACTGCCACGTCTTGCCCATTCTTGACTGCCTTTTGTGATAGCGCCCTTTCATGTGATTCATCATGAACAGTGAGACTTGATGCCACCCAGTGGGTGTGTTCAGAGTGGGTGCATGTGTAGTTGTAGGACTGTTTTGTGCAGGGGGCGGTGGTGGGAGCTGGTATTGGTGCTGCTCTTTCCAGGTGGTCTGATGACTGGACTATCCTCACTTTGTGATCTCCTTATGAGAATCGTTCAAATATTAGTGACTCCCTGGTCTCACAAGCAGCCAGGTGAGCCACTGCTCTGCTGATGGGTTCCTCCCCCTCCTCCTCCTCCTTCTCCTGCTCCTGCTCCTGCTCCTCCTCCTCCTGCTCCTCTTCCTCCTCCTCCTTATCCATCTCCTCCTCAATGTTGATGGCAGATTTGGATGACTATAATTCGATCCACTCTCGCTGGTGTATAATGAAGCGCTCCCCCAGAACGATCCAGGCACTGAAATCGCATCTTCAGCAGCCCTATCACATGTTCAGTGACAGACCTGGTGGCGTCGTGGCTGTTGTTGTATAGACGCTGTTCCTCGCTGATGGGGTTCCTCAGAGGTGTCATGAGCCACGTGTGCAGGGGGTATCCCTTGTCCTCGAGGAGCCAGCCCTTAAGGCTGTTTGGTGTGTGGAAGAGGGCCAGGATGATGGATTCCCTCAGAATGAATGAATCATGTCAGCTTCCAGGGAATCTGGCGCACACGTGAAGGAATCTTTTCCTGTGGTCACAAACGAGCTGAGCGTGGATGGTGTGATATCCCTTTCTGTTGATGAACAGTCCTGGCTTATGTGGAGTTGCTCAGATTGCTATATGAGTGCAATCGATTGTATTCTGTACCTGTGGGAAGCCAGCCGCAGAGTGGAATCCCACTGCCCTCCCCGTCTGGCTGAGGTCGTCCATGGGGAAGTTGACATATGGCGGGGCCCTACAAAACAAGCTGTCAGTGACCTGTCTTATGCACTTGTGTGCAGACGGCTGAGAGATCTTGGCGATGTCACCGTTGGCACCCTAGAATGATCCAGAGGCAAAGAAGTTGAGGGCAGTGGTGACTTTAACTGCAACGGGCAATGCGATGCCACCAGGTCCAGCTATGAGCAGCTCGGCATGAAGAAGGCTGCAGATGTCTGAGACCACCTGGCGACTCACTCTCAGCCTACGTTAGCACTGCTTCTCAGAGAGGTCCAGGAAGCTCAGCCTCGGTCTGTAGACCCTCTCACCCTAGGGTAGTGCCTCCTGCGACGTAGCTCTCTCTGTTGCTGCCCTCTGTGATAGACATACACTCGAACTAATTGTAACATGGGGCATGATTTTAAAAACAAAGTGCTGGTGCGTTGGGGGCAGGGGGGCAAAGAAAATCAGGATTTTCTAGAGCGGGAAGGAATCCCACGGGTTGGAGTCGGGATTCCACAGTGCGGGTGCTCGTGGCGCAGCACTGTGTTGTGGAGCTCCATGTGGCAGAAGTGTACGCTGTGCCTGGCGAGGATGGTGATGTTCCTCGTCCTCGGATGTAGTGGTGAAAGCAGCCATCGTGCCCCCCCATCCTAACGGTGTCAGTTTGAGGGGGTCCAAAAAGTTGGTAAATATGCGTAAACAGAACAATTCTGAGTGGATACACTGCTAAGAATTTTCAGTGTAAACACAAAGATCTCCCAGCCAAAAGTTTGTCTGAGAGAACTGAGTTCCCTGCTGCAATAACTCACCTTTTATCCCCATCTGTCAAACAGGCATTTAAATGTCCAAATGGCTGCCGGCTGAAACACAACTCGTTCACCATGGCATGTTTCACACAGCACAGGAAACACGCTGAGGCAGTGTTGAAATCGCTTGCCATCATTGTTAATTACATTTATGCACATTTCAAGTACTTTAAGTGCTTGAATTGCTGGTTTAAATATTGTCCCGCCGGCTTTAATTGCCGGCAGGACTTCCGGGTTCGGAAATGGTGTGCGCACCCAGATGGCTCTGGGTCGTGCGTGTTTTTTGGCGGGTTGGAGTCAGGATTCCTTCCCGCTCTAGAAAATCCTGATTTTCTTTGCCCCCCCTGCCCCCAACGCACACTCGCACTTTGCTTTTAAAATCATGCCCCATGTTACCATTCGTTCGAGTGTGGGTTATAATGTCTATCAGGAGATAAAAAACATGAGCTTTTCTTAAACCTACAATTACCATGGGGATTATTCTTAACTTAAAACAAAATCATAATCAGAGGGAGGTTATTCAGCCCATCACGTCTGTGTGAGTTCTCTGAAAGAGCTATCCTTTGAATTCTGTGCGCCTGCACATTCTCTATAGCATTTTTTTCTCTTTTAAAAGCAATTATAAATTTTGCTTCCACCACTTTTTCTTATAGCACACTCCTTCCATGTCCTAACAACTGTCTATCAAAAAAAACTCCTAACCTCTCCCTTTGTTCTTTTGGTGATGATCTTAAAACGCCCCCTAGTTACTGACTCACAAACCAGTGGGAATAATTATTCCCTATTTACCTCATCAAAACCCTTTATAATTCTGAACAAGTCTGTCAGTTCTCCTCCTAACCTTCTTTGTTCTAGTGAAAAAGGCCCAGTTTCTTAAATCTCTCCTCACGACTTACAGCCTTTCTCCTCTGGTAACATCTTAGTGAATCTCTCCTGCATCCTCTCCATGGACTTGACACCTTTCCTCAAGTAAGGCTCTCAAACTGGACACAATGGGGGTGAACTTCCATGGGGGGGGGTGGGGTTCTCCCACTCATGCATTGTAACTTCTGCGGAAAAGCTGCTGAATCCCCGGAGAAACACCGTCAACAGCATTTATGCCATTTTTCCAGGGTTTCTGCATCTCTTCTGCTGAAGTTATGGACCTGCACTTTGTTTTATTTCTAACTGTTGTCTGTTTCTAGAACATTGCAATTTTCCCCCAGAGTTTGAGCTCATAATCTAGGCTGACACTCCAAAGCAACATAGTTCTGAGGGAGTGTTGTATTGTTGGAGGTGCCATCTTTTGGATGATATAAACTGAGATGCCTATTCAAGCAGACATTCACAAACTCATGGCATGATCCAAAGAAGAGCAATGAGCTCTCCTGGTCAGCATTTCTCCTTTGCTTAATATTGCCTAAAAGCAGATACATTGGTCATTCATCTCAACGTAATATTGTCACTGCACTGCAAAAGTAATTAATTATGTGAAGTGAAGATGTTTTGAAGCAATAAAGCACTAGTTAAGCAGCAGTATTGTATTAGTCTTATGATTAAAACTACCTTGCCATGCTACCTTTCTGTTTGCTTTCAAAAATCTCATAAAAAGCCAGGTCTTCAACAGTGCCTCTAGTCCCCCCGCCCCTCTCCCCCATTTCCTCATTTTCCTGCTGAGTGTTCACCTCTCCAGCTTGTGAAGTGCTTTTATTTGAGGATCATTATATAAATTGCTGCACCAATTTAACCAGTTCCGGGGTCAGTGTAACTGCCCTCTCTCTTCATTTCACTCAACAAATTAAAAGCTTGTATAGAGTTGAGAAACAGTTCTTTTTTAAAAGAAAGCACTTAGCATGCTTATACTATAAAATGAAAAGTATAAGTACTTTAAGCACTTTAAAACAGAAAAGGGCTAAGCAGAAGAGGAGTAAGATGTCTTCTGGAGTGGATTCAGGTGAGTGGCCGGAGGCCCAATGACAGAAGCCTGTGACAGCACCAGCATTAGTGCCGTTTCCTCTGGGAGCTGATCTGAAGATTTACAAGGGAAGGGAAAGGAAGGCGGTTCGATGACCTGAGGCCAAGTGTTTGAAGTCCAACAAAGTGCCAGCACCAGGTGCTGCTTCTTTCTGAGAATTGGCATGAAGATTTGAAAGGGTAGAGTTGGAGAGGCCAGAAGGCAAGTGATTAAACAGGGGAGATTGGTAGGTTGCCCAAAACAGTGCCAGCACAAGAGTCAGTTCCATCTGGGAACTATTTGAAAGGGGAGGCCAGAGACCAGCTGGGAAATAGAAGAAGTGGGAGAGGAAGGGAGATGGGCAGGTGGCCAGAGGCCAGGCACCCAAGTCATGAAATAATGGCAGCAAAAGGGTATGAGCACAGACTCCCTGCAGTGGAAAAAGGAAGCAGCGTACAATTCATAGGGCTGATTTTAACTACTGGTGGAGAGCAGGTGGGCAGTGGACGGTGGGCGGAGCCTCCCCATTCTTCCCTATGGGAGGCCCGGGCCTCGTTTCTATTCCGCCGGTAAGCTGCAGATGCCAAGCGAATGCCACCCTGCAGCACGCTGGTTCTGGGAGGGGGGGATTAGCCGGCTCCCATGGTGAGCCAGCCAAAAGTTGGAGCCAGGAGGGGAATAGGAACTTAGGAACATAGGAACAGGAGTAGGCCATTCAGCCCCTCGTGCCTGCTCCGCCATTTGATAAGATCATGGCTGATCTGTGATCTAACTCCATATACCTGCCTTTGGCCCATATCCCTTAATACCTTTGGTTGCCAAAAAGCTATCTATCTCAGATTTAAATTTAGCAATTGAGCTAGTATCAATTGCCGTTTGCGGAAGAGAGTTCCAAACTTCTACCACCCTTTGTATGTAGAAATGTTTTTTAATCTCATTCCTGAAAGGTCTGGCTCTAATTTTTAGACTGTGCCCCCTACTCCTAGAATCCCCAACCAGCGGAAATAGTTTCTCTCTATCCACCCTATCCGTTCCCCTTAATATCTTATAAACTTCGATCAGATCACCCCTTAACCCGCGACGTGGGGGTGGGGGAGGGCCTTGGGTGGGCCGGCAGAGGTCCAGATTTTTATAGTGGGCTCAGGAGGAGCACCTCTGCACTTCTGGGATCCGGATGAGGACTTTGAATTCAATGTGGGTCGACAAGGGCATGGATGATGGACAAGTGGGACTTTGTGTGGGATCGGATGCAGATAGCCAAGTTCTGGATGAGTTGAAGTTTGTGTAGGGTGAAGCTAAGGTGGCCAGCAAGGAGGATTTTGGAAAAGTTGAGCCTGGAGGTGACAAAGGTGTGGTTGAAGGTTTTAGTGACAGAGGGAGTGAGGTACTGATGGAAGCGGGTGATGTTGCTTAGGTGGAAATACTTGGTGATGGATTTATGGGGTTTAAAGCTCAACTTGATTCAAACAGGATACCAAGGATGCATCCTAAGCAAGCAGTTGTGCAAGGCGGTGGAATCAAGTGATGGAGCACTGCTGGTTGTCAAACAGGATGGTAGCAGTGGGAGAAAGTTTTGGCTCATCAAAAACTTGGGCACGGAATTTCCGCGGGGTTCTCCCGATTGTCAGCAGAAACTGGTGTAAGTGGTTCTTTCTCCAGGATTTCCGGTATTCTTCTGCCGAAGATACGGTGGGAAATCAAGGAACCCCCATGGGACTCCTACCCCTCAAATTCAGACAAGCAGTCGCACAACAAGGTGATAATCTTGGAGTCAAGGTTGGTGGCACAGAGGTAGAACTGGGTTTCATCAGCTTACATATAGAAGCTGACCCCGTGCACATGAATAATATTGAAGTGTGGTAGGATGTAGATAAGGAATGAGACAGCGCCAAGGATGGTACCTTTAATTTTTGGAATTTTGTAAGCAGACCTGCTATCGTGGCTAAGTCAAAAATACGTGGCAGGCTGAATGAACACATCATGTAAGCCAGGTTAGGTGCACAGGTCTTATGATGCACAACATTTAACACAGAGCAACCCTTTTTGCAATGGAACTCTAAGTAGAGTCATAGAGTCATAGAGTTATACAGCACGGATAGAGGCCCTTCGGCCCATCGTGTCCGCGCCGGCCATCAGCCCTGTCTACTCTAATCCCATATTCCAGCATTTGGTCCGTAGCCTTGTATGCTATATATATGCTATAAGTAGAAATGATTCTTATCAGAATGGTGTGCTGCAAAGTGGAAGAGATCAAGCCTAGAAATTTGTTTGCGCCTGTTTTCAGGCACGAACAGAGTGGAGGTAACGACTGCCGCGCCTAAACTGATGGACGAGAGGACCATGCGATATTGGTCCTCTTGCGTCTTCAGAAGGCAAGCAACGTACTGCGGGCACTAATTGCACCCCAAGAAGCAGTTCACAGTCACTAGGAGGAGCAAAGCTGTCCGGCTGGGACTGCGTTATGTTGGGGAGGGGGAGGAGATCGGGAGGGGGACGGGCGGTGGCTGTTCGTGGCCCGCATTTTTAATGTGGATTTAGGAGGAGCACACCTGCTCCTTCAACTCCATATTCAGGTAGGTTTTAAAAACTTACCTTTGAGTTTCTTATTTTTTTCGTTCATGGGATGTGGGCGTCGCTGGCAAGGCCAGCTTTTATTGCCCATCCCTAATTGCCCTTGAGAAGGTGATGGTGAGCCGCCTTCTTGAACCACTGCAGTCCGTGTGGTGAAGGTTCTCCCACAGTGCTGTTCAGTAGGGAGTTCCAGGATTTTGACCCAGCGACGATATATTTCCAAGTAGGGATGGTGTGTGACTTGGAGGGGAAGGTGCAGGTGGTGGTGTTCCTATGTGCCTGCTGCACTTGACCTTCTAGGTTATTAGAAGTCGCGGGTTTGAGAGGTGCTGCCGAAGAAGCCTTGGCGAGTTGCTTCAGTGCATCTTGTAAATGGTACACACTGCAGCCACGGTGTGCCAATGATGAAGGGAATGAATGTTTAGGATGGTGATTGGTATGCCAATCAAGCCGGCTGCTTTATCCTGGATGGTGTCGAGCTTCTTGAGTGTTGTTGGAGCTGCATTCATCCAGGCAAGTGGAGAGTATTCCATCACACTCCTGACTTGTGCTTTGTAGATGGTGGAAAGGCTTTGGGAGTCAGAAGGTGAGTCACTCGCCGCAGAATACCCAGCTTCTGACCTGCTTTTCCTCGGCCTCCAGTGATCCCTTTAAGGAGCACTGGTTAGAATGCTGTAGAAATTAATATGGCAACAGGTGCAAGACCCTACTTTACAAATTTAAAACATGCCTGCGTTACTTTTAGGCACTGCATATTGGGTGCAGGACCTCGCACCCAGATACTTTGCTCTTGTTTAATGCCTGAAGTCCCGTGCTGATTTCTACCCCGCTGTCCATTAAAAAAGAAATAATGTGAGAAGCAAGAAAAAGAGGGGATTGAGTGAAGAGCAACAACAACAGAAAAAAGAGTAGCAATACATTCCAAAAATTGACCACCACTAATCTACGAAGGAAACACTCACAGAAAATAGGAAGGAATATAAGAACAGGAGTAGACCATTGTGTCCCTGGAGCCTGTTCTGCCATTCACTGTGTCTTAATGATCTGTATCTTAACTCCATCTACCCGCCTTGGTTCCGTATGCGATCCTTCTGTTCATTTAAACATGGAGACCACGGTGGTGTCACTTTTTATCCAGGAAGAAAGGCATGGTGGAAAAATGCAAAATAAGAGTGAACCTGAAAAGGGAGCAGTCTGAATCGTCCCTTGTAATATCAAACAGTAAACAGTCTGGCTCCGCAGACTGGCTCCGAATGAAGCAGTCTGGATTTTCATAGAGCTACAATCATTGACAACCCGCAAATCTCATTGGAGTTGGATCTGGGACGAAACTACTGTATATATGGAACATAAGAAAGTGGAAATAACATGAGAAAAGCGAGTGTGGGTGTGCGCACATGAATTTTAGCACATAGGAGTGAAAATATTAAATATTGATAAGCTCGAGCAGACTCTACTTTAGTCTCACTCAAGAACTCACATTCTGTTTTCTGGTAATAATACATTTTCATAAAGTTCATTAATTTTACTCTTCCAT
The DNA here is from genome assembly GCF_035084215.1 of Heptranchias perlo. Taxonomy (NCBI): domain Eukaryota; kingdom Metazoa; phylum Chordata; class Chondrichthyes; order Hexanchiformes; family Hexanchidae; genus Heptranchias; species Heptranchias perlo. The sequence goes on along the minus strand of NC_090329.1, from coordinate 102,713,421 downwards.
GTTGGACCTGGTCTGTATTCATCCTGTTTCCTATAATTTTTGTTGCCTCAATCAATCATATTTTGTAAATATTAATCAATATAAGCCTCTGGGATTCCTCCAGTTCTTTAGTGTACTGCCATCTATTAATCATGAACCAAGCACACCTTATGGATCTGCCTTTACCTTTTCCCCTGTTGGAACGTGCAGCCCTTCCATCACCTTGGCAAAGGAGCCTTTGTTGATCATCTTACCCACCAGGTAATTCCCAACCCGCTTTGTGTGAGAGAAACTTTTCACCAGATCCTGAGGTAATGTAATAAAACACTCCGGCACTTCAGAGTCCTTGTTCGCTTCATCCCATACTGGCAGCACACGCTGTATGTCGCCGGTTTCCGCCAGGATGTCTTCCAGCACTGATCTAACCTCTGCAGGCATTGCTGGGCAGGGAGATTGAACAGAGCAGCTCCCAAAAAGCTTGAGTTAACTATGCTTTGTGCACATCACCGGGAGAATGAAAACAGAGCCCATTATCACTGGAGTCCTCCCTGAAGGATTACCTTCCAGTTAATGATTTGCCTCTAGGCATACTGGTCCGCTCAGGCACAACGATGGCATAGATAATTAACCAAGCTGATATCCACCGTTGTCACTCATCCTCCTGGGCCATCAACAAAGGATATTCAATCCCAGCATGGAGCTTACATGCAACACTTTTGACACAGACAGATTTAGGAACTGAGTGTCGCGTGGTCCAAACCGATTGTCTAGTTTGTAGTGGAGCTGTTGTGCAGAGGTTGGGACTGAATCAACCATTTATTATAATAATGAGTACTCTTAAAGAAATACCAGTAGATCAGGGAGAGAGGAATTTAGAAGGAAAGAGAATGGGATGATCGCATTTTATTTCCAAATATTTATTTCCAAAGAGTACAACACATGTGAAAGAGATGTTGAGCCAGGCTCACTCTAATTTTTTTTTGAGACTTGACAAGGCCTGCAGCATTATTCAGTGAAACCTGAGGCTCTTTATAATTATACATGTAATACAGCAGGGGTCTTGGCTTAAATCAACATAGTGTGTTGGACTTTACAGCTTTTCTCTTCAAAAAAAAAACCCACAGCGAAATGTAAGAAAATCAGCAGTATTTTGTTGTAACTTCAGTGGGGTCAATGTGCAGAATCTGTGTGTGTTTAGTTTTAAGTTTCACAGCAATCAAGTACATCAGCGAAATAATCTGGTCACTGTTTTATTATGTAACTCAATGATAGACTGCAGTACAGTAAAAGTGTAAATATATATTGACCAAAGGCAAGGAGGGATAACAGAAGCTGTGGAGTATAATCTCCGTCCAGGTTTAACTCTAAAGACGGTTACATTTAACCAAAAGCAAAACGCTGCGGATGCTGGAAATCTGAAATAAAAACAGTAAATGCTGGAAACACTGAGCAGGTCAGGCAGTATCTGTGGAGATAGAAACAAAGTTGATGTTTCAGGTCGGTGTCCATCGATTCTCTCTTCACATATGCTGCCTGACCTGTTGAGTATTTCCAGCATTTTCTGTTTTTATTTTATGATTAATTTTTTGATGTATGGTCCAAACTGATCAAATCATCAGAATATATAATATGAATATTTTTTACTGATGTAAAGCTAGTATAAAATACAACAACAACAATTTGCATTTAACCTAGTAAAACGTCCCAAGGTGCTTCACAGGAGTGTTATCAAACAAAATTTGACACAGAGTTGCATAAGTAGGTATTAGGACAGGAGCTTGGTCAAAGAGGTAGTTTTTAAGGAGCTTCTTAAAGGAGAAGAGAGAGTTAGAGAGGCGGAGAGGTTTAGGGAGGGAATTCCAGAGCTTAGGGCCTAGGCAGCTGAAGGCACGGCCGCCAATGGTGGAGCGATTAAAATCGGGAATGCGCAAGAGGCAAGAACTGGGGGAGCGCAGAGATCTCGGAGGGCTGTAGGGCTAGAGGAGGTTACAGAGATAGGGAGGGGTGAGGCCATGGAGGGATTTGAAAGCAAGGATGAGAATTTTAAAATTGAGGCGTTCCCGGACCAGGAGCTGATGTAGGTCAGCGAGTCAGAGGTGATGGGTGAACGGGACTTGGTGCGAGTTAGGATATGGGCAGCAGTCTTGGATGAGCTGAAGTTTAAGGAGGGTGGAAGATGGGAGGCCGGCCAGGAGAACAATTAAGAGACTCTAGTCAAGTCTAGAGGTAACAAGGGCATGGATGAGGGTTTCAGCAGCAGATCAGCTGAGGCAGGGGCGGAGACGAGTGATGTTATGGGGGTGGAAGTAGGCGGTCTTGGTGATGGAGCAGATATGTGGTCGGAAACTCATCTCAGGGTCAAATAGGATGCCAAGGTTGCAAACGGTCTGGTTCAGCCTCAGACAGTGGCCAGGGAGAGGGATAGAGTCGGTGGCTAGGGAACGGAGTTTGTGGCAGGGACTGAAGACAGAATTTTCGAAAAGGGCAGAATGAATTTAGGATTCTGATCCTACGCAAAAATAGGTTCATAATAACAGAAGCAAAAGCTTTAAAGTGGGATCACCCCTAGTAAGGGAAAGAGCTTAGAAAGAGTGCATCATTTTCATTGTGGCAAGATTATATGTTATAGAAAATGTAATTACTCTGCATGTTTACTACAGTTCCATTAAATGTCATTGATACATTTCCTTGGATAATGAAGTCCCTAACCTTGTGTGGTGAAGAATCATTCCTTCAAGATGTCCTGAATTTAATAGGTCAAAAACTCTGAGTGACATCTTACAGATCATCATGGGCCGGGGCAGGGTGGTGGGGGGGCGAAGGAGACGGGGCAGGCGGGGCTGAAGGAGATGGGGAGGGGGAGGGGGCAGGCGATGAGCGTGGGTGCGGAGGTGTCCTGTGAGCTGTTGGAGTGTCTGTGAATAGGAGAATTATTTTAGTTACTGAAAGTTTGGAGACTTTAACCAAGTAAATGAGTCCTACAACCAGAGGTGATTATAGAATTCACAATATTAATAAAAAGGATGTATCCTTACCTTAGATATATATGGATAAAATTAAAGCCACTAAAATAAGGTGAAAACTCCGAACGATTTCACAAAATTCTCTTGATGAGAATAAAATGTATTCTTATTGTGTCAGAAATAAAAACAATTTAAAGCTTAAGTCTGCATCAAAATCATCAGAGAATGCTTAATCAATTTATTTCAAAATAATCAAAACTCTACAGGACAATCTGTGGAAATAATAATCTTTTAATTTCCTCCTGCTTGTTGTCTGTCCTCTCGTCTGTGAAGTGAAGGGGAGTGGGACTAATTAGATAGCTCTTTCAAAGAGCCGGCACAGACATGATGGGCTGAATGGCCTCCTTCAGTGCTGTATGAAAAGTGGCTTGGGATGTTTTGTTATGTTAAATGTACTACCTAAATGCAGTGTTGTTAGCTTTCAAACATATTCATAGTCAGTTCTCAGCAAGTAACAACTTACATTAATATGATATGTTTAACATAAAAAATGTTCCAAGACACATCACAAATGCAAATAGGTAGGGAACTGGGCCACGGAGTGGGCATTAGGAGGGGTGACCAACGACTTGGTCAAAAAAGATGGGTTTTACGCAGGTTTTAAAGGATGGAGAGAGAAGTGGAGAGGCAGAGGATTTAGAGAGGACTGCAGTTATACAGGAGCCAACACCATCTGACTGTGATGCACAGTTACCACACTGACATTATACTGCAAACTGACCTGAGTCTGTTGAGTGGAGCATTTGCTTTCTCCTAATATTAAAACCATTCCATTCAAAGTTTTAAAAGTTCCCAATGGATTGCCTGGATACTTTTGAAATATGGCTTCACTCTGGACCAAAGTTATACTGGAAGTGGTGAGAAGTTGAAGTGATGTGAGATGGCCTTCCGGTGGGGATTTTACATGACTTGGCTTTAGTGTGCTTTGGTAACACTGCTACTTTTTGCTCGGCTACTCATAAAAAACCACTTTGAATAGGCTTGAAAGTAGCAGCATAACCTACACGCTGATATTTTCAAAAGTTACAGCACCAGATAACAAGATAGATACACTACATATCTGTGTGAGATGTTTTATTGTCTCATTTGATGTGTTGCTGAAGAGTAGCGGTAAGATAATAAGGTGTTCTGGAATGCTGTCTTATCTTAAGCCTGTAGATTCTCCGCATTAGCTCCATTTGATACAATATTTGCTGAGTCTAAGATTATGGATAATATAGTATTTGCCATTAGTGCATGTACTTTTGTTTTATAATTAATTTACTGTTGTTTCCATTTTGCACCGCGGCAAAAAAAATGTGAATGCTGGAGATTTTTTTTTATTCGTTCATGGGATCTGGGCCTCGCTGGCAAGGCCAGCATTTATTGCGTATCCTTAATTGCCCTCGAGAAGGTGGTGGTGAGCCGCCTCCTAGAACCGCTGCATTCCGTGTGGTGAAGGTTCTCCACAGTGCTGTTGGGAACGGAGTTCCAGGATTTTGACCCAGCGACGATGAAGGAACGACGATATATTTCCAAGTCGGGATGGTGTGTGACTTGGAGGGGAACGTGCAGGTGGTGTTGTTCCCATGCGCCTGCTGCCCTTGTCCTTGTAGGCGGTAGAGGTCACAGGTTTGGGAGGTGCGCCGGTGGTGAAGGGAGTGAATGTTTAGGGTGGTGGGTGGGGTGCCAATCAAGCGGGCTGCTTTGCCCTGGATGGTTTCGAGTTTCTTGAGTGTTGTTGGAGCTGCACTCATCCAGGCAAGTGGAGAGTATTCCATCACACTCCTGACTTGTGCCTTGTAGATGGTGGAAAGGCTTTGGGGAGTCAAGAGGTGAGTCACTCGCTGCAGAATACCCAGCCTCTGACCTGCTCTTGTAGCCACAGTATTTATGTGGCTGGTCCAGTTAAGTTTCTGGTCAATGGTGATCCCCAGGATGTTGATGGTGGGGGATTTGGTGATGCTAATGCCGTTGAATGTCAAGGGGAGGTGGTTAGACTCTCTCTTGTTGGAGATGGTCATTGCCTGGCACTTGTCTGGCGCAAATGTTACTAGCCACTTTTGAGCCCAAGCCTGGATGTTGTCCAGGTCTTGCCACATGCGGGCACGGACTGCTTCATTATCTGAGGGGTTGCAAATGGAACTGAACACTATGTAATCATCAGTGAACATCCCCATTTCTGACCTTATAATGGATGGAAAGTCATTGATGAAGCAGCTGAAGATGGTTGGGCCTAGGACACTGCCCTGAGGAACTCCTGCAGCAATGTCCTGGGGCTGAGATGATTGGCCTCCAACAACCACTACCTTTGTGCTGGGTATGACTCCAGCCACTGGAGAGTTTTCCCCCTGATTCCCATTGACTTCAATTTTACTAGGGCTCCTTGGTGCCACACTAGGTCAAATGCTGCCTTGGTGTCAAGGGCAGTCACTCTCACCTCACCCCCTGGAATTCGGCTCTTTTGTCCATATTTGGACCAAGGCTGTAATGAGGTCTGGAGCCGAGTGGTCCTGGCGGAACCCAAACTGAGCATTGGTGAGCAGGTTATTGGTGAGTAAGTGCTGCTTGATAGCACTGTTGACGACACCTTCCATCAATTTGCAGATGACTGATGGGGTGGTAATTAGCTGGATTGGATTTGTTCTGCTTTTTGTGGATAGGACATTCCTGGGCAATTTTCCACAATGTCGGGTAGATCTGATATAAAAAACAAACATCCTGGAAATGTACAGCAGTTGATCAACTTCTGAAAAATAAATGTAGGCTAATGTTTTTCAGGTGCAAACCTGCAACAGGACAGGTTACCGTTATTCAGATTAAATTAGAGATTTAACAATTGATAGAATTGCACTGTAAATGGCATTCCACAGAGTTACTACAACCCGCTTGTATCTAAACCCGGATTTCCTCAATATCTAACAGATTTTTAAAAATTAATTTCAACAGGAAACAGCTCTCTAGTGCAGTGGATTGAATTACCTCAATGGATTACTCTTAGGGCACTGGTAACAGGTTTGTGTAAGTCCCTGTCTGCATTGTCTTAACACTGTCAGTCATTAACCCATTAGAAATAAACAGATTAACAACCGTGTTAAGATAGTGCAGATCGGGATTTACAAGAACATTAACTCGTGCACTAAAATAGCGGAGAGTGGTAATTAAACCCACTATTGTGCAGAGCTGCCAGTCTAACTGCAGACCTATTTTGCCATTGAACATGTGCTTTAATATTTGATGTTTTGAAAAAAAAATCCAAAAAACACTTCCTATTTTATCTGAATTTGCAAGTTAATTTTTGACTAGGTTTTCAATGCGCTCTTTTAATTCTCATTTACTGCTTTGATCTCATTCCCTATTTTTGCACTCTGAAAGGGTTGAATTATTTACTATTACCCAGGAGATAGGTAAGTGGGTTTCGGTACTGATCAAAGGAGCTTTCAGAGGCTGGAAATGTTTACACTGGGAAGTAAATGCCATTCACTGAAATATGAGCAGTGTCCTCACACCACTTGAGATCTTGGAAGTTCGAGCCAAAAGGCAGAACAAGCGATCATTCCTAACTCACTTGCTGCTGACTGGATCAGTATTATCTAATACTGCATTTCAAAAGTAGCATTTCTTCATGTTATATTATCCATTATCAATAACAACTACAGCAGCAACAACCAACAGCAACTTCAAAGTAATAAAAAGTCCCAAAATCTTTCACAGAGGTGAAACAATAATGAGAACCGAGCAGTGGTGGGAGAAGGGCTAGCAATGGGGATCGAAGGCAAGATCAAAGAGGTAAGTTTTAAGGAGAAAGGTAGCAAGGGTTAGGGAGAGGTTTTCAGAGTACGGGGCTGAAACTAGTGAAGGCTCTGCCACTGACGTTGCAACAGATGGAGGGGGTGGGAATCCAATGGAAGCTAACAATGGAAAGCAGAAAGTGTGTGCTGGAACATAGAACTGAATGAGGTTACAGAGGTAAGAAGGGGCGAGACCACAGAGGGATTTGTAAATAAGGGTTATGTAAACAGGGCAGGCACATGGGATTAGGACTACTGCTTGTGTGGAGGATACATACCATCATGGACTGGCTGGGCCGAACGGCCTGTTTCCGTGTTGTAATTTCTATGTAATCCTATGTAATAAAGACAAGAATTTTGAAATCAATGTTTTTGGAAGTGAATGAAGATGGAAAGCACAGGGAAAATTGGGGAGCAGGATTTAGTGTAGGATAGGATGCAAGTGGCAGAGATTTAGACCCGTTGTAATTTGTGAAGGGCAGAACACGGGAGACCAAAAAGGAGTGTTGAAGTAATTTAGTCTGGAAGTGACAAAGGCATGGATAAAATATATACATATCTTTTGTTATTAATCCATCATAATTAGAGAACAATGGATGCTTAGGAGTGATTACAGAGGAGAAGCTACTGGTGTTGAATTTCTGAGGAGGTTGTTCTGATCTCCCACTGTAAGTTCAGCGGGAGATTGGCAGAACCGCTGGAGAAAAGGCGTAAATCGTCATTTATAGGTGATTACATCATTTCTCCATGGGTTCCATTGATTTCCCACTCAAGTTACGGAGGGAGATCAGGGCAACATCCCATGTCAATTCAAGGCCACTAGGCCATGGCAGTGGATTATGAGACAGTAATTCAATCAAGGTATTCAGATAACAACATAAAATGTGATGGCAAAGCTCCAGCTATGAGCCCTGAGATCCTCTAACAGACATCAAGCATTGTTTTTTTCATATAGCGGTCAGTAATAAGGCATAGGTGACAAATATTAGCATGGAGGCCTGAGGCCTGCTGTTTATTTATTGCACATAGTGCACTGAGGACCTATGCACCAGGTGTGTACTCGGATAAAGCCTCAAAAAAATGTGAATGAGGTTGTAGCTTTCTAATGTGGTCTCAATACCTGAATCTCTCTGCTGGCTTTAGTGATCTGTGATTGAGCTCTGCCTATGGGTATCCCACTGGCCATCCCTCTTTATCTGCAGGTTCTGGAAAAATTAATAAAAGCTTTTAAAAGGGAAGCGGATAAATATTTGAAAGAGAAAAATTTAAAGGGGTACGGGGAGAGGTCAGAGGTATGGGGCTAAGTGGACAGCTCTTTCAGAGAGTTGGTACAGGTGCGATGGGATCGAATGGGGGAATTCTCTGATACTTGGAATGAAGCCGTACAGTGCGGTCATGGACGGTCAATGCTACGGATCGCTGCTGTCTACACACAATTGTTTGATTGCTGGGTTCAGTGTTTCTGATGCGGTATGTTCCCTGCAGTAACTCAGGCTTTCCAGCACATTTCCTTATAAATCAGCAGTTTATCAGTTATCTTGTTGTTAACGGCGTTGCAAGCTGGAGGAAATTGTGGTTCATCCAAAATTGGCTGTTGGGAGTAGTTTGATAGCACAGACATGACGTGATAGCTACCAACACGGTCAGAAAGTTTCAGGCGCGATTGTAAACATGCCTGTCTCGCGGAAATCGGGCGGGCGGGCAGTTAAAGTTGCCTCTGGAATTCACCTACCCATATCCCACTCTCTTCCTGCGGGCTTCAATTTGAACCTGCTCTTCTGAGCAGGTGAGATGGATAGACAGTGGTTTCCAGCAGGATTCTGATTTAAATATGCACGTACGGCTTTGATGACTTAATGCGATCTGACTGCTATTTTAACCAGGGGCCTGAGTGGGTGAGCGGTTGTGGCTTTTCCACCATGTTAACCTAGCAGGGAAAGGAGGCAGGCCATAAAAAAAGTTTAGGCCTCCCCTGCTCCTGGCTCCTTCCCTCCGCTCCCCGATTGACTTACCTGATTGCCGGGGACTATTCCTTCGGTCCTCGACGGCAGCTCTCGCCCTCCGACTAGCTGCCGCTTCCCATTGGTTTTGGGCGGGAAATGGGGGATCATGCAGATGAGGCCCAGGAGTTAAAATCATTCCAGCCCTCATGGAAGGATAGGAAAAAAGGTAAAGGTGGCGGGGTAGCTCTGTTAATAAAGGATGAAATTGGTATAATGGTGAGAAATGATCTTGGCTCAGAAGATCAAGATGTCAAATCAATTTGGGTGGAGGTAAGAAATAGCAAGGGAAAGAAATCACTGATGGGAGTTGTATATCGGCCCCCTTAACAGTAGCTATGCTGTAGGGCAAAATATTAATCAGGAAATAAGGGGGGCTTGTAAAAAAAGGTAATGCAATAATCATGGGCGATTTTAACTTTCACATAGATTGGACAAATCAAATTGGCAAAAATATCCCTGACGAGGAATACATAGAGTGTATTAGGGACTGTTTCTTAGACCAATACGTCTGGGAGCCAATCAGGGAACAGGCCATTTTGAATCTGGCAATGGTTAATGAAACAGGATTAATTAATGTTCGCAAAGTAAAGGATCCCTTAGGAAGGAGTGATCATAACATGATAGAATTGCACATCCAGTTTGAGAGCGAGGATCTTGAGTCTGAAACTACTGTATTAAACTTAAATAAGGGCAATTATAAAGGAATGAGGGCGGAATTGGCTGAAGTGGACTGGTAAACAGATTAGATGGTATGATGGTGGATAAGCAGTGGCAAACATTTAAAAAGATATTTTATGACTCGCAACAAAAATATATCCCTGTGAGGAGGAAAGACTCCACAGAATGGGTGAACCAACCATGGCCAACTAAGGAAGCCAAGGATGGTATCAGGTTAAAAGAAAAAGCATACAACATGGCAAAGATTACTGGTAAGCCCAACGATTGGGAAAACTTTAAAAACCAGCAAAGAATGACTAAAAGAATAATAAAGACGGAGAAAATAAATTGAGAGTAAACTAGCAAGAAATATAGAAACTGACATTAAAAGCTTCTACAAGGACATAAAAAGGAAGAGGGTAGCTAAAGTAAACATTGGTCCCTTAGAGGATGAAACTGGGAAATAATAATGGAAAACAAGGAAATGGCAGAGGAATTAAACAGATTTTTTTTTTCTGTCTTCACAGTAGAAGACACTAATAACATACCAATAATAGTAGATAATCAAGGGGCAAAGGGGAAGGAGGAACTAAAAACAATCACTATCACTAGCGAAAAAGTACGAGGTAAACTAATGGGTCTAAAGGCTGACAAGTCCCCTGGACCTGATGGCTTACATCCGAGGGTCTTAAAGGAAATGGCTATGGAGATAGTGGATGCATTGGTTGTAATCTTCCAAAATTCACTAGATTCTGGAAAGGTCCCAGCGGATTGGAAAACCGCAAACATAACACCCCTATTCAAGAAGGGAGTGAGACAGAAAGCAGGTAACTATAGACCAGTTGGCCAAACATCTGTCATTGGGAAAATGCTAGAATCCATTATTAAGGAAGTAGTAGCAGGACATTTGGAGACTCATAATACAATCACGGAGAGTCAACATGGTTTTATGAAGGGGAAATCGTGTCTGACAAATTTGTTAGAGTTCTTTGAGGAAGTAACGGGCAGGGTAGATAAAGGGGAACCAATGGATGCAGTATATTTGGATTTCCAAAAGGCATTCGATAAGGTGCCACATAAAAGATTACTGCACAAGATAAGAGCTCATGGTGTTGGGGGTAATATACTGGCAGGATAGAGGATTGGCTAATTAACAGAAAACAAAGAGTCGGGATAAAAGGGTCATTTTCAAAATGGCAATCTGTAACTAGTGGGGTGCCGCAGGGATCAGTGCTGGGGCCTCAACTATTTACAATATATATCATTGACTTGGATGAAGGAACAGAGTGTCTTGTGGCCAAATTTGCTGATGTTACATAGATAGGTGGAAAAGCAAGTTGCGATGAGGACACAAAGGGCCCGATTTTAGCACCCGCTCTCGGGTGCGTTCTCGGCGGGGGAGCCTTGAAAATCGCGAAATGGAGGACCCTGACCGGATCCCGCCTCGATCCCGCCCACTTCCGGGTTCCACGCTGACGCGCCGGCGTGTGCGCGCAGACCCCGCAGGTGGGAATCCCGCAGGCAATTAAAGCCAGCGGGGTTCCACTTGAGAGTATTTATGTAGCTATTTCAGGTCATTAACTGACCTGATTGAGATTTTTATTTAGGAAGTGTGGGATTTTACCTTGAACTAAGACTGTTTCCCATACTGGGGGAAACACTCTCACTCCAAACGGACGTGTTGCAGCCAGCAGCCTGTGGCAGCTGCCAAGGTGCATTCCACAGGTTGGGGGGGAGAGCCTTCACCAACGCAGGAGGACACTCCGTCACATAGGGCAACGCTTGCCCTCCACCACCCTCCTCCAAGCAAGAAGATTCACCGACGTGGAACCGCAACCCCGGTGCGAGGACACACTTACCTACCGTGCACAACCCCTCAGACCTACACCTGCCAGATGGGGGCTGCCTTGACATCCTCGGAGGACGAACAGCCTCAGCAGCCTCGCAGTCCACGCCGTCCGCCTCAGAGACGTGCATCCCCACAACACGGTGCTGTGGTACATCCACCTGCACAGCAGGATGGAGGGCAACCGCAGAGAGAGATGCGTCGCAGGAGGCACTACCCTCCGCAGAGGGTCTACAGACCGAGGCTCAGCTTCATGGACCTCTCCAAGGAGCAGTGCATACGTCGGCTCAGAGTCAATCGCCAGGTAGTCGCCGACATCTGCAGCCTCCTTAATGACGAGCTGCTCCCTGATGGACCAAGCAGCATCTTCTTACCCGTCGCCGTCAAAGTCACCACTGCCCTCAACTTCTTCGCCTCCAGATCCTTCCAGGGTGCCACGGGGGACATCACCGGGGTCTCTCAGTCATCTGCACACAAGTGCATAAGGCAGGTCACCGATGGATTGTTCCACAGGGCCTCGACCTACATCAACTTCACCATGGATGAGCGCAGCCAGACGGAGAGGGCGGTTGGATTCCATGCCATGGCCGGCTTCCCACGGGTGCAGGGTGTAATCGATTGCACCCACATAGCAATACGGGCACCTCCACATGAGCCAGGGCTGTTCATCAACAGGAAGGGGTATCACTCAATGAACGCCCAGCTCATTTGTGACCACCGCCAGAGATTCCTACACGTGTGCGCCAGATACCCTGGCAGCTGCCACGATGCCTTCGTCCTCAGGGAGTCCACCGTCCCGCCCCTCTTCCACGCACCCAACACCGGCAACGGCTGGCTCCTCGGCGACAAGGGATATCCCCTGCACACGTGGCTCATGACACCTTTGAGGAACCCCATCACCGAGCCGCAGCGTCGATATAATGACAGCCACATTGCTACCAGGTCTACAATTGAGCAGGCTATAGGGCTGCTTCAGTTGCCTTGATCATTCTGGGGGAGCGCTCCAATACACGCCACTCAGAGTGGGACGAATTATAGTTGTCTGCTGTGCCCTGCACAGCATGGCACAACAGAGAGGGGTGCCGCTGGAGGAGGCCCCATGCACACCCGCCACCCACATTGAGGACGACGATGAGGAGGAGGAGGAGGAGGAGGAGGACGAGGACGAGGAGGAGTACGAACGACAGGAGGAGGAACGACCCATGGGCTGAACACCGGCTCACCTGCGTGCTCGTCAGGCCAGGGAGGCACTCATATGCCAACATCACACTGTGTGAGGCATTCACATATCATCACGTGCACAGACGAGGGTCCATACAAGCCCCCTCCACATAAGAGTGGTGCCTGTACTCCTGCACCCACTGTATTATGCCCAATGGGTGGGACCAGGTGTTCGTCGTCATGATGAGGCGCACGGAAGGGACCTATTGCACAAGCCGCTGAAGAATGGACAAGAGGTGGCAGCAGTTGTGATAAAAATTGTGTTTATTGTGTATGTCCATTCAAGGACTAGAAATAAAAAGATAACAAATCGTCAGACACCCTGGTGCATTCCCTGTGTGTTCACAAAACCTTGGATTTACGTTTTCGGGAACCCCTACGTGGTGCTACCCCTGTGGCTCCAGCAGAGGTGGTGGTAGGTTGCTCCTGTTCATGCCCTGACCCGGTGGATGCTTTAGGCCGACGCCCCCTGGGTTTCGGTGCCCGTGAGGGCACCTCCACAGACTGCTCCTCCTGCACCTGTGCAGGGGCAGACTCGGCAACCTGGAGAGGACGCACCATTGCGGGCACTGGTTGAGAGGGGGGCAATGGGTGAGACGTGCGGGCACCTTGAGTAGCGTCCCCACTTCCATGTCCCCGTTCACCATCTTCCCTCTCATGGCCTAGGCCCACATCACCCCTTCCACCCTGCTGGACGGCAGTTTGGATGACGTGTGTGAGACCTTGCAAGGCCACCACCAATGTATCTGTCAACCTGTTTATGGCAGCAGAATGTTGCTCACCCTGAATCCGAACAGCCGTTGTGAGGGCCTGCATGGACTCAATGTTGAGCAGTGCGTGACGCTCGAGGGAGGCTAGCCCGTCCTCCACCGCAGACATTCCCGCACCTACCCGAGACACTATCTCAGAGATGCCTTCACGTCCCTGCGACACTATCTCGGTGATACCCTCCTGCACCTGTGCCACCATTCCCCTCATGCAGGAGTTGGACTCCTCCATCCTCTGTGCGATTGTGGAGTGTGCGCGTGGCACCTCTCCCAGCACCTCGGCAATGTGCTGGTGCCCCTCGATGACTCTCCTTTTGACTGGTGGCCCCCTGGGTTCAGCATCTGGGTCCGGCTGAGCAGAGCCTGGAGAAGAGTGCTCCCACCGACGCGGACCCTCCGCGGCTGACCCTGCCACCAGGGTCTGCTCATGCTCACATGTGCGCGGTGACTCACCATGTGCAATCCCAGCTAATTGAGGGGGGGGACCCACCGAGGTGTGTGTATCTGCGCTGGTGGATGGTTGGCTCATATGTGACGATGCACCCTCAGAGACCGGCATGTCGTCTGAGGAATCGCCCTTAACGGACACGGCGCTCGCAGACGGCCCTGTAAGACAACAGAGGGAAATATCAGGCATGTGGACAAATGTGGCGGTGCGGCAGATGCCATGTGATGCTAAGATCATTCGCGATCATGAGTGCTGAGTTTCAGCGTTTCTGCAGACCCAGCCTCGCCATCCGCCACGGACAGGCAATGTACCGTGTGGCTAATCTCCAACGCCTCCACCTCGGCGTCCGTCAGAGCCACCTCGTGTGGCGGGCCCCCTCCGGTGCGTGCCCTTTCCCAGGCGTTCTTGCATCTCTTCTCCTGTGATGGCAAAACACAAAAGCGTAATTGAGTGATGATTGCATTGTGAGACGCTTCAAGCATTGGTGTGGGTGGGTTGAGCGTGTCGCAGATGGATGGGAGGATGTGTGTGCCACATGGCCATCCCATTGTATGGGGATTGGGGTGTGTGGTAGTGGTCGAGTGGGGACAGGGACGGTGGGTACGTGCAGGCACAGTGAGGATGATAGTTGAGTGGCTGTGAGGATGGATGCGGGAGCGCTGTGGTGTCAGTGCAGATGGGGTTGTGAGGTGTTTGAGATGATGTGGAAGACGGAGTGTGGCAGAGTGCGTTAGTGTACTCACTTTCCCGGACCTGGTGAGGTCATTGAATTTCTTGCGACACTGTATCCAAGTTCGGGTGGTGTTGCTCTTGCTGCTGACCTCCGACGCCACCTCCTCCCATGCCTTCTTGGTGGCGGAGCCAGGGCACCTCCTTCCGTCAGTCGGGAACAGCGTCTCCCTCCTCATCCTGACCCCGTCCAGCAGCACCTGGAGGGCGTGGTCTGTGAAGCGAGGAGCAGCCTTACCGCTGGGTTGATCCATATTGCGAAACCTCTTGGTTGTGGCTGGAGGGGCTTTGGTGGACTGCCCCTTTAAATAGAGCTCCACCAACGCTCATACGTCACTGCGCATGCGCAGCCCGCCGGCGCGCAGCTGAGAAGCGGAGAACCCGTAACTGCCGGCTAATTACATCAATCATCCTGCGATCGCGCGCGGGACGCTCTCAATTCGCACGCCGCGTTTTTCACGCGCCCGAAGGACCACCCGCCGAGAACCCCTGGTAAAATCGGGCCCAAAGTATCTGCAAAGGGATATTGACAGGTTAAGCGAATGGGCAAAAATTTGGCAGATGGAATGTAATGTGGGAAAATGTGAAGTCATCCACTTTGGGAGGAAAAATAAAAAAGCAAAATATTATTTGAATGGAGAAATACTACAAAATGGACAGAGGGATCTGGGTGTCCTCGTACATGAAACACAAAAATTCAACATACAGGTGTAGCAGGTAATCCGGAAGGCAAACGGAATATTGGCCTTTATTTCTAGGGGGATGGAATATAAAAGCAGGGAAGTTATGCTACAACTGTACAGGGTGCTGGTGAGACCACACCTGGAGTACTGCTTACAGTTCTGGTGCCCTTATTTAAGGAAGGACATACTTGCATTGGAGGCAGTTCAGAGAAGGTTCACTAGGTTGATTCCGGGTATGGAAGGGTTGTCTTTTGAGGAAAGATTGAACAGGTTGGGTCTATACTCATTGGAGTTTAGAAGAATGAGAGGAGATCTTATTGAAACTTACAAGATTCTGAGGGGACTCGATAGGGTAGATGCTGAGAGGATGTTACCCCTCATGGGGGAATCTAGAACTAGGGGGCATAGTCTTAGAATGAGGGGTCGCCTGTTTAAGACTGAAATGAGGAGGAATTTCTTCTCCCAGAGGGTTGTGAATCTTTGGAATTCTTTACCCCAAAAAGCTGTGGAGGCTGAGTCATTGAATACATTCAAGGCTGAGTTAGAAAAATTTTTGATCAGCAAGGGAGTCAAAGGATATGAGGAAAGTGCGGGAAAGTGGAGTTGAGGTAAAAATCAGATCAGCCATGATCTCATTGAATGGCAAAGCCGGCTCGAGGGGCCGAATGGCCTACTCCTGCTCCTATCTCTCATGGTCTCTTATGGTCTTATGGAGTGATAGTCAATAGTTGATCAACAGAAAATCATGTGGAGAGCATATAATTAAATAAGACAGTTCTGCAAGGGATGGTATGGCTGGTATATATATTAGAATGCTGTTATACCCTCTGTTAGTGTATATAGATTATAGAAAGTACCAGTTCTACACTAGTGTGATCATCCCTGCTGTATTTTTTTCTCTTAATGCCTGTTAACTTCATTCCCACTGTTGTCAACCAGTGTTCTAACTTGCTGAGAAATGGGTGTACTGTACAGTTTCAAATGATAGCATAGAGTAAAGATTGTGGAAGAAAGTACATGTAACTATAAGTCAAACACAAGAACAAAAGAACATAAGAAATAGGACCAGGAGTAGGCCATATGGCGCCTCAAGCCTGCTGCGCCTTTCAATAAGATCATGGCTGATCTTCAACCTCAATTCCACTTTCCCATCCGATCCCCATATCTCTTGATTCCCCTAGAGTCCAAAAATTTATCTATCTCAGCCTTGAATATACTCAATGACTCAACATCCACAGCCCTCTGGAGTAGAGAATTCCAAAGAATCACAACCATCTGAGTGAAGAAATTCCTCCTCATCTCAGTCTTAAATGGCTGACCCCTTATCCTGAGACTATGTCCCTAGTTCTAGACTCTCCAACCAGGGGAAACAACCTCTCAGCATTTACCCTGTCAAGCCCCTTCAGAATCTTATATGTTTCAATGAGATCACCTCTCATCCTTCTAAACTCCAGAGAATATAAGGCCATTGTACTCAAACGAGCAGCCAGGACTAGTTCAACCCAGCAGGGTAGATATTCAGTCCAGTTACGCTGCATTGGTGGTGTTTAAGCAGGGTGGGGTTTTTGGAAATATGGGCTTAGACCGCTGCTGCTGGATCTGAGGCCATTCAATGTACTCCGACCACTCCCAATTGCATGGGACATTGGCCCTTCACTTAAATATTAAAACTGCCTGCTGATGTACACAAGTGAGCACACACACAAACCCCCAGCATTTACGTCAGAATTCTGACATGTGCTTTGCCCACCCGTATAAAATGTCGTTGCAGGTTGCTAGGTTACCGTCTGCCAACAGGAAATCAGAATTTAAAGGGGAGATGATATTTGACAAATTTTGGAGGAATCTGAAATGTTATGTTATAGCTGATATTTTGGCCAATCTACTTATTTCACAAATTGTTGTGACTTTGTATCAACAGTATTGGCACTGTCATTTTCAGTTGGTGCTGTTTACATTGGCACTATGGATT
This sequence comes from Heptranchias perlo, assembly GCF_035084215.1. Taxonomy (NCBI): domain Eukaryota; kingdom Metazoa; phylum Chordata; class Chondrichthyes; order Hexanchiformes; family Hexanchidae; genus Heptranchias; species Heptranchias perlo. Next base: position 102,696,323 of record NC_090329.1, on the reverse strand, counting down.
TCCTTATGGGAATCCTGTTATACTTATGTTATTTGGAGGAAGAAGAGGAAGATCAATGGAGGATTGCCAGGAAGTTCGGATTGCAGCAGATGAGATTACAGCAGATATGAACAGATGGCATCCGTCATTACCCTCCAATCCAGGGGAAAGCACACTTACATGGACTAGTACGAGGAATTATGTCATCATAGACTGTGATTCATGAGAGAGGCAGTAGCAGAGTTATGCCATATGTTGGAACCTGACCTCCAGCCAAATTATCCACACCCACTGTGCTGCCAAGGGGCTATCAAGGTCACCACAGCACTAAACCTCAGGCTCATTCCAAGCTGCAGTAGGGAACATCAATCAATCTGCAGTTCACCGATGTATCAAGCAAGTGACTGATGCTTTGCTTGCCAGAGCAAGTAATTACATCAGTTTCCCATGGATAATGTACAGCTTTATGAAAGGGCACTGCAATTTTTGGAAATGGCAGGATTCCCCAAATTTTAGGGTGCTACCCACATTACCTAACAGTTCCACCACAAAAATTAACACCCCCAATTTTCAGCTGTTTGTGACCATTAGACTAGAATCCTGTAGGTCGATGCAGAGCTTCCCAGGTAGCAGTCATGACATCTTTTAAGATAATACACCCTGGCCCCATTATTTAACCCAGAAAGAAATGTGCAAGGTTGGCTTCTCAGAGACCAAGCATACCCCCTGGAGCCCTGGATAGTAACACTGTATGGCACCTATGCTGAGTGGATACAATGAGATGGACAATGCGATGTAGCTACCAAAATTTTTATTGAGCACACAAGCAGTACATTAGATGCCTTCGCAAAGCAGTGAATATCATTTGGCCCGGCCAAAGGCTTCAGGATTATCATGGTATGCTACATGCTGCACAATTTTGCAATCTTAAGAGGCATAGGACTATGGAGCAACTAGAGGAATCATAGAATTTTACAGAACAGGAGACCATTTGGCCCATTGCACCTGTGCCAGCTCTGTGAAAGAGCTTTTCACTTATCTCCATTCCTCATGTCCTTTTACATTTTTCTTTTTCAAATAAATATCCATTTCTCTTTTAAAATCTATTCCGGATTCTACTTCCACCATTGTTTCTGGTAGGGCCATGTCCTAACAACCCTCTGCATCAAAACATTTCCTCCAACCTCTCCCTACAATCTTTTAGTAATAATCTTAAATTTCTGCATACTAATTAGCAACTCACCAACCAGTGGAAATAGTTTCCCCTAATTACCTTATCAAAACTCCTGATAATTTTGAACACCTCTGTCAGATCTCCTCTGTTCTGATGAGAAATGTTCCTGTTCTCTAGTCTCTCCTCATAAGTAAAGCTTGTCATCCCTGGCACCATCTTACTTTAAGTGATTCACTAAGATGGTACCAGAGATGAAAGGCTTTAGTTCTGAGGCGAGTCAAAAGAGATTGCAGCTCTTTTCATTGGAGCAGAGAAGGTTAAGAGGAGGTCTGATAGAAGTGCTCATGATTGTCTGCACCCTCTCCCATGGGTTTAACATTTTTTCTAAAGTAAGGTGCCCAAAACTGGAAATGGTACTCTAACTGTGGCACAAACAATAATTTGTGTTTGAATTTTACGTGCCATTTATATATCTGCAATCTGATATGTCTTTTTGACAGCCCTCCCATTTTTAAAGCTTCCTCCCAAATGTATCACGTAGCATTTCTCTGAATCTATTTGCCCTATTTGCTAACCTGTCCATGTTCTCTTCGAGTCACATCCAGTTCTCATTACAGTTAACCTCATTCCCCATTTTTGTGTCACCTGCAAATTTTGAGATTATGCTCACTATACCAGATCATTTATACACATTGAGAAGAGCACTGACCCCTAGGGGATACCTTGTTTACATACCTCCAGTCTGAAAAACATTTATTTAACCATTACTCTCTGTTATTCTGTCCTTTAACTAACTTCCTATCCATGCTGCCACATTCTTTTAAATACTGCCTGCCTTAATTTTATCAACAAGCCTCCTATATGGTACCTTGTTAAACACCTTTTGAAAATCCATACACACATTCAATCCATTTCCTTTATCAATACATCCCATTATTTCCTCAAAGAACTCTATTAAAATTGTTAGACATGACTTGCCTTTTACAAATCTATGCCAGTTGTCCTTAATTAACTCATGTCTTTCTATGTGAGTATAATTTTACCCTGTATCATGACTGATTTTAGACTGGCTGGATTATCCCTTTTCCCTTTTCGAAGAGAGGTTTTTACATTGGCAACTCTCCAGTCTTTGAGCACAACTTCCATATCAAAGGATGCTTGGAAGATTGTGGTCTGTGTTTCTACTATTTTCTCTCTGTCTTCCCTCAGCATTCTAGGATGTATGCCATCAGGACCTGGTGCCTTTTTTTTACTTTGAGTTCCATCAATATTTTCAGCACTACTTTCTTATCTGTAAACAATTTTACAACACCAAGTTATAGTCCAGCAATTTTATTTTAAATTCACAAGCTTTCGGAGGCTTCCTCCTTCGTCAGGTGAACGATGTGAAAATGAAATCCTCGAAATGAAATCGCATTTATAATTCACAGAACAATGCTTGGTGAGTACAGACAGTTTTTTCAACTGCCCGTTGCCAAGGCAATCAGTGTGCAGACAGACAGGTGTTACCTGCCAGGTCTCACAGAATATACAAATCACCAAAAAAAAACAACAAACAAAAAAAAACAGAGATAGAGAGGTAGAAACATAGAAAAGACAGCAACTGACCCGTTATATTAAAAACAGATAACATTTGTTCGCTGGTGGGGTAACGTGTAGCGTGACATGAACCCAAGATCCCGGTTGAGGCCGTCCTCATGGGTGCGGAACTTGGCTATCAATTTCTGCTCGACGATTTTGCGTTGTCGTGTGTCTCGAAGGCCGCCTTGGAGTACGCTTACCCGAAGGTCGGTGGATGAATGTCCATGACTGCTGAAGTGTTCCCCGACTGGGAGGGAACCCTCCTGTTTGGCGATTGTTGCGCGGTGTCCGTTCATCCGTTGTCGCAGCGTCTGCATGGTCTCGCCAATGTACCATGCTCTGGGGCATCCTTTCCTGCAACGTATGAGGTAGACAACGTTGGCCGAGTCACAGGAGTATGAACCATGCACCTGGTGGGTGGTGTCCTCTCGTGTGATGGTGGTATCTGTGTCGATGATCTGGCATGTCTTGCAGAGGTTACCGTGGCAGGGTTGTGTGGTGTCGTGGACGCTGTTCTCTTGAAAGCTAGGTAATTTGCTGCGAACGATGGTCTGTTTGAGGTTGGGTGGCTGTTTAAAGGCGAGTAGTGGAGGTGTGGGGATGGCCATAGCGAGGTGTTTGTCCTCATTGATGACATGTTGAAGGCTGCGGAGAACATGGCGTAGTTTCTCCGCTCCGGGGAAGTACTGGACGACAAAGGGTACTCTGTTGGTTGCGTCCCGTGTTAGTCTCCTGAGGAGGTCTATGCGATTTTTTGCTGTGGCCCGTCGGAACTGTCGATCGATGAGTCGAGCGTCATATCCCGTTCTTACTAGGGCGTCTTTCAGCGTCTGTAGGTGTCCATCGCGTTCCTCCTCGTCTGAGCAGACCCTGTGTATTCGCAGGGCCTGTCCATAGGGGATGGCCTCTTTGACGTGGTTAGGGTGGAAGCTGGAAAAGTGGAGCATCGTGAGGTTGTCCGTGGGCTTGCGGTAGAGTGAGGTGCTGAGGTGCCCGTCTTTGATGGAGATTCGTGTGTCCAAGAAAGAAACTGATTCTGAGGAGTAGTCCATGGTGAGCTTGATGGTGGGATGGAACTTGTTGATGTTATCGTGTAGTCTCTTTAGTGATTCCTTGCCGTGGGTCCATAGAAAGAAAATGTCGTCGATGTATCTGGTGTATAGTGTTGGTTGGAGGTCTTGTGCAGTGAAGAAGTCCTGCTCGAACTTGTGCATGAAAATGTTGGCGTATTGGGGTGCGAATTTGGTCCCCATGGCTGTTCCGTGTGTTTGGGTAAAGAACTGGTTATCGAAGGTGAAGACATTGTGATCCAGGATGAAGCGGATAAGTTGTAGGATGGCGTCCGGAGATTGGCTGTTGTTGGTGTTGAGTATTGATGCTGTCGCAGCGATGCCGTCATCGTGGGGGATACTGGTGTATAGTGCCGAGACGTCCATCGTGGTGAGAAGTGTTCCTGGTTCAACTGGTCCGTGGGTACTGAGTTTTTGTAGGAAGTCTGTAGTGTCGCGACAGAAGCTGGGGGTTCCCTGTACGATGGGTTTCAGGATGCCCTCGATGTATCCAGAGAGGTTCTCACACAGGGTTCCGTTGCCTGATACGATAGGACGTCCGGGTGTGTTGGCTTTGTGTATCTTTGGGAGGCAGTAGAAGTCTCCCACGCGGGGAGTACATGGGATGAGAGTGCATAGGATGTTTTGAAGTTCTGGATCGAAGGTCTTGATCAGTTTGTTGAGCTGGTGGGTGTGTTCTTTGGTCGGATCTGCGGGTAACCGTCTGTAGTGTTCCTGGTTGTCCAGTTGTCGGTATGCTTCTTTGCAATAGTCCGTTCTGTTCTGTATGACTATGGCTCCTCCTTTGTCCGCTGGTTTGATGACGATGTTGCGGTTGGTCTTGAGAGCGTTGATGGCATTGCGTTGTGCTCGGGTGACATTCTGGACGGTCTTCTGAGTGCGGCTGATTAATCTGGCATTGACGCATTTCCTGACAGCTTGAGCATACATGTCCAGCTGAGGGCAGCTGGACATGTATGCTCAAGCTGTCAGGAAATGCGTCAATGCCAGATTAATCAGCCGCACTCAGAAGACCGTCCAGAATGTCACCCGAGCACAACGCAATGCCATCAACGCTCTCAAGACCAACCGCAACATCGTCATCAAACCAGCGGACAAAGGAGGAGCCATAGTCATACAGAACAGAACGGACTATTGCAAAGAAGCATACCGACAACTGGACAACCAGGAACACTACAGACGGTTACCCGCAGATCCGACCAAAGAACACACCCACCAGCTCAACAAACTGATCAAGACCTTCGATCCAGAACTTCAAAACATCCTATGCACTCTCATCCCACGTACTCCCCGCGTGGGAGACTTCTACTGCCTCCCAAAGATACACAAAGCCAACACACCCGGACGTCCTATCGTATCAGGCAACAGAACCCTGTGTGAGAACCTCTCTGGATACATCGAGGGCATCCTGAAACCCATCGTACAGGGAACCCCCAGCTTCTGTCGCGACACTACAGACTTCCTACAAAAACTCAGTACCCACGGACCAGTTGAACCAGGAACACTTCTCACCACGATGGACGTCTCGGCACTATACACCAGTATCCCCCACGATGACGGCATCGCTGCGACAGCATCAATACTCAAAACCAACAACAGCCAATCTCCGGACGCCATCCTACAACTTATCCGCTTCATCCTGGATCACAATGTCTTCACCTTCGATAACCAGTTCTTTACCCAAACACACGGAACAGCCATGGGGACCAAATTCGCACCCCAATACGCCAACATTTTCATGCACAAGTTCGAGCAGGACTTCTTCACTGCACAAGACCTCCAACCAACACTATACACCAGATACATCGACGACATTTTCTTTCTATGGACCCACGGCAAGGAATCACTAAAGAGACTACACGATAACATCAACAAGTTCCATCCCACCATCAAGCTCACCATGGACTGCTCCTCAGAATCAGTTTCTTTCTTGGACACACGAATCTCCATCAAAGACGGGCACCTCAGCACCTCACTCTACCGCAAGCCCACGGACAACCTCACGATGCTCCACTTTTCCAGCTTCCACCCTAACCACGTCAAAGAGGCCATCCCCTATGGACAGGCCCTGCGAATACACAGGGTCTGCTCAGACGAGGAGGAACGCGATGGACACCTACAGACGCTGAAAGACGCCCTAGTAAGAACGGGATATGACGCTCGACTCATCGATCGACAGTTCCGACGGGCCACAGCAAAAAATCGCATAGACCTCCTCAGGAGACTAACACGGGACGCAACCAACAGAGTACCCTTTGTCGTCCAGTACTTCCCCGGAGCGGAGAAACTACGCCATGTTCTCCGCAGCCTTCAACATGTCATCAATGAGGACAAACACCTCGCTATGGCCATCCCCACACCTCCACTACTCGCCTTTAAACAGCCACCCAACCTCAAACAGACCATCGTTCGCAGCAAATTACCTAGCTTTCAAGAGAACAGCGTCCACGACACCACACAACCCTGCCACGGTAACCTCTGCAAGACATGCCAGATCATCGACACAGATACCACCATCACACGAGAGGACACCACCCACCAGGTGCATGGTTCATACTCCTGTGACTCGGCCAACGTTGTCTACCTCATACGTTGCAGGAAAGGATGCCCCAGAGCATGGTACATTGGCGAGACCATGCAGACGCTGCGACAACGGATGAACAGACACCGCGCAACAATCGCCAAACAGGAGGGTTCCCTCCCAGTCGGGGAACACTTCAGCAGTCATGGACATTCATCCACCGACCTTCGGGTAAGCGTACTCCAAGGCGGCCTTCGAGAAACACGACAACGCAAAATCGTCGAGCAGAAATTGATAGCCAAGTTCCGCACCCATGAGGACGGCCTCAACCGGGATCTTGGGTTCATGTCACGCTACACGTTACCCCACCAGCGAACAAATGTTATCTGTTTTTAATATAACGGGTCAGTTGCTGTCTTTTCTATGTTTCTACCTCTCTATCTCTGTTTTTTTTTGTTTGTTGTTTTTTTTTGGTGATTTGTATATTCTGTGAGACCTGGCAGGTAACACCTGTCTGTCTGCACACTGATTGCCTTGGCAACGGGCAGTTGAAAAAACTGTCTGTACTCACCAAGCATTGTTCTGTGAATTATAAATGCGATTTCATTTCGAGGATTTCATTTTCACATCGTTCACCTGACGAAGGAGGAAGCCTCCGAAAGCTTGTGAATTTAAAATAAAATTGCTGGACTATAACTTGGTGTTGTAAAATTGTTTACAATTGTCAACCCCAGTCCATCACCGGCATCTCCACATCATTCTTATCTGTAGTTATCCTACCTAATTGTACTAACTCTTCCTCCCTTATTTCTCTTCATACTACCTGTCAGTCTTTTTCATTACCTCTCATAGCTTTTGTAATCTTTATTGTTTCCATATTGTAATTTCTATACTTGATTTTCTTTTGTTTTATTGGGCCTAGAGTTGGACAGCCACTGTCATAGGGCATATGATCAGGAGTAGTCAGAAGCTCCTGTTTCAGCCAAACACTAAACTCTCATATAGATGACACATTCATCCAAGTCTCCAGTGTACGCTTTATTACAACATCTTGACATCCTCTCACCAAAAACACTTTCACTGATATTTCATTTAGCTGTAAATAAAGCACTAAGGATTTAATTCCTGCGGATACATAATCCAACATCATCTAGGTGTTGAGAAGTTTGGGGGGGTGAAGTTATATGACTACCCAAAACTACCACCATCAGCGATATGAAGCAACTCAACAAAGCAGCTTACTATAAGTCCCAGAATGCATCTGTGCCTACACCTCTCAGATCTTTTTTTATAATTGGCCATTCACAGACCATGACAGCACTTGCTGTTTGTAAGACCTGCCTCCTCTTTTCCCTACCCGGTGATGGATAAATGCTTTCTGCACAAAGCCAGGAAGCCATTATTAAGCTTTTGAAGGTAAATATGATTGTTTTTACTGTATAAACACATTAAAGTAATATATAGCATGAACTTTCACAGATGGAACTTTTCACAGGGAAAATTACCTAAATAACTATATATGAAGAATTCTTCATAGATGTAATTTACATGTCTTAAAGCAGCCACATATTTATTTACATTTTCAGTGTCAGAATTCTCCCACTCCCCAGTCACTCTCCTCTCCCTTTCTCAGGAATGCCACCCTAATTTGGTATGTGTATTCCTGAAGTGTGCTGGACTTTTGCTAACCCCCACATTCTTACTAAACCTGATCAGAAATTGAATGGCACCTCGACCCCATCCACTCTACCACTTTATTTCTACATGTTGTAAGTGAAGGGAACATATTTCTTTCTTTATTTATCCACTTGCAATGTGTAAGGAAAATATCAGGGGACCAATCAAAACACATTTACCTCACGATCTCTGAACAATATCTCTCATCGACCCCTTTCGAAATTCTTTCAGTGGCTTACGGACCAAATTCATGGGCAGTTTGCCCACGATTCCCTGTGTGGGTGAGACGCCGTGTCAGCAGTGTGCATTTGTAAAATCAGCCCTTATAATGTACATTAATATAGAGCCAGGATGAGTAACATGTTACTGGCCACAGCAGGTTTTGGCACGGCATGTACATAAACAAGGAAAAGGCTCAAACAGAAGTGCCAAACCAGCAAGGAGCTTCATACGGATTTGTAAGTCAACCCCTGGATATCATTTATTTGGTTTTCATTTTCCCTGATTCTGTTTTTTGGACGATGGCCAACATCACTCTGCTTGATGGTGTATTCTCATTCTGCCTTTTTGGTATGGTACTTTTGGGGTTTGCTCAAAGAAATAACCCAGACTGGGAGCTGAACATTTCATTACGCTGGACATCCATTCCCAGTGACAAGCCTGCTAGGGTGACACCAGATGGCTTTTATGTGTTAATAATGGTTAAATGGAAAGGATGCTATCACTTGATAGCTGCTGGCTTTGTTCTGTGGATGGTTCATTAAGACCAAAGGAATTTGAAGTCAGGAGATAAATGGCCTTGAGTCTGATACTTAACTATATAACTAATTAGTAACAAATGCAATACAGAAAAAAGATCAACGTGGGCAACAAGAGAAGTACTGGGACAAGGACAACAAAAAAGAGCTTTCCTCAGATATAAAGCCACCTGGAGACCAGAGGGCAGTAATGAATGTAAAAATAAGATTAGAGAGGCTAAGAAACTGGCCAGGAGAGCCAAAACAGATAAGATCAGGATTGCTGGGAATATGGAAATATTTGTATCAAACAGGCTTAAATGAGAAAAGGTGGGGGGCGAGGGCTGGTGAAAAGGCAGTTTAGATTTAACTAGTTGATGCAGAGGGTGGTGAGTATATAGCTGGAGTTAAAATTGCAGTCAAGGCCTAATCTGCATATTTAAAGAAGGACCCCGCTGGCTTTGATTGAACAGCTTTACCACCCATCCAGAAGTGCCGGTAAAATTTGGAAATGGTGGGACATCGGCAGTAAGTCATCCGCAATTTAGCTGCTAACCCACCTAGTTTCTGCCGGGCGAGTAGGGTTAAAATCCACTTCATTCATCTTCTCCGTCAATGCTTACTAAGATCAATTGAATCACAGAGCCAACAACCAACAGCACCCTCTGGTGTACATTTATCAGTACTGCAGCAACACGAGATCCATTCAACCAATTCCTGTTCAATGGAGCAGCCAAACAAGTGACAGCAAGTATGGAGTGACAACAACAGGTTTATTATTACTTATAGATTACTCTACTTTGGAGTAATTTCCTCAGAAGAAAAATCAAGGTAAAGATTCCAGTAAAACCACCATAAAATATTTAGCAGCCAGCTCTGGTGCATTATGGTAGAGAATTTGGCGGAATTGTCCGTTCAGAGGGAACTGTGAGGACATTTTGCGTGAAAAAGTGACAATGGAGGAAATTAATAAACCAAAGGGGGTGAAATTGTTTTTTGGCAGTAGCGAGAAACGGGCAACAGTGAATCGGCAGCTCCAGTGGATAGTCCGAAAATTACGCTTTGATATTATCAGAAAAAAATTGTTCCTGTCACATCCTCTGCCATTTTAAAGAGTCACTAATCTGTTTCAAATCCCAGTTAATGCCTGCATTAAAATAGCAGATAGTTGAACTTAATATGAATGGGTTAGCCTTTACAAATTGGAACTGATCGAATCAGGCCAATTTATTTACATTTTTTATTCCCTGTGTTGCCTTATATTCATCGCTTCAGTTTTTAGATGAGACCGCTGGGCATTGCAGACAAATGCAGTGACAGATATTATGTCAGGTATCAAACAAAGTTGCATGCGAATATTGAAATAAAAAATATGAATATAATCAGAGTCAGAGATCTGAAAGCTAATGTAATGAAGTGCACCGCAAATCAGAACTTCAGGCCCGATTTTAATTCCCAGTGAGAGTCTTACGGATGGAGGCTGAGGCGGATGGGAAACGGGAGATTTTAACTATCGGGCCTCATTTGCATGGGCCCCGTCAAATGTTTTATAAAACTGTTCCACCTGGGATAGTTTTCCTTAGAGCAGAGAAGGATAAGGGGAGATTTAATAGAGGTGTACAAAATCATGAAGGGTTTTGATAGAGTAAATAAGGAGAAACTATTTCCGGTGGCAGAAGGGTCGATAACCAGAGGACACAGATTTAACGTAATTGGCAAAAAAACCAGAGGCGAGATGAGGAGAAATTTTTATACGCAGCGATTTGTTATGATCTGGAAACCACTGCCTAAAAGGGTGGTGGAAGCAGATTCAATAATAACTTTTCAAAGGGAATTGGATAAATACTTGAAGGGGAAAAATTTGCAGGGCTACGGGGAAAGGGCAGGGGAATGAGCTAATTGGATATCTCTTTCAAAGAGCCAGCACAGGCACGATGGGCCGAATGGCCTCCCTCTATGCTGTATCGTTCTATGATTCTATATTCCTGGCACATGTTTGCGATACTTTACATATTTTAACGCAAGACTATCTCTTTCTAAATTATTTCCCACCTTTCCTTTTCCTCGGGTCTCTATCTGTCACGTACCAGCCCCAGCTGAGAGGATGGGAAACTGATACACTCCTAGCTCTTTGGTAGTGCAGCTCTGAAATAAGCTCTTTGCTGGCGTGCCTGTGGTATAACCGCTATGCACCATCAGGTGTTTAAAAGTGCCTGGGTTGTATTTCACGTGTCCTAGAAATAGTGAGGTTGCCTCATGGCGAGCTAAGAAACAATGGATAAAATTAACCCTTTTATTCTGGTTTGTTGTTGTTCTTTGTTTACATTCAAGCAAATAATCAAAATATATCGCCTAGAATTTCTGGGGTGGGGTTTCTCTGGTGGGAGATCAGCAGAACCCCTAGAGAAATGACTCAAATGGTTAAAAACGACCGTTTATGTAACTTCTCCAGGGTGTCCACCCACCTTCTGCCGAAGTTATGACAGGAGATTGAGAGAACACCGTAGAAATTCTCCACCATATATCCTATTACATTAATGAAGGAACGCCTCGATTTTAAAATTCTCATCTTTTTTTCAAATCCCTCCGTGGCCTCGCCCCATCCTATCTCTGTAACCTCCTCCAGCCCCACATCCCTCCGAGATCTCTGTGCTCCTTCAATTCTGGCCTCTTGCGCATCCCCGATTTTAATCGCTCCACCATTGGCGGCTGCGCCTTAATTGCCCAGGCCCGAAGCTCTGGAAATCCCCCAGTAAACCACTCCGCCTCTCTGCCTCTCTCTCCTCCTTTAAGATGCTCCTGAAAACCTACCTCTTTGACTAAGCTTTTGGTCACCTGTCCTAATATCTCCTTATGTGGTTTGGTGTCAAATTTTGTTTGATAACGCTCCTGTGAAGCGCCTTGGAACGTTTTACTACATTAAAGGCACTGTATAAATGCAAGTTGTTGTTGAAGAGCAAAATAAAAGCCTCTTAGCGACATTTTGGCCAGTCCTGGTCACAATGCCACAAAAAGTGGTGGACCTAGATTACTTTTATGTGAGCGACCTGATGCCAGAGCCTGTGGCGTAAGGCAGGATTGTTTGGAAGGGTTCGAATATGAGCTTGCCGGACCAAACAAAACTACTTCAAAAGGTCTACTTTAGAAATAGGAATTTCACAATAAGTTTCAAATAAAAACATTATTACTTCCATTAATCTAACAATTCAAATAAAACAAATGAAAAGAAAAAACAATCTTGTCCGACAAAAGCTCTAAGGCATGAATTCCAAATGTCGGTTTTGTGTTGCTGGTCTGCAATGTCCCAGGAAACGTTTAGAAGTGCAAGCCCCTGCCCAATGTCCCTGTCCATAACATGTTTCTAATGTGAGGACATTCTACTTTCAAAAGTGGGTATTAATTTATTCGTAGATTATTGTTTTTAAATTATATTATTAACTTAGTACTACAAACTGGGGCCAATTTTCATCTTCAAGCATAAGTCATTTTAATTCGGTTAGCACTTCTTCAACATCCATCTGTAACATTGGGGAGCCACATTTGCTCACAGTAAGATTCCACAAACAACAAAAGAGATGAATGAACAGTTACTCTGTTTTGATGTCATTGGTTGAGGTTGGACACCGGGAGAACTCCCTGATCTTCTTTGGTGCCATGAGATCTTTTCCATTCGCTCTTTCTGTACTGTAAACACCTCTGGGTCTATGGGTTGTAGATTGCCCCCACAGGGCCTCTATGTGCTTTCTTGCACAATGCCATTACCTACATGAAGAGGAAAGGATTCCACTCACTGGCGTCCCAGGATACCACAGAGGCGTCATGCAGTTTATGGCCCATGACACCTCTGTGGTACCCCAAGACACCAGTTGAGCATTGGTTTAATGGGGAACATGCATCCATCCAAGTAATCACCAAGTACACTACTGGCATGTTGACACAGTAATTCAAGTGCCTGTGTAGATCTGGGAGTGTCCTATTCTACAGCCAGGCTAAGGTTTCAAGGACTAAGGTTTCATGATAGTATGCTGTATGTTGCTCAACTTTGCCCTGCGAAGAGGCATAATCATGGAAACCCCACAGGACAGAGGCCACCGGGTAAAAGGGAGGCCCCCAGGCACATCAAGGAGACCACAAGGAGGATCAGAGGAGCGTGAAGAGGTTGCAAAACACAACCCAACGCCAACTGCGAGAGCCATATGGCAAGCTCCCATACAGGATACCTTGTAACTTGCCAACGTGGCCACTGCATCAATACTCCTGTCCACATCTTCCTCATGCCTTCCACGAATATGCTTTCACTACAGTGCCTTAAGTCTTGCAGGCAATTCACAAATATCATATTCCTGGCACAGGGAGGAGAATCCCACCTACAAAGTCAGCACACTATATGGGTCAAGTGAGTACTATTCTTGCACTGTCCCATTTTTGGACAGGCTTAACCCCCCCACCCCTGCCCAACTCCCAATCAGAAAATCTAGGCAATTACCTCCAAACAGCCTTTCCACTTTTATCAATGAATCTTAAAGATAGTGCATATACGCTTATCTCACAGCATGAAAATCTGTGGTGATTTATCTCCTGTGGCATCACTTTGAAAGCAGTTTGAATTTGTTTGCATGCATTTTTCTGGTGTGTATCTGAATCTGGCATTGATGAAGGTGACCGAGAGTGAGAGGGGTCCAATCTTTGCTACTTTACTGTCAGAATACATTTTCCATGTAGCTGGTGTTGACAGTTGTAGTGAGTTATGTGTGCGGGGAGCACGTTTGAATCTTATTCCTGCTTGTGCAAATTTGAATATGATACTAGTAAAGGTAGTGGGGGAGGGGTAATGGTTGAGAATGGAACGAATGTGTTGCGATTCCTGGCTGTTTGTGAAGACTGATATCTTGGCTTTACAAATTACCAAATTTAGGACCGTTAAGACCAAAATTGAAGCTAGTCTCAAAGAAGTCTGAATCTATACTCCGACAGACATTTTATAACAAATATAATGGAGATCTCTGGGGAATGAGTAAGTTCCATGTGCCTCTCAGTATGGATAAACACTCAGTAAAACTGAGTATGGTTGAAATGTGTTCATGCCTTGTGAACACTCAAGAGATTCAGCATAGGGCCTGTGAGTTAAGGATCAGTGCAGGTTTCCTGCGGCAAACAGTGCAACCATACATACCACGCTGAGAATCCTCTTCCAAAGCATCAGCTCAATCCCTTTTCCATCTGATGGATCTTTCCAGTATTAATTAGGCTTAGAAGGACAAGGTACCGAGTCATTCTCGCAAATGGTGTTCCACTGTGTAATTACAGAGTGAGAAACCCTTTTTCAATAAATGATCAGTAAACTATACAGCTTTTTCCACTGAAAGGAATCCATTAGCCAATTCTCATGATGCTTCCATGTGGGAATGATTACCACTTCATTACAGGGCTGGCTGGAGTCCATACGTTCAGGATGTGCTTTCTCCCATGTTTCTGAAGGAGAAATTAATTAAATATAATGTTATGTTGGATGCAAATGATGCGTAAAGATTGCGCTTGCGTTAAGCGATAAGAGATGACAATTAGCTTTCGCTATTTATACAGCAATTTTAAAAAAGTGCGAATAAGATGTTGGACAGCTGGCAATTTCCTGCTTTAATGCTTTAGGCTGTAACCGCCACAGGAAGGATCTGAAGCAGCTGTGTAATACTTACTTTCATTAAATACTGAGAGTCGAGGCCCAACAATGAAATCGGAATACCTGGCTGCATGGTCCCAGCATCTTTATAGCAGAATGGTCGGAAATGCAGTGGGACGGCTTTTTAAGGACCGATGCTTTGGCTGCTGTGCGCCTGGCCGCAGCTCGCACGGTGCATGCTGCGGTCAATCGGGAACCAACTTCACAAAGAGGACTGACACAGGCGTTTGGCTCCCGATTTGCATAAACGATGGGCCCTTACGCCAGTTTCAGGCGGGCGCCCTGGACGACTACAGGGCACCATGACCATATTTGGCCCTGCAGCTCCCGTTTTTCACCCGATTTGCGCAATTGAATTTCTAGGCTACTATTTTCAAGGGGTAAGGTGGTATTGCAAAGTCACCTGGAATGACTATCATCTTTCTTCAGAGGCCTTTGACCGTCGTAATTGAAATCTAAATGCATTTGGACCTGGTTTCAAATTTAAATCAGCTCAATCTGTATTTTGAATTTAAGGACAATGCACAGGGCAACACATTTCCTTGATAGGACTTAGAGCCACATCTGATTGCCTAATTGGTGATAATTTTTACCAGTGCGTCAAAGCATAGATCAAACCTTATTATAGGGCAATATTCTGACCTTTGAACTCTAAGACACGTCGATGGTTTCCTTGCTTTCACTCCTTGCTATTTAAGATTAAATTAAATTTGAAATTCCTCAACTTACAACTGGCAAATGAGGCTAAGGCATCGGGTTGGGTCTTTGGCTGTGTGCGCCTTCCATCAGGGAATAGATTGATGGAATATTATAAAATGCCTTTCAGGGCAAGGAAACCTCTTCCCCATTCCCAGTCTGGCCTATCCAAGACTCTAGCCTCACGCCATGTGGTTGACTCTTAATGCCCTCTGGGATACTTGGGATCGGCAATAGATACTTCATTTACCAGTACCACCTACATCCCAAGAACAAATGATAAAAAGTGGAAGTAGGTGGGCTTTGTGATAGAGAAGATATGAGGTCGGAACTCAACTTGAGGTTCCATAGGAGGGGGATGGAATTGGTGGCAAGGGTATGCAATTTGTGAGAGGGCCCAAATTAATTTGGTCTTCCCAATGTTGAACTGGAAGAAATTATGGTTCATCCAAGACTAGGGGTAAAATTTTCATAGGGTTTCTCCCGATCTCCTGCCATAATCCAAATTTACGGCAGGAGATCAGAAGAACCACCGTGGAAATTCTCCCTAGATGTCGGACAAGCTCAACATCCTGGGGGTCACCATTGACCAGAAACTTAACTGGACCAGCCACATAAATACTGTGGCTACAAGAGCAGGTCAGAGGCTGGGTATTCTACAGCGAGTGACTCACCTCCTGATTCCCAAAAGCCTTTCCACCATCTACAAGGCACAAGTCAGGAGTGTGATGGAATACTCTCCACTTGCCTGGATGAGTGCAGCTCCAACAACACTCAAGAAGCTCGACACCATCCAGGACAAAGCAGCCCGCTTGATTGGCACCCCATCCACCACCTTAAACATTCACTCCCTTCACCACCGGCGCACTGTGGCTGCAGTGTGTACCATCCACAGGATGCACTGCAGCAACTCGCCAAGGCTTCTTCGACAGCACCTCCCAAACCCGCGACCTCTACCACCTGGAAGGACAAGGGCAGCAGGCGCATGGGAACAACACCACCTGCACGTTCCCCTCCAAGTCACACACCATCCTGACTTGGAAATATATCGCCGTTCCTTCATCGTCGCTGGGTCAAAATCCTGGAACTCCCTTCCTAACAGCACTGTGGGAGAACGTTCACCACACGGACTGCAGAGGTTCAAGAAGGCGGCTCACCACCACCTTCTCAAGGGCAATTAGGGATGGGCAATAAATGCTGGCCTCGCCAGCGACGCCCACATCCCATGAACGAATAAAAAAAAGAGGCAGTGGGGGAGTTGAGCAGCTGGGAGTCTATGGATGATGTCTCCAAGGGGCGGCGTGTAGATGAGCAAGAGGAGGGGGGTCAAGGAAAGATCCTTGGGAGACTCGGAGGTAATGGTCCAGGGCGGGAACGGAAGCCATAATATTCTCCATTTCAACCAGGCTGTCTGGTGATATGCCAGGTGGTGGCCAGCTGTTTGCCCTATGAGGGGGAGACAAGGCCATGAACATGTGTAACCCTTCCAGTATATTCTCACTGTTATGTCAGTGGGGATTGACTGGAACGATCAGAACCTACACTAGACCCAGATATATTGGGTCCCGGCCTTTTGTTAAACTTTCCTCTACGGC
Organism: Heptranchias perlo; assembly: GCF_035084215.1. Lineage (NCBI taxonomy): Eukaryota > Metazoa > Chordata > Chondrichthyes > Hexanchiformes > Hexanchidae > Heptranchias > Heptranchias perlo. The sequence continues at coordinate 102,679,616 of NC_090329.1, read as the reverse complement.
CTGATAAGAGCAGAGTCTCCACACACAAGGCCATCGAGGTAGGAAGGGGCAGTTCCAACAGCAGCGTCTCCCAATGTCGAGGGTTCCCATCTACTGGGCCCTCAATGTGAACCTGGCATATGGTTGGAGGCAGTGGGCCAGATCAAAAGTGGGGCCCACCTGGGGTTCTAGGCTGGGACTGTGGCCCGGACCCCTGAAGACTAAATCTTTCTACAGCGGCCCCGGTCTTTCCAGTCTCTTCACGGGGCAGGCACACTAGATACACCCTATGGGCGGCATTGGGTGCCCGCCATTGGCATGCAATCTCCCTCCGATCCTGGAAAGTCCTCCAGGGTCCGCTGCGGAGTTATCCATCAGGTATTTTGGTACTTATTCCACGAAGTGCTCGAAGGCAGAATTTTGGGGTGAAGATATTGCACCAATGTTACCTTTACAAAGCAGCTGGTTTTAAAAGCAAGATAGGCACAGACAAGTGGTCACAAATAATGCTGTCAAATAATTTTTAAAATATCACAAACATTGGATCTTTTAGGCAATATTTTTATAATCGATTTCCTTGTATGATGTAAACATGTTTATGATTTACTACACTGAGTGCACAGGCCACCCTTTTCCCCACGGAAGCTATAACTGAGATCCAAAACTAAGCATTTAAACATTACAAAGACCGTCTTTAAAAATACTTTATATTTGTAGCTGTAAAAGCAGAGAGTTTTTAATGTAAATTTCCACTTAGGGATTAGCACTATGGCAACCAACCAATTGCTATAGGGAGAAGAGGTGAATATAGTTTTCAGTATGGAGCTTAATCAATGGAAGTTATTCGGGTCAAATAATTGCTCAGAATAATTCTTTTTGGAACGGTTTCAAAGACGTGATCTTCACGGCAAAGCATTTACGCAACATTTTGCTGTGAATTTTGGGATGGAGGTGATGGAGGTGGTGAGCTGGGCAGGGTCACCACTAGGAATTGTGCAAACCTGTGCAGTTGCGCTGGGCCCCAAGCCAGTTAGGGGTCCCGGGAAGATGCAGTGAATGGACACCTACGCTCCATGGGACACGCTGACGGCCAATATAGCACCAAGCACATTCGGGAGGGTTATTTAATTTTTCTGCCGCTTTGTTGTCATATATTAAATAAGCAACCTGCCTTTATATTGTTTTTAAAAAAAAATTTTTGCTTCTGGGAAAGCAAAGGGAATTTCAGGCACTCGGTCCCAACGGCAGAAATGATTGGGAGTGTGTCCCGGGCGGGAGCCTTGGGTCATGGCCGAACTTTAGGCGCTGATTCCAGGGATAGATGTTCACTCACTTTAGGGCTGCTGGTGAGTGTAGGGGGTCTGTCACTGGAGTCCCATAGAACGAAAGGATAAGGGGGGAGTGGAATCAAGTCAGTGAGAGAGATCAGGTCAGAAAGAGAGAGAGAAAATGAAATGGAGTACAATCCACTCACACCCTGAGTTCGGGGTTACAATGCTCTCTCTCTCATTCTGTCTTCAGGGTATTTATCGAGTAAAGGGGCAATTACTGAGTGAGAGTGTGAGCGAGAGAGAGAATGCAAGAGAATGAGTGCGTGAGCTTCAATGTGTTTGAGTGAATATGAGAGTGTGAGAGAGAATGAGTGAGTGTGAGCCTGAGTGAGAGTGAATGAATGAGTGTGAGAGAGTAAGTGAATATGAGAGTAGGAACATAGGAACATAGGAACAGGAGTAGGCCATTCAGCCCCTCGTGCCTGCTCCGCCATTTGATAAGATCATGGCTGATCTGTGATCTAACTCCATATACCTGCCTTTGGCCCATATCCCTTAATACCTTTGGTTGCCAAAAAGCTATCTATCTCACATTTAAATTTAACAATTGAGCTAGTATCAATTGCCATTTGCGGAAGAGAGTTCCAAACTTCTACCACCCTTTGTGTGTAGAAATGTTTTCTAATCTCGCTCCTGAAAGGTCTGGCTCTAATTTTTAGACTGTGCCCCCTACTCCTAAAATCCCCAACCAGCGGAAATAGTTTCTCTCTATCCACCCTATCTGTTCCCCTTAATATCTTATAAACTTCGATCAGATCACCCCTTAACCTTCTAAACTCTAGAGAATACAACCCCAATTTGTGTAATCTCTCCTCGTAACTTAACCCTTGAAGTCCAGGTATCATTCTAGTAAACCTACACTGCACTCCCTCCAAGGCCAATATGTCCTTCCAAAGGTGCAGTGCCCAGAACTGCTCACAGTACTCCAGGTGAAGTCTAACCAGGGTTTTGTATAGCTATAGAGTATAGCTATAGAGTAAAAGGTTCTTTATCTGAATGTGGCAGCATTCGTAATAAGATAGATGAATTGACGGCACAAATAGAAACAAATGGGTATGATCTCATGGCCATTACAGAGACGTGGTTGCAAGGTGACCAAGGTTGGGAGCTAAATATTCAGGGTTATTTAACATTTTGGAAGGATAGGAAAAAAGATAAAGGTGGCGGGGTAGCTCTGTTAATAAAGGATGAAATTGGTATAATAGTGAGAAATGATCTTTGCTCAGAAGGTCAAGATGTCGAATCAATTTGGGTGGAGGTAAGAAATAGCAAGGGAAAGAAATCACTGGTGGGAGTTGTATATAGACCCCCTAACAGTAGCTACACTGTAGGGCAAAATATAAATCAGGAATTAAGGCTGGCTTGTAAAAAAGGTAATGCAATAATCATGAGTGATTTTAACTTTCACATAGATTGGACAAATCAAATTGGCAAAAATATCCATGACGAGGAGTTCATACAGTGTATTAAGGACTGTTTCTTAGACCAATATGTGGGGGAACCAACCAGGGAACAGGTCATTTTGAATCTGGCAATGGGTAACGAAACAGGATTAATTAATGATCTCAAAGTAAAGGATCCCTTGGGAAGCAGTGATCATAACATGATAGAATTTCACATCCAGTTTGAGAGCGAGGATCTTGGGTCTGAAACTATTGTATTAAACTTAAATAAGAGCAAATATAAAGGAATGAAGGCGGAATTGGCTAATTGGGTAAACAGATTAGATGGTATGATGGTGGATAAGCAGTGGCAAACATTTAAAAAGATATTTTATGACTCGCAACAAAAATATATCCCTGTGAGGAGGAAAGACTCCACAGAACGGGTGAACCAACCATGGCTAACTAAGGAAGTAAAGGATGGTATCAGGTTAAAAGAAAAAGCATACAACATGGCAAAGATTACTGGTAAGCCCAAAGATTGGGAAAACTTTAAAAACCAGCAAAGAATGACTAGAAGAATAATGAAGACGGAGAAAATAAATTGAGAGTAAACTAGCAAGAAATATAAAAAACTGACAGTAAAAGCTTCTACAAGTATATAAAAATGAATAGGGTAGCTAAAGTAAACATTGGTCCCGTAGAGGATGAGACTGGGGAAATAATAATGGAAAACAAAGAAATGGCAGAGGAATTGAACAGATTTTTTTTTCTGTCTTCACAGTAGAAGACACTAATAACATACCAATAATAGTCGATAATCAAGGGGCAAAGGGGAGGGAGGAACTAAAAACAATCACTATCACTAGAGAAAAAGTACGAGGTAAACTAATGGGTCTAAAGGCTGACAAGTCCCCTGGACCTGATAGCTTGCATCCGCGGGTCTTAAAGGAAGCGGCTACAGAGATAGTGGATGCATTGGTTGTAATCTTCCAGAATTCAATAGATTCTGGAAAGGTCCCAGCGGATTGGAAAACTGCAAACGTAACACCCCTATTCAAGAAGGGAGTGAGACAGAAAGCAGGTAACTATAGACCAGTTAGCCTAACATCTGTCATTGGAAAAAGGCTCAAATCCATTATGAAGGAAGCAGTAGCAGGACATTTGGAGACTCAAAATACAATCAAGGAGAGTCAACATGATTTTATGAAGGGGAAATCATGTCTGACAAATTTATTAGAGTTCTTTGAGGAAGTAACGGACAGGGTAGATAAAGGGGAACCAATGGATGCAGTATATTTGGATTTCCAAAAGGCATTCGATAAGGTGCCACATAAAAGATTACTGCACAAGATAAGAGCTCATGGTGTTGGGGGTAATATACTGGCATGGATAGAGGATTGGCTAATTAACAGAAAACAAAGAGTCGGGATAAAAGGGTCATTTTCAAAATAGCAATCTCTAACTAGTGGGGTGCCGCAGGGATCAGTGCTGGGGCCTCAACTATTTACAATATATATCAATGACTTGGATGAAGGAACAGAATGTCTTGTGGCCAAGTTTGGTGATGATACAAAGATAGGTGGAAAAGCAAGTTGCGATGAGGACACAAAGTGTCTGCAAAGGGATATTGACAGGTTAAGCGAATGGGCAAAAATTTGGCAGATGGAATATAATGTGGGAAAATGTGAAGTCATCCACTTTGGGAGGAAAAATAAAAAAGCAAAATATTATTTGAATGGAGAAATACTACAAAATGCTACGGTACAGAGGGATCTGGGTGTCCTCGTACATGAAACACAAAAAGTCCGCGTACCAGGTGCAGCAGGTAATCCGGAAGGCAAACGGAATATTGGCCTTTATTTCTAGGGGGATGGAGTATAAAAGCAGGGAAGTCATGCTCCAACTGTACAGGGTGCTGGTGAGACCACACCTGGAGTACTGTGTACATTTCTGGTGCCCTTATTTAAGGAAGGACATACTTGCATTGGAGGCAGTTCAGAGAAGGTTCACTAGGTTGATTCCGGGTATGGAAGGGTTGTCGTATGAGGAAAGATTGAACAGGTTGGGTCTATACTCATTGTAGTTTAGAAGAATGAGAGGAGATCGTATCGAAACATACAAGATTCTGAGGGGACTCGATAGGGTAGATGCTGAGAGGATGTTACCCCTCATGGGGGAATCTAAAACTAGGGAGCATAGTCTCAGAATAAGGGGTCGCCCGTTTAAGACGGAAATGAGGAGGAATTTCTTCTCCCAGAGGGTCGTGAATCTTTGGAATTCTTTACCCCAAAAAGCTGTGGAGGCTGAGTCATTGAATACATTCAAGGCTGAGTTAGACAAATTTTTGATCAGCAAGGGAGTCAAAGGATATGGGGAAAAGGCGGGAAAGTGGAGTTGAGGTAAAAATCAGATCAGCCATGATCTCATTAAATGACGGAGCAGGCTCGAGGGGCTGAATGGCCTACTCCTGCTCCTATCTCTTATGGTCTTATGGTCTTATAAGGTGTGAGTTACTGAGTGTGAGAGGGAGCGAGCAAATCAGTGAGAATGAGTGAGAGTGCGAATGAGTAAGAGAGTGAGAGACATTATACAAGACTTAACTGCAGCTAAAGCACGAGAAGCTAGTTTCTGAGGTCATATGGATCATATACTGAAATGACGTTGATGTTTCATGACCTTTACAAAGATTCTATGTCATTTACTCTTGTGTTATCTATGGCTTATCATTTTGTCAACTATTTTTATATTACCTATTGCAAACATGCTTTTTCACGATCGTAGGTGTGAATTTGCCTAGTAAAATGTAACGGCCTCAAACTGACCCTTTGCATGGGGCTCCCGCAAAGCAAATGCCACCCCCTGAACAGGGGATGCATGAGAATTGCCCAGGGTGATGTGACCTACCTTCAGGTTTTACTCCTTCTATGTGAAGTCACCCCTGGCATTTTCTCTCCAGCAGCACTGATTAAGGTAAAGACTCGCTGTGTGGGGAATCACGGGCACAAGTACACATCACACCCTATCATAGCTGTACATTTGATGCTGCACTTTCTACCTCTTACCTCAACTTGATGAATAGGTTTTAACATTCAGTGGCAATTCTTTAGTGAATAGTTAATCAGTGGAAGTTATTTTGGTCAAGTAATTGCTCAGAATAATTCTTTTTGGAACAGTTTCAAAGACGTGATCTTTATGGCTAAGCATTTACACTGCATTTAAATATTTTACTGTGAATTTTGTACTGGATGTGATGCAGGTGATGCGATGGGTTAGCACACTATCCTTTCACCTCTGGGATATGAGCTTGAATCGAGACCAGACCAATGGGATGAAAATTTCCTCTATCTGCCAGCTGTAAGGGTCTTACATCAAGTGTCAGCTTGGCTTAGTGGTAACACTCTCATCTCTGAGTCAGATGATAATAGATTCAAGCCCTACTGCAGGACTTGAGCACACAATCTATGCCAACACTTCAGTACAGTACTGAGGGAGTGCTGCGCTGTCAGAAGTGTCATCTCTTGGAGGCCCCATCTGCTTCTTTAGGATCCTATGGCACTATCTGAAGAAGAAGAGAAGAATATTGGAGAGGAGACGAATCCTGAAGTGGCCCAGAGAAAGATGAGAGAGGTTGTGACGATTAAAAGGAAGATTTCAGATAAGTTGTTAAGCTAAAAGGAAACAAAGAACCAGGGTCTGATGGGGTATATTCTAGGATCCTGATGGAGTTGATGAAAGCAATTGCAGCGGCTCTATTGAGTGTGTCAGTGGACTGAAGAGTGGCCAATGCAGTATCCATTTGTAAAAAGGGAAATAGAGCTAATCCAATTAATTACAGGCCAGTTAGCTTAACATCTGTGGCGGACAAAATCCCGATTTTAACCTGGGGCGCGAGGCGAGAGTGGGGCAAGTGGCAAGTTTGCCCTGAGTCGCCGGCATGAGGCCCGGATCATTGTAACTCCCAGGCCCCATTACCATAGTGCAAGCCTGACTCTCGCTCAAATCAGATTTGAGCGAGAGTCAGGCTTGCACTGTTGTAATGGGGCCTGGGAGCATGGCGAACGCAGCAGGTGGTCACCGCCGGGAATTCATGGGAGTGGTCCCTGGTAATCAGATGAGTGGATCGGGGGGTGCCGGACACGATAGCATCAGGAGAGGTGGGGGGAAGCCCGGGGCAGGAGAGGCTCAAGATTTCCTTGTTGGGCCTTTGTGGGGCCCGGAGAAACCATTAAACAACAAAATTAACTTACCTTCTCAGCCATTTTCTGCACCTGCTGCTCCTGACATGACGTAAAAATCACATTGGGGTCTGAATGATGTCATCAGTCCCCGACTTTTGCATGTCAACAAGGCCCTTGCCCGCTTAGGGCATGGGTCCTGCACGCTGCCCAAAACGCAGCCATTAAAATGGCGTGAGTGTGTGGAATAGGCGAGTATCACGCTGTCGATGTTTTAACCCTCAACGCATTTAAAAAATGACTGGATGTGCACCTGAAGAGCCGTGACCTGCAGGGCTACGGACCAAATGCGGGAAAGTGGGATTAGGCTGGATGGTTTCTTTCTCAGCCGGCGCGGACACGATGGGCCGAATGGCCTCCTTCTGTGCCGTAAATTTTCTACGATTCTATGATTCTAACCCCACATGCCCTATTCTCGCGGCCACATGTTGTTAAAATCGAACCTTTAGAGTCTTCGATTAAGGATGAAATTGTTCAAGATTAGATTGAATAGATGGTGAAGGAAAAGAGTTGAAGGGATATGGGAACAGTGTGGGTATCAAATGAAATAAATTACTTTTGGTTTTTGGTGATGTTGTTTGAGGGATAAATGTTGGCCAAGACACCTTCCCTGATCTTAGAAATTACCACATGGAAACAGGTCATTCAGCCCAACCAGTCCGTGTTAGCATTTACCCTCCACCCTGTTCCCATATCCTTAGTTAAGGCAAAATTTAGCACTAAATTAGCTGTCTCGCAGAGAAATGCTAAAGATTGGACTTCTCATATCTGGTCACTCCAGAGACTTGAGTACATAATCTAGGATGTCACTCTAGTGCAGTACTGAGTGCTTCACTGTTGGAGGTGCCGTCTTTCAGATGAGCTGTTAAACCAAGGTCCCACCAACCCTATCAGTTGGATGTAAAAGATCCCATGGCAGTATTCAAAGAAGACAATGGAGTTCTCCCAGTGTCTTGGCCAAAATTTATCCCTCAACCATTATGACTAAAGCACTTTAATTGGTCATTTAACTCATTGCTGTTTATGGGACCTTGTTGTGCGCAATGTGGCTGCCATGTTTCTCTACATTACAACAATGTCTACACTTCAAAAGTACTTCATTGGCTGTGAAGCATTTTGGGGCATCCTGAGGCCATGAGAGATGCTATATAAATACAAGTTCTTTCTTTCTTTTACTGCTCCCAAGTGACTATTATTCATGTTTGAGTCCTGACAGTGAATGTTGGCAAACCGTTTGACCATAGGAGTCATCACAGCTGATCCAATCCTGTCGTTGTCCAATAGCCACACAATTACACTTCCAGCAAGAACCCCGGCCATTTTTCTCTTCCTTTATCAAGGGCATTGAGACGAGTATTTGATGCTTCATCACCGCCCTGGCTGAGATCATCTGATACAATTCAGACCAGAGGTCGAACCTGGGACTCTCTTGATCTCTATGGATCGGCTACTTATTAGATAAACTCAAGGATTTGTCACCTGTTTTTTATTCCTTTCTCCCACTGCATACATACTCAGAACTTAACACCCCTGTGAAAGCCATGTTTGGGGCTATAAAATTTAAGTGATTACTTAAAATTTTAAAGAGGGCATTTTCATTTGCAAAAATCCTGGGTGTGTTTAAACAGGAGGCCAAGTGGGAAATTTAAAATAACCACAGGTATGCAATCCAAAGGTCACACAGAACGTTGCAAACACTCACATGTGCAGAAGAATCTGTGACCTCTTGTTAGTTGATTTTTTTCAACCCTTTATGAGTTTTCAAATATTCATAACATTGCAAACAACTCTCAAGAAACCACGAGTTAGAACATTACAAGGAAGCATGGAGATTAAATTAGTCCCAATGACATTTGTAATGAATGTTTTATTGACATTGTGTGAAATACCTCTGTGCACTATGTTAATGAATTTCTCTATTTACTTTAAGTTGACTAACAAACGTGTTAAAATAACACAAGGAGAAAATTCACCTGGGCACAGTAACATGTCTTTCACCAATATCACTGAGAGAAAATTTTTGCTGATATGACCAAGAACATCAAAGTGAAAACACAGGCTCAGAACTTCCTCGGAGGTTCTATAGCAGTAACTTTGTTGGAAATCCCATTTACAAATGTAAAAAATGGTTTCCACACCACGACCGACAAAGTTCCGGCAGTGCAACAGTAGGAATTCGGAGCCACAATGCTATGCGTGTAGCAGTATTCCTAGGGCTATGTAGAGGTTACCAACCCTCCTGGATTGCCCTGGAGTCTCCAGGAATTGAAGATTAATCTCCTGGACACTGCTGTGAGCAATCCAGGAGAAAAATCATAGGACTACAGGGGAGGGGCACTGAGCCTTAGCAATCTGGCTGTAGAAGCCCACGCAACTCAGCTTTATTTGTGTTTATATCTGCTGCTTTGTTCTGTTTGAATTTTGTGCACCTGGAGCTTTGGAACGGGCTGTTCTTTGCACTGCTGCTCATTGGTGTTTAAATCCTAAATCACAACACCAAGGCCTGTTGGTCTCAGCAACTCGAGATATATGCAAATTAATGGAAGCATAGATTTAAACTTTATATGTGGTTGCCAAGGTACTCAGCCCATGAAGGCTAAAGATTGGACACCCCTACTCAAGGTACTGAGACAAGTGAACTAACCTCAGCCTGGATTTCCAAATCAGCTTAACCTGAACTGACCTCTATCTGTTTAATTGGATCAGTTCTGAACCTGGTTAATAATTGTGGAGGTAAAGTCTATAGGATGGGTGAATACTTTCAGCTGCACTCCAGATATTTTACAGGTGTGGATTTCAAGTTCTTGGCAAACAGAACAATTTCTTTAAAAGATATCTGACTGGAGCTTGGACTGAGGGCACAACACACTTTGTAACTTTTTCGCCCAGTGCTGTGCTGAACTCTAATGGCTACTGTTTGTTAGGGAAGCTGCCTTTATGATTTTCTTTTTATCACCAATTTTCACCCCTCTTGCCCTGAAGGTGCTGACTTATAGTGAGTACGATTCCATGACTAACCCCCAGGTAAGTAGCTATTCCTCATGTCTGATTCAAGGCAGTGAATGTTCAACCATAGGAGCATTTTAGCTGAGCCTAAATGTGTCGTCACTCGATATCCACTTTGGCGCACTTTCCAGCATGGAACACTGACTAGCAAGGAATACTGAGGCCAATTCTGGTACAGGCTGCAAACAACCTGCAACCTACTTGCTCAGTATGATTTAGAAGCTAAAGAAAGAAGGACCTTGTATTTATATATAGCATCTTTCACATCATCAGAGTATCAGAAAGCATTTCATAGTCAACATTGTCACTATTGTTTTGTAGGTAAATCCGCAGTCAATTTGCGTACAGCAAGGTCCCACAAAAAACAATAAGATAAATGATCTGGTTTTTTGGTGGCGGTGATTCCCTTGCTTTTCTTCAAATAGTGCAGTGGGATCTTTTGCATCCACCTGAACAGGCAGATGGGGCCTTTGTTCAATGTCCCATCTGAAAGATAACATTGTTGACAGTACAGTACTGATACATAGGGGTTGATGTGTGAGAATAGTGTGAGGAAAGGGTTAAGATCAAGCCGAATCCACTGAGGCCTCACTGTTCCCGCACGGTTACATTTTATCTTCACCAACTTTGAAGTTGGCCGAGGATCCCGCTGCAGGCAAATGAGGGCCTCATTTAAATGTAAAAGTCACGGCCCGATGACACGTCAGTGCCGTGATGTGATTTTTATGAAGACTCGGGGGGGATGGCTGTCCGGTGTCAAAGTCGCCAGAGAAATCTGGCAGGATGCAGCAGAATGGCCATAAGAGGCCAAAATAAGCAAGAATTTTGAATCTTTGGAGAAGCAGGAAGAAACCCTGGGCCATCCCTCTCCCTCCCCACACTGGCATCTGTTTGGGAACCTCCCCCCACCCCCCGCCAACACTTACCTTATTCCGATGCTCGTTCCCATAGGTTCCCCGAGGCGGCCAGCTCCCGACTCAATTCCCGCTCCCGCCCGCTGGCCTTGGCATCATTCCCACCGCCTTCGAGCAGGACACCGAACTCAATTATTCAAATGTGGCCCTTAAGTTAAAATGAGCTGGACCTTGCTTCTTTCATAACTGCCGGGTGCACCGTCCGCTTCGGTCCTCCCATCCACCGTACCCCCCCCACTTTAAAATTGGTGCCTTAGTGTCAGCTTAATTTATGCACTTAGCCCTTGGAGTGGAGCCTGAACCCATAGTCCTCAGACAGAGAGTTAAGAGTGCTACCACTGGGCCAAACTGACTCACTGAAGGGGTGTTACTCTGGAGATGGTGGATCCTGTCGGTTGGTTCCCGAGCAGACTGTCAATGTCATTTGGCAGAACGCCTCATCGCCAGAGCTTTCAAACAAGCACCAAGACCTAGCTTGGCTGGTGGTGAGAAGGGCCCTTCCCGTCAGATCCTTCATGCACTCCCGGACTCTCAGCGCCACCGCGCGCTGTCCCAGAGGAGGCTGCGGTGGAGACGAGACCGTCAGCCATCTCCTTCTGGAATGTGCCTTTGCAAAGAAGGTCTGGAGAGAGATGCAGTGGTATCTGTCCAGGTTCATCCCGAGCAGTTCCGTAACACAGGATTCTGTGCTCTACGGGCTGTTCCAGGGGATGCACACTGAGACGGACATCAACTGCTGCTGGAAGACCATCAACTCGGTGAAAGACGCCCTTTGGTCTGCCCGAAACTTGCTGGTCTTCCAGTGCAAGGAGCTGTCCTCGACCGAGTGTTGCAGACTGGCACATTCCAAGGTCCAGGACTACGTGCTCAGGGACGTACTGAGAATGGGTGCAGCCGCCGCAAAGGCTCTGTGGGGAAAGGCAACCATTTAGAGCCTTCCCGCCATTGTATACCGAGGGGCTGCAATCAGGGAAAAACCCTCAGGCAGAATGTAAAATTCAAATTGGTGTAATGTAACTGTAATGAATCTGCAATGAATCTGTAATGAATCACCTGTATTGATTGTGATGCAATGAGGCACCCTAGAGTGTCATGAACTGTAAATTATGTCCAATGTGTTTCATTGAACTGTACTTGATGTAACCTGCAAATTGTATAATCGATATTGTGTACGTTTGGAATGTGATATGACAACTGTATTGTATGTACTGCTGCAAATTTTATGAATAAAGTATATTTTTTGAAAAAAATGTTACTCTGAGCTTTACTGCTATACACTGAAGTGGTGTTACTCTGAGCTTTACTGCAATACACTGAAGTGGTGTTACTCTGAGCTTTACAGCTATACACTGAAGTGGTGTTACTCTGAGCTTTACTGCTACACAGAAGTGGTGTTACTTTGTGCTTTACTGCTACACACTGAAGTGGTGTTACTCTGAGCTTTACTGCTACACAATGAAGTGGTGTTACTCTATAAAGTACTGCTATACAATGGAGTGGTGTTACTCTCTGTGCTTTACTGCTATACGCTGAAGTGATGTTACTCTGAGCTTTACTGCCACATAATGAAATGGTGTTACTCTATAAAGTACTGCTACATATTGAAGTGGTGTTACTCTCTGTGTATCACTGCTATAGATTAAAAGGATGCTACTCTTTTTAGAACTACTTCAACTAGAGAGCCAATAGTGAACCAGGAAACTGACATTTTTATTGACCAGTTTGGAAGTCATTGCTAAGTTTAAAGAACACATTGCAAACTGCTGAATGACATCAGACTTCTGGGAGTGCAGTAGATGGATGAAACAGAGAAATTAGCTTTACAGCTCATTCCTGTTAAGGCAATAACCTGCTTACCATAAAAGTGAAAGAGCCACTCACCGTAACAGGAATGCAACATGAAATATTAGAACATGCGTCCTGTGGTAGAAAGTCCTGGCACACTTTAAACTGTGGCAATAGTCATAACACTTGAAGCCATTGGGAATCCATTTGCAAAACTGCTGTCTCCCACAAATACCAATTTAACAATTTGGGATACTCACTCATTTAACTTTAGTTTGCCGAGTCTTGCTATTTTCCGCAGCTAATATCTTCTTTTTCAGTATTTCCATATCTTGAAGAGACCTTTCCTGGAGACCACATTTCTTCTCTTTATTTTTCCTTTTTTTTCTTTCTGCTTGTGACATTTTCTGCATGCACACAAGAAAAAATAAACAAATATGCTTAGAAATTACTGTCTGCCACATTAATGTGTGAATGCTCAATTTGTTCATGTTAAATTTCTTTTTCTACTATTTTAATTGTGTCTTTAAACCATTAGCACCTGTGTTAGGACAGGAAACAAAGAAATGTCTTCGAATCTTGTTACCCATTCATCTGCTAATATCCCCAGCAGTAATTTCTAGATTAACTAAAATGCCTTTCTTTATCTGGGGTAAATTTTTGTCTTCAGTGCGCCCACGTAGGGCTTCATATACCGTGAATGCATATTGAGAGTTCAAGAGCGTGCCCCCTCCCACCCATCTCATTGAAACATATAAAATTCTAACAGGACCAGACAGACTAGATGCAGGGAGGATGTTCCCGATGGCTGGGGAGTCCAGAACCAGGGGTCACAGTCTCAGGATACGGCGTATGCCATTTAGAACCGAGATGAGGAGAAATTTCTTCACTCAGAGGGTGGTGAACCTGTGGAATTCTCTACCACAGAAGGCAGTGGAGGCCAAGTCATTCGATGTATTCAAGAAAGAGATAGATATATTTCTTAATGCTAAAGGGATCAAGGGATATGGGGAAAAAGCAGGAAACAGAGTACTGAGTTAGATGATCCGCCATGATCATTTCGAATGGTGGAGCAGGCCCAAAGGGCCGAATGACCTACTCTTACTCCTATTTTCTATGTTTCTATGATTCTCTGCCCAATAAAATGAATGGATAGAAAACTGTAGGTGCATGTGCTTGAATTCCTGACAGATAATCCTGTCAGGTGAAGCTCGATCCCAGTGATGTTGAAGACAAAAATGTCTGTGTACCCTGGATTTTTTTTTAAAAGGCTGCACTATGATATTTATCATTTCCTGTTTAGTCAGACATTGTAGGGAGATTTTCCACTGTAGTTTCATTGGTTCCCCACCTAACTCCAACAAGCAGAATGGAAGGTTATTCCATCGCTGTTACGATCCGGAATGCACTGTCTGAAAGGGTGGTCAAAGCAGTTTACGGGGCTACGGGTAAAGAGCAGGGGAGTGGGACTAATTGGATAGCTCTTTCAAAGACCTAGCACAAGCACAATGGGCTGAATGGCCTCCTTCTGTGCTGTATGATTCTATGGGGGGAATTTTAACCCTCCACGATGGGTGCAAATGCTTCTACTTCCGGTTTAACCACGGCGGGTTGGTGGGCGGCCAAGTAACCCACTCTTGAGAGGTGGGTCAGTGATTATAATATTTAAATGAGGCTGCGTTCCTCAGATATTGGCAGCCATTTTAATTTAACGCTGGCCATCCAGGTTTCCCAGAACTCGAGAAACGCGGCAGCTGAGGCGAGAACTGCCGGCTCCACCAGGTAAGTGCTTTTCTAGCACTGCTTGGGGGCCACAAGGAGCAGGAGTGTTCCCCCCATGATGTCTCCCCCCACAATCTCTCCCCCCCCCACAATCTCTTCCCCCCCCCCCTACAATCTCTCTCCCCCACAATGTCACCATCCCCCATGATCTCTCCCTCCCTCCCGCCCTTCTAGCTTCCGCCCTGAGAACACCCCCCACCTCCACCAATCCACAATCTTCGCCATCCCCACACCTCCACTACTCGCCTTTAAACAGCCACCCAACCTCAAACAGACCATCGTTCGCAGCAAATTACCCAGCTTTCAAGAGAACAGCGTCCACGACACCACACAACCCTGCCACGGTAACCTCTGCAAGACATGCCAGATCATCGACACAGATACCACCATCACACGAGAGGACACCGCCCACCAGGTGCATGGTTCATACTCCTGTGACTCGGCCAACGTTGTCTACCTTATATGTTGCAGGAAAGGATGCCCCAGAGCATGGTACATTGGCGAGACCATGCAGACGCTGCGACAACGGATGAACGGACACCGTGCAACAATCGCCAGACAGGAGGGTTCCCTCCCAGTCGGGGAACACTTCAGCAGTCAAGGACATTCAGCCACCGACCTTCGGGTAAGCGTACTCCAAGGCGGCCTTCGAGACACACGACAACGCAAAATTGTCGAGCAGAAATTGATAGCAGAGTTCCGCACCCATGAGGACGGCCTCAACCGGGATCTTGGGTTCATGTCACGCTACACGTAACCCCACCAGTGAACAAAAGTTATCTGTTTTTAATATAACGGGTCATTTGCTGTCTTTCTCTTCCTTCCGGATATTTCTATGTTTCTGCCTCTCTCTCTCTGTTTTTTTTTTGGTTGTTTGTATATTCGGTGGCCCTGTAGGTAACACCTCTCTGTCTGCACACTGTGATTGCCTTGGCAACGGGCAGTTGGAAAGACTATCTGTAATCACCAGGTATTGTTCTGTGATTTATAAACGCGAAGGGTTCGAGGATTTCATTTCCACATTCACCTGAGGAAGGAGGAAGCCTCCGAAAGCTTGTGAATTTCAAATAAAATTGTTGGACTATAACTTGGTGTTGTAAAATTGTTCTCAATTGCTGGTGACCATCCCCAGCGGTCCCTGACTGTGGTGCTCTACAGCAGGCTTTCCCACCTGGCAGCCAGCCCGCCTCTCGATCTGGCCGCTGCCAGGCAGAAAACGGAATAAAACATTGACTGCCTTCCTGGTTTTTCCAGGATTCCCAGCTGCTGACACATGCCTCTGCTCCCTTCCCGCCTTCCCTGAAATATCAGGGCATATGATTCTATAATCAGCTCCCTGTCGCCCGCTGCAACCCCTGGGATTTTCTTTTGGAAGTGTAGTGGATTACTGAATGTATTCACTCTAATATGGGCCGGTGTACAAAAAGGACATTTTAAAAAAAAATCTTCAGCTGTCCCGAAGGTGATCCATTACATTACCTCTGGCTGGAATTTTTTTTAAAGTATAACAAAATGTCTCTAGCTGCCCTGGAGGCAGCCAGCCACGAGATGGCTGAGACCGACAGTAGCAATTTTCCTCCATCTCCCTGATGCAGGTGGGAATCCAAAATTCTTCAAATGAGGCTGGCTCCCGGAAAATTCGATCAACCATAATAGCTATAAATATTCCCTGAGGCTCTTGGAGAAAATATTCTCTAACTTGCAGGGATGCTTACCTTCCCTAATCATTTCTCTAAATAGCAATTGGTCAAGAACCATAAGGCGATAAGGCTTCTGAGAAATGGCTTTATTAAGACTTCACAAGCAACAACAACCACTTGCATTTATATAGTGTCTTTGACGTAGAAAGACATCCGAAGGTGCTTCCAGACCTCTATTCAGACAAAAATGGACATCCAGAAAAAGAAGGAGATATTGGGCTCGATTTTTGGATGTCCAAGCGGGTGGTTCGTGGTGGGGGGGCTGCGAAAATCAGGGATTCCCGGGGCAGGTCCGGAGCCCGGCTCCAACCCGCCCACTTCTGGGTTCCCCAGTGATGAGCTTAGATGGGCGCGCAGCCCCCGCATGTGGGACTCCCGCCGGCAATTAAAGCCAACGGGATCCCACTTAAGGCAATTAATGTGATAGTTCAGGTCGATAGCAGACCTGATTTGTAGGCTATTTTAGGAGGGGTGGGATTTTCAACTAAACGGAGAGTGTTTCTCCTACTGGGGGAAACACTCCCAGTTGAAATGGACGTGTTGCAGCCATCAGCCTGTGGCAACTGCAAAGGTCCATTTGACAGGTGGGGGGGTGGGGGAGACCCTCACTCATTGCAGGAGGGCACTCTGTCACTTTGGACAAAGTTTGGCCTCCACCACCCTCCTCCTAACAATAAAATTCACAAACTTGCAACCTCAACTCCGGTTGTGCAGACACATTTACCTACCTTGCGGACCCCCTCAAATGCACATCTTCCGGATGGGGGCCGCCATAGCTGCAGTCAAGACCTCCTCGGAGGATGAACAGCATCACCAGCCTCGCCGGCCACGCCATCCACCTCAGACATGTGGAGCTCCACAACACAGTGCTGTGACACATCCGCCTGCACAGCAGGAGGGAGGGCAACCGCAGAGAGAGATGCATCGCAGAAGGCACTACCCTCGCCATAGGGTCTACAGACTGAGGCTCAGCTTCCTGGACCTCTCTGAGCAGCAGTGCACACGGAGGCTCAGAGTCACTCGACATGTAGTCGTGGACATCTGCAGCCTCCTTCATGCTGAGCTGCTCCCGGCTGGCCCGAGCACCATCTTCTTACCTGTCGCTGTCAAAGTTACCACTGCCCTCAACAACTTCTCCTCCACATCCTTCCAGGGTGCCACCGAGGACATCGCCGACGTCTCTCAGTCGTCTGCACAAAAGAGCCCTGAAAATACACCTACACCCACTCTGCAGTGACACAATGGGTGTCATCAGTTGTGGGTCTTCATAGTGATCCTCAGGAAAGGGCATTATTGCACAAACCAGACAAGATTTGCAAAGACGTGGCAGTAGTGGTGACAATATAATATGTACTGTGAGTTGATCAGAAATCAAATATAAGTAAAAACCATGACAAACCCTCAAACACCCTTGTACATCCCCTTCATGCTCACGACACGTTTGCCTTACGCTTCCTACTACACATATGTGATGCATGCTCTGTGGCTGCAGCACAGGTAGTGGCAGGTTGAGTGAGGCTGACCGTGAAAGAGATGCATGAGAGGGTGAGTATGAGATAGAGCCATGAGATTGTATGAGGATTGGGTTGAGTGGTAGTGGTGGGATGAGTACTGGCGAGGTGAGTAAGTGCAGGTAAGATGAGGATGAGCTTTGAGTGGGTGTGAGGAGTGATGTGATAGAGTAATGTTGGCAGTGCAGAAGGAGATGTGGGGTGGGGGCAGTGATGTGGCAGACGGAGTGTAGGGGAATGAGTAAGTGTACTCACTTCGGCTGACCTACTTAGGTCATTGAAGCACCTCCTGCACTGTATGCAGGTGCATGATATGTTGGTGGTGCTGGTGACCTCCTGTGCCACCTCGAGCCAGGCCTTCATGGTGGCAGAGGCAGGCCACTTCCTCCTGTTCTCCGGGTGGAAGATCTTTCTCCTCCTCCTCACCCCATCCAGTAAGACCTTGAGTGAGGCATCATTAAACCCGGGAGCAGCCTTCCTCCTGGGATGCTCCATGCTGTAATTTTGCCTATTTTCTGCAGCATCAGTCAGTGGAGGACTGCCCCTTTAAATAGGGCTCCTCCAGGATTCAGCCTATGGTGCGGGTGCGCAGTCTGCCCGCTGCACAGCTTTCCAGCGCGAAACCCGAAAGCCAAGGTAAGTGCCTTCAATTAGGCTGCGATCGCGTCTGGAGCATCCCAAATTCACTGGGCGCGTTACCCACGCGCCCGGTCGACCCCCGCTGCCAACCCGCCTCCCTCCTAATAACGAGCCCATTAAGAGGGGCGACCAAAAGCAGGCTGGATTACCTTGCTGCACGTGCCAGGCAGAGCTCTTGTCATTCTAGAATACAGTTTACTTTTGAAGCATGACATATATCATCAAAATGTACTTTACAAGGTTACACACAGTCCAATAATCCTGTTCATAAGAGCCTAGTTCTGCACCTGGACTACCTCGCCCCTTCCATACCTGCAGATCTGAAGTAACACAGATTGTCCCTACTGTCCAATGTCTGGGTCCAGTAGATATTTCTTGGAGAAACTTACACACTAGTTTCCCTGGCACAGCAAAACCTCCAGATCATTCTTGGGAATTCCTAGTCTGCATGCATGTTGCTGCCAGAAATCTTTTGAAATATAAATCATACCAAGAGATAGCACTGATTCTTGGGGTTTTTATTATAGATGCACCAGAAATGTTTTCCAACCAAATTATATTGTGTGGGTTAGGGTGATTGGTGATTTGCCAACATCATTACTATATTCAGCTGCTACCTTCAAATAGGGAGAAACAGGTAATGACCAAAGTGTGGCAATCAGGGTCAGCACCTAACCTCGACTTCCTTGTTTCTTTTTCAGGCAAATAAGGGGACATTTTTCAAAACGTTTGCGGTTTCTTTTTGGCAATTTTAGTCCATTTGCGAAAAATGTGCATCACATCCCTGGCATTGCACACTTCACTGGAACTAACCGTCTTGTCTCTTTGACAAAAGAAAGGATGAACTTACATTTATATATTTTTTTATTCATTCATGGAATGTGGGCATCGCTGGCGAGGCCGGTATTTATTGCCCATCACTAATTGCCCTTGAGAAGGTGGTGGTGAGCCGCCTTCTTGAACCGCTGCAGTCCATGTGGTGACGGTTCTCCCACAGTGCTGTTAGGGAGGGAGTTCCAGGATTTGGACCCAGCGACAATGAAGGAACGGCGATATATTTCCAAGTCAGGACGGTGTGTGACTTGGAGGGGAATGTGCAGGTTGCCCTTGTCCTTCTAGGTGGTAGAGGTCGCGGGTTTGGGAGGTGCTGTCGAAGAGGCCTTGGTGAGTTGCTGCAGTGCATCCTGTGGATGGTGCACACTGCAGCCACAGTGCACCGGTGGTGAAGGGAGTGAATGTTTAGGGTGGTGGATGGGGTGCCAATCAAGCGGGCTGCTTTGTCTTGGATGGTGTCGAGCTTCTTCAGTGTAGTTGGAGCTGCACTCATCCAGGCAAGTGGAGAGTATTCCATCACACTCCTGACTTGTGCCTTGTGGATGGTGGAAAGGTTTTGGGGAGTCACTCGCCGCAGAATACCCAACCTCTGACCTGCTCTTGTAGCCACAATATTTATATGGCTGGTCCAGTTAAGTTTCTGGTCAATGGTGATCCCCAGGGTGTTGATGGTGGGGGATTCGGCGATGGTAATGCCGTTGAATGTCAAGGGGAGGTGGTTAGACTCTCTCTTGTTGGAGATGGTCATTGCCTGGCACTTGTCTGGCGCGAATGATACTTGCCACTTATGAGCTCAAACCTGGATGTTGTCCAGGTCTTGCTGCATGCGGGCACGGACAGCTTCATTATCTGAGGGATTGCAAATGGAACTGAACACTGTGCAATCATCAGCGAACATCCCCATTTCTGACCTTATGATAGAGGGAAGGTCATTGATGAAGCAGCTGAAGATGGTTGAGCCTATGACACTGCCCTGAGGAACTCCTGCAGCAATGTCGTGGGGCTGAGATGATTGGCCTCCAACAACCACTACCATCTTCCTTTGTGCTATGTATGACTCCAGCCACTGGAGAGTTTTCCCCCTGATTCCCATTGACTTCAATTTTACTAGGGCTCCTTGGTGCCACACTCGGTCAAATGCTGCCTTGATGTCAAGGGCAGTCACTCTCACCTCACCTCTGGAATTCAGCTCTTTTGTCCATGTTTGCACCAAGGCTGTGTTGAGGTCTGGAGCCGAGTGGTCCTGGCGGAACCCAAACTGAGCATTGGTGAGCAGGTTATTGGTGAGTAAGTGCTGCTTGATAGCACTGTCGACGACACCTTCCATCACTTTGCTGATGATTGAGAGTAGACTGATGGGGTGGTAATTGGCCGGATTGGATTTGTCCTGCTTTTTGTGGACAGGACATACCTGAGCAATTTTCCACATTGTCGGATAGATGCCAGTGTTGTAGCTGTATTGGAACAGTTTGGCTGGAGGTGCGGCTAGTTCTGGAGCACAAGTCTTCAGCACTACAGCCGGGATGTTTTAGGGGCCCATAGCCTTTGCTGTATTCAGTGCACTCAGCTGTTTCTTGATATCACGTGGAGTGAATTGAATTGGCTGAAGACTGGCTTCTGTGATGGTGGGGATACCGGGACGAGGCTGAGATGGATTATATAATGCCTTTCATGACCTCAGAACATCCCTAAGCGCTTTATAGCCAAGTACATTCTTGAAGTGTAGTCACTGTTAAGAACATAAGAAATTGGAGCAGGAGTAGGCCAATCGGCCCCTCGAGCCTGCTCCGCCATTCAATAAGATCATGGCTGATCTGATCCCAACCACAAATCTAAAGAACACAAGAAGTCGGAGCAGGACCCGGCCACATAGCCCCTGGGCCCTCTCCGCCACCCACAGGGCATTGACCGATCCGAACTCAGCTTCATGTCCAATTTCCTGCCCGCTCCCCATAACCCCTAATTCCCTTTACTTCTAGGAAACTGTCTATTTCTGTTTTAAATTTATCTAATGATGTAGCTTCCACAGCTTCCTGGGGCAGCAAATTCCACAGACCTACCACCCTCTGAGTGAAGAAGTTGCTCCTCATCTCAGTTTTGAAAGAGCAGCCCCTTATTCTAAGATTATGCCCCCTAGTTCTAGTTTCACCCATCTTTGGGAACATCCTTACTGCATCCACCCGATCAAGACCCTTCACAATCTTATATGTTTCAATAAGATCGCCTCTCATTCTTCTGAACTCCAATGAGTAGAGTCCCAATCTACTCAACCTCTCCTCATATGTCCGCCCCCTCATCCCCGGGATTAACCGAGTGAACCTTCTTTGTACTGCCTCGAGAGCAAGTATGTCCCTTCTTAAGTATGGAGACCAAAACTGTATGCAGTATTCCAGGTGCGGTCTCACCAATACCTTATATAACTGCAGCAATACCTCCTTGTTTTTATATTCTATCCCCCGAGCAATAAAAGCCAACATTCCGTTGGCTTTCTTGATCACCTGCTGCACCTGCATACCAACTTTTTGATTTTCTTGCACTAGGACCCCCAGATCCCTTTGTACTGCAGTACTTTCCAGTCTCTCGCCATTAAGAAAATAACTTGCTCTCTGATTTTTCCTGCCAAAGTGCATAACCTCACATTTTCCAATATTATATTGCATCTGCCAAATCTCCGCCCACTCACCCAGCCTGTCTATATCCCCTTGCAGGTTTTTTATGTCCTCCTCACTCTCTACTTTCCCTCCCATCTTTGTATCATCTGCAAATTTTGATATGTTGCACTCGGTCCCCTTCTCCAAATCGTTAATATAGATTGTAAAGAGTTGGGGACCCAGCACCGACCCCTGTGGAACACCACTGGTTACTGGTTGCCAGTCCGAAAATGAACCATTTATCCCAACTCTCTGCTTCCTGTTTGATAACCAATCCTCCACCCATGCCAGAATATTACCCCCAATCCCGTGATTTTTTATCTTAAGTAATAATCTTTTATGTGGCACCTTGTCGAATGCCTTCTGGAAGTCTAAATACACTACGTCCACTGGTTCCCCTTTATCCACCCTATACGTTATATCCTCGAAGAACTCAAGCAAATTTGTCAGACATGACTTCCCCTTCATAAAGCCATGCTGACTTTGTCCTATTAAATTATGCTTATCTAAATGTTCCGTTACTGTCTCCTTAATAATAGACTCCAAAATTTTACCCACCACAGATGTTAAGCTAACTGGCCTATAATTTCCAGCCTTCTGCCTACTACCCTTTTTAAATAACGGTGTTACATTAGCAGTTTTCCAATCTGCCGGGACCTCTCCTGAGTCCAGGGAATTTTGGAAAACTATCACCAAAGCATCCACAATCCCTACTGCCACTTCCCTCAAGACCCTAGGATGGAAGCCATCAGGTCCAGGGGATTTATCCGCCTTGAGTCCCATTATTTTACTGAGTACCATCTCCTGAGTGATTTTAATCGTATTTAGCTCCTCCCCCCCGAGAGTCCCCTGTTTGTCCAGTGTTGGGATATTCTTAGTGTCCTCTACTGTAAAGACTGAAACAAAATATTTGTTCAGCATTTTTGCCATCTCCATGTTTCCCACCATTAATTTCCCGGTCTCATCCTCTAAGGGACCTATGTTTGCCTTAGCCACCCTTTTTCTTTTTATATAACTATAGAAACTCTTGCTATCTGTTTTTATATTTTTTGCTAATTTCGTTTCATAATCTAACTTTCCTTTCTTAATCAATCCTTTAGTTACTTTTTGCTGTCTTTTGAAGAATTCCCAATCTTCTATCCTCCCACTAAGTTTGGCTACCTTATATGTCCTTGTTTTTAGTCGGATACTATCCTTGATTTCTTTACTTAGCCACGGATGGCTGTCATTTCTTTTACACCCTTTTTTCCTCAGTGGAATATATTTATTTTGAAAGTTGTAAAATAACTCCCTAAATGAACACCACTGCTCATGTACCGTCTTACCCTTTAATCTATTTTCCCAGTCCACTTTAATCAATTCCGCTCTCATACCATCATAGTCTCCTTTATTCAAGCTCAGTCCGCTTGTTTGAGAATCAACCTTCTCACCCTCTAATTGGATATGGAATTCAACCATGTTGTGGTCGCTCGTTCCAAGGGGATCCTTAACTAGGACATTATTAATTAATCCTGACTCATTACACAGGACCAGGTCCAAGGTTGCCTGCCCCCTTGTAGGATCAGTTACATACTGCTCAAGAAATCCATCCCTGATGCACTCAATGAACTCGTCCTCAAGGCTGCTCTGCCCAATTTGATTTGTCCAGTTAATATGATAATTAAAATCCCCCATAATTATGGCTGTTCCCTTATTACATGCCCCGACTATTTCCTGATTAATACTTCTTCCAGCAGAGTTGCAACTATTAGGAGGCCTATATACTACGCCCACTAATGTTTTTTTTCCCTTATTATTCCTTATCTCCACCCAAACTGTTTCATTATCTTGATGCTTTGTCCCAATATCATTTCTCTGTATTACAGTGATTCCTTCCTTTATTAACATAGCCACCCCACCTCCCCTTCCTTCCTGCCTGTCCTTCCTGATTGTTAAATACCCTGGCATATTTAATTCCCAGTCGTTGTCACCCTGCAGCCATGTTTCTGTAATGGCCACAAGATCATACCCATACGTAGTTATTTGTGCCGTTAACTCGTCCATTTTATTACGAATGCTACGTGCATTCAGATAAAGAACTTTCAAATCTGTTTTGTGACGCTTAGTTCCTGCTTTTTCCTTTTTTAACACTTTACCTATTACTCCATACCTTCTGTCCCTTCCTGTTACGCTTTCCTCTCTCTCCCTGCTCAGGTTCCCAACCCCCTGCCACTTTAGTTTAAACCCTCCCCAACAGCACTAGCAAACACTCCTCCTAGGACAGCGGTCCCGGCCCTGCCCAGGTGCAGACCGTCCGGTTTGTACTGGTCCCACCTCCCCCAGAACCGTTTCCAGTGTCCCAGGAATTTGAATCCCTCCCCCTTGCACCATTCCTCTAGCCACGTATTCATTTGAAATATCCTCCTATTTCTACTCTGACTAGCACGTGGCACTGGCAGCAATCCTGAGATTACTACCTTTGAGGTCCTATTTTTTAATTTACCTCCTAACTCCCTATATTCTGCTTTTAGGACCTCATCCCCTTTTTTACCTATATCGTTGGTGCCTATGTGCACCACGACAGCTGGCTGTTCGCCCTCCCCCTCCAAAATGTTCTGTAGCCGCTCCGAGACATCCTTGATCCTTGCACCAGGGAGGCAACACACCATCCTGGAGTCTCGGTTGCGGCCGCAGAAACGCCTGTCTATTCCCCTTACAATTGAGTCCCCTATCACTATAGCTCTGCCACTCTTTTTCCTCCCAGCCTGTGCAGCAGAGCTACCCGTGGTGCCAGGAAGTTGGCTGCTGCTGCCTTCCCCTGATAAGTCATCCCCCCCAACAGCATCCAAAGTGGCATATCTGTTTGAGAGGGGGATGGACACAGGGGACCCCTGCACTACCTGCCTGCATTTCTTACTCTTCCTGGTGGTCACCCATTCACTTCCTGCCTGTATACCCTTTACCTGCGGTGTGACCAACTCGCTAAACGTGCTATCCACGAGTTTCTCTGCATCGCGGATGCTCCACAGTGAGTCCACCCGCAGCTCCAGCTCCGAGATACGATCGGTCAGTAGCTGCAGGTGGACACACTTCCCGCACACATGGTCGGCAGGGACACTGGTAGTGTCCATGACTTCCCACATCTTGCAGGAGGAGCATATCACGGGTGCGAGGTCTGCTGCCATGACTTGCCTTAGCTGAGTTACCCCTTTTAAATTACGTTGAAATTAGAAAATGTTAACTATACTAGGGACCTAGGTTCACTAAAAAAAAAACACTATCTGCTATAAAACCTGCAGATCTTCCCTTTCTTATTACTTTACTTACAGTAAAATGGTAGAAATACTCACCTGAACCTACTCACCAATCAGCTGCCTCCCCTGTTGTTGACTACTATGATGTTGTTTTAACATTGGATGCATTTTTCAAATATCCAGAAAGTGACTGTTTGTCTTGTTCATTTGCCACATGTGCTATAAAATTGGCACAAATTGAGTTCAGTGCCAAACCAGATTTTGCATGTTGTTCAGGGTCACAGAAGAAAATGAGCTGCTGGCAGCTTGACTGCAGATTCACTGCTCAATCTATCGTAAAGGCTTGTTCTGGCACTCAGATGCTCAGAATGACAGATGGACATGATCTTTGAACAGACGCATGGGCTGAAGTGTTTTTCATCCATCTGGATTCAGTTGCACTCCAGACAATTGGGGTCAAGGTCTCTTTTGGAAAGTGCAAAGTTCAGAAATGGCTCTGGTGCAGGTGCTTAAATGATCCAAGAACTCACCTTTATTTGTGATGTTACTCAGCACTAATCCAGCAGCGAGGGTACAAAGGTAGAATGTGGTAAACGGAAGGAGCATGGGAACAACACCACCTGCACGTTCCCCTCAAGTCACACACCATTCCTACTTGGAAATATATCGCCGTTCCTTCATCGTCACTGGGTCAAAATCCTGGAACTCCCTACCTAACAGCACTGTGGGAGAACCGTCACCACACGGACTACAGCGGTTCAAGAAGGCGGCTCACCACCACCTTCTCAACGGCAATTAGGGATGGGCAATAAATGCTGGTCTTGCCAGCAATACCCACATCCTACGAATGAATAAAAATGTCAACTAGAGTAGTAGCAGTTGCTCCTGGTTCTCTCTGTAACACTTGGAGAGTTCTGCAATGTATCTGACCTGGGAGCGCTGGTCCCAATGCTGGGCAGACAGTGGAGAAATTCCCCTTTTCCCTGTCATCTCACCACTGATAAATAAGTGGTGTTAAAACAGAATAATGATCAGCATGGAGTGATCACAATGTTGCAACCCAATCAAGATGTAAAATAGTGTGGATTTTTACCTACTGTCTGAACCATAAAATCAGATTACAGCCATGAAAATTACTTTCTTTTTGGGGAAGGGAAAGGGAATTTCCCACCTTCACTGTTCCTTCTGAGCCATAGAATTCTGCCACCAAGAGGCCAATCATTGCCTGAATTTACTTACAGAGAAGTAATTTGCAAATTGGGCTAATTGTCTAAGTGAATCCAGTGAAGCTAAACATCCAGAATTATTATAGTACAGCATTATATATCATCCCACACAGCATGAGCAGGTCTTTTTTTTTAGCAGTGGTAATGGTGAGTCTTTCACCTCCTAGGACAGGAGGTGAAAGACTCTCCAATACTCACACAAATACAGCAGACAGTGTATTCTTGACAGAAAAAGAAAAGAAGCCCCTAATTATCTGTTTACAGATTTATAAAAGTCATTACAGACTGTGCCGTCATGCTCCATTAACGTCTGGGTTATATACTTCCTCTAATTAAACAGAATGGCCATTAAGTAGCGATAAAATTATAAAAATGTAATATTGCTTCGCATGGACATTTAGCCCCGTCTGCCCTGAACTCTGACTTTTACTGAAGATAAACAAAATGGCAAGAGGGCAGAAATAACACTGGGTTTTTACAGTTATTGCCCTTGAGCCATGCAAAGAGCTGGTTTTTTTATGAGGTACGTGAAGCACTAAAGTCTTGCAAAATCTTGCATCCGGTTTTGATTAAACAATGTCTAGCCTTAGCAAACATTGTTAATATGTATTATGTTTTAAAGATTGATTGTTTTTAGTTTATTTCCCCTTTCCTGCCAGCACCCTACAGGCACAGACGCAGCTGCTGTTCAGCACACAAGGAATCTAATTTTCAAACTCGTTTTCTTTCCTTCTTTTTAGTCACCAAGTGGCTAAGGTTTATTTATTCTTCACCCATCTGCTGAAAAAAATAAAATAAATGCAGTTAATTTACAAAATGTTATGTTTCCACATTCCTTCGAATTTTTCGAGTGTTACTAAAATGAAAATTGGGAGAACAGAAAAATGCTTCTCACATATCCTTCATCAAAGATAGATTCAGTCCAGCTTTCACAGATACTGATTCATAGACACAGACAGCTTCAGAGGAGTATAGACCCATCTAATCGTAATGTTGTTTACGTCTGTCTTTTGGATTATCCCCCTCTCCCATACATCCACTCTTCAACAAAGACGGCGGGCAGTTGATTTGCCAGGATTGCCTTAAGTCTGGGTTTTGGTTGAGAAAATCAGTGCATAAGAACATAAGGAGGCATGGAATCCTTGTCCTCACCTTCAAATCTCTCCACAGCCTTGTATCTCCCTGCATCTGCAACCTTCTCCAGCCATACATCCCCTCCCACACCCTTTGCAGTCCTCCAGAACCTATCTCATGTGCATCTCCTTCCTTGCCCTACCATCAATGGCAGGGTTTTCAGTTACTCCCTAAATCCTTCCAGTTCTCTACTTCTCATTTAAAAAACCTTCTCAACCAAAATTTCAGCCATCTCTCCTAACTTCTTTCCCATGGCTCAGTATCTATTTCCCCTATTATTTGTAAAGCACCTTGGATTGTCGTGTATATTAAAAGTGCTACATAAATGCTTCTTCATCTTCTTGTAATATTGAGATGCTGGTGATGGACTGGGGTGGACAAATGTACGGAGTCATACAACACCAGGTTATAGTTCAACAGCTTTATTTGAAATCACAAGCTTTCGGAACTTTGTTCCTTCGTCAGGTGAGTGAAGGGTTCCATAAAGGCACCGCATATATAGTCAGAGAACAATGCCTGGTGATTACAGATAATCTTTCCAACTGCCCGTTATCACACCTCGGCAGAGAGATAATCACAGCAATTAAAGGAGTGGATGGTGTTCAGACAGGTTAGTCAGGGACACATTACATCCAAGAATACTGAATACACAAGGGGTCAGATAACAAAGGCAGAGAGAGAGAGAACTGAAAGGCAGACAGAGAGAGAGAGAGAATGACCAGTTGTATTAAAAACAAATAACTTTTTTTCGCTGGTGGGGTTACATGTAGCGTGACATGAACCCAAGATCCCGGTTGAGGCCATCCTCATGGGTGCGGAACTTGGCTATCAATTTCTGCTCGACGATTTTGCGTTGTCGCGTGTCTCAAAGGCCGCCTTGGAGAACGCTTACCCAAAGATCGGAGGCTGAATGTCCATGACTGCTGAAGTGTTCCCCGACTGGGAGGGAACCCTCCTGTTTGGCGATTGTTGCACGGTGTCCGTTCATCCGTTGTCGCAGTGTTTGCATGGTCTCGCCAATGTACCATGCTCCGGGGCATCCTTTCCTGCAACGTATGAGGTAGACAACGTTGGCCAAGTCACAGGAGTATGAACCATGTACCTGGTGGGTGGTGTCCTCTCGTGTGATGGTGGTATCTGTGTCGATGATCTGGCATGTCTTGCAGAGGTTGCCGTGGCAGGGTTGTGTGGTGTCGTGGACGCTGTTCTCCTGAAAGCTGGGTAATTTGCTGCGAACGATGGTCTGTTTGAGGTTAGGTGGCTGTTCGAAGGTGAGTAGTGGAGGCGTGGGGATGGCCTTAGCGAGGTGTTCGTCGTCATCGATGACATGTTGAAGGCTGCAAAGAACATGGCGTAGTTTCTCCGCTCCGGGGAAGTACTGGACGACGAAGGGTACTCTGTTGGTTGTGTCCCGTGTTTGTCTTCTGAGGAGGTCTATGCGATTTTTCGCTGTGGCCCGTTGGAACTGTCGATCGACGAGTCGAGCGTCATATCCTGTTCTTACGAGGGCGTCTTTCAGCTTCTGTGGGTGTCCATCGCGTTCCTTCTCCTCTGAGCAGATCCTGTGTATTCGCAGGGCCTGTACATAGGGGATAGCCTCTTTGACATGGTTAGGGTGGAAGCTGGAAAAGTGGAGCATCGTGAGATTGTCTGTGGGCTTGCGGTAGAGTGAGGTGCTGAGGTGCTGAGGTCATAGAGTCATAGATTCATAGAGTTATACAGCACGGATAGAAGCCCTTCGGCCCATCGTGTCCGCGCCGGCCATCAGCCCTGTCTACTCTAATCCCATATTCCAGCATTTGGTCCGTAGCCTTGTATGCTATGGCATTTCAAGTGCTCATCCAAATGCTTCTTGAATGTTGTGAGGGTTCCTGCCTCCACAACCCTTTCAGACAGTGAGTTCCAGACTCCAACCACCCTCTGGGTGAAAAAGTTCTTTCTCAAATCCCCTCTAAACCTCCCGCCTTTTACCTTGAATCTATGCCCCCTTGTTATAGAACCCTCAACGAAGGGAAAAATCTCCTTAGTATCCATCCTATCTGTGCCCCTCATAATTTTGTACACCTCAATCATGTCCCCCCTCAGCCTCCTCTGCTCCAAGGAAAACAAACCCAATCTTCCCAGTCTCTCTTCATAGCTGAAGCACTCCAGCCCTGGTAACATCCTGGTGAATCTCCTCTGCACCCTCTCCAAAGCGATCACATCCTTCCTGTAGTGTGGCGACCAGAACTGCACGCAGTACTCCAGCTGTGGCCTAACCAGTGTTTTATACAGCTCCATCATAACCTCCTTGCTCTTATATTCTATGCCTCGGCTAATAAAGGCAAGTATCCCATATGCCTTCTTTACCACCTTATCTACAAGTTCCGCCGCCTTCAGGGATCTGTGAACTTGCACACCAAGATCCCTCTGACCCTCTGTCTTGCCTAGGGTCCTCCCATTCATTGTGTATTCCCTTGCCTTGTTAGTCCCTCCAAAGTGCATCACCTCGCACTTTTCCGGGTTAAATTCCATTTGCCACTGTTCCGCCCATCTGACCAACCCATCTATATCGTCCTGCAGACTGAGGCTATCCTCCTCACTATTTACCACCCTACCAATCTTTGTATCATCAGCGAACTTACTGATCATACCTTTTACATTCATATCCAAGTCATTAATGTAGACCACAAACAGCAAGGGACCCAGCACCGATCCCTGTGGTACCCCACTGGCCACAGGCTTCCAGTCACAAAAACAACCTTCGACCATCACCCTCTGCCTTCTGCCACTAAGCCAGTTTTGTATCCAAAGTGCCAAGGCACCCTGGATTCCATGGGCTTGTACCTTCTTGACCAGTCTCCTGTGGGGGACTTTATCGAAGGCCTTACTGAAATCCATGTATACCACATCCACTGCGTTACCCTCATCCACACGCCTAGTCACCCCCTCAAAAAATTCAATCAAATTAGTCAGACATGATCTTCCCTTGACAAAGCCATGTTGACTATCCCTGATTAATCCTTGCTTCTCCAAGTGGAGACTAATTTTGTCCTTCAGAATTTTTTCCAATAATTTTCCTACCACTGATGTTAGGCTCACTGGCCTGTAGTTCCCCGGTTTTTCCCTACTCCCCTTCTTGAATAATGGTATTACATTAGCGGTTCTCCAGTCCTCTGGCACATCCCCTGTGGCCAGAGAGGTTCTGAATATATGTGTCAGAGCCCCCGCAATCTCCTCCTTTGCCTCACACAGTAGCCTGGGATACATTTCGTCCGGGCCTGGGGATTTATCCATTTTTAGGCCTGCTAAAACCGCCAATACCTCCTCCCGCTCGATGTTAATATGTTCGAGTATATCACAGTCCCCCTGCCGTATTTCTATGTCTACATCGTCCTTCTCCATAGTGAAAACAGATGCAAAAAATTCATTTAGAACCCCTCCTACATCTGCCGGCTCCACACACAGATTGCCATTTTTGTCCCTAATGGGCCCTATTTTTTCCCTAGTCATCCTCTTACCCTTAATATACTTATAAAACATCTTAGGATTTTCCTTTATTTTGCTCGCCAGTGTTATTTCATGGCCCCTCCTTGATCTCCTAATTTCTTTTTTAAGTATCCCCCTGCACTTTTTGTACTCCTCTAGGGCTTCCTCCGTCTTTAGCCTTTTGTATCTGCCAAAAGCCCTCCTTTTTTTCCTAATCCATTCTCGTATATCCCCTGACATCCAAGGTTCCCTGGAGTTCTTGGAACCACCCTTGACCTTTACGGGAACATGTTGCCATTGTATGGTCTCAATCTCCCTTCTGAAAGACTCCCATTGCTCCGATGCGGATTTTCCTACAAGCAGCTGATCCCAGTCCATTTTGGCCAGATCCTGCCTTATCCTATTAAAATCGGCCTTCCCCCAATTTAGAACCTTTATTTCCGGCCCCTCCCTGTCCTTTTCCATGACCACCTTAAATCTCACCGAATTATGGTCACTGTCACCAAAGTGCTCACCTACTAGCACTTCTTCCACTTGGCCGGCCACATTCCCTAGAATTAGGTCCAGTACCGCCCCCTCTCTTGTAGGACTTTCTACATGCTGGCTCAAAAAGCTCTCCTGGATGCACGTTAAGAATTTTGTACCCTCTAAGCCTTTTACACTCTGAGTATCCCAGTTAATATTGGGGAAGTTGAAATCCCCCACTATTATTACCCTATTATTTGCACAATTTTCTGAGATTTGCCTACATATCTGTTCCTCTATCTCCCCCTGACTGTTTGGGGGCCTATAGTACACTCCCATCAAAGTGCTTGCCCCCTTTTTGTTTTTAAGCTCTACCCATATGGCCTCATTAGAGGAACCTGCTAATATATCATCCCTCCTTATGGCAGTAATTGATTCTTTAATTAATATTGCGACCCCCCCTCCTCTTATACCTCCCCCCCTGTCTCGCCTGAAGATTCTGTACCCCGGAATATTGAGCTGCCAGTCTTGCCCCTCCCTCAACCATGTCTCTGTGACAGCAACAATATCATACTCCCATGTGTTTATCAACACCTTCAGTTCATCCACCTTATTCGCAAGACTCCTTGCATTAAAATAGATGCCATCCAGCCTTGCCCTCACATATTTGCCCTGTCTTCCAAGCTGACTTGTTTTTTTCTCTATATTTGGCTGCACATCACCCCCTATTGTAGCTCCACTCTGTATCCCATCCCCCTGCCAAGGTGCCTGTCTTTGATGGAGATTCGTGTGTCCAAGAATGAAACCGATTCTGAGGTGTAGTCCATGGTGAGCTTGATGGTGGGATGGAACTTGTTGATGTTATCGTGTAGTCTCTTCAGTGATTCTTCGCAGTGGGTCCATAGGAAGAAAATGTCGTCGATGTATCTGGTGTATAGCGTTGGTTGGAGGTCCTGTGCAGTGAAGAAGTCGTGCTCGAACTTGTGCATGAAAATGTTGGTGTATTGGGGTGCAAATTTGGTCCCCATGGCTGTTCTGTGTGTTTGGGTAAAGAACTGGTTGTCGAAGGTGAAGACATTGTGATCCAGGATGAAGCGGATGAGTTGTAGGATGGCGTCTGGAGATTGGCTGTTGTTGGTGTTGAGTATTGATGCTGTCGCAGCGATGCCGTCATCGTGGGGGATACTGGTGTAGAGTGCTGAGAAGTCCATCGTGGTGAGAAGTGTTCCTGGTTCAACTGGTCCGTGGGTGCTGAGTTTTTGTAGGAAGTCTGTAGTGTCACGACAGAAGCTGGGGGATCCCTGTACGATGGGTTTCAGGATGCCCTCGATGTATCCAGAGAGGTTCTCACACAGGGTTCCGTTGCCTGATACGATAGGACATCCAGGTGTGTTGGCTTTGTGTGTCTTTGGGAGGCAGTAGAAGTCTCCCACGCGGGGAGTACGTGGGATGAGAGTGCGTAGGATGCTTTGAAGGTCTGGATTGAAGGTCTTGATCAGTTTGTTGAGCTGGTGGGTGTGTTCTTTGGTCGGATCTGCGGGTAACCGTCTGTAGTGGTCTAACTGAAAACTGTCAGCTACTAAATGCTGACACAATGGGCAAGCTTTGCAGTGCACAATGGCTGTTCCCAATCCCTCAAATCAGTCTCCAGGATCACCTATAACACAAACCACTGTGTAAAGAAATAAGAAAGGAAGAACTTGCATTTATATATCGCGCCTTTCATGATCTCAGGATGTCCCAAAGCACTTACAGCCAATGAAGTACTTTTGAAGTGCAGTCATTGTTGTATTATAGGAAAAGCTCACTTATTACTCTATTACAACAATGTACCATGTATAATTTAATGCAGTATACCCTGAACACGTGGATTGTGATATAATTGCTAGCATCTTTTCTCTTTCAGATACTGACAAGTCTCCTGTGTATTACCAACATTTCATGTTTTTATTATTAGTATCAGCTGCATTCAATTAAAATCTATTCACGTAACAACTCTAGGAGAAAATGTCTTTGACTCTCTAGTCTAAACTATCATCTGCGGTCTGAAATATCACCACCTCAAATTTTGAGTTTGTGTGATAGTGTAAAACGAGCGATATCAATTCAGCCACACATTATACATCTCTCCCAATTTTCGTTTCCAATGACTTCAGTCGGGAGAGATGTAAAATGGGCTGATTCAATACTACCCGTTTTACACTATCACCCAAAGTCAAAATTACCCCCAAAGAGTTTAATCTCCAGATCCATTTAGCTAAACATTTATTTGTACTTAGTCATGCATTTTTAAATTTTATTCAATGTAATGTATTTTTTCTTGTTTTGCACAGGGTATTTAGCAAGTTCAAACTGTTATTGTATATTGTTCCTGCAAATTGACAAGTGTGTATCAGTTTTAAAAGTTAATGATCTCATAAGTAAATAAAACAGTGACAGATTTATACTTTTTTGCCTGTTTCTGTTTTTCTATTAATGTTTTGAATATTTTTCAGTGAATGCTAATAACATTTTGCCAGACCTGCATTATCCACTGGTATCTTTGACATGCCATTGTGACCCTCTGAAGGTATGTTATTACTTGTCAGATCGAAAACTCATCTAAAGCAGGTTTTGCTCTTAATCTTAACAGATTTCTGTGCATTTGCCAGAATACCAAATGTAAAGAAAAACTTCAGTTTAGTTCAAAGGCTACTTTCTGTCATCAACAATTTGGAAATAAACTAAATGGAGCATTTCACATCGAACCTTCTCCATCAATTTTATTAGCCATCAACTCCCTGCCCTTTTCTCATCCCTTAACACCGTACTTTCCAAATAAGAACCTTTCTCCCTTTCCAACACATTAAGTAACTTTGCATCTATGACCTCCAAGGGCAGTGCACCCCACATTTTCACAACTCTTTTTGTGCAGAGGATTTTTCATAGATTCACTTTTAAACAGTTTAGTTCAAATTGTAATATTACATTTCCTTATTTTGGATGCCTTGACCAAAGGGAAGAATTGTTCCCTAGCTACCCGGTTAATTCCCATCATTATTTAAAACAATCATGAATATTTTATTATATGCCGGAATATTGTAACCACGCATTCACTGTTGCAACATTTTTTATAGAATCATAGAATCATAGAAGTTTACAACATGGAAACAGGCCCTTCGGCCCAACATGTCCATGTCGCCCAGTTTATACCACTAAGCTAGTCCCAATTGCCTGCACTTGGCCCATATCCCTCTATACCCATCTTACCCATGTAACTGTCCAAATGCTTTTTAAAAGACAAAATTGTACCCGCCTCTACTACTGCCTCTGGCAACTCGTTCCAGACACTCACCACCCTTTGAGTGAAAAAATTGCTCCTCTGGACCCTTTTGTATCTCTCCCCTCTCACCTTAAATCTATGCCCCCTCGTTATAGACTCCCCTACCTTTGGGAAAAGATTTTGACTATCGACCTTATCTATGCCCCTCATTATTTTATAGACTTCTATAAGATCACCCCTAAACCTCCTACCCTCCAGGGAAAAAAGTCTCAGTCTATCCAACCTCTCCCTATAAGTCAAACCATCAAGTCCCGGTAGCATCCTAGTAAATCTTTTCTGCATTCTTTCTAGTTTAATAATATCCTTTCAATAATAGGGTGACCAGAACTGTACACAGTATTCCAAGTGTGGCCTTACTAATGTCTTGTACAACTTCAACAAGACATCCCAACTCCTGTATTCAATGTTCTGACCAATGAAACCAAGCATGCCGAATGCATTCTTCACCACCCTATCCACCTGTGACTCCACTTTCAAGGAGCTATGAACCTGTACTCCTAGAGTCATAGAGTCATAGAGTTAAACAGCACGGATAGAGGCCCTTCGGCCCATCGTGTCCGTGCCGGCCATCAAGCCCAGTCTAATCTAATCCCATATTCCAGCATTTGGTCCGTAGCCTTGTATGCTATGGCATTTCAAGTGCTCATCTAAATGCTTCTTGAATGTTGTGAGGGTTCCTGCCTCCACAACCCTCTCAGGCAGTGAGTTCCAGACTCCAACCACCCTCTGGGTGAAAAAGTTCTTTCTCAAATCCCCTCTAAACCTCCCGCCTTTTACCTTGAATCTATGCCCCCTTGTTATAAAACCCTCAACGAAGGGAAAAAGCTCCTTAGTATCCATCCTATCTATGCCCCTCATAATTTTGTACACCTCAATCATGTCCCCCCTCAGCCTCCTCTGCTCCAAGGAAAACAAACCCAATCTTCCCAGTCTCTCTTCATAGCTGAAGCACTCCAGCCCTGGTAACATCCTGGTGAATCTCCTCTGCACCCTCTCCAAAGCGATCACATCCTTCCTGTAGTGCGGCGACCAGAACTGCACACAGTACTCCAGCTGTGGCCGAACCAGTGTTTTATACAGCTCCATCATAACCTCCTTGCTCTTATATTCTATGCCTCGGCTAATAAAGGCAAGTATCCCATATGCCTTCTTTACCACCTTATCTACCTGTCCCGCCGCCTTCAGGGATCTGTGAACTTGCCCACCAAGATCCCTCTGACCCTCTGTCTTGCCTCGGGTCTTCCCATTCATTGTGTATTCCCTTGCCTTGTTAGTCCCTCCAAAGTGCATCACCTCGCATTTTTCCGGGTTAAATTCCATTTGCCACTGTTCCGCCCATCTGACCAACCCATCTATATCGTCCTGCAGACTGAGGCTATCCTCCTCGCTATTTACCACCCTACCAATTTTTGTATCATCAGCGAACTTACTGATCATACCTTTTACATTCATATCCAAGTCGTTAATGTAGACCACAAACAGCAAGGGCCCCAGCACAGATCCCTGTGGTACCCCACTGGCCACAGGCTTCCAGTCACAAAAACAACCTTCGACCATCACCCTCTGCCTTCTGCCACTAAGCCAGTTTTGTATCCAAAGTGCCAAGGCACCCTGGACTCCATGGGCTCGTACCTTCTTGACCAGTCTCCTGTGCGGGACTTTATCGAAGGCCTTACTGAAATCCATGTATACCACATCCACTGCGTTACCCTCATCCACACGCCAAGTCACCCCCTCAAAAAATTCAATCAAATTAGTCAGACATGATCTTCCCTTGACAAAGCCATGTTGACTATCCCTGATTAATCCTTGCTTCTCCAAGTGGAGACTAATTTTGTCCTTCAGAATTTTTTCCAATAATTTTCCTACCACTGATGTTAGGCTCACTGGCCTGTAGTTCCCCGGTTTTTCCCTACTCCCCTTCTTGAATAATGGTACTACATTAGCGGTTCTCCAGTCCTCTGGCACATCCCCTGTGGCCAGAGAGGTTCTGAATATATGTGTTAGAGCCCCCGCAATCTCCTCCTTTGCCTCACACAATAGCCTGGGATACATTTCGTCCGGGCCTGGGGATTTATCCATTTTTAGGCCTGCTAAAACCGCCAATACCTCCTCCCGCTCGATGTTAATATGTTCGAGTATATCACAGTCCCCCTGTCATATTTCTATGTCTACATCGTCCTTCTCCATAGTGAAAACAGATGCAAAAAATTCATTTAGAACCCCTCCTACATCTTCCGGCTCCACACACAGATTGCCATTTTTGTCCCTAATGGGCCCTATTTTTTCCCTAGTTATCCTCTTACCCTTAATATACTTATAAAACATCTTAGGATTTTCCTTTATTTTGCTCGCCAGTGTTTTTTCATGGCCCCTCCTTGATCTCCTAATTTCCTTTTTAAGTATCCCCCTGCACTTTTTGTACTCCTCTAGGGCTTCCTCCGTCCTTAGCCTTTTGTATCTGCCAAAAGCTCTCCTTTTTTTCCTAATCCATTCTCGTATATCCACTGACATCCAAGGTTCCCTGGAGTTCTTGGAACCACCCTTGACCTTTACGGGAACATGTTGCCATTGTATGGTCTCAATCTCCCAAGATCTCTTTGTTCTATAACTCTCCCCAACGCCCTACCATTAACGGAGTAGGTCCTGGCCCGATTCGATCTACCGAAATGCATCACCTCACATTTATCTAAATTAAACTCCATCTGCCATTCATCGGCCCACTGGCCCAATTTATCAAGATCCCGTTGCAATCCTAGATAACCTTCTTCACTGTCCACAATGCCACCAATCTTGGTGTCATCTGCAAACTTACTAACCATGTCTCCTAAATTCTCATCCAAATCATTAATATAAATAACAAATAACAGCGGACCCAGCACCGATCCCTGAGGCACACCGCTGGTCACAGGCCCTCCAGTTTGAAAAACAACCCTCTACAACCACCCTCTGTCTTCTGTCGTCAATCCAATTTTGTATCCAATTGGCTACCTCACCTTGGAGAAGACATTTAGAAACCAGGATTAGATCAATAAAAGGTCATTGACCTGAAACGCTATCTCTGTTTCTCTCTCCACAGATGCTGCCTGACCTGCTGAGTGTTTTCCAGCATTTTCTGTTTTTATTTCAGATTTCCAGCATCCGCAGTATTTTGCTTTTGTTAGGAATGTAGGAACATAGGAACAGGAGCAGGCCATTTAGCCCCTCGAGCCTGTTCTGCCATTTAATGAGATTGTGGCTGATCTGTGACCGAACTCCATATACCCGCCTTAGCCCCGTATCCCTTAATACCTTTGGTTAACAAAAATCTATCAATCTCAGATTTAAAATTAACAATTGAGCTAGCATCAACTGCCATTTGCGGAAGAGAGTTCCAAACTTCTATCACCCTTTGCGTGTAGTAATGTTTCCTAACTTCACCCTTGAAAGTCCTGGCTCTAATTTTTAGACTATGTGCCCTAGTCCTAGACTCCCCAACCAGCGGAAATAGTTTCTCCCTATCTATCCTATGAGTTCCCCTTAATATCTTGAAAACTTCGATCAAATCACCCCTTACTCTTCTAAATTCCAAGGAATACAACCCTAGTTTGTATAATTTCTCCTCCTAATTTAACCCTTGGAGTCCAGGTATCATTCATGTAAATCTACACTGCACTCTCTCCAAGACCAATATATCCTTCCTAAGGTGCAATGCCCAGAACTGAACACAGTACTCCAGGTGTGGTCTAACCAGGGCTTTGTATAGCTGTAGCATAACTTCTGCCCCCTTGTATTCTAGTCCTCTGGATATAAAAGGCAGCATTCCATTAGCCTTCTTGAATTTTCCTGTACCTGTCCATTACATTTTAATGATCTATGTATATGGACCCCTAAGTCTCTTTGGACCTCCACTGTTTCGAGCTTTTCACCATTTATAAAGTACTCTGCTCTATCCTTTTTAGGTCCAAAGTGGATGACCTCACACTTGCCTACATTGAAATCCATTTGGCACAATTTTGCCCATTCGCTTAATCTATTAATATCTCTCTGTAATTTTATGTTTCCATCTACATTGCTTACAATGCTGCCTAGCTTTGTGTCATCAGCAAACTTGGATATGTTGCTCTCTATCCAGTCATCTAAGTTGTTAATAAATACAGTTAGTGGTTGAGGCCCCAACGCAGATCCCTGTGGGACACACCATCCTGCCAATTTGAGTATCTTCCCATTATCCTTATTCTCTGTCTCCTGCTGCTCAGCCAATGTCCTAACCAGGTCAATAATTATCCCTCAATTCCATGAGCTTCAATTTTAGCCAGCAGTCTCTTATGAGGGACTTTATCGAATGCCTTCTGGAAGGCCATATAAACAACACCCATAGACATTCCCCTGTCTTTGTTTTAGATCTTCTCGTGTTTATTGCATCTGTGCCCATGTGGAATTGCTTTTTAAAGAAGGCAAATTCAAACAGTGTTGGCAAGGTTTCAGACTTGCTTTGATTAATTGGGTTGGGATCCTTGATATGCACATGAGTTCAGATTTTTGTTCTGCCCTGATACTCAATCATAGCCACAACACAATGTTGTGGTTGAAATGATATTTATAAACTAATTTATCTTCACTCTTGTGGTTTATAATGCCACTGAAACCCGTATTTAGGTTACAGGCTTGTAACTCACTCCCATTATTCTATCCTTATTAAAAG
This sequence comes from Heptranchias perlo, assembly GCF_035084215.1. NCBI lineage: Eukaryota > Metazoa > Chordata > Chondrichthyes > Hexanchiformes > Hexanchidae > Heptranchias > Heptranchias perlo. Next base: position 102,640,332 of record NC_090329.1, on the reverse strand, counting down.
CTGATAGTAAAAAGAAATGCCAGCACAAATTAATAATGTTTTTTTTAAATTAAAGGGTTTCACTACCCTTATGAGGAGTAGACAAGCTTGGTTCATGGAGCAGCCTGCATCAGGCTGCTTTGAAGTCTCTATTTTAAAGCTGTCATTCTGGGCATTGCAAACATTTGCTCTGCTAACTACTAATGACATAGTTTTCACAGAAGCAGCGTAAGTTGTTTTTTCTTCTTTGATCTTCTCCTTCAAAATTGTGTTAGTCTCACTTGGCCACTGGGGTACAGTTCCATGGGTACATGTCACCCTCTAGTCCGTCGCTCAAGTGACCTTGACATGAATGTCAGCAGCCTATCCATCTGTGGAGCAAATCACACTGTGGTCAATCCTGGCTTCACCTGACATCCAAACACACTGACATAGACACTGGCACATATACGCACACATATAGATATACACATACTCACACATATACACATGCACACACATTCACATGCACACGCATTCACACGCACACGCACACGCATTCACATGCACATGCACACGCGCACGCATTCACATGCACATTCACGTGCACGCGCACATACATTCAGTGCACGCGCACACACATTCACATGCACACGCACACACATTCACATGCAGGGGTCACTAGATAGCAATCAGAAACAGGAATTCCAGTCAATTTTCCCTTCACTAAGCCAGTGTCATTGAGGCCATTTGCAATGCCCATTTTGCTGCACTGATCTGCTAACTCAGCTCAGACCCAGGACTGAACATGAGTCTGTCTTAGTTTGTACGGCTCAGTGATACTCTGTGGATTTTGAGCCATTGGGACAGTTATCATAATTTCTTTTACCCATAGTTTTTTTTTAGTTGAGGCAGTCAGTTCACTAATTTTTGCACATCTACATTTATAAAACTCTATCAAATTGCTATCCATATTATTTTATTACGATGAGCACTGACCCCATAAATTTTGAAATGCAGAGGAACCATAATGAAATTATAATCATTAGTGGTCTGAATTCCTAATTATAGCCTATCAATACGATATTAATACATGAACAAATAAAATCTTTGTCTCTTATTATTGCACGGCATAATTTCTAGACAAACATCTCTTCAATTTTATGGTTATAATTTATGATCCTCCCCCTTTTCTCAAGAACTGTTCTACTGATGATGCCATTGGCTGAATCTCAGCCTTGCTTCTGAAGTAAGAAGCAAAAAACTGCAAGTGCTGGAAATCTGAAGTAAAAACAAGCCGGGGGTCACGGGGTGCCTTTCTGCACCACCTTCCCATCCAAGTGCAGGTGTTGAAATACCTGCCCATTCACCTGCTCCCTGTCCAGGGCCTCAAACACTTCTTCCACGTGAAACAGCAATTCAATATACTGTATTTGCAGCTCACAGTGCAGTCTCCTCTACACCGGGGAGGCCAAATGCAGGTTCTGTGACTGAACACCTCCATTGTGTCTGCAAGGGCAATTCCAAGCTCCCTGACACTTGCCACTTTAATTCTCCATCCCATTCCCACTCTGATCTCTCTTTCTACACTCTTCCAATGAAGTTCAAAGTACGGTTCAGGAACAACACTTAATCTTTCCCTTAGTCCTCTGGCCTTCACATTGACTTTAATATCTTTTTACCTTAATTGTAGCTTCCGCTTTCTTTATTGGTGGGAATGCTGGTGATATGAGTTGGGTGTGGTGGCATTTTGAGGAGGAGGCAGGTTGGACCTTGAGGTGAGAATCCTCTATCAGTACACCAAGCTGGTGGGGGGGGGGGGAGGGGGTATCTACCCTTGATGTTGGGCTGTGTTTCTGTTTTGGCTTGCCAGTTTTTCCTATTTCAATTTCCATTTTCCTGTTTCAATATCCTCCACCGCCTCAGCTCTTCATGTTCTTTGTTTCTCTTTCATCTCACTTCTTCCCATTGTGTCAACTGTGGCTCAGTGGTAGCACTCTTGCCTCTGAGTCAGTTGTGGGTTCACTCCAGTGGAGTCCCACTCCAGAGACTTGGCCGCATAATCCAGCCTGATACTCCAGTGCAGTACTGAGGGAGTGCTGCACTGTCGGAGGTGCCGTTTTTCAGATGAGACGTTAAACCGAAGGCAATATTTATCCCTCAACCAATATCACTAAAACAGATTATCTGTTCATTATCACATTGTTGTATGTGGGACCATACTGTGTGCAATTTGGTTGCCTCATTTCCTTACATTACAACAGTGACTACACTTCCAAAAAGCACTTCATTGACTGTAAAGCGCTTTGGGACATCCTGAGGTCATGAAAGGCGCTATATAATTGCAAGTCTTTCTTTTTTTCTTTTATTGTCTCATTAATATCTCCTCAGTTATTTAACCATCTCCTGCGTATGTGCGTTGTGTGTTGTGTGTTTTCCTCCCCTTCCCTTATTTCCACTCCTATTTAAATTGTGTTCAATTTTTCAGTTCTGATGAAGGGTTACTCTCAAAATGTGAACTTATCCTGTTCTCTCCACTGTTGCTGTTTTTGTTTCTGTCGTGTCTGTTCACCTCATGACATCATTCAATGGAACCCTTCATATGAAAAGAGGAGATCATTCTAGTAGCATAATTTAAGAAATAGACTCTGTAAATATTAAACCTTTGAACATTAGATTATGATAAAGGTTTAATTTGCTGTTGGAATTTGAAAGTATGGGGTTTTGTTTTAAGTGAGCCTGCCTGGTGACTCCCTGAGCAACAACCACACAGTGAGCTGGATTTTTCTCCAGTTGGCGAGTTAGCAGTGGGGTGGGACTTCCACCTGTGCACATGATACTACCGCTACCCCAACAGTTTTTCCTCTGGCATCCCTGATTAATTATGCAGGGAAGGTTAGGAGCACTACTGTCACTCCTCATTGCATTACCGCGTGGAGGGAAATGGACTATACTGAAGCATTCAAAACACTGCCGCTAATGAAAGGGGGACACATCTTTTTCTGATAGCAGGGGGACACATCTTTTTCTGATAGCAGGAACAAGAAGTGGAAGAATGTCTGAATGAGCAGCAGTCTTGGGGGGTGGGAATCAGCAGCAGGAAGGGCTCCCAGATTGTCAGATGCACCCGCTGAGGTTTCACTGGAAGGGATAGAAAGTAAATGACTCCTGGAGACTGAGGGCAGGAGGCCCCATAAGTAGGTGGCTCAGGCCTTAAGAAGCAGTCAGTGCAACCAGCCCAAAAACTGCCACACAGTGGAGGATGAGGTTCAGCAACCAAGGTAGGTCAGGACACTGTTTCCAAAGCACATCCTGTATAGATTTCACTCACCTCCTTACCTCTCACACTTGCTTGTGTTAAGGAAGCTTATGCAAAGAGGAACCTTTGGATACAGTGAAACATCATGTTAACACACAACTATTTTGTCAACTCCTATTGCCTGCCACAAGGCGTTCTGTTAGTCTTGAAGGACAATCAATTAAAAGGAACAATACATCAACAGGTCTTATCTTCGTGTGATTGATGCACTCGTATGGGGAAAAGAATTGTTTATGCCACTCACATTATTTTAACATTGTGTTCTCTCCCTGCAAAGAAAAGGTCATGGATAACCAGTGCCTGTAAAATGCAACCAGGGAAGGAACACCAGTACTGAAAACCCTGAGTCTGCATGAAGAAGAAATTCTGCAGGTAATGGAAAGACAGGCAGGAGAAACTGTGGGAGATGGTGAGATTGGAGGTGAGATGGCAAGACAAGATTGGTAAAGATTGGTGAAAGATGATCATGTGTAATGGATGTTGGAGAAGTGGGAGGAGTCCACTACACTCATCTACAACACATTGCAGGAAGTTTCTGAAGACCTGCAGATCATGTTGGAGAGAATGACTGGATATTTCTGTGAGAACAAGACGCCAGGTGGTGCTTCTAAGGACATTGCTGGTTTTGGGGTTGACAGCTACATACTTTCTGAACCTTTCACAGGGTTTCCAAGGCTTGATTGGGACTATTCAGTCTGTTGTGACATCAAGCAGTAGTTTGTGCCCTGCACCCACAGGCTACAAGGGGCGATCACAGATGTCGCCGTCTCTCCGGAGAGTGGCAATGACCCTGCTTCCTTAAGGCTCCATCAATATCTGCACATGTGGAAGTTTCAGACATGGGTCTGGCACCCTTTGACACTACAAGAGAAAGATTATTGGACTCCCTGCTTCACTGAGATGAGCCACCTCAGACCTCAAAAGCTCCAGCAGAAAGGTCCCAGCCACCCACCACTCAACCTGGTCTCGCTCAAGCAGCACCTTCTAGAGGTAAGGGAACAGGAGCTGGATCAATTAAGGAAGTGGGTTCAGAGGGTAGACGTGGTAAGAAGTAGTTATAGATTGGGCGTATGGATTTGTTGGCACATTTTAGTGAACGTTGCTCTGGAAAGTAAACAAGAATTGACCACAGACTTCAAAGTTTATTTCTGTGTATTCTTGCAACTTTTTGGAGTTGAACGATGACATGTAAAATATATGTTTTTGTTTTATAAAAGAAATAGGCAGAAGTCCTTGATAGTTTGAGGGTGGGTGGGGAAGAAAAGGCAGGTGTTAAGCGACTTTACTTGGTGTATCAAATTTAATTCATTGAAATAACTGGGCTATGAATTGTCCTTTTCCCTAGCAGCTGTTTCCCCATCCTTTCATTCCTCTGCACCCTTCTCATGTTGGAATGGATGGAAGTTCTTGCCCACCATCATCATTATCATCCCCTAGTACACAGAAAGTTACAATGATTCTGGAAGCTTGTGCTGGGCTGTATTGCAGGGCTTTGGCAGTTATATCCAGGCACCTAAAATGAGACTTCAGCATATGTATAGTCTGCTTTAATAATCCTGTGGACCTTATAAGCCGTGGCTGCAGGGCATAGCGCCTAATCACGAACCATCATAATACATGGTTTTGAGTCATCAAGGCTGGGATGGTGGATTGGCACATGATAAAAGTATCATGACAGCTTTCTGCACAGTGGAATTAATGTGCAAATAAGGTTATTGGCTTTGCAAACTAGCTGCATATTAATTAAATAAAAGCCTTTCTTGATTATGAAATTGAGGGGATTCTTTTGTGGGGTTTGGAATGCTGCAATCATTCCATCAATTCCTTCTCGTATCTATAGGAACATTGTCAATCTGTAGAATTGGTTTGTTCACTCTCTTATAGACTCATAGAATGACCTCCTTCTGTGCTGTAACCATTCAGCCCATTGAGCCCATGCCAGTTATTTGTAAGAGCCACGGCAGCTGGGGGAATTTAAATTCAACTAATTAAATAAAAAAATCTGGAATTAAAAAAAAACTAGTATCAGTAATGGTGGCCATGAAACTACCGGATTGTTGTAAAAACCCATCTGGTTCACTAATGTCCTTTAGGGAAGGAAACCTGCCGTCCTTACCCGGTCTGGCCCACAGCAATGTGGTTGATTCTTAAATCGCCTTCTGAAATGGCCGAAGAAGCCACTCAGTTGTACAATCTCACTAAAAAAAAGTCATAAGAATAAAACCGGACGGACTACCCGGCTTCAGACCACTAGGCACCGAACATGACAAAGGCAAACCAAGCCCAGTTGACCCTGCAAAGTCCTCCTCACTAACATCTGGGGACTTGTGCCAAAATTGGGAGAGCTGTCCCACGGACTAGTCAAGCAACAGCCTGACACAGCCATTCTCTCAGAATCGTACCTTTCAGCCAACGTCCCAGACTCTTCCATCAGCATCCCTGGGTATGTCCTGTCCCAGCAGCAGGACAGACCCACCAGAGGTGGCGGTACAGTGATATACAGTCAGGAGGGAGTGGCCCTGGGAGTCCTCAACATTGACTCTGGACCCCATGAAATCTCATGGCATCAGGTCAAACATGGGCAAGGAAACCTCCTGCTGATTACCACCTACCACCCTCCCTCAGCTGATGAATCAGTCCTCCTCCATGTTGAGCACCACTTGGAGGAAGCACTGAGGGTAGCAAGGGCACAGAATGTACTCTGGGTGGGGGACTTCAATGTCCATCACCAAGAGTGGCTCGGTAGCACTACTATTGACTGAGCTGGCTGAGTCCCGAAGGACATAGCTGCCAGACTGGGCCTGCGGCAGGTGGTGTGCGAACCAACATGAGGGAAAAAACGACTTGACCTCATCCTCACCAATCTACCTATCGCAGATGCATCTGTCCATGACTGTATTGGTAAGAGTCCTCGTGGAGACAAAGTCTGGTCTTCGCATTGAGGACACCATCCAGCGTGTTGCGTGGCACTATCACCGTGCTAAATGGGATAGATTCAGATCAGATCTAGCAGCTCAAAACTGGGCATCCATGAGGTGCTGTGGGCCATCAACAGCAGCAGAATTGTATTCCAGCACAATCTGTAACTTCATGGCCCAGCATATTCCTCACTCAACAATTACCAACAAGCCAGAGGATCAACCCTGGTGCAACGAGGAGTGTAGAAGAGCATGCCATGAGCAGCACCAGGCGTACCTAAAAATGAGGTGCCAAACTGGTGAAGCTACAACTCAGGACTACATGCAGGCTAAACAGCGGAAGCAACATGCTATAGACAGAGCTAAGCGATTCCACAACCAACGGATCAGATCAAAGCTCTGCAGTCCTGCCACATCCAGTCGTGAATGGTGGTGGACAATTAAACAACTAACAGGAGGGGGAGGCTCTGTAAACATCCCCATCCTCAATGATGGCGGAGTCCAGCACGTGAGTGCAAAAGACATGGCTGAAGCGTTTGCAACCATCTTCAGCCAGAAGTGCTGAGTGGATGATCCATCTCGGCCTCCTCCCAATATCCCCACCATCACAGAAGCCAGTCTTCAGCCAATTCGATTCACTCCACGTGATATCAAGAAACGGCTGAGTGCACTGGATACAGCAAAAACTATGGGCCTGAACAACATCCCGGCTGTAGTGCTGAAGACTTGTGCTCCAGAACCAGCTGCGCCTCTAGCCAAGCTGTTCCAGTACAGCTACAACACTGGCAACTACCCGACAATGTGGAAAATTGCCCAGGTATGTCCTGTCCACAAAAAGCAGGAGCAATTCCAATCCGGCCAATTAACGCTCCATCAGTCTACTCTCAATCGTCAGCAAAGTGATGGAAGGTGTCGTCGACAGTGCTATCAAGCGGCACTTACTCACCAATAACCTGCTCACCGATGCTCAGTTTGGGTTCTGCCAGGACCAGTCGGCTACAGACCTCATTACAGCCGTGGTCCAAACATGGACAAAAGAGCTGAATTCCAGAGGTGAGGTGAGAGTGACTGCCCTTGACATCAAGGCAGCCTTTGACCGAGTGTGGCACCAAGGAGCCCTAATAAAATTGAAGTTAATGGGAATCAGTGGCTGGAGTCATACCTAGCACAAAGGAAGATGGTAGTGGTTGTTGGAGGCCAATCATCTCAGCCCCAGGACATTGCTGAGGAGTTCCTCAGGGCAGTGTCCTCGGCCCGACCATCTTCACCTGCTTCATCAATGACCTTCCCTCCATCATAAGGTCAGAAATGGGGACGTTCGCTGATGATTGCACAGTGTTCAGTTCCATTTGCAACCCCTCAGATAATGAAGCTGTCCATGCCCGCATGCAGCAAGACCTGGACAACATCCAGGCTTGGGCTGATAAGTGGCAAATAACATTCGCGCCAGACAAGTGCCAGGCAATGACCATCTCCAACAAGAGAGAGTCTAACCACCTCCCCTTGACATTCAACGGCATTACCATCGCCGAATCCCCCACCATCAACATCCTGAGGGTCACCATTGACCAGAAACTTAACTGGACCAGCCATATAAATACTGTGGCGACAAGAGCAGGTCAGAGGTTGGGTATTCTGTGGTGATTGATTCCCCAAAGCCTTTCCACCATCTACAAGGCACAAGTCAGGAATGTGATGGAATACTCTCCACTTGCCTGGATGAGTGCAGCTCCAACAACACTCAAGAAGCTCGGCACCATCCAGGACAAAGCAGCCCGCTTGATTGGCACCCCATCCACCATCCTAAACATTCACTCCCTTCACCACCGGTGCACTGTGTACCATCCACAGAATGCACTGCAGCAACTCGCCAAGGCTTCTTCGACAGCACCTCCCAAACCCGCAACCTCTACCACCTAGAAGGACAAGGGCAGCAGGCACTTGGGAACAGCACCACCTGCATGTTCCCCTCCAAGTCACACACCATCCCGACTTGGAAATATATCGTCGTTCCTTCATCATCGCTGGGTCAAAATCCTGGAACTCCCTTCCACCACCACTGCGGGAGAACCTTCAACACACGGACTGCAGCGGTTCAAGAAGGAGGTTCACCACCACCTTCTCAAGGGCAATTAGGGATGGGCAATAAATGCCGGCCTTGCCAGCGACGCCCACCTCCTATGAACGAATAAAAAAAAACAGAAAATGCTGGAAAAGCTCATCAAGTCAGGCAGCATCTATGGAGAAAGAAACAGAGTTAACATTTCAGGTTGAAGACCTTTCGTCAGAACTAGCAATTAACTCTGTTTCTTTCTCCACAGATGCTGCCTGACTTGCGGAGCTCTTTCAGTACTTTCAATTTTTATTTCAGATTTCCAGCATCCGCAATATTTTCCTTTTGTTTTGTAAGAGCAATTCTGTTTTCCCATTACCCAGCGCTCTTTCCCTGTAGCCCTGCAAATTTTTCCCTTCAAATATTTATCCAATTCCTTTTTGAAGGCCATGATTGAATCTGCTTCCACCACCCCACTCAGGCAGTGCATTCCAGATCATAACTACTCGCTGCGTAAAAATTATTTTCCTCATCTCGCCTTTGGTTCTTTAAATCTGTGTTCTCTGGTTCACAACTCTTCCGTGAATGGGAACAGTTTCTCTTTATTTACTTTATCTAACCCCTTTATGATTTTGAACACTTCTATCAAATCTCCTCTTAACCTTCTCTGCTCTAAGGAGAACAGCTCCAGCTTCTCCAGTCTATCCACGTAACTGAAGTCCCTCATCCCTGGAACCATTCGAGTAAATCTTTTCAGCACCATCTCTAAGGCCTTCACATCCTTCCTAAAGTGCAGTGCCCAGAATTGGACACGATACTACAGCTGTGGCTTAACCAGTGCCTTATAAAGGTTCAACATAACTTCCTTGCTTTTGTACTCTATGCCTCTATTTATAAAGCCCAGGATCCCGTATGCTTTTTTAACCGCTTTCTCAACCTGTCCTGCCACCTTCAAAGATTTGTGCACATATACCCCCAGGTCTCTTTGTTCCTGAACCTCCTCTAGAATTGTACCGTTTAATCCATAGTGCATCTCCTCATTCTTACTGCCAAAATGTATCACTTCACACGTCTCTGCATTAAATTTCATCTGCCATGTGTCTGCCCATTCCACCAGCCTGTCTATGTCCTCTTGAAGTCAATTATTATCCTCCTCACTGTTTACTACACTTCCAATTTTTATCATCTGCAAATTTTGAAATTGTGCCCTGTACACCCAAGTCCAAGTCATTAATATATATCAAAAAAAGCAGTGGTCCTAGTACCGACCCTTGGGAGACACCACTGTACACCTTCCTCCAGTCTGAAAAACAACGTTCACCACTATTCTCCGTTTCCTGTTACTTAGCCAATTTTGTATCCATGCTGCCACTGCCTCTTTTATTCCATGGGCTTCAATTTTGCTGACAAGCCTACTATGTGGCACTTTATCAAACGCCTTTTGAAAGTCCATGTACACTACAACAACTGAATTGCCCTCGTCAACCCTCTCTGTTACCTCATCAAAAAATACAATCAATTTAGTTAAAGACAATTTGCCTTTAACAAATCCATATTGGCTTTCCTTTATTAATCCACACTTGTCCAAGTGACTGTTAATTTTGTCCCAGATTATCGTTTCTAAAAGCTTCCCCACCACTGAGGTTAAACTCACTGGCCTGTGGTTGCCAGGTTAATCGTTACACTCTTTTTTTGAACAAGAGTGTAACATTTGCAATTCTCCAGTCCTCTTTCTTTAGCTGGCTTCATTGAGAAGGAAGTGAACTGCGCGGTGCACCTGAAGAGAGTATCAGTGACCTTCTTTATACTATGGCGCGCTGCTGCTTGCCAAAGGTCACCTGAGGCTATCCGGAAGGATCCAGTTGTAAGATAATTCAAGGCTGTGGTGACTATGACTGTTACAGACAATGCTGCTCTGTTGGTGGAATTCAGCTGCAGTTCGTCTGCCAGCACTTGACATATCTCCTCAATCGTCTCCAGGTGGAACGGGATCAGGAAAATCCAGCCCTGTGCCTTTGAGCCCTTTTGTGAAGGCCGACTGTATTTATCTGAGTCAAACGCCCTTTGATTCCTTTTGCTTCGCTCAACCTGATTTTCAATTTAAAACGTGGGTACAAGACTTGAGACAAGTTTCTGAAGGGAGGGGTCACTGATAATTTTGCACAAACACACCGAAAGGAACGACAGGAAAAGGCCAACTAGTCCATTGAGCCTGTTCTATACCTACAGGCTGTAACTTCTGCTCACCAACTACCCTATCTGCCACGCAATTTCCTGGAAAAGGCAAAAAAAAGAGAAAAAACCTTAACCTAATTTAGGAAAAAAACTTTAGGAGATTTCTCTCTGATCCCTGAAGGTGATCAAAAAAGTTCCAGGAGACCACAGTGACCAGGAGACACAATCTCCAATACCCACCTACCTTCTATAGGATAGCACCCCAAGGGACAGAACTCACCATAATTAACGTAAACAAATTAACAGTAATGAAGCAAATAATGGTACTTAAAAGTGACAAATCCCCAGGACCAAATGGTTCCTATCCCAGGGTTTTAAAGGAAGTAGATGAGAACATTGCAGAAGCCCTAACAATAATCTTCTAAAGTTCTCTTGATTCAGGAACTGTTCCTTTAGATTGGAAAATTGCACATATTTAAGAAAGCTGAGAGAGAAAAAACATGGAATTATAGATTAGTTAGCCTAACATCTGTTGTCAGGAAATTACTAGCATCTATAATTAAGGATAGAGTGACTGAACACCTTGAAATTTTCAGCTGATCAGAGAGAGCCAGCATGGATTTGTAAAGGGAAGGTCATGCTGGACGAACCTGATTGAATTTTTTAGAGAGATGACTTAAGGTAGTGGACAGGGGAATGTCTATGGATGTTGTTCATATGAACTTCCAAAAGTCATTCGGTAAAGTCCCTCAAAAGAGATTGTTAGCTAAAGTTGAAGCTCATGGAATTGAGGGATAATTATTGACCTGGTTAGGAAATTGGCTGAGAGGCATGAGACAGAGAGTAGGGATAATGGGCGGGTACTCAAATTGGCAGGGTGAGACTAGTGGTGTCCCACAGGGATCTGTGTTGGGGCCTCAACTATTCACTGTATTTATTAACAACTTAGGTGACGGGATAGAGAGCCACGTATCCAAGTTTGCCGATGACACAATGATAGGCAGCATTGTAAGCAGTGTAGATGAAAGCATGAAATTACAGAGAGATATTAATAGATGAAATGAATAAGCAAAACTGTGGAAAATGGATTTCAATGTAGAGGGGGTAGAAGTTATGCTACAGCTATACAAAGCCCTGATTAGACCACACCTGGAGTACTGTGTTCAGTTCTGGGCACTGTACCTTAGGAAGGATATATTGGCCTTGGGGGGAGTGCAGCATAGATTTACTAGAATAATACCTGGACTCCGAGGGTTAAATTAGAAGGAGCGATTACACAAACTAGGGTTGTATTCTCTGGAATTTAAAAGATTAAGGGGTGGTTTGATTGAAGTTTTCAAGATATTAAGGGGAACTGATAGGGTAGGTAGAGAGAAACTATTTCCACTGGTTGGGGAGTCTAGGACTAGGGGACATAGCCTAAAAATTAGAGCCAGGACTTTCAGGAGTGAAGTTAGAAAACACTTCTACACGCAAAGGGTGGTAGAAGTTTGGAACTCTCTTCCACAAACATCAATTGATACTAGCTCAATTGTTAATTTTAAATCTGAGGTTGATATATTTTTGTTAACCAAGGGTATTAAGGGATATGGGGCTAATACGGGTATATGGAGATAGGTTACAGATCAGCCATAATCTCATTGAATGGCAGAACATGCTCGAGGGGCTAAATGATCTACTCCTGTTCCTATGTCACTACGTTCCTATATGTGGACATGTCGGCCAAACTCAGGAATTCGTCCAGCTCCCCTTTGATTTCTTGATTCCCCTTTGAAGTCCTGATAACAGGACATTTAGAAAATATCAACGGGATTAGACAAAGTCAACATGGATTTATGAAAGGGAAATCGTGTTTGACAAACCTACTGGAGTTTTTTGAGGATGTAACTGGTAGAATAGATAAGGGAGAACCAGTGGATCTGGTTTATTTGGATTTTCAGAAGGCCTTTGATAAAGTTCCACCTAAGAGGTTAGTGTGCAAAATTAAAGCACATGGGATTGGTGGTAATATACTGGCATGGATTGAAAATTGGTTAACAGACAGGAAACAGAGAGTAGGAATAAATGGGTCTTTTTCAGGGTGGCAGGTAGTGACTAGTGGGATACCGTAGGGATCAGTGCTTGGGCCCCAGCTATTCACAATATATATCAATGATTTGGATGAGGGAACCAAATGTAATATTTCCAAGTTTGCTGATGACACAAAATTAGGTGGGATTGTGAGTTGTGAGGAGGATGCAAAGGCTTCAGGGCGATTTAGACAAGTTCAGTGAGTGGGCAAATACATGGCAGATGCAGTATAATGTGGATAAATGTGAAGTTATCCACTTCAGAAGAAAAAACAGAAAGGCAGAGTATTATTTAAATGGTGATAGATTGGGAAATGTTGATTTACAAAGGGACCAGGGTGTCCTTGTACACCAGTCACTGAAAGCAAACATGCAGGTGCAGCAAGCAGTTAGGAAGGCGAATGGTATGTTCTGGCTGGGGGGTCCAGAACGAGGGGTCACAGTCTCAGGATATGGAGTAGGACATTTAGGACTGAGACGAGGAGAAATTTCTTCACGCAGATGGTGGTGAACCTGTGGAATTCTCTACCACAGAAGGCTGTGGAGGCTAAGTCACTGAATATATTTAAGAAGGAGCTAGATAGATTTCTAGACCCAAAAGGCACCAAGGGGTACGGGGAGAGTGCGGGAATATGGTATTGAGATAAAGGATCAGCCATGATCATAATGAATGGCGGAGCAGGCTCGAAAGGCCAAATGACCTACTCCTGCTCCTATTTTCTATGTTTCTATGTTCGCACCAAAGCAGCATGCGCTGCACATGCCGTAACTTATTTCAAAGGTCGACAACGCTCTGTGAAGAGAAGTATCACCTGATATCAAACCTAGTTCTATGTTTACGTCACCTATATTCATGTCCCCTTGTCCTTCCTAAGCTATCTAACTCAAATAGACCATGCACATGGACCAAATCTAAACCTGTCATTATTTTAAAGTCCTCAATCAAATCTCACTTTTCTAGCTTAAAACGCCCCAGCTCTCTAAGCCTATCATGGTGACTAAAGGCCTTTAAAATAGGTTTCAATTTAACGGACTTCCACTGAACCTTTTCCAGCGCCTTTATATCACCCACCTGTGAGGGGACCCGAAACGGACACAATATTCTATATGAGGCCTAACACTGGCCTTATGCAGAGACAGAATAGTATCTGTCCTGGCAATACATCCTATTTGCTTTTGCAATAGCCATGTGGCACTGGCCATGGACCAAGAGATTAACGTACTACATCATCAAGGTCTTTCTCCTGCTCAGCAGCCTTGAGCATGCAACCCTGCATGGTGTACACTTGCTTTACATCGCCCCTACCCATGTGCTTAACACTCCATTCATCTATACAAAATGACAACTGCCAGACGCGGACCCTTTCCCCTCTCATATAGATCTGCCAGTAATCTATTCTTCTCATCTAAGATCCTTCTACCCACACATAGCTTTGTAATATCCGTGAAAAGATTCACAAGGATGATACCAGAACTGAAAGGATATACTTATCAGGAAAGGCTGAACAGGCTAGGGCTCTTTTCTCTAGAAAAGAGAAGGCCGATGGGTGACCTGATAGACGTAGAGAAAATGTTTCCATTTGTGGGGAGTCCAAAATTAGGGGTCATAAATATGAAATAGTCACTAATAAATCCAATAGGGAATTAAGGAGAAACTTCTTTACCCAAAGAGTGGTAAGAATGTGGAACACGCTACCACAAGGAGTAGTTGAGGGAAATAGCATAGATACATTTACGGGGAAGCTGGATAAGCACATAAGGGAGAGAGGAATAGAAGGGTTTGCAGATAGGGTTAGATGAAGAGGGGTGGGAGGTGGCTCGTGTGGAGCATAAACACCGGCATAGACCAGTTGGGCCAAATGGTCTGTTTCTGTGCTGTAGACTCGATGTTACTCACTGTAACTTGCAGACAAATCCCCAATGCTTTCATCCAGACCATTGATAAAGGTGGTGAAGAGCCACGATCCTAATACGGATCCCTGCAGAGCTCCTCTGGTAAACAGTCCCCTCTCAGAACCACTACCATTAATAGTTACCTTCTGACTGCAAGAATGCAACCAATTTCTGATCCAATCTGCCCACTAACATGCACTTTGACACTTAACCCTGTGGCGAGGAGCTACCCTTTCTGAGTGTAAGTGTGACAGCCTTTTCTCATCTCTTCTTATCCCAGTGCCCGTATGGAGGAGGCTCATGGAGATTTCGTGAAGGTTACACAAAACCTCCCGACCAAGAAGCTCTTTAATTGAGTGAAATCTGCTGCATTGATTGTCCTCTACTGTCTAAATAAACCTGATGTGGAGATGCCGGTGATGGACTGGGGTTGACAATTGTAAACAATTTTACAACACCAAGTTATAGTCCAGCAATTTTATTTTAAATTCACAAGCTTTCGGAGGCTTCCTCCTTCGTCAGGTGAACGATGTGAAATCATTCACATCGTTCACCTGACGAAGGAGGAAGCCTCCGAAAGCTTGTGAATTTAAAATAAAATTGCTGGACTATAACTTGGTGTTGTAAAATTGTTTACAATAAATAAACCTGATTTGTAGTTTATAGCCTAAATCACACGATCTGATAGAGTGTTTATTTTTCTGCTATGTGAAGAATAGGAGAGCAGGAGAGGGCCCCTGTCCACGCAGTGAGCTAATTACAATCATACAGGTTTTCGTTCAACCCCTGGGCAAGGCTACTTTATTGCAGACACCAGATGTGGTCACTTCCATCCACCTGCAGCAAAGTATTCACGACTTTTTAACACTTCATTTGCACCAACGATCTGCTCCTCAGAGAGTAAGTGTTGTCATTCATCATACCTCCAGGTATAAAATACTTCATGGAGGAATATTCTGTGATTCATCCATTCACACCATCATTCAGCCTTATTTCTCACACTGGGGATTAAATAGTCCCTATTTTTCCTCCATATAACACAACATATTTAACACAGTAAAGTTACTACGTGTGCTTTAGTGCTGCAGGGTGAATTTTCCAATGTGCATACTCCAGCAGCAGGAACAAAGATCAGTGGGATTAGTATGCGCCCATGCTCCACACATCCATTCCCACCACAGCTTCCAGTCTGAGGGTAATTACATTTTCTAAGTGAGCTCCCAACAGTCAATCCACATGGTTGGTGCTCAAAATCGAAGGAGGGATGGTGGGGGGGGGGGTGGGGGGATGGTTGCGGTGGGGATTTCCAGTGTGGCTGCAGTTAATTAAAAAGTTGCAGCTGACATTTAAAGGGCAAGTGCACACTTGTCAAGAAAAAATTGCATTCAGCCTGAAAATTTTTTCTAGCCAATCATTGCAGCCCCAGGACATCACTGCAGGAGTTTGTCAGGTAAGCGTCCTTGGTCCAATTATCTTCAGCTGTTACATCAATTACCTTCCCTCCATCACAAAGTTAGGAATAGGACTGTTCTCTATGATGATTCCACAGTGTTTGTCTCCATTCACAACTCCTCCAATAATGAAACAGCCCATTCCGGCCTACGGCAGGGCTTGGGCAACAGTTGCAGCCTGAATGTGTGCCCTCCTAAACTATGTCCAGGCATGGTACAGAATGAAAGAGCTGTTGACCGCAACTATGTAAAAGGTTGAGAGGAAACACTTTGTGGCACACATACTTAGGTTATTTACTTGGAATAGGGACTGTTTGGTAGCCTTCCATTGGCAACTTTCCTCAGGTCTGCCATCTTTCGCATTTGTACCCATATCCTCTGACTCCTGAAGGCATCATTAGCTTTGTTGGCGACCTGCTACCAGACATTCTGAACTGCTGTCCTCTGGGCACGCTGTCTTGTAGTGTCAAACCGGGTAGGTCTTCCTTTACCCACTGCATCCAGAAGCATCTCTGCTGATGCATCAGTGAGCTTTGAAGCTCTTCTTCTGGAGCACTGCAGATGTAGGCAAGGAGTAACGTTCCTTCAGAATTTGTTCTTCCACAACTTACGCTATAACCCTTTAAATGGTTGCTGGCTGCCTTTTAAATATCTGCAGCAGTGCTACAATATTCCATTCAGCCATGTGTGAGCTACCACAAGCAGCCACTGATGTTTAATTAGGTCCTAACGGGAAAGTTGAGAGAGTAACGCCATTATGCTACAAATTCGATGGGTGTTCACCAATGCATAAAAATGGAAGTTTCACTTCACAACAACAACAACTCCAACAACTCGCATTTATATAGCACGTGTAATGTAGTAAAATGTAGTAAACTGTCTCAAAGCGCTTCACAGGAGCGTTATCAGACAAAATTTGAGACCGAGCAACATAAGGAGATATTAGGACAGGTGACCAAAAGCTTGGTCAAAGAGGCAGGTTTTAAGGAACATCTTAAAAGAGGAGAGAGAGGTAGAGAGGCGGAGAGGTTTATGGACAGAATTCCAGAGCTTAGGGCCTAGGCAGCTGAAGGCACGGCCGTCAATGGTGGAGCGATTAAAATCGGGGATGCGCAAGAAGCAAGAATTAGAAGAGCGCAGAGATCTTTGAGGGTTGTAGAGCTGGAGGAGGTTAGTGTTATAGTGTATGCAGGATAGCAGAAAGCTAAGAGTGCTTTATAGGAGAACCAACACGAGGGAAAAACCTAATTGACCTCGTCCTCACTAATCTACCTGTCGCAGATGCATCTGTCCATGACAGTATTGGTAGGAGTGACCACCGCACAGTCCTCGTGCAAAGAAAGTCCCGTCTTTACACTGATGACACCATCCAACGTGTTGTAAGGCACTATCACCGTGCTAAATGGGATAGATTCAGAACAGATCTAGCAGCTCAAAACTGGGCATCCATGAGGCGCTGTGGGCCAACAGCAGCAGCAGAATTGTATTCCAGCACAATCTGTAACCTCATATCCCGGCATATTCCTCACTCTACCATTACCAACAAGCCAGGGGATCAACCCTGATTCAATAAGGAGTGTAGAAGAGCATGCCAGGAGCAGCACCTCATGGATGCCCAGTTTTGAGCTGTCAGATCTGTTCTGAATCTACGCGTGGTGAGGATGAGATCAAGTAAGTTTTTCCCTTGTGTTGGTTCGCTCACCACCTGCCGCAGGCCCAGTCTGGCAGCTATGTCCTTCAGGACTCGGCCAGCTTGGTCCTACTGAACCACTCTTGGTGATGGACATTGAAGTCCCCCACCCAGAGTACATTCTGTGCCCTTGCTACCCTCAGGTGCTTCCTCCAAGTGGTGCTCAACATGGAGGAGGACTGATTCATCAGCTGAGGGAGGACGGTAGGTGGTAATCAGAAGGAGGTTTCCTTGCCCATGTTTGACCTGATGCCATGAGATTTCATGGGGTCCGGAGTCAATGTTGAGGACTCCCAGGGCCACTCCCTCCTGACTGTATATCACTGTACCGCCACCTGTGGTTGGTCTGTCCTGCTGGTGGGACAGGACATACCCAGGGATGGTGATGGAAGAGTCAGGGATGTTGGCTGAAAGGTATGATTCTGAGAGTATGGCTATGTCAGACTGTTGCTTGACTAGTCTGTGGGACAGCTCTCCCAATTTTGGCACATGTTTCCAGATGTGAGGAGGACTTTGCAGGTTCGACTGGGGTTGGTTTGCCTTTGTCGTGTCCGGTGGTCCATCCGGTTTTATTCTTATTATGACTTTTTTTAAAAGTGAGATTTTACACCAGAGTGGCTTGCTAGGCCATTTCAAAGGGCAATTAAGAATCAATTGCTGTGGGTCTGGAGTTACATATAGGACAGACCGGGTAAGGACGGTGGGTTTCATACCCTAAAGGAACATCCATCTGGTAGTTTCATGGCCAGCATTACTGATACTAGTTTTTTTTAGTTCCAGATTTTTAATTTTAATTAATTAAATTTAAATTCCCCAGCTGCCGTAGCAGGACTTGAACTCATGCCTCCAGATTATTAGTCCAGTAACATAACCACTATGCTATCATACCCCTGTATGAACACACTGATGTAACGTAACAAGAAGGCGCAGCATGGTGCAGAAGCATTAGGACCATTATACATCGAGTACTCTGCACTCATTGGGGGCAAGAGATTGACCTCACCTGATAATGCACGGCCAGCTCATTTAAATAGGGAATGACATGCTGGGAGGAGACCAGAGTTAGGTGGTGGGATTCCTGTACCAGCAGCTGCTGGCTACCCTTGAAGCTGTGCCTGTGATTTTGGTTTAAAAAAAAGTCCCAAGGGGCAGAACAGCCCCTTTCATAGATCAAGAATTGGAGCCTTCTTTCAGTGAAGGGTGGCTCTATTTGAAAGAGAGGCCCACTCACCAATAAAAGCTCCAATTTTAACCTAACCCGCTTGGTGAGAATGGGGTAGGTTCTGGTTGGAACCCTGATTCACATTGTGCCCGATTTTACGTTCAATTGTCGTCAACAGAGTCGAAAGCCAGGTGGGGTGTAAATTGGGTGTCCAACCCAAACCCACCCCATTCTCGATGGGCGTGTTAGGTTAAAATCGGGGTTAAAGAGTGCCATTTTTCTGTAGTGTTAAGGAGCTTTGCCCTAATTTACTTAAAATTTGTGGCCTTAATGAGCCCTGTGCACGGTGTGTGTGTAGCCTTAATGTACTCAAAGCTTTCGCATATACAGCGTGTAGGGAGTGCAGAAGAGGCCTCAGGCCTTGTGCCCCATAATCTCCTCTAACCTCTCGAGTGCAATTACATCCTTCCTGTAATGTGGTGACCAGAACTGTGTGCAGTACTCAAGCTGTGGCCTAACTAGTGTTTCATACAGTTCCAGCATAACCTCCCTGCTCTTATATTCTATGCCTCGGCTAATAAAGGAAAGTATTCCATATGCCTTCTTAACCACTTTATCTACCTGTCCTGCTACCTTCAGGGATCTGATCTGTGGACATGCACTCCAAGGCCCCTCACTTCCTCTACACTTCTCAGTATCCTCCCATTTATTGTGTACTCCCTTGCCTTGTTTGCCCCCGCAAATGCATTACCTCACACTTCTCTGGGTTGCCTTCCTGTTAAAGATGGATATTGTCTTCAAGTATAAGAACAGTGGGAATTGCGATTGGAAGGGTAAATCTCCAAGTATGTGCTGGCACTAGGGAACCTTGCATCTATCTGAAAATTGCGAGTGCATTGAAATCAATGGAATGAAAATCGGGTGGGTTCTACAGTAGGTAAGTGATCTGCTCAGCCAGATTACCACCCAGGTGGTGAAGAGGAAAATGTATCCATAGTATACTTGGCTTTTCAGAGGACATCTTACAAAGTTCCTCGTGTGAGGCTGTTAAAAAAAAATCAGGCTTAAGTAATGAATTAATGGTTAACCCAATGGATTGAAAATTATTTTGCAACAGAAGCTATGTACATGTAGGATCTCACACAACCTGCATTGATTTCCAGGCCATAGCACCTTGCTTGATATTGAAAACTGGATGTACAAAATTAAAGTCGTTTATTAACACTCTCTCAATCCTGGAGATGTATTACTGGCTTGGAATACAATGTGAAGTGTGCTATTCTGAAGTATCAGCCTTAGGTTATGGGATAGAAGCAGGCCATTGATAATGTCCATGAGAGTTTGCAGACTAGGAACAGAGAGATGCACACATGATGAGACCGCATAGTATATGTAAGTGGGACAAACACTACTGGTGGAATAGAAGGGCCCTCTAGCCAATCTTTTAAACCCATTAGTGTGACACTATCAACCCTTTGCACATTACTCTAGAATGTAGCCATGCAGATGTCTTTAGAGGCATCTAAAAACCTTTCAGTGGGGAAGGTTGGGGGAGGGGGGTAGGATTAGCCATGACTTCACCTGTGGCTCAGGTGGCCCTTCCACTATCCTAGGTATCAGTTTGTGGAGCATCCTTCAACTGATGGGTCAACCCAAAACTTGGAAAGCGACTAATGAAGATTGGACTGGTTCTATAAAGGGCGAGAGATCGGCTCACCAGGTTTTCAGGCGGCAAAGTTGAAAATTACCCCCCATATTTTAAAACTAAGTGCTCATTCAGAACTCTCCCAGACATTGATATGACAACATAAGTGTTTGATGAGCATTATTTACATTTTGTATGTATTCTTTCACTGAATTATGATGATATGGCAGACACTGCACAAAGATTTATATCTTTTATACAGATCACAGATTCAGTTAGACTCATTGACCCTTTGATTGTAGTGGAAATAACTACAATTAATTGCACGTCTAACTTTTCTGCTTAATATTGATATTTAATGTGCCTGTAATTGTCATCACACAAACTTTAACTGCACTGTCATAAACATTGGTGTGATTATCACTTACCCTAAGATGTGTGCACCATGTAATCAGAAAATACAACATGGCCACAGTCCACTCCAATAATTGGCTAAAGTTATGTTATTGAGCCAGTCAAAGCTTTACCTCTGGCTTAAACCTAAGTCAGAAAATGTTATTCAGTGTTAATACCACCCAGATACACACCCATGCCTACAAGGCCATTATCTATTTGGCACTGAATGGTTCTAACTCATTCCTTATTTATTTAGTTTAACTGACATCTGGGATTTTTCCACAGTTTTCATTTGTGAAGATTGATGTGAAGAATTATTTGACACATTAGCCATTTTTTGTTACTCCACAATATTTCCTGACTTACTAATCTTTCATCGATTGAGTGGCTATTGATAAGACAAAGGGGCCAAATTTCTACAGGGCATGGGAAATCCCAGTTTAGGGAGACCAAGCCTGCGGTCCAGCCCTGATTGACATTGATGGCCTTATAGGGGTGAGAAGAGTTTCCGACCCCACATGGCCATCCTGGAAACTAGGCCCCACACCTGGGACTCGGCATATCCAGATCTCGGCTAAGTTCATGGCTGTTCTGACAGACTTCCAAATTGCTTTACAGCACCAGAGGCTTTCTGTGTGTTATCCCAAAAATCCCATTAGTTTGACTTCCAGTGATAAGACAAATCAAAAGGTTAAATATCTGACTTCTCACCCCGGGCAGGGAGCCTTGACTGCCATGAGTGTACATTGGCAGTTCAGACATGTACTATCCACAATTTTCTGATCATCATTTTACAAGCTCACGGGAACAATTGATGGCACTGAACCCAAGAAGGCATCTATTGCAAAACCTAAACTTATAACGTTTTTAAAGGTGTCTTCGTAGTATAACATTAAAATTATAATGATAAAGCAACTCCTGATCTCTGAATAGGATTGTTAGGAACATAGCAACAGGAGAAGGCCATTCAGTCCCTCAAGCCTGCTCCTCCATTCAATTAGATCATGGTTGATCTGTACCTCAACTCCATTTACCCGTATTGGCAGAAACAGCGGGTAGATGGGGCAGTAAGACTTACTGCTGCTTCTCTGTACCCTGACCTCAATTTTCCTTCCCCCTGCCCATGAAAGAACAGCCACTGGCCTCCCCTTCACCATCCCCTGCGTTTTTTCGTATTCTCTTTTTGCAAGTAATATAAAGGCCAATAGTATATTTATAAAAACTTTTTTACTAAGAGTAAGATAGTGGCTAAGAGAGATGTGGCCCCATTAAAGACAGATACAGGTGATATGATAATAGATAACAAGGTAATTGCAGATTTATAAAACAAATGCTTTGTATCCATTTTCACAGTAGAGGAAGAGGATAAAATACCAGTGATAGAAGGGAATTACATAGAATGTACAGCACAGAAGCAGGCCATTCGGCCCAACTGGTCTATGCATGTGTTTATGCTCCACATGAGCCTCCTCCCTTCCTACTTCATCTAACCCTATCAGCATATCCTTCTATTTCTTTCTCCCTCATGTGTTTTTCAAGCTTCCGCCTAAATGGATCTATGCTAGTTATCTCAACTACTTCTTGTGGTAGCGAGTTCCACATTCTAACCACTCTCTGGATAAAGGAGTTTCTCCCGAATTCCCTATTGGATTGATTAGTGACTATCTTATATTTATGGCCCCTAATTCTGGTCTCCTCCACAAGTGAAAACATCTTCTCTATGTCTACCCTGTCAAACCCTTTCATAATCTTAAAGACCTCTATCAGGTCACCCCTCAGTTTTCTCTTTTCTAGAGAAAAGAGCTCCAGCCTTCTCAATCTTTCCTGATAGGTATAACCTCTCAGTTCTGATATCATCCTAGTAAATCTTTTTTGCACTAGGAAACTAAAAATAAATCAAGGAGGTACTTACTGTATTCCATATCTGTAAAAAAAAATGGTAATAGAAAAAATAATGGGGCTTAGGATAGATAAATCTCCAGGACCTGATGGTTTGCACCCCAGGATATTAAAAGAAGTAGGTCAGGAAATTGCAGAAACATTAGTTATAATCTTTCAAAGCTCTCATGATTCAGGAATTGTGCCATTAGACTGGAAAATTGCTAATGCCACTCTATTATTTAAGAAGGATGGGAGAGAGAAACCAGGTAACTACAGGCCTGTCTGTTTAATGTCAGTTGTGGGGCTGCTACTAGAATCTGACTTACGTAGTGAATTTTTTTGAGGAGGTCACTAATAAGGTAGACAAAGGAGTGTCTATGGATGTTATTTATATGGACTTCCAGAAGGCATTCAATAAGGTTCCACACAAAAGATTATTGGCAAAAATGAGAGTGCATGGAATTGGAGGTAGCCTATTGACTTGGGTTGGAAATTGGTTGGGAGGTAGGAGACAGAGAGTGGGAATAAAGAGTATGTACACAGGTTGGCATGATGTGACAAGTGGCGTTCCCCAGGGACATGTTCTGGTGTTATTTGAATTTTGGGGCCAGTCAGATGGACCGCAATTGTCTTTTTTGGTCCTAGGAACAGGAGTAGGCCAGTCAGCCCCTCGGGCCTGCTCCGTCATTCAATTAGATCATAGCTGATCTGTACCTCAACTCCATTTACCTACCTTAGCTCCATATCCCTTGACACCCTTGTCTAACAAAAATCTATCGATCTCAGTCCTGAAAGCTCCATTTGTCCCATTTGGGGAGAGAATTCCAGATTTCCACTACCCTATGTGTGAAAAACTGCTTCCTGATTTACCTCCTAAATAGCCCTGTACATTATATTTTATGTTCTACCCAAGAGTGGACAACCAGCATTACAATAATAAGCAGACTTTTCTCCCCTTAAGCCAAAGTGAAAGCATTTTTAACACCTCTGAGTTGCAGTTAGCACTGAGGCTGTGTTTGATTCACATTTATAACTATTTTCACCGTGCCTATTAAGATGAAAATCACAGTATGCCCCATTTAATAAAATAGCAATTGATGTAGAGTTAATTATTGAACTGCTGAGCAAAAAACACAAGTGGTTTATGATATTCTAGTGAGATTAAAAACTCAGTTCATTTACATTTCACCCAGGCTTCTCATCTGTAACTCAAGAAATATGTTTTCCAATGTTAAACAATCCTTGAAATGTTCATGTGTGAGACTCGGCTTCTGTTTTTTATTCCCTTTTCTTTTTTTTCCTCTTCCCTTTTGTGCTAAATGAACCCGCCTGATTCCTCACAACGGCTCGAAAATGAAGTGCTAACTGTTGTAGTTTTATTGCAGGGAAACAGAGTGGAACAACATACCTTTTTGTCAGGATGTAAAAGGCCTTTAGTCATGTGGTGATCCTTGGGGTAAATTCTTTATTATGAATTACAACCTGCTTACTGATGAGCTGTTAATAAAAAGTAGCCCCGCTGTGGCAGTAGTTCTCAGAATGTGCAGGCATTTTTTTTTGGTGGGGGGGGGGGGGTTTGGAAAAGTGTGTGTGAAAGTTTATTGTTAATGCTTTGAGTGTGAATAAATCTGCTTTTAATTTGTATGTAGCATTTCTGGTTCATTCTAAAACTAAAACACAATTGCCAGATTTCAAAGCCCTGCTGCAGTGTGTAATAATAACTCACAGGCTGAAGATTTTTTTTAAAGAAAAGAGAACATGGAGGAAATGCTCTGAGGGGGAAAAAATAAACACCCAGGAAAACCGACAAAGCAAGTGAAGGGAAAAAAATACAGCAGACCAAACGAGTAAACGCCATTGAGATTGCCAAATAACACTCACCTGCTGGTAGCAACACACAGACCCAACCCCTCTCCTCCCTCTCCCCCTCCCAATAAACTATATGGTGATTACTCACAAAATAAAGGAGAGGGAAACCAATAGGCCTTAAGTCTCAACTCATTTCAGCTGCCAGCTGGAGTTGAATATGTTCAACAAGATGGGATAAGGGAATTGTTGGGAAGAAAACAAGAAACAGATGGAATCTTCTGTGACTCCATAGTTTTATTTAGGGCTGCGATTTTTGTACATTGGCATCTGTTCACACAGGGGAGTCTATACATTTTCTCATTATTATAGTTTGTCCCTGGCAATTGCACCTATTATTTGCCAAAGAAAATGACTCAATTAACGGGGTTATGTGTTTAAATGGGAACTGTGGGTTGTGCAATTAGACTTAAAAATCTAATACTTCTGCAAAGCATAGTGTTAAAGAGGCACTGTCATTATCGAAATCAAAGCATTTGTCTCAATGTTTTTCGGTAGCAATAAAAAGGAAAAAAAACTGGATACACTGGAAATCTGAAATGAAATGTATTGGAAACACACAGGGGGTAATTTTAACCCCCCAGGGTGAATGGGGTGAGGAGATAAAAATAAAAAAATCGGAAACCCAACCTCATCCCGCCTCCAACACGCCCACTTCCACTTTTAACGGAGGTGGGCGACTAACCTCCACTCCAGAGGTGGGTCAGTCCTTAAAATACTTTAAGGAAGCTGCTCGCTTCAAATTTAGCCTGTGTTGCCCATTTAACTCCAGGGGGGGGCGGATTTTCTGGGCTTTGGGAAAACCGGCAGCTGAAGAGAGGTGAGAACGGCTGAATGGAACAAGTAATTGTGGGCCAGGAGGAACAGGAATGCTTCCCCTGACTCACCAAGCATACCTGCTTCCATCCCCGCGATCGGACCCCCTCAATTGGCTGATCCCCACCGCGTTTGGACCTCCAAAGTCCGACCCACCCCATGCCCGATGTCCGACTCCCCTCCCGACCTCCAATGTCCAACTATCCTCCCCACCGACCCCCCGATCTCCTCCCGGCATCGGACCCCCCAATCTCCACCTTCCGACATCAGACACCCACCTCTCGATCTCCACCACCAGGCATCAGACCACCTCCCCACCCCCATCGATCTCCTCTCAGTTTCAGACCCCTCCCCCCATGATCGTCTCCCAGCATCAGATCCCGCCGATCTCCATCTCCTGGCATCATACCCCACCCCCTCCCTCCACCCCCACCAATCTCCACCTCCTGGCCCGCACTCATCTCCCCACCCCCAAATGTCCTCCCCAGCCCATGATCTCTCCCTCCCTCCTCTCCGATCCCTGGCTGCGGCCTGCTGCCACAGACCTTCCTGACCAACAGCCAGCCAACCTGCTCAGCCTGGCTGGCTGCGGGTGGGAAACCGATTTGAAAAATTTAAAACAAGTCCTGCCATTAAATTCGTCAGGACTTCCGGGAAACCCATGTTTCTGGGATTCCCAGCCACTACAGTTTCCCTCCCCGCTCCTTTCCCGCCTCGGAGTTATTATCGGAGCCACACCACCTGAAAAGGGAAAGGACGATTTAGTGTTTCGGTTGAAGTCCCTACGGGATCAATTATTGCCTGTTAATGGGGCAGTAGTGGGATTATAGATTGGGAATAAAATAATCCTCCAATTTACCTTTGAAGGCCCACCCATTCGGGTTTTCAGGTTGAACTCGATTCAGGCAACGAGTGCTCCTGCTGGAAACAGGTTGGGGGCCTCGTAAATATATGTAAATAGGGGTCAACTGACTTTGTCGGGACCTCCATCACTATTTTCGTATCAATCAGCGCAGCCACCGCTACTTCCTCCACCCACCCACAACCATGTACAGGTCGGGAATGTACGGGTGTTATAGTGCTGTTTAAAGATATACTCATCTGCTCTCATGTAAAATGCCTCAAAGGTTTGGGAGATATTTTGCTTGCAGTTTAAAGTGTTCTTTTGCTACTTCAATAATTTTAAAGTGCTTGTCATGATTGTGCAACCTTCTAATATCTTAAAGGACTTCTGGCTATGCACTTTCTTCTACACGGGGAACCTTCTGGTTGTAAGACATTTTGGGACGTCCTGAGATCATATAAGGTGCTCATATAAATGCAAATCTTTCTTTTCTTTCTTTTTCTGACAATTCCACTCTGGCTGGAGGATGAGGAAGCAGAAGAGCAGCTGCAACAGGAGGAAGGAGCAAATGGAGCTGCAGCTGCAGATAGTAAGAGGGTGTGTTCACAGGAATCTTTACCCTCCTAACAGAATGGATAGGCCCAGGTCAACACATCTCTGAGAAGCAGTGCATAAGGAGGCTGTGCATCCCTGAGGCTGTCACAGAGTTGTGCTACCTCCAGCAACAAGACCTGTAACCCACTGCCACGGCTAGCACAGCATTGCCTATTGTAGTCAATGTCATTGTGGCCCTGAACTTCTTTGTATCCGACTTCTTCCAGGCTGCAAGAGGGGATATCAACAACTTCAGTCAGTCTACATTAAGCAAGTGATTCATGCTAAAGCAAACAGTTTCATCCCTTTTCCCATGGATAACCGGAAACTGCAGGATGGGGCTCTGGGGTTCGCACAGAGTGCAGGTACAGATTGTCATTGACTGCTCCTACATCACCCTGCAGGCTCCTTCAGTTAACCTCTCTGCTTTCTTGAATTGCAAAGGCTTGCACTGCGTTACCTGCAGCACATCATGCAGGTCTGTGCCCACCAGCTGCCATGTTGCATTTATACTGCGCCAATTGTCTTTGTCCCTGCACAGTAAATGAGAGGCTGGCCGTATGGGAATAAGGACTATCCCCTGTACACTTGACTCATGACTCCTTTCAGAAACCCATGCTCAGTGGCCGAACTGCACTACAATCAAATCCACGGGTCAATTAGAGCTCTCATCGAGCAGTCTGTTGGAAACCTCAAGCAATGATTCCACTGCCTGGACAGGTCTGGTGGCTTCCTGCAATACAACTCACAAAGAGTTTCCCGTATGATAGTGGTTTACTGCATGATGCATACCTTTGTTCTATAATGGGAAGAACACCTACATGGGGGTAATTTTAACCCCCAAAAACGGGTGGGTTGGGAGTGGGTGGACAATAAAAATAGTTTGATTTTGGAGCAGGACCGCATCCCAGCTCCAACACGCCCGCTTCCGGGTTTAACCCAGGCATGTTTGATTGTGCACACGCAACAGAAACCTGGAAGTCCCGTCCCCAGCCGGTGGGCCAATATTTAAAGGGAGAATGTACCTCGTAGCGATAGTTGATACACTTAATTTTTTGTGTATTAGAAATGTAAGTTGTAAAACAACTTTAACCTTACCTGTTCGGGTTTCCCATCACTTCTGATTCACGTCAATTGACAGCAGACGAGAAGGGCTGGATCCATGATGTGAGCGCCTTTATTGAACTGCTTGTGGGCCCGGAGGAGCAGGAGTACTTCATCCAAGCCCAACAAGCTCACCTATCCAATAGGAGCCACATGTTTGGCCAAATCCCTACCTCCCCCCACTGATGGTGGACACCGCCCTCATGGTGAACCTCCCCCGCGATGGTGGACCGCGCCCCCCACCCCCTCTGATGGTGGAACTCCCCAATGCTGGACACCCCCAATCTTCTCCAAGGCTCTGTTAATCTGGCTGCCTGGTGCGTGGGAATCCCGGAAGCACAAATACTTACCTTTATTCAGGATGCAACCGCAGAGTGTGACGGATCAGATCAAAGCTCTGCAGTCCTGCCGCATCCAGTCGTGAATGGTGGTGGACAATTAAACAACTAACAGGAGGAGGAGGCTCTGTAAACATCCCCAATCTCAATGATGGTGGAGTCCAGCACGTCAGTGCAAAAGACAAGGCTGAAGGGTTTGCAATCATCTTCAGCCAGAAGTGCCGAGTGGATGATCCATCTCAGCCTCCTCCTGATATTCCCACCATCAGCCAATTCGATTCACTCATCTCAGCCTCCTCCTGATATTCCCACCATCAGCCAATTCGATTCACTCCACGTGATATCAAGAAACAGCTGAGCGCACTGGATACAGCAAAGGCTATGGGCCCCGACAACATCCCTGCTGTAGTGCTGAAGACTTGTGCTCCAGAACTAGCTGCGCCTCTAGCCAAGCTGTTCCAGTACAGCTACAACACTGGCATCTACCCGACAATGTGGAAAATTGCCCAGGTATGTCCTATCCACAAAAAGCAGGACAAATCCAATCCGGCCAATTACCGCCCCATCAATCTACTCTCAATCATCAGCAAAGTGATGGAAGGTGTCGTCGACAGTGCTATCAAGCGGCACTTACTCACCAATAACCTGCTCACTGATGCTCAGTTTGGGTTCCGTCAGGACCACTTGGCGCCAGACCTCATTACAGCCTTGGCCCAAACATGGACAAAAGAGCTGAATTCCAGAGGTGAGGTGAGAGTGACTGCCCTTGACATCAAGGCAGCATTTGACCGAGTGTGGCACCAAGGAGCCCTAGTAAAATTGAAGTCAATGAGAATCCGGGGGAAAACTCTCCAGTGGCTGGAGTCATACCTAGCACAAAGGAAGATGGTAGCGATTGTTGGAGGCCAATCATCTCAGCCCCAGGACATTGCTGCAGGAGTTCCTCAGGGCAGTGTCCTAAGCCCAACCATCGTCAGCTGCTTCATCAATGACATTCCCTCCATCATAAGGTCAGAAATGGGGATGTTCGCTGATGATTGCACAGTGTTCAGTTCCATTCGCAACCCCTCAGATAATGAAGCAGTCCGAGCCCGCATGCAGCAAGACCTGGACAGCATCCAGGCTTGGGCTGATAAGTGGCAAGTAACATTCACACCATACAAGTTCCAGGCAATGACCATCTCCAACAAGAGAGAGTCTAACCACCTCTCCTTGACATTCAATGGCATTACCATCACCGAATCCCCCACCATCAACATCCTGAGGGTCACCATTGACCAGAAACTTAACCGGACCAGCCACATAAATACTGTGGCTACAAGAGCAGGTCAGAGGCTGGGTATTCTGCGACGAGTGACTCACCTCCTGACTCCCCAAAGCCTTTCCACCATCTACAAGGCACAAGTCAGGAATGTGATGGAATACTCTCCACTTGCCTGGATGAGTGCAGCTCCAACAACACTCAAGAAACTTGACATCATCCAGGACAAAGCAGCCCGCTTGATTGGCACCCCATCCACCACCCGAAACATTCACTCCCTTCACCACCGGCGCACTGTGGCTGCAGTATATACCATCCACAGGATGCCCTGCAGCAACTCGCCAAGGCTTCTTCGACAGCACCTCCCAAACCCGCGACCTCTACCACCTAGAAGAACAAGAGCAGCAGGCACATGGGAACAACACCACCTGCACATTCCCCTCCAAGTCACACACCATCCCGACTTGGAAATATATCGCCGTTCCTTCATCGTCGCTGGGTCAAAATCCTGGAACTCCCTTCCTAACAGCACTGTGGGAGAACCTGCACCACACGGACTGCAGCGGTTCAAGAAGGCGGCTCACCACCACCTTCTCAAGGGCAATTAGGGATGGGCAATAAATGCTGGCCTTGCCAGCGACGCCCACATCCCATGAACGAATAAAAAATAAAATTGACTTCTGGGTTCCCCACGCAAATATCTACACACACGCTGGGTTCCCGGCTCCCAGCTAAAATCATGCCCATGGAGTCACCATTGGAAGGAGACAGCATTGATGACATCGAAGATGGTGACGAAGCCAGATGGATCCAGCATTCGCCTTCAGTCAGAGCTCTTTGGCAGCAGTTTGTTGAAGAGTGCTTCATTTGAACAATCCCTGCTCTCCTGCATTAACAGTCATGTCAAACATTTCCCCCAGTCCTTCAAACTATCAAGTAAACTGCATTGATCCAAAGACTAACATTCATATTTTTGTCACCTGACATTGCGGGATCACCAGCCATTAACAGAACTCTCTGCACTTTGGGTGATCGTGTAAAACGGGCATTGTTGATTCAGCTGCCCATTATACATCTCTTCTAATTTTCATTTCCATTGAAATCAGTGGAAGTTGATGTGAGGGCAGTGTCATGTTTGGAGTGTTGGAGAGCAAGTAAAAGATAAGGTGGTAAAGTGCCCTGTTGTGATGGGAGGAGATGCTTGTGAAGTGAGGGAGGGAAAGATTGCTAGGGCTAAAGTCTGGTGTTGCAAGGGTGTTACGAGAGTAAGGGGGTTATTTTGGATAATCCCCGTAAACGGGTGCTGGTATCGCGGTGCGCGGTTAACCCCACGCCTGTTGGTTGTGACGCAGGCAGCACGTAATAATCGTCCAGCAGGGGCCCCCGATATTGGGAGTGGCAGCACCACTTAAAGGCAGCCTGTACCTCTTAAAGCAGTGGTGCACTATGGCTGCAAGAAGTGATGAAAGTCAATTGTGAAGTGAATCTGTGCTGCAATATGGTGAAGAATGACTGCGCCTGCGAGAGAGCATGCACCAGGGTTCTCGGATGATGCACTAGAGACCTTGCTGGAAGAGGTGGACGGAAGGAGGGGCATCCTATATCCACAGAGAGGCACATGGCCCTACAGACATATACTCAAGAGGCAGTGGGAGGAAGTAATGGATGAGGTTAACGCCAGGAGCATAGTGCCAAGAACATGGAAGCAGTGCAGGAAGAAGTGCAATGATTTGACGCGAGTGGTCAAGGTGAGTGAGTTCAACTGTCAAATGGCATCTCCTACCAACTGCACCACGCACTACACCCCCTGTCACCCACCTACCAACAAACTCTTGCAATCAGTATGCAACTCTTCAAATCAGACACTTCATCTCACCCTCACACATTACCAATCTTGCAAGCCGCACATCCACAACTCACAGGTCACACACACTGGCAGCTAT
Organism: Heptranchias perlo; assembly: GCF_035084215.1. Lineage (NCBI taxonomy): Eukaryota > Metazoa > Chordata > Chondrichthyes > Hexanchiformes > Hexanchidae > Heptranchias > Heptranchias perlo. The sequence goes on along the minus strand of NC_090329.1, from coordinate 102,608,956 downwards.
TCAACCATGACAGGCACATCACCCAAACAACTTGCAGGCCACTCACTGACACACTTCTCTCTTGCAGGAGAAGGTGGTGCACAACAATAGGCAGCAGGAAAGACCTGGGGGAGGACAGGCACGCCTACACGTTCTCACCCCCATGGAGGAGACAGTGCTGGCCATCGTTGGATGGACCGTCACTGCGGCCATGGCCACTGGCGTTGCTGGAGGTATCATTGATGAGGGTCTCTGCATACCGAATCCTCCTTCTCACTTCCCACATCTCCCTCATCCCACAATCTTTTCTGACCCACGTACTGCAGATGGTGTGAGCACGTCTTACTTTCTCCTCTCCCCTCACCACAACTCAACCCGTATCCCTTTATCATTTCAGATACCCAAGAACTGGAATCTGCCCAGGCAGAGGAAGACGACACTGATGATGAAGACATACCGTCACTCGATCTTATTCTCGCAGCCACCAGCTCAGAGACTGACACTGCGCATCGTTTAGAGGCTAGGATAGAGGAGGGATCTGCGCATAGTGAGACACCGGGCACAAGTGTGCAGGAGCCAGGGCGGGGGGAACGGGTACTGCAGGTAGCCTGCGCACAATGTCAAGAAGCATGGAGGAGTCCAGCTCCAACTTGGCGCAGGGCTTTGCGCAGAGCTTGAAGCCTGTCCTTTCCCACATCGAATGGATGGTCACTTCCATCAGCGCACCTGTGGAACCCACCATGATGCAGCATCTGATGACCGATGTCACAGCTTCCATTGCAGCACAAACATCTGCCATCCAAGGTCTGACTGCTGCCTTCGAAGCTCAGACTGCTGCTATCGTGGCTCTGGGGACCACTGTTGAACGGGGCTTCCAGGGCGTCACAACAGTCCAGCAATCTGTTCTCCAGCAGATCACCAGGATTGCTGAGGTGCCTCCCTGGGATTTTGCCAGTGGCGCCATGGAAGACGAACCTGCTGTCCTCTCTCAGGGTGACAGCATTCCTGCTCCCACCCCTGCCACTCTGCCAGTGGTCTTTCTGTTGCCTGTCAGCCAGCCAGGCCAGACTGCTATAGCCCAGGCCGAGATGGTGCAGTCTGAAGCTGGGCTCTCCTGGCCCAGAGCTGTTTGAGGTCATCCTTCAAGGCCATCTGCACTCTCCTCAATTAAAGGTCAGCAGCCTTCCACTTCCCATGTTCCAGCCATCAGGGATGTACCTCGTAGGAGCAGTAAAAAAACATAAAGGTACACGAAAGACAGGCACTAAGGGAATGCACAGGGGTGAATAGTCTTATTTTGTTTGCATCATTTCATGTGTTAATTTATAAATGTGGATTTGAATTTGCACTTGATGTTGGTTATTATTTCTGCGATGAGCTGAGGGAGAAAGCAATGTGTAATCATAAGGAGGATGATTTGATGGTCGTGTGTGAGAGGAAAGGTAAGGAGTGTGGGACTGTTGGTGAATGGGGACGTGTAGTTGAGGTTATTGGTATCACTCATTAATAATCTGATCATGCAGAGCCTTGGCAGACTGGGCCTGTCTACCTTGTAGCCTCCCTGCCTCTTCCTCCACTTCCTGCTGCACTTCCTCCTCCTCCTCCACTTCCTTCTCCGTTTCTTCCTCCTCCTCTTCCTCCTCCACCTTTTCTTCAGGTTCTCGCCTGATAGGCGGTGGCAAGGGCTGTTCCCTCATAATGGCCAGGTTGTGCAGCATGCAGCATACAACGACAAATCTTGATACCCACTTGGCTGAGTACTGCAGGGTTTCTCCAGAGCAGTCCAGGCAGAGGAAGCGTTGCTTGAGGACACCAATGATGTGTTCAACTAAGTTCCATGTGGCAGCATGGCTCTCGTTGTATGCCTGCTGTGCACGTGTGGGTGTGTTCCGGACTGAAGTCATGAGCCATTTCATGAGGGGATAACCCTTGTCGCCCAGTAGCCAGCCTTTGACTTGCCGTGCTGGTTGAAATATAGGTGGCAGGTTGGACTGTCGCAGGATGAAGGATAGCGAGTATTGACCTGCATGATGCGCTGTCTGTGGTTACACACCAGCAGCACATTCAGGGAGTGGAATCACTTTCTGTTATACAGCAGTGCACTGCAAACTACGAGATGTTGCTTATATCTCCAGCAACAGCCTGAAAGGCGCCAGAGCCGTAAAAATTAAGCATCACGGTTACTTTGACAGCCACAGGCAATGCTGCCCTTGCTCTGCAATTGTGGCTGCAGCAGTTGACAAATATCAATCACGACCTCTTTAGTGAACCGAAGACGTCTGATGCACTGGTCATTGCTGAAGTTGAGGTCAGAGAATTGGTCCCTGAAGACCCTCCTTGAATATGGCCTCCTGCTGAGTGCCCTCCTCCTCTTCCCTCTTCTAGCAGCTTGTCCTGCTCTGCGTGGCCTCTCTTCATTCTCCCAGTCATGTTCAGTTCCCAGAGGAAGTCCCAGCAGGCCACCCATGTCTGAAAACAACTTTGTTCAGCACACTATTTTAAATGCCACGAACAGTACTGCAAGACCAGCCAGGCCACTCTATAGAATAATGCAACTTTAGCCAAATATAGGAAACTTCCACAAACACGTAATTGTACCAGCAGCCAGAATAACTAATCCAGCAACTAACCTGTAACTCCTGCATGATCCCTTTAAATAGCGCTGGTGGGGAGGGTCCTTCACGCTGATTAAGTCCTATTCAGCTGTGTGAGGTTAAGACAATGCGCCGGCTAGAGCATGGAGTTCCAAAATGTCACCGGCTGCTTCAAATCAGCGTTGCACACTGATTCACGTCATAATCTCCCTACTCTACATGCTGCTGGCGTTCGTTAGGTACGTGTGCAAACACCTTAACCAACTTGGCACCCTGCGCACTTCACATCAGAAGTGTGCGAGTGCATCTCGGACGCCATTTTCGGGGCTTAGGTGTCTGCGTCGCGCCTGCAAAACGGGCGCTACAGGGCCCAATTTCATCCCCTAAGAGAGATGTGAAGAGGAGTCTTGTCTTATAACCCTGAGAGGGTCATTAAATTTCTTCCTGCACTATATCCATGTCCTGGCAACTATGTTGCTTCCCAGTCACCTCTCTCTGCTGCGCTGGCTAGTTTTTCACAGCACCCATCACTCATCTGAAAAAAGAGGATGTCCTTGGCATTGCACGCTTGCTCCACAAGGACCTCTGTGGCTACATCAGTGAATTGGGATGCTTCTGGTAGACATCATGCTGCCTCCTACCTCAGTAATGTGCTGTCAACAGATCACCTTTGAAAAGTGCATCCCCCTTTAAGAACTGCGGGCTGCCTTTAAGTGGCAGTCGGTCCACAGAATTCCTGCCCTCCAAAACGATGAGCTGCCTACAAGCAGCATGAGTAGTTTGGGCAGCTCACCTGTTACATCGAGTTATATCAAAACTACAGCACAGGAACAGGCCATTCGGCCCAACTGGTCTATGCCGGCGTTTATGCTCCACACGAGCCTCCACCTCCCTACTTCATTTAACCCTATCAGGATACCCTTCTATTCTTTTCTCCCTCATGTGCGTATCGAGCTTCTCCTTAAATGTATCTACACTATTTGCCTCAATTACCCCTTGTGGTAGCACGTTCCACATTCCCTATTGGATTTATTAAGGACTATTTTATATTTATGACCTCTAGTTTTGGACTCCCCCACATGTGGAAACATTTTCTCTACGTTTACTCTATCAAACCCTATCATTATCTTAAAGACCTCGATCAGGTCACCCCTCAGCCTTCTCTTTTCTAGAGAAAAGAGCCCCATCCTGTTCGACCTTTCCTGATAAGGATATCCTCTTAGTTCTGGTATCATCTTTGTGACTCTTTTTTGCACCGTCTCCAATTCCTCTACATCCTTGCTATAATATGGAGACTAGAGCTGTGCACAATACCTCAGTGTGGTCTAACCAAGGTTCGATACAAATTTAACATAACTTCTTTGCTTTTCAATTCTATCCCTCTAGAAATGATTCCCAGTGCTTGATTTGCCTTTTTTATGGCCTTATTAACTTGCGTTGCTACTTTTAGTGACTTGTGTATCTGTACCCCCAGATACCTTTGCTCCTCCACTTCATTTAGACTTATTATATTTAAATGAGGCCTGACCACTAAAATCAAAAGGGCCGATGTCATCAGATAGGCAGTGAAGACGCCCTGACCTTGGAAACTAGCTCTACTCCACATGCGGAAATTGATCCCTTCATCTTTATACACAAAGCATTAACCTGTTTTTTCCTCTTTCAGATGCTGAGAGGCCTTTGGTATATTTCCAACATTTTCTGTTTTTGACTTTTTTTGTGTTTACTAAAGCCTCAATACTGTCAGAGGGAGATAGAAGAGCAAATATGTAGGCAAATTTCTGAGATGTGCAAAAACCCCTACTAAGTAATAGTAGGGGATTTCAACTACCCTAATATTAACTGGGACACAAACAGTGTGAAGGGTATAGAGGGCGCAATATCCTTAAATTGCATTCAGGAGAACTTTTTTAGCCAGTATGTAGCACGCCCAACAAGAGAGGGGGCAGTTCTGGATTTAGTTTTAGGAAATGAAGCTGGGAAGATGAAAGAGTATCAGTGGGAGAGCATTTTGGTGGTAGTGATCATAATTCAGTTAGTTTTAGCATTGTTATGGAAAAGGACAAAGATAGAACAGGAGTTAAAGTTCTCAATTGGGGAAAGGCCAATTTTACTAAGCTAAGAAGTGATTTAGCAAAAATGGACTGGAAACATCTACTTGAAGGTAAATCAGTGTCAGAGCAGTGGGAGGCATTCAAGGGGAAGATTCAAGGGTAGCAGAGTCAACATGTTCCCACAAAGAAAAAGGGTGGGACTGCCAAATCTAGAGCCCCTGGGTGTCAAGGACCATACAGGGTAAGATAAGGCAAAAAAGGGAAGCTTATGTCAGACACTGAGAGCTCAATACTGCAGAAAGCCTAGAGGAGTATAAAAAGTGCAGGGGTGAAATTGAAAAGGAAATTAGGAAAGCAAAGAGAGGGCATGAAAAAATATTGGCAAGTAAAATCAAGGAAAACCCAAAGATGTTTTAAAAATACATTAAGAGAAAGAGGATAACTAAGTAAAGAGTAGGGCCTATTGAGAGACCAAAAAGGTAACCTGTGTGTGGAGGCAGAAGATGTGGGTATGGTTCTTAATGAATACTTTGTGTCTGTCTTCACAAAAGAGGGGGACGATGCAGACATTGTAGATCAGGAGGAGAAGTGTGAAATATTGGATGGGATAAACTTAGTGTGAGAGGAAGTATTAAGGGGATTAGCATCTTTGAAAGTAGATAAATCACCAGGACTGGTTGAAATGTATCCCAGGCTGTTAAAAGAAACCAGGGAGGAAATAGCAGAGGCTCTGACCATCATTTTCTAATCCTCACTGGCTAGAGGGGTGGTGCTGGAGGATTGGAAGACTGCTAACGTTGCACCATTGTTTAAAAAGGGAGCGAGGGATAGACCAAGTAATTACAGGCCAGTCTAACCTCGGTGGTGGGCAAATTATTGGAATCAATTCTGAGGGACAGGATAAACCATCACTTAGAAAGGCATGGAATAATCAAGGACAGTCAGCATGGATTTGTTAAGGGAAGGTCGTGTCTGACTAACTTGATTGAATTTTTTGAGGAGGTAACAAGGAGGGTCGATGAGAGTAGTGCATTTGATATGGTCTACATGGATTTTAGCAAGGCTTTTGACAAGGTCCCACATGGCAGACTGGTCAAAAAAGTACAAGCCCATGGGATCCAAGGGAGAGTGGCAAGTTGGATCCAAAATTGACTCAGTGGCAGGAAGCAAAAGGTAATGGTTGACGGGTTTCTTTGTGTCTGGAAGGCTGTTTCCAGTGAGACTCCGCAGGGCTAGGTCCCTTGGTTTTTGTGGTATATATTAATGATTTAGACTTAAATATAGGGGGCATGATTAAGAAGTTTGCAGATGATACAAAAATTGGCCGTGAGGTTGATAGTGAGGAGGAAAGCTGTAGACTGCAGAAAGATATCAATGGTCTGGTCAGGTGGGCAGAAAAGTGGCAAATGGAATTCAATCCAAAGAAGTGTGAGGTAATGCATTTGGGGAGGGCAAACAAGGCAAGGGAGTACGCAATAAATGGGAGGATACTGAAAGGTGTAGAGGAAGTGAGGGACCTTGGAGTGCATGTCCACAGATCCCTGAAGATAGCAGGACAGGTAGATAAGGTGATTAAGAAGACATATGGAATGCTTTCCTTTATTAGCCGAGGCATAGAATATAAGAGCAGGGAGGTTATGCTGGAACTGTATAAAACACTGGTTAGGCCACTGCTTGAGTACTGTGTACAGATCTGGTCACCACATTACAAGAAAGAAATAATTGCACTAGAGAGGGTACAGAGGAGATTTATGAGGATGTTGCCAGGACTGGAGAATTTTAGCTATGAGGAAAGATTGGATAGGCTGGGGTTGTTCTCTTTGGAACAGAGGAGGCTGAGGGTGATTTAATTGAGGTGTACAAAATTATGACGGGCCTAGATAGAGTGGATAGGAAGGACCGATTTCCTTTAAAAAGTACCTGGATATGCACCTGAAGTTCTGCGACCTACAAGGCTACGGACCAAGTGCTGGAAAGTGGGATTAGGCTGGGTGGCTCATTTTCGGTTGGCGCGGACACAATGGGCCAAATGGCCTCCTTCTGTGCTGTAAATTTTCTTTGATTCAATGATTGTACTGTAATCAGCATCAAAATGTGGCAGTGTGAAAACACTGGGGGAAGCTCTCCTCTGCCAGGAAGTGTTGATAAAAGCCATGAGGTCTGCCAGTGGAGTGGAAGGGTTTTGTAGCAGCCTCCTCTCCCTTCAGTTGGCCCTAGGTGCCTTCAGTGGGACTGCTAATCCAATCTTTGGGGGAATTCTGCACCTTGAATGTCCCTCACTGTCTCTTCTAGTGCTGCAGCAGCATCCCCACTGCAGTACCCCTGGGATTTTTCTGCCCTCGCACCGTCAGACACATGGTGGCAGGAATCCTGCCATGAGTGAACCATGCACATCAAAAGACTCCCGACACAGGAATATAGATCAATTTGGAGAGGATCCAGGGGAGTGGATGGAAGTCTTGTATCGCTGGAACTCTGCCCTAAAGAGAATTCCTACAATTGTGTCTCAAGTGAATGTTGTCGTCGTGATGGACACTTCCAGTCATTCTGGCTGATCTTCCGTACCAAGTGTCACTTTTAATAACAGAGTATCAGGTTAAAAAAAGGCTCACTGTGAATTAAATACTTCTTGTATATAATTGCCGGAATGAATAGTAAAGCTATAAATGCAAATACTGGACAACCAATTGTATTTCACATTCTATTTGCGCTGCTGGTTTGATAATTTTAACAAACAGTTAGACATGAGTAAAAAAACGATGAAATGTCAGTAGAAGGAAGTAACCCAGTATTTAGTGCTGCTCAGAACATTCCTTTCCCATCAAAAATCGATTAACAGACCTCAGCAAAAAGCATGAGATAAAGTTGCTTTTTATTTATTAAAGCCTTGTTAAGATTATTGGTGGTAAACTCATGCAATACTCCACAACTGTTCTGTCAAATTGAAAAGTGTATGAGGGTTAAATTAGTTAACCCTTGAAAATGGGCACGGGGGTCGTACTGCGCGATTAACCCGCGCCTGTTCGTTGCGATGCAGGGAGCACGTTACATTCGTGCTGCCTGCTTTTTTAAATAATTGCTGCGTGCAGCCAGCGCCACCTGCACTGTTGATTGGCTGCACCCATCAGCAAGGGGCCCGATATCGTGAGTGGCTCACGCTTCTTAAAGGCAGCCTGCACCTTTTAAAGGGGAGGTGCATTGCGGCTGCAAGAAGCTGTGGGAGTTGTTTCACAACTGAATCTGTGCTGTGATACTTTGAGGAATGGCTGCAGCTGCGGGAGAGAGTGTGAACCAAGGTTCTCTGATGATGCACTGAGGCCTTGGTGCAAGAGATGGAGAGAAAGACGGACATCCTGTATCTGCAGGGGGGCAGGAGGCCCACCAGACATATGCTGAAGAGGCAGTGGGAGGAAGTAGGGGAGGAGATCAATGCCAGGAGCATAGCGCCAAGAACATGGATGCAGTGCAAGAAGAAGTTCAATGATTTAACATGAGTTATCAACGTGAGTGAGTTCAAGCTTCAAGTGACATATCCTACCAACTGCACCACTAGCCTCACCCACTGCTCAATTCACTACACCCCCATCACCCACCTACCAACAATCTCTTTCAATCAGTACTCAACCGTTCAAATTAGATGCTTTATCTCAACCTCGCACACGTAGCACTGTTGCAAGTCTCACGCCCACAACTCAGAGTTCTCACATACTGGTAGCTATCCAACCATGACAGCCACATCGCCCAAACATCTTGCAGGACACTCACTGACACACTTCCCTCTTTCTTGCGGGAGAAGGTGGTGCATAACAGGAGGCAGCAAGTGGCAGTGACTCCATGGAACATGAACCTGCTGTCCTCTCTTAGGATGACAGCACTTGAGACATGCTCCACCCCTGCCACTCCGCCAGTGCCCTTGCTGCTGCCTGTCAGCCAGCCAGCCCACTCCCTGTAGAGTGTTGAAATGTTATCCAAGTATAGGAAACCTCCAAAAATACGTACAAATGCACCAGCAGCCAGAAAAATAATCCAGCAACTAACCTGTAACTACTTCATCACCCCTTTAAACAGCGCTGGTGGGGGGTCCTTAGTGCAGTTTAAGTCCTGTTTAGCTGTGCGAGGTTAAGATGGTGCATTGGATGGAGTGTGGAGTTCCAAAATAGCAGCTTTGCCTTCAAATCAGCATTGCACACTGATTCGCTTCATATTCTCCCTACTGTGTGTTGCCGGCGGTCGTTAGGTGCACGCGCAAACCCCTTTACCAAGATGGCGTCCTGCGCTCTTCCTACACAGCCCAATTTCATCCCCCATATGTTACTCCAGGTCAGACCTAACGCTATTGAGTTTAATAAATGGGAAAAGTTTGAAGTATTACCCAGCAGTGACAGGAATAGCACACAGGAAGTTTTTTTTTTTGTCTGACAGCGTGAGATGCAGCTGCCACTGGGAATACATCACAGTGGAGTAAAATGAGGAGAGGGTAGCTCAGGAACTTCAAAGTAATTCATTATATGTGAAGCAGTTTCAAATGTTTCTGAGCGATGTGATAAAGTGTTATCTAAATGCAAAACTTGGAATACTGTGAACAGTTCTGGTCTCTATGTTATAAAAAGGGTACAGAGGCACTGGAGAAGGTGCAAAAAAGATTTACTAGGATGATACCAGAACTGAGAGGTTATACCTATCAGGAAAGATTGAGCAGACTGGGGCTCTTTTCTCTAGAAAACAGAAGACTGAGGAGTGACCTGACAGAGGTCTTCAAGATTATGAAAGGGTTTGATAGGGTGGACATAGAGAATATATTTCTACTTGTGGGGAGACCAGAACTAGGGGCCGTAAATGATAACATTGTCACTAATAAATCCAATAGGGAATTCAGGAGAAACTTCTTTACCCAGAGATTGGTTAGAGTGTGGAATTCGCTACCGCAAGGAGTAGCATAGATGCATTTAAGGGGAAGCTAGATAAACACGTGAGGGAGAAAGGAATAGAAGGATATGCTGATAGGGTTAGATAAAGTAGGGAAGGAGGAGGCTCATGTGGAGAATAAACACCGGCATAGATCAGGTGGGCCGAATGGCCTGTTTCTGTGCTCTACATTCTATGTAAGTTTTTTTGGTCAAAAGCAACAACAGCTCTTATCTATATAGTACCTTTAATGCAGAAAAACGTCCCAAGGCACTTCACAGAGGCATAACAATAAACAAACACAAAGTCAAAGAAGCAGATATTAGAAAGGGTGACCAAGAGGTTGGTCACACAAGTGGGTTTTAAAGGGGGGGGGGCTCATAAATGAAAAGAGTCACCTCCACCTCGTGGAGAGGTAGAGGGGTATAGGGAGGGAATTTCAGAAAGTAGGACCTAAGTAGCTGAAGGCCACTAATGGTGGAACAAAAGGGGAGGTATGCACAAGAGGCTGGAGTCAGAGGAACGGAGAGAATCATAGAATCATAGAAGTTTACAACATGGAAACAGGCCCTTCGGCCCAACATGTCCATGGGGGAGAACAGGGGAGTAGAGAGGGGCGAGGGCATGGAGGGTTTGAAACACAAGGATAATGATTTTAAATTGAAACATTGGGGCCTTGGGAGCCAATGTAGGTCAGCATGAACAGGGATAGTGGGTGAGCAGGAGTTAGTGCAGGATAGGATATAGGCAGTAGAGTTTTGGATGAGCTAAATTTTATGGAAGGTGGAGGATTGGAAGGCAGCCAGGACAGCATTTGAGTAATCAAGCCTGGAGGTAACAAAGGCATGGATGAAGGTTTCAGCCTCAAGAATAATAAACTGGATAACTCTCAAGCTTTCACTTTTATGGGTGCCAGAAACAATCTGGTAACTCACACAGGTGGCCATTCTTCATATGTGCACTCAAATCATTAATTTTTTATCACTTGTGCTATTTCTCTGTACTGGTGTAGTATGATTGGAGGCCCAAGGACACATGGAACAGCAGGTCTCCTAAGGGCCACAGTTGAGGGGAAGGTCGCCTATAAGTGACCCCAGGACCATAGTATGAGTATTGCTGACCTAGCAAGAATATTGGCAGATTATCAATGAAAATCTATTCTTGGGAAAACTCCTCAGTTCTCCCAATATGTGATATATAAGTGATAAATTATGGAACTCCCCTGGGTTGGTCAGAGTTAGATTGTCCTGTGCGTCACCATTCCCTGCCATGGACCATATCTGTACTTATTCCCAGTGCGGCAATAATGCTCGTCCTTGTGTGGCTGACACAGATTTTTTTTTACACTGTCTTTTACTATTACATTATTACAGATAAGAAAGTGTCAGTTAACACACAAATACGTAATGTTAGGCATTGATTTCCAAAGCTTGAGACAATCAGATGCGGGTAGACTACATTGTACCAAATGATTGTGAACAGGTTTGCCGTGAGAGCAGCCACAACCCCTTTCACTTTAGTCTCATAATCACATCACTGTGGATCATGAGGCATGTTCTAATTATTATAATGGAGCACTTTGAAGTTTGAAGGTTCAGGAATTTTTTCAATGCAAGTTTTAAACACTGGACTGCCAGCTTCAAATGAAATGCTTTTATTAGCAAGATCTACAGTGCTCTGTCCAATTCCTCTTATGCCACCAAGCTCTAATTGAGACTGATATTATAGCAGGTTCAGATTCTTTGTGTGCGGCACTAAAGTGCAAGTCGTTTTATCAATCAGAGGAGGGCTATTATATAGTGATGCATATTAAATTATGTTATCTTATTAATATTGTAATATCGTATCAACATATAGTTATAAAATCTCTTTTAAGCTTACTGCAGTAAAATCCATCACACTTTGAAATGTAAAAACAGAAAATGTTGGAAATACACAGCAGGTGAGCCAGCACCTGTAAAAATACAAATTTGACATTTTGAACCCTTCACCCTAACAGTTTTGATGAAGTGTAACACACTCAAAACATCGTAACCTCTCTTTTCTGCTGCTGTCAGATGTTGACTGACGTGCTGACAGATGTTGACTGACGTGTTGACAGATGTTGACTGACGTGTTGACAGATGTTGACTGACCTGCTGTGCATTCCCAACATTTTCTATCTTTAGTTCAGATTTCCAGTTTTTCCAACTTACTTTACATTTTAAAATATGTTTTCTTTGAAATCCTTTTGTTGTCACAGGTGAAAGAGATGGGGATGGGGTGAAATTCAAAGGGTTGGGTATTGGGGCATGTAAATGCTGGGATGTGCCCCCCCTCCCCCCCCCATGATCTCCCCTCGTCACTAGGCTGCCCGCCTTCACCCACAAGCTGCCAAATGCAGTGGAGATTGCCAGTCTTGTGGGGGGTGCCAGATTCTCCCTCCCCCCGGAAAATACTTGGGAATGCTCCCAGAGGCCTTATTTATAATAGGGGCTGCATTTAAATCATTTTCTTTATAAAACTATTTTTTGTTTGGGGGCATAGGCCGCAATCTCATCCTGGAGCCCCACGTGGAGCCCACTTCTGTGATTTGGCAGCATTTTACGCCTCGCACCAGGCAACAATAACAACAACAACTTGAATTTATATAGCGCTTTTGACGTTGTAAAACGTCCCAAGGCACTTCACAGGAGCGTTATCAGACAGAATCTGGCATTATCACTGCTGATGAAACAGCAGGTCCCACTGAGAGTTGGGCACATAGGAACTCCCAATGCTGGGAGTCCTGCCTCCAGCCCCCACCCCTTCAAATGCTATTGGTTTTGTATGGGTCAAGTGGAGGCTATACTCATTGCAAGACCTGTGTAAATCCCTGTGTAAGGCCAGGTCTGGACGTATTGAGGTCCAAGCCTAATTTCTCATACACTCCCACTGGAGCTACAGTGGAAGTGTAACAGAAGGGCCATGGATTTTCAGCCTCAATGACTTTATCACTCACGTAAATTATGAAGTTGTGACCAGAACTCCTGTCCCTACTGCACCCCTTCCCCATCCCCTTCAGCTCATAGTCCTAGATGGAGGCTATAATATATCAGTGGTTTCTTCTTCCTGGAGTGAACCAGGATTTCACTGCTTCTCATTGTTGTATTGACTGTGTAGGCTAGAAATGACTGTTGGCAATGTTATTGTATGAGCATTTAATGCACTCGCATCAAACTCCTTCCTCTGCTGCTTTTAACAGCGACAATACCATGATTAAAATAAATGGGATAACAGTGCTACTAAAATGGTGCAGAGTGGAAATTTATGCGAGCTTGTTAAGCATTCATACGATAATAACAGCAACAGTAGGTTCAAGGTTTATTGCTCATAATGGTGGGTTACAACAGGATTTTAGTTTGTGATGGAGATTACAGCCTAGAAATCGCTGTTGTTGCAATACTCTGAGTTAACTGCGAATTACAAAAAGCTTTTGGAAGTATTGAAGCCCACTCATTGACACCTTTTTTTTTAGCTGGAATAACGTGTGCTGTAACAGCACACATGGGTTGATCCAATAGAGCAATAGCAGTAATAACAAGGCCTAACAGCAGTTAAATGTACTAAATAACCATTTAAACCACTGCACTGGCACAGAGGAGAGTAGGGCAGGTGTTTACCCAGCCAAATTACTATATTCATGGCAAGCATTCAGGCCATGGAAGAACACATTTGAGGACCAGGTCCTAGAAGTACTTATACAGGATTCCTGATCTTCCAAAAAGGACAAAATGTGGTCAATGTTATACCAGCAGCTCAGGGGGCATGCAGAATTTTGCAAATGGAGTCTTTCCTTCTAATTTGAATAAGTTACAGGCACATGAAAAGCTTTCACACAGAATTTGGCCTTGAGCACGGTTGGCTGGAGTGTGCAAGGGAACAGCACTTAAAGGGTCGCAAGTCCTGCAAACAAAGCACTGGGGTTTATTTCTAGAGGGATAGAATTGAAAAGCAGAGAAGTTATGTTAAACTTGTATATAACCTTGGTTGGGCTACACTTGGACTACTGTGCACAGTTCTGGTCTCCATATTACAAGAAGGATATTGAGGCACTGGAGAAGGTGCAAAAAAGATTCACGAGGGTGATACCAGAACTGAAAGGTTATAACTATCAGGAAAGACCAAACTGACTGGGGCTCTTTTCTCTAGAAAAGAGAAGATTGAGTGGTGACCTGATAGAGGTCTTTAAAATTATGAAGGGGGTTGATAAGGCAGACGTAGAGAAGATGTTTCCACTTGTGGGGAAATCCAAAAATAGGCATCATAAATATAAGATAGTCACTAATAAATCCAATAAGAAATTCAGGAGCAATTTCTTTACCTAGAGATTGGTTAGAATGTGGAACTCATTACCACATGGTGGTTGAGGTGATTAGCATAGATGCATTTAAGAGGAAGCTAGATAAACACATGAAGGAGAAAGGAATAGAAGGGTATGCCGATAGGGTTACATGAAGTAGAGTGGGGAGGAAGCTCGTGTGGAGCCTAAACACCAGCATAGATCAGTTGGGCTGAATGGCCTGTTTCTGTGCTATAAAATTCTATGTAATTCTATGTAAAAATTTTGTAATCCACCAATTTTTCTCAGTAACTGAAATCCCTAATGTCCAAAATTCACAATTCACTTAAGGCTATTAAGTGTGGTTGCATTTTATTTCAACTGTATCAGAGAGTTTTCTTGGGATGCTGATGAAAGGAATGGAATCCACTGTAGCTGATTCTACTCATTGGACAATGTTGCAGGAGGTGTATTTGACTCCTGAATTTTGCACATGTAGAAAGGAGAGCTAATGCATTGAGAAGATGGTGAACTTAGATAAAATATTGCATTTTGGGGTTTTTACTCCAGATATTTTTCTTGTGTTCGGTGCTTTATAGGTAAACTGGCCCTGGCACAATGTCCCTGACTTCACCTGATGTGACAATTCGCTGCTGACCTTCTGTAGGATTTCTGTGACCTAGCTATATCTTCATTTAGATTAAGACAGGCTGAGATATTCATTCACAATTTGACCAGGATAAAGGAAATTTAAATATGTATCTTTCAAATGCAAATAGATCTGCCAATCAAACATATATTCAAACAGAACTCACAGGATGTTTGTATTTGAATTGATTGGCATGTGTCCTTGGATACCTAGGAAACCATTGATGTTTACAGCCCAGAAGGAGGCCATTCAGTCCTTCATATCTGTGCTGGCTCTCTGATAGATCAAACCAAAACAAATCCAATTGCCCTGTTTTCTCCCCATAGCTCTTTATCTAATTTTCCCTTAAAAGATGCAATGATCTCCACTTGAACCACTCCATGACAACGTAATCCATGCACTAAATACCCACCGCATAAAGACATTTTGTGTCGGTGAGCGGCGGGAGAGAGCGAGACCAGAGCGGAGATATAAACAGCGCAGAGAGAGCGAGAGTTCAGTCGGTGAGCGGCGGGAGAGAGCGAGACCAGAGCGGGGATATAAACAGCGCGGAGAGAGCGAGAGTTCAGTCGGTGAGCGGCGGGAGAGAGCGAGACCAGAGCGGGGATATAAACAGCGCGGAGAGAGCGAGACCAGAGCGGGGATATAAACAGCGCGGAGAGAGTGAGACCAGAGCTTACTCTGAGAGCGAGACTCTGAGACCAGCGGCAGTTCGGGGTGACGTCACCAGTCAGAAAGTGACACGGCACAGGGGAGGCAGCTGATTGGTGAGTAGGTTCAGGTGAGTATTTCTACCATTTTACTGTAAGTAAAGTAATAAGAAAGGGAAGATCTGCAGGTTTTATAGCAGATAGTGTTTTTTTTTAGTGAACCTAGGTCCCTAGTATAGTTAACATTTTCTAATTTCAACGTAATTTAAAAGGGGTAACTAAGCTAAGGCAAGTCATGGCAGCAGACCTCGCACCCGTGATATGCTCCTCCTGCAAGATGTGGGAAGTCATGGACACTACCAGTGTCCCTGCCGACCATGTGTGCGGGAAGTGTGTCCACCTGCAGCTACTGACCGATCGTATCTCGGAGCTGGAGCTGCGGGTGGACTCACTGTGGAGCATCCGCGATGCAGAGAAACTCGTGGATAGCACGTTTAGCGAGTTGGTCACACCGCAGGTAAAGGGTATACAGGCAGGAAGTGAATGGGTGACCACCAGGAAGAGTAAGAGATGCAGGCAGGTAGTGCAGGGGTCCCCTGTGGCCATCCCCCTCTCAAACAGATATGCCACTTTGGATGCTGTTGGGGGGGATGACTTATCAGGGGAAGGCAGCAGCAGCCAACTTCCTGGCACCACGGGTAGCTCTGCTGCACAGGCTGGGAGGAAAAAGAGTGGCAGAGCTATAGTGATAGGGGACTCAATTGTAAGGGGAATAGACAGGCGTTTCTGCGGCCGCAACCGAGACTCCAGGATGGTGTGTTGCCTCCCTGGTGCAAGGATCAAGGATGTCTCGGAGCGGCTACAGAACATTTTGGAGGGGGAGGGCGAACAGCCAGCTGTCGTGGTGCACATAGGCACCAATGATATAGGTAAAAAAGGGGATGAGGTCCTAAAAGCAGAATATAGGGAGTTAGGAGGTAAATTAAAAAATAGGACCTCAAAGGTAGTAATCTCAGGATTGCTGCCAGTGCCACGTGCTAGTCAGAGTAGAAATAGGAGGATATTTCAAATGAATACGTGGCTAGAGGAATGGTGCAAGGGGGAGGGATTCAAATTCCTGGGACACTGGAAACGGTTCTGGGGGAGGTGGGACCAGTACAAACCGGATGGTCTGCACCTGGGCAGGGCCGGGACCGCTGTCCTAGGAGGAGTGTTTGCTAGTGCTGTTGGGGAGGGTTTAAACTAAAGTGGCAGGGGGTTGGGAACCTGAGCAGGGAGAGAGAGGAAAGCGTAACAGGAAGGGACAGAAGGTATGGAGTAATAGGTAAAGTGTTAAAAAAGGAAAAAGCAGGAACTAAGCGTCACAAAACAGATTTGAAAGTTCTTTATCTGAATGCACGTAGCATTCGTAATAAAATGGACGAGTTAACGGCACAAATAACTACGTATGGGTATGATCTTGTGGCCATTACAGAAACATGGCTGCAGGGTGACAACGACTGGGAATTAAATATGCCAGGGTATTTAACAATCAGGAAGGACAGGCAGGAAGGAAGGGGAGGTGGGGTGGCTATGTTAATAAAGGAAGGAATCACTGTAATACAGAGAAATGATATTGGGACAAAGCATCAAGATAATGAAACAGTTTGGGTGGAGATAAGGAATAATAAGGGAAAAAAAACACTAGTGGGCGTAGTATATAGGCCTCCTAATAGTTGCAACTCTGCTGGAAGAAGTATTAATCAGGAAATAGTCGGGGCATGTAATAAGGGAACAGCCATAATTATGGGGGATTTTAATTATCATATTAACTGGACAAATCAAATTGGGCAGAGCAGCCTTGAGGACGAGTTCATTGAGTGCATCAGGGATGGATTTCTTGAGCAGTATGTAACTGATCCTACAAGGGGGCAGGCAACCTTGGACCTGGTCCTGTGTAATGAGTCAGGATTAATTAATAATGTCCTAGTTAAGGATCCCCTTGGAACGAGCGACCACAACATGGTTGAATTCCATATCCAATTAGAGGGTGAGAAGGTTGATTCTCAAACAAGCGGACTGAGCTTGAATAAAGGAGACTATGATGGTATGAGAGCGGAATTGATTAAAGTGGACTGGGAAAATAGATTAAAGGGTAAGACGGTACATGAGCAGTGGTGTTCATTTAGGGAGTTATTTTACAACTTTCAAAATAAATATTTTCCACTGAGGAAAAAAGGGTGTAAAAGAAATGACAGCCATCCGTGGCTAAGTAAAGAAATCAAGGATAGTATCCGACTAAAAACAAGGACATATAAGGTAGCCAAACTTAGTGGGAGGATAGAAGATTGGGAATTCTTCAAAAGACAGCAAAAAGTAACTAAAGGATTGATTAAGAAAGGAAAGTTAGATTATGAAACGAAATTAGCAAAAAATATAAAAACAGATAGCAAGAGTTTCTATAGTTATATAAAAAGAAAAAGGGTGGCTAAGGCAAACATAGGTCCCTTAGAGGATGAGACCGGGAAATTAATGGTGGGAAACATGGAGATGGCAAAAATGCTGAACAAATATTTTGTTTCAGTCTTTACAGTAGAGGACACTAAGAATATCCCAACACTGGACAAACAGGGGACTCTCGGGGGGGAGGAGCTAAATACGATTAAAATCACTCAGGAGATGGTACTCAGTAAAATAATGGGACTCAAGGCGGATAAATCCCCTGGACCTGATGGCTTCCATCCTAGGGTCTTGAGGGAAGTGGCAGTAGGGATTGTGGATGCTTTGGTGATAGTTTTCCAAAATTCCCTGGACTCAGGAGAGGTCCCGGCAGATTGGAAAACTGCTAATGTAACACCGTTATTTAAAAAGGGTGGAAATTATAGGCCAGTTAGCTTAACATCTGTGGTGGGTAAAATTTTGGAGTCTATTATTAAGGAGACAGTAACGGAACATTTAGATAAGCATAATTTAATAGGACAAAGTCAGCATGGCTTTATGAAGGGGAAGTCATGTCTGACAAATTTGCTTGAGTTCTTCGAGGATATAACGTATAGGGTGGATAAAGGGGAACCAGTGGACATAGTGTATTTAGACTTCCAGAAGGCATTCGACAAGGTGCCACATAAAAGATTATTACTTAAGATAAAAAATCACGGGATTGGGGGTAATATTCTGGCATGGGTGGAGGATTGGTTATCGAACAGGAAGCAGAGAGTTGGGATAAATGGTTCATTTTCGGACTGGCAACCAGTAACCAGTGGTGTTCCACAGGGGTCGGTGCTGGGTCCCCAACTCTTTACAATCTATATCAACGATTTGGAGGAGGGGACCGAGTGCAACATATCAAAATTTGCAGATGATACAAAGATGGGAGGGAAAGTAGAGAGTGAGGAGGACATAAAAAACCTGCAAGGGGATATAGACAGGCTGGGTGAGTGGGCGGAGATTTGGCAGATGCAATATAATATTGGAAAATGTGAGGTTATGCACTTTGGCAGGAAAAATCAGAGAGCAAGTTATTTTCTTAATGGCGAGAGACTGGAAAGTACTGCAGTACAAAGGGATCTGGGGGTCCTAGTGCAAGAAAATCAAAAAGTTGGTATGCAGGTGCAGCAGGTGATCAAGAAAGCCAACGGAATGTTGGCTTTTATTGCTAGGGGGATAGAATATAAAAACAAGGAGGTATTGCTGCAGTTATATAAGGTATTGGTGAGACCGCACCTGGAATACTGCATACAGTTTTGGTCTCCATACTTAAGAAAAGACATACTTGCTCTCGAGGCAGTACAAAGAAGGTTCACTCGGTTAATCCCGGGGATGAGGGGGCGGACATATGAGGAGAGGTTGAGTAGATTGGGACTCTACTCCTTGGAGTTCAGAAGAATGAGAGGCGATCTTATTGAAACATATAAGATTGTGAAGGGTCTTGATCGGGTGGATGCAGTAAGGATGTTCCCAAAGATGGGTGAAACTAGAACTAGGGGGCATAATCTTAGAATAAGGGGCTGCTCTTTCAAAACTGAGATGAGGAGAAACTTCTTCACTCAGAGGGTAGTAGGTCTGTGGAATTTGCTGCCCCAGGAAGCTGTGGAAGCTACATCATTAGATAAATTTAAAACAGAAATAGACAGTTTCCTAGAAGTAAAGGGAATTAGGGGTTATGGGGAGCGGGCAGGAAATTGGACATGAAGCTGAGTTCGGATCGGTCAATGCCCTGTGGGTGGCGGAGAGGGCCCAGGGGCTGTGTGGCCGGGTCCTGCTCCGACTTCTTGTGTTCTTTAGATTTGTGGTTGGGATCAGATCAGCCATGATCTTATTGAATGGCAGAGCAGGCTCGAGGGGCCGATTGGCCTACTCCTGCTCCAATTTCTTATGTTCTTATGTTCTTATGTTCTCACTCTCTTCATGATAATTTTAAAATGATGAACCCTCATCACTAATTCCCCAACCAGAGAAAATAGTCTTTCCCTATTCCACTCTATCAAAACCCTTTATAATTCTACTAAATCTCCTCTTAGTGTTTTCTGCTTTAGTGAAAATAGTCCCAGTATCTCAAGTCTCTCTTCATGGCTGTGGTTTCCCATCATCATGTTGAATCTAGCTGTATGTGCTCAATGGTTTTACAGTCCATGTGCTTTTTCCATATGTATGGTTTTAGTACGATGGAACACCCAAAACTGCACACAATACTCTAACTGTGGCCTAACCAATGTTTTTGTACAAATAGGCACACAACTTCTGATTTTCCATCCTTTAACGTGCATTCCCAATTTCCATGATGTGTTCCCTGTGAGTGTGACTACCTATTGGAATTGTGAAATCATGGAAACAACCCTAATGTCATTGAAATTAAATTTTAGAACCAAGTTCTGATGCAGGGTCACACTCACACATCAGCTTATCTTTTCCTTTTTCAGATGCTGATCACGCTGCTGTGAATTTCAAACATTTTCCATTTCTAAAACCTTGAGGCCGGAATTTGCTGTTGGCAATAACAGTTGATGGAAGCATTATGTGTTCAGATGGTATTCCTCTGTCTGCTGTTGAAACACAGGCATTATCACATTTAAAATAAACAGCATAATGCCACTGTTAAAATAGCAGCCAGAGGAATGCCAGGCAAACTCAATAAGCCTCCATCTGCTATTATCACCAGCAATGACTTCTTGCTTATATTGCCCTTTTGATCTTGATTTTGGATGATAGAGGGACAGTCACTAGTAGGTATTCATTCCCTGGTGTCAGTCACCACTCCTGGCAGAAGTGATGATAGATTCCCGAATTAAAATTAAAGGTTGGAAAATCATAGGCTGGGAATGCAGTTTCCTGATGTGTGCTTCTTGAAAATGCCAGGAGTACCAATGTGGAAAATCTCCCTTTATGTTGCTTTAGATTCAATGGCTGTATACAGGGAAATGGGGAGAGTGTGGGGGAGTGGGATTAGTTTTGGATTGCTCTTGCAAAGACCCAGCATAAATATGATGGGCAGAATGGCCTCATTCTGTGCTGTAAACTTCTATGGATCTATGAAAGAACTGCTTGAGGGTACTAATTTAATGCAGTGTTTGACATATGTACCTCTTCAGTATTCTTAGGCCCAGAAGAACAGAGTGATAACACAACCAATGATCCCGAGCAAGCCAGCATCTTGCACCAGCACAGCTACACACACCCCAGAAGATGTAGATAGCGAGTTTGAAGAGATAGCACTGGGTGAGTCGCAGGGCTCAAGTGAGGAGAAACAAGCAGTGGTGACCACTGTAGAGCACCACCTGGTGGTCGGAGGAATAGCATGATGCCTACCCCTGCCAACGTGCAATGTAAATACACCACAAAATTCTGTTGCACCTTCCAGCACACTCTCAGGCATTGTCTGTTCCATTCGTTTTGTTGTTAACCAGCCTGTTGTTTTCTTCCAGTATGATAATTATCACTTTAGATAGGATGCAGAGCGATGAAATTATTCTTAGAGGAGTATTCACAGGCTGTTTTTAACACACATACATATTCTGCTACTGAGTGCAACCTGGAGCCAAGAAACAACTAAACTCATTACAGCTGTGGTAAGTAGGTCTGTTAAGACTCCAATTAAACCCCAGGTATATTCTAGTTACCTATATTTATGCCACCGATGAAGTAATACAAGGCACTGAATAATTGTAGAGTGTATCAAGCTTGTTTCCCCTGAAGAACTATCCTGTCTCACCAAATGAGTTAGGGCATGAGGTTGATTGTTCAATGAGATTTGCCAAAGTTTAAGCTTATGCAATTATTCAACCCTAAATCTGATCATGAATTGAGGAGCTTTCTTTACTCTCTTGATCACTGCATTTCCCCATGGGATGGATAATTTATAAGTCACAAATCATAGTTCATATGTGGAAACTATCACTCAGCAGTTGGCTGCAGTGCACTCCATTGGCTAACTAATTTAAAGAACCTCTTGAGGCTCCATTGGGAGATGTGCACCAGACTACAGCATCTGACCAGTGTAGATGAGTTCCAGACATTATGTTGCTCATGTGAAAGATGTCCGAAACTTATGAGTCATGAATCTTTCACATCTGGGAGAGATCTCACTGTCCTGGAAAGAGATGCTTGGGATTATTGCACTAGATCAGCGTAATGCCCATCAGCACTTTCTTCAGGATTTCTCATTTGTATGTCTGATGTTAGAACTTGTGACCAATGGAGGTAAACACCTTCAATGTTACCGTTTCCACAGAATTAAAGATTCATTGGTTTATTTTCTGAGACATTGCTTCAGACAAAAATATCCCAAAAAAACATTTTCTGTAACACTTTGTAGTGCATTGTATTGTTCGATATCAGAAGATAGAAATTGCACATATGAATGAAGGGACACCTGTTTGATTGGCATAGATATTTACATAAATAGATACATAAAAGGTACATAGATATTACATAAATAGATACATAAAAGGTACATAGATATTACATAAATAGATACATAAAAGGTACATAGATATTTACATAAATAGATACAGAAAAGGTACATAGATATTTACATAAATAGATACATAAAAGGTACAAAGATATTTACATAAATAGATACAGAAAAGATACATAGATATTTACATAAATAGATACATAAAAGGTACATAGATATTACATAAATAGATACATAAAAGATACATAGATATTTACATAAATAGATACTTAAAAGGTACATAGATATTACATAAATAGATACATAAAAGGTACATAGATATTACATAAATAGATACTTAAAAGGTACATAGATATTACATAAATAGATACATAAAAGGTACGTGGATATTTACATAAATAGATACATAAAAGGTTCTGGAGGTGTTGGTAAAGGAAAAAGCAACCTAACCAAGTACTTCACAGTATACAACATTGTTTGCATAGAGTACATCCTTGTTATGTTGTTATCCTCCTAATCTCATCATGGAGATTAAACTAAAAACCATTACACAACGAAAGTATATTTTAACATTTTTTCAAAGTTCGTAATTCATAATAAAAATTAGTTTTAGTATAACACTAAAGAAACTCTTATAGGAATAATTGTTGATCTTTTTGCTTTAATACAAAGGTTGACAAAAAATGAAAAATTATAAATTGTTACATTTCATCAATTTTTTTGTGTACAGCTGTGGTTGATGCTATTAAAAGTATCAAAGGAACAGCACATGGCTTTTGCCTGGTTTCGTTACTCTACAGAGAGCCTGGTTGTAGAATGAAGCTGAAAGTGAGGAGGCCAGCTGCAGAGGAGAGGTGCGCGTGGAGAGATAGTGACTGCAGAACATGGCTAAGAGCAGGCAGGCTGGCTGCAGTGTAAGCCAGGTACAGGGAGATAGGAAGCAGGGAGGCTAGCTGCAGGGTTGTACTGGGAGTGAAGAGATAATAGTTGCAAAGTCTTGCTGGCAGCAAAGAGCGTAGGTGCAGAGCTGAGTCAGGAATGGAAGGGGGTTGGGATTTGGTCCCTGGTATTTACATGACAGATAATACATTATCAGTCACATATTTAGCAAGAATTAATTAGATGTCGGAAAGTGGACATATGGGCAGACACACAGGGAATTTAATCTAATCCGCCTGGCGGGAAACTGACAGGATGGAATCGGATGCCAGTTTTAAACCCCGCCTGATTTTACACTCCATTGAAGTCAATGGAGTAGTAAAATTGGACAGAGTAATTCAGTTTATGTTAATACCTCCCATGCTATCTACTGCATTTAAATGTGTGACTGTGGCATAAGGAGAGCATACTCAGGCAGACAAGTTATGTCATCCATTAGTAAGAGCTTCCTAACTCATTGTGACTTTGTCACTTGCTGAGCTATTACCTTTAATCACTAGTGGAATAAACTGCTTATCCCACTGTTCTCTCAGCACTGAAGATGAAACTTGCACAATTAGACAAACCTTGCACAACTTTTAAAAATTTGAACGATTCATAGTGTCCATGAAAGCAATGAAAATCTAAGCAAAAGCTTTATAAAAATAAACTCCTTTTGAAGTCAGGAGATACATGTTTCTGTGCTTCCTTTGGTTGAATTGTAGTGTAACATACAGTTTCACATTTCAGCAACATTGGGAAACTGATCAGGAACTTGATCCACATCACCCAGTCAACCAGCCACAGTTTAGGATCAAACCCAGGCTGTTTCTGAGGTAAAAGATACAAGGGAGTGTCAGAACTCCGACATGAGTTCAATCCAGCCCTGGCAAGATTTGCATATAAAAAAGCAGAGAGAGAGAGAGAGAGAGAGATGGTGAAGCTTCCATCTGGAAGAGTAGAAAAAAAAAAGTCACAATTTTGCTGAGGCAATGGCTTGTGTCAACAGTGACCAGGGAGTTGACTTATATTCTCTGGCACCAATACAATGGCTGGGGCCAAAGCAGGGTCTAAGTAGCTAACATGTTCACAACACAACCTTTATTGTTTCCCCAGTAATAGTCTCTGAACATGTGGACCAGTCTGGAAATCCAAATGCCTGGTCGTAAAAAAAACTTTGGGAGAAGATTGCAAGCACATTTTTTGAAGGAGTGCTAATGTGCTAATCTGGAAAATTACATGATCCAGGTGCAGCTCTCTTTGGGACTTCATCTTCTGGTATTTAAAGCTTTCCTTTAATAATAGCATACTGTGTATTTATAATTACTTCATTAATTATTTTTTCATATTTTGATACCACAGAGCCCATTACATCTACAATATAACATCCAGCACCACACACATTAACCAGTACTGCCTCACACCCACACTCACTATTTATATCTGAAACTCAGGCATCCATCTGATCCTGCAGATGTGCAACAATAGAACTAACTTGCATTTATATAGCACCATATCATATCCACAGGGTGTCCCAAAGCACTGGCATTTGAAGAGCAGTCACTGTTGTTATGTTGGCAAACCAACTTTCACATGGCAAAATGCCTCTTGGCAACATCATCTGAAGATATGGGGTTAGCTTCCACATGGGGTTAGCATGGGCTTAGCACCACTTGTTACTTCCCGCCAATCAGAGTACATTCCCTTTATTCCTACTATCTGTCTCCTGCCTCCCAATCAGCTACCATGTAAGCTGATGAGGCTCAGCTCTACCTCTCCATCATCCTTCTCGACCACTCCACTGCCTCTGTGTTGTCAGCCTGCTTGACCAACATCCAGTCGTAGATGAGCCTCAATTTCCTTCAGTTAAACATTGCGAAGACCAAAGTCATTGTCGTTCATTAATTAACACATTTTAATCCTTCAAACATTGGTATCCTTCTGTTGAATGTGTGCTGTATCCTCTCCAAGGCCAATATATCCTTCCTGCAATGTGGTGCCCAAAACTGAATGCAATACTCCAGAAGGGGCCTGACAATGGCTCTGTACAACTGAAGCATAAGCTCCTCACATTTGCATTCCAGCCCACTTGAGATAAAGGCCAACATTCCATTAGCCTTTTTTTGTACCTGTGCACTAGCTTTGAGTGATTAACATGGCCATCCAAATCTCTTTGCTCCTCTACAGTTCCTAGTCTCTCACCATTTGGAAAATTTGTCCTACTTGGATCCTCATATTTCCCCATATCGAACTCCATCTGCCATGGTTTTGCCCACTCATTTAATCTGTCTATGTCCCTTCGTAGCTTACAGGTCCCAGCTACACAAATTACGACTCCTAACTTAATGGTCATTTGCAAACTTGGATATATATCTCTCTATTCCTTCATCTAAGTCATTGACATAGATTGAGAAAAGCTGAGACCCCAGCAGAAATCCCTGGGGACACCACTTGTTACATCCCGCCAATTAGAGTACATTCCCTTTATTCCTACTGTCTGTCTCCTGCCTCCCAATCAGTTACCAACCTATGCCACAAGGTTATCTCCAATTCTGTACACTTTTAATTTTGCTAATAATCTATTATGCAGATTGGCAGTTTAGTGCCAAACTGCATTGAAATGTAATCAGTTTTGGCTTATTAGGAATTAGTTTGAGACAGCCCAAACTCCCATGCCCCAAATATCCTTGAGTCACAATCCTGGTAGTCATACCGGGATCACGTTTTTTTTATTCGTTCATGGGATGTGGGCGTCGCTGGCGAGGCCGGCATTTATTGCCCATCCCTAATTGCCCTTGAGAAGGTGGTGGTGAGCCGCCTTCTTGAACCGCTGCAGTCCGTGTGGTGACGGTTCTCCCACAGTGCTGTTAGGAAGGGATTTCCAGGATTTTGACCCAGTGACGATGAAGGAACGGCGATATATTTCCAAGTCGGGATGGTGTGTGACATGGAGGGGAACGTGCAGGTGGTGTTGTTCCCATGTGCCTGCTGCCCTCGTCCTTCTAGGTGGTAGGGGTCGCGGGTTTGGGAGGAGCTGTCGAAGAAGCCTTGGCGAGTTGCTGCAGTGCATCCTGTGGATGGTACACACTGCAGCCGCAGTGCGCCGGTGGTGAAGGGAGTGAATGTTTAGGGTGGTGGATGGGGTGCTAATCAAGCGGGCTGCTTTGTCCTGGATGGTGTCGAGCTTGTTGAGAGTTGTTGGAGCTGCACTCATCCAAGCAAGTGGAGAGTATTCCATCACACTCCTGACTTGTGCCTTCTAGTTGGTGAAAAGGCTTTGGGGGGTTAGGAGGCGAGTCACTCGCCGCAGAATACCCAGCCTCTGACCTGCTCTTGTAGCCACAATATTTATATGGCTGGTCCAGTTAAGTTTCTGGTCAATGGTGACCCCCCAGGATGTTGATGGTGGGGGATTCGGCGATGGTAATGCCGTTTAATGTCAAGGGGAGGTGGTTAGACTCTGATTGGGCCCTCCACAAATGACTCCATTGGAGTTTATATCGTTCTTAGGAGGTCAGCTCATTGCGAGTACCACTTTGGGCATATCTCCAGCACCCACCTGCTCAGTGCCCACCTGGCCCATCAGAGCAGGGGGTGGCAGTTGTCCAGATCCCCCCACTCCCGACTCTGACCAAATTCCCTTTGTTCTTGTGAGGAAGGGGGCTGATATATCAATTTTTTTTTAAAATCTTCGTCTTTGTGGGGCAGACCACTTGCCTGGCCTACGCACGTCCTTGTGCAGGCCACTATGCCTCCGCTCACTCGGACTACTGGCCTCCACTGGTAACCTGGGTCCTTATCCAGCCTGAGGAGAAGAAACCCCTGGCTTAGGGAGTCCACGAAATGGCTCCAGCTGATGCCATCATCATTTGCCTTGTAAGGGGTTGGATGAAGACTACCATTTTCCAGGAGGTTCTGCTAGTGTCCTGACGGAGTTACAGCAGGAGACCAGCAGAACCCTCTAGGCCATTTTACTTATAACTCTCACAGTTAAAAAGCGAGACATCTAGGCTGAATTCTACCCCAGATTTCAGGGATAAAAGGGCAACAAGCCTACACAGTATGTCCCCGGAGTTCAAAATATTTCAGTAACAATTACAGTTGAGCTTTAATCTCTGCATAACTCATTAAAATTTTATACTTGGCACAACATTGCATCTGTTGGATTCTGCTATACTTCACTTTATTCAATTAAAGAATCCTTTCTATCCTAACTCTGGTTGTGTTTGAGTTCCAGCCTGACAGTCACAAGTTAGAATCTCAGCCTCAAATGATATTTTACTTCCCCTCCCTCCAACATGGATAGAGATATCCAGATGTCAACCAAGCCAGTATATGGACCACTCCATTGTAGTTATCTGGAAAACTGGGAGAGTCAGTGCTACACCTCCCATCAGTTGATCTAAATTGACAGAGCCCGAGGAGAAGTCTGTGTCACTGACTGTACAGCCACCCTGGCTGCAGGTATCATATGGTGACACCCCAAGGCAGGAGAGCAGAAATCAGAAACCAGAAAATGCTGGAAATGGGCAGTGATGTAGTCAGCAACCGAAAGTTAATGTTTCCAATTAACTACATTTGCAGCCCTTCTCTTTTTTGTCAACGCTGTACAAAAATGAAAAGGTGTTCAAAATTGTGAGTCAGGCGACTGACCCATATTAATGACTAATAAAGGCCAAAAATTATTTACTTTTACAAATCTCTCCTTCCTAGCATTACCCATTGCAAAGAAAGAGTTAGCCCGGTTTAATTCTCACATTGCAATCTTGTAACAGCGATTGTAATAAAGACTGAGGCATGTGTAACCTGAACATGATTGTCTCCATTTGACCAAATGCAATATGGTTTTGAGCAGAGACTGTTATTAAAGGGTTTTTATTAGGGACCGAAATATATTGTAGCCTTGAAAAGATTTTTCTTAAACAGGATGTGATTTTATTAGTCATAAGACTGCGGAAGTTCCATAGTGGTTGCATCATTAAGTTACATTACTGCTCTGGTTATGTCATCCATTAAGTGTGCATATTGAAATGAATTTAACGATGCAGGATCCGACAAATAGATACCAAATATATAAATGACTGCAATAAAATAATAAATTCCTGAAAGAAAAAGTTTTATTTTAAAATATAGTAT
This sequence comes from Heptranchias perlo, assembly GCF_035084215.1. Lineage (NCBI taxonomy): Eukaryota > Metazoa > Chordata > Chondrichthyes > Hexanchiformes > Hexanchidae > Heptranchias > Heptranchias perlo. The sequence goes on along the minus strand of NC_090329.1, from coordinate 102,580,879 downwards.
AAAGGATTTAGGGAATTTTTTAAAAATGTTTTTTTGTGTTCAGAGCTGTCCGTGCTGGAAAACGGTTTCCCCATTTCAGGCATTCAATATCAGCATCAAGAGTTCCCAGTTCAGATACAGCACAACTAGCTGCAAGGTAAAACTCCCTTTACTTTGTCCCATCAATGTGCCTTACCCAACCTCTGAAGAGCGCCCTCTACTGCAACAACAGGGCATTTCCCATTTCCCGCACCAACCACCCTGTAGATTCTGAGTAAGATTGTCAATTTAAGGAATGGTTTTCCGACTTTATGTTCCCAGCAGGAAGTCTTGCCTACTGGTAGAACAAATCAGAAATTTAGTCACACGCTACGCATGATTTTCCGACCATTTAAATTAATGGCGTATGCTCAAATTTCCAAGATGCATTGCCAGTGGGCAGGGCTCCCCACCTGGAGCACAAAGTCAGAATGTGATCCATTTAGTGCTGAATTGGAGGGAATTTTGTGCTATGGTCCGTGTCCAAGAGGAACTGGGTTGGGACTGGCCAAGCTCATTTCACATATGATCCATACAGCTTGCAATGAAAGGAAACTTTTATTCCATCAGTCTAGACTAAGATTCAGACCCAAGCCCCAGACAATGTCTTAACCCACTGCTCTGGCCAGTACCTCCATGTACTTCTGTTTACAGACCCAATTATAGTGTCGGCCTTGGCTCAGTGGTAGCGCTCTCGCCTCTGAGTCAGAAGATTGTGGGTTCAAGCCACACTCCAGAGACTTCAGCACATAATCCAGGCTGACAACTCAGTGCTGTACTGAAGGAGGTGCCATCTTTCAGGTGAGATATTAAACTGGGGCCCCATCTGCCCTCTCATAAAAGATCCCATGGCACTATTCGAAGAAGATCAGGGGTCCTGACCAATAGTTATCCCTCAACCAACAACACTAAAACAGATTTCCTGGTCATGTATCTCATAGCTATTTGTGGGACCTTGCTGTGTGCAATTTGGCTGTTTTGTTTCCCTACACTACAACAGTGACTACACTTCAAAATTATTTCATTGACTGTGAAGTGCTTTGGGGCATGCTGAGGTCATGAAAGATGTTATATAAATGCAAGTCCTTTCCTTTCCTTCCAATAAAATATTACATATTATTTTCCCAAGATAATGATGCTCCTTTCAAATAAGAGCTGGGAAATTCCTTGGATCTCCTCCTGCACTGATGGTGTTACTTTGCCGGAGGTTGGTGGAATCCCCATTTACGGAGTAAGGCCTGCGGAGCGGGAGCAGCTGCGAGGAATTTCCCGGCCAATAAAACGCAATCAGATTTTACTTGAGTGCCTCTTTCTATCCTGGACAAGCACGGGAGAGCCTGAAAACTTTATAAACTTAGTTTTTCACCAGCAACAGTTATACTGCAGCTGGTGTGAAGCCCAAACTATGTCAGACTCCCCCTATGCAAAGAAGAGCAGGGAATTTTCTCAGTGCCCTGGCCAACATTCCTTCCTCAAGGTCATTCAGTGATTAACACCGGTAGTGCAGACCACAGCTTCACAACCCTCTGGGTAAAAAGGTTTCACCAGATCTCTGATCTAAATCTCCTACAATTAATGTTATATCAAAGTCCATTCATTCTAGACCCCTCAGCCACTGGAAATGGTCTGTTTCTAACTAGCCTGCCCCATCCTTTCATAATTTTCAACACTGCTATCAAATCACCCTGTAATCTGTTCTAATGGAAATTGACCCAATTTTTCAAGTCTTTCTTTACATTTGTATTTCCTCTACTAGGCAGCATCCTAGTGAATCTGCACTGTACCCTCTCTATTGCCTCAACATCGTTCCTATAAGACCATAAGAACATAAGAAATAGGAGCAGGAGTAGGCCATACGGCCCCTTGAGCCTGCTCCAACATTCAATAAGATCATGGCTGATCTTTTACCTTAACTCCACTTTCCCGCCCTATCCCCATTTTCCTTGATTCCCTTAGTGCCCAAAAATCTGTCAACCTCAGCCTTGAATATACTCAACGACTGAGCATCCACAGACCTCTGGGGTAGAGAATTCCAAAGATTCACAACCCTCTAAGTGAAGAAGTTTTTCCTCATCTTGGTCCTAAATGGCCGACCCCTTATCTTGAGACAATGATCCCTAGTTCTAGACTCTCCACCCAGGGAAAACAGCCTCTCAGCGTCTACCCTGTCAAGCCCTCTAAGAATTTTATACGTTTCAATGAGATCCCCTCTCATTCTTCTAATCTCCAGGGAATTTAAGCCCATCCTACCCAATCTCTCCTCATAGAACAGCCCTCTCATCCCAGGAATCAATCTAGTGAATCTTCATTGCACCCCCTCTGAGGCAAGTATATCCTTCCTTAGGTAAGGAGACCAAAACTGTACACAGTATTCCTATAGCTTGGATACCCAAAAATTCACATTCCTCCTAATTCCACATCCTTTACTCTTCTCCACTAATCTCCTGTGTGGTACCGTGTCAAAGACTTTCTGAAAGTCCATATACACCACATCCACTGCATTTCCCCATCCACCATATCTATCACCTCACATTTTTTCCCCTGTGACTCTAATTGGAGGATTATTCCAAACATTTATTAAATACCTATCACTCTTAAAAAGCACCATTAAGCTTTTACACTGCATTTCCAACTGGGATTGCTTATGGACACAGTTCTGGCCAAAGCCGAGGAAGCCATTAGACTTGATAAGGATGGCCTTCTCCATGCCAGTTTCCACCCTCAAACAGCTAGATGTATTTTTACATTTGGTACTTCTGTAGTTCAAGTCAGGGATAGCGATGTCCGTGCATTAGTTCCCACATTTACATTGCTTAAACTGGCTCTCTTAACAATGGCCCTATGAGTCTGCTGTTGGGATAAGGGAACCAGTTTTAATGATCTAAACACTAGGAGCTGATGCATGAATGTTGTTCTCACAACCCAAACTACAGAAGTGGCAAATGTTAAAGCACTGAAAGAGGTGTGACCAAGCTGTGAGTTCTTCACAAGGTTATGACTGAAACAAAACCACAGGAGTTGCTATTGATTAACTCTGAGCTCTACGTTTAAGCCAGGAACACAAGAGCTGCAGTAGCTGAACCTCAAATGCCTGCACAGAAATATATCTTCACACACTACTTCTCTTGCCTGAGGAGCTCTCTCCCAGACAACGTCATTGCTAGGCATTTGTCACGTGTATACAAAAGTTGAAATGGAGAGTTAACCAGCACTTGTTGAACCAGCTTTCCAGCACATGCATTAGGCAGTGGAAAATCTGTGATCTGTTGATGTGCCTCTATCATTTCTGCATCTGCTCTGCTATTTTGGCACTAAGCGATAGACATTCTGTTTGAAGCGCAGAGGTAGGAATAGTGGAACGCCGGCTTTGAGCCCACTTGTTTTGCAGATGAAGGTTCATGGGTTACCATCCAGGTTATACCTCATTTTTTATGTAGCAGCCATTTAAAGGTAAGTGCACTTCTGCCAAGTTTAAAGATTATATAGTCTGGAAATTTCTTTGCAGCAGCTCTGGATCTCTTTGGACTCTTTACTTAAGATAAAGCTGCAAAGGTGAACAAAAGGAAAGTTGCCTTGTTCAGCACTCCAAGGTATCTTTCCCACAGAAGAGAAATGGAGTGCCTAGGAGAAGGTGACGGCAATGGTGAATGCCAACAACACTACTCAGAGCACATAGAGGCAGATGCATCAGAAGTTTTTTGGCACGAAATTAATCTAACAAGGTAAGGCTACCCAACATTTACACTGAGGGATTTAAAGGGAAACTAGATAAGTACAGGAGGGAGAAAAGAATACAAGATATGCTGATAGGGTTAGATGAAGGAGGGAGGGAGGAGGCTCAGTTGGGTCGAATGGCTTGTTTCTCTGCTGTATATTCTATGTAATTCTATATAACATTTCTCTATATCAAGTAGACGGATGAATTATACATGTCACAAAGTGTTTCCTCTCAACCTGTTGTACATTGACAGTGGCTGCACACAAAGAACTCTAGATAACTTTACTGTTCTTTCATTGATTAACACGCATGCCCGTCCTGCAGCAGGGAACACTTTCTAGCTGCAACTTGCAACTGGAAACCATGTCACACATACATCATTAAAGGTGTCCCCAGAAAAAATTCTTCCAACAAATCCTAACTCAGCTTGGTATCGCCCCCTTCCACAACTTCCAATTCATTACTCCCCATAGATCACAAGTTTATTTTTTTAACTGATATGTTGCAATAATGAAATAAATATATATAAATTGCTAGCAGTGTAAAGCCACAGGCTGTATTTTCCTGTGGTTTGCAGTAATGGGTCAATAGTGGATTTAAACCCACTTATATTTAAGGTAATTGTCAAAAGAACCAGAGGCGAGATGAGGAGAAATTTTTTTATGCAGTGAGTTGTTATGATCTGGAATATACTGCCTGAAAGGGTGGTGGAAGCATATTCAATAATAACTTTCAAAAGGGAATTGGATAAATACTTGAAGGGGAAAAATTTGCACACCTATGGGGAAAGGACAGGGCAGTGGGACTAATTGGATAGGTCTTTCAAAGAACTGGCACAGGCACGATGGGCTGAATGGCCTCCTTCTGTGTTGTATCATTCTATGCTTCTATGATTCTGATAAGTAACCATTGAATTAGAATATTCAAACAAATACTGCACCAATAGGTGTTCTGGCACTGTTTAGGTTGTAAATGTAGGCAATGCTGGCAGTAAAGGGAAGTTAAGAAGTCCAGCCAAATAGCTGGGCAGAATATCAAAATCATAATAATTAGGGAAATTTCTTTGCTATTGGCCTAATGTCCATTAGCATTAAAAAAAAACACAGGAAGGTTGATTTACCAAATGCATGTTAGGAATCCGTATTTGGAAAATTGGTCCAAGTAATCTGAAGATGGTTTGTGTACAACCAATTCAATACAACCCGACCTGACTCATCCCATTGTACTGTTTCAATGGTAACAAATTACTAGCAGGTAAATGGGTAGGTGGTTGTGATGGTCAAATGGGCTAAAAGGCAATCGTCATCCAATCCTATCTTATGAATTGTCAGCACCAGAACCGGTTCACCTGGTAACCACGATTAGCACCATGTAAAAGTCAATCAGTACAAATGCTTTTGTAATGAGGTTCACCTATATGCACCAGTCTGAATGAACCCTTCAATGTGTTTTTACTTTTGGGATACTTCCTACAGATACAGTTGTGACTGTGATGTGAAGGCAGCAAACCAATATTCAAAACCACTTCAAAACAATGGAAATTATACAACTGGTGCATTAGCTGATTTTTACAATGCTATTTTAAGCAATCACAGTGGAGCTTGAGTTCAATCTGTCACTGATGTAATGCACTTTCATAATGCAGTACTCTAGAGGCTGAATTAATGGACTGAGATCGCTGTTTTGTTATTTTGTATGTAAAATTATATTCGAAGAACAGAACTTTCTGCCTCATCCAGACTGTAACTGCCAGATCTGAAGAAATGGGATTAAACATGAAATTATGGGCTGGCAGTTTGACATTGAGATTTTTAAAAATGTTTTAAAGTCTGTACCCTGGTAAAATAAGAAACAATTAGTTCCACAGCAACATGAAGCCAGAACGTATTAAGCCAGAACTCTCATTTCATGCAGGGTAAGTTCTCGTTGCAGACTATGGCCAGTATTCTACTTGCACTTGTATCTCTTATTATTCCAAACTCCAGAGGGAGATCCCTGTGTGATGTCTACACCCTGGGGAACAACATCTGTGTAAATTTGTTAATATAAAAAAGTTGCCTTTCTGAATCCCTTGATTGTTCTCATAGACTTTTTGCTGATGTCACTCTTTGGACAAGCCTTTGTTGCAGGTGCAATGGCCACACACTGATCCAGTCGATTATTTGTACAGTGTTCTAAGGGTCAGTGTAGGTCCTGCACAACTTTAAATTGAAAGCAGGGCTGTTTCATCAGCAGCTGAGAAGAAAAGATTTGAAATCTATGATATTATTATTGCATGTAGTGTAACAGATAACCTGGGATTGTCTTGCATACTGTTACCTAACTGAGCATTTGAGGCCCTGTCATGCACTATGAGAGTGAAACTTATTTACTTTGGATTCAACTGAACCCTTAGGGTGTTTTAGAGCTTTTAACTCAATCCAGATATCTATTATTTATATAAACTGCTTTTATTTAATTAATATGCACCATGTGAGAGACCTGCTGGAAAACACATTGATGCAGTAACTTACCCTGCCACATAGTGGGAAGATTATAAGTTCTCCCTCGATTGCCCTACCTGATAGGGTTTCAATGTCAGCAGAGCTGGCAGAGGTCAAGGGGCAAATAGAAGTGCCAGGCAGACATACGGCACTCTCGCTGAGACAGGGAGAAGGAAAACAGGAACATGGAAAACCTTTCAGTGGCACCACTGACAGACTCCTGGGAGCACCTGATGGCCATCCTATCACTCAAAGTGACTTGAAGAGAGGAAGGAGAGGGGAAGAAAAATAGAGACATGACAGTTAAATGCAATATGAGCTTCACCTAAGTTGCTGTTGAGCAGCAGGGTTCTCCAGTGATGGCCAAATGCGGTGGATAGAGGAGATCTATGAAGGTGTGCTTGGGTACATACAGAGCTTCATTCCACTTGAAAATTCATAACTTTAGGACAAGCGGGCAAGCGTCCACTTTATCCAAATGTTAAAATCGTGTAAATTAAGTTTATTAATTATGCAGGTGTCCCAAAGGACCACTTGGGCACTTTTAAAATTCAACTTTGCGCCACGCTGGAGCTGGACACTGATTCCTGAGTTATGATGCCATTCTTACATCAGCACACTCCCAAAACCCACTTTGCTTCAATGTAGGAATGGCATTATAACTGAAGCCTCAAATAGTAGATGTAAAGGGCCCATCAATTCCTGCTGAACCTCCCTTGTAATCATATCAGAAGAAGCAAAACATGGTTTAATGTCATGTAAAAGATTACAAATGTAATCATTTTTTTCCCAATTGTTCTGCCATATCTATGTATAGTGGAATCTTATAGAAACATACCTCGCTAGTCTAATCATGTAAACACTTTCATCTTATAACCTGTGCAACATCACCATTGTACTGCAATTTCTGTATCAATGAAAGCAAAAGACATTGATCTGACAATGCATTGAATTCTGGTGGGCAGTGTGAGGCCAACACCAGGAGGCAGTCTCACATCACTTCAGTACCACACCAACTATAGGAATGACTAGGACCAGTGTGAAGTCAACTTTAACTGGTTCATGAGTGTTCCAGCTGACCATTTGGGATATTTTTAAATTTCATTCTAATCCTTAAAAATGCCACCCGCATTTGAACATTGGAGAAGAGGGCTCCATGAATTCATCCAAGTAAGTATGCACAGAGCTGTTCTTTGCGTTACCAGTGGGTAATGTGGAGCTAGCAGCATTACTCAGTGCTACCAGCTTGCACCACTCTAAAGCCAGTTCCAATGTCAAAGAATCGTCAGCAATAGTATAGGCTGCTAAATGTATTGTTTAAAATGGGCTTGCGAATTTTAGATGCTGTCAATCAGGGATACTTGGTATATGGTTTGTGGGCTAAGGTGGCTCTTCCGTCTTTCCGCCTCTCTCTTTTCCTTTAAGACATTCCTTAAAGCCTACCTCTTTGGCCAAACTCTGTCCTAATATCTCCTTATGTGGTTCAATGTCAAATTTTGTCTGATGACGCTCCTGTATAGAGCTTGGAATGTTTCACTTTTTTTAAAGGCGCTATTTAAATGCAAGTTGTTGTTGTTGGGAGTTATTTTTGTGGCCCTCAGTCCTACATGTTTCCTGCTGTTTTGCCAGCTGACAATCTTGTGCCCTTGATCCCAGTGCTGTTGCTGCTATCACTCCCATCTGCCCCATGTGGCTGCTACTATTACTCTCAACTCTGCTGCCTTTCCCACTGCCTCTTCCCATCTCACTCTACATTTTAATATGGTGCCACCTTTTTGAGGAGCACAGATTGGAGGGGGAGGGAGTGTCTGAGATTTAAAAAGCCCACATAGAACATGGGAGGCCATTCTACTGGCCAATCAGCCCACAAAAACATGAACTGAGCAGCCAATAGAATGGAATATCTTCAAAAAGCGATAAAACTCAAAGCTAAATTAAAGGCAAAAAAAATCCATATGAAAACAGAAAGTGCTGGAAATGCACAGCTGGTCAATGAGCATCTGAAAGAGAAATACAGGCTAATGTAATGAGTGCATCCATTCAGCCAATCATAGAATCATAGAATCATAGAAAGATTACAGCACCGAAGGAGGCCATTTGGCCCATTGAGTCTGCGCTGGCTCTATGAAAGAGCAATCCAGCTAGTCCCACTCCCCCGCCCTTTCCCCGTAGCCCTGCAAATTTATTTCCTTTCAAGTTCTTATCCAGTTCCCTTTTGAAGGCCATGATTGAATCTGCCTCCACCACCCCCTCAGGCAGTGCATTCCAGATCCTAACCATTCGCTGTGTAAAAAAGTTTTTCCTCATGTCGCCTATGTTTTTTTTGCCAATCACCTTAAATCTATGTCCTCTGGTTCTTGACCCTTCCGCCAATGGGAACAGTTTCTCTCTATCTACTCTGCCTAGACCCTTCATGATTTTGAATACCTCTATCAAATCCCCTCGCAATTGTCTCAGTTCTAAGGAGAACAAACCCAGCTTCTCCAGTCTATCAACATAACTAAAGCCCCTCAGCCCTGTAATCATTCTAGTAAATCTTTTCTGCACCCTTTCTAAGGCCTTCACATCTTTCCTAAAGTGCGGTGGCCACAACTGGACACAATACTCCAGTTGTGGCCGAACCAGTGTTTTATAAAGGTTCATCATGACTTCCATACTTTTGTACTCTATGCCTCTATTTATAAAGCCCAGGATCCCGTATGTTTTTTTAACCGCTTTCTCAACCTGCCGTGCCACCTTCAACGATTTGTGCACGTATACCCTCAGATCTCTTTGTTCCTGTACCCCTTTTAGAATTGCGCCCTCTAGTTTATATTGCCTCTCCTCGCTCTTCCTACCAAAATGTATGACTTCGCATTTTTCTGCGTTAAATTTCATCTGCCACGTGTCCGCCCATGCCACAAGCCTGCTATATCCTCTTGACGTCCATCACTATCCTCCTCACTGTTTACTACCCTTCCAAGTTTTGTGTCATCTGCATTTGTTTAAACTTTTAAGAGTAGAAATAGACTGGATGTTAGGTGGTTCTTCCTATCCCAGAGAGTAGTGGGATAGAACCAAGCTAAATACAGAAAGTACAGGGGAGATCTAAAAAAGGGAATAAGAGGGCCAAAGAAAGTATGAGAATCGATGAGTGGCTAACACAAAAGGGAACCCAAAAGTCTTGTATAAATATATAAATAGTAAAAGGGTAGTCAAAGGAAGGGTAGGGCTGATTAGGGACAAAAAAGATCTCCTTGTGGAGGCAGAGGGCATGGCTGAGGTACTAAATGAATATTTCGCATCGGTCTTCACTGGAGAAGAGGATGCTGCCATTTTAGCAGTAAAGGAGGAGGTAGTAGCGATATTGGTAGGATAAAAATAGATATAGAGGAGGTACTTAAAAGATTGGCAGTACTCAAAGTAGAAAAGTCACCCGGTCCAGATGGGATGCATCCCAGGTTACTGAGGGAAGTAAGGGTAGAAATTGCAGAGGCTCTGGCCACAATCTTCCAATCCTCCTTAGATATGGGGATGGTGCCAGAGGACTGGAGGATTGCAAATGTTACACCCCTGTTCAAAAAAGGGGAGAGGGATAAACTCGGCAATTACAGGCCAGTCAGCCTAACGTCAGTGGTGGGGAAACTTTAGAGACAACGGGCTCAATTTTAAAATCAAATTGCGGGTGGGTTGAATGGGGGGGGTCTGCGAAAATGGCAAAATTCCCAAGCGGGGTTGGAAGCCGGCTCCAACCCGCCGACTTCTGGATTTCCCACAGATGTGCCTGTATGCGTGCCCGCTTCACGAATGCGGAGGTCTCGCCAACCCGCCACTGTTTCAAAATTGAGCCCAATGGGTCAGAAATCGTGCAGAGTGGCATGGCATGGCTCTCCGCAGCTCCTGTGAATTAAAAGAATGAAGGTACTTACTCCGGGCTCCGGGGCGTCCACTTGCTCAATTTTGAAGTTTCGTGAGGTTGTGCGCTGTCAATTCATCCTCTCAGCAACATAAGCTGATTCGTATGGGACAGTCAGTGGGAAAGGAAGCCTGGCCCACAGAATCTGTCACAAAGAGAAGTCACATCCACAAGCAGGCAAGCAGACATCATTCATTTAAAGTTACTGTTCAGTATGTCATTGTAAATAAAAATTTAACATTTTTTTAATAAAAAGCCAAACAAATAATTGAATTAAATTAAAGAGACAGAAGTTAAAAGTAAAAAACAATTTTAAGTTTTAATTTTTTTTTTAAATTTAATGATCAAAAAATATTACAATAAGGAGTAATATGACATTCCACATTTTAAAAAATTAATTTTTTGTTTTTTTGCAGTCATTAAGAGTCATCGCACTTTTAAAAAGTAGTGTAGACCTGATATATTTCAGCATACCTTTTGGTGGCGTAAGTAGTTACGTTCCAACTGGGCAAGTTTACGATTTTTCAGTGATTTCACTGATTGCAGCATGCGTTACCCCTTTAATTCACAGCTGTTAAATCGCTGGTGAACCAATAGGAGCAAGTTCACAGTTTCCGGGTTTTAGTGTGCATGTGCAAATGTGTGAACTTACTCCTTCGATTCGCCGTTGGAGACAGAGGACACCATTGAGGTATTCCGTTGCTTGGTGAGCAATTTCTGGGCCAAAATTAATTGGCACTTGGAAAAGTATGGGCTAATAAATGAAAGTCAGCACAGATTTGTTAATGGAAAATTGTGTTTGACTAACTTGATTGAGTTCTTTGATGAAGTAACAGAGAGGGTTGATGAGGGTAGTGTGGTTGATGTTGTGTATATAGACTTTCAAAAGACATTTGATAAAGTGCCACATAATAGACATGTTAGCAAAATTAAAGCCCATGGGATTAAAGGGACAGTGGCAGCATGGATACAAAATTATCTAAGGGACAGAAAGCAGAAGGTAGTGGTGAACGGTTGTTTTTCAGACTGGAGGGAAGTATAGAGTGGTGTTCCCCAGGACAATTGCTCTTTTTGATATATATTAATGACCTGGACTTGGGTATAGAGGGTATAATTTCAAAGTTTGCAGATGACACGAAACTCAGGAATGTAGTAAACAATGGGGAGGATAGTAATGGACTTCAGGGGGACATAGACAGACTGGTGAAATGGGCAGACACGTGGCAGATGAAATTTAATGCAGAGAGATGGTGAAGTGATACATTCTGGTAGGAAGAATGTGGAGAGGCAATATAAACTAAATGGTGCAATTTTAAAGGGGGTACAGGAACAGAGAGACCTGGGGGCGTATGTACACAAATCTTTGAAGGAGGCACGACAAGTTGAGAAGGGTCTTCAAAAAGCATATTGGATCCTGGGCATTATTAATAGAGGCCTACTGTACAAAAGCAAGGAAGTTATGCTAAACCTTTATAAAACACTGGTTAGGCCTCAACTGGAGTATTCTGTTCAATTCTAGGCACCACACTTTAGGAAGGATGTCAAGGCCTTAGAAAGGGTGCAGAAGAGATTTACTAGAATGGTGCCAGGGATGAGGGACTTCAGTTATGTGGAGAGATTGGAGAAGCTGGGGTTGTTCTCCTTAGAACAGAGAAGATTAAAGGGGGATTTGATAGAGATGTTCAAAATCATGAATGGTTTTGACAGAGTAAATAAGGAGAAACTGTTTCCAGTGGCAGAAGGGTCAGTAACCAGAGGACACAGATTTAAGGACGAGGAAACATTTTTTTAATGCAGCGAGTTATAATGATCTGGAATGCACTGTCTAAAAGGGTGGTGGAAGCTGATTCGATAATAACTTTCAGTAGGGAATTGGATAAATACTTGAAGGGAAAAAATTTACAGGGCTATGGGGAAAGACCAGGGGACTGAAACTAATTGGATAGCTCTTTCAAAGAGCCGACACAGGCATGATGGGCTGAATGGCCTCCTTTTGTGCTGTAACATACTATGACACTATGATACTAGTGAACCACTGGAATACATTAACGGCTGGTGTGGTGAGTGCTGACTCTCTGCCTTCAAAAGGGAGCTGGACCGGTCCTTGACTGGGGCAGATATCGCATCATATAGAAGGTAAATATCTTTATAGATAACACTTGGTCCATGTGATCTCCTGGACTGGTTTCGATCGCCTGAGGAGAAGAAGTGTTTAGTCATGATGCTTTGTCCATCATGGTGCAGGACGGGCTTGATGGACCAGCTGGTCTTTTCCTGCCCATCAATTTTGTATGTTCGTATCTTGTCTCACCCCATGGACTCAGTCTGTACCCTGTGTGAGCAAGCAGTAATGGTCCAAAAAATAGATACTAAAATATCCTCCTGTGACAATCTTAAAAATGTTAAAAATAGTGGGACCCACAGCCAGCAGTATAATTCTGACTGCTGACAACACGTCACAATGCAGGTATCAGAGGGCAGTGGTTGCAGAGAAATTACGGCCAAAATCACAACCTGGAATAACCAGCCACTTGTCCCACGTAACACAACGAGCTCAGTCCCAAGAGCCACTGCATAACACAGGCTTCACTATATTCTGACAGTACCTTCAAAAAATGGGAAATGCTAACCCAGAAATAGGCAGCTCTCACTTCATCATTCGGTGGTTGCTGCCTTCAGAAGTTTCAGCATGTTCTGATTGCTGGCAAACACCGAGGAAGTTATCCAGTTGAAACTGTGTCGCTTAAAAGCAAGAAAAATGCTGCCCTATTTAAAGCTGTTTGTTGCATTGCACTGGCACTTGGTCAGTGCTGTTGCATTGTGATAATTTATTACCTGGAGCTGACCACATTACATATAAGTCTGTAACACACGAGAGTCCCAAAGGACATAAAGCATTACGTTTTCAAAAGAATTTTCCTTCTGTAGCTTTTTCACCAGCCTGTGTTTTGTTGTGGAAAGTCACAGAGGTCTCCAAATTTGTTGTTTTTAGTGCCCTTGTGCTGTGCCTTCAATGTCCCCGGCAATGTGCCATCATTTGACACAGAGCAACTAACAAAAGACCAGGTGCAGATATGCTTGTCTAATGCATACAAAACATGACATTTAGTGAAGTGGGGAAATCATAAGCACAAGATGAAAGCTAAAAGTAGACAACTTACAGTCCTTTAAGTAGATAATATTAAAAGCATCCATTGTTAATGATGAGGAGAGGGAGGGAAGTGTGCCCAAGAGATAAAAGGTGGAGGCTTCATTTTAACATTTTAAATCCACCCCAAGTTGTTTTACATGGAATTACATAGAATTTACAGCACAGAAACAGGCCATTCAGCCCTATGTCAGTATTTATGCTCCACACGAGCCTCCTCCCACTCTATTTACTTCATCTCACCCTATCAACATATCCTTCTATTCCTTTCTCCCTCAAGTACTTATCTAGCTTCCCCTTAAATGCATCTATGCAATTTGCCTGAACCACTCCATCTGGTAGTGAGTTCCACATTCTCACCAATCTCTGAGTAAAGAAGTTTCTCCTGAATTCCTTATTGGATTTATTAGTGACTATCTTATATTTATGGCCCCTAGTTTTCGACTCCCCTACGAGTGGAAACATCTTCCTCACGTCTACCCTATTGAACCACTTCATAATTTTAAAGACCTCTATCAGGTCACCTCTCAGTCTTCTCTTTTCTAAAGAGCCCCAGTTTGAACTTGGTCAGAGTGCGGTTCCATTGAGGAAAACCCCCCAGAAAAAAACTACTGAAGACAGTTGGACATGTGTCAAAAAGCAACCAATTGTTGGCCTTATCTCCAGTATTGATTTAAAACTAGAAAACTGGGAGGCAGTCAGTGATTCCTCAGAGATTCTAATCTGCTGCTTCAGTAGACGCTGATTACCACCAGCATTAGCAGGGGATCTATTGTTTTATTTGGCAGCGATTGCCACTGAAAGGTAAAAAATAATCTTAAAAGCAAAATCCAGTCTGATAACTTGCTGCCGCACCTGGCATTAGCCTCAGTGTAAGGTTCACAATTAGTCAGACGAGGCTGCTCAAATGTAGGGATGGTGAGTACATTTTTCACAGCAATAAAGAACAAAACCATTAACAGCCAATTTACAGTGTTCCTGATGTCAACGGCAATTTTTCACTATGGACAGATTTATTCAAGTAACAACTATATGATTATAAGTTGTCTGTTCTTAGCTTTATTTTTGGTGGTTATGATTTCTTGTATTATTCCACTGGTAAGTACACACACATCCACTGCAATACAGAGGTCGTGTGATAGTCTGTGTATGTCTGTATGTGTCTGTGTGTGTGTGTGTGTGTGTCTGTGTATGTCTGTACATGCATGTGTGTCCAAAAATCCACAGGCCACAACCCTGGCAGTTACACTGGGATTGCACCTGTCGGTGACCCACTGGAGTTGCGAGATCAGTAGGAGGGCATTTCATTTGCATGGGGCCAATGGGCACCCACATCACTATGGGCACGTCCAGGGTGCCTTTCTGTCCAAGCTTACTGAAAAAAAGCAGTATTTATGTAGAGCTGTTACTTGATCCAGAACCAGTGAGGAGAAAGTGTTGAAACTGATCAGCATTTGGCTGGAATCTAAATAAAAGTTGAGAGTCTCTTTCTTTCGCTCCAACTTCTGGACACTTCATTTGATCATGAAATGAAGGGATTAGCTGAGGTAACTATGAAACTATCTGAAGAAAGTGTCCAGCTCCTGCAGCAGAGATAGCAATGAAGATACAGAAAAGCTGAAAGGAAAGGGACCCATAAGAAAGGGAACTCTTTGATTACTGTCTTCCAAGCATTTCATGTAAAACTTCTCAGTACTTGGCCCAAAGAGAGAAACTATTTCCGCTGGTTGGGGATTTTAGGAGTAGAGAGCACAGTCTAAAAATTAGAGCCAGACCTTTCAGGAGCGAGATTAGAAAACATTTCTTCACACAAAGGGTTGTAGAAGTTTGGAACTCTCTTCCGCAAACAGCAATTGATACTAGCTCAATTGCTAAATTTAAATCTGAAATAGATAGCTTTTTGGCAACCAAAGGTATTAAGGGATATGGGCCTAAGGCAGGTATATGAAGTTAGATCACAGACCAGCCATGATCTTATCAAATGGCGGAGCAGGCACGAGGGGCTGAATGGCCTACTCCTGTTCCTATGTTCCTATGAAGCACAGGAACAGGCAGATGGCTCTCAAGTCACCAGCAGTCCTTTGCCAGAACCTACCTCTGGGGTAATGGCAGAAATAGCTGGAAGCAACATGTATACAAGCTTTCACGGGCAGAATAGGAGAGGCTAATTCTGATTACAAGAAGGACTGTCTGAGTCTGCAATATGTTAAGATTTGCAGGCACCAGAATTACAAGCAGTCTTTCAAGGGGTCACTTCAGGAATCCACCACTTCTATTGCTTCCACTGAGGGATCACGTTGGACTAGAGCAGAGGACACAGCACAGCATCCCAGTATATGTAGCACCGTGGGTCGGCACAGCAGCACAATAATAACCTGCGCACATCACGCTTGTAGTTTCACTGAAATAAAAGCAAATTATAATTGCAATAAGCGCTCGACAAGTGTTGTTTATTACTACTGTTAAGATTTATCCTTATTTTATCGGCAAATGAAAGGACATACTGGGAAATGTTGGTCACCCAGATGGGTGAAATTAATGACTTACGTACTTTGGTTTGTAGAAGGAACCATGGCCAAGCCTCAAAAGACAAAGTTGTTGGTAATATGCCACCTCATCTGCAAAGCCTCCAAGAATGCCTGGATCTCAGCAGTGGAGTCAATTTTACCCTCATCTTCTGAATTCCCTATTGGAGTCATTCGCGACTATTTTAAATTTATGACCTCTAGTATTGGACAACCCCACAAGTGGAAACATTTTCTCTACGTCTATCAAACCCGATCATTATCTTAAAGACTTCTATCAGGTCAACCTTCAGCCTTCTCTTTTCTAGAGTTCAGCCTTTCCTGATAAGGATACCGTCTCAGTTCTGTGAATCTTTTTTGCACCTTCTCCAATGCCTCTATATCCTTTCTATAATATGGAGACCAGAACCGTGCACAAGTATAGTCTAACCAAGGTGCTCGTGCCGGTGGATATGCTAGAATCATTTGGATGGACACTACCATGACCATCCTGCATAATACTGTGCAATTGGCTTGGCATTTTTGGTGAAGCAGAGTGACATTCTGATCAGTCTGATCACAACACAAGTGCTCTTAAAGCCTTCTGTGTCTTTCTTAATTTCTCTGAAGGCTTTTCTATGTGGGTGGGGGGGGGGGCGTGGGGGGGAGTTCAGATACAGCATCCTGTTTTCTTGTTACTGAGGTGACCTCTGTCCCAACATCACTCCTGTGGATGATTCTTCAAGTGACAGGTTTTCCTAAAGATCAACAGCCAGTGTTCTGTAAACCTGCAAATAGACAAAAGGGGCAATGTTAGAATACAGACCTTGGTAAAACACCATGAATTAATGAAATAGTATTTTTAATTATATTTGACACATGGCAAATTCTCCTTTTTTGCCTTCCCCATTTTGATTTATTTTTTATCATCTTGTCCTGTCTGGCCACCTTCAATCATTCTACTTCCTTGTTCCCTATAAACCTAGAGCTTATTTTGCTTTCCACACTACCTACTCTACTCTTTTCACTTTTCCCCTCCACCTGCCACATTAGTTTAAACCCTCCATCACAGTTCCAGTTAGTCTCCCCTGAGCATATTGACCCAAATTCTGTTCAAGGGTAGGGCATCCTGTTGGTACAACTCAGTCCTGCCCAAGAACTGGTCCCAGTGGCCCAGGAATCTGAACCCTACCCTCCTACGTCATGGGGTAGATCTTTGACTTTGCGAAGACAATGGAAATAAAAATGGGGAGACATGTAAAACGGGTTGCCGACTCACTATCACCCGTTTTACATAATTGCACAAAGTTAAGGTCTACCCCAATGTCTCTGGTCACATATTTGGCTCCTAATCTAGCTATTCCTGTAGCTAGTGCATAGCACTGGTAGTAATCCTGAGATTACTGCCATTGAGGTCCTATTTCTTAATCTATGACCCAACTCCTGGAACGCTTTTTCCAGGACCTGAATCCTATTCTTTCCTACACCATTAGTACCGACATGAATTGTGACTTCTGGCTAATTCCTCATCTTCTCCAAGACCCTTTGCTCCCATCCCATTAGGTCCCTTAACCGGGTACCTAGGGGGGTGGGGGGGGGGGGTAACACACCAGTGGGCAACTACGATGTACATAGGACCCTGATGCCATTTAATACAAGTAAGAAAACTTTCAATGGAAAATACTACTCTAGAAATATTACACTGGGAGTAATTTACTTCTGAAATAATTTAGTGAAATATGTTTCGGAAAAGGTGTCAGCCTGCCGATGAAAAGCAATTTGATTAACAAGCCAAAATAAAGAAAACATTACAAAAGTAGAGAAAACAGCTCATTTAACATCATTTTTTTTTTACCTTTTCGAAGCTTTTCTTTGCATCGCTATGATATCATCAGAGTGGTTCTGCTGTGAGTTTTCATCACTTGAAATTGATCCACATTCAATGTATTCAACAATATCCATAAGTCCAAGAAATAATTAAAATTAACATTTTCTAAATTTCTTTTTTAGTCTCTGTAAGTTTTACAAGTCTGTGAACCTACAGTAAAGAACAGAGCTAAACCTGGATTTAGCGTGTTGGTTTCTTCGTGTTGTTTCTTCAGGCACCATGGAATAAATTTTAACCCCCAAGAACGAGTGGGTGGGGGGCGGGTGGGAGGTTGAAATATTAGCTTTTTGGAGCGGGCCCACATCCCAACCCCATGATCTTCCAATGCTGGAACCCCCCCCCCCAACCTCGCGCCGATGCTGGACCCCCCGATCTTCAAGGCCCACCCGAAGCCGTCCACGCCCCCCAACTCCCCCTCGCCTCCTATTTGTTCCAGGGCCCACGATCTCTCTCTCCCTACCTCCTCCCTCTCTGATTCGCAGCTCCTTTCCCTTCCAACAGGCGGCCAGCCTGTCATTCTGGCTGTCTGGCGCGTGGGAAACCCAGAAGCACAAATACTCACCTTCAATTGAGTTGCGATCGCAGATTGCGACGCACTCATTTAGCTTCTGGGATCCCCACACGAATATCTAGAGATGGGCAGAGTTCCCATCTCCCAGCTAAAATCATGCCCAATGTGCCCATGTTAATAATTGCTTAAAATCAAGTGGGCTTGATGCAAAATAATTTGAGTCTACAACATTCTTGTAAATCACAGGGAAGGCTGGACCTGGTGCGATGTATTCAAATTCACTATTTGCTGGGTGTTATTGTTGTATAGTTCACGGTGATGAATGTTTCAATGCAGAACAGTGTTACAGCTGTGTACATCATGGATCTTATTGTTACTGTGTAGGAGTGTTACAGCTGTGTATTCTATGGATCTTCTGGTCCACTCTCCCCGCCCCTCCTCTCGTTCTCTTGGTCCGCTCTCCCCGCCCCTCCTCTTATTCTTCTGGTCCTCTCTCCCCCTGCTCCTCTTATTCTCCGGGTCCACTCTCCCCGCCCCTCCTCTTATTCTCCTGGTCCTCTCTCCCCCTGCTCCTCTTATTCTTCTGGACCACTCTCCCCGCCCCTCCTCTTATTCTCCCAGTCCACTCTCCCCGCCCCTCCTCTTATTCTCCTGGTCCGCTCTCCCCGCCACTCCTCTTATTCTCCTGGTCCTCTCTCCCCCTGCTCCTCTTATTCTTCTGGTCCACTCTCCCCGCCCCTCCTCTTATTCTCCTTGTCCGCTCTCCCCCCGCTCCTCTTATTCTCCTGGTCCTCTCTCCCCCCGCTCCTCTTATTCTCCTGGTCCGCTCTCCCCGCCCCTCCTCTTATTCTCCTGGTCCGCTCTCCCCCCGCTCCTCTTATTCTCCTGGTCCTCTCTCCCCCCGCTCCTCTTATTCTCCTGGTCCTCTCTCCCCCCGCTCCTCTTATTCTCCTGGTCCGCTCTCCCCGCCCCTCCTCTTATTCTTCTGGTCCGCTCTCCCCCCGCTCCTCTTATTCTCCTGGTCCGCTCTCCCCTCCGCTCCTCTTATTCTCCCGGTCCACTCTCCCCGCCCCTCCTCTTATTCTCCTGGTCCACTCTCCCCGCCCCTCCTCTTATTCTCCTGGTCCTCTCTCCCCCTGCTCCTCTTATTCTTCTGGTCCACTCTCCCCGCCCCTCCTCTTATTCTCCTGGTCCACTCTCCCCGCCCCTCCTCTTATTCTCCCAGTCCACTCTCCCCGCCCCTCCTCTTATTCTCCTGGTCCTCTCTCCCCCTGCTCCTCTTATTCTTCTGGTCCACTCTCCCCGCCCCTCCTCTTATTCTCCTGGTCCGCTCTCCCCGCCCTTCCTCTTATTCTCCTGGTCCTCTCTCCCTCCGCTCCTCTTATTCTCCCGGTCCACTCTCCCCCTGCTCCTCTTATTCTTCTGGTCCACTCTCCCCGCCCCTCCTCTTATTCTCCTGGTCCACTCTCCCCGCCCCTCCTCTTATTCTCCTGGTCCGCTCTCCCTCCGCTCCTCTTATTCTCCTGGTCCGCTCTCCCCGCCCCTCCTCTCGTTCTCTTGGTCCGCTCTCCCCTCCGCTCCTCTTATTCTCCTGGTCCACTCTCCCCGCCCCTCCTCTTATTCTCCTGGTCCGCTCTCCCCGCCCCTCCTCTTATTCTCCCAGTCCACTCTCCCCGCCCCTCCTCTTATTCTCCTGGTCCGCTCTCCCTCCGCTCCTCTTATTCTCCTGGTCCACTCTCTCCGCCCCTCCTCTTATTCTCCTGGTCCGCTCTCCCCGCCCCTCCTCTTATTCTCCTGGTCCACTCTCCCCGCCCCTCCTCTTATTCTCCTGGTCCGCTCTCCCCGCCCCTCCTCTTATTCTTCTGGTCCGCTCTCCCCGCCCCTCCTCTTATTCTCCCAGTCCACTCTCCCCCCGCTCCTCTTATTCTCCTGGTCCGCTCTCCCTCCGCTCCTCTTATTCTCCTGGTCCACTCTCCCCGCCCCTCCTCTTATTCTCCTGGTCCGCTCTCCCCGCCCCTCCTCTTATTCTTCTGGTCCGCTCTCCCCGCCCCTCCTCTTATTCTCCCAGTCCACTCTCCCCGCCCCTCCTCTTATTCTCCTGGTCCGCTCTCCCTCCGCTCCTCTTATTCTCCTGGTCCACTCTCTCCGCCCCTCCTCTTATTCTCCTGGTCCGCTCTCCCCGCCCCTCCTCTTATTCTCCTGGTCCACTCTCCCCGCCCCTCCTCTTATTCTCCTGGTCCGCTCTCCCCGCCCCTCCTCTTATTCTTCTGGTCCGCTCTCCCCGCCCCTCCTCTTATTCTCCCAGTCCACTCTCCCCCCGCTCCTCTTATTCTCCTGGTCCGCTCTCCCCGCCCCTCCTCTTATTCTCCTGGTCCGCTCTCCCCCTGCTCCTCTTATTCTCCGGGTCCACTCTCCCCGCCCCTCCTCTTATTCTCCTGGTCCGCTCTCCCCGCCCCTCCTCTTATTCTCCTGGTCCGCTCTCCCCCTGCTCCTCTTATTCTCCGGGTCCACTCTCCCCGCCCCTCCTCTTATTCTCCTGGTCCGCTCTCCCCGCCCCTCCTCTTATTCTCCTGGTCCGCTCTCCCCCTGCTCCTCTTATTCTCCGGGTCCACTCTCCCCGCCCCTCCTCTTATTCTCCAGGTCCACACTCACCTCTGCTCCTCTTATTCTCCTGGTCCGCTCTCCCCGCCCCTCCTCTTGTTCTCCTGGTCCGCTCTCCCCGCCCCTCCTCTTGTTCTCCTGGTCCACTCTCCCCATCCCTCCTCTTGTTCTCCTGGTCCACTCTCCCCATCCCTCCTCTTGTTCTCCTGGTCCACTCTCCCCATCCCTCCTCTTGTTCTCCTGGTCCGCTCTCCCCGCCCCTCCTCTTGTTCTCCTGGTCCACTCTCCCCATCCCTCCTCTTGTTCTTCTGGTCCGCTCTCCCCATCCCTCCTCTTGTTCTCCTGGTCCACTCTCCCCATCCCTCCTCTTGTTCTCCTGGTCCACTCTCCCCATCCCTCCTCTTGTTCTCCTGGTCCACTCTCCCCATCCCTCCTCTTGTTCTCCTGGTCCACTCTCCCCATCCCTCCTCTTGTTCTCCTGGTCCGCTCTCCCCATCCCTCCTCTTGTTCTCCTGGTCCACTCTCCCCATCCCTCCTCTTGTTCTCCCGGTCCACTCTCGCCTCCACTCCTCTCCTTCTCCCGGTCCACTTTCGCCTCCACTCCTCTTATTCTCCCAAGTCTGGTCTCACTATCGCTCCTCATGCTTATGCTATGTCCCTTATTGTTACAGTGTAGGAGAGTGTTATAGATGTGTACTCGATGGATCTTATTGTTACAGTGTAGGAGAGTGCTATCGGTGATTATTCTATGGACCTTATTGTTACTTTGTAGGGGAGAGTTATGGATGTGTATTTGATGGATCTTATTGTTACTGTGTAGGGCAATACCATTGGTGTATATTTCATGGATCTGAATCTTACTGTATAGGAAGGTGCTCTAGTTCTACATGTTGTGGATCTTATTGTTACAGTGTAGGAGAGTGTTATAGATGTGAATACTATGGATCTTATTGTTACTGTGTAGGAGAGTGTTATAGATGTGAATACTATGGATCTTATTGTTACTGTGTAGGAGAGTGTTATAGATGTGAATACTATGGATCTTATTGTTACTGTGTAGGAGAGTGTTATAGATGTGAATACTATGGATCTTATTGTTACTGTGTAGGAGAGTGTTATAGATGTGAATACTATGGATCTTATTGATACTGTGTAGGAGAGTGTTATAGATATTTATTCAATGGATCATATTGTTGTGTAGGTAAATACCATGAGTGTATATTTCATGAATCTGATTGTTTCTGTGTAGGAGGATGCTCTAATTCTACGTGTTGTGGATCTGATTGTTTCTGTGTAGGAGGATGCTCTAATTCTACGTGTTGTGGATCTGATTGTTTCTGTGTCGGAGGATGCTCTAATTCTACGTGTTGAGGATCTGATTATTTCTGTGTAGGAGGGTGCTCTAATTCTACGTGTTGAGGATCTGATTGTTTCTGTGTAGGAGGATGCTCTAATTCTACATGTTGTGGATCTGATTATTTCTGTGTAGGAGGATGCTCTAATTCTACGTGTTGTGGATCTGATTATTTCTGTGTAGGAGGATGCTCTAATTCTACGTGTTGTGGATCTGATTGTTTCTGTGTAGGAGGATGCTCTAATTCTACATGTTGTGGATCTGATTATTTCTGTGTAGGAGGATGCTCTAATTCTACGTGTTGTGGATCTGATTATTTCTGTGTAGGAGGATGCTCTAATTCTACGTGTTGTGGATCTGATTGTTTCTGTGTAGGAGGATGCTCTAATTCTACGTGTTGTGGATCTGATTATTTCTGTGTAGGAGGATGCTCTAATTCTACATGTTGTGGATCTGATTATTTCTGTGTAGGAGGATGCTCTAATTCTACGTGTTGTGGATCTGATTGTTTCTGTGTAGGAGGGTGCTCTAATTCTACGTGTTGAGGATCTGATTGTTTCTGTGTAGGAGGATGCTCTAATTCTACGTGTTGTGGATCTGATTATTTCTGTGTAGGAGGATGCTCTAATTCTACATGTTGTGGATCTGATTATTTCTGTGTAGGAGGATGCTCTAATTCTACGTGTTGTGGATCTGATTATTTCTGTGTAGGAGGGTGCTCTAATTCTACGTGTTGTGGATCTGATTGTTTCTGTGTAGGAGGGTGCTCTAATTCTACGTGTTGAGGATCTGATTATTTCTGTGTAGGAGGGTGCTCTAATTCTACGTGTTGTGGATCTGATTATTTCTGTGTAGGAGGATGCTCTAATTCTACGTGTTGTGGATCTGATTGTTTCTGTGTAGGAGGGTGCTCTAATTCTACGTGTTGTGGATCTGATTATTTCTGTGTAGGAGGGTGCTCTAATTCTACGTGTTGAGGATCTGATTATTTCTGTGTAGGAGGGTGCTCTAATTCTACGTGTTGTGGATCTGATTATTTCTGTGTAGGAGGATGCTCTAATTCTACGTGTTGTGGATCTGATTGTTTCTGTGTAGGAGGATGCTCTAATTCTACGTGTTGTGGATCTGATTGTTTCTGTGTAGGAGGGTGCTCTAATTCTACGTGTTGTGGATCTGATTATTTCTGTGTAGGAGGGTGCTCTAGTTCTATGTTTTGTGGATCTGACTGTTACGCTACAAGAGAGTGTTATGTTGTATATTTCATGTTACTTATGTGTAAATTAATGTTATTTTCAGTTTTCCCCTTTTTTAGTGTAGGATTATAGTTAAACCAGATTGGAACAAATTTACATGCAATGGCAAATCAAGGTTTGAACTTTTTATGCAATTTCGATTAGGAGAGAAAATGTTTTTCTGTTTAAACAAAAGTAAATTGAAAATTTATGAATGTAAATCCGATTCTTTTCTTTAAATCATTTCGTTATCTGTTTACTTTCTTTAAAAAAATGCAAGGTTTTTTTGCAGTTTTTATTTATGTCGTTGATTTACGACCAGGTACAGTAAGTAAGGGAGAGAGAGCCAACTGCTTGATTTCCAAGCAAATAGTTCTGTCTGAAAATGGATACTTTAGCTTTCATGAATTGATATACATAAAATTAAAATTCTCCTTTCATATCAATTTTTTTTCTGCAAAAATAATTGGTAAAGGTGCCGGGTACCT
The DNA here is from genome assembly GCF_035084215.1 of Heptranchias perlo. Classification (NCBI taxonomy): domain Eukaryota; kingdom Metazoa; phylum Chordata; class Chondrichthyes; order Hexanchiformes; family Hexanchidae; genus Heptranchias; species Heptranchias perlo. The sequence goes on along the minus strand of NC_090329.1, from coordinate 102,557,039 downwards.
TAGAGTACATGCTCTGCATATCGCTCCAAATGCAGTCAGAAACTTTTAATGTGAAATTCATTAGCAAGAACTGAGCTTTTCTTTGTTGAATTGTTTGCTGTCTTTGTTTCTAGGAATGGCGCCATGCTGCCAGCATGAAGTCTTTTGGCATCCGTAGCCCAGTGCACTCTGCCAACACCGTGATTATTAAAGACATAAAGACACAGAGCTGTCTAAGTTCATTTGATTCAAATGTTTGGTGCTGGAAGTTTTAATGTAGTCCAGTCCACATTACGGACACGATCTGTGTAAAATAAAAAAAACTCAACTCGTCAAAGAGTTTGAACACTGTGTCTCTGCTTGTGAAATAAAGCTGTGAGGATTCCTATAAAAAGATCCTTTGTGTTTCCCATTTAAAAAAAAAATCCTGTACAAAAGCACTGTCGGCCCAATTGTCAACAACTCGGAACGATTCACAGCAGCGCCAAACTTTGCACTGTGATGTGACGATGTTGCATCTTTCTACAAGTCTGGTATTTACAACGGGAGGCTGGCTCTCTCCGACTTTGCGTCGCTGTCGGGAGGCTCGCACCTGCCAGCCGCCGATATCAGGAAATTGTGAGTACGCTGCCGACACTTCTCCATTCATTTGATGAATGGACGGTAAATAAGGGGAGCTGTGCGCCGTGATTCCCCGATATTGGCAGCCGACTGATGAGGCTCCCTGCCGTGCTGTGCCCAGTAGGAAAATGGGCTCTAGAATTTATACAAAAAGTTTGGGAATCTATATACTTACAGCAAACCAATCGTCAGTGATATGTACAGCGCTCACCTGACAGCCTAGTGGAGACCTGCACTGTATAGGGTGGCACTGAGCCATATAGATTAGGAATGTATTAGGTTCTGTACTGAGTTAGTTCATTTCTGCCGGAGCTGCAGTTGGAGCACTAAAAGAAATTGCTTCAGTGTCCTCAGACCAGGGTTCCAGCTCTTAATCATTTGGCAGTGCTGGAAGATGCCGCTGGGAATTTCCCCGAGGGCTCCCCCGATTGGCTGCCATAACTTCGGCAGGAAGATTACGGAAAACCCAAATAGACATGTCGACGGGGTTTCTGCCGATCATCTGCCAAAGTTAACGGCGGCCGATCAGGAAAGCCCCCTGAGGAAATTCCCAGCATGCATTGTTGTTGCTGCTGGGTGAGCATAAGATTGTATTCGACTCGGAAACCTTTCTCTCCATGGTCAAGTGACCTGATGACACTCACTGGCTAGTCTCACACATATAGAAAAATCATAGCGATGTACTCGAAAGTTTTGTGAACAATATTTCACCACAAGTCACTACCATGAGAAGAGGGAAAATCGGGTGTAAAATGGCACATGCATACGTAGAAATAAGACAAAGATACCACATCTGATGAGGTTTTGACTGATTTGGAGAGAATGAATATTGCTGAAAATTCTTCTCTTCTCTCTCCCTAGCCTGGCTCGCCCTACTTCTGCAATTTGGAGGAAAAATGTGGATTCGAAGGAGAAGTTGTTCAACATAAGAACAAGTTCAGTCAGGCGGAGGAGGGTGGTGGTGGATGGGGACTGGTTGGGCCTCCGTTCAAGGAAGCAGCGGAGGGTCCGCAAACTGTCCCTGACCTGCCGGTCGCTTGCCATCTTAATTCCCTGTCCCACTCCCACTCTGACCTCTCTGTCCTCAGCCTCTTACACTGTTCCAATGAAGCTCAACATAAGCTCGAGGAACAGCACCTCATCTTTCGTTTAGGCACTTTACAACCTTCCGGACTCAATATTGATTTCAATAACTTCAGATCATAACCACGGCCCCCATTTTTTAAAATATTTTTTTTTTATTTATTGGACTATAGCTGCTGGTTATGGTTCTGCTGTTGTCAGGAACAAAGAGATCTGGGGCACAAGCATAAGCATGTGCACAAATCGTTGAAGGTGGCAGGGCAGGTTGAGAAAGTGGTTAAAAAAGCATACGGGATCCTGGGCTTTATAAATAGAGGCATAGAGTACAGAAGTATGGAAGTCATGATGAACCTTTATGTGGTTCGGCCACAATTGGAGTATTGTGTCCAGTTCTGGGCACCGCACTTTAGGAGAGATGTGAAGGCCTTAGAGAGAGTGCAGAAGAGATTTACTTAGAATGATTCCAGGGATGAGGGACTTCAGTTACGTGGATAGACTGGAGAAGCTGGGGTTGTTCTCCTTGGAACAGAGAACATTGCGAGGAGACTTGATAGAGGTATTCAAAATCATGAAGGATCTGGACAGAGTAGATAGAGAGAAACTGTTCCCATTGGCGGAAGGGTCAAGAACCAGAGGACATCAATTTAAGATGATTGGCAAAAGAACCAAAGTTGACATGAGGAAAAACTTTTTTACACAGCAAGTGGTTAGCATCTGGAATTCACTGCCCAAGTGGGTGGTGGAGGCAGATTCAATCATGGCCTTCAAAAGGGAACTGGATAAGTACTTGAAAGTAAAAAAATTGCAGGGCTACGGGGATAGGGTGGGGGAGTGGGACTACTTGGATTGCTCTTACATAGAGCCAGGGTAGATTCGATAGGCCGAATGACCTCCTTCCCTGCTGTAACCTTTCTATGATTCCATGATTCTATAAATATATATATTGAAACATACACCCTACACAGAGCAGAAAAGTGCCAGGATGAGACCCTAATCCCAGCCATAATCAGTAGTGGCTCTATAACTGACAACGCTCCTGGACTAAGGAGGGAAAATCAGCCAGGCTTCACACTCTGGATTGTTATCCAGTGATTCCTGCTTGAAAATGCAAGTGCTAATGCCTTATAAGGATAGGGTTGGACTTGGCTGTGATATTCCCTTTGGTGAATATCCTCCTGGAGTTACAGAGGGACATCGGGAGAGGCCCCATGGAATATCGGGGCCTTGTTGTCTGAGCTGACACATTAAGATTGGCCATTTGGTAAGGTGTTTGCTGGTGCTTGAGAAACCGTATCCCAGCTTGATTCGCCATGTTCAGAAGAGGAGAATAAAGGAGAACATTTTTTTAAATGGGCTTTTATACATTATATTTATATATATATATGTGTGTGTGTGTGTGTGTGTGCGTGTGTACACTCATGTGTTATATAGGGGTATGAGATGTATATAATTGCCTACTATTTAACTGGAATATGTATATTATATATATTTACATATCTAAATGGATATATATCCATACGTATAAAATGTGGCATGTGTGTATATTTATTATTTTTTTTCATTCATATGTATTCCCTCACACACACACGCACACACATATCTCTATATATTTAAATGGTATTACAGTCAACGACTGCAATAACTTCCACGTAAAGATTGTCCCTAGGTGCTTCACAAAAAGGAAAACAGACGCTGAGCTAAGAGGGGACAGATTAAGAATGGGTGACCAAAGGCTTGTTCAAAAAGATGGGCTTTGAACACGTTTTCAAAAGATAGAGAGAGAAATGGAGAGGTGTGGGGAGAGAGGACTAGATTAGGGAGAGATTTAGAGAGATGGCCTGAAGTGGCTGGAGGGTCTGCTAGGCATGGTGAGGTGAAGGATAGGGGAAAGTGCACAAAACCAGAGTCAGAGGAATGGTGTGTGCAGGAGGGGATATAGGGCTGGAGGAAATTGCAAAGATGATGATTTTAAATTTAATGCATTAGAGGATCAGGAAGCCATTTCCTATCTCACACTTTGGGTGTCGCATTCCAGGCAAAAGACCTTAGGACTCACATAACGGCATCGTACTTTTTGATTGCTTTAAATTTCATATCCATAAAACAGCAGCAAATCAAAACTCAGTATGCAGAAAATGTATGAATCAAAAGTCAGCTAAATGAGCAGAAACCTACCAATGAGTGAGTATTAAACACATATGAAGGAAATGAATCAAGTGTGAGCACGAGAAAAATCTACCAAGAAACAAAGCAGAAGTTGAATCAATAAAATAATTGAAAGAAAGTTGTGAAAGTTTCTTGGAGCCTCCTAAGTGTTCCCCCAGCTGAAAATTTCCAGGTGAAAGTAACACTTATAATGAACGGTTTTGATAGAGTGAATAAGGATTACCTGTTCCCAGCGACTGAAGGGTCAGTAACCAGAGGACACGGATTTAAGGTGATCGGCAAAAGAGCCAGAGGTGAGAGGAGGAAACATTTTTTTACGCAGCGAGTTGTAATGATTTGGAATGCACTGCCTGAAAGGGTGGTGGAAACAGATTCAATAGTAACTTTCAAAAGGGAATTGGATAAATACTGGAAAAGGAAAAATTTACGGGGCTGTGGGGAGGGTAAGGGTAATGGGACTAATTGGATAGCTCTTTCAAAGAGCCAGCACAGGCACGATGGGATGAATGGCCTTCTCCTGTGCTGTACCTACTATGATACTATGATAACATAATTCATAAAAAAAACCAATTCTGCATAAAGTGCTTGTTTTTATTCACAGAGTTGCTTGTACAATGTTGTAAACCCTTGGAAAATGTTTTCTCAGCGAGGCCTACTTCAGTGTGTCTGGGGCTCAATTTGGAGTAATTGGCTGCAACTTAAATGTTTGGGTTGGGCATTGCTGGCAATTTTTCTCTAAATACCTTGGTCCCTCCTGAATGGCAACTGTCCATATCAATCATGACAAACTCCTCTGCTCTTCATTTGGGTTCCAAAAGGCAGTTAAGGATTCCTGCCATCTGAATCTAATGAAAATTCACAGATGTTGCCAGGACTTGTTATTTGGGAGCCCCACTCACTTAGAACATAGGAACAGGAGTAGGCCATTCAGCCCCTCGAGCCTGGTTGGCCATTCAATGAGATCATGGCTGATCTGTGACCTAACTCCATATACCCGCCTTAGCCCCATATCCCTTAATACCTTTGGTTAACAAAAATCTATCAATCTCAGATTTAAAATTAACAATTGAGCTAGCATCAACTGCCATTTGCGGAAGAGAGTTCCAAACTTCTACCACTCTTTGCGTGTAGAAGTGTTTCCTAACGTCACTCCTGAAAGTCCTGGCTCTAATTTTTAGGCTACGTCCCCTAGTCCTAGACTCTCCAACCAGCAGAAATAGTTTCTCTCTATCTACCCTATCAGTTCCCCTTAATATCTTGAAAACTTTGATCAAATCACCCCTTAACCTTCTAAATTCCAGGGAATACAATCCTAGTTTATATAATCTCTCCTGCTAATTTAACCCTTAGAGTCCAGGTATTATTCTAGTAAATCTACGCTGCACTTCCTCCAAGACCAATATATCCTTCCTAAGGTGCGGTGCCCAGAACTGAATTTCAGAACTCCAGGTGCGGTCTAACCAGGGCTTTGTATAGCTGCAGCATAACTTCTAACCCTTTGTATTTTTAAAATTTTTTTTATTCGTTCATGGGATGTGGGCGTCGCTGGTGAGGCCAGCATTTATTGCCCATCCCTAATTGCCCTTGAGAAGGTGGTGGTGAGCTGTCTTCTTGAACTGCTGCAGTCCGTGTGGTGAAGGTTCTCCTACAGTGCTGTTAGGAAGGGAGTTCCAGGATTTTGACCCAGCGATGATCAAGGAACGGCGATATATTTCCAAGTCGGGATGGTGTGTGACTTAGAGGGGAACGTGCAGGTGGTGTTGTTCCCATTTGCTTGCTGCTCTTGTCCTTCTAGGTGGTAGAGGTCGCTGGTTTGGGAAGTGCTGTCGAAGAAGCCTTGGCAAGTTGCTGCAGTGCATCCTGTGGATGGTACACACTGCAGCCACAGTGCGCCGGTGGTGAAGGGAGTGAATGTTTAGGGTGGTGGATGGGGTGCCAATCAAGTGGGCTGCTTTGTCCTGGATGGTGTCGAGCTTATTGAGTGTTGTTGGAGCTGCACTCATCCAGGAAGTGGAGAGTATCCCATCACACTCCTGACTTGTGCCTTGTAGATGGTGGAAAGGCTTTGGGGTGTCAGGAGGTGAGTCATTCGCCACAGAATGCCCAGCCTCTGACCTGCTCTTGTAGCCACAGTATTTATATGGCTGGTCCAGTTCAGTTTCTGGTCAATGGTGACCCCCAGGATGTTGATGGTGGGGGATTCGGTGATGGTAATGCCGTTGAATGTCAAGGAGAGGTGATTAGACACTCTCTTGTAGGAGATGGTCATTGCCTGGCACTTGTCTGGCATGAATGTTACTTGCCACTTATGAGCCCAAGCCTGGATGTTGTCCAGGTCTTGTTGCATGCGGGCACGGACTGCTTCATTATCTGAGGTTGCGAATGAAACTGAACACTGTGCAATCAACAGCGAACATCCCCATTTCTGACCTTATGCTGGATGGAAGGTCATTGATGAAGCAGCTGAAGATGGTTGGGCCAAGGACACTGCCCTGAGGAACTCCTGCAGCAATGTCCTGGGGCTGAGATGATTGGCCTCCAACAACCACTACCATCTTCCTTTGTGCTAGGTATGAATCCAGCCACTGGAGAGTTTTCCCCCTGATTCCCATTGACTTCAATTTTACTTGGTGCCACACTCGGTCAAATGCTGCTTGATGTCAAGAGCAGTCACTCTCACCTCACCTCTGGAATTCAGCTCTTTTGTCCATGTTTGGACCAAGGCTGTAATGAGATCTGGAGCCGAGTGGTCCTGGCGGAACCCAAACTGAGCATCGGTGAGCAGGTTATTAGTGAGTAAGTGCCGCTTGACAGCATTGTCGACGACACCTTCCATCACTTTGCTGATGATTGAGAGTAGACTGATGGGGCGGTAATTGGCCAGATTGGATTTGTCCTGCTTTTTGTGGACAGGACATACCTGGGCAATTTTCCACATTGTTGGGTAGATGCCAGTGTTGTAGCTGTACTGGAACAGCTTGGCTAGAGGCACAGCTAGTTCTGGAGCACAAGTCTTCAGCACTATAGCCGGGATGTTGTCGGGGCCCATAGCCTTTGCTGTATCCTAGTCTGTATTCTAGTCCTCTAGATATAAAAGCCAGCATTCCATTAGTCTTTTTGATTATTTTCTGAACCTACCCATGACATTTTAATGATCTATGTACATGGACCCCTAAGTCTCTTTGGACCTCCACTGTTTCGAGATTTTCACCATTTAGAAAGTACTCTGATCTATCTTTTTTAGGTCCAAAGTGGATGACCTCACACTTGCCTACATTGAAATCCATTTGGCGCAGTTTTGCCCATTCACTTAATCTATTAATATCTCTGTAATTTTATGCTTCCATCTACACAGCTTACAATGCTGCCTATCTTTGCATCATCTGCAAACTTGGATATGTGGCTCTCCATCCCATCATCTAAGTCATTAATAAATACAATGAATAGTTGAGGCCGCAATGCAGATCCTGCCAATTTGAGTACCTGCCCATTATCCCTACTTTCTGTCTCCTGCCACTGAGCCAATTTCCTAACCAGGTCAATAATTTGCCCTCCATTAATAGGAAAGTCTGAAAGCCTGTAAGATAACTGAAATTTTTGGATAAAAATATGAAAACAATTTCAACTGTCAACTTTTGCAGAGGTAAATTATGTAAGTAACCATTTACAAGGGGTTATTCGTTTATGCAATTTGTGTTTATTAAAGAAGACTTGTTTGTTTACTGTTCCATCCGCTCTCCCAGTCAATCTCTTTATATTAATGCATGAATTCTTCAACTCTTGCTGAGGAAAAAAATATAGGTTACTACATTCCAGAATTTTGTTTACAGCATGCTACAAATGTGACAAATGAAACTTTATACCAATAGAATCTTTGGGGGTGGAATTGGTCTTCGATAATATCGCAAAATGAGCAATGATGAATTAGCAGCCCATTTTACACCATGCCCGATTTTCTTTTCCGCATTGGAAAATCCAGTCAGGACGTCACAATAAGGTGGAGCAAAATTACAATAGGGCTCATGCATTCCCCCATATTCTGGTGGAAAATACAATCTGTATATTAAAACAGCTCTTCCGATATCTGGACAAATTAAGTGGGGTCCTACCCTACAGCCCCAAGAAAGTGAAAGGTCATCTGCCACACAATATAACTGTTCATAGAGGGGAACCTGTGCACCAGGAAGGGCTGGAAGGTAAGGCTGTTGTCTCGGTTGTGGAGGATAAGAAGAGGAGGCAAAAGAGGAAGGAGAATAGGCTGAGACTGACACACGACCAGTCAAATTAATGCATCGGTGAGTCACTGACAGGATTTTCAGTTAAAAGCCACATTTGAGCCCCTCTATTTACAGTCCTATGGTCCTCTCATAGAGTTATACAGCACGGATAGAGGCCCTTCGGCCCATCGTGTCCGCGCCGGCCATAGTCCACTGACCACCATACCAACATTTTGGCCCAAATCTCCCTGCCTTCATCATTATCCCTACATATTAGTCCCTGACACCAACGTTAATATTTCCTTTCTATCCAAAAAAAATCTTTAAATATTCCAAAGCTGGTGCAAGCAGTTAATTTCTCTGCTCTAAATGTGTGTCCCGCATTCAGTGTTCGCTTCCCTGGTGCTTGCCTTTGATGACAGTAAAAGCTGTGTGTTATCTACTTTCTTGTCTCCTGTTCCTTCCTCAGTGAAAGGAGCAAATGTGATGGCACGTTGCTGCTCCACGATGTTCTGTTTCTGCTGGGTAATGGATAGCCCTGACAGTACTGTCAATGCCTTAGTATCTATACTTTGTGGCTGCTTCTGTCCTCTAGCTGCCTCTTCCGTAGTCCTCTGAGGGCCCAGCTGGGAGCGGTGGATAAACAATCACCCTTAGATGTCAAGTCCTCATCCACCTGTCCTACTGCCATATTCTGGCTGTTGACTGCCCCTTGTGAATGACCAGGGATCTGTGTGGGAACAAACCCTTGGCCAACACTAAAAAACATGGAGCCTGCCATCAAGGTGCTCTCAAGCTTTTGCAGATAATAAGCAAGAGAGTCCGTAAATGAAATAAGTTAAATTAATTCAACAGTCACAGCGTTGGTGATCAAATCTACATCAGAGCTTGGGCTCTTCATCCTTGAAGGCCTCGCCACATGTTGCCCTGCAGTTGTCACTCACTCCATGGTGCTCACCAGGTCCCATGAAGGCCTCTCGCAGATGTCAGAGCAGCGTTACACTATGTTCTCTACCATTTCATGCAGGGAGCTCTGAAGGCGCTAAAAGGCCTGTATGAAGTGCTTCTGCTGATTAATCAATGCAGCTCGGTAAGGTACAAATGCAGCAACTGTCTTTCTGGTCCAACCCTTCCTCCTTCTTGTTGCTGCTCATCTGCTGCCACCTCACTTGTTTCTTCTCACTGGTGCTCAGCGCTTCACCAAGTGATCCCTCCCAACACCCCCATCTGATTGCCCAAAACGGACGTTTCTAGGTGGGGTGCTGGATGAGTGCTCAGGTAATGAGGCTGGTTCCTCCCTGTCGCCAGCATGCTCATCTGGAAGACCCCTAATGCAAAGAATAGGGAACGCGCGTTTGCACTGAGAGTATATGGCTAATGACTGCATACAACATGACAAGGCCTAAACAGTTCCTTACAGCAGAATGCCAGATGTGGCAGCTTTTTGTTTGCGTTCATGGGATGTGGCAAGGCCAGCATTTATTGCCCATCCCTAATGGCCCTTGAGTAGGTGGTGGTGAGCCGCCGCCTTGAACCACCGCAGTCCGTGTGGTGAAGGTTCTCCCACAGTGTTGTTAGGAAGGGAGTTCCAGGATTTTGACCCAGCGACGATGAAGGAACGGCGATATATTTCCAAGTCGGGATGGTGTGTGACTTAGAGGGGAACGTGCAGGTGGTGTTGTTCCCATGCGCCTGCTGCCCTTGTCCTTCTAGGTGTTGGAGGCCGTGGGTTTGGGAGGTGCTGTCGAAGAAGCCTTGGTGAGTTGCTGCAGTGCATCCTGTGGATGATACACACTGCAGCCACAGTGCACCGGTGGTGGAGGGTTGCTTTGTCCTGGATGGTGTTGAGCTTCTTGAGTGTTGTTGGAGCTGCACTCATCCAGGCAAGTGAAGAGTATTCCATCACACTCCTGAGTTGTGCCTTGTAGATGGTGGATAGGCTTTGGGGAGTCAGGAGGTGCGTCACTGAGTCAGCTTGTTAATCACTGAATTTAAAATGCTAATAAGGAGATGAAGTCGAAGTGAGATCTTACCTTGTTGGGGCGACACCCTGTGGCAGAGCCAGTGTAGGGTTGAGGGAATCATGATCTCCTCCACTCAATCATTTTGAGGTCGGCCAATGCAGCTTTTGAGGACTGTCTCCATTTTGCTCCCAGGAACCTTTCTCACCTGTCTTTGGCCTTTAGGTTTGGCCTGCAAATCTGTGCGGTTTCCGGCTCAGCCTTCAATTCGGTAAGTTGGCATTGCCCAGTTCCCAGCTCAGTCCCCTCCCTGCAAGTTGACTAAATCTTGAGTTTGACCCGCTCAGTCGGTCAAACCTATCTCCGCCACTGCTGGCACCAAAGCTACCAAGGTCTCTCTCACCCAGTCCTTCCAGGGCCTGCAAGCCAAATGTTTGCTCAAGTTATCTGAGGCAGTGCAGGTTATGTGATGTGTCTCCAGCGTGTGTCCCCTTGCAAAGGTTGCGAACAGTTTTCTCCTGAAAAAAGAAACGGAACAAAGACAGAATTTCTGCAGTAGCGTTGAAGGAAAAGTGCAGCCCTATGTCAGATCTGCATTTTATCTTGAGTCAAGGAACAAGAGGAGAGCATGCAATTAGTTTGAGGAGCAATAGCGAGCGGGTGAAGAAAAGTACAACAGTTTTGTGAGTGAAAGAAAGCCTTGGCCCAAACCAGGGGGCATAAGATGTGAGGGTTGGGTTCGTGATTTGTAGGCCGCATTGATAATGTGACACCATGCTGTGGTCGGATTGCTTGGTGATTATACAGTACAGGCATTCCTTTCCTTTCACTGGGCACCAATTCTTCAGGCCTACCTTGGTACCCTTCCTCAGTCCTGAGAACTTTATGTGCCTTTCCTCCCACCTACGGTCACAGGAGATTGCATTCACTCTATTTGCCACCTTAAGCCATGCCTGCTACACAGTAGCTCTGTGGGAGAGACTAGAACTAGGGGACACATTTTAAAAATAAGGGGTCACCCATTTAAGACGGAGATGAGGAGAAATTTTTTCTCTCAGAGGGTCATGAGTCTGTGGAACTCCCTTCCCCAGAGAGCGGTGGAGGCAGGGTCATTGAATATTTTTAAGACTGACTTAGATAGATTCCTGATTAACAAGTCAAAGGTTATAGTAGGTAGACGGGAAAGCAGGGTTCAGGTCACAATCAGATCAGCCATGATCCTATCAAATGGCAGAGCAGGCTCGAGGGGCCGAATGGCCTACTCCTGCTCTTAATTCTTATGTTCGAATGTTAGGAGGTTTCCCCACTGCCCTTAAAATGACTGCTTTCCTGTTCACCAGCAGCTACAAGCTCTTTTCAGCGAAGGGTCCAGCTCTGAGGGTTCGTCCAGCCAGTTTCAGCAGCAGCAATCAGTCTCCGCTAAAAACAGTGCAGCAGACCTTTAAAACGTTTGCACTCAGTATTCCTGCACCCTTGCCCCCTCAAGGGTGAATCATCATCCCCTGAACATGTGAAGAATGCGCAGGGAGTTTAGGAAAATTGTTTAAGTGACCCGACCCCTCAGAATCGGGTTGGGTCAGCTGCCACGTGACCAGTGAGAGTGCGCCAACGAGTGTCAGGAGCGTGGCCTATTTATTTTTTTACCTCAAATTGGGAATCAGTCCTTACATTCTTTCATCTCAAGGGAAAAAAGTAACAAAAAGAGTTAACAACGCAAGAAGATTAACAACATAAGAGTGCTTCAGTCATGCCTCTTAACAGCACAGACAGTTCTACAATCCAACACTCCACGCTGCTGTAAGATTAAGCTGTAGGCGATTCTCAAGGATTGAACCTACTCATAATCTGTAAGAGATCCTTGTCAGCCTCAGGGATTGGATCTGCAAACTCAGCTCAGTGAACTAAATATTTACTAAATCGTTGGTTCCCAATTTTAGGCATGCACTCAATTTATATCACTTGTGTAGAAACCATCAGTATATTGGTCACTATCCGCTGAAACCTTCCTCACTAAGAAATTATTTCAAGTAAGTGAAACGTAAATCCCAAGCAGCAATGTAACTTCTGTCTTTCTGACATGTCAGTAATAGCTGTGTCCAACAGCAAAGCTACTTTTCTAATAATAGTAGAAAATGTGTGCCTGGGCATAAAGAAGAGATTAAGTACAAGTGAAAGATAGGAGCAGATTCTGAGTGAGAGCTGTTTTGAACTATCTGTAGTAAGGTGTCTGCCACGGTGTCACTTAACACACATACACTGTGAAAGAACAAATGAAACCACAATGGCCAGCATTTTATCTTATTTTGTTAGCGCAATGGTAAAATAGTCAAGATTCAGAAGGTGCTGGTTCAGCATTTGCAGGAATATCTACATGGTCAATAAATGTTGACGACTTTACCGGGCCTCATGTTTCGCTCCTGTGTAACATTACTAAACTGTAGACTGAACAGAAGTCCAGATGGACGTGTACGTGATTCAGGAATGATTTTGCTCAAAGCATAGGATTCCAGTACACCAAGTAATTTTGTTTACTCCCCCTATATGGAATTCTTGATCCAGGAAGAGGAGGCGGTGGGGAGGAAAGCAGTGGTGGGGAGTGTACAGTGCAGCACTAATGCACGGTGCTATGGAATGAAAGGACGCAGATTCCAACCATTACTCCGCTCAGTTGCTGCTCTGTGTCCTATTCCTGACTCTTGACTTAACTGATTTTCTTGCCCCCTCCTCTGTTTTTTGTTGTTTAGTCTATTACAGGGATCTTTTATCTTCCGATTTCCAGTTCTGTTGAAGAGTCTACACCCTAAACAATAACCTGTCTTCTCTTTTCAGACCGACTTGCCAGATATTTCTTTCATTTTCTGTTTTTATTTCAGATAAGAATATAGAAACAGGAGTAGACCATTCAGCCCCTCGAGTCTATTCCGCCATTCAGTGAGATCTCCATTCACCCACTTTGGCTCCATATTCCTTAATACCTTTGGCTAGCAAAAATCTATCAATCTCAGATTTAAAATTATTAATTGAGCTAGCATCTACTGCTTTTTGTGGGAGAGAGTTCCACACTTCTACCACCCTTTGCATGAAGAAGTAGTTTCTCTCCTGAATGGCCTGGCTCTGATTTTAGTTATGCCCCCTTGTCCTAGATTACCCCACCCGTGGAAAAAGTTTCTCTCTATCTACCCTATCAATTCCTTTCAAAATCCTAAAAACCTCAATCAAATCACCCCTTAACCTAGTATATTCCAGGGAATACAAGCCTAGTTTATGAAATCTCTTCTCATAACTTAACCCTTGGGGCCCTGGTAACATTCTGATGAATCTGCACTGCACTCCATCCTTTATATATCCAATATATCCTTTTTAAGATGTGGTGCCCAGAACTGTACACAGTACTCAAGATGTGTTCTAACCAGGGCTTTGTATAACTGTAGCAAATCTTCCCTTTATATTCTAGCCCACTAATTAGCTTTTTAATTATTTTTTGTACCTGATTACTACATTTTAGTGATCTGTGTACATAGACCCCTAAATCTCTTTAGACCGCCACTGTTCCTAGCTTTTCACCATTTAACATCTCTAACGTTTTCAGGGTTTTTATTTTACTTTAATTTGTAGAGTATTTCCTGCCAAGCTAGCTGCGTACTTAACCTATCAGGAAAATTTCAATTGTGGTAGAATGGGAATAACATCAGCACACTGTAATAAAATGGAATTGGTAAGATTGTCAGGCTTCCACCTCTCAAAAACTACAACACTCATCCCAAAAGTTAAAAACCAAAAATCAAACCATTATGGATTTAACTGACTGTGCTGAGGAAAACAAACTTCTCCTATTACACACTTGAGTCCAGGGGAAACGCCTGCCTCTCTTTCTCTTTCAGATGCTGACTCGCCTGCTGTGTATTTCCAACATTTTCTGCTTTTATTTCAGATTTCCAGCATTTCTTTTCCTCAGTGCCACTTTAGGCTCAGCTTGTTTCCTCTATTTGGACGGTAGCTGGCATTAAGTTTGAGCGAGATGCCCCTTGGATACTTTTGAGCTTTATTCTGGCCTCCATAATTGCTTTCTTTTTTTTATATACATTTCCTTTCCAGTTGATAAATTGTTACGGCTGTGTGGTATTTGGACAATCAATTGTATGACATACACGTTCAATTCAACATAAGTTTTGTCAAATCCATAAACCAATTCTCAACAATTGACACCTAAAAAGATGGCTCAAGCCGACAAACTAAGCAGCCAAATCCTTAATGCATAATCTCTTCATCTCTCCTCAAATAGCACGCCATGAGGATAGAAAGAGATATTTCAGTTCAGTTAAAATAGTTTTATTTATTTATTTAGAATATTTAAATGCAGTCCTTGTGCTATCTAAGGATTTACAGAATTAAGTGTTTATTCCAAGGAATTGTTCTACAATTTTATACGCTTCTGCAATTGTACTTTAGCAAGATTTTTGTGGATATAGCTAAAAAATCCACTTTATAGGTTGCATACTCATTAAGTTTTTCTAATTTGTAAACCTCTTGCTGCAACTTATACACCAATATGTCTAGACATTTCACTAGCCAGCTGTGAAAATCACATTCACTCCAATACAGTCAATACACCAGATTTTATGGTATAAAATAAAGGCATGAAGTATGTGCATGTGGAAAGTTGTAATAGTCTGTCAGTGTTGGAAGGGTTAGATATTACATCCCAATGCTGAGATTAAATGTGTCTTTTATCCTGCATTTAAAAGGGTTCGCTTCTGAGATTTGCCTTGTTTCTATGGAGCTCTACAGGGCGGTGCTTCAATAATGGAGATATCGACCTCGATATTAACTTCCCCCCTCCATGACGGGCGGGAGAGGGATTAAAAATGAAAAATGGGGAACGTGTCCCCCGACCCGCTGCGTCCACGCCCGTTGCCGATTTTACAGCGGTGGTTTTCGTGGCGTCCGAGTGTCGCGCCATGGAGAGGCAGGACGCTTCATTAACATATTTAAATCAGGCTCCTGCAGTGGAATTGGGGGACTGAATTAAATTTTACATTTGCTGCACGGGTTTCCCAGGGGTCGGGAAACCCGGTAACAAAATGGAAGCTGGAGCTGCAGGCTCCACAATTTAAGTGACTTTTACATCACTCCTTGTGGGCGAGGAGGAGCAGGAGCGCTCCCCCGGCATTTCAAGGAAGCTTTTGGCTTCCCCTTTGTCGATCAAGGCCTCTCTCTCCCTCCTGTCATAATCGCCGACCAACCTCCCCCACCCCCCCCCCCCAAAAAACTGAATGCCAATTTTTCCCCCCTCCCGATTTCTGGACACCATCCACAAGGGTCCCTGGATGCGACCTCCTGCCGCTGGTTTTCCCACCGGGCAGCCAGCCAGACTGTCAATTTGGCCGGCTGCTGGGTGGGAATCAGAAGAAAAGAATGTTAATGAGGTCGTGCCTTTAAATTCGGCAGTGGGCTCTTCAGCCATTTTTGGCCTCCCCAACACTTTCCCGCCTCCCCGTAAATATCGGGGCCATTACTTCCCTCAGTTTGGTCTTGGTTTGTTGAAGAAACAATGAGGTAGATCTTGACTTTGTGCGATAGTGTAAAACGGGTGATAGCGAGTCGACAGTCCGATTTTTATTTCCATTGACTTCATTGTGTTGTACTGAAGAATCAATCAGATTTTTCCAACATTTCTGGTGAATTTTAAACCCGTACCACAGGTCGGGGTGGAGGAAATATTTACAGATTCATAAAATTAAGAAGCTCCTTCATGTAGCTCAGCTGGTAAATACGCACACAGCAGGATGATCCCTGGTACAATCTGCAGTCTATGTTGACTTAGCTGACCTCAGCTTGGATGGGACTTGGGGAAATACATTTGGCCTCAGTGTTTTTGGGTTAGGTAGGGGAAAATCTACCATGGCTCTTACTCCAACTCACTATCCGGTAACTTGTGATAGAAAGTGCACAAGTGTGGACATTGGTAAGGACAGAATTGAGTTTGGCTGTTATGCCTCTCACAGTCGAATATCCCGCTAATATTCACGGTCCAGATTCGCACATAAAGAATGGCCAATTGGGCAAGGTAATGGAGCAGTAAACTGGTATGAACCTATGCCTTCAGGGGAACAGAGAAAAATTTGTATTACCATAGCTATTCTGTTTTGAAGTATTTGTTAGTTTTCTGGGACAAGTTGACCAACTGATCTCTAGTTAAATTGCAATAAAACATCAAAATGAATGATTTGGACTGCAGTCAGAGTGTCTTGATATTGTCTGAGCAAGTCTATGATTTCAGCCTGACGCCTTTTAAATCAGTGGTAAATCCAGGAGGATGCTCAGGTACCTGACAGTACCTAGAATCTGGACCCATCAAAGGAAAGAAAGTCACAGTAATGTTGTTCGAAAAAAGGACTTAGGAGACAATTACTTGTTAAAATTAAAATGCGTTTATCAGTATTAAAAGTGGTTTGTATGTTGCCATTTGGACACACTAAATGGGTGTACAGTATTTTATGTCTGTCAGTGATTTATAGGAACATAATACAGTGTCATCCAAACACATAAAAACTTCTGAATCAGAGCACACTTCAGGGAGGTCATTGATGTAAACCTAAAATAACAGAATCTCAGTATAGAGCCTCAGGGAATCACCAAAGATTCAGAACTTATATCAGATACATTCATAACATGTATTGTTGAGTAGGGATTGTATTAACCCAGCTATTCTGTTTTGAAGTATTTGTTAGTTTTCTGGGACAAGTTGAGTAGAGATATAGGAGGATTGAGTAGAGATCATGGCCCTAAAGTATCTCCTTCTCACTGGTGACATTGTCCTGCTTATCTTGCAGGTATTTTCTTGAAAACATGGAAATCACAGAAAAGGAAAATACTTCCTAATGCTTTTTCCTTCCACAAATCATGTACAATCCACCTTATCATGGTCTCTAGCCCATCGATTTAATCTACTGAGGAAAAGTTCTAGAGCAACAAATATATTTATTTACATTTAAATAGAGATAGCACAAACATTCAGCAAATACTAGAAGTACAATACATGAATGTGCCTATAATGAGAAAGGTTCTTTGTAAGGATGTTTTTCGGGTGAAAAATTAAATTCTCTTCACTTACAAAAGGCAAGTCTATGGGGAGAATTTTAACTCCTGGGCAGGAAAGCAGCCCAGCGAGCAGCCAGCCCTTCCGAGAGGGGCAGCGGGGGGGGGGGGCTGCCAAATTTACCGCCAAGCCTCATTAACATGCCACTGTCCGACTTCCCGACCGAAACGGGGAAGTGGCAGAAAATTGGGCAGCCCATAGATCGTTCACTGGGCCCAAGGTAAGTGAGGGGATGGGTTGGGGGAATTGGGTTTTCCGGGGCAGAGGTGTGGAGAGGGGTGTCTGGGAAAGGGAGGTCGACACTTCCCTTGTGGAGCCTGGAGAAACAATCCTGCTCCTCCTGGCCCCACAATGGGAAGTTTTAAACATACCTGGAAAGGCCTTTTTGGTCTTGCGACCTGGTTGTAGCTGGCGGGGTGGGCGGGGCAGGTGCTGAGGGCACCCCGCTCTCTTCTGAGTTAAGATGGTGTCGGGGTCCTATTGATGTAATAGGACCCTGATTTGCTTATATGTATGAGATGCTTGCTGCCCTTGTGTGCTGCTGCAGTGCAGGCTCAGGAGCATCAGAGTTTCCTGTCCCATGATATTAACATGCCCTCGGGGCATCCTCCACCAGGCCCATCACCTGCCATGGCCTAGAGTTACCAGAAGGACAGGACAGCTGCAGGCCTCTCAAGCCAAAAGCTTCATGTCGGGCCAGCAAGGTTGACGCCATCTCGCTGCTTATGAAGATCAATTTGGGAAGGGGTGGGGTATGTTGGGTGTGGAGAAAACCAAAAAGGCCTGCCAGTCTAGGCCTACCCCTGGGACCCCATCTTATGATACCCAGTGGGCAATGTCTGGAGAAAATGAAACAGGAGGCCAAGAATGACCCCTCCCATCTCACTTATATGATTGAACTGGACCTGCACCTACTGCAGGCACACACCCAGTGGAAGCCCTAGAAATTGGTGGGCAATGTGAAAGGGCAGAAATCCAGCAAAACAGGTCTCCGCCCCGTTTCCTGACCTTTGCACTCAGGGATATGGACGTTAATTTTACCAACATGACTCCTAATTAGCATTTTGTCAAAAACTCTTTGAAAATCCATATACACAACATCCACTTGTTTCCCTTATCAATCCATCTCGTTATTTCCTCAAAGAACTCTTTACATTTATTACACATGATTTGCCTTTTCTGAATCAATGCTGCGTAATATGGCCTCTAGAAGTGTACTCACTAACAATGTCAGCCTGACTGGTCTATAGTTATCTGGTTTATCCCTTCTTGAACAGAGGTGTTACATTAGCAACCTTCCCGTCCTCTGGCACAAGTTCCATGCCCAAAGAAGTTTGAAAGATTGAGGCTGATGCCTTTGTTATTTCTTCTCTGACTTTGAGTTCCACCAGCATTTTCAGTACTACTTCTGTATCTATAGTTATCTTACCTAATTGTTCCACCTCCTCCTCTTGTATCTTTTCATTCCCACTATCATATTCATTTGTAAAAACCAAGCCAAAATACTAATTAAGTATCTCGGCCATTATTTAATCATCCACAAGGCGATTTCTTTTTTCATCTCTTGTCAGCCATATCCTTTCTTTAATAGTTTTTTTAAAAACTTTTTCAGTTCCTTTTGTTTTTATAGTGCAAACAGAAAAATATGCGTGACACCTTGGTCTGGTACAGCACAGTTAGATTTAGAGTAAAACTCCCTTTATTACGCTTCAACAATGTGCTTCAGTCTCACCCTCAAAAGTACACCCACCCTCAACTTTTAAAAAATTCATTCTTGGGATATGGGTGTTGTTAGCAAGATCATCCCTAGTTGCCCTTGAGAAGGTGGTGGTGAGCCACCTTCTGGAGCTGCTGCAGTCCGTGTGGTGAATGTTCTCCCATAGTGCTGTTAGGTAGGGAGATCCAGGATTTTAACCCAATGACGATGAATGAATGGCGATATATGTCTAAGTCGGGATGGTGTGTGACTTGAAGGGAGCCTGGAGGTGATGGTGTTCCCATGCATCTGCAACCCTTGTCCTTCTAGGTAGTCGAGGATGCGGTTTTGGGAGGTATTATTGAAGCAGCCTTGGTGAGTTGCTGCATTGCATCCTGTAGATAGTACACATTGAAGCTATGGTGCACCAGTGGTGGAGGGAATGAATGTTTACGGTAGTGGATGGGCTGCCAATCAAGCAGACTGTTTTATCCTGGATGGTATTGAGCTTCTTGAGTGTTGTTGCATCCAGGCAAGTGGAGAGCATTTTATCACACTCCTGACTTGTGTCTTGTAGATGGTGGAGAGGCTTTGGGGAATTAGGAAGTGAGCCACTCGCCGCAGAATAGCCAGCCTCTGACCTGCTCTAGGAGCCACGGCATTTATGTCGCTGATCCAGTTTAGTTTCTGGTCAATGGTGACCACCAGGATGTTGATGGTGGGGAATTTGGCAATGCCATTGAATGTCAAGGGGAGATGGTTAGGCTTTCTCTCGTTAGAGGTGGTCACTGCCTGGCACTTGTGTGGCACAAATATTACTTGCCACTTATCATCCCAAACCTGGATGTTGTCCAGGTCTTGCTGTATGCTGGCATGAACTGCTTCATTATCTGAAGAATTGCCGATGGAGCTGAATACTGTGCAACCATCAGCAAAAAGCCCCACTTCTGACCTTATGAGGGAGGGAAGGTCATTGATGAAACAGCTGAAGATAGTTGGGCCTAGGACGCTGCTCTGAGGAACTCCTGCAGCGATGTCCTGGGGCTGAGATGATTGGCCTCCAACAACCACAAGTATCTTTCTTTGTGCCAGGTATGACTCCAGCCACTGGAGGGTTTTCCTCCTGATCCCCGTTGACTTCAGTTTTACTAGGGCTCCTTGGTGCCACACTCGGTGGAATGCTGCCTTGATGTTAACGTCACAACATCCGACCTGTGGCCTCTCTGAGTGAGATTGCTAATTTACTGCAAATTCGTGCCAAACTCGGGATAGGTATGGACTCTGATTCCATGTCAACTAGCAACTAAATTGAGTCTGTACAAACTCATTTCATACAAGACTCTTGCAGCCTCAAGGTAGAGGAGACATTCATTGAAGTAAAACCGTGACTTTTTAAGCGGGGAGAGCTGGATGACAGTCAAGTAAGTGACTTTCAATTTTGCCATTGGTTCATTGAAGGTGCAATGCTTTCTTTTCCAGTCACACAGAGCAGTCTGCCTCCTGGTTAGATATCACTGTTTTTACAATGTCAAAAAGCTCCCCTTGTTTAGGCGACGTTTCAAATACTCTTAAGCTGCAGGATTTAATCCTGACTGTTGGGGCTACGACACTGAAGCCTCACGCTGGCTACACACTGGCTTTGCAGGAAAAGAGAGACTCGGTGATCGAGGGAACAAATGAAAAACAAACAGGAAAGAAATGCAGCAATGCTAGGAAAGTTGAGGGCAGGATAAGCCATCAGGGAGACAGATTATGTTTCCAAGTTTCAAACAAGAAGAAAAAAAATCCACTAACTTTTTTGTAAATTAATTCCACACTTAAAGCTTGGAATTCTTTTTTATTTTTTCAGCACTGAGCCCAAAGCTAGGTCAGACAAAATGCTGCAGAGAAGTGACAGCCTAGGAAATAGTGGTAAACCAATTTACTTTCATAATTTCCTTTCATATGTAGATCTAATGTTTCAGTTTCTTTCTTTTTTCACTTTGTGAAAAGCATTTCACTTCCTTCCTAATCCGTCATCTTTTATTAATCAAGATATCCACTACACAAAGTTACAAAGTGTGGAAAAAAAAGCTTCCAGTGGATAGAGATTCATTTCTAAAGTTTCATACAAAGGCTGTGAGTCATATTTAAATAGAAAAACAGCTCCTTAAAGGAGCTATGAAAAGCATGATTAATTTTTTATAAATCAGTATAAAAAAGGGGGTACTTTACTGATATAAAAGAAACTATTTCCCGTTTCATTGACCTATTTAGGCTGTATTTCAAAACTAACAAAAATCAAACCTGCTTAACATCCTTTCCTTTAATATACTTTGGCACAGAATTCACTGGAGCTCCTTTAAAAATCCTGTCTTAAAGATGCAAAAGAATTTTCATGGACCTGTAAATGAAGGTAATTGCCAGTGTTGGCTGTGCAGCCCACTTCTGTTAAGTGCATGGTTTTCCGTCAGCTTTTTAATACACTTATCCACGGGTATAAGAGTCGGCACAAGGTATGCAGCAGTGCAAGGTTCTAAAAGACTCCATTGTTGGGGTTTCAAGCTGATTTTAGGGAAGGGTGCAGAATGTAACATTTATGCTGTCTAGTATTTAGTGAGCTGTTGGACTGATACTTTTTTTTAGGTAAACAGGGAAAGAATTTGAACACGCAGAGGTGAGAATAAAAGGTTGTTAATTGGTTGCCAAAGTGTGCTCTGTGTGTTTGGAAGTAGACTGCTCTATAAATGCAATGCAAGGAGGAGAATTTTGGCTTTGAAAACCTTTATTCCCGTGAACCATTTACAATTGTATCAGTTTGAAGCTGTAATGGCAGCAATGCTAGTATATTGTTTTTATTAATTATTGACAAACCCAGATGAAGGTTCAGACCTATGGTGCAGGACATCACCAAGCCTGAAAAAGAGTAGGAAAGAAGATAGCGAGTAGTAACTTGTGATTCCAAGTTTTGGAGCAGAAGCATCTCCATTATCCAGTAACACTGTTTTCAAGGTGGCAGTAAATGTGAATCAAGTTCTACTTGGCCTCACAGTGCTGTTAATTCATTATTGCAGAAGTTTAAATCTTGTCGTATTGGAGAGCGATATCGACAACTTTTGCTTCCAGTTCATTTTTTCAGAAGGCCATCATGTTCTCTGCTGAAAGCACAATCTTACATTCATAGTGGGCCATAAAATTATGCTGTGCAAAGATTAGCATATGAACACTTAACATGCTCATTTTAAATTCCTTAGTCTGCTATTTGATGGAGGTATTAGACTGTGCGCCCCCCACCCCTATCACTACCATCCCAATCCATGAATTGTGAAATTGGAGTCTATTCATGGAAAAGACAGGACCAAAGCAACTGTATTGATTAAAGTATCTCCAGAAGGTTAACTAAAAGTAAATGACATATTAACTATGGCACAGGCTTAACACAAAGAGATGAGAGGGTTATCCTATGAGGAGAAGTTGAGTAGAATGGGCCTATATTCTCTGGAGTTTAGATGAATGAGAGGTGATCTCATTCAAACATATAAGATTCTGAGGGGGCTTGACAGGGTAGATGCTGAGAGGCTATTTCCCCTGGCTGGAGAGTCTAGAACTAGGGGTCATAGTCTCAGGATAAGGGGTCGGCCATTTAGGACTAAGATGAGGAGGAATTTCTTCACTCACCCCGGAGTACTGTAGATGCTCAGTCGTTGAGTATATTCAAGACTGAGATAGATAGATTTTTGGACTCTAAGGGAATCAAGGGATATGGGGATCGGGCGGGAAAGTGGAGTTGAGGTCGAAGATCAGCCATGATCTTATTGAATGGCGGAGCAGGCTCGAGGGGCCGTATGGCCTAATCCTGATCCCATTTCTTAAGTTCTTATGTTCTTAAAGTAAATTGTACAATGCTGTCATCTTTAGCTTTTCATTCAGAATGCATGGAATTTTTCAATAAAATTAGGGTATGCAAAGGGGAATTTTTTGTCAGTATGATTTATTGTGGGTAATTTTGACTTTGTGTGATAGTGTAAAATGGGCAATAGTGAATCTGCAGCTCGTTTTACATCTCTCTCGATTTTTATGTCCATTGATGTCAAAGGGGGGAGTCCACAGCAGGGGAGACCAAAGCTTTCCTTGGAGGACTCCTGCTCCTCCTGGCCCCACAAAGGAAAGGAAAACACACCAGGTTAGAAATTCAGCCGTGTAGCGCCCGTTGTTTCAGTGCTACACGACCTCCCGAAGTTCCAAAATGGCATCCGAGATGCGCGCGCACGCTTTTAGCGGCAGCATGTAAATTAAGGAGAATATGCGTTAGATCAATGTGCAATGACACCATCTTGGCACTTAACAGTGCAGCCAACGCACTGTCTTAATCACGACCAGCTAAGTGTGTCCTAGACGGCCTGGAGGAACCCCCGCCATCGCTTTTTAAAGGGAGCATGCAGGATTTACAGGTTAGTTGCTGGATTATTGTTTCTGGCTGCTGATGCATTTGTACCTGTTTTTGGAGGTCTCCTACACTTGAACTAGGACTAGGGGACATAGCCTAAAAATTAGAGCCAGGACTTGCAGGAGTGCAGTTAGGAAACACTTCTACGCAAAAAGGGTGGGAGAAGATTGGAACCCACTTCCACAAACGTTAGGTGATGCTAGCTCAATTGTTAATTTTAAGTCTGAGATTGATAGATTTTTGTTAACCAATGGTAGTAAGGGATATGGGGCTAAGACAGGTATATGGAGTTAGGTCACAGATCAGCCATGATCTTATTGAATGGCGGAAAAGGCTCGAGGGGCTAAATGCCACATCCACTCACTGCCTACTGTTATGCGCCACCTTCTCCTGCAAGAAAGTGGGGCGTGTGTCGGTGAGTGCCCCACAGGATGTTTAAGTGATGTGCCTGTCATGGTTGAATAGCTGCCAGTGTGTGTGGCCTGCGAGTTGTGGGTGTGCAGCTTGCAACAGTGGTAATGTGTGAGGGTGAGAGGAAGCATCTGATTGGAAGAGTTGAGTACTGATTGAAAGAGTTTGTTGGTAGGTGGGTGAGGGGGGTGTAGTACGTGAAGCAGTGGATGCAGCTGGTGGTGCAGTTGGCAGGAGATGCCACTTGACAGTTGACCTCACTCACCTTGACCACTCTTGTCAAAGCATTGAACTTCTTCCTGCACTGCATCTATGTTCGTGGTGCTATGCGCCTGGCATTGACTTCGTCCCCTACTGCCTCCCAATGCCTCGGGAGCATATGTCTGGAGGGCCTCATGCCCTCCTGTGGATATATGATGCCCCTCTTGCTGTCTTGCAGCAAGGCCTCTAGTGCATCAGCAGAGAACCTTGGTGCATGCAGGCCTGGTCCAAACTCAGATCGGCAGATTTGTGAGGCCTGGCGTACAGATTGGAGGATGTCTTAACATAACTCAACAGTTTGTAAACATAGGGACGGAACCTGCATCTGTGTCTTACGTGTGTGATGTCTGATCTCCGTTCAGACTCCGTGCAGACCCGTATCTTATTTTTTGCAAACAAGAGATGCGGGCTGCCTTTAAGAAGTGCGAGCAACTCACCTGAGATTTGTGGCTCCCTGCTGGTGAGAAGTGAAGAGAATGGAAAAAATGGAGAGACGTACACAGCTAGGGTTCCACGCTGCGCATCAATCAGGTAAATTAAGATGCAGCACCAATCTAACGTGCTGGCTACATAGGTACCACCACTCAACGTGATGCCCGCAACCGGCTTTGGTGGTTCACCCCACCGTTTTTGGCCTCTTCTTGCACTGATCCTCTTCTATCCCGAGTTGATCTGGTGCGAAAGCCAGTGCGGACGCCCCACTCACGCTTGTTAAAATTGCAGTCAGGTCCCGATTACGTCATTGGGACCCAATATGCTTATGCAGAGCAGGACCCTGCCGACTTTGGGCCGGTGCCCTTGCCGCCTGCTCAGGAGAGCAGGTAATAATCGTGGATGGCTGGATCGTGGCATCTTCAGGGTGGGTAAGTAACTGAGGGCATTTTAGGCGGGTAGGGTTAAAATCACCACCATAATTTCATACAGGCATTAGTCGTCTGGAGATACTGCTTACTTGGGATAGTAACAACAATGAGTCTCAAGACTAGTAATGGCCTCAATTACTACTACAATATTATCTTCCTTGGCACAGGTCTGCCATTTTGCTCTTTGCCAGTGTCTTGCCGTTGGGTTGAGTCCTTTCTGTTCGTTTTTATACTGCTCTAGTGACATTGTTCTTTTGAAAGTTGTAGTGGTACCTAAGCAGAATGAATAAGGCAACATGGTATATGGCCAGGGTGGGATTGGGGCAGAGGGGAGGAGAAGGAGTTACCTTAAGTGTCGTATTTTTGGCACAAGACAAAGGCTATGTAAGAAATATCGATCGGCACACTTCCACTGACTTCACAGCAAAGATACCATTACTCTCAGCAGCAACAGAAACAAGAGGGAGAGCAATAGAAATTCAAAATAAACGTTCTCAGTGAGTATACCACGGGCTTTACACACTGTTGGGATAACCAGTGACAGCTGCCTTATTGTTTCAACATTGGTTAAGTGCTATATCACTGGGTTTTGTCTTGGTAGAACTGTCTGCGCAACTTCACACCAATTAGGTGGCTGATGATGGCTATAGTTAGATGGGTCATCAACTATGGCATTTTAGGTTCGGTAAGTTCCTTTTGTGGACATGGTCCATTAGATATTTAAAGTTGCAGAACAAATGGCTTTACTGTAGCAATTCTTCATGTGTTTTAGTTTTGAATCTGTTCAATAAATTCTGCAGATAAAAAAGAAAAATCACAAACGCTGGAAATTAGGAAAAAATAAAACATTGGAAATGCACAGCAGATCAAATAATGTGTGAAAGAGAAGAGTAGGTTAAGGTGTCAGCCTTGGCTCAGTGGTAGCACTCTCGCCTTACTGTGGGTTCAAGTCCCACTTGAGAGATTTGAACACAAAATCCAGGCTGACACTTTAGTGTAGTACTGAGGGAGTGCTGCACTGTTGGAGGTGCTGCCTTTCAGATGAGATGTTAAACCAAGTCTGTCTTCTCAGGTGGACGTAAAAAATCCCTATTTCGAAGAAGAGCAGGGAAGTTCTCCCTGTGTCCTGGCCAATATTTATCCTTCAACCAACACCTAAAACATGATCTAGTCATTGATTTCATTGCTGTTTGTGGGACCTTGCTGTGCCCAAATTGCCTGTCATGTTTCCTACATTACAACAGTGTCTACACTTCAAAAATACTTAATTGACTATAACTTGCCTTGTGACGTCCTCAAGTCATGAAAGACGCCATATAAATTCAAGTTCTTTCTTTACCAGTTCTGATGAAGGATCACACTCAAAATGCTAACATCTTTCTCTTTTAGACCCTATCGACCTGCTGTGCACTTCCAGTATTTTCTGTTTTGTATTGTGTACCTTTATAGGGGTTGTGAGGTGCCCTGTAACTCAAAGCTCCATTTTTAGTAAACCCCTGTTTGTTATTGTTTATTCTTGATTTATCTGAAGTATCATCTACCAAGGTCGACCTCCTGTGTGATCTAGAATGGAACTTTCTTCCAGGATTGAGCTAAAAATGGCTATAATGAAAGTAATTGTAATTAGAGTTGGTTATAAAGTTTTATAATAACATATTGATATAATGAGAAGATTGTAATAATAAAACTTGTTGTCAAAGGTATGTAACAGTGCTAATGTTTGTAATAACAATGGGGAAGATTTTTCCTATGCAGCAAAATCATAAATGCAGTATTTATAAATGCATTTATGATTTTGCTGTATGTAGTATACAGAACTAATCTTCCCACAAAATTAGTTATCAGTTTTAGCTTTTGGTAACAGAGTCAGGAGAGTTCTGTAACAAGACAATGCTATAATGGGAGACTTGTTTTAAGAGGTTATCATAATGAAGTGTTAGTAAACACAATGAATAAGGCATTAAAAGAGTGGTTTGTAACCTTTTTTTAACGAGAAGTTTATAATCATAGAGATAAAGTAATGTGAGGCTTATATCAACAGTGTATGTTATAAGAGGTTTGTAATAACTGATGTTCGAGAAGTTTGAATAAACATACTTTGTTGTAATGAGGCATTTATAATAACAGGTTGTTATCATGAGAAGATTGCAGTTACAGAATTTATTATAATGGGAGCCTTTAAGTGTTAGGGTTTTTTTACAATGCAAAGTTTGTGACAATGAATTTTTACATAACAAAAGGTTTGTAATAATAGAGTCTATTATGATGTCTGGTCTGCACTGATTGTTATAATGAGAATTGTAATAGCAAAAATTGGCATAATCAAACTTTTGTAATATCTTGTTTTAAAAGGAAGTTTGTAATAAAAGTTTGTTGTTACGAGATCTGTAGTTTCCTATAATAGGAGCTTTGTAATAATTAGGGTAGTTGTAATGACAGCTGTTCAACAAATGGTTTTGTTTTGATGAGGTTTGACTGTTCAATGCAATACCAGTCATTTCCAGTTGCTTTCAAGCCCTGCACTAGTTCACGTGCTAAATTCTTTACCCCTCATTCCTCACAATGTAAATCATGGCTTTTTCGGCTAGTTAGAACCATTAGGAAAATAAATATGTCACAATGGTTCAGATGCCAAATAAGAGTTAAAGTAAACCATTCTAGTTAAAGCCAGTACTTTGTCCCTGAGTATTTCAAAAATCCGACCCTTTAAGATTTTCAGTGACACTGGCCATCTGATGACAAGCCTATGTTTTTATATGAGTCAGATCCTGAGGGACTAAGAATATGCTGAAAGTGTATGTTGGAAGACATCCAGTGTCCACAAACAGGTTTTCATTGTACTTTGATGCCAGTTACATTTGGGGAGCGGAAGATCTGTTAAAAAATCAGCTTGACTCTTCAATCATTTCTTCCTTTCCCAAGGAAGAAAGAAAGCCCTGTGTAAATCAGCTCCAAATCTGCAAACTGTAGGTGTACGGCTGTGCCCTGGTGTACAGTAATCTGTTATTGCAGGTGGTCATGCTCAAAGCACTTCCGTATTTTGAGTAAAAGATCATGCTACGTGTAATTATATTTGTGAATAACAGCAGAATCCCTTTATTTAAAACATATTTTATTTTACATTGGTCAAGATCAGACCGAGCCTATATGTCACTTATTGGCTCATGACACGTGGGATAACAAAGTAACTAGAATTAACCACTGAGAGTCATACTATAGCTGAGTCAATGCATCCCATAATAGACATTCAACCTGGCATGGTAACCACGGGTCAATTTGGTGTAAACGATTTTGACTGATTGAAAGGAGAGTATCCTGTGATTGGCTGAAATACTTAGAATCCATTTAAAAATAACTGAAGAAACAGTAATTTAGAGTGAAAGGATCAATTAAGCAATACTTGAGAATAGGAGGTTAAGGGGTGATCTTATAGAAGTCTATAAAATAATGAGGAGCATCGATAAGGTAGATAGTCAAAATCTTTTCCCACAGGTAGGGGAGTCTATAACGAGGGGACATAGATTTAAGGTGAGAGGGGAGAGGTACAAAAGGGTCCAGAGGGGCAATTTTTTCACTCAAAGGGTGGTGAGTGTCTGGAACGAGCTGCCAGAGGCAGTAGTAGAGGCGGGTACAATTTTGTCTTTTAAAAAGCATTTGGACAGTTACATGGGTAAGATGGGTATAGAGGGATATGGGCCAAGTGCAGGAAATTGGGACTAGCTTAGTGGTATAAACTGGGCGACATGGACATGTTGGGCCGAAGGGCCTGTTTCCATGTTGTAAACTTCTATGATTCTATGATTCTATAATGTTCATTCTTTGTGAGAATGCCAATATTCTGTATGGCAAGAATCTTAGTTTGCTGTGATATGCTTGCGCTTTGCTGTTTAAAGTACATTTTTTCATTATATCTGAGTGTGTAAATGCCTACAAAGAAAAATAAAAAATGAGATCAAGAAACACTGCAAAAGCCACACAACATTCCTTTCCCCATGCCAGGACTCTCTGGGCACTGCATTTACTGAGGTTATCATGTTGGAGGATTGCATGGTTTTACACCGTCCTTTCATTTTTGGGACCCCAATATAAATCTAGCCCAGACTGATGAGATGAAAATCTCATCTCCCTCCATATAGGATCACATGTGAAAAGGCTGTGGTCTGTCTGAACCCAGTTCCCATGAGTGTGAGGTGAATGGAAGTAGTAGATAGACTCCTCCATTGACAATATGCATTAACTCAACAACAACAACTTGCAATTATATAGTGCCTTTAACATAGTAAAAATTCCGATGGCACTCCACAGAAGCGTTATCAGACAAAAAAACATTGATGCATAAGGAGACATTAGGACAAGTGACCAAAAGCTTGGTCAAGGAGGTAGGTTTAAAGAAGCATCTTAAAAAGAGGAGAGAGAGGTGGAGAGGTTTAGGGAGGGAATTCCAGAGCTTAGGGCTTAGACAGCTGTATGCACGGCTGCCAATGGTAGGGCGAAGGAAGTCAGAGTTACACAAGAGGCCAGAATTGGAGGAAAGCAGATTTCTCGGAGGGTTGTAGGGCTGGAGGAGGTTACAGAGATAGGGAGGGACGAGGCCATGGAGGGATTTGAAAACAAGAATGAGAATTTTAAAATCGAGTTGTTCCCGGACCGGGAGCCAATGTAGGTCAGCGAGAACAGGGGTGATGGATGAACGGGACTTGGTGTGAGTTAGGATACGGGCAGCAGAGTTTTGCATGAACTCAACTCAGGTGATTGAAATCAGACTGTTCAATAAACCATGAAGACGAGGAGTCCCAAATTAATACTAGAGTTACAGACATCACATTTAAGATGTAATCATAATGCAATGTACTTCAAACAATATCACCACAAGCAAAATTGATTGAGCAATGAAATGTAAAAAAAAACAGCTTTAGGTTTGCCCTACTGTGGAAGGCTGGGGAAAATGTGTAAAATCTAACAAATCTTTAATTATTGGTTCATTTGTAGTCAATGGAATGAACGACATGTCCAGCCCTTGGTGATCTATTGGCAAAATATGAATCCAATGCCTGTCAGATTAGTGGTATTAAACTCAAAGATCAAGATGACCAGATTGCAAGAGGCTCTGTAAGTTTCTGTAACACCACTGGAATCTGAGTTCTGGAAATTCTGTGAAAGTTCATTATTCTAAATTATTGCTCTTTGCTTCTGGATGTCTTTCATTCCAGGGCAGAGCCAAGTCTTAAAGCTAAGTCATAGAAAGCATGTCAGAGGAAATCTAGTGGAGGTAAATGGTTGAATGTCTGAAAATCTCAGATAATCAGAAGCTCTTAGAAATTGCTATATTGCATTCCAGTACCTTCAGCCTTACAATAGAGTGGAGCTGAATTTGTTTTCTTTAAAAGCATGTGGCAAATTTTTTCTTCCCCTTATCATTTATTTTCTTGTTTACTTTCACTTCAGTAAAATAGAGAGTAAGCATTCCGTACATCCAAAAAAATGTCAAATATATTTACTATATTTGACATAAATATATATTTTATAGAAAAAAAGTAGTCTTCTTTGCTGCTGTGGCTTCAAACAGATACCAGCTACTTTCACCATGATTGGTAAAGATCATGGTGAAAAGAGGCAGCGGACACCTAGAGAGGGACACTCGTACATTTTGCATGTGAAGGGCACCAAAATGGCATTGCACATGCACGTGGGTATTTTGTCCCTTTGGGTATGTGTGTCTTCTATTTTATAAAAGAAAAGGCCACTTTTGAATCAAAGGTGGTCAGTATCAGGCAAAGTTTGTATATTCATTGGTGAATCTCAATGGCCCCACTTCTGGTTATGAATTCAGTTTGGTTTATAGCAGAAGAATGAGGACAAAATTGATTTTTTTTCCCAAGAGTAAGGAGATAGGATTGCACTCTTGTGGGATGGGAGAAGGTTCCACAGTTTTATAGATTTCATTGGCCAGTTTAATCGAACTACTTTGACTGGGGTAGCTGTAATGCATTGATGTTGCTTCATGACTACTTTCACTGTGCAAGAATGAAAGTCGCAGTAGATACAGCATTACATACCAAATGCAAAGCGCCAAACAGGGATTAGAATGGTCCTAAAACCAAATGAAATGCAGCCTTGTTTTTCAGTTATGTATTCCAAGGCAATGCCAGCATTTTGCCAGATCTACCTCAGGCTAGAATGGATTTGAATGTATACTGACACATGACATTATAAATTGGCATTGAGAATACGACTGAATTTTCTCTACATTCCCATTTTAGCTGATGAAGCTTCCAAGCACCAATCATCTACATCACCTGCTACATGCTGCCTATGATCTGCTCTCACTTCTGTAATTTAACTCTCCCCCACCCAAAACAAATTGTTAGCACATAAAGACACATTGCATGATACTGCAGTGTATGATGTAAATATAGACTGTGTGCATGGACACATTGGCAAAAATAAAAACTGATTTAAACAAGACAATTTCACTCAATCTCCCCTCATCGATTTGGTTGCTGCAGCACAATTATGTCCCTTAGAATAAACAGAGTAAAGGTTAAATTGGATAACCCCTGAATTCGGGGGTCGCAGTGGACAATGAACCCGCACCCGGTCGTTGAGATGCAGGCAGCACGTGAGATTCGTGCTGCCAAATCATCTCCATGATATCTGCGTGCAGCCAACGTGACCTGCGCTGTTGAGTGGCTACACGCATCAGCAGGGGGCCTGATATGGGGCATGGCCAGCACTATTTAAAGGCAGTCTGCACCTCTTAAAGGGGAGGTGCACCGTCCATGCAATCGGTGGCCGAAGACAAGTGTAATGGCTGGACCTGCAAGAGAACATAAGAACATAAGAAATAGGAGCAGGAGTAGGCCAATCGGCCCCTCGAGCCTGCTCCGCCATTCAATAAGATCATGGCTAATCTGATCCTAACCTCAAATCTAAATTCATGTCCAATTTCCTGCCCGCTCCCCGTAACCCCTAATTCCCTTTACTTCTCGGAAACTGTCTATTTCTGTTTTAAATTTATTTAATGATGTAGCTTCCACAGCTTCCTGGGGCAGCAAATTCCACAGACCTACTACCCTCTGAGTGAAGAAGTTTCTCCTCATCTCAGTTTTGAAAGAGCAGCCCCTTATTCTAAGATTATGCCCCCTAGTTCTAGTTTCACCCATCCTTGGGAACATCCTTACCGCATCCACCCGATCAAGCCCCTTCACAATCTTATATGTTTCAATAAGATCGCCTCTCATTCTTCTGAACTCCAATGAGTAGAGTCCCAATCTACTCAACCTCTCCTCATATGTCCGCCCCCTCATCCCTGGGATTAACCGCGTGAACCTTCTTTGTACTGCCTCGAGAGCAAGTATGTCGTTTCTTAAGTATGGACACCAAAACTGTATGCAGCATTCCAGGTGCGGTCTCACCAATACCTTATATAACTGCAGCAATACCTCCCTGTTTTTATATTCTATCCCCCTAGCAATAAAAGCCAACATTCCGTTGGCCTTCTTGATCACCTGCTGCACCTGCATACCAACTTTTTGATTTTCTTGCACGAGGACCCCCAGATCCCTTTGTACTGAAGTACTTTCCAGTTTCTCGCCATTAAGATAATAACTTGCTCTCTGATTTTTCCTGCCAAAGTGCATAACCTCACATTTTCCAATATTGTATTGCATCTGCCAAATCTCCGCCCACTCACTCAGCCTGTCTATATCCCCTTGTAGGTTTTTTATGTCCTCCTCACTCTATACTTTCCCTCCCATCTTTGTATCATCTGCAAACTTTGATATGTTACACTCGGTCCCCTCCTCCAAATCGTTAATATAGATTGTAAAGAGTTGGGGACCCAGCACCGACCCCTGCAGAACACCACTGGCTACTGGTTGCCAGTCCGAGAATGAACCATTTATCCCAACTCTCTGCTTCCTGTTAGATAACCAATCCTCCACCCATGCCAGAATATTACCCCCAATCCAGTGATTCTTTATCTTGAGCAATAATCTTTTATGTGGCACCTTGTCGAATGCCTTCTGGAAGTCTAACTACACTACGTCCACTGGTTCCCCTTTATCCACCCTGTACGTTATGTCCTCAAAGAACTCAAGCAAATTTGTCGTAAAGCCATGCTGACTTTGTCCTATTAAATTATGTTTATGTGCACCGAGGTGCTCCAATGATGCACTGGAGGCCTTGGTGGAGGAGATGGATGCATGGAGGGCCATCCTGTATCCGCAGGGTGACAGGAGATCCTCCAGACACTAGCTGCGAAGGCAGTGGGAGGAAGTGGCACTGGAAGGGAATGCTAGGAGCATAGCACCACGCACATAGATGCAGTGCAGGAAAAAGTTCAATGATTTGACACGAGTGGTCAAGGTGAGTGAATTCAAGTGCCAAGTGGCACATCCTACCAATAGCATCACTGCTCCATGCACGACACCCCCCGTCACCCACCCACCAACAAACGCTTCCCATCCGTACGCAACACTGCACTTCAGATGCTGCATCTCGCCCTCACATAGTACCACTCTAGCAATCCACACACCCACAACTCACAGGTCACACACACTGGCAGCTATTCAGTCATGACAGGCACATCACCCAAACATCTTGCGGGCCACTCA
Source organism: Heptranchias perlo (assembly GCF_035084215.1). NCBI lineage: Eukaryota > Metazoa > Chordata > Chondrichthyes > Hexanchiformes > Hexanchidae > Heptranchias > Heptranchias perlo. The sequence continues at coordinate 102,523,641 of NC_090329.1, read as the reverse complement.
CTGACACACTTCCCTCTGTCTTGCAGGAGAAGGTGGTGCATAACAGCTGGCAGCAGGAAAGAATGGACGGAGGACAGGCATGCCTACACGTCCTCATGGAGGAGACAGTGCTGTCCATCATTGGAAGGGCCATTGCTGCGGCCATGGCCACTGGCGGCGTTGGAGGTCCCGATGAAGCGGTCTCTGCATACCTAATCCTCCTCGTTTCCCACATCTCCCTCATCTCACAATCTTTTCTGACTCACGTGCTTCAGATGGTGTCAGCATGCACGTCTTACTTTCTCCTCTCCCAGCTCCACAACTCAACCCGTCTCCCTCTGTCATTGCAGATACCCAAGAACTGGAGCCGGCACCGTCCATGGAGGAGGAGGAGGAGGAAGAGAGTGATAATAAAGCCACACCGTCACTTGATCTGAGACTCGCATCCACCAGCTCAGATACTGACACTGCGCGTTCTTTAGAGGCTAGGATAGAGGAGGGATCTGCACATGGTGAGTCACCGGGCACAATTGCACAGGAGCCAGGGTGAGGGGAATGGATACCACAGGTGTCAGCTCACCGGAGGGCCAGGTCACACACTAGTTCTGTTGCTGAGGAGTCAGGTGATGACCTTGATTGGACCAGGCTACAGAAGAATGCTGATGGGCGTACACAACCAAATACTTGGTGCACTGGAAAGCCTGCCAGAAAGCCTGCGCACAATGTCAAGGGGCATGGAGGAGTCCAGTTCCAACTTAGCACGGGGCTTTACGCAGAGCTTGGAGTCCATCCTTTCCCACATGAAATAAGTGGTCACATCCAGCAGCACACCTGTGAAACCCACCATGATACAGTGTCTGAAGACTGATGTCTCAGTTTCCATTGCAGCAGGAACAGATGCCATCAAAGGTCTGCATGCTTCAATTTAAGCTCAGACTGCTGCTTTGTAAGCTCAAATTGCTGCTTTGGAAGCTCAGACTGCTGCGTTACAGGCTCAGACTGCTGCTATCGTGGCTCTGGATACTACTGTTGAACGGGGCTTCCAGGGCGTCACAGCACTCCAGCAATCTGTTCTTCAGCAGATCACCAGGATTGCTGAGGCGCCGCCCTGTGCGAGTGCCAGTGGCGCCATGGCAGTCGAACCTGCTGTCCTCTCTCAGGATGACAGCATTCCTGCTCCCACCCCTGCCAATCCGCCTGTGCTCTTACTGTTGCCTGTCAGCCAGCCAGACCAGACTTCTGCAGCCCAGGCCAAGATGGTGCAGTCTGAAGCCAGCCCTCCAGGCCCAGAGCTGCTCGAGATCATCCTCCAAGGCCATCTGCACTTTCCTCAATTGAAGGTTAGTAGCCTTCCACCACCCATGCTCCAGCCACTGGGGATGCACCTCGTAGGAACACTGGGATAGGTAAAGGTACACGAACAACAGGCACCAAGGGAATGCACAAGGGTGAATAGTCTAATGTTGTATGTATGATTTCATGTTTTGGTTTATAAATTTGTATTTGACTTTGCAATTGGTAGTGATTTTTATTTCTGTGATGTGCTGTGGGAAGAGGCAATGTGTAATCATAAAGAGGACGATTTGATTGTCATGTGGGAGAGGAAAGGTCATGACTTGGGTGATGTCGTTGAGGTTACTGATATCGCTCATGAATAAGGTGAGCACGCAGAGCCTTGGCTGACAGGGTCTGTGCACCTTGTTGCCTCCTTGTCTCTTCCCCCACTTCCTCCTCCGTCTCCTCCTCCTCGCCTTTTCCTCTTTTTCCACCTCTTCCTCCGCCTGTGGCTCAAGGTCTTGCAGGATAAGCGGTGGCAGGGGCTGTCCTCTCATAATGGCAAAGTTGTGCAGCGTGCAGCATGCAACAATAAATCTTGACACCGCTCAGCAAAGTACTCCAGGGCTCCTCCAGAACGGTCCAGTCAGCGAAAGCATTGCATTAGGAGGCCTACGGTATGCTTGATAACATTTTGTGTGGCCGCACAGGTCTTATTGTAGGCCTGCTCTGCACGTGGGCTTGCGTTCCTGACTGGAGTCATAAGCCACCTCATGAGGTGATAGCCCTTGTCATTCAATAGCCAACCTTTGACTTGCCCTGCCGGTTGAAAGATAACTGGCACATTGGACCGCCACGTATTGAAGGCATCATGACTGCTATAGGGGTTGCGGGCATTGACCTGCATGATGCACTGGGCTCGATATTAGCACCCGCTATTGGGTGCGTTCCTGGCGGGGCGGCTCCGAAAATCGGGGAACCCCGGAGCGGGTCGGGAGCCCGGCTCCAACCCGCCCACTTCCGAGTTCCCCACAGATGCGCTGACGTGCGTGCGCAGCCCCCGCATGTGGGACTCCCGCAGGCAATTAAAGCCGGCGGGGTGCCACTTAACAGTATTTATTCTGGGATTTCAGGTCGTTTACAGACCTGATTAAGGAGATATTTCTGGAGGGGTGGGATTTTACAAACAACTGGGACTGTTTCCCGTACTGGGGGAAACACTCCCAGTTCAAATGGACGTGTTGCAGCTATCAGTCTGTGGCAGCTGCAAAGGTCTACTTGACAGATGGGCGGGGGGAGACACTCACTTATTGCAGGAGGCCGCTTTGTCACTTTGGACAAAATTTGGCCTCCACCACCCTCCTCCTAACAATAAAATTCACCAACTTGCACACTTACTCCGTGTCCAGACAACTGTACCTACCTTGCGGACCCCCTCAGATGTACATCTTCCGGGTGAGGGCCGCCGTAGCTGCAGTCATGACCTCCTCAGAGGGCGAACAGCATCACCAGCCTCGCCGGCCACGCCGTCCACCTCTGACACGTGGAGCTCCACAAAACAGTACTGTGACACATCCACCTGCACAGCAGGAGGGAGGGCAAAGGCAGAGAGAGATACGTCGCAGAGGGCACTACCCTCGCTACAGGGTCCACAGACCAAGGCTCAGCTTCCTGGACCTCTCTGAGCAGCAGTGCACACGGAGGCTCAGAGTCATTCGACATGTAGTCGTGGACATCTGCAGCCTCCTTCATGCCAAGCTGCTCCCGGCTGGCCCGAGCACCATCTTCTTACCTGTCGCTGTCAAAGTCACCACTGCCCTCAACAACTTCTCCTCTGCATCCTTCCAGGGTGCCACCGGGGACATCACCGACGTCTCTCAGTCGTCTGCACAAAAGAGCCCTGAAAATACACCTACACCCACTCTGCAGTGACACAATGGGTGGCATCAGTTGTGGGTCTTCATTGTGATCCTCAGGAAAGGGCATTATTGCACAAACCAAACAAGATTCGCAAAGACGTGGCAGTAGTGGTGCCAACATAATATGTGATGTGAGTTGGTCAGAAATTAATATAAGTAAAAACCATGACAAACCCACAAACACCCTTGTGCATCCCCTTCATGCTCACAACACGTTTGCCTTACGCTGCCTACTGCACATATGTGATGCATGCCCTGTGGCTGCAGCACAGGTAGTGGCAGGTTGAGTGAGGCTGACCGTGAAAGAGATGCATGAGAGGGTGAGTATGAGATAGAGCCATGAGATTGTATGAGGATTGGGTTGAGTGGTAGTGGCGGGATGAGTACTGGCGAGGTGAGTAAGTGCAGGTAAGATGAGGATGAGGTTTGAGTGGGTGTGAGGGGTGATGTGACAGAGTAGTGTTGGCAGTGCAGAAGAAGATGTGGGGTGGGGGCGGTGATGTGGTAGACGGAGTGTGGGGGAATGAGTAAGTGTGCTCACTTTGGCTGACCTACTGAGGTCATTGCAGCGCCTCCTGCACTGCATGCAGGTGTGTGATATGTTGGTGGTGTAGGTGACCTCCTCTGCCACCTTGAGCCAGGCCTTCTTGGTGGCAGAGGCAGGCCGCTTCCTCCCGCCCGCTGGGGAGAAGATCTCTGTCCTCCCCCTCCTCCTCACCCCATCTAATGATACCTGGAGTGAGGCATCATTAAACCTGGGAGCAGCCTTCCCCCTGGGCTGCTCCATGCTGTACTTTTTCCTATTTGTTGCAGCATCAGTCAGTGGAGGACTGCCCCTTTAAATAGGGCTCCTCCAGCTGACAGAGCTTACTGCGCATGCGCAGTCCACCCGACGCGCAGATCAGCAGTGGGGAACCCGGAAGACCAGGTAAGTGGATCCAATCAGCCTGCGATCGCGCGCGGGGCAGATGATTTCACCGGGCGCGTTACCCACGCGCCCAATAGACCCCCCCCCCCCGCCGCGAACCCACCGCCCTGCTAATATCGAGCCCATTGTGTGTGACCACACACCAGCTGCACATTGAGGAGTAGAACCCCTTTCTGTTCATGAAAATGGCCAAGTTGAGATGTGGAGCATGCATGGCAATATACGTGCAGTCAATGGCAGCCTGCACTATGGGGAAGCCTGCAATGTGAGCAAACCCTCGTGCTCGCTCATACTGCTGCTCTCTTTCAAAAGGGAATGTTATGAATCTGTTGTGCAGCTCGTACAGTGCCTCAGTGACCTCCTTTATGCGGCAGTGCACTGCAAACTACGAGATGTTGCACATATCGCCAGCAGCGGCCTGAAATGATCCAGAACTGTAAAAGTTCAGCGCCACGGTTACCTTCACAGACACAGGCAATGCTGTCCTTGCCCTGCTCCTAGGCTGCAGTTGTGGCTGCAGCAGTTGACAAATCTCCATCACAACCTCTTTCGTGAACTGCAGCTGTCGGATGCACTGATCTTCACTCTTGTTGAGGTAAGAGAATTGTTTCCTGAAGACCCTCATTGGATACGGCCTCCTGCTCAGTGCCCTGTGCCTCCTCCTCGTCCTCCCTCTCCTCGCAGCTTGACCTGCTCTGCGTGGACTCTCTGCATGCTCCCAGTCATGTTCAATGCCCAGCGGGAGCTCTAGCAGGCCACCCATGGTTGGCAGAAACCTTGTTCAGCACATTGTTGTAAATGCCAACAACATTAATGCAGGACCTGCCAGACCACTCTCTATATACTATTGCAACTTTCTCCAAGTATTCGAAGCTTCAACAAACACGTACAAATGTACCAGCAGCCAGAGCAATAATCCAGCAACTAACTTGCAATACCTACACAATCCCTTTAAATAGCACTGGCAGGGGGTCCTCCAGGCAGTCTATGACATGTTCAGCTGTGTATGGTTAAGACAATGCGTTGGCTGGAACGTTGAGTTCCAAAATCGCATCTGTCCATTTAAATCAGCGATGCACACTGATCTACCACATATCCTCTCCACTTTGCATGGGGCTGGCGTTCGTTATCTGCTCGTGCACAAATGCCTTGACCAAGATGGCATCCGGCACACATCATGTTACAAGTGTTCGCGCGCATTCCGGACACCATTTTGGGTCCTTAGGAGGCCACGTTGTGCCTACAAAACGGGCGCTACGCGGCCCAATTTAGAGCCCAGTATGTTTGGATTTGACATCACCTGGTCCATAAAAGTGCTCTGTTGTCGCACAGAGAGAATGGAAAGAGGAACCCAGCAGCAGCTTGAGCTATCATTGTAGTCATTATATTAGCTCAGCACAATCGAGGAAGAGGAGGAAATGCAAAGTCATTTGAAAAGGACTTTAGGCTTGTCGTTTTAAGGTTTCACATTGGAAAGAGCTTATTGTAAAAATTGTGGCAGGTAATCCAAACTGTTTACAGAGCTTGTCAACTTACAAGCCAAAAACCTACAATGACATAAAACTCTAGAAGAAGACCAACATTGAGATAAACTACAAGTAGAAAAGAGAAGATATTACCCAGTGGTGGGATGTCAAAAGTTTGCCCAAAAGAAAAGGCTAGATGGTGGCATGGGGATAAAGCTGACAGAGCAGGTGGGCATTCCTTCATCACCAAGTCAATAAGGAGGAGAATTCCTTACCAAGAGGCAATGAATTAACTTCAGTGGTCATCATTGTTTTCATTCCATCATATCCTATTCTCTCCATTTAATGGCTGTTCTGTTTTCTCATCTGTTTTTGATTCTTTCAGTTAGAGCACTCTGTCCTGGTTTATTTAAGTCTCCTGGGTTTCCATGACGACTTATTTTTTTCCCTGGTTAGAATTATGGATAAATTATATCATTGAGGATTCATATCTCCTGGGCTTTTCATAGTATAAATAGAAGATGTGCCTCGGGGCATTAAGTGTAAAAGAGGTTCAACTCATCAATTAAAAGTCATAAGGAACTTGTGATTTCATCACTTCAGAGTTATTTGGCCAGTACAGCCAGGTCATAACTGAATATATTTCAAATTCAGCCATCTGTAGAATACATCCTCCACTGTACAGCTCTCTATATATACATGCAGACATAACTTGTCTCAAATAAACACATTTTTATTCACACATGTGGAAAATTTCCTCTGTGTGCTATGTGTTGAGAAATCATAAACACCCTTTTCACAAATGGGTATATGATAGCACACAGAGGAAATCTTCCCCCCATGTTATGCATTAGAAATGGAAAATAGTATAACTTAATTTTTCTCTTCATTTGTTATCATCAACAAAAAGAAACGTTGGGGACACTATCTCTTAAAGATGTTGTCTCATTATTGCATGTCCCATGATTCACTTTTCTTATAGAGCCATAGAATATTACAGCATAGAAACAAGCCAATCAGCTATCAAATTTCTGCCACATGAGTCACCTAATGCAATCCCACTCTGTTACTCACTTTCCATACCCTTTAGCATTCCTCTTTTACAAGCAACTATCCAATTACCTTTTAAAAATACTTATGGAATCTTCTTGAGCAATGATTTGTGGCAGAGAATTCTACGTTCTAGCCACCCTTTGTGTGAAGAATTATTTTCTAACCCACCCCTAATTTTTGTTCTCTTAAGTTTATGTCTCCTTGCTATCATCTCACCAACCGGTAGAAACAATCTATCACTATTTACCTTATCATATCCCTTCCTAACCTTGAGGACCTCGATCATGTCAGCTCTAGTGAAAAAAGCCCTACCTTAGGAACACAGAAACAAGAGTAGGCCATTCAAGACTTGAACCTGCTTCGCCATTCAATTAGATCATGGCTGATCTGTACCTCAACTCCATTTACCCGCCGTAGCTCAATATCCCTTAAAACCTTTATCTAACAAAGTTTCTCATCATCATTATAACCCTTCATCCCTGGTTGCCTCCCATGTGCTTTACCATTGGTCATGCTAGTGACTAACTTGTTAGGTGAAAGCAGAAAAGGACATTGCCTACAAATGGGGGTTATGCACTTCAAAAACAAGGGAGAGTCACACACCTCATATATAATAATATGAAAACAGCTTAAAAGACTTGAGCTATTGATTAGAACATTTCGGTTTAACATCATTCAAAGAATTAGGAATAACCATTTTGGAAAATTACACTGGAGCAAAAAGATTTTCCACAACCTCACCTGCTCCAGCAAAACTGACTCAGCAAATAGTCAGTTAAACGTCTGCATCACAAGGGATACAGGAGTAAATTTTCTGACTTAGCGCCCTCGACACAAAGCTTCATGTGATGGGAGTGAATATCAGCAACTCGTGTGCAGAGGTCAGTGAGCCCAAATTACGGCTTCCGCAACTTACGATCCATTCATTTTAACCCAGAGGAAATGCTCCCACCAAAGTTCTGTGCTGGGAGTGCTATGTCATAAGATTTACCTTACATCGGAAATGAAACAATCTGGGGGAGAGTTCCACAGACAGCACAAATCATGTGCAAAGTTTCATCTCCAGAATGGACACTGAAGTAACAGAACATCTTTATAATACTTAGGGTAAAATTTCCACTTCAGTAGCTGCACCACTGGAAGTGCAGGGGAATGGGACTTCTGCCCAAAAGCCTGCACTGCCAATGACACTCTTCTTAAATCCCAGGAATGGGGTAATGTACATAAAAGGGGTGGATACCCACGGCATTTACAAAGTTACCGGGGCACCAGAATCTTCACTTCAATACGGCGGAGGTGGGTGGTGGGAAGGGTAGGGGGAACTTAGTGGGCCAGTCTGGCCAAAGTTGTCGAAGTTAAAAATGTTGACACTGGGCTTCTCTTTTGTCGATTTACTGCTTTCCTAATGGCAATCAAACTCTCTGCATCCTGCAGGCACACTTTCATCGACTGTACGTCAGTTGGAACTGGTGGGATTTCTGAAGGAGACCATCACCCCTCCTGTCCTACCTACAACGGTGTCATCATGATGGAGGAGGGGTGGGCAGGAGGAAGAAGCCTCCCTCCCTCCCCCATCGAAATTTCACTAAGTGACCAGAAAGGGGCAGAAACCCAATGGAAACAGGCTCTGCCCCAAATTCCCCTACCCTCACCGCCCCCCCCCCCACCTGTCCAAATTGTGACATTGTCCCTTCATCGTTGCTGGGTCAAAATCCAGGAACTCCCTACCTAACAGCACTGTGGGAGAACCTTCACCACATGGACTGCAGTGGTTCAAGAAGGTGGCTCACCACCACCTTCTCAAGGGCAATTAGGGATGGGCAATAAATGCTGGCCTTGCCAGCAAGGCCCACATCCCATGAATGAAAAAAAATCTACTTGCCCAAGGAAGGCCAGAATTTCTAGGCTCTCATGTTTTAATTAATCTAGAAAAGTGTCAAATAATAGCTCATCTAAATGGGGTGGAATTCTTTAGACCCTGCAAAAAATTGTTAGAGCCAATAAAATTTTCCATTAGGAACAGATTATATATTGTTTGCTCACTTTAGTGCTCACTCCACTGACACATCTACGTAGGAATGTGTATCCTTTTCCCGATGAGCTAATGAATACATATATCTGATTAATTATTTTAAATACCCTACAGAGTATATGAATATCAAAATAATTAGTTGACTTGTCCCCAGTTCTGAGTACTTGCTAATTTTGTTTAAATTGAGATGTAACTGTCACACTGAATGAAACTCAGCTTGTTCCAATTATTTTTTTTTGCAACCAGTACGTTATGCCATTTGGCCAGCTTATACACTGAAGCCTAAAAATAAAGTTCAGTGTTTTTCATTATTTTAACAACGTCACCACTCTACTGCAGAATAGAATCTGAAGAAACACATCAAATAAGCCCATGTCCATCGTGTTCAATCAAACTGCGAGCCAGTTCACAAGATCGATTCAGATCAAGAAGGCACTTTAGCCTATTTACGAAGATACGAACAATGACGGACAGGAAAAGGCCCATCCAGCCTTTCTGAAAATTTGATCTCATCCTTTCAGAATAACAATCCCACCATCTTTCCACTACAGCTTTTTAACATGAACCTAAACAGGAAGACATGACCTTAGTCTAATATCACATCCAAAGGAAATTACCCCTGATGATGTAACACAGAAAAAGAGAAATAACTTGCATTTGCGTATTGCCTTTCATGACCTCAGCACATCCCAAAGTACTTCATAACCAATGGCTTACTTTTGAAGTAGAGTTGCTGTGATTTTTGTCGATAATTGTGCCAGCCAATTTGCACACAGTAAAGTTCCACCAACAGCAATGAGATGAATTGCCAGCTAATCTGTTTTTGTTAGTGTCAGTTGAACGTTGGCCAGGACATCAGAACTGGATGCTTTTTTTCAAAACAGTGCCGTGGAATCTTTCACATATCTACCTGTTCATGCAGACAATTTAACGTCTCATCTGAAAGACCAACAATGCAGAATTCCCTCAGCACTACACTGAAGTGTCAGCCTCGATTATGTGCTCAAGTCTTGGAGTAAGGCTTCAAACCACATCTTTCTGACTCAGACATAAAAGTGTTACCAACTGAGCCAAGATGGGCCAAATTGCCTGTTTCTGTGCGATAATCCTCTGATTATTTCTACTACATTGGAGCATCAATTTAGGTTATGCGTTCAAACCCACAATCTTCTGACCCAGAAATGACAGTGCTGCCAACCAAGCCAAGTTGGCAATGCTGCTGATTCTGCTTAACGGATCACACCTCTGCAAGTTCAAATCTGTAATCGATTTAGTACAATTTCTTGAACCAGCATTTATCAAAGTACAAATTTCTTGTTAATAACATTCCATCCCCAAATGTGCTAAATTGGTTTCAGGGCTGCTGGATTAGGGAAGAGAAAACTCAGGCAGAGTTCTCACTCCTGATCACCATTCAGTAACCCTGTCTGTGTGGCCAGGAGGTGATGACAGGATTAAGCTCACTGTGGTCCCCACACACCATCAAAGAAAAAGAAAGAAAGAACTTGCATTTATATAGTGCCTTTCCAAACCCGAGGATGCCCAATGCGTTTTACAGCCAATTAAATACTTTTGAAGTGTAGTTACTGTTATAATGTCGGGAAACGCAGCAGCCAATTTGCATGTAACAAGGGCCCACAAACAGCAATGAGATAATGACCAGATAATCTGTTTTTTAGTGATGTTGGCTGTCGGATAAATATTGGCCAGGACACCGGGGATAACTCCCCTGCTCTTCTTCGAAATAGTGCCATGGGTCTTTTACACTCACTCTAGAGGGCAGACGGGACCTTGGTTTAACGTCTCATCTGAAAGACAGTACCTTTGACATTGCAGCATTCCTTCAGTACTACACTGAAGTTTCAGCCTAGATTATGTGCTCAAGTCTCTGGAGTGGGACTTGAACTCACAACCTTCTGACAGTCGAGAGTGCTACCACTGTGCCAAGGCTGACACCTGAGTGTCATGGTTAACCATAATGTTTAAACAGTCTGAGAACACTCAAGATAATTTGATTGGGATAGCTGATGCTCTTCAGCTGGCTCCCTGTATTCTGGGGCTGCTACTACATAACTGATGCGCCTTGATGCTCCAACCAGCGCCTGGAGCATTGGGAGCCTGCACAAAAGATGTGTGCAAGGTTTGTTAATGTCCCAGAACATATGTAAATTAAGGGACCTCCCCTCAACCTAACATCAGGCCTACCTTAATTATTGGCTCAGCTTTGTTCAGACTTGAACAGCCTAAATCAGCAAGAGGACTTAGTCCTCAGTTACTGCAGGAAGAAAGAAAGTTTGTGACAATATTCACTGGCGGTTGATGTTCAACATTCTGGCCTCTGCCCTTCCCCTTTCAAGATGCTTCCAGCCCCTCTTGCATTATGTGCTGGGAGCACGGCTAAATTATTTAAACGAGCAGACCTTGCGTTATTATGTGAAGTCAGCTCACATCCACGGAGCACCTAGGGAGCAACAACCCAGGACACAAACGTGCTGGGACCACATTATCACCCTCTTGAGCACTCAGCAGCTGTGGAGCTGTACTTTGGCATAAATCAGCGCCTTCATGTAAGAAGTGGAGAAAATGAGAAAGACAGGGAAAATAAAACGGCATGCACTCCAAAATGAAAACTCTGATTTTATTATTTGTCTTGAAACAGATAGGCAAATGGATGTTACTTACTTGCAATGAGTATTTGAAAAGCAAGAAAATCGAATTACGTTGTGAGTGCCTCAGTTCAGTCCCCTTTGTAAACAATTTTACAACACCAAGTTATAGTCCAGCAATTTGTCCCCTTTGGGCATGGTTCCATTATGCTTCAGAATTTGCATTCGTTTCAATTGCGTTTACAGTGTGGACAATGGAAATAGCACAGAAGCCTCCTCGTAGGCGCTTGTTTTTTCTGATTAGGAGCAGGAGTCCAGGGTTGTATGCCTGCTCCCCTTGTTTACACTACTAAATCTGGCTCTCTTATCCCAGCAGCAGAATTACAGACCCATGAAGAAGTGGGCCTATGATTCTGCCATTGGGATAAATTAGTTGGATTCAGCACTGTCAGCATGGGCAGCTGGCACGCGGACATCGATCTCCTGCAATCCAAACTAAATATAGTAACAGGAGTATGCCATTCAGCTCCTCGAATCTGTCAGTGTAAAAATACCTTATGGGAGCAGCTCTATGGTGAATAAAATATTCCCTTTAGCCAACATCGATTTTAAGCAAGCATTGTACGACTAAGTGCTGTCTGAGAAAATGGTCCTTTAAACAAATGCTTTCTATATATTCTTTTTTAGGCCATAAGCAATAGTAAGAAGAAAGGGTGAGTGATCCTCTCCACCAGATTACCACCCAGAGGGTGAAGATAAAAATCTGCCCCAATATGGAAAACAGTTTGGCAGTATTGACACCACAGGAATCAGCATATCCGAGTTATACTTCTAGTTCCTACATCATAGTTTGCCTCAGGACAATTGAACTTTAGAGGGCAATTTTTACCTAACCTGTCAGTCGAGAAACTGATGGGATCGGGTGCAACACTGGTTTAACACTCAGCCCGATTTTATTCTCCATTGCAGGAAACAACACCTCCTTCACCCTGGTCACCTCCTCCACCAAGACTGCCATGGCACTTTCTAAGAAATGGAGGCTCTAGCAGCAGACATTTTGCTTACAGCAACAGCTCTGTCATTCACCATTCACTAAATGCACCTCCCATTTAATTGATGCAGGCTACTTTTAAATCGCAGGAGTCCTGCCAGATTTCCCACCCAAATTCAAGCTACCAATTCCAAGTGCGAGTAGCGCTGACAGCTTGCCCCTCATTATAGAAATGAGGCACAAACCTCAAAATGGCAGCGGAGTCAGGTGGGCGTAGCAGACACCCTGCCCACTTTGTGCCCATTTTGGGCGCTACTTGAAAATCACCCCCAGTATATATTTTTTTTATTACATGGAAAGAGCCAGCCCATGTTGGTGTTCATCCTTCACCAGGTGCAATCTTAACCCCATGTGCCCACCCTGTTCCCATATCTCTATATGATCCTTTCTCTCAATCACTTACCTAACTTAATCTTAAGTATTGGCACAGCCTCGGCTTCAATCGCTAACTCCAATAGTTCATTCCACAGTCTCACAATCCTGTGTGTAAAAACATTTCTCCTGCTCTCTGTCCTAATCACCTGATTTTTCAAGTAGTGAAGAGGACCCAAAGCTTCAAGTTTAAGAGACCCTGAATTGTTTTTGCTTACCTGTACCAGCAAGATTTCTTCATTTCTGAACAGGCACCGGATTCTCCAGGTTTGATTCTGAGTTAAGTGGGGGGGGGGGATTTTAACCCCCAAGAATGGGTGGGTTGGAGGTGGGTGGGTAGCTAAAATATTTTATTTTTGCAGCACGACCGCAATCCGGCTCCAATGCACCCACTTCTGGGTTTAACGGAGCTACGTTTGGATGCATGAGAGAAACCTGCTCACCGCAATCGGGACCTTAATTAGTTCAGGCGGGCGGGTAGTTATCGCAGCAATTAACGTCCTTATGAGAGGTTAATTAGGTCTTTTTAAATTGAATTTTACTGACCTTTAAATTTAACGCCTCCAGGGCGGGTTTGTCGCGGCTCGTGAATCTCGCCGGTGAAAAGCAGGTAAGATTGCGCTGCTTGTGGGCCAGGAAGAGCAGGAGTGTCTCTTCCAGGCCCAACAAGCTTACCTGCCGCGATCGGCCAACCCCCCCCAACTTGATGTCCAAGACCCCCCCGATGTCCGAGACCCCCCCCCCCCCGATGGCCAACCTTTCACGTCCCCAATGATAGCCGACTTCTCACCTCCCCAACGACCTCCAGCTGCTCACCTCCCCCTGCGATCGAACCCCCCCTACCCAACCCCCAAAGATCCTGATCTCTCTTCGACGCCCCCCCACCCCCCAACCAACCCTCAGAGATCCTGATCTCTACCTGACCTCCCCCATATAAACCCCAAAGACTCTGATCTCCCCGGCTGCTTTCTCGCCCGACAGGCAGCGAGCCTATCAATCAGGCTGGCTGCCGGGCGCAAAGCCCAGAAGTAAAATTTTTATCATTCTATTAAGTTACGATCGCAGACTCTGACCCGCCAAGTTTCGCATCCGGAAAACATCCCCCCCTGCTCTCTTCCCAGCTCCATGTTAAAATCCAGGCCAAGGTGTAAAGCGTTATGTCATGTTACTAATGTTAGCAAAACTTAGCACTGAAACAGCACCACTTACAGGTGTCACAGGTAGTGCAGGCAAATGTGGCGAGTTTTAAATCGGGATTATCCATAGGTCCGGGTTGGCACAGGAGTTTGCAATGCATTTTGAAATGAAATGTTGTGATCCCCCTTCCCATTTTTTATATATATATTATGTATTGATTCCAAATAGACTTTTAAAAATATAGTTCTCTTTATTTGCTGGGCATATTAAATAAGCATTGCAGCATGACATGAATGGTCTTGGTGCTGCTCACACCAATTGGACCTGAATATCACATTATGTCAAGTAGCAGGGTTGTCATGGTGAGAAGATTGTTTCATCAGTACTTCATCTATTGACATATTTTACTTCTATACAAGGTGATCCACCGTGGTGTTGCGTAAGAGGAGACAAGATCAAGTGTAGTCTTCAGATGAAGCAGGGTTAGAGGGCAGGGGGTAATTGAACCAGACGTGATTCAGTCCCACATTCTGTCCTTATTTTTATATTTCCAGTGCAGATTGCCACCAAAGTTAAAATGAGTAGGAGAGATGATGAGATCTCACAAGAAGTAGCGATTAGATGATGCCAGGAAGCACTTCTTCAAACAAAGTGTGACTAATACCTGAAATAGTCTTCTGGGTAGGGTAGTGGAGGCAAAAATGCTTAAGTCATTCAAAAGGCAGTTGGAAATTGTGATGGGGAGATCGGAGGTTTCTATGAAAGGATGAGGTAGAAGAGGGAATGGTCTCCTTATCTGTACTGACCATTGTGACCTTTGGGATGAATGGGTTTAATATATTTTTTGCTGCATGCTACAATTTTTGCCGTGCTCCTATAACCTCCTATATCCCAGCTTGCACCCTCCATTCTTCCAACTCTAGTCTTTTATTCATCTGTTCCCCTCCGCTCAACAATCAGTGGCAGAACCTTCAGACATCATGCCCCAGCTGTCTGGAATTCCCTTCCTGAACTTTTCCATCCGGCTACATCTCTTCCCATTTTTAAAAGTCTCCTCAAAACTGTGAATTTCATCACAGTCTCTAACTGTTCTCCCAAACTCCTGCTCGTTGTCTGATACCCATTGTAAAGTGGCTTGGGATGTTTTGTTATGTCAAAATGCTATATAAAATTAAGTTGATGTTGTTCCCTAGCTGTGACTGTATTTTTCAGTTTGGGCCCCAAAGCCTCCATAGTGGTAGTTCATGTAATAATACGTGAGAAGAACTTCCTGCACAACTGAGCCCATCACTGCAGATGCTACTGGTGTTGCTAAGAGCTCAATGGCAGACTGCAGTGTAGACAGCACCAATGAGAAACTGTATAGCCATCTGGCAAGCTGCACAGGGCTGTTATCTGTACCTGCGACTAACCTTGATGGGATATGAATCAGGGTCTCCTTGATGGAGTTGTTGACACCTCATTTGCCTTCAGAGATGGAGCCTGATGACACTTTTGCAGGGCTACATGGTGTTACAGAACTGCTGTACAAAATTGACACAAATGAAAGCCAACCAGCTGCTGCAGTGCTACTTCTTATAATTCAGTCTTGATGGGCATCTCTTCACAATGCTCACTGATCTGTGTCAATATTGAACAGGAAGCATCTATAAGGTGTTAGAATCTTTCAAGATTGTTTATATTAGTTCACCAAGCAAGTTGAAGCCAACTATGGCTACGTTTTGGAATTTGGACCCTAAAACCTCCATTGTAACAAATGAATGGCCTGCACAACAAAGCCATTCTACTGGTACTGCCCAGTGCATTGCAGTCAGCTATTCATCGAATTTAATCGAACCATTATCCAATATCTGGGGTTTCAACATGAGCTTGACGCAATATCTACTTCCATTTGAAGGCCAACTGACTAGAATCCCTATACAACTCAGGAGGGACAATCATCAAGCTGGACAAACAGCTTATACTAAGTGATATCTCATCACCCACCATTGTTACCCCTTCCGCACCAGTGTTCCATGCCTCACCATATATTTCCTCCTCAACTTCAGTTTAATTTCATCCACAGTGTGTGTATCTGTGCTGGACAGAGTGACAATGGGTGCCTAAATGAGTGGTTCTCTTCGGATGCCCCTCACAGGCCATTAGGTTCTGCTTGCTCTGAGAAGAGAGCAAAAAAGACATTAGGGATAGATAAGCACATTATGTCTACTTGGGTACTGATGTGTTATTTTATACACTATTATGCAATTGTTTACCATCAGTATGTTCAGGTAAGTTGATGTAACATATTGTCCAAAGAATATAAGACTGATGTGATATGTACAGGTAGTTCTGCACCTTCTAATCTCCATACGAACATATGAACATATGAAAACAATGGACAGCAAGGACAGACGGTCTATCAAGCCTGATCCATATTATCATGGTGCAACTTATACAGATCATGAACCCCATCCATTCCCCCTCCCCATCAGCCAGCCACACAATCTCCTAGATCAAATCAAAATCCTGCGGATGCTGGAAATCTGAAATAAAAACAGAAAATGCTGGAGAATCTCAGCAAGTCAGGCAGCATCTGTGGAGAAAGAAACAGAGTTAATGTTTCAGGTCGAAGACCTTTTGTCAGAACAATCTCCTAGGAGAGGCAGAATCCCAACATCTCCCTAGAGAATAATTCAACAATTAATTCTTCATATGTGGCTAGAAATTCCTTTGTGAGCTTATTTTAACCTATGGGCAAAGTGAGGGTTAAGTTGGAAGGAATTCTGGTGTGAGCCATAGGCCATCATTTGTGTATAACTCAAAATTCCTGCCTGTTGTCTGGAGTATTAACTGAGATTCTATGAGCTGCTGATATTGAGCTTGTTAAATTCATGTTAAGTGGTAATTTAGTTCACCTTGTGCTTTTATGTTCCCACGTTCTGTGTGTTCCTGGCCTGTATTTGAATCTGGAACTGCACCTGTGGAGTAAGCTGGCAGAGTTCCACAGGGAGAACTTTGGAGGATGCTGGTTTTTGTTTTTGTGATAGAAGAGGCACCGCATATAGTGTCCAACTATTGAGTTATTTGGATGCGGAAAAACAAGAAAGGGCATTGAAAGTGTGCACAGCAAATAAGAGGACATACAGGACCGAGCAACACCGCGGGCAACACAAGTTCCTTTCCAGGCACAGCTATATGGATCTCACTGAGGAGCAGTGCCTCAGGCATCCTTGAGCATGGAAAAAGTCGCTGATCATTGTCTGTCTAAAGCAGATCTGCATTCGCAGTCATCCATTAATACTGCACCACCTGTGGCTTTGAAAATGATGTGGAGATGCCGGTGATGGACTGGGGTTGACAATTGTAAACAATTTTACAACACCAAGTTATAGTCCAGCAATTTTATTTTAAATTCACAAGCTTTCGGAGGCTTCCTCCTTCCTCAGGTGAACGTTGTTGGAAATGAAATCCTCGAAATGAAATCGCATTTATAAATCACAGAACAATGCTTGGTGATTACAGACAGTTTTTTCAACTGCCCGTTGCCAAGGCAATCAGTGTGCAGACAGACAGGTGTTACCTGCAAGGTCTCCGAATATACAAATCACCAAAAAAAAACAAAAAAAAACAGAGATAGAGAGGTAGAAACATAGAAAAGACAGCAACTGACCCGTTATATTAAAAACAGACAACATTTGTTCGCTGGTGGGGTAACGTGTAGCGTGACATGAACCCAAGATCCCGGTTGAGGCCGTCCTCATGGGTGCGGAACTTGGCTATCAATTTCTGCTCGACGATTTTGCGTTGTCGTGTGTCTCGAAGGCCGCCTTGGAGTACGCTTACCCGAAGGTCGGTGGCTGAATGTCCTTGACTGCTGAAGTGTTCCCCGACTGGGAGGGAACCCTCCTGTTTGGTGATTGTTGCGCGGTGTCCGTTCATCCGTTGTCGCAGCGTCTGCATGGTCTCGCCAATGTACCATGCTCTGGGGCATCCTTTCCTGCAACGTATGAGGTAGACAACGTTGGCCGAGTCACAGGAGTATGAACCATGCACCTGGTGGGTGGTGTCCTCTCGTGTGATGGTGGTATCTGTGTCGATGATCTGGCATGTCTTGCAGAGGTTACCGTGGCAGGGTTGTGTGGTGTCGTGGATGCTGTTCTCTTGAAAGCTAGGTAATTTGCTGCGAACGATGGTCTGTTTGAGGTTGGGTGGCTGTTTAAAGGCGAGTAGTGGAGGTGTGGGGATGGCCATAGTGAGGTGTTCATCGTCATTGATGACATGTTGAAGGCTGCGGAGAACATGGCGTAGTTTCTCCGCTCCGGGGAAGTACTGGACGACAAAGGGTACTCTGTTGGTTGCGTCCCGTGTTAGTCTCCTGAGGAGGTCTATGCGATTTTTCGCTGTGGCCCGTCGGAACTGTCGATCGATGAGTCGAGCGTCATATCCCGTTCTTACTAGGGCGTCTTTCAGCGTCTGTAGGTGTCCATCACGTTCCTCCTCATCTGAGCAGACCCTGTGTATTTGCAGGGCCTGTCCACAGGGATGGCCTCTTTGACGTGGTTAGGGTGGAAGCTGGAAAAGTGGAGCATCGTGAGGTTGTCCGTGGGCTTGCGGTAGAGTGAGGTGCTGAGGTGCCCGTCTTTGATGGAGATTCGTGTGTCCAAGAAAGAAACTGATTCTGAGGAGTAGTCCATGGTGAGCTTGATGGTGGGATGGAACTTGTTGATGTTATCGTGTAGTCTCTTTAGTGATTCCTCGCCGTGGGTCCATAGAAAGAAAATGTCGTCGATGTATCTGGTGTATAGTGTTGGTTGGAGGTCCTGTGCAGTGAAGAAGTCGTGCTCGAACTTGTGCATGAAAATGTTGGCGTATTGGGGTGCGAATTTGGTCCCCATGGCTGTTCCGTGTGTTTATGTAAAGAACTGGTTATCGAAGGTGAAGACATTGTGATCCAGGATGAAGCGGATGAGTTGTAGGATGGCGTCTGGAGATTGGCTGTTGTTGGTGTTGAGTATTGATGCTGTCGCAGCGATGCCGTCATCGTGGGCGATACTGGTGTAGAGTGCCGAGACGTCCATCGTGGTGAGAAGTGTTCCTGGTTCAACTGGTCCGTGGGTACTGAGTTTTTGTAGGAAGTCTGTAGTGTCGCGACAGAAGCTGGGGTTCCCTGTACGATGGGTTTCAGGATGCCCTCGATGTATCCAGAGAGGTTCTCACACAGGGTTCCGTTGCCTGATACGATAGGACGTCCAGGTGTGTTGGCTTTGTGTATCTTTGGGAGGCAGTAGAAGTCTCCCACGCGGGGAGTACGTGGGATGAGAGTGCGTCGGATGCTTTGAAGGTCTGGATCGAAGGTCTTGATCAGTTTGTTGAGCTGGTGGGTGTGTTCTTTGGTCGGATCTGCGGGTAACCGTCTGTAGTGTTCCTGGTTGTCCAGTTGTCGGTATGCTTCTTTGCAATAGTCCGTTCTGTTCTGTATGACTATGGCTCCTCCTTTGTCCGCTGGTTTGATGACGATGTTGCGGTTGGTCTTGAGAGCGTTGAAAATGACCACAGCCCTCAACTCTTTCCCAATGTCTTTCCAGACAGCAGTTGTGGGTGGCCTGCCTGACATCAAGCAGTTTCCTTTCTATGTCAGCTCGACGGTGCTGTTAGTATTCTCATCTCTAAGTCAGAAAGTTGTGGATTCCAGCCCCACTCCAGTACTTGAGCACATAGTCAAGGCTGACACCAGTGCAGTAGTGTCCTTCAGAAGAGATGTTAAACTAAAGTCCCATCAGCTGTGCACGCGGAGGTATAAGATCCCAAGGAATTTTTTCAAAGAAGAGAAGAGAGTTCTTGTAGTATCCTGGCCAACATTCACCCTCAACCAACACCACCAAAAATAGATTAACTGGTCATTCAGCTCATTGCTGTGTATAGAACCTTGCTGTGTGCAAATGGGCTGTTGTTTATAACTGAAAGAGCAGTGACTACACTTCAAAAGTAATTCACTGGCTGTGAAGTACTTTGGAATGTTCCGAGGACATGAGAAGCGCTACATAAATGCAAGTTCTTTTTACAGCTGCCTGAGGGAAGTCAGAGATACTTTTTCAAGCACGGAAACACCTACATTGGAGTTAAAATCCTGATACGCTGCTCTTTGGTATGGTGTCTGCAGTGCATATCGCAACATTGCATACCCCCAGCCCATGGTTTGTCTGTACATCTGGATGGAAAATCATAAACTGGAAGTGTACAATTATATAATATACACACCCAGTGCACACCACTGAGCTGCATATCAGAATTTTTACCCCACTGTGTTTCGTATTGACTAATAGCAGCAACAATAGCAGAGACAGACCAATTTGTTCCATTATGTTGGATTCCCCAGGTTATAACATAGACTGTATATAACCTTTCCACAATGTGATGTGTACATGAATAGTAAGGGGTCCTACTCACAAGATCACAAGATTATTATGGATGTGGAAGGCCATTCAGCCCATCCTAATTCATCCATCTAGAAGCATCCTGAGGTCCTCCCACCGCAGCATCCAATTGTTTCTTAACTGATTCCAAGCTTTTTGCCTCCACTATTCCATCTGGAAGATTACTCCACACGTTGGTCTCTCTTTACATGAAGAAGAATTTCTTGCTATCAGTCCTGAATTTACCTTTTGCTGGTTTGAGCCCGTGTCCTCTTTTCTAGGATCATAGAATAATAGAATCCTATAGCACAGAAGGAGACCATTCGGTCAGTCGTGCTGTGCCGGCTCTTTTAAAGAGCTATCCAATTTAGTCTCACACCCCAGCTTTTTCCTCATGACTCTGTAAATTAGTCCTCTTCAAGTACATGTCCAATCGCCTTTTTGAAAGTTCCTATGGAATCTACTTCCACCACCCTTTCAGATAGTGGGTTCCAGATCTTAACAACCCTCTGTGTGAAAAAAATTCTCCTCATTTCCCTCTAGTTCTTTTGCCAATTATTTTAAATCTATGACCTCTGATTATTGACCCACTTGCCAGAGGAAACAGTTTCTCCCTACTTGCTCTATCAAAACCCCTCATAATTTTGAATACTTCTATTAAGTCTCCCCTTAACCTTCTCTGCTTTAATTTGTACAATCCCAGCTTATCCAATCCCTCCACATAACTGAAGTACCTCATCCCTGGTATCATCCTGCTAAACCTCCTCTGTACCCTCTCCAAGGCCTTGACATCCTTCCTAAAGTGTGGTGCCCAGAATTATACACAATACTCCAGCTGAGGCCTAACCAGTGATTTGTAAAGGTTTAGCATGACTTCCTTGATTTTGTATTCAATGCCCCTATTTACAAAGCCAAGAATCCCATCCGCTTTCTTAACCATTTTATCGACTTGCCCTGCCACCTTCAAAGATTTGTGAATATGCACCACCAGGTCCCTCTGTTCTTGTACCCTCCTCAAAATAGTAGCATTTAGATTATACTGCCTCTCCATGATGTTCCTCCCAAAGTGCATCACTTCACACTTATCTGCATTACATTTCATCTGCCATTTCACCAGTCTGTCAATGTCCACCTGAAATTGCTGCTATCCTCCTCACCATTTATTATGTTGCCAAGTTTTGTATCATCTGCAAACTTCAAATTGTATTCCATGTACCCAAGTCCAGGTCATTTATATATAACAAGACAATCATACAACTTAATTTAAAGTGATATTCCGGTTTACTTACTCCATTCTCTTCACAATTTCATATACCTCTATAAGATCAACTCTTAGACACCTCCCTTCTGGGCTGAAAACTCTGAGTTTCTGAAGCATTTCCCCATAACTCAGACAACTGAATAGGGATGAGCCTCATGGCTTATTTCTGCACTCCAGTGCTTAAATGTCTCCCTTGTTTCTTGGAGACCAGAACAGGACACAATATTCAAGGTGCAGTCTGAATATGCACCCCCAGGTCTCTCTGCTCTTACACCCACCTCAAAATAGTGCCATTTAGATTATATTGCCTCTCCATGATGTTCCCCCCAAAGTGCATCACTTCACACTTATAATGCATTATAAATTTTGACCATTACCTCCTTTGACTTGTCAGCTGGAATCTCGTCCGTCATCCCACCTGAAATCTGGAAGGATTGTAACAGGGAGTGGAAGAAAATATGGACAATGAGGCTACCACCATCTCACCGCCAGATCTGCATTTCCTGCCCCCCCCCCCCGACCCCCGCTGGGACTGCAAGTGGACTCTCCTTCCCCATCTGTCACATGTAGATGAATGTGCTGTGGTGGGGGGCCAGATCCCCAGCTGATTTCTCTCCCATCCACATGAGTTACCAGAGCTTCCCCGGACCACCATGGAGAAGTAGCCCTAAGATCCCCAAGTGGGGCGAGAGGGCCTTGTAACATCCTCCCCTCCTTCCACTTCGGCCCCCACTTATTTTACTCTGTAGGCCGGTATTTTGCAGCTGGGCGATGGTGGACTTTCTCTTAACTGTAGAAATCCTGCCAAGAGCCCACCATGCATATTAGATGAACCCCAACCTCGAAAACAGCGTCAGGGTTCCCGCCATGTCAGCGGGGTGGGCGGAAGTCACAACCTGCTGGAATACCACCATTAAGAAGCCAATCCCAGCCACATTCTACTGTTCAACCTATTAGCTTTGTTGATGGCTGCTCTGCATTGGTTGGACATGTCTAGTGTTAAGTCTATTAGACTCCTAAGTTTCCTTCAGCTTCATCCTTAGCTATTTCAACATCATTCATGGAGTACATATGTTGCTTCTTTTTTTCCTTCCTGAGTGCAATACTTTACACTTGTCTGCATTAAATTTCATCTGCCATTGCTCGGCCCACTTATATATTTTGTCAAACTCATTCTGTAATTTCTGAGATCCCTCCTTTGATTACACTAACCTTCCTAGTTTGGTATCACCTGCAAATCTGATCACTTTGCATTCAGTTTCTGAATCCAAGTCATTTATGTAAATTAGAAACAGTTGTAGTCTCAACACAGAACCCTGGAAGACCCCATTCAGTACTTGACCTCTTCTAACAAATATTCATTGTTTCATACCCTCAGTCAGTTTCTTATCCATTCCCATGATTTTCCCTGAGTCTCCAGAGGTTTGAGTTTAACTAATAGCCTTTCATTTGGAACTTTGTCAAGAGAATTTTGGAAGTCCAGATACATCACATCACAGGACTTTCCACAGTCCACTTGGGATGTCTCTTCCTCAAAGAAGTTGGTCAGGCAGAATCTTCCCCTTTTGAATCTCCATGGATTTTCTAGGCCAAGGTGCTTTGTTCTTGCAACAAATTCTCTATCCCATTATGGCATCTGTAATGTATACTATGATTTGCATAATCTGCGATTTTCACTTTTACTAATTCACTTGCTACATCTTTGGTAGTAATTGTCTGTGTCAGTACAGTATTTTTTGCATATATCTTTAACAACCACTTTCCTTCATGATCACATATGTCCCATGCTGCTACTTTACAATAGTATTCCAGCCTTGCCTTTGTGTGCTTCTTTAAGTTGTGCAACTCCAAGCTGT
The DNA here is from genome assembly GCF_035084215.1 of Heptranchias perlo. Lineage (NCBI taxonomy): Eukaryota > Metazoa > Chordata > Chondrichthyes > Hexanchiformes > Hexanchidae > Heptranchias > Heptranchias perlo. Next base: position 102,500,311 of record NC_090329.1, on the reverse strand, counting down.
TGATACTACTTTGATTCTTTCTGTGGTACGTTGCCATGTTTGTTGCCTTCTTTGCAAAATTTTGCAATTCACTTTCCACCAAAAATCTGTTTGAATTTCTCCTTTACAATAGTAACCAGTATATCCAGGGCCTGAACTTTTGAACTTGATGTCAAACTATCTTGCCCAGATTTTGTGCAAACCATTGCTGGTTTAAGGACCTTTTCAACATCGAAGGCCTTGTTAAAAGCCTTGTTGGCTGCTTGAGAATTGTTAAGTGGTCATTATTACAGGTGTAAACTCCTATTTTTTTGTTGAAACAGACTGAAATATGGCCCAAAGTTAAAGCCAGTTCATTAAATTAAAGAAGTGATACCATGCTCATAGAGTGATGCAATTGGAAATCAACCAATTAAAGTGCATGTATTAGCAGGACAGTTTGAACATCCTTAGATTTCCTTTCAGTTCACTTCCAGATGAGTATGAGACAACCATTGATCCATTCAGATGATTAGATCATGATTCCTGGTAAAGATTCTGAGGAGGGCTATTCGATTAATACCTAGTTTAAGGGCCCTTATTTATCATGACAGGCTTAGTGAGCTGGGGTTTTGTTACTTTGACTAAGGGTAGACTTCGATGGGATATAATTGAGGTCTTTAAAATAATGAAAGGATTAATTTTTGTCCACGTGGATAGATTATTTAAGCTAGCTAGGCAGGAGAGGACTAGGGGGCTCAGAACAAGTTACAAAAGCATAGAATTAGATTAGATGCCGGGAAATTCTTCTTTTCACAAAGCGTCAGCGAACTCTGGAATAAGTTGGCGGTATGTGCAGTGGGTGTGGATTCACTGCATGCATTGAAAAGGGAGCTAATCGTTCCTGTGAGTGAAAGTCTTGTATTATAAAAGGTGGATGGGTGATTAGAGATAGTGGTACTGATCACCATGGTCTCGTGGAGCTTGCTCCATTGCCCGCAGAAGTCAGAGAGCAACTTCTCAGAGTTTCTTTTTGTAAATTGGCCTAAGGTCTTTTTTATCTGTTTCTTTTTGACCTCTTCCAGGAGTTGGAGGGGAAGGGGTAGAGGTTAGGTGGGATGGGTTTAAAAGTGTGCCGGTTGCACCATGTGGGGATGAGACAGGCTTGATGGACTAGTTGGTCTTTCTCCTGCCCTTCTCTTTTGTATGTTTGTAACTATTTTAAGGGAGGGAGGGGAAAATTGGCCAGTGACCCATGTTGGAAAGTTCATGTGCGTGGATGAGGACTATGGTGTCCTCCATAATTGAAGAGCCAATCATCACTCACTGTCAAGACCCACACTTGAGGAATGGCCATTTCAATGAGATGCTGGGGGTCATCCAGTGTCCAATGCAAACCCTAGCATGAGTCAATGTCTTCTGGAGAGAAGGGGAGAAGGGAAAGGGGTGAAATGGTTAAAAAGCAGAGCTTATGAAAACAACATTTAAACCTATCCATTGAGTAGGTTGCTTTGTGCAGTTTTGAAATGCAGCTTAGTTAGACCATATGAAAATGAATTAGAAAAAACTAAACTAAAAAAGGGAAAATTTCCAACAATGTGTTTTCAATCTATATATTTATATGTCCGTATATTTATATATGTGTTTCTCAATGAAAGTTAACCACAAACAAGAATAATAAGGTGGGTCCTTTGTTTAAGGCTATGTTGACCTTTTGGATTTTTACCATGTCCAAAGTTTTACTGGCTTTCTGTAAAAGACAGAGTACAAGATGCTTGCTGGAGCTGTGCTCTTAATCAGCTTTCGTGTTAAGAAAACAATAAAGACCAACAGGAAATTTTACTGGATAACTGTGATTTTGTGTAAAGTACAACCAAATGGTCTAATTGTATTTTATGAGCTGTTTTGTTTTTTTATTTCCTTGGTTTGGTGTTCAGCTCAAGAAGGGCGTTAAACTGGAATGCTGAATCTGGGAATTATACTAAGTAACAAAAAATCAGGAATAAATAATTTCAGGGTATTCCCATCTATTTCATATTTATTTTGAAACAAAATTATCCATTAAACCCAGGGATAGCTTCATCCTATTTGTACAACACTAAAAATGTTACTCAATTGTCTAAAAATGGACTTTTGTATATATTTTTAATTTACTACAAACAGCAATTACTTGCAAAGAAACCTGTAACGAGATCCTTTTAAATGCCCCATAAACTGAAAACTGGTGCAAATAGTTAAATAGGTCAAAGTGTTCTGGTTCGAGCCATAACATAGCACAGTGTAATTTGTAATAAAAACAGCAAATGCTGGAAATACACACCAACTGAAAGAAGAAGGCAGGTTAGCATTTTTGGGAGTGACCTTTCATCAGCACTGACATGGCCATGATGAAGAAGCCCTTGTATAGGATTCACCAAAACAAAAAGGAGAGGAGAAATGTAATTTGTGTTCTGCATTGTATGTTGAAGAATCTTTTCCCAGGAGTGCTTTATGCATCATTTTGTCCAGTTAAAATCCCACTTAATGAAAACAGGTGAGACTGTTGTCATGCAGAATCAATTATTTCCTTAAAGGGCATTTTGATGGCTGCTTGAAAAAGAGCAACATTAAAGGGTATGGGGTCTCGGGGAGTGAGCATAAAGTGATTAGGCTAGATGGATCATATTGAGAAAATCACTGGTGCGGACCTCATAGGTCAAATGTGCTGCAATGTTTTATTAAATGTTTTCTTAAAACTACTCCTAAAATTTTAATTACTTTACACCGCCACAAACTCTGTTTCCGAGCCACCGACCCCTTACCTCTCCATGACCATTGTCTGAGGCTGAATCAGACCGTTCGCAACCTTGTCGTCCTATTTGACCCTGAGATGAGCTTCTGATGACATATCCACTCCATCACCAAGACCGCCTATTTCCACCTCTGTAACATCGCCCGTCTCCGCTCTCGCCTCAGCTCATCTGCTGATGAAACACTCATCCATTCCTTTGTTACCTCTAGACTTGACTATTCCAATGCTCTCCTGGCCGGCCTCCCATCTTACACTCTCCATAAACTTGAATTCATCCAAAACTCTGCTGCCCGTATCCTAACTTGCACCAAGTCCCGTTCACCCATCACCCCTGTACCCCTTGACCTACATTGGCTCCCGGTCCGGGAACACCTCAAATTTAAAATTCTCACTCTTATTTTCAAAACCTTCCATGGCCTCACCCCTCCCCATCTCTGTAACCTCCTCCAGCGCTACAGCCCTCCGAGATCTCCGCGCTCCTCCAATTCTTGCCTCTTGCGCTGCCCCAGTTTTAATCGCTCCACGATTGGCAGCGGTGTCTTTAGCTGCGTAAGCTCTAAGCTCTGGAATTCCCTCCCTAAAGCCTCGTTACCTTTCTTTCTTCCTTTGAGACGCTCTTTAAAACCTACCTCTTTGACCAAGCTTTTGATCACCTGTCTTAATATCTCCTTATATGGCTGTGGCAAATTTTCATTGTATCATAGTAAGGAGAAGGCCATTCAGCCCATCGTGCCTTTGCTGGCTCTTTGAAAGAGCTATCCAATTTGTCCCAATCCCCTGCTCATAGAATCATAGAATCATTGAAAATAGGAGCAAGAGTGGGCCATTCGGCCCTTTGGGCCTACTCCGCCATTCAAAATGATCATTGCATACCCTGTTCCCGCTTTTTCCCCATATCCCTTGATCCCTTTAGCATTAAGAAATATATCTATCTCCTTCTTGAATATATTTAATGACTTGGCCTCCACTGCCTTCTGTGGTAGAGAATTCCACAGGTTCACCACCCTCTGAGTGAAGACATTTCTCATCTCGGTTCCAAATGGCATACTCCATATCCTGAGACTGTGACCCCTGGTTATGGATTCCCCATCCATCTGGAACATCCTCCCTGCATCTAGTCTGTCTAGTCCTGTTAGAATTGTATATGTTTCGATGAGATCACCTCTCATTCTTCTAAACTCTAGTGAATATAGGCCTAGTCGACCCAATCTCTCCTCGTACGTCAGTCCTGCCATCCCAGGAATCAGTCTGGTAAACCTTCGTTGCACTCCCTCCATGGCAAGGACATCCTTCCTCAGATAAGGAGACAAAAACTGCACACAATACTCCAGATGTGGTCTCACCAAGGCCCTGTACAACTGCAGTAAGACATCCCTGCTCCTGTACTCAAATCCTCTTGCAATGAAGGCCAACATACCATTCACCTTCCTGCTGCACCTGAATGCTCACTTTCAGCGACTGGTGTACAAGGACACCCAGGTCTCATTGTACCTCCCCTTTTCCCAATCTATCACCATTCAGATAATAATCTGTCTTTCTGTTTTTACAACCAAAGTGGATAATCTCACATTTATCCACGTTATACTGCATCTGCCATATTCTTGCCCATTCACCCATCTTGTCTAAATCACATTGGAGCCTCTTTGCATCCTCCTCACAGCTCACATTCCACCCCAGCTTTGTATCGTCTGAAAACTTGGAAATGTTACATTCAGTTCCCTCATCCAAATCATTGGTATATATTGTGAATAGCTGGGGCCCAAGCACTGATCCCTGCGGTACCCCACTAGTCACTGTCTGCCACCCGGAAAAAGACCCGTTTATTCCTACTCTCTGTTTCCTGTCTGTCAACCAATTCTCAATCCATGCCAGTATATTCCCCCCACTCCCATGTGCTTTAATTTTGCACACTAACCTCTCGTGTGGGACTTTATCAAAAGCCTTCTGAAAATCTGAAAATCTATTCCACTAGTTTCCTCCTCAAAAAACTCCAGTAGATTTGTTAAGCATGATTTCCCTTTCATAAACCTATGCTTACTTTGTCCAATCCCGTTAATGCCTTCCAAGTGTTCTGTTATCACATCCTTTATAATAGACTCTAGCATTTTCCCCACTACTGATGTTAGGCTAACTGGTCTGTAATTCCCTGTTTTTTCTCTCCTTTTTTTAAATTGTGAGGTTACATTTGCCACCCTCCAATCTGTAGGAACTGTTCCAGAGTCGATAGAATTTTGGAAGATGATCACCAATGCATCCACTATTTCCAGGGCCACTTCCTTTAGTTCTCTGGGATGTAGATTATCAGGCCCTGGGGATTTGTCAGCCTTTAGCCCCATTAATTTCCCTAGCACTATTTTTGTTTTACTAATACTGGTTTCCTTCAGTTCCTCCCGCTCACTAGACCCTTGGTTCCCTAACATTTCTGGGAGGTTATTTGTGTCCTCCTTTGTGAAGACAGAACCAAAGTATGTGTGGGACTTGGTGTGGGATAGGAGATGAGCAACAGCGATTTGGATGAGCTGAAATTCAAGGGTGGAGGATGAGAGACTTGTTAGGAGAGCATTGGAATAGTTGAGTCTGAAGGTGACAAAGGCATCATTGAGCATTTCAGTAGGGGTGGAGGTGGGCAATTTTACGGAGGTGGAAGTAGGGTGTCTTTGTGATGTGGCCGGGGAGGAGGATGAAATTGGTGGCAGGGGTACGCAGTTTATGGCAGGGGGCAAAGGCAATGGCTTTGGTCTTCCCAGTGGTTAAATAGAGGAAATTGCAGCACATCCAAGACTGGATTTTGTCAAACAGTCTGATCAATGCAGAGACAGTGGGAGGTTTGAAAGAAGTGGTGGAGAGGTCATCAGAGTACATTTGGAAGTTGACCCAAGGGTCAGCAGATGATGTCTTCAAGCAGCAGCGTGTAGATGAGAAAGAGAAGGGGACCAAGGAAAGATCCTTTGGGGATTCCAGAGGTAACAGTGTGCAGCGGGAAAAGAACCCATTGCTGGAGATGCTCTGGCTATGATTGACTAGGTAAGAGTAGAATCACTGAGCTAAACAACATAGGAGAGGTGTTGGAGGAGGATGGTGTGGTTCACCGTGTCAGATGCTGCAGAAAAATCGAGGAGGATGAAGAGGGATAATGCACCATGGTCAAGGTCACAGTCACAGAGGATGTCATTTGTGACTTTGGTTAGGGCCGTTTCAGTGCTGTGACAAGGGAGAAAACCTAACTGAATAGAATCAAACAGGAAATTGCACGAGAGTTAGGCACAGATTTGGGAGGTGACAACACATTCAAGGCCTTTGGAGAGTTAAATGGAGATTGGAGATGGGGCAGTACTTTGTTACATTGTAGCCCCAACTCTCCGACTTGCAATCCTTGTATGCTCAGTTCCCTGCTGGGGGTGCAGTCGTGGAACTGCCCCTTAGGATTTAGGTATCCTCCGTAACTTCAAGTTAACCTCAACTGAGTCAAAGTAGCTTCAATTGAGTTCGGCTATTCTTGGTTGAACTGGAATATTGAACTGGCATCCTCAAGTCACGTTAAGATGACCTTAATCAATGCAAAATAATGTACTGTAATCCTTAAGTCTTGTGCAACAGATACGCTTATTTCTTTGTGATTGATTGCCCAAAGTAACCAAGATCTGAAAATTACAACTCAGTTATTAAAGGCATTTCTGATGTCAGGAGATATACTTTGTGATGTATTTCAAGCAGAAGATGTTATCCTGAGTATACAACACTGCAGGGCCATCATAATAATACTAAACAAGTCATCAGAGTTACCTACAGTTACAGTTACAAAACAACCATGTTCCAAGAGTCAATATATGTACGTGGGGTGGGACAGCATATGACAATGTTATCAAAACTGTATATTTTGAATATTTCCATATTGAAATAAATGATTTTGATATTGGTTTATTAACTTATTAAAATAACTTCTAAGGTCAACCCCCCCAAAAAATTAAAATATATTTATAATATTTAATGTTCCTCAAATGAACAGGTTTAGCTTTAGAAATGACTTTGGTGATATTAGCTCGCAAATGCTTAGTTGCCTTATATGGCATTCATATATCCACTATTTTTGTTAGCGTCGCCAACCCTTCAGGGTTGTCCTGGCGTCCCCAGCAATTAAAGATTAATCTCCTGGACACTGCTGTGAGCAATCCAGGAGAAAAATCATAGGGGCATTTTTTCAAAATTGTCCGATTTTTTTCATTTTCTTTGAATACTTTTGTTTATCAGTTATTAAAAATATTGAAGATGGGAAAAAAGGCTGTTTGACTGAGCAAGGCTACTGGAGGTGGGGGATCATGTGATGAATCCTCCAGGAATACATCCAGCCAGAGTTGGCAACCTTAATTTTAGTGGAGGTGTTAATCCATTTAAATGAAATGAGTTAACTCCTGCATTAAAGCAGCAGAGGAAGGAATGCCATACAAAGATGCTAAGCGTGGATGTGCTAATATCACCAACAGTAATTTCTAGGCTATAGAGACTGTGTGACTGTCGGAGTACGGTTTGAGCCACATGCAGTCAAGTATCACATCAGGCCCTGCGCCGCCTGGGCTTACGTAGGAATGGGAACTGAGCTAACTAAGTTCAGGAGAATAATAACTGTCTGATGAGCTAAGATAAGGATAGGGTTGACCCAGTCATGCTGACTGAGCCCATTCACCATCACTGCTGATAAACAGGACAGATGGATGAGGTAGTTACAGGGTCAGAACATGTTGAGATAAAAGTTGCCACATCTTGGTGACTAAACTATTGTCAAAGAAATGTGTAGAATGAGACAACCAAAGGATATAAAAGGAAGGCTGAGGCCACTTAAGAGTTAGAATAGTTCTCGGGATGGTCGGTGGTCCACAGCCTACGGAGGCCAAGCCTGATCAGGTTGGGTTGGCGGGAAAACCAAGTTGTATAAGTTCTTACTATATAACCATAATAGTTATTGTGCTATGGTGTCTGTGTAATAAACTTATGTTCAACAACACACTCGTGCCTGAACTGCGAGGAATCATTTGTCTAAAGTCATAGATTCCTTACAGTGATAGAGGGATGTGTAACACTAGTAGGAAGAATTGCTAACTAAATGCAGAGACTTCAGGGTTGGAATGCCAGCCCAGGCCAAGACAATGAAGATTTTCTCTTACCAATGGTTCTTCTAAGCTAAATTATAATTCTAGCAGTTTTTCGCTCTTCTAGTCTGCTAGAATAAATAGCATGAAACTGAATTATTTGTCTGTCATATTGAAACTAATACATCACATATTGCTTTATATTGCATCACAATGTACTCTTATCTACATTATTTTGCCATATCAAATATATGCTGTATTATTTGACTGTTTTCAAGTGAGTCATCAAGTTATTTGTTTCCTCAGATATGTTATAGAATCATTGAATCATAGACTCTTACAACACAGAAGGAGGCCATTCGACCCATCAGCTTGTGCCGGCTCTTTGAAAGAGCTGTCCAATTTAGTCCTACACCCCAGCTTTTTCCCCATAACCTTATAAATTAGTCCTCTTCAAGTATATGTCCAATTGCCTTTTGAAAATTCCTATGGAATCTGCTTCCACCACCCTTTCAAGTGGTGTATTCCAGATCTTAACAACCCTCTGTGTGAAAACATTTCTCCTCATTTCCCTTCTAGTTCTTTTACCAATTATTTAAAATCTATGACCTCTGGTTATCGACCCACTTTCCAAAGGAAACAGTTTCTCCCTATTTGCTCTATCAAAACCCCTCATAATTTTGAATACCTCTATTAGGTCTCCCCTTAACCGTCTCTGCTCTAAGGTGAACAATCCCAGCTTCTCCAATCCCTCCACATAACTGAAGTACCTCATCCTGCTAAACCTCCTCTGTATCCTCTCCAAGGCCTTGACATCCTTCATAAAGAGTGGTGCCCAGAATTGCATACAATACTCCAGCTGACGCCTAATCAGTGATTTGTAAAGGTTTAGCATGACTTCCTTGCTTTTGTACTCAATGCGCCTATTTGCAAAGCCAAGTATCCCATACATTTTCTTAATCGCCTTAACAACTTGCCCTACTGCCTTCAAAGATTTGTGAATATGCACTCCCAGGTCCCTCTGCTCTTGCACCCCCCTCAAAATAGTATCATTTAGATTATACTGCCTCTCCCAAAGTGCATCACTTCACACTTATCTGCATTAAATTGCATCTGCCATGCGTCTGCCTATTTCACCAGTCTGTCTATGTCCTCCTGAAGTCTGCTACTATCCTGCTCACTGTTTACTATGTTACCAAGTTTTGTATCATCTGCAAACTTCAAAATTGTATTCGTTATACCAAAGTCCAGGTCATTTATATATAACAAGAAAAGCAATGGTCCTAATATTGGTCCCTGGGGGACCCCACTGCATACTTCTCTCCAGTCAGAAAAACATCCATTCACCACTACTCTCTGCCTCCTATCCCTTCGTGAATTATGTACCCAAGTTACCATCATCCCCTTAATACCATGTGCTTCTATTTTCCGAATAAGTCTGTTATGTGGTACTTTATCAAATGCCTTTTGAAAGTCCATATATACAACATGTTCTAAACCACCTTCATCAACCCTCTCTGTTACTTCATCAAAGAACTCAATCAGGTTTTATTATCGCATGGTTGTAGATTTGAACCCACATCATTGTACTTTTGAATCTTTATCATTTTATGTCACTGTTAACTCTGCATGAAAGCTACACAGGTTCAAGCAATAAGGATAATATGCTTCACATTGAGGTCCTGAAATCAATTGCCACCAGTTCACATCTTTAACTCACTCTTATGAAAAACTGGCTAATCAAATTTCTTTTTTCTATGTCAAATAGTTTAATTAAAATCTAATTTTTACCCTTTGCATAAAAAACAATGTGATGTGAATTGTTTTTTTATTGCACGCCAATTTTTCAGAACTGTTTAACGAGAGATAGAAAAAGCAGATTCTACTGCCTTATCACACATTTTTTTTGGTATTAAATTATATGTGGGACTTTTATTTACAACTGACAAGAAGTCTGAACACTTTGGTACTATGGCTTGGAGTTTCCCGTATGGACGCAACTCGGAAATTGGACAAAAAATTATGCCCGTTCTCATGACCATTCTGCGGATGTCAAGTTCCGCTCAAATTTCATGCCAATCTCGTTAGCATATACCCAAACGTAAAATAGGCGTAAATCAGAGCTGCTGGGATGCTTCACCACGGTGGCTGCAGTGGAGGTCGAGGTTGGGGGTGGGATGCCGGTGGGGGTGGGGGGTAGGTGGGGGGAGAGTCCAAATCCAGGTGAGTACCTGTCGGCTTACGACCTCTCAATGATCCGGAACAGGAGCCCAGCCTTCCCCTACCCATATCCTCCACGGGGTATCTCAGCACTGCCAAAGGCAACCATTCTAACCCTCTGCTTTTTCTTCCCATGGGTCAATCAAGACACCGAAGGCAGTGGTGGAGGAGGGGGACGAGGAGGATGAGGCAAGGGTGGGGGAGCAACTTCCGGCAGAGTTGGAGAATTTTTAGTTTCTAGAATCGTCTGTAAATTGGCTTTCTGCAGTAAAAGGATGAGAATGGCTTCAATGCTTCCTGGAGCAGTTGATTTGCGGGTGCTTCAGGTGGCTGAAAATCTGGTCAGAATTTGAAGAGAGCCTCTGAACAAGTGCAACTGCAGGAAACTCGCATCTGTAACTTGGGGATGGGGTCAGTATCATGGGTGGATATGCATTCAGGGAGGGATCGACAGACACTCGTAAAAGTTCGAAGAGACTTGGGAGTATTGTACTTACGCGAATAACTCATTTGTGCCTAAAATACGCGATCTCTTAGGCTGCGGATTTGCTTTGTGTCCTGATTGCGCATATCTCTGGGCGCAAATACGCAGGAAATTCCAGGCCTCCATTTCTTTTAAATGAGTTTAAGTCTCTAGATAGTAGAAACTATATAAGTTATACAATATGATGTACCACAGATGACAGTGTGACATTTGAGCTGTAAACAAATGAACAAACTGGTCTCACTGCAAATATGCATCCAAGAAAATTTCATTAACAGGAAGGAATACAGACAGTCTAGACAGAAAATGCTTTTGCATTTTTAATTTCCATTGACTTAACAGAAATATTTACAGTGTTCATTTTAGTAGAATTAGATGTACAAACAAACTCTCCATGCAAAAAGCAGAATTATCTAACACGAAACTGGAAAAGAACAGCTGACCCCAAGTGTACTATTTTCCTCTGCATTCCCACACTTTATCATTCTCTGTCAGTCACTCTCTCGCTCTCTCTCTGTCTCACAAGAGCATAGGAAATCAAGGAATTAGAAAGGGTCATTTAGTCTTTTAAGCCTATTCTTTCCACAGACCATGTACAACCTGTTCGAGCATGGATTGTATGTAATCTGTTTGCCCTGCTTCTGCAAAGGTAAATCAAGTAACACTCCAGAACATGTACATCATACAACATCTTTTATCAATTGCAGTTACATCCCAGCAAGCCACTGCATGTGGTATTGTTTCTATTATCTAGGGCTAAAGTTATACCTACTTTTCACACCTAGCAAAATTATCAACAGCATTCATGATTCACTCAAAGAGACTCCTTGTACAGCATCCAAGTGGGTGTCAAAGGAAACTCTCCTGACTCTGCTTTGACATTAGCTGAAGACTCCTACCTCGATCCATGTCAGGACTCTCTCTGAATGAATTCCAGTCCCTGAGACCCAGCCCCTATCTCAAGATCCCCACCCCACAGCCTCAGCCATGGTGCAGTCCAGCCTCAGGCTTGTTCCCAGTCTTTTTCATATTCTAGGTACCACTCTGTACATTGCTTCCCTTGCCACATTTCTAAGATGCAGCAGAATAGATAATTTGGAAAAGTTACAACTATTAGTGTAACAACATGAAGCGAATGTTAAAGCACATGAGAAGGGTTCATAATCAAAAACAAAATAATGGATGACATTTTTACTCATATTTGATCCCAACTTATTTTAATAAAGTTATTATGAACTTTTTAATGAAAAAACTGTAATTTTTGGTTTCTACAAATACCAGACCAAGACCTGTAATGATGTCACAGATTTTCTGAACCACATTTTTCCAAACTCTGTCTTTGGAAGTTAGGCATGTTATATGAATAAGTAAATAATGTTTCCTTCCTAAAGAGTAGAACATTTGTTGTTTGTCCAAACCTTTAATATAGCATCTTATCATTGGGTTCTATTAAGGAAGTGTAATTTCTGAATTTGTTGTCTTACAAGAAAACAGCTTTTAAAGAAAGAACTCATATTTATATACTATCTTCTTGCATCCTAATGACACCCCAAGATGCTTTGCAGCCAATGGATGATGGGAAGTCACTGTTGTTATTTATGCAAAAAGTTAAAAATGTTAATGAAAGCAGTAACCTGAGCTGTTCTAAACTGTTCCCCTCACCCACTATGATAGATAATAAGAATCATGATTGGAGCCAATCATTTTTACTGTTCAGCTCCAAAGTATTTTTCTACAAATGGCCAGTCTTTTTACTGCACTAAAAACAGAGAATGCGGGGAATGCACAACAGGTCAGTCAGAACCTGGAAGAAAGAGATAGATTAACATTTCAAGTGGGTCTGTTTATCAGAATTGGCATTGTCAGTCTAGTGAACTCCATAGGAAGGGTTTTACCTTAATTATTAACCTTGTTTTCTCTTTCAGATGCTCACTAACATGCTCTGCCTTTCCAACATTAGCAGCTTTGTTATTTTTATCTCCCCTTTTACTGCAGTGATTGGAGCTGAGAATTTTTGATTTCTGCTTCAGTATTACATGTAACTTGTTTCTTATGCTTTATACCCCATATGAGTGGAGCCTTATTTCTCAATGAAACCATGGCTGGAATCTATTGGAAGCCATTATCTTATTGTGCAGTCATTGGATGATTTTACTCAATATCAGCTACAGTGCTCTTGTCATTCTTGTCTTGTCTGAATCATAAAGAAAGGAGAAGGGGTCAAAGTTCTGCATGAGTTTGCAGGGTGATCTCAACTTTCAACAGAAGAGAAACTCAGTTCCAGGGATTTCATTACACTGATTGTGGAATGCTCCCAAAGACAACAAGAGTTTCAATGGGAGTGACTCAATTTGTCCTACTTCAGATCTCATTCTGCAAAATGGCTGGCACGGTGATGCATGTCTTTAAATACCTTTATCTTCATTGGTTGATGTAGAACTCTTTCAATAAAGGTTTCTGCACTCCCTCAAATACAACATTCCTCTCCAGATTGATTAATTCAATCAGTGTCCACCAGAACCCGAGTGTAATTGAACTGGACCCCCAAAGGAACTTTGGTCAAACTGCAAGGCAGGTAGACAAGATGACATGTCAGTGAGATGCAAGTTCAAATTTAATCCTTAGCAATAGATCCAAACTGAAGTTGATTCTCTGTCCACAGGAGGCATTCTCTTCCATGGAATGGTAAGCTCTTTCTAATGACCCAGCTGAATGCTCCAGAACTAACTGTACACATGACTGCTAGTTTTTCTCTGGTTGGGACATCAAATCAAACTGCATGCCGCATGCAATGAAAACTTTCACTAGCTCTTAAAGCAGTGATCATATAAGGCACAAGTTGACTGTCCCGACACACAGCACCTTACCGCAGAAGAAAAAATGCCTGCTGGTCACAAATGACATCCCAGGAGAGACAAAAACTCAAGCTGATTTATCATTGTGTACAGTGTGTCTTAGAACTGTCACTGGGCCATTGCAAAGAGCATCCCACCTGAACAAAACTGGAACTCACCTACCTTGCTCCGTGGAGGGAGTGCTCCCTTGCTGATGTCCCTTTTAATTTGACAGCTCAAATTCAGTTTAGACCTGTAGGTTAGGACTACATTTTTCCTAAACCCTGTTGCTACATTGCCTTATCCAGAAACTGGGACAAACTTCAGACTGTATTAAATTACTACCCACATGCTCTGTGCTGTAAAAGGGGAGAGAAATCCAGTGAGGAAGTTGAATCACGCTGTGTATTCTGTGCCTTGCAGCTGCTTTCAAGCTGACAATGTGAAGTGTGTGTTTTTGCTCGTGATTAAAATAGTGCAGAAAATAAATATATGTTTCCATGGTGTATTTTAATGGGGAACAGCTGCAAATTCAGTACAACACTGAATTAGTAGCTGCCATGTGGACAGACCCTGACTCAGAGTGGCATCATTGCCTTCTAAAGCAAGAGAGTGAGCCTGGGCCCTTGTAGTGCACTATTGGACATAAAGTGGCTCTCACACATAAGTATGAAAATGCTTGTGTGATTGTATAAACTTTTGACCTGACTTGTCTGTGGTCATAATGAACGACAAAAGTGGAAAAGAGATTTTTTTAAAAAGCCAAATTAAAAGTAAGTCTACAAACTCCAGATAGCAGATTTACATCAGTTTTTCATGATAATTACAGAAAGCGATGCTGTGACTTCTTTTGGTGTTTGAAGCAAAATACCAATATCCGTTTGTAAGCTTAGATGCTCCAATACATTTTGGTACACATGGGGCCTTTAACACATGGCAGTATTCTTGTCTAAATCAGTGAACTCCATTAGTCAAATTAAAATGGCCATAAATTGTAAATCAGCTGCATCAGTTAGATTAAAAGAAGCGTTTTATTGGACTGTTTCCTCAGCAGTGGGTGTGAATAAGGCTTAAAGCAGGCCTGTTCCGTCCCAGATCACATCCTGCTGTAGCTTTTTTCTGATACTGATTATTTCTTCTCCATAAGTGCCTTCAAGGCTTAGAGGAGGTCATGTTTTTCCATAGCACCTTTCAGGGATACACTTGGGGCTGTCTAGCATCTAGCATTTGTGCATTCAAACATGACCGGATGACTTCACAATACCCACCAGATTTAAAGGGAACGAACATGTAAATTGGAACTGTATGTGTTGGGGAGTGAGCGTCAATTTTTTTTTCTTTTTTTCCTAAGTTTCTCCCCTTCTCTTCTGAAGGCATGTTTTCATACTAGGGTATGATTGGGTGCCAGCGGTCTTCCAGAACCTTACCTAAGTGCCCATTCTTTTTATATAAGTTCAGACAATGGGCTTGGCTCAGTGGGTAACATTTTTGCCTCTGTGTCAGAAGGTTGTGGGTTCAAGCCCCACTCCAGACACTTGAGCACATAATCTAGGCTGACACTCCAGTGCAGTAGTGAGGGAGTGCTGCATTGTCAGAGGTACCATCTTTCGGATGAGATGTCAAACTAGGGCCCTGCCTGCCTCTCGGGTGGACATAAAAGATTTCATGACACTATTCGAAACAGAGGAAGGAAGTTCTCTCTGGTGTCCTGGTCAATATTTATCCCTCAAACAACACTGACGAGAACACAGATTATCTGGTCATTATCTCATTGCTGTTTATGGGACCTTGCTGTGTGCAAATTGGCTGCTGCGTTTCCTATATTACAACAGTGACGACACTTCAAAAATACTTAATTGGCTGTAAAGCGGTTTAGGACATTATGAAAGGCGCTATATAAATACAAGTTTTTTTTTCAGCAGGCTGTTTGATCATGAAAGAAATGTTTGTATTTATGTATCACTCAATTATGTGAAAACGTCTCATAATCAGCAACATAAATATCTAAAACTGATTTTCAATTATACAAGACTTTGGATAACATATTTCATACAATGAGTTACATTTGAAGTGCAGTGATTGTCCTACAAACAGCAATGAGATGGCTGACCAGTTAACCTGTAATTTTTTTGGTGGTTGAGGGTGAAATGTTGCCAGGTCACGGGTGAACTGCCTGCTTCTTTTTGAATTGCACCACAAGGTCTTTAGTATCCACTTAAATGAACAGGACCTTGCTTTAGCATCTCATCCAATAGCTGGGTATAAAATGGAAGACAGGAGACAGTCAGACCTCGCGAAAGGACAAATTCCCTTTTGACCAGGAATCAGTTAAGATGAAGGTACTTTGATCTATATGTAAATTGAATTGTATACTTTAAGGCGTATAACCATTGATGTGTGCTTGAGTCACAGACAATTTGCAATTAACTTCTGATCAGCATTCTAATACTTCATTACTTCACTGGCTGTAAAGTGCTTTGGGATAACCTGAGGTCGTGAAAGGCGCTATATAAATGCATGTTCTTTCTTCCTTTCTTTCATGCAATCATTTCCTTAGCATTGATCATTGATCACTATTGGTTGACAGTATGTAAGAAGGATATACGGCATGGAAATTTTCAGTGGGTAACAGCAGGCACAATGAGCATTTAAGGCTCATATATTCTATATGTAACATTGCATCCCAAATGTTAGGTTTCAAGACTATAAGTGTAGTACAAAGTAACTGTAAAGAGACAGTTTTCTGAAAAAGGTATATTAATTCCTTGTGGTCTGATTCCAGTGGTCTGATTTCATATAAACATTGTGCTGCTTAGTATTTTGCCTGTGTAATTTTGCTTTTGAGAATCAATTCTTTTAATTGTAAATTGATCTGGACAGTAGCATTGTGTGCATTTAAGTGGTCACATGTAGTGACATTTTCCAAATTGACAGTAGTTGGAGTGGACACCGTGTATGTTCTCCATGAAGAAATTTACTATGATTAAGGTCAATTGTTAGAACACGACTATGTTAACTCAGTGCAGCAGAGAATAAAATGAATGCTTCAATTCAGAAGAGAGTTGATGTGCTTACATAAACTGTCATCAAGCACACAAAGAAAGGAGTGTTGGAGAAAGTCCAAACTGTAACAGACACATCGAACGATACATCACTTCCTCAATATTGCACTGGAATGATAGCTTACATCCTGCACATTCAAGTCTGTGGAAGGCATCACCGCCAAGCTGAGTCTTCTCAACTTACATCTATACACACATGCTTTCCAGCAACAGCAAAAAGTGGGGAGAACCCTGACAGATTTTACTGCCCCCTAGCTGAGGGGTGCTGAAGCCAGGTGTAACACCACTGAGATCAGCTAACTCAGTTCAGATCGCCCATTGAATCTGAGTCCTTATTGGTCTGTATAGCTTAGTACCATACAGAGTTTAACTTAACCATTAGAGATGTTTGATAATAGTTTTTTGCCTTGTTGCAGAGCTTGGAAATCACAGGCAGCCGCACGGTTTTTGAAAACTACTGCATCCCCATTGTGCCTACTATTTCGAAATTGCAATATTCTTCACACAGGAAGTTCCTGTTTCAACCACTTCCTGTGGTAGTCAGGAAGACTTGCTGTAATTATTTCTCCATATCTGTATTAATGCACTTGATTAATGCAATCATATGTGGAAAAAGATCAGCGTTCCAAAAAAAAGTCAATCAAGAATTTCCTGTCAGTGTTGCATCATCAATCTTCAAAAAGAATGAAAACTACAGATGGCACAGTACACACACACATATGGCCTCTGTGTATCGCCTGATATTGGTAAGAGTAGAAAGATGGATGAAAAGCAGTCAAAATTAGTCATAAGGCTAAACAACTTTTTCATTTGACCCAGTTAAAAAAGAGGTTCAACTTATCTTTAACTATCATTTCCCTTTTTAATCATTTCAGCATTACAATAACATTTCCTGTACAAATTTTAATATTTTTTTCAGCAGTTTATTTAAAGAATGTCATAAAAAATGTACTTCTGTTGCTGTTACAATTTCACAAGAAATATACCTGCCTTTGTAAGCTTATATGATATTAAGTATGTTGGTTTTGGAGGGTGCGTTTACTTTTGCTTCAGAAGAAAACAGTTTACTTCACATTGAGACTAAAGTTGTAGTGTAAATCTGGAGTCATAGGCCAACCTGACTTTAGAGAAGTGGTTTGAGACCCCTGGGAGATTGAGGATGGGGAGGGGGGGTCCGCAAGAGGGGAGGTAGTTTCACACTGCTTCAGCTTAACACCACATGCAGTGTGACCCTTGGACCCCCTAAACACTTTCTAAACCTACCTGCACTTAATTCAAATGTTTAGATGGTGTGGACGTTGCTGTCTGCACTCTCTAAGCATTTAGATTTTAACCACTGGAAGAGGAGCTGCATGCGTGTGCAGAGCTCTCTTCTGGGGAGAAGAATTGGAGTTTCAGCCAGATCGTGTAAAGGGGGCACTGCCCACTGGAGCCAACACTGCAGTTACTGGTCCAAGCAAAAAGGAGTGCAATCCAGTATCACAGTTTCTGACATCACTACACAGTTACGCGGCACTGCAGTGAACTGTAGCTCCATAGTTAATCTGTTTATGATACCATGAGGCTAGTTTCAAATTCCAACTGTATTACCATACAGATAACACATTGACAATGAATAACAGTTTCTTGCTTTGTGCCAATGTTCCATTAAAGTGCAATCTGTAGCTCTCAAGTGCCTAGAAAACTGTGTAAAATTATTACTTTGGGGTTCAATAAAATATATAGCAGGTGTATTGCTGTATGTATCCAATGCTAGAGGATTTGCCATTGTTATCATTTCTTTAAGGCCGCCCTAATATTGATTCACTCTCTTGTGAAATTCATAACATCGGTAATGTACAGACATCTGCACAGCGAATAAGTGCCAATTTCCACACATAGCTCAATAATATGAAACTTTTTTAAAGTTAAGGACCACATTCAGAAATTAAAGTATTTCTCTGATCTTTGACATTTTTACCAGAAAAGTTTTTTTAAATATATATAATGAAAAGTACACATTTGAAAAGATAATTCAAAATAGTGAAATAAAATTTACCAGTGATATGCAAATGCAGAATTTACAACTTATATCACTAAATTTTGTTTCATTGTTAATTCTTTATGAATAATGTGGAGATGCCGGTGATGGACTGGGGTTGACAATTGTAAACAATTTTACAACACCAAGTTATAGTCCAACAATTTTTATTTGAAATCTACAAGCTTTCGGAGGCTTCCTCCTTCCTCAGGTAAATGTGTAACCATTGATAAAGTGGCTTCACATTTGTGAGTAAATCATACAGTGATGTCTTTTCTTCGCAGCAATAGTAAGTCCTGAGTGTTTCCACCGTTGGACCAGTTTCCTGTATGATATTAAAATTGTGCTATATGAGCAAAATACACAATTTCATTAGCTCGTTTTCAATTCGTTGTGGCGTAGCTTAGTTAAGTTTGGTGTTATTTTGCATTTTTTGTTTTGTAATTCTAATTTAAACGTAATTATTTTGAAAGGTTCAACACAAAATATCTAGCATCATAAAATATGTTTCAGGATAATATTGATTATCGGTTGTATTAGCCCTTATGATGTGTATATTCTATTGATAATCAAAAGGTTTCACAATTATCCACTAAGGGATGCAATTTTAGGTATCACTGGTACAAACTGTCACAAAGGATGGATTTGAAAATAATAGCACGGTGGCGATTACATGAGACAATCGGTAAGAATAATTAATAATCAATAGTGCTGTAAGATATGCGAATAATTACCACGTGCCGTTTATTAAATGCCGGTAGCTATTTCCAGATCGGATGATCCGATTCTTGCGGTCTTGGTAGCATGGGGCCAATCTACGGCTCCATTAACGTCAGGGTAGGCGATTCTCACCGCCTCTGTGGAGGGAGAGGCTCGACATGTTTTCCAAAGTATTGTCACTTTTTTCCAATGATATTGTTTGACACCGAGTCCATGATTTTAAACAAACGTTTACCGTGACCACGTTCATTTTACTTTTTCTTTCGTGTTTTTGTTTACACTCCAACTGGCAGTGAATTTGTTGCTCAGAGCTGTCAATAGAAGATAATTTCTTTAGTGTCGGTGCGGATCACAAGAATGCTTCAGTAACCCCTCACATCACAAAAATAAAGCGATATTAAAATATTTCACGGCCGCCAGAAATGCTAATCATATCAATTATTTATTATGTTCATAACATGGTTTAAAATGTAGACAAAAATTAACAACCACCAATGAACCACCTTTATTATTATTTACAGTGAACACAATCACCGAGATAATCAACAACTTGTGTTATTCATAGTATTCTAGGAAATATAAAAATAATTGAATACTATAACAAACAGTGTTTTCAAATAACCTAAAATGATGCGGGCTGTAGGCATCGTCTGACAGCCCGGTCTCCTCCCAGATATTCCCGTGCTGCTCCTCTCGGTGTCCGAACCGACCGGGAACTTTCTGTATGAACTATCAGGAAACATGGGACTAATGATTCTTGAATGCTGTAAATAAAAGCGCAATTCTGAAGACAATCGTGATAATAATTGAGTGACGAACTATCACTATTCCTGTTGCATAATCAGCGACGTGAGAAATCTGATTTAATAAAATAAAGATGAATTGTGTTTTTTTTAAAAACTAAATATGACTTAAACCTGAACTCCATGTTGTTTACGAGCCCGGTCCACATTCGAAGGCTTGGTTACGGGTTAACTATCTGACGAGCGGATACAAACACTGCAAGTAGCAATAATAAACGAACAGCAATTGTTATCGTTCATGAGGGCTTTTAGAGGTTAAAATTTAGTTGATTTATGAGGAAATAATCAGGTCGCGGTTCCCCAAATTTAGTTGCATTTTTGTTGCAGCTTGTTTGACAGTAGTTTGGTTTAAAATAATTATTTTCACGTCCGTTCAAATCGTTAGAACTGGGAGGGGGGACATGAACACTGCCTTTTAGGGTGACTGGCGGTAAATGTTTATTTAAATAAAGGCCGGGAAGAAAAAAGAGCGCGGTGGGTTTTGCTGTCTAATGTGATCCCATTCACAACAATTCGTACAATGACAATGAAAGTGTAAAATGTTATAATAAATTGACAAATTAAATAAATCATTCGAAGTTCGGGTATGATTGAATACAAATTTTGGTTGATTTTAAAGCTTTAAATAGAAGTCTCTTCAGGTACATTCTTCCACCAATGTGAAAGCCTTTGGACAAATTTCACCTAAAAGCCTCCTATTGTAAAATCTTGCGTTATTTATATAAACACACACACACATATATATAAACGCACACAAACCAGAAACTGGCATTGGTATATATAATTTCGGCTGGACTAGGAAACGCTTTATACTCAAAACATACAGCGACATATACATGCTGTTGCAACTAATTTTTTTCTATGTCTTAACTACTGTATTTGTTTTGCAATCTTTGAAAATCTGGGATGTTTTGCTGAAAATGTACTGCATCCCAAGAGCTGATTGAAGATGGTATAACATTATTTTTGTTACATTGTATAGACTAGCAATGGTGTAGCAAGATTTCCACCAAAACATCTCCAGAATATTTTGCCACATCACCGTCAACCGACATGAGGTAAGAAAAGTTCACCAAAAACATTCCAGAAAATCTCAAGACTGCGCCTGAATGGATAGAAAAGCAGGTTCGGCAGAAAAGTGAGTTTAGCACATCGGCTCTGGTGTGCAATCCACAAGCAGTAGATGGTGACGAAAATATCGCAAAAGGCATTCCAATGGCTCAGAAAGATTAAAAACAAAGAAATTGCCGGACCATAATTGTATATCCATTTATCAATTCGTTTAATAATTGAGGTCAACATCAAGTATTGAACACATATTTCGTTACAGTGACTATTTCTATTTAGGATTCCACTGGTCACATATCCTCCGCTGCCGCTGTCAACAGTGTAGTGTGAGATAAAACAAACATTAAAGTGACGGTAACGCAAACCGCAGCCACACGCCATTAATGTGCTGCGTGCAACTAGTATCCAATGAAAAAATTATTTTCATATTCATTTGTTTCTGTTTGCGAAAAAAATAATAAGCACTCATATAAGGGGAAAACAGTGGGAAGGAAGGCGGTTAAAAGGACAGTGATCAGAGTTGTATTTATCGAAAAATATTAGATAGTGCAGTGAAATGTCTAATCTCAACAAAGGTGCCTACTTGGCCTGTAATGCCAACTCGACTCTACTGGTGTTTGCCATTCTCCGGTTACAATGCACTGAATAAATGATCGTATTACTCACTAATGGGCAGTTTCTAAATTAATTAAAATTCTGTTGCCCCGCGTTAAAAAAAAAGTTTCAAAGCTTTTCAGTTGTACCGATTTCTATAATTGTAATAAAATCGAAATAATTGTTTTTGATATTAATAATGCGTCGGCGAAGAATCTAAAGGAAAACTTCCGTTTCCTGTCAGTGCAGAGAAAAGACTAGTGTCTGAACAGAGGATGGATGAGATACCTCGATGCCAACAGCAGATGGCACAATATACATTAACCCCAGCTTCATTCAGGGCAAACAAAAACTCAACAATTGCATCAGAGTTCGCTACTTTTATTGGATTTTCAAAGCTCGCTAGTTTTGTCAGAATGTTGTTGGATTGTTTTGTTTAATTTAGGGAATTTAATTTAATGTAGAGATAAGTACAACATAATGAAGTAACATTAAGTAATAAATTCGCACCTTATTTAATCGCTTCTATGAAGATTAGGTTTCCCTGATAGCCATGCTAAATGCTATGAATATGTTACTTCGCCTATATTGCAAATTAAGGGATGATCGTTGATTCTATTCATTTTTTGAAAGTTCTACTTCATTATGCTGGCCACTAGTAATTTACAAAGTTCCACTTGTACAGATGTGGTAGGAAACATGTTTTGATCCGAGCGACACAGTACTGAAGGGGTTAATTACACTGAAGAGCATTTCTGGGGATTCTGTGGACTGGAGTTATCATTTCAAATGGAAAGGGAATTCATAGAATAATACTGAACCGTATCATTTTCACAGCGCACCTTTAAGCACAGAGCGTTGATCGGTATAAAATTGATGGGTATTTATTGCGGTTTAACCTGCAAAACAATTGTTTGTGGTTGTTTTGTTTAAAGTTTATATGTGGCGGTTTGACAACGTTTTAGACGGTGCCAATATAGATTTAGATTCAACAGGATAATTAATTTACTGTTAACTCACTAGTGAACCCCCCACCCCCCAAATCATCTCTCTATCCCTCTCAAAGCAATAGTTACTTTATTAGAACTAATTATATCACTTCTGGGCTGTACACAGATAAACACGAAGCACGAGGTTGAAAAGTATTTATTAATTGGGGAAATATTATTATACCGAGTTACAATAACCACTCAGGACAAGATACGGCCACAGTTCCGGACAGATCATCTCAAAGTTAGCGCTTTATTTTTTCTGAAGCGTGAGCCCTCCTTAAAAACCTGCATTTTCTTACTGAGTTAAGGAGAGGTTTCTTTGGACGTGACCAGGACAAAAGTTTTTGCAGTTTAGTTTGCCGCCTTCCCTCGAGAAAAGAAGACCAAACAAGAGTCGAATTTTTTTAACAAAAGCCATCCGTATGAACTGAAATTCGGTATTTAGAAGCTTCGAGGGTCTGGAGATACTCGATCCGTTTTGTTTTACTCTATTAAGACTGATGCTAAGTTTCTCCTTTGCACAAATTGGGGACATTTGTACATTTGCGGGTACATTTTAATTGAATGCAATGTTTGCATAAAATGATCTCAGGCTGTCAGGCTGACCTTCGGATTACAGCCTGTCACGAATCTCACTGCTATCATAATGTATTCAAACTGATACCTACCACGATCAACGGGAGTTTGGTCAAAGTCCGAATGATGAACGAGTGGCACATACGAGGATGGATGAGTTAAATGCAATGCATCTCATGCATTGCGATTCATTCGGTAACTGAACATAAAGCTTTAATTTTCAAGGAGAACACTGCACGAGCAACACGAGGACTTCAGCCTTAACAAACTCTCAGTAGTTTAGTCCACAGAATATTGTTCGTACTATGTTACTCTGCATCTTGTGGGGAGGGGGAGGGAAGTTGGACTTAACTCAGACAACAATCCATACTGATCTACCGGCTCGGGTTGTTATTTTCATATATTTTTTTCCTATATAGAAGCAATTAAAATATTAACTTTTCCATTCTCTACAAAATTAGCTGCATATTTCTGCAGATCAATTTATTGTCCGGCATTAGAATCTGAATGTTACAATATAGAGTGTATAGCGAGCATGGAGAGTATAGATAGTATGCCGAGTATATAAGAGAGTATGTATAGAATACACGGAGTATATAGAGTATATGCAGAATACATATCCTGATAAACTGTAGATGATCTAGTAAATGGGCAATGCTGGAGAAAGGTGTTTGGGAATTATTTACATTCATATATCGGGCTCCGAATTGCCCAACAAATAGGAAAATAAATCTGTGAGTGTTCAGACACTGGCTTGATGCTGAAACTCAGCAACAGATCTCTATCGTGGAAGATATAATCTGGGTTATTCCTTATTCTGGGTTCTTTTTGTTGGTTTGTTGCTGGTGTTTTCACGGAGTGCCGCAATCCGGACCTGACAGGGGCGTGGTCGCCACAGGGGTGTTTACGTTGCTTTGAAGTCTTGGGAAGGTGAGCAGGTCGGTGCCAAACTATGAAGGACTTTCCAATTCGCCGGGGCTGGCGGATAACAGGAGCCAAGAGGTGCGGAGAGGGCGAAGGAACGAAAAGATCGTGGCTGGAGAGAGAGCGAGGATAAAATTCTGACAGCTGGACTTGTTCATTTTCGGTATTTCACTCTTATCGATAGCCTTGATCCAATTCATTTAATTAGCGCCAGCAAATGGGCCTTCAGTCTTATCTAATGCTTCCAATCTACTTTCAATTATATAGCTGACCACTGACGTCTGGCAGAGGAGGTAGGGGAAGTACTGTGCAGGAAATTGCATAGAAAACAGAAAGAAAATTCTAAGGGAAAAGGAGTGTACAGTAGCAAAAGACAGAATTTTTTTTTAACGAATTAAATAAAGCAAAACAAAAACTATCCAGGTCAACAGAAATTTATATTTCACATTTTGAAAAAAAAATTCTTGAGTTTTTTTAACTTAAGGCCATCTAAGCTGCGTGTTGACGTGTATTTAAAATGTTCTTTTTATAATTCAAGATAAATGGGAAATTTATATGTGTTTGTGGGTAATTTATTGAAATAAATAAACGTCAATGGACTCCCTTCTGGAACAACTTTATTGGAAACGATCGATATTTTGGTATAAAAAACTGTCCTCAAAATTGACTTAATCTATAATGTATATAACAGAAAGTGATATATAAAGGTAATTGCTCCGATAGAGCATATGGAAACCTCAAAACAGGTAAAACATTAAGAAATGGGTGGGGAGTCGGTGAAGAGGGGTCGCCAATTTAAAATGATCATTACCAGAGTGAGGAGAGAGGTTAGGAGAAATTTCCTTTTGGCAGAGATTTGATGGAGCATGGGTATACTTTGCCACAGGAAATGACTGTGGCAAAGACCTCGTCTTTTTAAGAGAAAATTGTGTAAATATTTGAAGCCGAGGAATATACAGGGTAATTGGAAGTGAGGTTAGTTTGGGAATAATTTAGCAAGGAGCCAACACAGACACCATGATCGTATGGCCTCCTTCTGTGATGTAAAGTTCTCTGGCTTTGTGCAAGACAACTGGAAAATGTGTGCCAACACATTAAGACGTTTCTACCGTTATCAAATTATCGGACATTGACTAACACCCTAAATTAAATTCCAATATACCTGTCTTGTGTAACGGTAACATTACTCTGGATCCAGCTGAAAAACTTTAAATAGTAAATGATGGGAATGCCTTGAAATAAAACCAATCGAAATATTTCCTACAACTTGCAGTTATGTTAAGCTGTGTCATAGATGGGATAGAGTGAGATTTATAAATATCTGAGCGAGTATCAAAACGGTTTTCTTTTGTCCCCCTCTAGGTCCAGATTTTGTCCTTGTCGTTTCTTTGGTTCAAACAACTCACTGCGGTCTCGGCACTTTGAAAATCAACGTATCGGCTCGGCGAACAAATGTTTGTCTCGTTACCGGTTTTACTTTAAGTCATTACACACATATATTATTTTTTTTAAAATGTAAACTCGTTTCCCATCCTAGGAAACACGCAAACGCCAGCGTATGCTGATTTTATTTTTTAAAAAATATCAGATTCCTGGGCTTCAATTTATAATTTACCAGAGGATATTTTTTTCTTAATCACTTTGACTTATTTCCCTATTAACCTTCTAACCACTGGCATTTATTGCTTCTCGTATTAGGACTTGTTGACATATTTTGAAACATTATGTTATTTTATCAAGATGTCCCGCTACGCATCTGTCTATGATTTAACCACTATCCGCAATATATTTGCCACTCACTCTATATACGTCTACAGTTACAAATCGGCCTACTGGCACCGGTGGTGTGTTGAAATATTGGCTAGACAGGTTACTTGTTACTGTTTGAAATCCTTCTTAATACTTACCTGTGTGTTAGTTTACCGCAGTGCCAGCTATTTGACAACGCCTAAAGCCATCATCCTGCGGATAATCTGTATAGATCACTGATTCTCATTTTAGACAACACCTACAATTCCTTCCTGTTAACCACTGAAGGAATTATAATTCCTGCTTTCTATTACCCGGTTGAAAATCTGTTCTTAATATTGGGTTTATTTGAGGCTTTGCTTAAATCTGATATTTTTGTTTACATATATATATATATATATATAAAGTCCGTGTCCGGCAGTTTATGATCTGAATCGACTCCTGTCGAGGGCACAGACTGAAAGGGGGATAAGAGTAAAGCTTCCTTGAACTGTTAAAACCGCGATGGCACACTCCGAGAACGGCCAATGTTGGAGCAGAAACCTGTTGACTCGATGCCCAGGGCTACGTCCCATATTCGGACAAAAAAGAAAATGTTAATTAGGTCGGTGCTCCCATAGGCCCAGTAGGACATCGCTGCCAGTTGATAGGGCGCTGCCCGTGTGATTGGCAGGTCCCCCGCCTCCTGCCGCCTGTAACTGACACGCGTGGAGCTAGACGGATGAAGTATGTCCACCGCTCTCCTGCTTGTAAGTGCTGACAGATCAAGGCAACAAAATTCAATTACCAGCCCTAATTGCGCTCATAGAGTCCACCCGCGGCGTCCCCAGTCCATGTCAGTCCATCTGGCCCATTGGACGAGACGGAGCACCCTTCTCTCTCTCTCTACCACTCTCTAAACCCCATAACTTTTTTTTCCCAGGAATAATCTGCACACTGGATTCCGTCTGGGAGTTTGGAAAAAACTTAACTTCTTTATAAAAAAAAATCTTGTGTATCGCACACACGGGCGCGCACACACACACACACACACACAAACACAGCCCGACGTGGAATGGCTGAGAAAAGGAGATCGCCGTCTACCATGAGTTTGAAAGCTCATGCCTTTTCCGTGGAAGCACTGATCGGGGCGGAAAAGAAAATGAAACTGGACGAACGCAATGAGAATGGTGTTGAGATGAAAGATATAACCAGCCAGACTGAGAACGTGTCGAGTAGCGACAGGAACTCCGAAGACGAAAGAAACTGTGGCACTAACTATAGCGAGAGATCGGGTGAGTTCAGAATCTTTAGTTAGCACCCTCCACTGTTGTTGTTTACCTAGTAACTTATTGGAAAAGATGAAATCCACCCGGTTACAGACGGAATGCTACTTTGCTTAATGCTTAACCAAACAAAAACTCGTTTTCTACTTTTGCAACCATCGGTTTCAGATTATAAAATTTGTGACGCTCAGCTTCCGTTAGTTGCTGGTAAATAAACAAAATGCGTTGACATTTTAAGCTTCTATGGATCTAGTAGAAATTGTACATGCAATTAAAATATTTACTAGTTTTTAAAAATATAATTAAAGTTTCACTTAATCATTTTATTTTGCATCTAAATATATAATCTCACGCTACAATCGCGGTGCTTTCATGTGTTTTTTTTCCTTGATGCTTCAGTTCTTAACGGGGACGATGTTTTGAAGTCCCCTTCCCCTCCAATCGTTAGTAAGGCCTATGTACCGTCCAAGTCCGGCACCTCTCGGGAGGATATTCACGTCGAACTTCAAGGTGCTGATCTGTGGAAAAGGTTTCACGATATTGGCACTGAGATGATCATAACGAAAGCAGGAAGGTCAGTCTGACAGCGTGTGCGTGCGTGTCCCGAAATACCATCGAGTCAAGGTGCACTTGTTTTCTGTGTTAGTTACAAGTTAGGCATACATGCTGGTGTATTCATTATACAAGATATGTTTTAAATTCGAGGTGTTTGGCGCTAACCTCCTTGTGTCACAGCTCTATTACGTTATTTTAACGAACCACATTTCGCTTGGCTCCGCATGGCCTGATATTATACTGATATTGCATGATATTGCACTGAAGATTAATGTTATTTTCTATATATATCAAGAAACACACATTTCAGATTGGTTTGTGATTAAACCCACATGCGTCCGCTTGTAAATGTTTTAAAAGAGTTTAATTGTGGATTCGTATGGGCAGACTGCAACTTAGTAGCAGAAGAACATTTTTTAGAAGCTTTTCTGTTACTCTTTCCAAGGAGCTCGGTTCATGATTTTCATAATTATCCAGCAAAGACCGAGTGGCTGTCCGGTATTTTTAATTGTAAACAATTTTACAACACCAAGTTATAGTCCAGCAATTTTATTTTAAATTCACAAGCTTTCGGAGATTTTCTCCTTCCTCAGGCAAATGTTTCAAGATCTTGAAACATTTGCCTGAGGAAGGAGAAAATCTCCGAAAGCTTGTGAATTTAAAATAAAATTGCTGGACTATAACTTGGTGTTGTAAAATTGTTTACAATTGTCAACCCCAGTCCATCACCGGCATCTCCACATCATGACTACCATCGGTATTTTTAAAGGAGAAGCGTACTATGTTTTGGGACTGTTCGCTCCAGTAAAGTTGGATCCTTCTCCCTGACTGTTTATAATGGCGGGCGATGGCTTTGCTGTAAAATACTTTATTCACCTCCAATAATTCTTCTGCTACAGCGTCTTGTTGTATAGATGGATCTGGCAGTCTTAACTGTTGCCATGTACAATATTTTTGATTTTTTTTTTCGTTCTCAAAGCTGTTATGTTTATTTTTCTTTATTTTTCTATGTTAGGAGAATGTTTCCAGCTATGCGAGTGAAGATCACAGGTCTGGATCCCCACCAGCAATATTATATCGTCATGGACATTGTACCAGTGGATAATAAGCGTTACAGGTAACGAGCCTGGAGCACAGTGAGCTGTTTAGGACTGTGAAGAAGCGATGGGCTCTGTCTATTGGAACTCATGTATTTATGTGTTTGGCGATAAAGGGAGCCGTCAGCCAAATAAAGTAAGACGCCCGACCTTGTAAAGACAAGGGTTTTAAGTATTTACTAACCGAACTGTGTAGAATTGTAGGTATGCAGGGTCAGGGAGTCTGGGTTAAAAGACAAACAGTTGAACTGATATAAATAGACAGCTGAATAGAACAGTTGGGTCTTAGTCTGGGAGAATTAGGAGGGGTCGAATGGCCATTTCTCGTCG
Organism: Heptranchias perlo; assembly: GCF_035084215.1. Taxonomy (NCBI): domain Eukaryota; kingdom Metazoa; phylum Chordata; class Chondrichthyes; order Hexanchiformes; family Hexanchidae; genus Heptranchias; species Heptranchias perlo. Next base: position 102,471,185 of record NC_090329.1, on the reverse strand, counting down.
TGTTCTTATTAACCATCGGTATTAATCAAAACAAATAATATGTGGGAAAGGAGACATTGCCCGAATTCTCAAAGTTAATAGTTGGCCATTTCCCTCTTTTATCCAGGTCATTGTGTGACGCCCACGATCTCTGCATCTGTGGGTACTCCGCCCTCCAACACTTTATAACTCCGAACAGTCGTGTGTAACAACCGACAGTCCAGAACCACACAGTAATGTCTATCTCGCCAACAATGCTCCAACATTAAGATATATCCCTCTTAGTGATTTCTCCCAGGAATAGTGTACATCTCTCAACAGTAGTGCACATCACTTATAGTCCACGATTCCAACTGTAGCGTATCTGGCATAGTCCAAATCTGCTAATAGTAAACGTAACCACCGACATTTTATATGTGCAATCATTGGTATACAATACATCTCCCAAAGAACACATTTTCCAGTAGCTATGCATATATCGCTTCTATAGCTCCAAGCAGAACCGTATATCTGTGCAAAAGTTCATATCTCCCATCAGTTATGCTCAAGCTCTCTCATTGTTTGCATCTCTCAGCAGTAATGCATGTCCTCTTAACAATCCTCTTCTATATCTTAAACTAAGCCCATGTAAATTGATTCGCAAAGTTTAATTCATTATAACACTAGACCCCTATGTGAGCAGCCTATACAGTTTTGAAGCCATTTGTAACCATGAGACTTTTGGACATGTCCCTTTTCGGGTAGTCTGGAAGAACTTTCTTTCCCCAATGCTGGTGAGTGGACTTCTCGAGCTTCCAGACGATTTCATGTTGATTTTAATCAGAAAAATTGATATTGTAAAGTCAAAAAAATGATTTTACATAGGAAAGGTGTCTGGAGATCATCGGCTTTTAAAAAAAATGGTTAAGCAGTGTTGCCGTTTGTGAAGGAGCTCAGCTTGTTCCTGTTCTCCCTCTGCTGCAGGTATGTGTATCACAGCTCCAAGTGGATGGTGGCTGGAAATGCGGATTCTCCAGTCCCTCCTCGGGTTTACATCCATCCAGACTCTCCAGCCTCGGGAGACACCTGGATGCGACAGGTCATCAGCTTCGACAAGCTCAAACTCACCAACAACGAGCTGGACGACCAGGGACATGTGAGTACCATGTGCCCATTCTCCGCGTCCGTCATTCACCCCTTCCATTCATGTAACTGCGGGAGAGATCTGCTTGCGCGCAGGTCACTTCAAACCCATCAGGAGTTAATTGTATGACTATTCTTTTAAAATGAATGCAAATTAGTGCAAATGTCTCCTTGCATTTTTTTTATCGCCAGTAAACGAGTCTAGCACACCGTTTGTGCTGTGTCCCTGACGCCTCTTCTCGGCTGAGTTTGTTTAAAAATACCTCAAACTTTATGAGATGGCCACAGATTAGGTAACATGTTTATTTAGGTAAAGTTCATTAAATGGACAACGGGACTTCATTTTTTTAAAAAGGCAAATGCCTGTTTAGGATCGATCATTGGGCGTTTTCAGTGATATTTAATATTCAAAGATTAAGGGCAAATGAGCGCCAAGTACAAATAAGAAGCATGTTAAGGAATATTGGAATTTTAAGAATTTAATCTGACACATGGACAATGAAAGTTCACCGTAACAACTAAATAAAGGAATATTATTCCTTACACGACGGTTATGTAAATTATATAATGGTTGTAGAATTAATGCTAACTTTTTACATAAATTAACAGTTATCATTAACTTATTATTATACAAATGGGCGACTGACCTGAAAATTCGGAAGATTTTATATTCTTGCTCTAACCTTTTTGTAAAACTTTATTAAAATCCAAAGAGGTAGTAACAATAAATTCAGGTTTGGATTTTTTTTGCAAGTCAGATCCATATTAATATAGTGCCCCGATTAGTCGGAGATCATGACCCACCTTTGTGTTTTTGAATGGCTGAAGCTGTCAGCCGGGGCGAGATAGTGCTGCGGTATTCAGAACTGAGGGATCAGATGGAGAAGACAGAATGCGTCACTGTGGTACCGTCAGGAGCTGGGTGTGGGATAAACAGTCAATTAAAAGAACATCTAAATATAAATAAATTGTATTCCTGAATGCTGGTTACTGGGCTTCTGATTTTAATCCAAAAAAATGAAATTGTTAAAAGAAATAATCAGATTGTTATTATTATTCTAGAATTTGGGCATTGATGGCATGGCCGTCATTTATTGCTAATCCCTAGTTTCCATGAGTGGGCTTTCTTCTTGAACCGCTGCAGTCCTTTGTAGCGGTTTGATTTAACTGAGTGGCTTGCTAGGCCACTTCACAGGGTAGTTAAGAATCAACCACATGTATGCCAGACTGGGTAAGGCCGGCAGGGGTCCCCCCCCCCTCACCCCCAAAAGGACATTAGTTGGGTTGTTACAATTGCTAACCAGCTTTTTAATTTCCTAATTAAAACAAAACTGAATTCAAATTCTCAAACCACCAAGGTGGGGCTTGAACTCACGTCCTGTGGGCTATTGGCCCTTGCCTCAGGATTACAGATCCTGGTATGATTTGCATCAACGCAGATCTTATTTAAGGGACAGATCTTATTTAAGGTATTTTAAATGTTACAGTTTTCGTTATGGTTATATGCGAGCTTTCAAATCCAGGAGAATCTGCAAAAGAGCGTCCTCATGCCAAACAGAATTCCGATCCAAATATATCATTCAAAACGCGCATTCAGTCCATTATAGTTCCAATCGAAGCAAGAAACTCTTTAATGCCGACTCTTTACGCGTTTACCTGGATTCAACTGTATTTTTGTTCCATATATCTTTATACACAAAAGGCTGTTTGCTTTCCTGTCATGTGGGTTTCCTCCACCGCAGAGAGTTACTGTACAAATGTGATTGATAAAACATTTCCGCTTGATCTACAGCTGTTTAGTTGAGGCCGGCTGGGCGATAGTGTTCCATCTTGTCCAGTAATAAATATCTTTAACATGTAGCGCTTTGTAACCGGCAGCTGAAGCAGTGAGCTGACTACAGCCACTACTGTTAGCTAGGCCTTCTTTATTGTTTCCATTCAGTATTTGGTTGCAGTTCTGTAGAAGATTAACAAAACGTTCACAATTAATTGTTTGAAAAGTGAAACCTAAAATTGGGAGATAAATCATTTAATTCTTGAGAGAAAGCTTTGACAAGGGACCGCCTTTGAACTGGGTCTAGAAACACAGCGGTCGCACAAATTAAAATACAAAAATGTAATATATATATATAACTATTGAAAATGCAAAACGAGCGCATTGCAACGTAATAACTGAGTATTGCTGTGCAGTAGTTATTTAAACACACACACACACACACACAACCTGGGTGTCTGCCTGTACAGGCTGCATTTCAAAACGATGGAAATACCATTCTGGGCTTATAACAACCCATCGCTATCAGCTTGATGTCTCACAATATGTACATTGCCAGCATTATAGAACGGAAACCGTAACATTAATCTATAACAGGAAGAAATAGTTACACCGAATTTTCTACAAAAGGCACATTGCTTATTTATGGGGTTTAAGAAAAACACACTGGAGGAGATTTGCTCTGTGCGCTGTATTTAACGAAATCGTGAAACCGAAACGAGCAATCCCCCGCTCTTAAATTGTGGGACTAGTCAACTTAATCCCGTTTGTGATATTTGCCCAGTGAATTACGAAACATGCAACGTTGAGAATAAAACAAATGGGTCTTGTGCGAGGTTCGATCTTAAGATAACCATCTCGATTGTTTGTTTGTTGCTGGAACAGATTATTTTGCATTCGATGCACAAATACCAGCCCCGAGTGCATGTCATTCGCAAGGAGTGCGGAGAGGAACTGTCTCCGGTCAAACCCATCCCGGGAGGAGACGGGGTGAAACACTTCTCCTTCCCGGAGACCGTCTTCACAACAGTGACCGCCTACCAGAACCAGCAGGTAGGGACCGCGATCGCCTTAGTCCCCCCGATCTCGCCGACAGCGATCGGCCGCTCTCTTTCGGCACTAAGTCCACAGCCGGTCGCTCGAAATGTTCCCCGATTCTCTCTGATCCATCTTCGCTACATTTCACTTGCTTGAGCGCACCTCGCATTCAATGAAAAAATAGCAAGCGACGAATCTTTATCGAGCGGTCGTGTATATGGTGTCTATACTTTCGCTATCAAATCGGATATTACACTCATTTTTAAATTCTTGTTGATAAATATTACTGATAACATTGCAATTACTGAACCATTTTGCTAGGTTTTATTTAAAGGACTATTTCATTTTTAAAGGAGTTTCATATTAAACTGTTTCTTTTTAAAAAATTGTTACTGTTTCTGGTAAGTAAACTTTGGTAACAGTGAGAATCAGTGCTCAGCTCTCCAGACACTGGACCTTACATATCTGTGGCATGAATAGAACAACAGCGTCATATAAACAGGGTGCAGTCTTAATCCAATAGCCTGAAAACTGCGGTTCTCTAATGGCGATTCCAATTCTGCCTCAGATCACTAGACTGAAGATCGACAGAAATCCGTTTGCAAAAGGATTCCGGGATTCAGGACGCAACAGGTAAACTATTTAATTTTCTATAGCAAAGATTTCTTTAAAACCTCAAGGCCGACATTGTAAATCACGGTTCCAGCAACGACCGAAAATTAAAGCCTTCTCCGCGTTGAAATAAACTTTCAAACCAATCTCGCACTTCCCACGCCTTACTTAAAACGAAATAATTGGACCTAGCACCAAAAACACCCTCCCGGGGGCAAGGGAAAGGAGGCAGATGCAGAGATTAATGCTGCATTTTTTTCAGTTGGACCCCTGTATTGCCCATAAAGTTTAAACGCAGAAAGGGGCATACACTGGCCTCTTAGAAAATACAGGAAAAGACAACTTTATCTGCTAAACAAACTCGGCTATTTGATAGCGCAAGCGGGGCAAGTGATAAAATAGGAAAAGTTCAAGGCATCTTGTGTAAATTATCGCCTTAGCAACATCTCTCCGGGAGGCGACTTTTATCTCGACACTAACTAGAACCCAAAAGCTCCTATTACTGGGGAAAACTAAGCCTGATTTTTGAGCCCAAGTCTACCTAATAAATATTTTATTATAGCTTCCTGCAAAATGCCTATGATCCCCCTATAAAGTCAGTGTGAAAGCTATTATATGCGAACAAAATGTTGGCAAGCAAACATCAAGCACAACTCTACGTTCTTCATTACCTGGTCGTCATGAACATTTAACTACTGTGGGCTATTTAGTCAAACGTGGGGCAATTGTGTTGATTTAAATTCTTTGTCATATTTGGTATCGCCTTCCGCAGAAAGCTAGAAAATAAATTTTGACGACAGATGCTGCACTTGTACGGCAACATTGCACCAATGAATGTAGCCGACTGCATGTCTGCCAGTTCGAGTGTCTGAGTGTACATGTATCTGAATCTGTTTGTCTTTCTGTGTGGGCAGTGCACGCAGCTACACGCACGGATGTGTATGAGTACATTTATGCAGCCCGTTGCAAGCTAAGTGGGAATCGCTAAGACTGGCTGCTGGGAAGACCCGTTTCTAGATTTCCAGGCCAGCGGTTGTAGAGTGTTGGAAGGTATACGTTTGGCTTGCAGCATGCCTTGTCGCTTTGGGAACCTTGCATTATTAGCACAATCTAAAAGCACCTGCAATATTGGTCTGTGTATTGAGGTTGGTTTCAGTAAACAGGACATTTGTACTTTCAGTAAATTTGCAGCATAACAGTTTTATTTCTGCGTGCCTTCGTACAGGGGTCTCCTGTATTCCTTAAATTAGAGAGGTGGTCAATTAAAGAGAATGTATTATTTTTGGGTAAAACACTGTCACTCACACACTATACAGTGCAGACCATTTCCCATCAGATCAATCACTTGCAGCTCTGCGTTTTCAGAGAATCCAGATAAAACAATATTAAATACTCAAATTATTATTTTTGTAATTATAGCAAACTAAAAAAAAATTGCTAATTTATTGTACTCCTGTCCCAAGCCAACACCACTTATGAGAGTAACCTGGCACCTGTAAAAGGTCATCTTATTCCTCCCACAAATACCCTATTCTTTATTCTTTAAAACTGTACTTCTCCCGATATCTAGTCTCTTTCACGGTGCACATGCACTTGCCTGTGCATGGTGCACCATCCGTATTCCTAATCCATACACTATATTTGACAGGGAAGGCACAACAATGTAAATCAGACACTTCTACATATTTCAGATCTGTACAATTCATTAATAGTGTGTATATTTTAAGATATTTTTCTAAATTAGACCTTGCTGAATGAATTTCCTCGCTGTCCTCTGCCAAACCATCCACTACTCTTGGATCATCCTGGAAATAAAGGTCTTTTTTCTATTACCAACTGCCTCCTTAAATCCGTCTCCCCCATCCCCTCCATCCTTAACTCTAACAATTACAAGGTGCTCATGGATTTCTTCATCATCAAGATGAAAACCATTCATTCAGCTGCTTCCGCGGCTTCCCACTCCTCCTTGCCCACCAAGTGAAACCTCCCCCAGTCTTTCTTCTATATTAACCCTGAACTTCATCTATTTCTAGTTTCTCTTCTAATCCTCCCATACCCTCACTAAACTAATCTCATCCATGAAACCAATCTCTTATTCCTTTGTTTCCATTCCACTAAAGTCCTGACCACCCAAGTTTCCTTCCTGGCCCCCATGAGGGATTCCACCACTCCCAAAGCGCTGAAACAGCCCTATCCAAAGTCACAAATGACATTTTCTATGACTGTGTATTATCCCTTTTTGTGCTTTTCAACTTCTCTGCAGCCTTTGGCAACCTTACTGCTCAAACACCTTTCCTCCGCTGTCCAGCTCAGTGGGACTGCTCTCATTTGGTTCCATTCTTACCTATCTGATTGTAGCCAGAGCATCTCTTACTTCTTTTCCTATCTTCAGACTGTCACCTTGGGAATCCCCCAAGGGTTCAATCCTGGTCCTTCCCACTTTCTCATCTACATGCTGTTGACATCATCCACAGACACGGAGTCAACATCCACATGTATGCTAATGGCACCCACCTCTACCTCTCTGCCACCTCCCTTCACCCCTCTGCTGCCTCTGCATTAACAGACTGCTTGTCCAACATTCAGTCTTGGAAGAACCGTAATTTCTTCCAGCTAGACATTGGAAAGACCGAAGCCACTTGAATATGAATGCAAGTCACACGTTAATTCTTAGTGAACAGGAGTCCAGGTCTCAGTCTTTTTGTAGATTGCCACATACTATCTAGCTGAAATTATAATTAGTTGGTTTGCAATGTGATGTTTTGTGTAATGAATTAAACTGAAGAGAATGTTTACCTATTTGAACCAATATTGAATGCATTACTAGTGAATACTGTGTTAGTTTCAACAATAATGGAAGAGATGGAGTTTACATTTGTTTTAGCACTCAAGTGAAGAAATACCAATGGAAATATTTTTTAAAATGTATTTCTACACTGGGTATCCTAGGGACAAACTGACATTACAAAGGAAATTCAACTGATATTCTTGGGTTACGTAAATATTAAACTACAGACTTACACTCATTTTTTTCTGTTGAAAACCTATACATGAGGTTATCTTGTGGTTGGTGACATTTCTTTTGTCCTGTCAGCCTCACTGGAGATATTTTTCATATTCCATGACTGGCCTCGACATATACTTTATTTATCAATGTGACACCGCTTATGTTAGTGAAACTTTGATCAGCCAAGGCAGAATAGGACCTTCTTTTTGAAATCCAGCATTGTGACTGAACAGTTTCCTTGTGAAACAATAGGGCAGTCATTCACACTGTGATGTTTAAACCATTCCTCTAACACTGCAACAAGGGCTCCTGGTGGATATGAAATTACCAGCATGAAATGGAAAAAATTAAAAGTGATTCATACTCATTTCAGCTTTGGAAAAAAAAATCCAAGTTACTCTGTTCCACTCTATTATTTAGACAGACAGATATGGTACCCCAAAGGCTGGATTGCATCCACACATTAGAAGGAAACATAAAATTATTTAATTCAGTGACTTCATTCAAAATTAAGCCTAGTTGGGTGAAATAGTAATAATATGTTCAAAAACACATAAATATTAGCAACATGTTAACATGGAATGAGGTTACATTTCTAGATTAAAGATTATTCCAGTCACAGACTGTGGCAAACAAAAACTTTCAAGAATAAAAGATACTTTACCATTATTTTAAAAGAAGTCAGCAAATCAGGAGATAATGAAAAAAGATTGAAACCCCACAGACAAATATTTGGATCTGAGAAACATTTTTGCTGTGAACAGATTTTAAAATGACTTTCCCTCTTAAATACAATTGCCGATGTTACACTAAAACCAGGAAAGAAAATCTCCATGTTTGGAACAATCAGCCCTTTGAGGAGAGCAATTCATTATCCGCACCAAAAATAGAGAATAAAGCAAAGCTTTACTGATTAATTATAGGACTGTCTCTTTGTCTTCTCTTACAGACCACATTTTTCATTAGAAATTTACCAACATTATTTATTTTCTCAGATAACCTGTGCCTATTTTGAAAAGTTGAAAGACATTTGGCATACAAAGAGTTAATGAATAATTTTTATCTTCACTCTACAGTGTCATCACAGATTAACCCGTATCCCACTTAATAAACAGGAATTCTATTTTGTTAGCATCACAAGCTCTGGGCTTTGCACTAAACACATACAACTCCACTCCATAGAACCGACACTGCAATCAGATACTGTAAGATATGGCGTGGGTCAAGATTTTTACTCTATTATTGAATGATTCTTTGTAATATTACTGATGTTCAGATAGTCACAATTTCTATTGCATTTCAAATAATTGAAGAATTGAGATTTCCAATTTGTATATTGAAATATTTATCGACATGCATTTTTATTTATATACATAGTAAATAAATGAAAGAACATGTGATTTATGAAGTGTCATTTTTTTGATTTAGAATGGGTTTAGAGGCTATCGTGGAATCCTATGCATTCTGGAGACCCTCTTTGCGGACCCTCAGCTTTGAAGATATACCTGGGATTCACAAACAAGGTATTGCCATGGCTTATTCTTGCACCATTTTCTCCGTTAGTGATAATGGGCAAAGTGGACAATAAAAAACAATATTCAGAAAAAAATATTTTAACATGGAACACTGGGTTTTATACTAATTGCATCACTGTTATCATAAATAAATCACTAATAACAAAAATGTTCTGTTTGTAGTCAGACTAATATTATAATGCAATGAAATTAGAATATAATGAAAGATTGTTTTCCACTTAACGTATGTCATTTTAACTGTGTTATACTGCCTCTTTTATTCCTGATTTATACCAGTGTCAGTGTGTGCTCAGCAATAAATTGGTAGTATAACATCAAAGTATAACTATTCTTTTAGAATCAGTGTTCCTGTTGAGCTTCCTGTCATAGCCTCAAAAACAAGGATCTGACTGCACGTTCAGATAATCCAAAGTACAATTTAATAGCTGGTGCTACATGATAAACTTCAGTACACCTAGATCTTGGTGCAAGTCCGACACTCTGGTTAGGCACTAGACTTATGCAAGCATCTAAACTGTACACGTATGGCTGGGAGAAGCAAATCACACATACCCACTCTGGTTTTGTGCCAAAGTTGGACCATCACTAAAAACTGACACTGGGAGTTTTGAAAGAATCCAGAGTACAAGGTAAGTTTAACGTGATAAGCAACAAATAATACTACGCTGCACTTAACACTCAGTATTGAGGCATAGCAGAGTTCTGCGTGTGAATATCTTTATTTGGTCATTTTTCACCCTTCTCTTTCCTCCTCTCCTGAAGGCACTGACTCTTGCTGAGGTACAGTTCCACAGGTACTTAAGTGGTCATTCTTCATGTATGAGCCTGGACAGTGAGAGTCAGCATACTCTTTGTCCAAGGAAGGGGCATAACAGCTGGGTTTAGTACACTTTTCACCCAATGTCCACATACTTGCATTAGCAGCAAGGTTCCTGAAAGCTAACTCTAGTAGGAGCCCTGGCTGATTCTCCACTTCCTGAGCCAGGAGTGAAGGGGCCAATTGCAGCGCCCACTGCAGCCACAGATTGGAGATGCACCTGGGACCATCCTGGCCTGTGTGACTCAGTTGCTTACTGAATAAACTCACTGAGCTATTGAGGGAGCAGTTGTAGACCATTTGGGCCTCTGTACCACTGCTCGTTGGCATTGTGGATTGGCACTCCATTGTGTTACATCAGTCTTAAAATGAAAAGGTTCTAAGGAGAACATGAATCATTAGACATGTAACCTGACCATTTACAGGAAACATTTTAACATGGAAAAATTGTTGTAACTTTCATTTGGATGTTACTGAGTCAGCCAATGTAATACACAGAAATGTTGTCATATCAATGACAGATATAGTAAAGTGAATAAAAGACATTTACTACAACAAACTTTGCAAAGAGACTGTGTTTTTCTTAATAGGTGGTACAGTATCCTCGTCTGCCCACCAAAGTCTAGGGAATGGTGCCCCATCACATCTTCTGCCTGGCTCTTCCTGCTCCTCTCCAGCTTTCCACCTGGCACCAAATAGTAGCCAGCTCTGCAACCTGAGCTCAGCAGACTTCACAACCTGCAACCGCACAGGCCTGGCCTTTAACAGATACAGCAGCAGTCTTGCTGAAACCTACAACCGTCTGACCAGCCCTTGCAGTGAAACCTTTGCATCCCAGAGGACCCCCTCCTACATTGGAGTAGCTAACACAGCAAGTGTGAACATGTCAATATCAGGCAATGAAGGCGAGGCATTCAACTGCCATCAGGCTGGCTTGCCAGTGCCGATCTCTGGGATATCATCTCCTCAGCTCCAGTACATCATGCCTTCACCGTCGAATAATGCCTTCGCTGCCAATCAAACCCACCAGGGCTCCTACAGCACTTTCAGATTGCATAGCCCATATGGTTTATATGGATATAATTTCTCCACTTCCCCCAGACTGGCAGCCAGCCCTGAGAAAATAATTTCTTCCCAAGGAGGTTTCCTGGGTTCATCTCCCAGTGGTACCATGACTGATCGACAGATCTTGCCCACCGTGGAGGGGATGCATATGCTTAATAGCAGCCAGCAAAGCATGTTTGACACAAGGCCATTAGGGAGCTTGACAACGTCATCATCTCAGATCCCAGCACATATAGTTTGACAAAATAGCTGAGCTTGAGTGAAAATGTGTGCTCTTACATTATGAAATATTGCTGGAGATTCTCCCATTTATCAACATGTTCGCCGTTATCAAATATGTTATTCAGTTGTGGCACTTGTAGGGTATGGACTGAACATGCTAGAGAGTGGAACATATTTGGACTTTCCACCAAGTTGCAGCGTCTGTTCCTACAGCAGGTATGGTATGTCAGGTGATGTGAGGTTCCAGCTGTAATCCACAAAGAGCTTCAAAGGACACAGTAATTCAGGCCAAGAGCAGTTGAAGTGGGGAAGAAGGCCAAATGTTTTCAAAAATCATTATGATTGACTATGTTTCTTGTATATTGATACAATCTTGAATTTTTCTGGGTTGACAGATAAGTTCACTACATGTGGCAGATAGTGAATGGACTTGGTTACAATGTGAAACTAATCAAGACCTTTGGATACAAATGCCTGACTTACAATGATGACTCTGTTTCAACAGTTAACCACACACAAACCCCCAAACACCTACCTTTGATCCATCTGGTGACTTCTCCTTCCCAGCCTCCAGCTTTCTTCCTTACTCTCCTGAGATTGCTGACACATAGTGGCGTGTGGTTCTACCGACTTTGATAACTTTTCAGTTCTTGGCTAAGTAACCTGTCTTCATGTATGAGCCTAAACGGTGGGTGTTAATTGACCGCCAAAACCATGGGACCACCACACCAAAGGCTGATCCTGCCTGTACCTGATGGCTGCAAAGTGCACTTTCCACAGCAGAGGATCACTGAATAGAGATCAAGGGTACAAACCCTGGATGATTTTCCCTCTTCATAGACTGGAGAACACTGAATCCAATGGTAGTATCCCCGCTGCCACCCTGTTGAGATCAGCAAACTCAGCAAAGGCCAGAGATCGCACCTTCTTGGTCTGTTGTGCTAACATTTATTATTTCCACACAATCGAGCCAGCCCACTTAAAATAACAACAAAGATTTGTCTCCCTCCTCTTCATGATTTTAACATTACATTTTGCTTCAAAAAGGCAGCATGTTTAGCACCGTGTTCTAATATAACATGATAGATGTCACCATGACGACTTATAACTCCAAAACAGAATCACAGTGTTCCAATGCTCTAATTTGTTTAATATGTAATTATTGAAATAACCCCAAAAATTTACAAAGCAAATAAAAAATGCAGGAATATAATAAACATACTTCAGTTTTAATTGGCAGCAAAACAGCAATACATTTATTTAATTTGTTTTCATGATTAGCTGTTGAGTCAGGGTGAAATTGTATAAAATATTAGGGGGTAGAGTTTCCACTCATTTACGCCAGTAATATTAGCGTAATCTGGTCTAAATCAGATGAACCAGCGCAAAAGATTGGGGAATTTTAAACATAAGTGAGTTATGCCCAAAACCATTTACGTTCGTGTTTTCCATGATCTTTTATGCTGGTGCAAGATTCAATTTGTCCCGATCAGGCCCCGCCCACAAAACTGGCCAGGCCCCCAGGTCGAGATTGGGAGTTTCTGCCGATTGTGCTGGTTAGGGAAGGCTCTTCAAATTGCGCTTATTTTCTTAGGTGCACAGGCACTAGTAGGCACGTTTTAAAAGTGTTTTCATACCAAAAAATATTTAATTTACTAAGAAATTGACTAGTGTACACCAATGAAACTAGTAAATGGTTAAGTATAGTTTTTTAAAGTCATTTTCAGTCATTTTAAATCAGGTTACTCACTGGTGGAGGAGTGGACACTTATTAAAAATGCTTATTTTGGTTGATAAACCCATTTTCAGTTGTATTAATAAAACTGCACCAGGTTACCACTCCTAAATACATCAAGGAATACTTTTTAATGTACAGAAAAAAAAGAAATGATTATGTTCTATTACACTGCCCAAGTGTGCTGGTTCAATGAAGATTTTACATTTGTGATAACGCAAATGAATTTTATTGGAAACTTGAACTGTAATCTAACCAGCGCAATTTCAAGCACATTTTTGAGTGCAATTTCCTGATTGTGCCCAAAGCGGAAACTCTAACCCTAGTTCTTTTGTACAATCTGCTATGCTTTCATTCATTGGCTTTGGATAATCATAGTACCAAACCATGATTTAAAAGATAATAATCCCCAAGATTTCTACAGTGATATGGTGACACAAATTAAGGACTGGATATGGTAAAGTCCACATGCATGACCATCCAAAGAGATCTCCCCCACCTGCAGTAACTGGAAGATTAATTTCTCAAATTATGCCCCATTCGAAATATAAAACTTAACTGCATATTTCCAGAAAAACAGCATTTGTCACAAAGTGCTGATGTTTGGGAGTCACCAGTCAAACATACACAAGCAATATTTACGCACAATGTTCTCCCTTGTAGAATGGGATAACCCAATCCACAAATAAGACTACTGTGGATATAAATTCAAAAATGAGAAATGCCTTTCTAAAAGACACACTTCAAAATATATTCACCTGTAAAAAGTGTTACTTATAATTAAATATTGATGTATTTTGTTGAAACTAGGAGAGTGACTGCCTCTCACAAACTGACTATGCCCCCTTTCAGGAAGCTGCTAAAATAAAAGATTTTGAACAAAATTCCAATGTCTTAGTAAATGGTGCCAGTGTGCCTGGAATATATTAATGTTCCTCAGAAATAGAAGCACTTGAAATGACTACAACAAATGATAATCCACAAAGAGTATATCTGCAAAGTATCTCTCGATTGGGAAGATGTTTTTATTCCCAAGTATCTTGGGGTTATATAAGTAATAAAATTAAGATATCTTTCAAGCTGGTTTGACTTGCTATATCTCCTTTGGGAAATCTAAATTCTGATGTCTGAAGCAACTCTGCCAGCTGAAATGTTGCATGATAAGATGGTTAAAAATCAAACGTAAAAGCAATGTGGTTTTCTACTTCGTAACTTGGATAAGATTGTGCTCTTATCCATAGGGAACATTACCAGCATCAAACCACAAGGACAAGTCTTTTCACTCCCTCTTTGAACTGCACCATTCCGTAAGTGCCAAATATTCTTGTTGCCTTTTTGTTACAGTGAGGAAGTTTGTCTAAATTATCAAGCCTTATGTACATGAATAGCCCTGTCAAAATATTGCTAAAACTGTACTTTCAAATTGTTTAAACGTGTAAATATGTAACTATATTACTGCAAAGTTTTACTGGCAATAAAAAAAGTAGACTTTACATAAGCACATGCCGAAAAAGCCTTCATTAAAGTTGTGCATTTCAAAATATTAATTAATAGGTCCAGAGAAATTCCAGTCTCTCTGGGCTAACTGGTTTTGTTTTTTTTCAGCTCATCCACCAAGCTGAAAAAAAGTAAAGATATAGCAAGTAATGTACTGAAAATATCACACCATTACACATTTCATTGTACATGTACATAATAAAGTAATAAAGCTACTGAAATACCAGGAGTATATTTATTACTTTAATATTAACCCTAATGGGGATATTTTCCACATTCTAGAAAAAAATAAGCAATCTTGGTCATATTTAATGGTTGCTAATGAAAACGGAGACTACTCCTGATTTTACTTGTGCAGTTGTGCAATAAAAGTGCAATACAGACACCTGGAGATATGGGCCAATCAGCATTCACCTACATTTCTTTTCTTTTCACGCTTCTCTAAGTGGCTAAATAGTATAAAAGATGGAAAGACATAAATGCAGCTGTGCAGGGAGCAAAACTGATATTTTCCCAAATGGCTGGACGAAATGTACGCCAAGGTCATTTCACAGATCGTGAGTTAACATAGAAACATAGAAAATAGGAGCAAGAGTAGGCCATTCGGTCCTTCGGGCCTGCTCCACCATTCAAAATGATCATGGCTGATTGTCTAACTCTGTACCCTGTTCTTGCTTTTTCCCCATATCCCTTGATCCCTTTAGCATTAAGAAATATATCTATCTCCTTCTTGAATACATCTAATGACTTGACCTCCACTGCCTTCTGTGGTAGAGAATTCCACAGGTTCACCACCCTCTGAGTGAAGAAATTTCTCCTCATCTCAGTTCTAAATGGCATACCCCGTATCCTGATACTGTGACCCCTGGTTCTGGACTCCCCAACCATCGGGAACATCCTCCCTGCATCTAGTCTGTCTAGTCCTGTTAGAATTTTATATGTTTCGATGAGATCACCTCTCATTCTTCTAAACTCTAGTGAATATAGGCCTAGTTGGCCCAATCTCTCTTCATACTTCAGTCCTGCCATCCCAGGAATCAGTCTGGTAAACCTTCGTTGCACTCCCTCCATGGCAAGGACATCCTTCCTCAGATAAGGAGACCAAAACTGCACACAATACTCCAGATGTGGTCTCACCAAGGCCCTGTATAACTGCAGTAAGACATCCCTGCTCCTGTACTCAAATCCTCTTGCAATGAAGGCCAACATACCAATTGCCTTCCTAACTGCTTGCTGCACCTGAATGCTCACTTTCAGCGACTGGTGTACAAGGACACCCAGGTCTCGTTGCACCTCCCTTTTTCCCAATCTATCACCATTCAGGTAATAATCTGCCTTTCTGTTTTTACAACCAAAGTGGATAACCTCACATTTATTCATGTTATACTGCATCTGCCATGTTTTTGCCCACTCACCCAACTTGTCTAAATCACATTGGAGCCTCTTTGCATCCTCCTCACAGCTCACATTCCACCTCAGCTTTGTATCATCTGAAAACTTGGAAATGTTACATTCAGTTCCCTCATCCAAATCATTGATATATATTGTGAATAGCTGGGGCCCAAGCACTGATCCCTGCGGTACCCCACTAGTGACTGCCTGCCACCCGGAAAAAGACCCGTTTATTCCTACTCTCTGTTTCCTGTCTGTCAACCAATTCTCAATCCATGCCAGTATATTCCCCCCAATCCCATGTGCTTTAATATTGCACACTAACCTCTCGTGTGGGACCTTATCAAAAGCCTTCTGAAAATCCAATTACATCTACTGATTCTCCCATAGCTATTCTACTAGTTACATCCTCAAAAAACTCCAGTAGATTTTGTTAAGCATGATTTCCCTTTCATAAACCCATGCTGACTTTGTCCAATCCTGTTAATGCCCTCCAAGTGTTCTGTTATCACATCTTTTATAATAGACTCTAGCATTTTCCCCACTACTGATGTTAGGCTAACTGGTCTGTAATTCCCTGTTTTTTTCTCTCCCTCCTTTTTTAAATAGTGGGGTTACATTTGCCACCCTCCAATCTGTAGGAACTGTTCCAGAGTCGATAGAATTTTGGAAGATGATGTCCAATGCATCCACTATTTCCAGGGCCACTTCCTTTAGTACTCTGGGATGTAGATTACCAGGCCCTGGGGATTTGTCAGCCTTTAGCCCCATTAATTTCTCTAGCACTATTTTTTTGCTAATACTGGTTTCCTTCAGTTCCTCCCTCTCACTAGACCCTTGGTTCCCTAACATTTCTGGGAGGTTATTTGTGTCCTCCTTTGTGAAGACAGAACCAAAGTATTTGTTTAATTGTTCTGCCATTTCTTTGTTCCCCATTATAATTTCCCCCATTTCTGACTGTAAGCTACCTACATTTGTCTTCACTATTGTTGATGGCACCACTGAATTATTTGAAAAGTGGGATTTTTTAGCTTAAAGGCAAGCACCTGTCAGCACAAGCCCCGGTTAACTCCTCAGATATGGAAGGAAGAAGTTCTGTGATTTAAAGGGGAGCACCAAAGTAAGGCCAGAATCTTACAGCGAAATCTGCCCGTCTTAATGTGCACAGGAAGGACACATGGAGATGTAAATATAGAAAGTCCTATTATTTGTGAGTATATGCAGCATGTGGTAGATCCATGTATAGAAATGTCAAAAAAGTTATAGCAAATACCGTAGAAGTATTAGAAAATCACGCTATTGCACATTTCATTGTATACGTCATGATGGCAAAGGCAAGGTTCAATAGGGAAGAAGTCCCAAGCTGAAATAACTCTGTGTTATTGGCTTACAGGCCAAAATGATAAGCAATAAAGAGGCACAGGATGCCATAGATGGGCAGCCAGCATGCAGAGAGATCGCTCACAACCTGTGAACAGGGTTTAATGCCCTTAATAGGGAAGGAGACTTATAGTGTTGGGCCCAAAGAGATTGGACAGGTGAGAAGACCACCTTGCATCTACCTTGATGAACAAAATATGTAACATCAACATGTATGCACACTTCGTGCAAATTATTTAACGGAGATCAAAGTGGAGATGAAAACTAAACTGAAATAATTATTCTGATTAGTACAGCAGTGAGAATAAATATTGTTCCTTCTGCTGATTTAAGGCAACTCGGATTGGGAAGACTGGACACATTTTCTGATTATATCCCCTCCCCTGCACAATTCTGCACATGGGTTTCACCAATGAAAATTAACAACACCTACATACTATTTAATAAGCATTTAACAAGGGTTTCTGAAAAAAAAACGTTATTTGCCTTTCGCTCATTTAATGATCAGAGGACGATAGAGAGCCGCACTGCAAATGGACTTTGGGGTCATTTGAGCTCATTACATGTTTTGCTCATCTCTTCATTCCAAAATACTATTTTATTCCATTTTCAACTGAATGGAAAATAAACTACTAAACTAAACACCTACAACAGAATTTAAACAAAAATGTTTAAAAAGTAAACATACTTGTGCACACTATGTTATATCATTTTCATTCCTCTTCTCGATTCTCTTTCTGTCCTATTTTCACTTTAGCTTGAATTTTACTTTTTTCTAACCTTGTTTTTACTTTTTCTAACTTTAAAATCTTTCAGTTACTCATTTTCTTCTGTTCCCACCAGTCATTTTGGAGGTGAGTGCAACATTACAAAAATTGTCAATTGATTGTCCAAAATCTGGCTTCACGTGTAATTTTCCAGCCAATTAAATGGCACAGAGTTGAAGGTTGTCAGAGTTAAGTCATAGAGGTGACCCTGACAATCGCTGACATATTTCTTTTGCTGTTAAAACCAGGAAGGGCTGAGGCCCCATTGCCCTACTGGAAGAGTAAACTCTCCTGCAGCACAGCAGGGATTAAATATTAACAATGACGGCTGTCCATTCTTGCAGCATGTTGGCCCACTAGCCTATTGTGCTAAAGGGTGCTCAAACACAACTTTTTCAGACTGTCTATTGACACCATTGTGTCAGCCAATGAGTTGGAGGTGAGACGGGACTTACGGCAGACTCACAGCAGACAGTGTATTTTACAGCAACAAAGTCTATTTACTCAGCAAACAGAGTCTGTTTAAACAATGCACTACAGCAAACAGTTTACAGAGTCTATTTAAAAAGAGTGTCTAAAAACTACAGTAAATAGAACTCAGGACCAAAACTGCAGCAATGTCTCCTGATAAAAGCACGGTGATTTCTCCAGTAAAATGCAGTGAGTGGAGGATAGTTGCATAATACAAATAATGTGCGTAAAATCAATCTCAGTCACTTGCAGCAGTGTGGGCTCCAGGCGTGATTGACGGGGGAATTACCCAGTCATCTCAATTCTGGCTAGGAATAATGGTCTCACTATATGCAGCCCAGCTTCTTTCCAGTAATTCTTCACATGGTGAATTCCCAATCAATGCAATTCTCTGGAATGCACGAGAGAGAAAAATGTTGAGTAAATTAGGCCATGATGCATACCATGTGCATTGATCAGCAAAACACAAGGGCGAATCTGGGAGAGTTAAAATAGTCTCAGTAGTGGCATGGAGGAGAAACTTTAAGTGAGGGGGAAATAGCTTACATAATAGAGGGGAAACATACACTTCAATATTGTTTCCATTGATACATTTAGTATAAGTTTATCATGTTAATCTCAAGGTTCTATTAGTTACAATAACAGTACAAAGTATACGCCCTCCTGCTGTGTCCAAGGCCTCTCCCTTCACTAAACCATCAGATGCTACTGCAAATTACTTCAAAAGGTTTAACTGCTTTACACACAGGATGATGAATATGAGCAATTATGAGCCACTCATTATAGACAGATTTTTTGATGGGGCTCTTCAGTAACAGCCCAGAGAGCTATTGCTCAATAACTGTCTGGGCAATCCATTGCTCATATTTTTGATAGTGTGGAAAATTATTGATAGTGTGGAAAATGTAAGGGAGCATTTGGATAGGTATTTGAGGGTGCGACCGTCTGAGAGATATTAGGGTAGCTTTTGGTCTGGGCCTGTTTTAAACTGGCACACCCAAACCGAGAGGCCCGAGGATTGATGGAAATTGGTTCTCAGACCTCATCAGCATACTTGGTGCAAGCTTCCGGCACTGGTCACGCCTGCACAGGCAGCTCGTCCGAGCGAAGAGATCAATGTGGGGTCACTTGCCTCACCAGCAGCAGCCCTCAGGTAAGTCCCGGAGCGGGGGGGTGGGAAACAATCATGACTCCTGTGGAATTGGGGGATTAGTCCCGCTCCTCCTGGTTCCATAGGAATGTTTTAAAAAAATTCACCTACCTGTTGTTGGCGGCTATGGGGGCGAATGAAGAATCCTGAGCGAGGCGGGCCCGACGCCTGCACTACTCATTACAGACAGATTTTTTGATGGGGCTCTTCAACAGATGTTAGACCCCTAATTTACATGTTAGACCCCTCATTTACATACTAAAGGGGCCTGACGTCTGTTTTAGGCTTACACCTGAGACACCTGCAAAAGGCCCCATGTATTTAGCAGTGGGACCAACGCCTATGCAGATTGGGCACAGGATGCCCCACTGCTACATTGGTTATGCTTTGTGCCCACTTTAAGCCCAAAAAACAGGCGCAATGCATACAGTTTCTACCCCATTTGCTTTTGGGACTGGCTAGAAAGATCTCAGTCTTTTCCAGTCATGTAATTTCCTGTGTTGCTAAGAAATGGTATATTATGGAAGCAAATAATCTCTGTGCACATGGGCAGCTCATTTTTTTGGAAGGGACAAATGGGCCAAAATGTGAATTTTCTGTCTATGGAAATTCTGGCCCAACTTGGAATACTTCCAACCAGATTATGTTCAGTACTGAGTACTACTTCACTATAAGGAAAGCTGATGGTTACAGCACCAGGCTGCTTTCCTAAACTTGTGTTTGGTTTTGAAATACCAAATATACATGAGGACTATGGCATCATAAAGCTGATCATAACTGTGGAGCCAGCATACGAGGATTCACTGCCAGGCTGCACTGAAAGTCTAATTTATAGCTCGCAAGCTGCAACCAGATTGCCCAAACAAAAATGAGACAGGGAGAAGTGTTACATGGAGAGTAGGAAGGCAGAATCTGTTCTGTCTAGAAGGTTTGCCTTGAAGTCTATAAAAGTTGCCTCTTCCAGGTGTTTATAAGTGTTTCGACTGACCACAAATTGGGTGCTAATTATCAACAAAATAGACCAGGGAAAGGAAAGTCTCCAGAATGAAGGGCATTAAAGAGATAATCAAAGACTAAATGCATTCTTTATAAAGCCCTGCATAGCTACTCTGTTAGCTTTCAGTACATCGTATGAAGTTACACATACAAACCTACCGTGTTTATCAGTATAATGCAATAGAACCATTTTCATATTTTGGGCCACTTTTGTAACAGAGGTCTTCTTATAAATAACTCACTTCATTAGATTTAGAATATCTCAGTGATTATATAAATATAATTAAAAAAATTTTAAAAACTTAGGCTTGACTGGGACAAGATATTGGGAGTGAAATTCAACTTTCACAGGTGACAGGGTTACAAAACGGGTGGTAGTCAATTGGCCATACATTATACACCCTGCCCGATTTTCCTCTCCAATGAATTCAATCGGGCGGGGAGTATAACAGGCGGCCGATCCGCCACGGCCCGTTCTGTGCCCCCACCGAAGTTGAATTTTACCCCCAATTACGAGCTGTAATGAGAGGCAATGCTTAATAACTTTCAGGACACTGGAAAAAGCCATTCCCTTCGGAGGACCCCCTCAGCAAATCATTCTAGCACTCATTCCTTCCACGCTAAATTTAGCCAGGCCTCGGAGTGCAGAAATCCTCTGTCATTTGAAGGTGAGGGCCGTGACAAATGGGCAGCACATGAAGATCACAACCCTGATTGCAAGGGAAGGGAAATTTTAATTTGGGAACACAAATATGGGAGGATTGCAGTGCTGACTGGCCAGTGACGGGCCCCTGGCAGGTTTGAAGTCTTGAAATGAGCTCAAATGATGTGCAGATGATGTGCCAGTCATTATCAGCAAATCTGAGAAATTAACACTTGCATGTTACCAGGTGCACACCCGAGAGATCTGGCCAGGAGCCGAGCTGTGCTCACGCCATCGGAGCACATGGTCGGTCTATATCCAGACCATTTATGACTATACCAGATAGCACTCATTAACATTAAGCAGCACCCTTACTGAAGTTTTAATGCAGAGTATCATGTTGCCCTAGCATTTAAATTAGCTTAAATTAGCATCCCTTTCCCTTACACCTGCGCAGCCTGTATTTCCAGCCATTGGATTCATTTAAAAGCCCATCATCACTCTAAATTTTGAAAGCTTTTTTATTGTTTAGTTTGTGTTTCACCTGATCAGTGTTATTACCAAGTTCAGGTGGCATAGCCAGGTCTAGCCCCAGTCTGTGGCAATTGGTGATATACAGTTTTCTTTTCTACCCTTCAAATGTCATCCCCCTTCTCCTGAAGGCGGTGACTCATTCTAGGGCAGAATTCCACGGACGTCAAGTACTGTCCAATATCCCATTCAGGCGACGTTCTTCTTACGTGAGCCTAGGCAACGAGTGTTGGGATGCTCTTCTACCGTGGGGAGCAACACAGCCGTGTGCAATCCTGAGCTCACCTGACATTCACATGCATGCATTTTCCAACGGGAATCAGGAGTATGAACCATAGCTGATTTTCCTGATTCTCAGTGCAGGGGTGTTGAGGCCTTACCATCACCCTGGTTGACATCAACTAGTTCAGCACAGAATGGAATTTTCCTGGTGTATATGGCTAAGGACCACACTGCGAAGTGCACTTATCAAGTGAGCCATTTGGGAATGCCTCAATTGGTGAAAACAAAAGTTAAAGTTGGATGCACCATGTTAGCAACTACATCATAAAGATCTCAGTGTAATGGATCTAAGGTGTCACTCGCCCATATATCAGTTCCCACTAACCCTTCTCATTTTAATCTGTTACATCCTCTTTGGCAACAAGCAAAAATGAATTTCACTGAAGGGGCTTTTTGGTGAAAAGGGGCCAGAGAGCTGCTTTTGCACCTGTAGGAGGAGCTGCAGTGAAGTACATTCACAAATTGGGCACAATTCAACAAAACCAATGAACTAATCATTATCAGTGCTGTTAGCCCCTTATCAGGTCAACTTAACTAAAAGTACCAATTCCTGGTGACTGTGCCCCTTTAAAGGTGCAATCTGCTTCTTCATTGTATTTTTAAAAATCCTACAAAATGTTTTCTCTACTTTTTTCCTCACCATTTTACTGAGCACACCCTCAGATTTACAGTGGCAATAAGTAGAAAGTGAAAACTCCCACTTATTTCCCATCTCTGTGAAAATAGAGCTAACAATTAACTTCTTAGTGTGTGGTGCAATACCTGATTTATATTGCTTCCAGTAGAAGCAGTGTGATATTCTGAAATAAAATCAGAAAAATGCTGGAAAATACTCAACAGGTCCAGCAGCATCTGTGGAAAGAGAAACAGGGTCAACGTTTCAGGTCGATGACCTTTCAACAAATTCATCACTTCCAGCATGCCCCCAGAGGCATAGGAGTAGATTTTTGTCTTCACCGGCTGGTTAGAGTCATAGAGTCATAGAGTCATAGAGTCATACAGCACGGATAGAGGCCCTTCGGCTCATCGTGTCCGCGCCGGCCATCAGCCCTGTCTACTCTAATCCCATATTCCAGCATTTGGTCCGTAGCCTTGTATGCTATGGCATTTCAAGTGCTCATCCAAATGCTTCTTGAATGTTGTGAGGGTTCCTGCCTCCACAACCCTTTCAGGCAGTGAGTTCCAGACTCCAACCACCCTCTGGGTGAAAAAGTTCTTTCTCAAATCCCCTCTAAACCTCCCGCCTTTTACCTTGAATCTATGTCCCCTTGTTATAGAACCCTCAACGAAGGGAAAAAGCTCCTTAGTATCCATCCTATCTGTGCCCCTCATAATTTTGTACACCTCAATCATGTCCCCCCTCAGCCTCCTCTGCTCCAAGGAAAACAAACCCAATCTTCCCAGTCTCTCTTCATAGCTGAAGCGCTCCAGCCCTGGTAACATCCTGGTGAATCTCCTCTGCACCCTCTCCAAAGCGATCACATCCTTCCTGTAGTGTGGCGACCAGAACTGCACACAGTACTCCAGCTGTGGCCTAACCAGTGTTTTATACAGCTCCATCATAACCTCCTTGCTCTTATATTCTATGCCTCGGCTAATAAAGGCAAGTATCCCATATGCCTTCTTTACCACCTTATCTACCTGTTCCGCCGCCTTCAGGGATCTGTGAACTTGCACACCAAGATCCCTCTGACCCTCTGTCTTGCCTAGGGTCCTCCCATTCATTGTGTATTCCCTTGCCTTGTTAGTCCCTCCAAAGTGCATCACCTCGCACTTTTCCGGGTTAAATTCCATTTGCCACTGTTCCGCCCATCTGACCAACCCATCTATATCGTCCTGCAGACTGAGGCTATCCTCCTCACTATTTACCACCCTACCAATCTTTGTATCATCAGCGAACTTACTGATCATATCTTTTACATTCATATCCAAGTCATTAATGTAGACCACAAACAGCAAGGGACCCAGCACCGATCCCTGTGGTACCCCACTGGCCACAGGCTTCCAGTCACAAAAACAACCTTCGACCATCACCCTCTGCCTTCTGCCACTAAGCCAGTTTTGTATCCAAAGTGCCAAGGCACCCTGGATTCCATGGGCTCGTACCTTCTTGACCAGTCTCCTGTGGGGGACTTTATCGAAGGCCTTACTGAAATCCATGCATACCACATCCACTGCGTTACCCTCATCCACACGCCTAGTCACCCCCTCAAAAAATTCAATCAAATTTGTCAGACATGATCTTCCCTTGACAAAGCCATGTTGACTATCCCTGATTAATCCTTGCTTCTCCAAGTGGAGACTAATTTTGTTCTTCAGAATTTTTTCCAATAATTTTCCTACCACTGATGTTAGGCTCACTGGCCTGTAGTTCCCCGGTTTTTCCCCGGTTTTTCCCCGGTTATTTGGTTATTTGCCGGTACGGATTGCCTGTCCTGCATAGAACCAAATCAATTGAGAATCAGGTGGGTTCTATAAAGAGCATGCAATCCGCCCCGCTAGATTACCACCAAGGCAGTGAAGATGAAAGGTCATTGACCTGAAACATTAACTCTGTTTCTCTCTTCACAGATGCTGCCTGACCTGCTGGATGTTTCAAGCATTTTCTGATTTTATTTCAGATTTCCAGCATCTGCAGTATTTTGCTTTTGTTTTAGTCCTATAGAGTTTATTGGGCATTTTACAACTTAATGTAAGTCTGCTACTAGAGACAAGATCTGTAACGTACCAATTTGGACCTCACCACAACACAGCCGTGCACATTCCAGAACACTAGGGGGTCAGGGGGTTAGAGGTTGTGGTGAGTTTGAATTCAAACTTATTTTTATATCTGGAATATGATTAAAGAAAAGATAATGGTCTGGATTTTGCTGTGAGCAGTGAATGAATGGCGCCAGCCGTTCGTTGGATTTGCACTTGTCCATAGACTTTCTATGAGCTTTTGCACGGCAAGTTGCCTCTACAGGGCATCTGGGACCTGTGTGAACAGGGCAAGCAACTGTGTGTCTCCTTAAACAATCAGACTGAAGAATCATTAATGAGCCGTGCAGAGACTGAACCAGGAAGTGTCAGTTAGATTAGTGAATTCAATGTCAAATTAGGTGCAGTAAACAAAATAGAGAGAAACAGTAGAGACAGAAAGAAAAAGTAAGAAAAAAAAGTATTTATATTTTAAAATAAATGTCCAACAATAATTAAAAGCTGAAGGAATGAGACTCCACACTTGTAAAAGTTAATTTTCAGTGTCAGAGAGGTTGTTTGGCAGCAATTAAGACTTACCACGCTGTTAGAATGCTTAGAATGGAATGGAGAAGCCTTAACTATTTTGGCGAGTTTAATCCATATCTATGAGGTAAGTATAGGAACTTCACACTGTTCAATACATTTGAACATTGAGTAAGCCGGCAAGATGCTGTTTTCACTCTGCTTTTGCAGGAGCAGAGCATCTCGGACAGCAACTTCTGGATTTCTGCATTTAACTGCACATGTCCGGTCGCCGGACGTTACTGTCCGATTTGCACATAAATAACGGTGAGCACGGTTGGCCTCACAATTATTTTACAGCAAAATCTGGCCCATTCTTTCACTACACCTCTGATACCTCTACGTAGTGACTTTTTACATAGCCAGTGTAAAAAGGAACAGAACGTCATGGCTGAAAACCATTGTCATGTATCTCTTAGCTTTCCCTGGGTTTTTATATTCTGTAGTTTTTAAATATTCTCTGATACTTCCTACTGCTTGATAGGAACCCAGAAACAAATCTACTATTATTAAATTAGGATTAGTTTGTGTGCAGTGCAGTGCAGCACACTACCAATTTACCAAGTTCCAGTAATCAGGACTACAGGATTTTAAAACGACTTTTATGATCTGCACATCAATTTAACTCCTTAATCACTGCTGGTTTTTCCTTTCCGAGCCCTGCGATCTACCCAATGACCTTTTGGATTCCAGAGCAGTTCAGACACTCTGCTCTGACGTTGGAGCAAAAACAAATTCCTCAGAGGAAGGCATGGAAAACAAGAGCGAAATATCATAAAAACGCCACAAACATTTTTATCCCCAATCTTAGCAAAAACAACATTAAGCAAAACAACATGTAAACTGTTGGCAGTTTTTCACAAATAAGCTTCTAGCTTTTAAAGGGCCCCGGTTGGACTCAAACTTTTCTTCACCCCTTTATAGGAAACCTGCAGTCCACTCACTTTGCTCACATTATTAAACCTGTACTGTAGAGCTCACCTGGTGGTTCATTCGGTGAACGCACTGCCCAGCATGGTACTGAAGCATACAGTCCAGGTTCAAAGCTCCAGGTTCGATGCCTGGTCTGTGCTGGAGTTAGCTGACCTCAGTTTAGGCAATATTTGGGTCATTAAAACTGGCCTCAGTGGTCCTGGCAAAATCAGCCAGGAGTTCCAGGCCCTTATCATTAACCAATGGATATGTGTGTGGATGCCTGGTGAGGACAGGACTAGGCTTGGATGTGATGCCTCCGTGATCGAATAGCTTGTCTACACTGCCCACCTAGGTTCACACACGAAGAATGGCCACCCCTGCGATAGATGCTGGAAAGTGACAGATGCCTGTGGAGCTGTAACCCAACGTGAGTCACCAGCTTGAGGAGAACGCTGGTAAAATAACATTTACTGCAATCCAGAGCAGACAGCATTTTTAATAAGGCTTTGGCACATCCAAATGCAAGGAATGTACAAAATTCAGCACATTACACAGTGGGGCTTTGCTTTTAATACACATTAAGAAATAATAGTTTGTTACTATGTTATTATTAGTGGAGCCCTGTAGCATTGCTTGTGGGTAGTCAGGGCCTGCAATGCAACTTCTGACATTTACTGTGGTCCATTACAGTGCAAGTTTTACTAATTCGAGATGCTAACCTCACAGATAAAGAGGTTGCTTTTCCTTTGCCCCACTCTAAATGAGCACAGATCAGGTGGAACGTATCAAAGTGTGTTCCACTTGAAGGTACCTAAAGAAAGAGAAAGAAAGAAAGAACTTGCATTTATATAGCGCCTTTCATGACCTCAGGTCATCCCAAAGCGCTTCATAGCCAATGAAGTACTTTTGAAGTGTAGTCACTGTTGTAATGTAGAAAACATGGCAGTCGATTCGCACACAGCAAGGTCCCACAAACAGCAATGAGATAATGACCAGATAATCTGTTTTTGTGATGTTGGTTGAGGGGTAAATATTGGCCAGGACACTGTGGAGAACTCCTCTGTATCTGCAGGTTCAGGTTATTAGCGTGGCCCAACATTGCCTCCGGTGCAGGAACGCCCATTTGGGAGAGACCTGCGCACAAAAGTGATAATGGCTGCGGGCTGTGGGACAGCAACCAATAGGCTTCCAGCCCATTCGTACCCTTGACGCTCCTTAGAGGGAAAAGAAAGAAACCTACTGGTTTGGAAGAGGGAGGAGTCTTCTCGCAGCCTTCTTCTCTCAGATTCTCCAAACTGTGGTTGTTGAAGGCAACCTCGACAGCCCACTTACAATGGTCGAGATAGCTCCTGAGAATACGCCAGACAGAAACCCAGGAAAATGAAGCAGGGGGCATGTTGACATCAGTCCCACCTCATTAACACAGCATTTGCACCTAAGATAACATGCACGTGAAGCGTGAAGGGAACAGAGGTAATGTGCAGTGTCAGGAAATAGGTGTACCAGGGTTGCAAAGGAAAGAAAATTCAGCCCCACGGTCTTTTTTAATACTATTTACCTACCACTTGACAAAATTTTGATCCTTCTTCTCATTCCGATCTTTAGCTCAGATTCTTTTTATGCTGCCATTGATTGGATTAGTGTCACTTTTGTAAAGTGTTCCAAATGAATTGAAAGTTGACTCTCCGATACACATGGCAATGAATTTGAGAATGATTTTGCGAGCAGACTCTATAGAAAACACAGGTTATGAACTTTGTGGGCGTGGGTTAAGAGGAGCTGTTAACACATCAAATCCATTCAGCAGCCTTCTTGCAAATGAGAGCTCCATTGAAAAAATGCTGCGTGGCCATTTGCCAAGTCATTTCATGGGGTCCATAAAATTTTCACAGACTATATTCTCAAATGTTTCAAGAAATCTACTATGAACTTTTCAGCAGCGCACTGTGGCGAGCAATGCGGTACTTGCCTCTTATTCTTCTGGTACTTTGGTAATGTACAACCTTTGGAGGCCAACAGAAAGGACACAGTCTATTAAATGTGAGAAGCACCAGTCAGAAAAGTGAGATTACCATTTCTTCCAAACCTTATTTCTGGTGTGAAAAATTCAGATCTTTCTATCTTTACTGAGTTATCCTGAGGGCACAGTACTTCATGGACAATTGACTTAAATGTTATTGTAATATGAGCACCCTACAAATGCATGGCCTGTTAACCCTGATCTCGACTTATATAAATAATATGCTGCATGTAAGCCCAAAAATATAGCTATCTCTACGAGAATAATAAATGCAGCAATATTAGAAATTTAAGCCAGAGAGTATTCTGAAGTAAGAAATGCTGCAAAGTTTCATACATCCGCTCTGCTTTATAATATTCAACATTAGATATTTACAGGAAATTATTTTTGCAGATGTTATATGTTAGAAAACATGTGCGCATTTTGGAAGATGTAAAGGACATTCAGTACTCAAAGGGTTCTAGTGCTGGGTGTTTCTACATTATGTGTTTACAGTCTCCTTCCTCCATTGTCTATCCTCTCCTCTACATTTAGGTAGAGGCCAGTATTTATATTTTAATGATGGAACATCAAGCAGTGGCCATTCTAAACAGGTAGAGAGACACTCACAGTGACTGTCAAATCACATTTTAAAATCCAACCTGTAACACGTCTAAATGGAGATTGAGCCAAGTCAGAAGACACTCAAGTCAACTCCAATGGGAGTAATGCTAACATGTGGCTTACTAACCCTGCTCATGGTATTTTGTGGATTGAGCCTAATCGCTGAACAGTGTTACGAAGTGCCTCGTAGCAGAAAATAGGCTGTTGCGATTGGCTGTAGGACGTTTATAATAAAATGTATAAAACAATTCACTGACTCCCTTTTTGTCTCACTGTTTCTCCTGTTCCCCACTTTTAGCTTCCATGCTGCTGCCCTTTAAAGCTAGGTCTCCTGCCACAACAAGTAAGGAAGGTGATCTTCCCGGCCACCATTATGCTACTCAGCGACGGGAGGTGCTCTGCTGCAGGGTAGTGAGGCAAAATTGGTCTTTCTATTCGTGACCATCCCTCCGCACTGAGAATGAGCTGTCTGCTAATACTACGTGCTCCCTCTGGTGGGTTGGCTGAGAAAGTTAATGGTGGTAGTTAGTGGAAATCAAGTTTGAATGACAGTCTAAGGTTTAATTTCAAGCTCAAACCCTCTGGATGGGAGTACAGAAGTCTACCACAAAAGCTATGGTACCAATCTCATTACTACATTTTTAACTCTACATTATTCAGTAGCAATCTCTTTCCTGGCAACACCATTTGAAATCAGCCAAGTCAGATCATTAAGTAAAGCATACAGTTCATGCAATGGTTTGAAGAATTACTGTGCCTGGATCAACAGAAAGGACCTTACTGCTTAAACAATCCACAATAAATAACCATTTGTTCAAGATGTACATCGTCTCATTGATACATAGCAAACAAAACACATAAACATTTGCATTTTTTTTGTACATACAGAGCAAGAAATATGATTCTGGTTTATCGGTGGAACCAAAATTGACGTGGTTGCATGTCAAGAAATGATTTGTTCCCAGTACTGTATCTAAGCATTAGTTTCTTCTCTGCATATACAATAATTTATTCATAGCAGGAGCTTGGGTGAACACGTAATAAATATCAATGTACCACTTGTATAGAGCTCGTGGAATGCAGTCGTTAGACTGAGTAACAGCTGGCATCAATGATCTTGTGCAGAGGATTATGGGATTGATTGCATGGTTTTACTTTGGATTAACCATTCCCCGTAAGTAAAATTTGAAAAAAAAAGAGCTCTTTCAGGTGTCTAAACTGCTAGGAGATAACGTCACCTCCCTCATCCCCCAGCTTTTCTCTCCTATTCTCCTCAAGGTGCTGACTTTTACGGGGGCGCAGTTTCACAGGCAACTCTTCAGAATCTTGTGTACAGTCTGCCTATAATCACTGTCAAGATTCACATATGAAGAATGGGAATCAATTTAAGTGCATTTACTGCCATTCTTCAAATCCTGCTGTCAAACTGCATCATTATTGCAGCTGAGCACAGTGAGCATGGGCTGTAGCAGCTGATTTTGCTATTGCTAAATGTAGTGAGTGCAAATGCTGGTTTAGCAGTGAATGAGTATTCAGTGCCAGTGCTATAGAACGATCACGTGAATTAATTTATAGATTCAGAGATTGATGAAGGTCAGGTTGGTCAACGCTCTAACCTGATCACTAAATTGGTGGTAAGCTTAAGCTTCTTTAATTTTCAACAAGTGATTGAAGAGAAACATTGGGCTAGAAATCGCTCCCGAAATAATGGAGAACTCAACAGCGCTCTCAGTTTTTAGTGGTGAATTGAAGGAACAAGTTCCCGTATTTACACTTGTGCAGTAAAACGTGGAAATCGTGAACTCGCTCCTAGTGGTTCGCTGGCGTTATGACAGCTTCGAATTAAAGGGCCATCGCACGTTGCGATCAGAGAAATCATTGAAAAATCGCAAATTTACTTATCAATCCAGCTGGAAAGTAACTAATTATGCCACCAAACAAGCACACTTAAAAATACCAGGTCTAGTCTAAGTTTTAAGTCTTAATGACTGCCAAACAACTAAAAATCCTGACAGATTTTGTGGGCCTTTCTTCTTCTCACAGACTTTTCCAGCCGCGCGGCAACTCACGCTGCTCAGAGGCTCGGTTGATAGCACACAATTTTGTTTAAAGTTCAAATTGAAGCAATTTGATGCCACAGAGCCCGCAGTAAGTATTTTCATTAATTAAATTCACAGGAACCGCGGTGAGCGTTGCCTCGCCGTTCTGCGCAATTTCTGACCCTGTGTTGTTTTACAGAAGCCTAAAGGGTCACTAATAAATACTTTTTGTACCAAGAACAAGCTGCCACCTGAATCAAGAAGACAAATACTACAGTGTGTCTCGCAAGTGTATTCAAGCTTTATAACACACTCTACCCAATCCATTCTTGATGTGGAGATGCCGGTGATGGACTGGGGTTGACAATTGTAAACAATTTTACAACACCAAGTTATAGTCCAGCAATTTTATTTTAAATTCACAAGCTTTCGGAGGCTTCCTCCTTCATTTTCACATCGTTCACCTGACGAAGGAGGAAGCCTCCGAAAGCTTGTGAATTTAAAATAAAATTGCTGGACTATAACTTGGTGTTGTAAAATTGTTTACAATCCATTCTTGAGAAAGGTAATTGTGTAAAACATTAAAACATCTATCAATCTTTAGCTCCTACATTATACATCATCGGTTGATTGCCTTTGATTGCATTACATTTCCATTGTCCTAGCAGCTCTAGAAGCACCATGTTCCACACAGCATTCAATTACCTCTTTCTGTCCCATTCAATCCCCAGTCCTAACAAGATAGTCATCCAAATTTTTTGTTAAAGGTGTTAATAAGGAATACATCAGTTGCTTTAGCTGGGAATCTATTCGAACTTTCCATGGATCTCTGGGGAAAAAAATTCTTCTCATCTCAATTATTATAAATGGACTTTTATTAAACACTTTTGCTACACTTTAGCTGTATTTAACAAAAGGAATCTCATGTTCTACAAGCAATACATGACTCTTTTGTGCAATAAATAAATAAATGCTGGCTGAGATGTTTATTAGTGTACAGGAGCTGCGTTTTTTTTCTTGAATACATTATGAGATTCTTAATTTCATTGCTGTTACACTAGATTTACATTTTTACAAAGAATTTTTTTTAGATAATTACAGAAGTAAATAAAAACTGAGTGTTATAATTCAATATTGACTTTTATCAATCATAATTAAGGGAAGTCATTTGGTGTGGTGATATCCTGCGATAAATCCCACAAATTTCTGTGCTTACTGTATGTAGCCCAATTTGCTGCTGAATCCTGCTATTTTGTAATAACAATCACTGTCTAGGCTCACACAATGGAAAATGGTCACTTGAACAAGTTATCAGAGTCAGTAAAATTGCTGATTCCAGAGGGTCTGAGTGATAACAAATCACTTGCCCTAATTATAATTTAAACTGGCAGCACCTTTGGTTTAAGGAAGAGGGTCATGGGTTCAAGCACCACTCCAGGATTTCAGCATATAAGCCAGTATGACACTTCGGAGTGTTGGGATATGAGAGGTGTTAAATGAGATGTTGAACTGCAGCCCTGTTTGTCTGCACTGATGTTTCAGATGGACATTAAAAAAAATCATGACACTGTTTGAAGGAAAATAAGGAGTTCTCCTGGTGCCCTGACCAACATCCTTCCTCAGCCACCAAAAACAGTTTAACTCATCATTCAATTCATTTTTTGTTTATTGAATCTTGCTGTATGCAAAATGGCTAATGCATTTGCCTACATAGGAAGAGTGATTACACTTCAAAAGCAATTCATTGGATGTGAATTGTGTTGGGACATTCTGAAAGATGTAATATGGTGCTTTATAAATCCAAGTTCTTCATTTGTTTACACATGGATTCCTTTTGGTGACCCACTGTGATATCAAAATCATGATCTGTAATTGTTTCTTTTACTGACAACCCCCTCCCCCATTCCCCATTATAAAGCCATAATATGTGAAATGATAAATGCTGCTTAAAAGTGTTTGGAGGCAGGTAGCGATGTTCTGTTTGTGGATATGGGGCTCGAAGGATTGGTGTTCAAAGGAAATAAAAATCGGGAGAGATATATAATGGGTGGCTGAATCAATATCGCCCATTTTACAACATCACCCAGAGTCAAAATTACCTTTAGATCAATGTCCAACTCCTCCAGGAGTAGTTTTGTGTCCTCAGAATCATCTTCCTCCACTTCCAAAAGATTCCAAGGGATCTTTTGTAGATCTGTGTGCAGTTTTGGGTTCTACACTATAGGAAGGATGTGGCGGCAACTTGGAGGATACAATGCAGATTCACTAAGATCGTGCCTGGTTTGTGGAAATATAAATACGAAGAAAAACTTGAAAAGTTGGGGCTGATTTTTGTTAGAACAGTGGAGATGATGAGCGATTTGATAGAGTTGTTTAAAACTATGAAGGGATGGGGCAGAGTAGATAGAAACAGATTGTTTCCAGTGACTGGGGGGGTCTAGAACAAGGGAACATACAGAGAAATTGAAGCAGACACCATGGGCTCGATTTTCACACCCGCGATCGGGTGCGTTCGTGGCGGGGGGGGGCTGCGAAAATCGGGGATTCCTGGGGCGGGTCTGGAGCCCGGTTCCAACGCGCCCACTTCCGGGTTCCCCAGTGACGCGCTGACATGCGTGCGCAGCCCCCGCATGTGGGACTCCCGCCGGCAATTAAAGCCGGCAGGGTGCCACTTAAAGTAATCATTAACGTATTTCAGGTAGTTTTGAGACCTGATTAACATAACATTTTAGGAGGGGTGGGATTTTTCAAACAATTGGGACTGTTTCCAGTACTGGGGGAAACACTCCCAGTTCAAATAGACGCATTGCAGCCATCAGCCTGTGGCAGCTGCAAAGGTCCATTTGACAGGTGGTGGGGGGGAGACCCTCACTCATTGCAGGAGGCCACTCTGTCACTTTGGACGAAGTTTGGCCTCCACCACCCTCCTCCTAACAATAAAATTCACCAACTTGCACACTTACCCCGGTGTCCGGAGGCATGTACCTATTTGCGGACCCCCTCAAATGTACATCTTCCGGATGGGGGCCGCCGCAGCTGCAGTTATGACCTCGGAGGAGGACGAACAGCATCACCAGCCTCGCCGGCCACGCCGTCCACCTCTGACACGTGGAGCTCCACAACACAGTGCTGTGACACATCCACCTGCACAGCAGGAGGGAGGGCAAGGGCAGAGAGAGATACGTCACAGAGGGCACTACCCTCGCCACAGGGTCCACAGACCGAGGCTCAGCTTCCTGGACCTCTCTGAGCAGCAGTGCACACGGAGGCTCAGAGTCACTCGACATGTAGTTGTGGACATCTGCAGCCTCCTTCATGCCGAGCTGCTCCCGGCTGGCCCGAGCACCATCTTCTTACCTGTCGCTCTCAAAGTCACCACTGCCCTCAACAACTTCTCCTCCGCATCCTTCCAGGGTGCCACCAGGGACATCGCCGAGGTCTCTTAGTCGTCTGCACAAAAGAGCCCTGCAAATACACCTACACCCACTCTGCAGTGACACAATGGGTGGCATCAGGTGTGGGTCTTCATAGTGATCCTTAGGAAAAGGCATTGCACAAACCAGACAAGATTCGCAAAGACGTGGCAGTAGTGGTGACAATATAATATGTTACGTGAGTTGATCAGAAATTAAATATAGGTAAACACCATGACAAACCCTCAAACACCCTTGTGCATCCCCTTCATGCTCACAACACGTTTGCCTTATGCTTCCTACTGCACATATGTGATGCATGCCCTGTGTCTGCAGCACAGGTAGTGGCAGGTTGAGTGAGGCTGACCGTTAAAGAGATGCATGAGAGGGTGAGTATGAGATAGAGCCATGAGATTGTATGAGGATTGGGTTGACTGGTAGTGGTGGGATGAGTACCGGCGAGGTGAGTAAGTGCAGGTAAGATGAGGATGAGCTTTGAGTGGGTGTGAGGAGTGATGTGACAGAGTAGTGCTGGCAGTGCAGAAGGAGATGTGGGGTGGGGGCGGTGATGTGGCAGACGGAGTGTAGGGGAATGAGTAAGTGTACTCACTTCGGCCGACCTACTTAGGTCATTGAGGTGCCTCCTGCACTGTATGCAGGTGCGTGATATGTTGGTGGTGCTGGTGATCTCCTCTGCCACCTCGAGCCAGGCCTCCGTGGTGGCAGAGACAGGCTGCTTCCTCCCTCCCGCCGGGGAGAAGATCTCTGTCCTCCCCCTCCTTCTCACCCCATCCAATAATACCTGGAGTGAGGCATCATTAATCTGGGAGCAGTCTTCCCCCTGGGCTGCTCCATGCTGTAATTTTTCCTATTTCCTGCAGCATCAGTCAGTGGAGGACTGCCCCTTTAAATAGGGCTCCTCCAGCTGACAGTCTATGCTGCGCATGTGCAGTTCGCCTGCCGCGCAGCTTACCAGCGCGAAACCCGGAAGCACAGGTAAGTGGCTCCAATTAGCCTGCGATTCCGTGCAGAGCACCCCGATTTCACTGGGCGTGTTACCCACACGCCCAGTTGACCCCCCGCTGAGAACCCGCCGCCCTCCTAATATCGGGCCCAATGTCAACTTTTAAGAATAGGCAAGATAGGTGGTTGAAGGAAAGGGGGATAAAGGGATGTGCAAGGAACAGCACCTCATCTTTCAATTAGGTACATAATAACCTTCTAGACTCTACATTGAAGTTCAACAGCTTCTGATCATAACCACTGCTCCCATTTTCTCGGACAGCAGGTGCTGCTAATGGTTCTGCTGTTGCCATTTACAGCTCCTCTCGACCCATCTTTTGTTTCTTTATTTGTCCCATTACCACCCTCCTTGCCTTGCATCATCATCACTTTTGTCATTTAATCACTCCTGCCCTCCACCCTATCAGAGTCCTTCCCTTTAGTTCTTTCCTCCCCCCCCCCACACTTTCCGCCTGGCTCTGTACTTGCTTATAAACTGTTATATCTCTTACTTCTTCCAGTTTTGATGAAATGTCATTGTCCTGAAACGTTAACTCTGTTTCTCTCTCCACAGTTGCTGTCTGACTTGCTGAGTGTTTCCAGCATTTTCTGTTTTTATTATCCCTCTATGGTCAATTTTATGCTGTAAATCTGTGCCTACTCGGAACTGGATTGAGACTGACCAAATTCATTTCATAAAAGGCCCTTACAGCCATGACTGAGAGGGGACTTTTGCTTTTCAAAAAAGGTTGCCTTTTCAATTTCCTCTCTTTTTCTTTGCTCCTCTCCTGAAGACACTAGCTCCCACTGGGGGATGGGTCCCTTTGTGCTAGCACCCCTTTGATACCCCACCCAACTGACCACACCTCTTTTGCGAGACTTGACTGTGAATGGCAATAGGCTGTTCAAATGTAGAGGGCACCACAGCAGAGTCTGATCCCATTCTTGTTGACATCCACACTTTCCGACGACGACGGGGGAGGGGGGGGGCGACCACTGGAAGGCGAGCAGGAATCGCGGCTAATTGGTTTTTTGTTCATCGTGCTCAGGCAATTTATGGCGCACGGAATGCTGTCCTAGCTAAGATCTCCTGCCTCAGGACACATTGGGTATTGGACCTGGGATCTTCCTGGCCTGTATGGCTCAGTATCACGCCAGATGTTACACTCACCCATCAAATCAACAGTTTGAGAGGGGCCGCTTGTGCCAATGGCTCAGTTTGTATGTGTGGAACCGAGTGATACAGACCAGGGAGATTTTACGTTTGATCCTTGCTGTGATGAGCTTGTTAATATCAGCCAAGGTGGCAGTAAGGATATTATAACTGGTCTCAGGATGACTAGGTTAGAGCGAGGGAAAAATATCAGACAGGGCTCCTAATTCTTGGAGCAATTCAGTGACTCCTCTGTTAAATGTGCGTGTAAGGATAGGATCAGATCTGACTGTGATGCCCCTCCAGTTGAATACCCTGCCAGCACTCACTGCCAAGCCTCTTGGCAATGCGACCTCTTGGACAATGTGCCAGAGGGTGGCCTGTGCATGTGGAACTGCACAGTTAAGGCCTGCAGGGGAGGATGGAAGGAAATCGTACTAGGAAAAGAAAGATTGGGGTGAATTTTCATTTTCACCGTCGGGCAGAAATGAAAATTGTGCAAGGTGTAAAATAGGCAGGGTGTAAAATAGGCAGGGTGCAAAATGTAAAGGGTGCAAAATAGGCAGGGTGTAAAATAGGCAGGGTGCAAAATAGGCAGGGTGCAAAATGTAAAGGGTGCAAAATAGGCAGGGTGTAAAATAGGCAGGGTGCAAAATGTAAAGGGTGCAAAATAGGCAGGGTGCAAAATAGGCAGGGTGCAAAATAGGCAGGGTGCAAAATGTAAAGGGTGCAAAATAGGCAGGGTGCAAAATGTAAAGGGTGTAAAATAGGCAGGGTGTAAAATAGGCAGGGGGCAAAATAGGCAGGGTGTAAAATGTAAAGGGTGCAAAATAGGCAGGGTGTAAAATAGGCAGGGTGCAAAATGTAAAGGGTGCAAAATAGGCAGGGTGTAAAATAGGCAGGGTGCAAAATAGGCAGGGTGCAAAATGTAAAGGGTGCAAAATAGGCAGGGTGCAAAATAGGCAGGGTGCAAAATAGGCAGGGTGTAAAATGTAAAGGGTGCAAAATAGGCAGGGTGCAAAATAGGCAGGGTGTAAAATGTAAAGTGTGCAAAATAGGCAGGGTGTAAAATAGGCAGGGTGCAAAATAGGCAGGGTGTAAAATAGGCAGGGTGCAAAATAGGCAGGGTGCAAAATAGGCAGGGTGCAAAATGTAAAGGGTGTAAAATAGGCAGGGTGTAAAATAGGCAGGGTGCAAAATGTAAAGGGTGTAAAATAGGCAGGGTGCAAAATGTAAAGGGTGTAAAATGTAAAGGGTGCAAAATGTAAAGGGTGCAAAATAGGCAGGGTGCAAAATAGGCAGGGTGCAAAATGTAAAGAGTGCAAAATGTAAAGGGTGTAAAATAGGCAGGGTGCAAAATAGGCAGGGTGCAAAATAGGCAGGGTGCAAAATGTAAAGGGTGCAAAATAGGCAGGGTGTAAAATAGGCAGGGTGTAAAATAGGCAGGGTGCAAAATGTAAAGAGTGTAAAATAGGCAGGGTGCAAAATGTAAAGGGTGTAAAATGTAAAGGGTGCAAAATGTAAAGGGTGCAAAATAGGCAGGGTGCAAAATAGGCAGGGTGCAAAATGTAAAGAGTGCAAAATGTAAAGGGTGCAAAATAGGCAGGGTGCAAAATGTAAAGGGTGCAAAATAGGCAGGGTGTAAAATAGACAGGGTGTAAAATAGGCAGGGTGTAAAATGTAAAGGGTGCAAAATAGGCAGGGTGTAAAATAGGCAGGGTGTAAAATAGGCAGGGTGTAAAATTGGCAGGGTGCAAAATAGGCAGGGTGCAAAATGTAAAGGGTGCAAAATAGGCAGGGTGTAAAATAGGCAGGGTGCAAAATGTAAAGGGTGTAAAATAGGCAGGGTGCAAAATGTAAAGGGTGTAAAATAGGCAGGGTGCAAAATAGGCAGGGTGCAAAATGTAAAGGGTGCAAAATGTAAAGGGTGCAAAATGTAAAGGGTGCAAAATGTGCAGGGTGCAAAATAGGCAGGGTGCAAAATAGGCAGGGTGCAAAATGTAAAGGGTGCAAAATAGGCAGAGTGTAAAATAGGCAGGGTGCAAAATAGGCAGGGTGCAAAATAGGCAGGGTGCAAAATAGGCAGGGTGCAAAATGTAAAGGGTGCAAAATAGGCAGGGTGCAAAATGTAAAGGGTGCAAAATAGGCAGGGTGTAAAATAGGCAGGGTGCAAAATGTAAAGGGTGTAAAATAGGCAGGGTGCAAAATGTAAAGGGTGCAA
This sequence comes from Heptranchias perlo, assembly GCF_035084215.1. NCBI lineage: Eukaryota > Metazoa > Chordata > Chondrichthyes > Hexanchiformes > Hexanchidae > Heptranchias > Heptranchias perlo. The sequence goes on along the minus strand of NC_090329.1, from coordinate 102,432,540 downwards.
AATGTAAAGGGTGTAAAATGTAAAGGGTGCAAAATGTAAAGGGTGCAAAATAGGCAGGGTTGCAAAATAGGCAGGGTGCAAAATGTAAAGGGTGCAAAATAGGCAGGGTGCAAAATGTAAAGGGTGCAAAATAGGCAGGGTGTAAAATAGGTAGGGTGTAAAATGTAAAGGGTGCAAAATGTAAAGGGTATAAATCGTGTGGGGTGTAAATCAGGTCGGGTGTAAAACGGATGAGGTGTAAAATGGACGGTGTAAATCAGACGGGGTGTAAAACGGGCGGGCTGTAAATCGGACGGGGTGTAAAATGGGTGGACTGTAAAATGGGCGGACTGTAAAATGGGCCTGCTGTAAAACAAACAGCTGATATGCTACCGCTCGTTCTCCATCCGGCGGTGAAAGTGAAAATGAAAATTCTCCCCACACCGAGTTGATACCGTCAGATCTAATGACAGTTGCGCCCGATTTCAGAGTGAGTTCAAATGGATGTGGCTTGAAAGTCTTGCGTTTAGTATCTCGCAGCACCCTCCACATGAACAGAGGAGGAAAACTTACTGCGTCTCCTCGATCTAACGGCAGCACCCAAAGCTGCGCTTGTCACTCCTTGTCCTCTGATGCCCCTGAGCAGATGTCCTCTTCACTGTGAGACGCAGCATTTTCAAAAACACATGACGGAGTGTTATTTCTAATGGCCCATCTGTTGAAATGGAAAAGAGGAGAGGTAGTCAAACTGTGGGACTGCTCCTGTAAACCCCCGTGATGGTTGGCAGGGTATTTGATGACAGTTGCAAGAATTTGACACGCAGCGGTGTCCTTTACAGCACTTTAAACTTTGTCATCAAATCCTCCAGTAACAGAGATTTATGAACGATCATGATCTTGTTTTGAAAGTTGTATATTTGGCAGCCGTGAACTTTGATCTATGATAGGCTGCAGAAGTCAGTGTGAAATAATTCTTTCCTGTAATCCCTCCAAGAAAATAAATAGCAAAAATGCTAGGAGTTGAAATTTGATGCTGTTTGCGCCTGTTCAGTCATGCAGTGGCTAAAATATATGTGAAGCACTCCACTCGAGTGCCAGGCAGAGCGGGATGATTGGTTGCGAGGGTTCTAGAGATGTGAAGTCTGATGTGGCAGCATACAGTGCAAGGCTATCAATCACCACGTAGCCCAGAACAGCACAGAGTCGTTGACATGTTCGACATGATCACTATTCCTGCTGAAGAGACAACAATGGGGACAAGTTGAGAAATCGAGAGAAGTGAGCCATTCCTGTCATAGCCTAGGAGCAGAGGGTTACCGCCCATCTAGATTTAGAAGAAAGACAGACATGCATTTATATCGTGCCTTTAATGATGTTCAAAAACGCATCACGGCCAATAAAGTACTTTTGAAGTGTAGTCACTGTTGTAATGTAGGAAACACGGCAGCCAATTTGCACACAGCAAGGTCCCACAGACAGCAATGTGATAATGTTGGTTGAGGGATAAATATTGATCAGGGCACCAGGGAGAACTTGCACGCTCTTCTTTGAAATAGTGTCACAGGATCACTTACATCCACCTGAGAGAGCAGATGGGGCCTCTTTTTAACATCTCATCCGAAAGTGCAGCATTCCCTCAGTACTGCACTGGAGTGTCAGCCTAGATTTTGTGCTCGAGTTCCTGGAGTGGGACTTGAACCCACAACCTTCTGACTCAGGGGCGAAAGTGCTACCAACTGAGTCATGGCCAGATAATGCAGACGTTGAGTGGGCTTTCGGGATTTATTTTAGAAATTTTCAGATGCCTAAAGTCTGTTTTTTGTTTAAAGTAGAAGTCCATTTTTTTGACACTTACTCCCATGCCTTGTGATGCGGAGACATTAGTTATCAAGGTCCTGGATGATTTTTTCATTATCAGCAGAGCAAAAATCAGAAATCAAACCATGAGTCCACTCACCCCTGTCCTGCCCCCTGTCCAGTTTTAGACTTGGCAAAAAAAAAGTGGCAAACCTATGGGAGTTGTGACAAAGTGCGGAGATAAGAATGCGAGTCCTTCACAGCTAGACAGACAGAAAACATAAACAGAGACCCAGAGCTGCCAAAAGGGCCCAAAAGAGATGGCTGTGAGATAGGGAAGAAACACAAATAAAAAGCCCAGTTGTAATTCGATAACTGAATTCCCTTTGTCAGGTGTGCATTCTGCTATTTAAACAAAGATACAGAAGAAAAAGAAGTTACGTTTTACGGCAGCAAAGAGACACAAACAGGTAAACATTAGGATTACAAAGGACACTGGGTTAAATAAAGGATTCATCGAGCAGTCACCGTGGGTATTCCAGTGGATTAACAATTGAAATGCCCACTTCGTGCCTCTGTGTTTACAGTTTGAATTGTAGCACTGGTTGGATGCTCATGGGTTGAGTTTGTGTCATTTCTCTGCTCATTGAGTCATGCAGATAGAATGTCTCACCCCAAGGGACCGAGACATGTTTTATGATTAATTTATAAATCTGTATTTTTCTTAACTTCAATTAATTTGCCAATGTTCATCTGACTACGCTCCTGTGAAGCACCTTGGGACATTTTCCTACATTAAAGATGAAGTTGTTGTTGCTAAGAATATAGATGTATCATCTTAATATAAATAGGCTGCATTCACTGCCCTAATTTATTCACAGTAATATTTGTATTATTCGTTCATGGGATGTGGGCGTCGCTGGTGAGGCCTGCATTTATTGCCCATCCCTAATTGCCCTTGAGAAGGTGGTAGTTAGTCCTCTTGTACATAACTGTAGTGTATACAACACAACATTCCCCCCCAAACACCCCGCCCCCCTACACTGACGACAAGCCGTAACTGGAGTTGTTGAATATTGAACTGTTGAATACAACAGGACTCCTCTCTAATAAAAATAGAAAATGCTGAAAATACACAGCAAGCTGTTGGCATTTGAAAGAGAAAAATAGATTACCATTTTGGGAGGGACCTTTCATCCAAACTGAACTCCTCTATATGTCTTTTACACTTGGGTAGTATCCTGAATGAAGTTTGCATATCAGATCATATGATGATTCATTTACAGATCATTAGCAATGAATGCGAGAATATAAAAAGGTAAGCAAAAGATTTGTCATCACTCGGTACGAACAGAAGTAGGCTGAGGTGAATGTGCTGGGCGGGTGAGATAAGGATCAGACCAAGAATGATCAGAAACAGAAACTTGCTCCATTAACATATTCAAACATAGCAACAGAAGAAAATGGAGTTCAGAGCTCCAGCACCCAGCAGCCAAATAACTACGACCAATTTAGAAGAGTTCTAAGACATAGAAACCTTAGCCCATGACTTAATTCAATTAATAATAAAACATTTTTGATTTTTGAGGATACTCAGAAATCCTACTGTACTTTGCTAGCAGATTATTTTCCTTGGCTGTCTCCTTCTGAGACAGACTGTCACAGGCGGTTGTGAAGGCAGCAATAAGTGACACAGAAAGGGCCTCCAGTACAAGCAGCAGACAACATTTTTTTGTCTAGAGGTCTGATAAACTTGGACGGTGGCCTATTTTAGGTTCAAATTAAATCAAGCACAACTGTTTGACTACATGAAGCATAAAGCATCTTGAGATTAAGTGACACATGGCCAGGACACATGTTGCTTATGTTCGCTAATTATGTCAGACATGAAGAACTTCACATACTACAAAATATATTCGTTAGAAAATGTATACTAGAGTTATGTCAAAGGCTATTTCTTGATCCATGAATTTTCTCTATTAAACTTCCAAACTTTTAAAAATATGCAATTTTTTCAGAACTTTACAATGGTTTGAATAGAAATAAAAATCGGGAGAGATGTAAAACTGACTGCCGATTCGCTATCACCTGTTTTACACTATCGCACAAAGTCAAAATGGCTTTGTTGCTGTTGGTCAGGGTGTGGGGGGCAGCATAAGTGCTATCTTATCTTGTTTGGGGATGTTATTGGATTACTTCAACAATCCCTGTGGTGCCTGGAATGGGCAGGGTACACTCCAATTTTCTCTCCCTTAAAAAAACAAACTTGTAACTTTGGAACCATTTCAGCTTCAGCAAATTTTACTTAATTCTCTCTGTTCATACATTTAAACATCACGGGAAACAGTTAACAATCATATTGGGAGGAAAAAATGAACTGTTTCTTGTGAAATCACCTTTAATGAATAGAGAATTTAAAATGTATTCCAACCCTTGCCAATGAAGAAAGCTGTGCAAGAATAAAGCTGTGTTGAATCTCCAATGTACATTAATGTAACTTTATATATGGATAGCAATTCATACAGTATATCCGATGCTTCTAAATGGGTATACAGAAAGGGAGTTCTGCAGGTCATTCATATATTACGGGCTCGATTTTACCAGGCCTGCGGGTTTCCGGCGGGTTGGGTTTCGGGAGCGTGGTCAACACGCTCGGTGAAATTAGTGGGTTGCCCGCGCGATCGTAGCAGGCAATCCACTAATTGGATCCAATTACCTGCTCCTCCGGGCTCCGCGCTGCTGGTCTGCGCGTCGGGCGGGCTGCGCATGCGCAGTACGATCTGTCAGCTGGAGGCTCTCTAGTTAAAGGGGCAGTCCTCCACTGACAGATGCTGCAACCAATAGAACAAATTACAGCATGGAGCAGCCCAGGGGGAAGGCTGCTCCCAGTTTAATGATGCCTCACCCCAGGTATCATCAGATGGGGTGAGGAGGAGGGGGAGGACAGAGCTCTTCCACCCGGTGGGCGGGAGGAAGCGGCCTGCCTCTGCCACCAAGAAGGCCTGGCTCGAGGTGGCAGAGGAGGTCACCTGCACCACCAACATATCGCCCACCTGCATACAGTGCAGGAGGCGCTCCAATGACCGCAGTAGGTCAGCCACAGTGAGAACACGTAGTCTTTCCCCTACACTCCGTCTGCCACAACACTGCCCCCACCCCACATCTCCTTCGGCACCGCCAACACTACTCTGTCACATCACCCCTCATACCCACTCAAACCCCATCCTCATCTTACCTGCACCTACTCACCTCGCGAGTACTCACCCCGCCACTACCACACAACCCAATCCTCATATAATCTCATGGCTCTATCCCATACTCACCCTCTCGTGCATCTCCCTCATGGCCAGCCTCACTCAACCTGCCACCACCTGTGCTGCAGCCACAGGGCATGCATCACATATGTGCAGTAGGCAGCGTAAGGCAAACGTGTCGTGAGCATGAAGGGGATGCACAAGGGTGTCTGAGGGTTTGTCATGGGTGTTACCTATATTGAATTTCAGAACAACTCACATCACACATTATATTGGCACCACCACTGCCATGTCTCCGCGAATCCTGTCTGTTGTGTCCAATAATGCCCGCTCCTGGGTATCACTATGAGGACCCACCACTGATGCCACCCATTGTGTTACTGCAGAGTAGGTGCAGGTGTATTTGCAGGGCTCCTCCGCGCAGACGACTGAGAGACATCGGCGGTGTACCCGGCTGCACCCTGGAAGGATGCGGAGGAGAAGTTGTGGAGGGCAGTGGTGACTTTGGCAGCGACAGGTAAGCAGATGGTGCTGGGGCCAGCCAGGAGCAGCTCGGCATGAAAGAGGCTGCAGATGTCCACGACTACATGTCGAGTGAATCTGCGCCTCCGTGTGCACTGCTGCTCAGAGAGGTCCGGGGAGCTGCGCCTCGGTCTGTGGACCCTGTGGCGAGGGTAGTGCCCTCTGCGACGCGTCTCTCTCTGCGGTAGCCCTCCCTCCTGCTGTACAGGTGGATGTGTCACAGCACTCTGTTGTGGAGCTCCACGTGTCAGAGGTGGACGGCGTGGATGGCGAGGCTGGCGATGTTGTGCGCCCTCCGAGGGGGTCATGACTGCAGCTACGGCGGCCCCCATCCGCAATATGTACATCTGAGGGGGTCCGCAAGGTAGGCACATGTCTCCGGACCCCGGGGTGAGTGTGCAGGTTGGTGACTTTGACCGTCAGGAGGGGGGTGGTGGAGGCCACACTTTGTCCCAAGTGACAGAGCGGCCTCCTGCAATGGGTGAGGGTCTCCCCCCACCACCTGTCAAATGGACCTTTGCAGCTGCCACAGGCTGACGGCTGCAACACATCCAGTTCAACTGGGACTGTTTCCCCCAGTGTGTGAAACAGTCCCATGTTTCTCCAAAATCACACACAGTCCCTTAATCAGGTCAGTTAATGACCTGAACAAGCAAAATAAATACACTCAAGTGGCATCCCGCTGGCTTTAATTGCCTGCGGGATTCCCACCAGCGGGGGCCATGCACGCACCCCCGCACGTCATCGGGGAACCCGGAAGTGGGCGGGATCGTGGCGCGATCCGGTCACGTGCCTGGATATCGGATTTTCGGGGCCCCCCCCGCTGGAAACGCACAGGAAACCCACCGGTAAAATCGAGCCCTACATGTTTTCTAAGCTGTACTCAGAAATATATGGTGCTCTGTTTTAATAATTCTGAGTGGTTTTCATGGCAGCATAAAAATATATTGCTGTAGTAAAGAGTCATTTTAAAAGGATACTTACTTGCAAGGAGGGCAGAAGACTGCAAGGCGATATCATGTATGGTTCGACTGTGGCCTGGAAGCAGACCCTTTGTTTAATAGAAGAATGAAAGAACTTGCATTTATATAAAGCCCCTTTCATATCCTCAGGACACCCCAAAGCACTTCACATGCCAATGAAATACTTTTTCTTTTGAAACGTAATCACTGATGCAATGTACATAAGAAACATCACAAACATGAGAAATAGGAGCAGGAGTAGGCCATACGGCCCCTTGAACCTGCTCCGCCATTCATTAAGATGGCTGATCTTCAACCTCAACTCCACTTTCCCGCCTGATCCCCATGTCCCTTGATTCCCTTAGAGTCCAAAAATCTATCGCTCTCAGTCTTGAATATACTCAGTGACTCAACATCCACAGCGCTCTGGAGTAGAGAATTCCAAATATTCACGACCCTCTGAGTGAAGAAATTCCTCCTCATCTCAGTCCTAAATGTCCGACCCCTTATTCTGAGACTATGTTCCCTAGTTCTAGACTCTTCAGCCAGGGGAAACATCCTATCAGTGTCTACCCTGTCAAACCCTCTTAGAATCTTACATGTTTCAATGAGACCACCTCTCATTCTTCTAAACTCCAGAGAGTATAGGCCCATTCTACTCAATCTTTCCTCTTAGGACAACCCTCTCATCCCAGGAATCAATCTAGTGAACCTTGGTTGCACCACCTCTAAGGCAAGTATATCCTTCCTTAGGTAAGGAGACCAAAACTGCACACAGTACTCCAGGTGTGGTCTCACCAAAGCCCTGTACAGTTGCAGCAAGACTTCCTTATTCTTGTACTCCAAATCCCTTACAATAAATGCCAACGTACGATTTGCCTTCCTAATTGCTTGATGTACTTGCGTGTTAAGTTTATGTGTTTCATGTGCAAGGACACCCAAATCCCTCTGAACACCAACATTTAATAGTTTCTCACCATTTAAAAAATATTCCGTTTTTCTATTTTTCTTACCAAAGTGAATAACCTCACATTTCCCCACATTATACTCCATCTGTCACCTTTTTGCCCAATCACTTAACCTGTCGATATCCCTTTGCAGACTTTTTGGCCCCGATATTAGCGGGGAGGCGGGTTGGCACCGGGGGAGGCGATTGGGCGCGTGGCAAACCCACATGAACCAAACTTACCGTTTCCATCGCGCTCGCATGTTGATTGATCAAGGACAGTCAGCATGGATTTGTTAAGGGGAGGTCGTGTCTGACTAACTAGATTGAATTTTTCGAGGAGGTGACAAGGAGGGTCGATAAGGGTCGCGCAATTGATGTAGTCTACATGGATTTTAGCAAAGCTTTTGATAAGGTCCCACACGGCAGAATGGTCAATAAAGTAAAGGTCCATGGGATCCAAGGGAATTTAGCAAATTGGATCCAAAATTGGCTCAGTTGCAGGAAGCAAAGGGTAATGGTCGACGGGTGTTTTTGTGACTGGAAAGTTGTTTCCAGTGGGGTGCCGCAGGGCTCGGTACTAGATCCCTTGCTTTTTGTGGTATACATTAATGATTTGGACTTAAACGTAGAGGACATGATTATGAAATTTTCAGGTGACTCAAAGATAGGCTGTGTGGTTGATAGTGAGGAGGAAAGCTGTAGACTGCAGGAAGATATCAATGGACTGATCAGGTGGGCAGAAAAATGGCAAATGGAGTTCAATCCGGAGAAGTGAGGTGATGCATTTGGGGAGAGCAAACAAGGCAAGGGAATACACAATAAATGGGAGGATACTGAGAGGTGTAGAGGAAGTGAGGGACCTTGGAGTGCATGTCCACAGATCCCTGAAGGTAGCAGGACAGGTAGATAAGGTGGTTAAGAAGGCATATGGAATGCTTTCCTTTATTAGCCGAGACATAGAATATAAAAGCAGGGATGTTATGCTGGAACTGTAGAAAACACTAGTTAGGCCACAGCTTCAGTATTGCGCACAGTTCTGGTCACCACATTACAGGAAGGATGTAATTGCACTAGAGAGGGTGCAGAGGAGATTTACGATGGTGTTGCCAGGACTGGAGAATTTTAGTTATGATGACAGATTAGATAGGCTGGGGTTGTTTTTCTTGGAACTGAGGAGGCTGAGGGTGATTTGATTGAGGTGTACAAAATTATGAGGGGCCCAGATAGAGTGGATCGGAAGGACCTATTTCCCTTAGTGGAGGGGTCAATAACCAGGATTTAAAGTGATCGGTAGAAGGATTGGAGCGGAAATTAGGAAAACATATTTCACCCAGAGGGTGGTGGGGGTCTGGAACTCACTACCTGAGAGGGTGGTAGAGGCAGAAACCCTCAACTCATTTAAAAAATACCTGGATGAGCACCTGAAGAGCCGTGAACTGCAGGGCTACGGACCAAATGCGGGAAAGTGGGATTAGGCTGGACGGCTCGTTTCTCAGCCAACGTGGATACAACGGGCCGAATGGCCTCCTTCTATGCCGTAAATTTTCTATGATTCTATGATACTGATGTCAGACTAACTGGCCAATGGTTCCCTGTTTTCTGTAGGTAATGAAGCAGCCAATTTGCACACAGTGAGGTCCCACAAACAGCAACAAGATAAATGATGAAATAATATGTTTTTGATGGTGTTGTTTGAGGAATAAATGTTGGCCAGTACATTGGGAGAATACCCCATGCTCTTCTTCAAACAGTGGTACAGGATCTTTTACATCCACCTGAGACAGCAGACAGAACCTCAGTTCAGTGTCACATCCCAACGACAGCACCTTCAACATTGCAGCACTCCTTCAGTACTGTACTGAAGTTTCAGCCTGGATTATGTGCTCAAGTCTCTAGCATTGGGCTTCAACCCACACTTAGAGGTAAGAGTGCTACTAGTGAGCCAAGGCTGACAGCTCAGTACAATTACTCACAAAATGAGTATCTCTCTAAATAGTAATGAGGTGTTTTCTAAAGCAAGTCCAGTTTTTTTGATCTCTCTTTCACATTGTGAGAGGATTCTGCTTGCAATTGAAAGGCAGAGAACCCAGACGTCAGTAAGATTTTCTTTAAACTCTGTTGAAGCAATTTAATAAGTTAGGCACTATTTTTTTGGTGAGGTAAATTTGTTTACTCCCCTGCTTGTGCAATGCATTTGTATAAGATGCTGGGAGGTTGGGTCTGTCAGTCACTATAACCAGTGTTGTCAGAAAATGTTGTGTGATGTGCCAGTTTAAGTTTTGGAGGTGGTTGTAAAGGATATTTAAAACTCTTTGAGTGAAGAAGTTCTTCCGAATATCATTTTAAAATTTATTTTCGATAATTTAAAGTTATGTCCTCTGGCCCTACTTTCCTGGTTTACTTTGAATTAATATTGTGGTTTGATGCCTGTTTGGGAGAGTTACTGAATCCAAGTGTCAGAGCTGAACAATCAATAAATGCACTTGTTCACTAGGGTGATTCAGCAAGCATGTCAATCAGTACGTTTATAACACAAATCTGCTGCTGAGAGGAGTATGGTGTTTCCTTCATTTAATAGCCATGCAATGAGGTAGCGCCCTCACCTTTGAGTCAGGAGATAATGGGCTCAAGCCCCACTCCAGAGACTTAAACTCATAATCTAGGCTGACACTTCAGTGCAGTGCTACAGACGGAGTGCTGCACTGTCAGAGGTGCCGTCTTTCAGATGAGATGTTAAACTGGAAACCCTGTCTGCCCTTTCAGGTGGACGGAAAGATCCCATGGCACTATTTGAAGAAAAGCACAACTGCCCGGACTAATATCTTTCAACCAACATCACTAAAACAGATTATCTCATTGTTGTTTGTAGCACCTTGCTGTGTGCAAATTGGCTGCCACATTGCCTACATTTCAAAAGTACTTCATTGGCTGTGAAGTACATTGGGATGTCCTGAAGACGTGAAATGCGCTATCTAAATGCAAGTTCTTTCTTTCTTTCTGTTAATGCTAAAATCCAGGAAGCATTTCTTTTACTATCTTTCTCTGCCCCTCCCCCCCCCAACTGGTTAGAATTTTACAATCTTCTTCCCCCATTCCAGAAACCAAACCTTCCAATCCAAGTTATGTCTTGTGTAAGTGCAGGCCCAAGCAAATGCCAAAGATTCAGTAGCTGATTTGCACCCACAGAAGGTTTGGGATGTATTGCTTGATACCAGATATACCAGTAAGGTAAGTGTAAGTATATTAAAAAATGCAGGTGATTGTTCAGAAATTAGGGTGCCAACCTCAACAAGGAAATCGAGAAAATAATTCTGAAACTGGTTTCAGACAAGGACTGGTAAATATTTGGATTTGAATCAGCTGCTAATTTGCATTCTATCTACAATAACAGATTGTGTGTAAACCGGGCTAATGTCTTTGCAATGTTTTAAAAGCAGCTGGTAGCTTGGGCTTTATTGCATTGATAGCTAACCCACCCCCCATCCATAAGAACGCATTTGTCCTGAGCATGTTCTGCCTTGTCATCCTAAGGACAGCTGAGTGGATTTCAACAGATTACTTGTTAAATGTCGATTTAAAGCCTCGCATAAACAGATCCTCAAGTCAAAATTTTCAGCATAGGTTACAATAGATTACAGGTTAATAGGACTGAACAAGAGCATTATATATCTAATAGAAATAATGTTCACTTATCCAGGCCTAACTTGTTCCTTTTCTCAAACCCTACTTAGCCTCTATTGAAAGAGAAATCATATTGTCTAATGTTTTATCTTCTGTATTTACTTCATCTATTTCATACACTTTTCATGTTGTTTCACCTCTCCCTCCATTGTATCTAAGCTTTCCTCCCCAGTCATGAGGATAGGACAGTTGAACTTATTGACCTCTCCATATTTGCCATCAGTACAATTTCTTGGTTGAGCCACCAGGAGGCAGCCTAGAGTTTGATGGTAAGGAAATCCTTATTTAGTTTTTCTTTCCTTCTCAGACAAAATAGCCAAGAGTGTTGAAATTGCTATTCTAGAGGAAGTATTTATATAGAACTCCAATTTAGGAAGATGAATTGATGGGATAGGGTGTATGGGGTAGAAATTTGTATGCGTTGCGCCCGTTTTTCGGGCATAAAACAGGCACAAATCATACCAATTTAGCGGTGAGATTGCCAATTAAGTACCTTTGAAGTGTAGTCATCGTTGTAATGTAGGGAAACGTGGCAGCCAAACTGCACACAGCAAGGTCCCACAAACAGCAAGGAGATAAATGACCAGATAATCCGTTTTGGTTGAGGGACAAATGTTGGCCAACACACTGGGAGAACTTCCCTGATCTTCTTTGAATAGTGCCGTGGAATCTTTCATGTCTACCTGAGAGGGCAGTTTAATGTCTTATCCAAAAGACGGCACCACCTCCGACAGTCCAGCACTGCACTGAAATGTCAGCTTAGATTATGTGCTCAAGTCTTTGGATTGGGGCTTAAACACATAACCTTCTGACTCAGACGAGAGAGTGCCACCCTTGAGCTGACAGCTTAAACTAGTTCTCTAACACTAGTTCTCTCCATGGCTGTAATTCTAAATTTAGGAACAGTCTCTACATAGTACAAATGTAACCAATATGTTTACAATGTGTTAGTCTAACTTGCATTGATTTGATCTCTAGATGGCACAAATTAATGTATTTTCGGATTTTTCCATGTTGATATCAAAACTGAGTTGTCACAGCCAGGATCTCCACATAAAAGAGAGATTGCTAATTTGGCTCCTGGCTAGTGAAACTCAACAAAAAACTTTGGTTAGCTTTGGACTTGTGGAGTTATTTTGAATTTGGACCTCTGGTTTCACATAGTCTGAATTCCTGAACTTGCACACATAAGCTGCCGCTCCAAGTTTTCCTGAGTCAGTGGTTGCCTATGTAGAGCTTCCAGACTCAATACTGCTGATAACCATCTCTCTTCTGTAGCTGTTGTGTCAGAAGTAAAAGAATAAACTTGCTGTCTGCCACCCAAGCAGACAGCAATCATAGGGATCTGTCAATCAAAACAAAAGGCTGAGCATTTCCTCACCATTTGGACACTTGTGCAGTGTCAACATCACTCCTTCCTAAAGTTAAACCTCGAAAGATTCTTGATAGGAACTGGGGTGATTGGCAAGGCACTTGTCTCCTGCACAGCATGAAGGCAAACCTGGCCTTCTGGTCAGCAACTGCACAAATATCAAACGGAGCCAGTTTTTGAACTAAGTATTTAATGTGTGAGTCAGACGTCCACTTGTATTTATTGTTCTAGGCCTCAGAGCTGTACTGAATACGACTTTTATTTTGAGCTTTTCTGATTAATTAAATGATGATGAAAGTTGTGTTAAGATGGACCAACTAAATACTGTTATCTGGGGAGCAGGAGTTAGAAATACCGATGGCTGAGCTACTGTCGTGATTAGATACATTTTACATTCCATTACTCACAGTTTATTTCTGATCACATTAGATATTATTAAACTAGAAAGAGTGCAGAAAAGATTTACTAGGATGCTACCGGGACTTGATGGTTTGACTTATTGGGAGAGGTTGGATAGACTGAGACTTTTTTCCCCTGGAGAGTAGGAGGTTTAGGGGTGATCTTATAGAAGTCTAAAAAATAAAGAGGGGCATAGATAAGGTAGATAGTCAAAATCTTTTCCCAAAGGTAGGGGAGTCTATAACGAGGGGACATAGATTTAAGGTGAGAGGGGAGAGATACAAAAGGGTCCAGAGGGGCAATTTTTTCACTCAAAGGGTGGTGAGTGTCTGGAACGAGCTGCCAGAGGCAGTAGTAGAGGCGGGTACAATTTTGTCTTTTAAAAAGCATTTGGACAGTTACATGGGTAAGATGGGTATAGAGGGATATGGGCCAAGTGCAGGCAATTGGGACTAGCTTAGTGGTATAAACTGGGCGACATGGACACGTTGGGCCGAAGGGCCTGTTTCCATGTTGTAAACTTCTATGATTCTATGATTCTAACAAATGATATGCAAGCGGGAGTTACAAGGTTATTATCCAATTGAAGAATTCATCACATCATCTAAACTACTGGACTGGATATTGGGTCAAGACACTTTTCAGGGGTCCTTGGCAGTCACCTAAAACAGGGGTGAGGTCCCTTACATACATGAAGAGCCTAATACTTGTTTTAGGTCCCCTTGCCGAAACTGAATAGCAATGATCAGAGCAGGAGTCGGGCCTGCTCCGCTCAGGATTCTTCAGCTGCCGATAAGTTTTAATTTTTTTTTAAAAATCATTGCCGTGGAGCCCGTCTCCACAATATTCCCAATTGCTCACCCTCACCATGCTAACACCACCCCCACCCCCGCCCCACCCCGCCCCTGCTCCCAGTGCTTACCTTCAGGCCGCTGCTGGTGAGACGAGCAGCCTAACATTCATCTCCTTAAAATGGGTGAGTTGCCTGCAGAGTTGCAACAGGCACTGGCAGCTCATCCAAATAATATAATAACCGTAGCATAGTGGTTATGTTACTGGACTAGTAATCCAGCAGCCTGGACTAATAATCTGATGTTCGAAATCCCATGGTAGTTGGGGAATTTAAATTCAGTTAATTAAATAAAATCTGGACTAAAAAGCTAGTATCAGTAATGGTGACCATGATTGTCATAAAAACCCATCTGGTTTACTAATGCCCTTTAGGGAAAGAAACCTGCCGTCCTTACTCGATCTGGCCTATATGTGACTCCAGATCCACAGCAATGTGGTTGATTCGTAACTGCCCTGCGAAATGGCCTATTAGCAAGCCACTCAGTTCTAATATCCCGCTACAAAAAGTCATAATAAGACTAAAACTGGACAGACCACAAGGCACCGGACACGACAAAGGCAAACCAAGCCCTGTTTGACCCTACAAAGTCCTCCTCACTAACATCTCAGGAATTATGCCAAAATTGGGAGAGCTGTCCCACAGACTAGTCAAGCAAAAGCCTGACAAAGCCATATTCACAGAATCATACCTTTCAGCCAACATCCCAGACTCTTTGATCACCATCCCTGGGTAGGTCCTGTCCCTCCAACAGGACAGACCTACCAGAGGTGGTGGCACAGTGATATACAGTCAGGAGGGAGTGGCCCTGGGAGTCCTCAACATTGATCTCTGGACCACATGACGTCTCATGGCATTGCGTCAAACTTGGACAAGAAACTTCCTGCTGATGAATCAGTACTCCTCCATGTTGAGCACCACTTGGAGGAAGTGCTAAGGGCACAGAATGTACTCTGGATGGGGGACTTCAATGTCCACCATGAAGAGTGACTCAGTAGCACTGCTATTGACCGAGTCTTGAAGGACATAGCTGCCAGACTGGACCTACAGCACATGGTGAGAGAACCAACACGAGGGGAGAAGCTACTTGTCCTCACCTGTTGCAGATGCATTTGTCCATGACAGTATTGGTAGGAGTGACTGCCACAAAGTCATGTCCTCAACATCTATCATGTTGTGTGGCACTACCACTGTGCTAAATGGGATAGACTCAGAACAGATCTAGCAGCTCAAAACTGGACATCCACGATGCACTGTGGGCCATCAGCAGCAGCAGAATTGTATTCAACCACAATCTGTAACCTCCTGGCCCGGCATATCCCTCACTCTACCATTACCAACAAGCCAGGGATCAACCCTGGTTCAATGAGGAGTGTAGAAGAGCATGCCAGGAGCAGCACCAGGTGTACCTAAAATGAGGTGCCAACTTGGTGAAACTACAACACAGGACTAGATGCATGCTAAACAGCAGAAGCAGCACCCTATAGACAGAGCTAAGTGATTCCACAACCAACGGATCAGATCAAAGTTCTGCAGTCCTGCTACATCCAGTCATGAATGGCGGTGGACAATTAAACAACTAACGGGAGGAGGAGGCTCCGTGAACATCCCCATCCTCATTGATAGCAGAACCCAGCACGTGAGTGCAAAAGACAAGGCTGAAACGTTTGCAACCATCTTCAGCCAGAAGTGCCGAGTAGATGATCCATCTCGGCCTCCTCCCGACGTCCCCATCATCACTGAAGCCAGTCTTCAGCCAATTCGATTCACTCCACGTGATATCAAGAAACAGCTGAGTGCACTGGATACAGCAAAGGCTATGGGCCCCGACAACATCCCGGCTGTAGTGCTGAAGACTTGTGCTCCAGAACTAGCTGCGCCTCTAGCCAAGCTGTTCCAGTACAGCTACAACGCTGACATCTACCTGATTATGTGGAAAATAGCCCAGGTATGTCCTGTCCACAAAAAGCAGGACAAATCCAATCCGGTCAATTACCGCCCCATCAGTCTACTCTCAATCATCAGCAAAGTGATGGAAGGTGTCGTCCACAGTGCTATCAAGCGGCACTTACTCACCAGTAACCTGCTCACCGATGCTCAGTTTGGGTTCCACCAGGACCACTCGGCTCCAGACCTCATTACAGCCTTGGTCCAAACATGGACAAAAGAGCTGAATTCCAGAGGTGAGGTGAGAGTGACTGCCCTTGACATCAAGGCAGCATTTGACCGAGTGTGGCACCAAGGAGCCCTCGTAAAATTGAAGTCAATGGGAATCAGGGGGAAAACTCTCCAGTGGCTGGAGTCATACCTCGCACAAAGGAAGATGTTAGTGGCTGTTGGAGGCCAATCATCTCAGCCCCAGGACATTGCTGCAGGAGTTCCTCAGGGCAGTGTCCTTGGCCCAACCATCTTCAGCTGCTTCATCAATGACCTTCCCTCCATCATAAGGTCAGAAATGGGGATGTTTGCTGATGATTGCACAGTGTACAGTTCCATACGCAATGCCTCAGATAATGAAGCAATCCATGCCTGCATGCAGCAAGACCTGGACAACATCCAGGACAAAGCAGCCCACTTGATTGGCAACCCATCCACCACCTTAATCATTCACTCCCTCCACCACCGGTGCACTGTGACTGCATTGTGTACCATTTACAAGATGCACTGCAGCAACTCGCCAAGGCTTCTTCGACAGCACCTCCAAAACCCACGACCTCTACCACCTAGAAGGACAAGGGCAGCAGATACATGGGAACATCACAACCAGCACATTCCCCTCCAAATCACACACCATCCTGATTTGGAAATATCTTGTCGTTTCTTCATCGTCGCTGGGTCAAAATCCTGGAACTCCCTTCCTAACAGCACTATGGGAGAACCTTCACCACACGGAATGCAGCGGTTCAAGAAGATGGCTCACAACCACCTTCTCAAGGGCAATTAGGGATGGGCAATAAATGCTGGCCTTGCCAGGGATGCCTACATCCCATGAATGAAAAAAAATTGAATAAAGGTATTAAAAATACAAAAAGCTTCTAGACATGGTACATGTGAAAAGCTATGCAGATCTGATTTTAGATTGTTTTTTGTGTTCATTTGCAGCTATTCCAGTAGATATCCTGTGTATTTAAAGGAGGTACTGTCTCTTTAAGAGAGGTGATGTCTCTTTAAGAGAGGTGATGTGCTGTGATTGTTTGATGTGGCTGCACTGCCCTGCTGGGATTGATCACGCTTTTATTAAAGCTCATTAGATCAAGCTTGCTGCTGGGATGGTGAGAAGATGTGCGGGTAGATTTTAACTCCCAAGAATGGGGTGGGTTGTGAGGCAGATGGGGGGGGGGGTAAAAATGCTCCGTTTTCAGAGCAGGACTGGATCCCAGCTCCATTACGCCTGCTTCTGGGTTTAACCCAGGCAGGATTGTCTGCGTGTGAAGAGCAGACACCAGGAAGTCCCGCCCCCACTTAAATCAGGAAGGCCGATAATTAAAAGGGCAATGTACCTCACTGAGATACTTGAGGTACTTAATATTTTGTGTGTTGGAACATTAAAATGAATTTAACCTACCTCATTCGGCGGGAAGGGCCAGATCCATGACTTGAGTATATTTGTTGCACTGCTTGTGGGCCAGGAGGAGCAGGAGTGCTCCATCCAGGCCCAACAAGATCACCTGACCGACAGGACCCCTATGATCGGCTGATCCCCCCCCCTCCATCATGGTGGACCCCACCTACCTCCGGCTCTTCACCTGACCTCCAGCGACCTCTTTATCAGTCCCCCTGATCTCTTCCTCAGCCCCACACACCCCCCCTCCCCCGATTTTCTCCCCAGCCTCTGATCCCTCCCTCCGGTCCCCGGAAATGTCCGGGCTGAAACCCGGAAGTGAAATTGATGAGCCTCAATACGCGACCCGCCGACTTACCTTCCGGGTTTCGCACTCGGAAATCCTCCCCCCCCCACTCCCTTCCCAGCAATTAGTTAAAATTTACCCCGCGGTTTTAAAGGATTGGTACGCCATTAGATGAGAGGAGGAGATTCAGAGCAGGGAGAAGGCAGGGGCTGAAAGCATTGCTGCTGGAAATAGGACAAATTTAGAGACAAAAAGCACTGTAACGCTCAAAAATAAAAACAGTGAGATGAACTTTATCTCACCCCCTTAGAAAAACCAAAAAAATATGGAATTTTAGTGTTAAATAAATGATTGGTAAGGCCTAAATCGAATGACGAGTCTGCACTACAGCATTTCCAATTCAGCCTCCAGTTCTGAACAATCACCCACCTTTTTTTTAAGTGTCTGTACACTTATCTCAGCACTGAGTTTACTGGCAGTGGAGTGGGATTAGACTAGTTGGCTGATGTGGAGAAAACAGCAGCCCTGACTTGATAAGCTGTCTGTTTAAGCACCGATATGATTCCATGAACTTGATTCAAAGAGAATAAACAAAGGATTTCTGACAGCCCAAAGCCTCCAAGATCCTAAAGCAACCCCTGAATCCCCAGCCGATCTCACCACACCTCACGCCTTTAGCAGTTGGCCGAGTCTTCACCCCTGTAAAACTTTCCTCAGGTTGGAAGATCTGCATTTACTGGTAGACTGTGGGGTTGGAGAAGGAACCCACACAGCCCTGGACTCCATGGGCACCGAACACAGTGGACAGATTTGGATTACTTACGAGAAATTTGGAATTAGCCCTGTGTAGATTACTTTGAATTTGACTGAATTTTGAAGGGATTATATTTCTTTAACAACACCTTCTGCGCAGTGGCTTGTGATTTTTTTTGTTGTTGTTGCCGTGTTTGGCATCCAGTGTCAGCAGCAAGTACTTCCAGATTAGGTATAACACAGTGGGATGGAGAGTAAAACCTCCTCCACTCTGCCCCCAAACTGTACCTTGGTCTTGACCTCAGAAGGGCAGCCCCTGCTGCACCTGTGCGGCATTTCTCACACTAGGCGTCCTGTGGTCTCTCTGAGTGACATAGTCAGTTTAACACCAATTACTGTCAACCATGGAGAGCTTTGCGCTATGGATCCATGCTCACTAGAACTGAGTTTAGAATGCCTAAGCTAATTTCACTTTGGACACAAGATGGCCGAGAGAGAGAGAGAGGGGGGGGATCTTCTCTCATTCTGGACCAATTCAAACCCATACCCCAGGGGTGAGAGGCAATGTGCTAACCTACTAATGATCCAGTTGGCAGTTTAAATGTTATGTATCATCATACTGTTTAAAAAAGCAACCATTTTCTGTAATAAAATGTTTTAGGATGATTATTACAATACTTTTTAAAAGGCCCTTTTAGACTTGCTCTGACATCTTTTCAAAATGAGATAGTTGTTAAGAAACCAAAGCACAAGGCGAATAGAGGAGATTTTTCCGGGTCAGCGCTGGGTGCACTGAATCGTCTGAGTGCACAAATTTCGGAAAATCGGGTGGGTTGGAGCATACACCTGTAAAGAAACCACCAGACCCAGGAAAATCTCCCCTCATTTCTACCAAAAGGAGAAGCAGTCCCTGCATCTTTGAACAGTCACTAACAGTTAATTGAAGCTGCTGGGGGTCATTGCTGAGGGGTGCAGGGCAGGCCTTATTCAGTCTAAATCACAGTTTTCTGTTTTGCTATGTCATTTCAGTAGACGAAAAGAAATGTAAGACTTACAAGTGTGATGAAAGAGCAACACAAAATGGTCAGAGCATCAAAATAACTCTGCTATCATCACTTTAATTTGAGCTGGGCAATAAGAAGTGCGTGCTGTGTGTTTCTGGAGGGCTTGGAGGCTAATTAATGCACTGGGACCAGAGAATTTGACACACCTGCCTATCAATCAGCCACCACGAGGCTGCAGCTCCATTCATTAACAACACCCCTGGGGGCAGTGCATAGCCAATCTTTGTACCAAAAACCATTGAGGTCCACTGAATGAAAAATAAGGTGGAAAAGTCTGCATTATTGCATTTTTTTCGATCAAGAAAATACGCCGTGCTCCATTGAAATAATCCTACTTGTTTACTGAGAGTGAGAGGTGAGGTAATACTCACTTGAGATGGGCTAAATGGACATCTCCTCAATTTGTCCTTTTTTTCCCCCCTCATTTTCTTCCCTCTACCTTTTCAGGGCAACTATGGATGGGCAATAAATGCAGCCGTGCCCATGTCGCAACCAACCCAAAAATAAAATTATAAAAAATCTTTTGGGTACCAGATCACAATATCTGCTACTCTTCCCGTGGTTACCAGTCTGCAATTTCCACGTTTTCCTGAATCTAACATAATAGCTGTGTGGGACAATTATAGAAGACATGCTACAAAATCATTTTGGTTATTCAGGCGGTGGACTATGTACTTTTCAGCCATAGCTGGTCACAGGGCTGCCCATCACTGCAACCCATCCACCATTGTTGACAGTAAGTTTGATCAGTTCTCACAAAAGACACAATGGCACTCCCAGGTCAGGTAGTTTTCTTCTTTCTTCCGACCACTTAGAAGCTATGGCTGAAAAGTACATAGTCCACTGCCTGAATAACCAAAATGATTTTGTAGCATGTCTTCTATAATCGTCCCACTCAGCTATTATGTTAGATTCAGGAAAACGTGGAAATTGCAGACTGGTAACCATGGGAAGGGTAGCAGATATTGTGACCTGGTACCCGAAAGATTTTTTATAATTTTATTTTTGGGTTGGTTGCGACATGGGCACGGCTGCATTTATTGCCCATCCATAGTGATCTTTTTTCTTCTGGGTGCCAGCAGCCCTCCAGTACCCCAATCAAGTGACCATTCTTTTCATTAGTGAACCATTTTCTCTCCCTTTCTCTCGCTCTACCTCTCTTTCTGATTCCAAGCTCCACACTCTTTCTCTGACTCTAGGGTCATTCCATTATAAAAACACTAGGCATGTATAAATTCTTAAAATAGGGAGTTGACTTGAAGAAGACTATGCTTGAATGTAGGCAGTGCTTTGGAATACAGGGAAAACCATGGAACTGAGTGAGAAAGTGACAAGAATGGTGCTACTTTCCAACGTTACGGACCTGATGCAGCTGGGAATCTGATCCATAACAGAAGCTCATCTCACAGTTTCCCAGGAATGTATAAGTTTCCCAAGAAACATTTATTATTCAGTTCCAATCCTTTCACTAAGTGTAAATTTCAAAACTATGAAACATTTCAGGAATTATGGATAACCTGCAGTATAGCAGTCAGAGCTGAGCTTCAGTGATATTTGTAGTTTTTATATATTAATACATAAAGATGAACATTACTCATTTCTCTTATGTATTAGTTTTGATAGATTCATAACGTAAAAAATGCTACCCAGAACATGCTTCGTGCCCCATTGTATCATGTTTTTATAGTAGTAAAGGTCAGGTTCATCCAGAAATGTGGGGAATTTAACTGCTGTTTCTTACTGTAAGTCAGCTGGATTCTACATTGTGGATTAGTTCCACTGTAACCAAAAGCCACCTTAGGGGTACGACTCAAAGCAGTACTGATTCAGGCATGTATCAACAGAAACTAGCAGTGGATTTACAACTAAATCCTTGCTAGACATTACATCGCTCCTCCGTCAACTACTACTACATCTCTGGAAACCCCCCCCCCCCACCCCCATCCTATCCTGTACTTAGCAGGCTCCATCTATTTTGCAGGCTTCATTGAAGCCATCCCAGAATAGAAGAGATAACTTGCCATTACTTTGTTTGAAAAAGGGGTTGGACAATTAATAATTTGGTTTTCATAGATACCAATTATGGTGATATCTCTTGATTATGATGTCATCATATTATCATCCTATTACAAGCTAATGACGTTGGATAAAGTAGTTATGTGGTTATGTGATTCTCTTTATAGGCCGCAAATGCTCATATCCTAGCATGGAGTTTCTGTGCATCCTTGACTCAGAGAGTTAGTGAGAGACAAAGACAATCTTTTGATTCCTCCCTCAACTCTCTTTGTGGAGATGATTAGCCAACAACGTTAGTCACAGTTACCACCTTGAATGAGATGCCTCCTCTTTGATATAGCGGCTAGTGGCACCTGTATGTCTATTCAGCTCAGCTCAACTCCTGCCAGGTATCAAATGAAAATCATTCCACCACAATGGTAAGAAATGCTTAGAAACAAACCTAATGATCCACATTGCCTCAAAGCTTGAAGTAACATGAAAAAGTAAACAGTTTGATGGTTGTTCTAACTCTGTTCAGGAAACTCATTAATCCTTCCAATCACATTGGCCTCCACCCATTGGCATAGAAATTCGGTCACACCTAAAAATGGGAGGGTAGAGGGCGGGGCAGTATTGTCATGCCTGTTCATGTGGTCCCAGGCAGCACGTAAAATTTGTACTGGGATCTCATTAAAATGATTCAGATGTGCAGCTAGCGCTACTATTCATTGGCTGTGCATGCCTGTTTGTGGCGGCTGGAAATTGGGCGTCTATGAGGCCACTTCAAGGCAGCCAGCACCTCTTAAAGGGGAGGTGCAGTATGGGTGCAGACAGTAGAAAACATTGTCAATGGCTAAAATGGCTGCAAGAGGTCCAGTTAGACAGGGCCCAGCTTCTCTGATGCCGCACTGGAGGTCCTGGTGCAGGCAGTGGACAGGAGAAGGATGATCCTGTTCCCCCAGGGGGCAGAAATCCCCTGAGGCAACACCACCAGTGGAAAAAGGTCACAGAGGAGGTCAATGCCAGGAACTTAGCTCCCAGGACATGGCTGCAATGCCTCAAACATAGAAACATAGAAAATAGGAGCAAGAGTAGACCATTCGGCCCTTCGGGCCTGCTCCACCAATCAAAATGATCATGGATGATCGTCTAACTCAGTACCCTGTTCCCGCTTTTTCCCTATATCCCTTGATCCCTTTAGCATTAAGAAATATATCGATCTCCTTCTTGAATACATCTAATGACTTGGCCTCCACTGCCTTCTGTGGTAGAGAATTCCACAGGTTCACCACCCTCTGAGTGAAGAAATTTCTCCTCGTCTCAGTTCTAAATGGCATACCCCGTATCCTGAGACTGTGACCCCTGGTTCTGGACTCCCCAGCCATCGGGAACATCCTCCCTCCATCTAGTCTGTCTAGTCCTGTTAGAATTTTATATGTTTCGATGAGATCACCTCTCATTCTCCTAAACTCTAGTGAATATAGGCCTAGTCCACCCAATCTCTCCTCATACGTCAGTCCTGCCATCCCAGGAATTAGTCTGGTAAACCTTCAAAAGTTGAATGACCTCACCAGAGTTGCCTAGGTAAGAATACTGATCTCTTACTCTCTGCCTGCACCTCCACCACCTCCTGCCTCACTACTCACAATAGTGCCCTCCCCTGCTTCCCTTCACTCTCCTACAATCACTGCACCACACTTCACTCCACCTCCTTCTCCTCATACTCACCACTATTACAATGCTCACCTACCCGCAACTCACATATTACATACTGCATACCAACTACCATGACAGGCACATTCTCTAAACACTTCACAAGACTGTCACTAACACACTCCCTTCTTCCTTGCAGGTGCACAACCCGAGACAGGAGGCCAAGCCCATCTGTGTATCCTCTCCCCTGTGAATGAAAACATGCTAGCCATCATGGGCAGGGGGTGAGTTATGGAGCAGACATCGCACAGGGGGTTTCTTCACACTGTACCCTCTTCTTACTTCCATCTCACCATACACACTCTGCATGACAAATTGCACCTGTATTCACCAGCCACTTCACTCTGCTCTCTCTTCACACTAAAAGCTAATCCTTGACCCTCTCTTTTATTTCAGGGGCTGAAAATGTGCAGATACTTCTGCCACTTTACGAAGAGGAGGCCAGCCTTCCCGATGATACACTGTCACTTGATCTGACCCTAGCAAGCACCAGATCAGATATTCTCACCACACATACTTTAGAGTGTAGGCTAAAGGAGGGGTCTCTTGTGAAGAGGGGACTTGTTTTGACCCAGAAGGGTCCACAGATAAAGAAGAGCTACTTCTGCAGTCACGAGATCCACCAACATAGGTTAATACAGAAGCTGTAAATGTACACAGAATCAGGATGTTCTTCGCTGGCAAAAAGGCCAGTTATCCATCCATCTATGCTCGTGTTTCTGTTTGGCTGCAGTCACGTTGCACCATAAACAATGACGTCATGTTATACTTTGAAGGAGTGCGCGATGTAGAAACCATTCATCATATATAAAAAAAATAGGCTGTTCATTCATAATGATTGCATGATATGCTCTGTGTCAATTCATTGTAAAAGAAACCACCGATAATAGAAGAGTGTCTCACATTAGGTAATGTAACATTCACTAAAGGATACATTCTCTTCAAAGAATGGAACTGTGGCAAATGGATGATGTGATTATATAATTGCACTGTTGTCCTTCAACAAAAAGTGGATAAGGAGCCCTGTAAATGTAGAGATGAGCCCAGGATCTGTTTCTGGTGGCAGCAGGAAAGCCATACCAGACAGAGTCACATTCTGAAAACCCATCTAGAAAGCAGATTTCATTCCCTCCATCTTGTTGGTCATGATGTTTATCATCAGAAATGGACACCAAATTTATAGGCTTTGTTTCCTTTTCTGGAAATGTATTTCTGACTATAGGCTAAGTAATCCCTTATTTATTTTAAGCTCTGGTCACATTCTGAACTGTCTTTACTATAGAGAGCTCTGTGTCAGTGTTTTGCAAGAACGGTGTGCTGCTGTCAAGGTTCACACATGACGAATGAATCACTGCCTTCAGGAAAAGAGGATAGAAAATTGGAGCAGGAAAAAGAAAGCAAAAATTAAAAAGTCAATATTTTTGAATAAATGATCCAAATAAAAATGAAAAGCAGGAACGCAGACATGGGTTTCGAGGTATGAATTATCACTGTTACAAATATCAATCTAGGGGTTTGTGTAATTTTTTCTGTTAGTGAGAGATGTGCCTTAAGAGGAAGGAAAAAATAAATACAAACAGCAGGCAATGAATTTCTCTGCAAGATCAAAAAAATAAAGGCTGGAATTCATGTTTGGTGTTTCTAAATCAAGAACAATTTGTTTCTTTGTCTAAAAACGTTACTTTAGACCCTGGTGTAAGCAATGTTTATTTTCATTGTGGGTGTGACTGTGGGACATTTTAAAAATAAAATCACACTTGGGACATCAAAAGTACACTTTTAGGTGGCCCATCAGCGTAACACACTGATGTCTTCACACGGTGAGTCGTAGAATGATACAGCACAGAAGGAGGGCATTCGGCCCATCGTGCCTGTGTCGGCAGAGTCGCAGGGTTGTGGAACAGCTGATCACGTGAAGGGTTTTGCCCGCGGCCAGATCCTGCACCCGTCCGGGAGTGGCAGCGAGGAGAACCGAAACACACCACTGCAGCAAGGTTAAGGAATGCTGGAGTGCAGGTCAACCGTGGCAAACCTGGCAGACCTGGTAGGGGCTGGGGAGAGAGCAATGTTGGCTGATTGCCTGGCAGCAGGTTGCCAACCCTTCCAGCTTGGCTGGAGAACAGTGCATGGCGCGAGGGGACTAAAGAGGTGTCAAATTATTATGTTTCAAATTACATTTTTTTAAAAAACTCTGCAAATAAAAAGAAAGTGAGAGCTGTTTCTAACATGGAAATAATGAGTGATTGCACACAGCTGACCTTTATTTCCTGTGCTTAACAGCCGTCAAAACTTTTTTTTCCCTTTTTTTATTGCATAGTTTATAAGGGTATATTTTTAAGATCCCACTGGTGGTTGGCAGATCTAAGTTATTAATATACGAGTTGAAAGTAATTGAAAACAGTTAATTGGTACAGTTACTAAAATAGAAAGAACCAGAACTGTGTATGTGCAAAAAACATTCATTCATATTAAAGAAACCATCCTTTCGAATTTAGAGTGAAGAGGCTCTTTTTGCTCTTTTTCTCCCCCCCCCACCAAATAAAAACATCAAATCCTTTGTTGCCAATATATATGGTATATGATGGTATTGGTACCATTCATAGTTATCATACCATCATAGTTATCATACCATCATAGTTAGTTGTTTAAAAAAGGTTAAACCGTTTAAAAATAACATACCGATTTTATCCAGGCTGTGTTCAGGGTGCTACAATTTGCCCCAGCATTTCCTTGATTATGAAGGATTCCTGGGTCCCTGCACCTAGTCGTGGTCCAGCAACCCCTGCTGGGAGCCCTGCATTCGGTAAGAACAAGACTGGACTCTGTCCTCTGCACTCGAATGGCTGGCCAGTACTCACCGGCGAGGCTCACGCAGGAGTAATGAATACTTGCTTGAGGTGTCTGGGGCAACTGGCACCCATGGAATTGTACCCCAACAATCAGTCAACACCTTCAGAAGAGGAAGGAGAGGAGAGACAATTCGGGGAGCGAAAAATATCTCATCTACGAGGTTTGATTGGGAACTCACCCATTTGAGGCTCCCTCCCCCTCGGTGGGAACAAGGCCCGAGGCAGATTAAAAGGTAAGGCAGCCAGGAAAAGTGCAGGGATGTTTGTAAACAATAATGTCTGTGAGGTCTCCAAGTTCATTAGTGCTGCTGGATAAAGTCAGATAGAGAAGCAAGGCTCTGTTTGGAACTATAGTAATGCAAGGATATCTGCTCAGGGCAGTTGAAGGAAGTGATTAGGGCAGTCGAAGGAAGTGATTAGGGCAGTCAGTGCTGATGCCGACATACTAAACATGGCAACTCAGTGCTGGAAAAAAGTTTAACAACCTTACCAGGGCAGATAAGGTAAAAAAAAAACAGCCAGTCACACCTTCCAAGAATGCACTGAACTGATCTTGTCCACAGTCATGGTCACACATAATGTCATTGGTGACTTTGACCAGATTAGTCTCAGTGCTGTAGTTAGAATGGAATTTGGATTGAATGGTGATGGAGTGGGAGTAGCTCTGAGAAAATACCCGGCCTAGAATTCTCTCTTAAACCCCTCTACTCTTCTCGCCTACAAATATTTCTACACTTTTAGTGATTTCCCCTAACTCTTCTCCTAACTCCTGCTTGATATCTATTCACCAGTGCTCATCTCTATCTGTGAAGCAGCCTGGATATTACATTACTGTAAAGTTACTATACAACTACCAGTTGTTGGGGGTAGTTTTCAACATGGTCGCCTTGGCGGTGCAAATCACACGCTGTTTACAGAATCCACCCAATTCTCATTCAATCGATCTCAATGGAACAAAAATCGGGCAGGTTCTATAAAGGGTGATGATCTGCAAAATTACCCCCCACCCCGCCCCATTGTCTCCATCACTCCTTATCATCGCTCTCTCCAGTTGTCTGTTACTCTGTGCCACTCATTTCTCCTGTTTGTCTGTCCATCCTTGATATCGCTCTAACCTGTCAGTCTCTGGCACTCTGTGCCATCTCTCTCTTCTGCTGTCCCCATCGCTCCCTATCATCTGGCTCCTGTCTGTCCCAAATGCTTAAGGAAAACAGACACTAAGCCAGGAAGGGAGAAGTTAGGAGGGGTGGCTCAAGGCTTGGGGGTAGAAATGGTTTTTGAGAAGATTTTAAAGGGGAAGAGATAGATGGAGAGGTTTAGGGAGGGAATTCCAGAGAGCTGACTCAGATGGCTGAAGGCTGTGCTGTTTAGGTGGAGCAAAGGAAGAGGGATGCACAACAATAACTTGTATTTGTGTAGAACCTTTAACGTAGAGAAATGTCCCAAAGTTCTTCACAGAAATGTAATAAAGAAAAACATGCTAAGCCAAAGGAGATACTAAATGCTTGGTAAAAGTGGTGCTTAAAGGAAGCTTAAAGAAGGAAAGGGAAATGGGGAGGCAGAAAGGTTTAGGGCTGGAATTCCAGAGCATGAGCCTCAGGCAGTTGAAGGAACAGCAGCCAATGGTGGGACGAAGGAAGTGGGGAATGCAAAAGAAGCCAGAGTTAGAGGAACAGAGAGTTCAGGGATGGTGTGGCTGTAGGACTGAAGGAGGTTACAGAGAGAAGGAGGGATGAAACCATGAAGAGATTTAAACATGAGGATGAAAATGTTAAATTTGAGTTGTTGGAGGACCGGGAGCCAATGTTAGTCATCGAGGACAAGGATCAAGGGTGTTGGGTGAGCGGGACTTTGTACGGAATAGGATATGGGCAGCAGAGTTTTGCACGAGCTGCAGTTTACAGATGGTGGAGGATGGGAGCCTAAGAACATTGAGATTGTTAAATCTGGAGGTGACAAAGGCATGGATGAGGGCTTCAGCAGCAGATGAGTTGTGGTAAAAGCAGTACAAAAGGTCAGAAGAGCAGAATGTTTGAGGTAGGGAATATATGACTGAAGGAGATTGCAGAGATAGAATGGAGATAATTAAAAATGATGAATAGGATTTTAAATTTACTATGTTGGGTGACAGGGAGCCAATGAGGGGAGTGAGGCTAGGGTGATGAATGAGTGGGACATAATGTAGGTCAGAATGTCTGCAACAGAGTTTTGAACAAGTTGAAGTTTATTGAAACTGGAGGAAGAGGGGCCAGCAACAAAAATGTCGGCATACTCGGGTCTGAGGTGACGATGGCATGTATGAGGGTCTGAACAGTGAAGGGACTATTTAGGAGTCATATGCACCACTTACCTTTAAGTCACCACATCCCTTTAAGTTTTATCACCATCTTTTTAAAAGCTGCTGACACCCCCTTCCCCCAGGCAAGCACCAGGCAGTAGACCCAATATGAGCCAGGAGCTCAGCTGAATATTCAGCTAGGGCCAATCAGAGGAGATCCCATGAGATCAGCACTGCTCCGAATCGCCAAGTGTTAAGTTCGATGTTCCATTCCAGAGACCAGTTTTTTGCTGATCGTGGGAAATTATCTCCCTCCTAGAATAGATGGCAATGATCAGTGTCATATAATCAAGTCAACTAACTCTGTCTGCTATTTTTAGTGAGAAAATAGGTGCAAGTGAAAAGCATGGAAACAGCACTTTACTCACCTCTAATTTCTCACTTAAAAGAAAAGAAAATATATCTTTAAATGTGTATTCCCAGCTACAAAGTTTTATTATTTGCTTTGAAAGCATTTCTTATTTTCCACTTGCTGCTTTGCTACATGGTTGAGATTATTAATCTGATCAGGACAATTCCGTGGAAGATTTGATACTATTGTGAAATATCGTGGCTTTGTAGCATCATTGAATTTGGTAAATTGCTTTACCAAAATGAACAATTTGCCATTAGTAAAGCACAGTCACCTTTGAGTTTAGCTACAATGCCATTTTGGTTCTTTGAATAGTGTCACGGTAATTTCTACACGCAAGTGCTTAATTTTGGCTCACTGAAGTGATTGATTTGCAGAATTCTAACCTTCTGATTATTTTTATTAACTTATCGCCAGCCTTATATTTAGATGCTGTGTATCAGAATTTATAGTGTTTACTACCTGAGTGATAAGTGGAAGTATTTACCACCAGAAAATAAACTCGACAGGGCCTTGTAATAATCCATAGCCAGGAACAGAGACAATGGGGCCGATTTTAACTCGCAATTGCAGGTGCGTTGGGGGTGGAGGGGCTGCGAAAATCGGGAAAATCCCGAGTGG
This sequence comes from Heptranchias perlo, assembly GCF_035084215.1. Lineage (NCBI taxonomy): Eukaryota > Metazoa > Chordata > Chondrichthyes > Hexanchiformes > Hexanchidae > Heptranchias > Heptranchias perlo. Next base: position 102,403,239 of record NC_090329.1, on the reverse strand, counting down.
ATTCGGAAGCCGGCTCCAACCCGCTGACTTCCAGGATTGCCACAGACGCACCTGTGCGTGTTTCAGGAATCTGGAAGTCCCGCCGGCAATTAAAGCTGGCGGGATGATAGTTAAACCACTTATTGATGTTGTTGTTCTTGTTTAAGTTGTTAATTTTGTGGAGATTGAGGCAGGGTGTGATTTTAATTCAGCCTCAGTGTGTTTCCCGTGCTGTGGGAAACACTCCATGTTCAAGGAGTTGTGTTTCAGCCGGCAGCCAGTTGGACATTGAAATGTCTGTTTGACAGATGGGGATAAAAGATAAGTTATTGCAGCAGGGCACTCAGTTCTCTCAGACAAACTTTTGGCTGGGAGATCTTTGTGTTTAGACTGAAAATTCTTGGTTTACACTCAGAATTCTTCTGTTTACGCATATTTACCAACTTTTTGGACCCCCTCAAACTGACACCATCAGGATGGGGGGCGCAATGGCTGCATTCACCACTACATCCGAGGACGAGGATCATCACCAGAATCGCCAGGCACACTTCCGCCACTTGGAGCTCCAAAACGCAGTGCACCACAGGGACCTGCACAAGAGCACAGAGGGGAACAACAGAGGGAGCACCATCGCAGGAGGCACTACCCTCGCCAGAGGGTCTACAGACCGAGGCTCAGCTTCCTGGGCCTCTCTGAGGAGCAGTGCATACAGAGGCTGAGAGTGAGTGGCCAAGTCGTCGCAGACATCTGCAGCCTCCTTCAGGTCGAACTGCTCCCGGCTAGGACTGGCAGCATCTCATTTCCCGTCACTGTTAAAGTCACCACTGCCCTCAACTTCTTGGCCTCCAGATCATTCCAGGGTGCCACCGGTGACACCGCCGGGGTCTCTCTGTCGTCTGCACACAAGTGCATAAGACAGGTCATCGGTGGTTTGTTTCGCAGGGCATCGCAATATGTCAACTTCCCAATGGACGACCTCAGCCAGATGGAGAGGGCAGTGGGGTTCCACTCTGTGGCTGGCTTCCCATGGGTGTAGAGTGTAATCGATTGCACCCATATAGCAATCCAAGCACCTCCACATGAGCCAGGACTGTTCATCAACAGGAAGGGGTATCGTTCCATCAATGCTCAGCTCGTTTGTGACCACAGGAAAAGATTCCTTCACGTGTGCACCAGATTCCCTGGCAGCTGCCACGATTCCTTCATTCTGAGTGAATCCAACATCCTGGGGTTCTTCCACACACCGAACACCCTTAAGGGCTGGCTCCTCAGGGACAAGGGTTACCCCCTGCACATGTGGCCCTTGGCACCTCTGACGAACCCCATCACCGAGTAACAGCGTCGAAACAACGACAGCCACATCTCCACCAGGTCTAAAATTGAGCATGCTATAAGGCTGCTCAAGATGCGATTTAAGTGCCTTGGACGTTCTGGGGGAGCACTTCAATATGCACCAGACAGAGTGGGTCGTATTATAGTAGTGTTTTGTGTCCTGCATAACATGGCACAACAGAGAGGGGTGCCGCTTGAGGAGGCCCCATCCACATTGAGGAGGAGGAGGACGAACTTATGGGCAGAGCAGCGGCTCACCTGGCTGCTCGTAAGGCCAGGGAGTCACTGATATCTGAACAGTTCTCCTAACATCAGAAAGTGTGAAGAGTCCAGTCCTCACACCACCTGAAAGGAGCAGTGCCAACACCAGCCTTCCCACCCCCCAGCACAAAACAGTCCTGCAACTACACATACACCCACTGTAAAGTGACCCACTGGGTGGCATCAAGTGTCGCCGTTCATGGTGAAGCTCATGAAAGGGCCTATCACAAAAACCAATCAACAATGGGCAAGACATGGCAGTAGTGGTGAGAATGGTGACATTTAATGTGAATATAACAGAAACCAAATATAAATGAAAAACATGACAGTCTGTCAGACACCCTTGTGCATATCCTTCGTGATCACAAATCCTTAGCCTTTATCTTCCTACCGCTCCCCTGTTGCTGCAGCAGAGATAGTGGCAGGTTGCTGAGATTCATGCCCTGACTGCTTAGATGCTTTCGGCCTCTGGGTTTTGGAGCCCGTGAGGGCACCTCCAAAGACTGCTCCACCTGCACCTATGCAGGGGCTGACTCGGCCACCTTTAAAGGAGGCAGCATTGCGGGTACTAATTGAGAGGGGGGGGAAACGGGTGAGACGTGGGAGCACTTTGAGTGGCTCCCCACTTCCATGTCCCTTTTCGCCATCATCCCTGTCCTGGACCAGGCCCACATCACTCCTACCACTCTGCTGGACAACAGTTTGGCGGACATGTGTGATGCCTTGTAAAGCCAGTGCTAGTGTATCTATCTGTCTGCCTGTTTAAGGCGGCAGAATGTTGTTCACCTCGCATCCAAACGACCGTTGTCAGGGCCTGAATAGACTCATTTGTGAACGTGCTTGAAGCTCAACGGAGGCTAGACTTCCCTCCATCGCAGACATTCCCTCCCGTACCTGTGCCGCCATTCCACTAATGCAGGAGTTGGACTCCTCCATCCTCTGCTCGATTGTGGAGAGTGTGCGTAGCACCTGTTCCAGCACCTCACAAATGTGCTGCTGTCCTTTGATCATTCTCCTTTTAAGGGATGGCCCCCGGGGTTCAGCATCTGCATCCAGCTGAGCAAAGCCTGGAGAGGAGTGCACCCACCGATGCGGACTCTCCACAGCTGCCCCTGCCACCAGTGTCTGCTCGTGCTCGCTTGTGTGTGATGAATCACCAGGTGCCAACCCAACTAACTGACTACTAGGACCCACCAAGGTGTGAGTATCTGCACTGGTGGATGGTTCACTAAGATGTGACGGCGCACCCTCAGAGGCCGGGAGCTCCTCTGAGGAATCGCCCACTGCAGTCACTGTGGTCGTTGAAGGGCCTGTAAGAGAATGGAAGGCAATATTAAGCATCATCACAGATGTGTCATGTTCTGATGAGCATACTGAGGTGTTCAACATGCCAAGCATTGTTAACATCAATTCATTGTTGTGTGTGATGAATGTTAAAGTTGTGTCACCAGACGTTTGTGGAGTGCCAGTCTCAGCGTCCCTGACGGACAGGCAGTCAAGGGTGCAGCTGATCTGCAAGGCCTCCTGTTCCGCTTGGAGGACCACTATTTGTCGTGGCCCTTCATCCAGTCCTCGCCCTCTCGTGTGCATTTTGCGCTCTCTTCTCCTAGAAGGGGAGAAAGCACAAACGTGTGAGTGAGTGATGGTGAAGTGGTCAGCTGATGGATGCATTGGTTTGGGTGAGGCTGACCGTGAAAGAGGTGCATCAGAGGGTGAGTAGAAAAGAGAGACATCACATTGGATGAGGATTGGGGTGAGTGGCAGTGGTGGGGTCACAAATGGGGAGGTGAGGAAGTGCTCAGGAAGTGAAGGTAAGTTGAGGATGAGCCTTAAGTGGGTGTGAGGAGTGATGTGATGGAGTAGTCTTGGCAGTGCAGAATGAGCTGGGTTGGGGGGTGGGGGTGGTGGTGGTGGTGATGTTGATGTGGGACACGGAATGCAGGAGAATCAGTAAGTGTACTCACTTTTGCTGACCTAGTTAGGTCATTGAAGCACTTCCAGCACTGGACCCAGGTGCGGAAGATGTTGCTGCTGCTTGGTGACCTCCTCTGCCATCTCGAGCCAGGCCTTCTTGGTGGCAGAGGCAGGGCGTTTCCTCCCATCCGCCGGGTAAAAGACTTCCCTCCTCCTCCTCACCCCGGCCAGTAGCTGCTGCAGTGAGGCATCATTAAATCTTGGAGCAGCCTTGCCCCTGGGCTGTTCCATTGTGCCTTTTTGGTTTTTGCTGCAGCAAAAGTCTTTGGAGCAATGGCCCTTTAATAGAGCTGCTCCAGCTGACAGCCTGTCATGCGGCTGCGCAGTCCGTCCGCTGTGCAGCTTTCGAGTGGCAAACCCGGAAGCCACGTTATGGGCCACCAATTAACTCGCGATCATGTGGTAAGATTTTATTAGTCGGGTTACCCGCGCACCCATTTACCCCCCCCCCCCCCCCCACCACCTCTGCCATCCCTCCGCCCTTTGAAAATCGAACCCAATGTAGGGGTAAGCCTTTGTGTAATATGGCATCAGGCAATTAGGGTCAGACTATAGGGTAAATTGCAAATGGCAGGACTAACAGAAAAGCAGAAGCTGTTCAGGTCAGTCGTTATAGAAGTGTTGATTTTTTTGAGTATGTAAAAATTATTTTGAAATTGTCATCTTATATCTTATAATAAATACAATTCCTTTCTTCAAAATTTTGTTACTTGTCGAATCTGAGTTTGGAAACTTGATCCATTTTTGGATATTTTTTCCTCAATTCGTTCAATTGAACTGCAAACGTATATATTTTTATACTTCTGTTACTTTTATTTTCACAGTGTCAAACGATATCTCACAGCAGTGAAAACAAAAATTTGATACACGTGTGAAAATATTACTCACTGTACCTAACATATGTTGCACTGCTGTTAATGCAGCTACTGGACTGATGACATAGGTTTCTCCCCATAAAGACCTCTAAAAGCACAGAAGGAATGAGGATTTCTGGTAAAGATTTTTTCGTTTGGTTTGCTTTCCCTATTTTCTCCCTTCTTCACCTGAAGGCGTTAATGAATGTTGGGGTTCATCGCCAAAGACACCAGCCACCCTCCAGTGCTGCTCTCAACTAATATTCATGTTGGAACCTAGATAGTTAGTGCCTAAAATCCAGAGTTGCTGCTTCACTGCCGACATTGCAGCAGGCTGGGACTTTGGGCAACCAGTGTGACCTGATGGGAACATTAAGAACAGGAGTAGTACATTTAACTCCTTGAGTCTGGTCCATCATTCAATTAGATCATGGCTGATATGCATCTCAGTTCAATTTGCCCACCTTTGCTCAATATCCCTTCATGCCCTTACCTAACAAAAATCTATCAATCTCAGTCTTGAAGATTTTAATTGTCCCAGCATCCACAACCTTTTGGAGGAAGAGATTTCCAGATTTCTACTACCCTTTATTTGAAAACATGCTTCCTGATTTTGCCCCTGGAAGGCCGAGCACTAATTTAAAAATATTATCTCCTTGTTCTTGATTCCCCCGCCAGAGGAAATAGTTTCTCCATATTTACCCTATTAAATCATTTTAACATTTTAAGCTCCTTGATCAGATTACCCCTCTTAAACACTTCAATTGGATCACCTCTTAATTTTTTTTTATTCGTTCATGGGATGTGGGCGTCGCTGGCGAGGGCAGCATTTATTGCCCATCCCTAATGGCCCACGAGAAGGTGGTGATGAGCCACCTTGAACCGCTGCAGTCCGTGTGGTGAAGGTTCTCCCACAGTGCTATTAGGAAGGGAGTTCCAGGATTTTGACCCAGCGATGATGAAGGAACGGTGATATATTTCCAAGTCGGGATGGTGTGTGACTTGGAGGGGAATGTGCAGGTGGTATTGTTCCCATGAGCCTGCTGCCCTGTCCTTCTAGGTGGTAGAGGTCGCGGGTTTGGGAGGTGCTGTCGAAGAAGCCTTGACGAGTTGCTGCAGTGCATCCTGTGGATGGTACACACTGCAGCCATGGTGCGCCGGTGGTGAAGGGAGTGAATGTTTAGGGTGGTGGATGGATTGCCAATCAAGCGGGCTGCTTTGTCCTCTATAATCTTCTATACTCAAGGGAAAACAAGCCAAGTTTATGCAACCTGTCCTCATAATTTAATCCCGTAGGCCCTGGTATAATTCTGGTGAATCTGTGTTGCACGCCTTCAATTTAATATAGTATTCTAGATTTCTAGGTTAGTACAGGAATGACCAAGCTTTTCCCTTCATGGACCACTTAGAAACATACTATGGAGCTTGTTGGGCATGCAAAGTTAAATCAATGTTCCCATATTTTGCATATATCTCAAAAACAGATAATAACAGTTCCAGGTATTCTGATTTAGAATTTATCCAACAATGAATCAACAGCACTTAGAATAGTCCTTTCTAAATCAACAGGCCCAAAAAATTTAATCAGGACAAAAAAAGTGAATAAGAAATATAAGCACAAATAGAACTGAATCACCTGGGTTTCACGGGACTGCCAGAGATCATGGGCAGTATTTGAACCACAAGCTGTAGTTTGGACACCTCTGGATTAGTGAAATGTACAAAGACACCAAAGTCAACTTCACAGAAAAACTGGTTGAGGAACATAGGATCAGAAGTAGGCCATTCAGTCCCTCGAGTCTATTCCGCCATTTAATTAGATCATGGCTGATCTGTATCTTAACTCCATCTACCCGCCTTGGTTCCGTAAACCCTTAATACCCTTGCCTAACAAAAAATCTATGAATCTCAGAGATAGGTAGGGAGAAGAGTAGGGCAACTAAAGCCAGAGCTCCCTGGATGACAAAAGAGATAGAGAGTAAGATGAAGCAGAAAAAAGGGGCGTATGATAGATGTCAGGTTGATAATACAAGTGAGAACCAGACTGAATATAGAAGGTTCAGAGGGGAAATGAAAAAGGAAATAAGGGGCAAAAAGAGAGTACGAGAATAGATTGGCGGCAAACATTAAAAGGAATCCAAAAGTTTTCTATAGGCATATAAACAGTAAACGGGTAGTAAGAGGAGGGGTGGGGCCGATCAGGGACCACAAAGGAGATCTATTCATGCAGGCAGAGGGCATGGCTGAGGTACTAAATGAGTACTTTGCCTCTGTCTTTACCAAGGAAGAAGATGCTGCCAGAGTCTCGGTAAGGGAAGATGTAGTTGAGATACTGGATGGGCTAAATATTGATAAAGAAGAGGTACTAGAAAGGCTAGCTGTACTTAAAGTAGATAAGTCACCCGGTCCAGATGGGATGCATCCTAGGTTGTTGAGGGAAGTAAGGGTGGAAATTGCAGAGGTATTGGCCATAATCTTCCAAACATCCTTCGAAACAGGAGTAGTGCCAGAGGACTGGAGAACTGTAAATGTTACACCCTTGTTCAAAAAAGGATGTAAGGATAAACCCAACAACTACAGGCCAGTCAGTCTAACCTCGGTGGTGGGAAACTTTTAGAAATGATAGTCTGGGACAGAATTAGCAGTCACTTGGACAAGTGTGGATTGATTAGGGAAAGCCAGCATGGATTTGTTAAAGGCAAATCGTGTTTAACTAACTTGAGAGAGATTTTTATGAGGTAACAGAGAGGGTAGATGAGGGCAATGTGGTTGATGTGGTATATATGGACTTTCAAAAGGCGTTTAATAAAGTGCCACATAATAGCCTTGTCATCAATATTGAAGCCCATGGAATAAAGGGGGCAGTAGCAGCATGGATATAAAATTGGCTAAGTAACAGGAAACAGAGAGTAATGATGAACAGTTGTTTTTCGGAGTGGTGGGAGGTGTACAGTGGTGTTCCCCAGGGGTCGGTACTATGACCTCTACTTTTCTTGATATATATTATTGACTTGGACTTGGGTGTACAGGGCACAATTTCAAAATTTGCAGATAACACAAAACTTGGAAGTGTAGTGAAGAGTGAGGAGGGTACTGATAGACTTCAAAAGGATGTAGACAGGCTGGTGAAATGGGCAGACACGTGGCAGATGAAATTTAACGCAGAAAAATGCGAAGTGATACATTTCGGTAGGAAGAACGAGGAGAGGCAATATAAACTAGAGGGCATAACTCTAAAAAGGGTACAGGAACAGAGAGATCTGGGTGTACAAATCATTGAAGGTGGCAGGGCAGGTTGAGAAAGCAGTTAAGAAAGCATACGGGATCCTGGGCTTTATAAATATAGAGGCATAGAGTACAAAAGTAAGGAAGTCATGATGAACCTTTATAAAACACCGGTTCAACACAACTGGAGTTTGTGTCCAGTTCTGGGCACCGCACTTTAGGAAAGATGTGAAGACCTTAGTGAGGATGCAGAAAAGATTAACTAGAATGATTCCAGGGATGAGGAACTTTAGTTACTTGGATAGACTGGAGTAGCTGGGGTTGTTCTCCTTGGAACAGAGAAGATTGAGAGGAGATTTGATAGAGATATTCAAAATCATGAAGGGTCTAGACAGAATAGATAGAGAGAAACTGTTCCCATTGGTGGAAGGATCAAGAACCAGAGGACATAGATTTAAGGTGATTGGCAAAAGAACCAAAGGTGACATGAGGAAACACTTTTTTACACAGCGAGTGGTTGTGACCTAGAATGCACTGCCGGGGGGTTGGTGGAGGCAGATTCAATCATGGCTTTCAAAAGGGAATTGGATAAGTACTTGAAAGGAAAAAATTTGCAGGGCGACGGGGATAGGGGGAGGGAGTTGAATTAACTGGATTGCTCTTGCGTAGAGCCAGCGCGGACTCGATGGGCCGAATGGCCTTCTTCCGTGCTGTAACCTTTCTATGATTCTATGATTCAGTTTTGACATTTTCACTTGACCTAGCCTCAAAGGCTTTTTGGGGAGAGAGTTCCAGATTTTCACTACCCTTTGTATGAAGAAGTGCTTCCTAACATCACCCCTGAACAGCCTAGCTCTAATTTTAAGGTTATGCCCCCTTGTTCTGGACTCCCCACCAGAGGAAATAGGGTAGATAGAGAGAAACTATCAAATCCTTTAATCATCTTAAACACTTCAATTAGATCACCTCTTAATCTTCTATCCTCAAGGGAATACAAGCCAAGTTTATGCAACTTGTCCTCATAATTTAACCCCCTAATCGTTGCTATAATTCTGGTGAATCTGCATTACACCACTTCAAGGCCAATATATCCTTCCTGAGGTGTGGTGTCCAAAATTGAACACAGAACTGAATGGTGTTGACACTGCTGATGGGGTCATTTTCATAGCCAGTGTGTGCAGCCCATGCCTGCAAAGGTGCAAAAGAGAAATAGAGGCATCTGCCCCGATGAGCTGGCATAACTCTGTATGGCACCGCGCTGCACCAATATTGGGGCTTGTGATGCCTGATTCAGGCCAAAGGTGAAGGGGGCAAAAAAATGTTGTAAAAGCTGCAGGAAACCTTTTAACCACCTCTTCCACAGCAGGTGTGGTATCCAGCAGCCCTAACAGGTGGGTGTACTAGGTGGAATCACTGGGGCAGCCTCAGAATGCCTCCTGACCTGCTCCCAAAGCTGGCTGTGGAAAAGGAGAGCAGGTGGAAGACTTGCCCATCACCCTGCCTCTCATCCAAATTTGGAATGCAGCATTCCTGGGATGGAAACCAGCTCTATCCAGGTTCAGCCCAAAATTCCTGCCCCCTATTTCTGCTCCTTCCCCAACCCAAAGTGTCAGCAGGATATTAGATCACGGTTGGGGGGGTTTGCATCATTGTAAATCCTGATCCTGTCCTCACCCGATCTCCACTTCAGTAGACTTTCCATGCGCCACTGGATAGCGATCAGAGTGGAAAGTCTGGCTGATTTTCCCCCTCCTTCATCCAAAAGCAATGAAGCCAATTGTTGTGCCCCTACCAACTGCCTGGCTGAGATCACAGCAGGGACCTTCCAGATCTTTATGATTCAGGATCACATTGGGAGTTAAATTCACCAACTGAGCAACTGGAGGTGATCTTCTGGCAAGTCTAAACCACTGGGCCATAAATAAATCAACTCTTCACGAAAGAAGAAGTGTCAAATGCTTTCATGAAAATACCCTAATACAATATTACATTTTTAAAATATTTAAACATTATTGGATAAATAAGGAACAAATTATAGCCTTGCTGGCAATGCGTTACTTGATTGACTTCTCTTCCGAGAAAGGCCTCAAAACATGAAGAGTGAAACCATTAGATACTAGAGGATGAGTATTGTAAGCAGTGCAGATGGAAGCATAAAATTACAGAGAGATATTAATAGATGAAATGAATGGGCAAAACTGGCAAATGGATTTCAATGTAGGCAAGTGTGAGGTCATCCACTTTGGATCTAAAAACGATAGATCAGAGTACTTTCTAAATGGTGAAAAGCTTGAAACAGTGGAGGTCCAAAGAGACTTAGGGGTCCGTATACATTGATCATTAAAATGTCATAGACAGGTGCAGGAAATAATCAAAAAGGCAAATGGAATGCTGGCTTTTATATCTAGAGGACTAGAATACAAGGGGATAGAAGTTATGCTACAGCTATACAAAGCCCTGGTTAGACCACACCTGGAATATTGTGTTCAGTTCTGGGCACCGCACCTTAGGAAGGATATATTGGCCTTGGAGGGAGTGCAGTGTATATTTACTAGAATGTTACCAGGACTTCAAGGGTTAAATTATGAGGCGTGATTACACAAACTAGGGTTGTATTCCCTGGAATTTAGAAGATTAAGGGGTGATTTCATCAAAGTTTTCATGATATTAAGGGGAACTGATAGGGTAGATAGGGAGAAACTATTTCTGCTGGTTGGGGTGTCGGGGACTAGGGGACATAGCCTAAAAATTAGAGCCAGGACTTTCAGGAGTGAAGTTAGGAAACACTTCTACACGCAAAGGGTGGTAGAAGTTTGAAACTCTCTTCTGCAAACGGCAGTTGATGCTAGCTCAATTGTTAATTTTAAATCTGAGATTGATAGATTTTTGTGAACCAAAGGTATTAAGGGATACGAGGCTGTGGCAGGCATATGGAGTTAGGTCACAGAATGGCAGAACAGGCTCGAGGGGCTAAATGGCCTACTCCTGTTCCTATGTTCCTATGTTATATTCTCTTGAGTATAAAGGTTGAGGGGTAATCTAATTGAGGTGTTTAAATGATAAAAGGATTCGATATGTCCTTTGGTGGGGAAATCCAGAACAAGACGGCATAATCTTAAAATTAGAGCTAGGACATTCAGGTGTGAAATCAGGAAGCACTTTTTCACATAGAGGGCAGTAGAAATTTGGAACCCTCTCCCCCAAAAGGCTGTGAATGCTGGGTCAATTGGACATTTTCAAGACTGAGATTGATATATTTCGGTTAGCTAAGGGTATCAAAGGATATGGAGCCAAGGTGGATAAATGGAGTTGAGATACAGATCAGCCATGATCTAGTTGAATGGCGGAACAGGGGTGGGGCTAGGCTCCTGTTTCTGTGTTCCTAGAACAATGAACAATATCCTAAAAAGGGTTAAGACCACATTATAGAATAAAGCTGAGTTGATGCAATGTGGGGGTCTGGACTGTTATCAATAGCCAGGGCAGCAACGAGAATTCCTCATCTCCTAGAAGCTATCTGTTCATTCATTCTGCTCCTTCAAAGAGTTACGGCACCCAAAGGAAGTCAAGGCCTTGAAATTTCTGAACCTTCCTCCAGTCCCCATTTACTTCCTTTTATTGAATGCTGTTTTGTTCCGCATGTATAGTGGTCATGAGATGTAATGAGCTTAAGGAGTACATACAGCCACAGCCTATCTTGTGCATCAATAACTGAACATGCATCATGCAGCTAGGTTGTGTTAACAACAACAACAACTTGCATTTATATAGCGCCTTTAACGTAGTAAAAAGTCCTAAGGCGCTTCACAGGAGCGTTATCAAACAAAATTTCACACCGAGCCACATAAGGAGGTATTAGGACAGATGAATAAAAGCTTGGCCAGAGAGTTAGGTTTTAAGGAGTGTCTTAAAGAAGGAGAGAGAGGTAGAGAGGCGGAGAGGTTTAGGGAGGCAATTCCAGAGCTTAAGACCTAGACAGCTGAAGGCGTGACCATCAATGGTGGAGCGATTAAAATCAGAGATGCGCAAGAGGCAAGAATTGGAGGAGCGCAGAGATCTCGGAGGGTTGTAGGGCTGGCAGAGGTTACAGAGATAGGGAGGGGCGAGGCCCTGGAGTGTTTTGAAAACAAGGTCGAGAATTAAAAAAGGGATTTGCTGCATGAAGCCCCTTTAACGTGTGACAACAAATGTAAACTGCAGCTTGTATTTGTGCCCTTCTGCAGTATGACCATGCCTGGTAAACGTGCAAGGGGTTGCATGATTGTGTGAATGATTTGGACGGAGTGGCTGTGAAGGTTCGGAGAAACTGCTCTGTGGTGTGTATATTTGGGCAGCTACTTGATAAAGAAAATAGTTTTGGGAGTCTTACCCTGGCAGCTTCCTTCAGCTGTGAAGCTTGTTTCACCAGCCTCTCCTACACAGGATGCCCTTCAGTACCAAAGATGACAGGTCTCTTTTTCATTCTCTCCCTGCAGCATGAGTTCCAGTGCAGTACCTGTAAATCTGGCAATATGTAGAAGGGAGCCTGCATTGTTCGGGAATCTTCCAGTGCAAACCCATTCCCTTTGGTTGCAAGTGAGAACGGTCAAATTCAAATAGCAGCTGCAGTACATAAATCAGCATCAACTGTGGAACGAGTGCGAGCATCCTTGTAAACAGCCTGCTGAGCGGGAATGAACATTTACAATCTACAAATCCCAAATTTTGGAAGTAAATACCCATGTAAGTACAATCAGCAGAAACATTCACAACGTACCATTTGCTTGCAAACTGGAATTTCCAGGTGATAAAAGCATCTGTATTAGCCTTAACTTGCATGAAATACAAGAATACCTTGAGCAATATATAGAATAGTGAAAGATTCTATACTTATAATGCCTTTGGAAAGTGTTTCCCTCCGTACTGAAAATGTGTTATAACTTGAGGTCCATACAAGGATTTTGTGCACCTCAGTCTGGCACACATTTGAATGAGAGAGAAAAAAAGTGGGAAAAAAAAGAGGTAGTACCAAAATGGAGATAAATATTGTATAACATCACACAGTGGAGAGGAGGCCTCAAAGAAATGTCTACTCTTCTGTTCTCCTGCTCCCAATGGAGCGAGTGGGCCTCTTCAGGATGGTAATCAATCCCCTCCGAGATTGATTAAATTTCCTTATGAAGATTTGGGACCATTATGCAAGTCTCAGAATGGCTGACAGCAGTTCTCAACTGGCAAGAGTTCAGCTGAGGCCTGCGGAGGAAGTTAAGGATGGAATTCCCAGAGTATCCCAGGAACTCCCCCAGAATGCCCCTTTGAAAAGGGGGAGGGGGGTTAGCAGGGATCCTCTAATGGAAAATGGGGGGATGGAAAAGACAGGGGAATCCTGGATGAACTGCCTCATTTTTTGGTGCCCAATCTTGACATCTACTTGGGATTTTGCCTTTGCTCCAATCAGAATTTTGGAACCTTGGTTTCTATGGAGTGATGGCATAAATAGGTAGAAAGCACCTTGGGATGTTTTACTACGTTAAAGGTGCTATATAAATGCAAGTTACTGTTGTTGTAGAATGGCCTCTTTCATTTGTATTTATCATTGTATGTAACTTGTACTCGAACTTGTATTTAAGGAATAATGTTATGAAGTTGGGTTCCTGATGCAGAGCTTCATCTGTCAGAAACAAATGTCATGAATTCAGACATGGAGGTCAGCAAACCCAACAGGATTTTCCATTCTTTGTGGGAGTGCAAATCTGTAAAATGTAACCTTTAGCATTATCCAAAAGCTTTGATATTCCAATCAGAAAACAATTGGCAAAGAAACAGCCAGATTCAATTCAAATCAGACTGTTCAGCATGTACAGCACTGCGCTACTTACAAATTCACAGTGTGTTCTGTTTTGCTCCTGTCCAGTGCTATTATAGTAGTGGGTCAACAAAAAAGGTCAATTATCCAAAGTTTATGAAGTGGTCAGAATTTTTTTTTTCTGTGTTTACAATAAATTTATATAACTTAGGAAGCCCAACTACAATTAATGGGAACATTAATTTCAATATATTCAACAGTGTTACATCTCAGTAAAACAGTGAGTGATGGCTGTGGAGGGGTGATTTTCTGCTGTTGTCCACCCGTTTCTCACCTGCAAAATGGGCAGTCGGTAATTGAAAACCGAGCTGGTACCTTGGCCGTACCTTGAATGCCCAAAGCCTGCTTGATGCAATTTTCAGGTGGGCATGTAAATGGATGAGCAACACTCCCGGCTGTTTTGGGCGGGAGGCTCTTCAAATATACAAATCAGGATCCCACACCGTTGTAGAAATCTGTTTGTAATTTTGAAGTACAAATGGGTGGAGTGTGCTCCACGCATGCTCCTCCTACTTGTACCAGGCATTGAGAGGCCTAACCGCTCCTTTAAGGGAATGCTTCTCCTGGCTCCACAATAATAAAGTGGCCTGCTGCCGGCCTGCGCTCATTCTCCTCTGGGATGGGCTCTCCCCTCCCTGGTCGAACCTGCAGGCCGACTGAGTTTGGGAGCCAACCAATTTCCTTCCCTTCTGCAAATGGCCAGCTGCAGCAGAGTCTCCGTTCGGTGCCCGCAGCTCGCCGGCGGCATCCAAATGAGGCCTGAAGCTGAAAGTGGTTCGGGCCTCCCGACGCTGGCTGCGGGATGGCGGCATGGCCACTCTGCCGACTTCCCGCCCGTTTTGGGCAGAAGTTGAAGATTTCCCCTGTGGCCTCAGGAGCAGTGTGATTGCACCACTATGTAAATTCTCACGAGACTGCCCAGAAGTGACTCTGAATCACACAGCGGCTGTCACTTTTCTCCATTTAAACCTCAGCAAAACAAAAAGAGGAAGAAAGTGACACTATCAATATTATGCTCAAATAAGATTAACATTTTTAAAACTTTAGTTTCTTCATCCTGGACCTTAGATGGTCCATGTGGCAGTAATGAAGTGATGCCATCCAGTTGTATGCTTCGCTCTTCTTGGTATTTGATCCATGTTGAGATGATGATTGTTTATATCTCTGAAGATTGTTCTGTACTTTGTATCTCAGTCGACCAGGTGATTATTTTATGAATACATTTTTTAAGTTTTCCCCTTTTATAATTTTACTTTAGTGTAATAGAGGCACTCTTCGGAGACTGGGATTATGCCAAATCGTAGGGCAAAGCAGAGGGAATTTACCTAATATCTAACAATTGTTCTGAGTGTTTAATGCTCACAATGCGTCAAATGTAAAACATGTCAAAACATTCTATTCCTCATTTTGACAAGCATGTAAATAAAAAACTGAAAAATTAAACAAGTAAACGGGTGTTTCTCATTAAATAAAATTGGCTGTCTTGTGGGGTTGAGCAAACTATTAAAGTTCAGTCTGATTGAAGCCTGCCCAAGACCATTAAGCTTAGCTCTAGAGTCAGATACAAAGGGGTAGATTTTCATCTTCACTGCCTTGGCAGTAATCTGACAGCGCAGATCACCTGCCCTTTATAGAACCCATTGAAATCAATGGAATGAAAATCAGGCGGGTTCTATAAAGAGTGGGCAATCAGCACTGCCAGATTAACCCTCAGACAGTGTGGAGGAAAATTTAAGCCTCCTTCTTCTCCTCTCTCTACCAAATACCATTGACTCCTACAAGGAAAATAGCCAGGGCCGCACATCTCTCCTGTTGAAGGTTTCCTGCCATAGGCTTCCTTAAATCACCCTCACCAATCCTTCAAGCTGTCTGGATGAATTCCAGGCTTTTTCCATGTGCACGTCCTCTAGGTTTTCTCAAGTTTGAGCTGACTGCAATGGATCATTCCTGCTATACCTCGGCCAGATCATCACAGCTCCCTTAGCTAACAGCATATGGATTGTAGCACGTGATACAAAAGGTATGAAGACCTGCCAAGCTGTTCACAGGCTCCGAGGTTTTTATCTTCATGAATTGGCATTGGAATTAAGATTAATGAAACTGGCAGTGCACTGGAATCTTGCTACATACAGCAATAATATTTTAGATTGGGAGAGAGTGTTATACCCTTATTATTCTTACTATGGATGTGTGATATGATATAAGTCCATAATGCAAGTTAGCTAGAGAACTCCCCCCACATTGTAAATCATTCCAGGGTCAAAATCCTGGAACTCCCTACCTAACAGCACTGTGGGAGAACCTTCACCACACGGACTGCAGTGGTTCAAGAAGGCGGCTCACCACCACCTTCTCAAGGGCAATTAGTGATGGGCAATAAATGCCGGCCTTGCCAGTAACACCCACATCCCATGAACGAATTTAAAACAAAATTTGGAAATCTGTTTCTATGGTGTGTACGATATTTTGGCAAGCCCTGTTCAAAATAAAACTTTTTAAACAAACCAAGATTGGTCAGGAGCACAGTGACCATTGTTCAGATTACAACTGAGAGAGAGGATTTGAATAATTCAGGTCCTAAAATTCAAAATCAGTTGACATAATCATTGAGGGATTTGGCACATGCTGAAATGTCATACATGACTTGTCACAGCTATATACCTCAGTGTGGATTTCAGGACGTCCAGATATTTGAAAGATTTCTTCTACAGGTTAGGATAATATATAAAAAAAGGTTCCAACTATACTTGCTTATAATAGGTACAGACAGTGAGGGAAATAAAACTGAACATGGCACAAATCCCCATGTTTCCGGAATTTATAGATATTAAGCTTTCGATTGAGAATATCACATTTTTGTTTTGCTGATGACCTTAACTCCTGGTGAAACAATTTAATATTCTGATTTAAAAAAAAATTCATTCTCAGGATGTGGGCGTAGCTGGCAAGGCTGGTATTTATTACCCATTCCCAATTGCCCTGAGAAGGTGGTGATGGACCTTTGTCTTGAAGATACAAATGAGTGCCTTGCTAGACCAGTTCAGAGGGCAGTTGAGTCAACCACGTTGGAGTGGGTCTAGAGTCATATATAGGCCAGAGTGGGTAAGGATAATGAGTTTCCATCCCTAAAGGACATTAATGAACCAGTTAGGTCTTTACGACGACGACGACGACAACAACAACTCGCATTTATAAAGCGTCTTTATCATATTAAAGCAATCCACCAGCTTCACATTTACTGATACCAGCTTTTTTTAATTTCTAGATTTTTTTTAGAACTGAATTCAAATTTTCAAAAATGCCACAGTGGGATTTGAACTCCTGCTGTCCGAATTATTGGTCCAGGCCTCTGGAGAACATTCTGACCGGGCAAGAAACCAACCTCCAATTGACCAATTGAAGAATAAATCTTAATCTTAATAAAACTTTATGTCAGGGTCAATGGCTTGATTTCTTTCATTATAAGGAAGAGTTCATTTATTGCACAAATGTCCTGTCTTCAACAAAGTTGTCTTTGTCACCCTTTCTGTCTTAAGCAAGCACATTTTAGACATGGGTTTCCCAGTTGGTGCCCACAGACACTTTGGGGAAGTTATGTGCAGGGATATACGATCCCCTTTTATTTAGAAATGTATATCCTGGTGGCCTAAACATATATGTAATTATACCTGGATGCATATGGAAATTAAAAAAGTCATGCATAAGAAACTTGGAGAAGTGTCCATGGGCATTCTTGTACACAGAGAAAGTTTAGGCCTTAATGTGTCACCATCTACAAGACTGAGACATAGGTTAGAAATGATGACTGATTTTAAGTGGGATGTAATATTATTTATTTTGACACGACAGTGAATACATATGGTTTTGGACATTTAAAACGTTTTTGATTTTAAGTGGATTTTCATCTAATCCAAGTTGATCTTATTTGAGCTGCATTTTAACTCTTAAAGCCTGGAAGGAGTCCATTTCTAGGATCCAAAGAAACTGCACCCTTGTTAAAGCCAGAGAGTGACAGCAGATTGTTTGTAAATCCAGTGTCTGGTGTTAAAGGTCAAAGCAAAATTGGCTTTTCATTTACCTTCCACTTCGGAAGTCTTGGGTATCTTCATGTTTAAATACCTCTAGCCCGAAATGGAAACGCAATGAGTGAGTTTGACAACCTGCAGTATGATAAGTTGAATGTCTGTCTAACGTTAAAGAAATTTAAAAGTCTGACCATCAGTTTCAACTGATTAATCACATTTTGTATTTTCCCATTATGATATGTAAAATAATGTAAAAAATACAGGTACAAAATGCAGAATATATCGTGCAAGCTGAGTTCAGCTGATTCTAGGATTTTTGCAGTCTGATTATTTTAAAAATATGTGAAGTATTTATAAAGCTATTGCCAGCTAATCCCACTTCAATTCAAGTTGTACAAGACAGTACTGAGCTATAATTTGCAGATAATAGACAGTCTCCCACATTATATGGACATTTTATGATTAATATAACATCATCACCTACATCAAGAGATTACTGGGAGTCAAAGTGGAACTAAAACTTGCCGTTGTATTCCTTAAGGTTCAGGTGGGCCTATTTTCTGCTTTGTTGTTGCATCTCAAACAAAAACATCTAATATTGTAATTTTACTGCTTGCATTAGAATTTTGTGCAGTCACTTTTTTGAAAAACAGCTTTTTATAACAAAGAAGGATGCACAGCATAATTGAAACAAGAATCCCAAAGGAAAGCAGACATTTTGTTTTGCCATTTAACAAAAATTTTAAAAGTGGGAACAATGCCGTGACTTACCTGTGCTACATCCGCGGGGCTTCAGGTGGAAAGAATACCAGACAACAGGTTGCTAAGTAACTAAAGGCACAGCTGCTACCACTTAGGCTGTATTTTCTTTTTGTCCTGACTGCTGATTAAGATGCAGTCTTTGTTATTGGGCGAGGGGACTGAAATGATTTATAAGGTGGTATGGTGACCTTTTTTTAAATTTGCTTTTCTTAATTTTATGCACTTCAAGTTAAGAGATGTTAGTTCTGGGAAATGGGACATGTTCTATTTTGGCCACCTAGTATAAGTAATAGGACTCCCAGTATGGTTAGGTGCAGAATAAAGCTCTCTCTATAGTGCCCAAACAATGTGCCTCAAACTCAACCTCAGATCAGCACCCACTACTGCCCCAGTCTGGCATTCTTCTGCTTCCCACAGCAGCCATGGTGTGGCCTGTCTGAGTGGATTTCTGATTTAGTACCAATGAGCACCAAATTAGAAGAAAGAACTTTCATTTATATAACACATTTCATGACCTCAGGATGTCCCAAAGTGCTTTGCATTCAATGAAGTACTTTTGAAGTGTAGTCACTATTGTAATGTAGTGAAATGTGGCAGCCAATTTGTGCAACCAAGGCCCCGCAGACAGCAATGAGATAAATGACCAGATAATTTTTTTTACTGACGTTGGTTGAGGCATAAATATTGGCCAGGACATCAGGAGAACTCCCCTGCTTTTCTTTGAATAGTGCCATGGGCTCTTTTACATCCACCAATGAGGGTCTTGGTTTAACATTTCATCCAAAAGATGGTACCTCCAACAGTACAGCATTCCCTTAGTATTGCACTGAAGTATTATGTGCTGAAGTCTCTGGTGCAGGGCTTGAACCCATGAACTTCTGACTGAGAGTGCTACCACTGGTTGACACTTCAGTTAGAGGCCACTTTGTGTTATAGGCCATTTCCACTAGCAACTGGACTGTGACTGCCTAAAGTCATTTCACATAGAATCCCTAAGTTATGGAGACGCAGGAAACTTTCACCCCATCAGTTTGGGCTAGATCTAAACTCAGGTTCCAGAGTTGAAAAGACATTCGGGGTCAGTTTCTGACTTCACATTCCCAGCGGGCATCCTTGTCCACCAGCAGCACATATTGGAAATTTTGAGCAGTGCTCATCAGATTATGCTCACGCTGGAAGCATAAAGATGGAAAATTATCCTCAATGTCTAAGCCACTGCACCGGTGCACAATTTGATCTTGAACCCTGTTTTTCAGAGTAAAAGACCATTCTAAGGACAGTCTCTGAGGTGACATTCTAAACAAAAATGAAGGGACAGCACTGTGTTTCTACAATGCCATAAAAATAGCAGTTGAAAAGTAAAAATGCTTGACTATTTTATAATCAATTTCACTGTAAATAATTGAAAACAAAAAAGTAGATGTTTTGAATAATCACGTAGATCTTTGAGAGAGCGAGTTAGACTATGTGTTTTGCTTTGATGTGAAGCAGTTTTCATTTTGCATTGATAAAAAATGCATAGTATAATTGAGGGAAAAAAGTCTCTGGAATTAAATTTTGACAAATGGGAGGCAAACTCAGGGAGATAGTCTCACTCTGCCTCAACTCCGCAACTGGTGAGAAGTGAATCTTAATGAGTTCTCATACCTTCCTAATGACTACATAGGAACTTTTCAAACCTTCATTTTTATTCATTTTAAATGTTAGGAAAGAAGCAACTGTCCAACGAACAACAAAAATTTCAGCAGCGTTTAGCCATCAGTGGGCAGAACTCTGCGAATACATTTGAACACATACTCAGAGCTCGGTGTAGACCTAGCAGTACAACTCAGTGCTGCTGGTGAATGCCATTTTCAAATGGGAACAATCTTTAATATACTGTATTGATTCATAATTTTCTTTAAATTTAGCTTTGGGGCTGGAAACAAAATATCGCAATTAGGTCACTGGCTTCATGCAAATAATGTTTGTAAAACTTTTATTTAGAGAGAAAGAGTCAAAAGAGCAGCACAAGATTTTCATCATTTTGACTGTGACAAAAATAAATATTTTTGTCTTTGGCTTTACAAGCAAAAAATTTAAAAGCAGTAGCAGCTCGGTTTTTCAAAGTGGAACTTATGCCTTTTCAGGCTTTAAAATGACATTTGGAGACTCTCTCAGCTACAGGAACAAAGCTGATTGGTTTTATTTAAAACTGAAAATCAATTAAGTTAAAGGTGCTTTGAACTGGGTCTGAATTGAATAATCTAATACCTACTGTGGGTTGAGTTGTGTTGAATTGCCCTTATTCAGACAATCTATATTTCAGATCCTCATCAATACCCTGGGGCCAAAATTCCTCAGGGGTTCCCGCTGGTCTCCCACTGTAACCCCGGCAAGGGACTGACAGAATCTCTCAGAAAATGGGGACTCAGTTTCTTCCATTTCTGGGAGCTCCCTATTTGCTATGTAAGGGCCGGGACCTCTGCCCGCCCTTTACACGGCAACTGATGGCAAGGGAGTGGAGCCAGGGATGGGGACTCCCTATGCTGAAAGTTCATGCTCCTTTGGCTCAATTAGGCCCTGTTGTATAGGCTGAATAAGGTCCTCTGGAAGGGCAAATGTGGGCTCCAATGGAGGGGGTAAGGCCAGGAAAGCAGCCTAAAGAAAAAAAGACCATGGCTGGTGTCGTGGGGCACCAGGGCAAGCCCCCCAATGGATTGTGGGTGCCAGACATACCAGCCACCATGGGCAGATGGCACCATAGATGTGTCTGAAGTAGCACTTGCGCCAGCCTGCCCTTTATAATGAGGTGCCCTGCCACTGATCCCACAAACTCCAGTGGGGTCAGCATTGTAAGGCATTGGAGAGTACGATCCCAGTGTAACCGTTGGGATTGTGACTTGCAGATTTCCCCGTGTTGTCATATTCATGATATTTTTTTGTGTTTAAGCATTGTAAGCATTGATGGTATTCTTCAACCGATCACTTTTCTTTGGCAGACTGAATTTCAAAGCAAGTGTCTGTTCTTCAAAGGATATATCAATATTAAAAAATCAGGATATTTTGTGTCTTAAGCAATTTAGTCACTTTGACTTGATGTCTGAGATATATTATACTCCAAAACCAGTGCTTAGGTAAATCATCTAAAGACTGTATTCTGCTTTTACTGAGGAACAAAAATGCATACTTATTTCTAAGAAGCAGGTTATCTCAAGATGGGCAAGAAAAATCACAAATGGAACCGACCGAGTGATTTGTTTGATTAGCTTCTTGTACACTGTCTCCAGATCTTGGGTACTGTATTGTTTAATGCCTTGCCTGTATTGCTTGCTCCTATAAATAATTTGATGTTGTACAATAAATCTAATTCATAGATTAGCCTGTAACAAAAATGTACTATTTAGTGGCATGTTTACAATAAAGGGGAAGATTGTTCACTCCGTGGATCACTAGCTCCCATACTCTTAATGCATCAAAGTTATGTTTCAGTTCATTGGAGACATGGAAGCTGCCTGTTGTGGTGAGAAGAATGAGTTTTGGCGAGGCTGGATTGTAACAATTTGACATCATTTACAAGTAAAATAACAATGTATTTTGATAATATTTATATCGTCATGGCAAACCTGTTTGATGAAGACAGTGCCTCTTTAATGTACTGGCAGAAAATGAGCATTCTGCTTGCTCCGTATCCAGTACAAGCCCTGTGTTAGTGATGCACTATATATCTCGGCTCCAAGCTGGCGTCAGGGATTGGGGGGGCAGTGAGTTTACAATATCAGAAGCTCATTAGTGATCCATTTTCACAAAGCTGATTGATGCTAAGTAAACAAGGACGCCCTTTCTCAAAGGAGTCTTTGGCTCCCAGCTCCCCCTTGCTCCATGTATTTTATCCTGTGGGGGATGTAGTCTGGTCACTGCTCATTGTCTTCACTCTCGTCCTTAGGGGGAAATAAATCAAGTTGAAAAAAATTACATAGAGATATTGGTGTAATAGACTTATTGTTGTATGTCGTAATGAGCCAACTTGACTGGAAGTCATTGTTCCTCTGTGAGTGTGGGGATGTGCTTCAAAGGGGCTGATCTTTGCCTTTGACTTAAACTATGATAACACTGGCTCCTTAATATTTTTGGCACAGACAATTTTTTTAAACTTCCAAAATTTCTTATTAGCGCAGACACTGCACCATTAGCCTTAGTAGAGAAAAATAAGATTATAATCCCAAGATACAACAAAAACATAATGCTATCGCAAACCTTTGTGAGCTATGACTGGACTGGCTGCAAAGGACTTTGAAATTCTTTTTTTTTCTCCCTCCAGTTTCTTCCCTTCTGTCCTGCAGACATCAGGGCAGATTTTCCAGGGGCCCACGGAATTGAGCGCTACGCATAGCGGGCACTCTGGGTACAGCGTTGCACCTGATGTCACTTCTATAAGCCCCGACCTCTGGGCTACTGGGTTCCCTCAAGTGCAAGGTGTGTCAATGGCACCCAAGTGGGGGCCCAGGGTCTTCATTTCTACTCCATGCTGACAAGAACAGAAAAGATTTGCATTCAATTATAATTCTGCTTACAGAAACATTAATGTGCATGTCAATGGCCATTATCCAGGAAGCAGCCATGATGGGTGACAATGCAAGGTGCCCATATTAGCTTTTCTTTGGGGCTAATTTGCTTGTGGGCATTACATATCTCCTGTTGGGCACAGTCTTGAGGGCACAGGAAAGCAAAGCACTGCTGCAGGCCTCAAAGGCCTGGGGCTGCTTAAATATACTAGAGCAGCTTCAGGTCTTGGGAGAGTCTGCGGAGGAAACACTGCGGTCTGAGTCTTGATGACCAGTGTGGAACCCGACACCCCAACACCTTTTATCTATGGAAGGTAGAGACCCTGGAGTGCTTCTGAGAAATGATTTTTACCAGAAGATAATTTTTAAAAATGGCAGTCCAAAGGCGCAAGATTTCCTGGCAAAAAAAAAACACAGCTGTACAATCCATCAGCATACCATATAGAGGGCTCAGCACGTAAGGGCCTCCTGCTTTGATTGTGAGGCCATTGAACCCGCTTGTTGCAGGAAGTACAGCAGAGGAGAGATGCTCTTTTTCTCTGGCATGGAAGGAAGGGCATGAATGCCGTGGCATGCACAGCATGGCAAGAGGTGGCTGAGGCCATCAACAGCAGCAGCAATGTGCCAAGGACATGGCATCAATGCTGCAAGAAGTTGATTGATCTCATCAGGAGGGGAAAAGGAAGTCCAAACCTTTACACAGATTTAAAACTGATTGTGAGTCTTGTGACAACTGCCTAATGTTTCCAACTACTCAATGTAATGAGCTAGTTACAATAGCATCATGAAAGAATGGTACAGTCTGATGCACAGTAACAATTGACTCACTGGTCACAAGTCACATTATTCCACACAAGTAGCTGCAGGGTTGTAGTATATGAAAGATCAGTAAAGCAGCACCACCTTTACAGAAACTGCAACTACTTCTGAAGGCAAAGGGAAAAGGCACTGTTAATGTCCCAGGGGAAGTGATGCTGCAGTAAGTCATGGAAGTCTTATATGTCTCTACAGTATTTAACAGAAGGCAGACCACAGCTACTGGAGGTGGACTTACTACAGTTTAGGAAGTGGCTCCATTTGGGGAAAGGGCAATAGAGCTCCAGCAATGCAACCTGAGAGACGTGGCAAGAGATGGTGAAATACATGGCCATGACCCCACTGAGGGTTCGTTGTTCTCCTTCTTTCCTTCCCTCCTGGTCAATGTATCTGAAAATGTCAACTTTTCAGGACCTTTCTGTGCAAATGGCAATAACGATGAAGAAAATGCATACATTAACTTTACTATTAACTTGCCTTTATGTTTGCCCCTCTTTATCACAGGCACAGAAGAGCAACCAGAGGCTGTCCGAAGAGGGGGCCATGTATTGTAAGACGAGAGAGCCTCTTCCAGCAGTTACACAGGAAGTGGACCCAGATCTCTTTGGTCCTGCATTCAAAAGAAGAGATCTTTCAGTGCATTGTAGACTGCTACAATGGTTGGGTGATGTGTCTTGCAGTTTCTGCACCATGGCGTCAAGTGTGGAAGAGTCCACATCTCGCATGTGTGAGATGCTGATGTCTGATACTGAAAGCTTTGGAGAGGGTGGCAGCTCCACGGCCGTCTGCTGCGCAGCCCCTCACAGCTGAGGCCTTATTGCCAGTTTTAGCTCACCTCATAAATGTTCAGAGTGCGGCAATACAGGCCTTCAGCTGCACTGTGGTAGCCTCCACGAACAGACTCACAGAAGAGGTAACTCAAACAAGGAGGGAAATAGTGTCCACCATGCACCCTGCCAATCCTGTCATGGGGTTTGACAACCCTCTGACCTACAGGCAGAATGGCAGAGAGGTTAGGAGAAGGGAAAAATTGGAACTGAGCCCTTTCCATCAACCACTTATCTAACCTATTCTTAAATGTTGACACAGTTTCTGCTTCAATCACTGGTGGTGTATTCCACAGTCTCACAACTCTATGTGTGAAAAAAGTTCCTCCTGATCTTTGTCCTAAATCACTTACATTTAATCTTATATCTATGTTCCTTTGTTCTAGACCCTTCAATCACTAAAAACAATCTGTTTCTATCTACTCTGTCCCAAACCGTCATTATTTAAAACATCTCAATCAAATCACCCCTTAAACTCCTCCATTTGAGCTGTTGTTTTTAATGTCTTGTGAACCGGAACCACCAAATCGCTCTATCCTTCCACATCATCCATCTTTCCCCCATTCAAAATATAATTATTACTTTTATTTTTTTTAACCAAAATGTACCACCTCACATTTACTGACATTGAATTCCATGTGTCTTGCCATTCCACAATCTCCTCAATATCCCCCTGTAGTTTCCTTGGTCCTCAGAATTATTTAATGTGCCTCCTATTTTAGTATTGTCTGCACCTGGGGATGCGTGCTTACAATTGCACAGTGTTCAATTCCATTCGCAACCCCTCAGATAATGACGCAGTCCGTGCCCGCATGCAGCAAGACCTGGACAACATCCAGGCCTGGGCTGATAAGTGGCAAGTAACATTCGCGCCAGACTAGTGCCAGGCAATGACTATCTCCAACAAGAGACAGTCTAACTACCTCCCCTTGACATTCATTGGCATTACCATCGCCGAATCCCCCACCATCAACACCATTGACCAGAAACTTAACTGGACCAACCACATAAATACTGTGGTTACCAGAACAGGTCAGAGGCTGGGTATCCTGTGATGAGTGACCCACCTCCTGACTCCCCAAAGCCTTTCCACCATCTACAAGGCACAAGTCAGGAGTGTGATGGAATACTCTCCACTTGCCTGGATGAGTGCAGCTCCAATAACACTCAAGAAGCTCGACACCATCCAGGACAAAGCAGTCCGCTTGATTGGCATCCCATCCACCACCCTAAACATTCACTGCCTTCACCACCAGCGCACCATGGCTGCAGTGTGTACCATCCACAGGATGCACTGCAGCAACTCGCCAAGGCGTCTTCAACAGCACCTCCCAAACCTGTGACCTCTACCATCTAGGAGGACAAGGGCAGTAGGCACATGGGAACAACACCACCTACATGTTCCCCTCCAAGTCACGCACCATCCTCTTTTCGAAATATATTACCGTTCCTTCATCGTCGCTGGAAAAATCCTGGAACTCCCTACCTAACAGCACTGTGGGAGAACCTTCACCACATGGACTGCAGCGGTTCAAGAAGCCGGCTCACCACCACCTTCTCAAGGGCAATTAGGGATGGGCAATAAATGCTGGCCTTGCCAGTGATGCCCGCATCCCCTGAACGAATATAAAAAAAAATTTAGACACAACTCCCTTTAGCCCTCTATTCAAATCATTGATGTACACAGTGAACAGAAACAATTCCAAAACAGAATCCATTACCCATTTCCAACCACTCTGAGAAACTGCCCTTAACTCCTACTCTCCATTTCTTCCCTTCGCTAAGTTCTTAAAGAACGTTGGAACGTGTGTGTACCCTGCATCCACTGCATTTCCCCCATCCACCATTTCTGTCACCTCCTCTAAAAACTCTATCAGATTTCTCAAGCACTATCTTCCGTTCTAAAATCCATGTTGGCTACTTCTAATGTTATCTTTAATTTCATGGCACTGAAAGAGATGTAAAGGCGCAGGATTGTAGCTTTGTGTCATTTTAAAGCAGGTGACAGAGCTGTTGGTACTTATTCCCTGCTAAATTAGAGCCTCCACAAGCAGTGCTCATCTGAGAGGCCCAGAAATGTCCACTGGCTACTTCGGAGTCAGGTATTGTCTTACTGACCCTCCATGCATCCAACAGTAACTCCTGCTCATCCTTCTCCTTGGTATAACACATGTGAAGGAGGATCTCAAAGGGCACCCCCATCCTGCACCTTGCATTGATGTCCTCACAGCAGCCATAAATAGCAGGAAAATCAAAACAAAATGGGGGTGAAATTGTTTAAGGTGGGAGAGCAAAACAGACGATAGCAAATTGGCAGCCCCTTTTATAATCCGCCCAATTTTCTAGACGGAATGTAAAACAAGCTGCCGATTCGCTATCGCCCAACACGAGTTTCACCCTAATGCCTCTTTTAACACCAAAGCAAAGCTCCTATCTCAGAGAAGATCCTTTACCTTACACAAACTGCTGATCTGCTGACTCAAGCCTCGTAGCACTCTAACAGCTCTATAAAATTTCACAATGCCCCCTTTTTATGAGGCAGCGTGCTCGTGACCTATGACCAGCAATGAAGCCGGAAATTGGGCTGCAGTTCTTCATGACATCATAAACGCAACAAAAATAACAAATTTGCATGGAAAAACTTTCCTGAGGCACTGGGGAAACTTTCCTAAGGCACTGCGCTGCAGAGCCATTTATACATCATGTCAGGAACTTTGTGCTGTTGGAGCACAGACTCCATGTTACAAGTATCTGCCCATATTTCTGGTTCATTTCAACTGTGCTACATACACTGCCGGGGTACTAGGACCAGGTAAAAAGGGGCCCCACTGACTCATGCAAGGGTACCTTGCTCAGTTGGCCATTTTTCATTGTAACCCTGGACAGTGAGTGCTGGCTGCCCTTCCAGATGTGTCAGCCAAGCTTGACCCTTCCCACACACCTGCACGTTTCAGCAGTGAACCTTGAAGGGGTTCCTGCCCCTTTTTCTGCCAGTCAAAATTTCTGGCTCGTTTACAGTTGGATGTGTACAAATATGGGAGTTACTTCTTATGACCTAATTCCCACAGCTGCACCCATTAGCAACGTCGGGCACAAGGAACGTCCATGTGTCCCTGGCATTCAGTATTGCTAGGACATCGGAAGCAGTTAAAATTTAAACAGCTCTGGTTTCCCTGCTGCAATCAAAATGATCAACTGAAATACGGAGACTTTCCTATTGACTGAACGGGGCTTCTGCCACATCAGGCAGTCTGCAGTGCGCATGTCAATCAAGCAAATGACAAGCACTATGTAACAAGTGGTACCACCTTTGTCACTTTTCTTGTGGAAAAATGGCATCAGCTAGACAGGTGCAAGCTGTCACTGGGTGGCAGAGTTCCCGCTAGTGCAGGGTGCATAAATGGCTCCCAAGCGGGGCCGAGGGTCTTCATTTCTACTCTATGCCAACATGAACAGAAAATGTTTGAAATCAATTAATGTTCTGGTTTCAGATACATTAATATGCATGTCAGTGGCCATTATCCATGAAGCAACCATGATGCCTTTATTGGGTTGCAATCCATGGCGCCCATATTATTTACAGAAGGAAAAGCACTGGGCAGATAGCTCTTAGAACAACAGGATTATCCTCTGCATCCATGACTGCTGGGCCTACTTAGAAACCTCCCAAATGTTATAGCAGCACCTCGACTTGGACACCTCTTGGCTGCCACCTTAACCTTCAAGGAAAATGTGCTGTACAGCTTTGGTAAAATGAAAGGGTGCATGCAAAACAGCACTGGTTATGCACAATGCTTCAAATGATACTCTCATAGGGGGTGTGAAAGTTCCAAACTTAAGTTTGTGTCATGTATAGGCACTCCTTAACTTTGCTTCTGATGATTAATTCTGTTATTTTGCCACTAACCAATGGATCTGTAGTCACCCACGCTTGTTTTATTGACTTTCTTGAAAATACAGCTTGTTTCCAATTCAGTGGAACCTCCCCTGAGAACAAAGTAGGAGTCACAAATCAAGAATGTTGACCCTTGTCACAGAGAGGTGATAATGGATTCAATGCTCAGCAAACAAGTTATTTGAAAAAGCGGAAAGTAGTGCAAACTGGTGGATGACATACAAAGATCATCTCAGTGAGGCAATAAAAACTCACTGGGGTTCATTTTAACTTTGGGCAGTGGTGTAAAATTTGCGATATCGAACTGGCTGCCTATTATAAGCTCCAGCCGATTTTCCCTTCCCTTGACATCAATTGAAAGGAAAGTCAGTTGTGGTGTAGAACGGGCGGCTAATTCAATATCGCCCATTTCACCCAAAGTTAAAATGACCCCTCTTAAAAGACCAAAAGGCCATGAAAACAGCTAAGTAAGGTGGTGAAAAGGCAGGGGAAAGAAACACACACAATCTACGTTTATATTGATGCCAAAAGGGCACGAGCTCCAGTGGAACCTGACAAGCAGGAAAATCATTGACAAGCCCCCAAGCAAACCCACCAGATCCATCAAAGCTGGCTGCCAGGAAGATCCAGCAAACTTTTCTGCTTTTAATTCAAATTCCCAGCATTTTCAGGTTTTTGTTCCTTTTTTTATGTCAGAATGGTTGGGTTTTGTGGTTTAAATTCATATTATTCTCCCTTTTTTGACTGGAGAAGAGAATAGCAGCAGCAGTGTGAAACCTGCTCACATGGAAGAAGAAGAAGGAGGACTTGCATTTATATAGCACCTTTCACAAACTCAGGACATCCCAAAGTGCTTTACAGCCAATGAAGTACTTTTGAAGAGTAGTCACTGTTGTAATGTAGGAAATGCAGCAGCCAATTTGGGCCCAGCAAGGTCCCACAAACAGCAAGGTGATAATAACCAGATAATCTGTTTTAGTGATGTTAATAGAGATTAATATTGGCCAGGACACTGGGAACAACTCCCCTACTTTTCTTCAAAAATGAGATCTTCTGTATCCAGCTGAGAGGACAGTGGTCTAACCTCTCACCTGAAAGGCAGCAGCTCTAGAGTATCAGCCTAGATTTATTGTACTTAAATCTCAGGAGTGTGACTTGAACCTACAACCTTTTAACTTAGAAGCAAGAGTGCGACCCACTGAGCCACAGCTGACACATGGTACATTGTACAGTGGCCGGCAATAGCCTCATTTAAAAGTGGGATCACACTGGTACTATTACACGCTTCTAGCACCGCAGCACTTGTAAAGAGTGAGTTCGCCTCGGCTAAGAAGCACTGGCAAGAACCATTGCCATTTTGATTATACACACTGCTGACCAGAAGAGACATCCACATCAAAGTGCTGTTTACCTCCCTCCCCTCACACTGAACTACGAACATACGTACGTACAAACATACGAATTAATAGCAGGAGTAGGCCATTCGGCCCCTCGAGTCTGCTCTGCCATTTGATAAGATCATGGCTGATCTGATTGTGACCTCAACCCTACTTTCCTGTCTACCTACTATAACCTTTGACTCCCTTGTTAATCAGGAATCTATCTAACTCAGCCTTAAAAATATTCAATGACCCTGCCTCCACCGCTCTCTGGGGAAGGGAGTTCCACAGACTCATGACCCTCTGAGAGAAAAAAATTCTCCTCATCTCTGTCTTAAATGGGAGACCCCTTATTTTTAAACTGTGGCCCCTAGTTCTAGTCTCTCCCACAAGGGGAAACATCCTCTCAGCATCTACCCCTTCTAGTCCCCTCAGGATCTTATATGTTTCAATAAGATCACCTCTCATTCTTCTAAATTCCAGTGTATACAGGCCCAACTTGTCCAACCTTTCATCATAAGATAACCCCCTCATCCCAGGAATCAGTCGAGTGAACCTTCTCTGAACTGCCTCCAAAGCAATTATGTTCTTGCTTAAATAAGGAGACCAAAACTGCACACAGTATTCTAGATGTGGTCTCACCAATGCCCTGTACAACTGTAGCAAAACATCTCTACTTTTATATTCCATTCCCCTTGCAATAAATGCTGTACCTGCATACTAACTTTTTATGATTCATGTACTAGACACCCAGATCCCTCTGTGCCTCAGAATTCTGCAATCTCTCTCCATTTAAATAATATACTGCTTTTCTATTCCTCCTGCCAAAGTGGACAAGTTCACATTTTCCCACGTTATAATCCATCTGCCAAATTTTTGCCCACTCACTTAACCTATCTATATCCCTTTGCAGACTCCTCATGTCCTGTTCACAATTTACTTTCCTACCTGCCTTTGTGTCATCAGCAAATTTAGCAACCA
The DNA here is from genome assembly GCF_035084215.1 of Heptranchias perlo. Taxonomy (NCBI): domain Eukaryota; kingdom Metazoa; phylum Chordata; class Chondrichthyes; order Hexanchiformes; family Hexanchidae; genus Heptranchias; species Heptranchias perlo. The sequence continues at coordinate 102,372,540 of NC_090329.1, read as the reverse complement.
TACATTCAGTCCCTTCATGCAAGTCATTGATATAGATTGTAAATAGTTGAGGCCCAAGCACTGATCCCTGTGGTACTCCACTCGTTACATCTTGCCAACCTGAAAATGACCCATTTATGCCTACTCTCTGTTTCCTGTTAGCTAACCAATCCTTTATCCATGCTAATATCAGAAACTATCAGATATTGAGCAGACCTGTACCCACTACCAATCCAGGACCCCCATTCGCTCCATTAAAAGAGGTAAGATTTATTTTTAATTTGTAAGAGATGAGATAGACACTCCACCAGTGTCTTTAGGAATCAAATACATGCCCACTGCGCCATCAACTGTCAAATAGTTTTCCTTCTCTAATTTAGGAAATAACCGGCACTAAAAGCAGAGAAAAGAGCTTTGAGCTCTATTAGTCTGCCAGAAGCTGGCTTGATTCTTATCAGGCAAACTATATTTTTACTCTATTTTGAACTCATTTTACTCTTTCATTAGATTTCCCCCAGTGATACGTGATAACAGAAAGGGCAGTTGGCCAACCTATTGTTGGGCTTCTTATCAATTCTTGGTTCATCCAAATGAGGCAGTAGCTGGAATCTGCACACTGCTTCTCACTAGGCTTGCCAACTCTTGTTGAATGTATTCCTGGAGGTTTCATCACATGGCCTCCTGCCTCCAACTGCCCCGCCCCCAGGCTCCCACCATTCACATGCCCAACACATCCACTCTCACAGCTCTCCGTCTTCCTACCCAAATTGGAAAAAGAAAAGGCTCTTCATTACCCAATTAGATGATTCTGGACTGTCAGTCAAAGAGCCTTTTCTTCCCATCTCTAATATTTTTATAACTAATAAACGGAAGTGTTCGATGAAAATGAAAAAAGCACACAATTTTTTTTTAATGCCCCTATGATTTTTCTCGCCGGTCCTGGAGACTCCAGCTCAATCCTGGAGGGTTGGCAACCCTACCTCTCACTGAAGGCTCAGCCAAGACTGTGTATTCAGCAGTCCAGTGGGAAATGTCAGGCGTGAACTGCCATCCTACTACTCTACTGTACCATTACAGCACTTCTCACATTAAACGCTATTCTCCAATCCTTGATACACCATGTTGATGCTGTAGAGGAAAATTAGGCACATTGATTTCCTACTTTGAATATGATCAGTTCTAACAGATACTCTAGGTTTTATTCGTTTTGTTTTATACAGCCTCTGGGGTTAATTGTGACTTTGGGGTGAGCGACTGGCGGAGAGCGCCGGTCGGCCGCCCTTTCTGCCGACGAAGAGGCCCCGGCCTCATTTAAATTTGGCAGGCGAGCTGGGGGGTGCCAATTAGGCAGCTCGCCAGATTCAGGCCTCAAGATCGAGCCAGGGCAGCTACCAGCAAGGTAAGTTGTGGGTGTGGGGGTCAGGTCACGGTCACGATCGCAGAGTGTGAGGGTCCCAGGGCGGTAGCAGCCCAGATTATGTTTTTGGGGCCCTGCCTCTCCAGGGCCCACAAAAATAATTCGACACTTACCTTTGACGGGGCTCTTCGGTTCCATCACTTGTGTGTATGGCGTGCACACCGACCAGTTCCAACAGAAAATGGGATTCAAGATCCTCTTGACGTCAACGGACCCAGATTTCCATGTTAAAAGGGACCTATCGCCAACCCTCCAAGATTGTCCTGGAATCTTCAGGAATTAAAGGATAAATAAAATCTTGCTGCAAGCAACGCTGGAGAAAAACCATAGGGGCAATAAAAAAAAATGTTTGATTCTTTTTTATTTTCTTTGAAAACTTTTGTTTAACTTTTAGTCCTCCTCCCTCAGATATCCATAAGCAGCTAACAGGCCCCAAACACCTGATAGGCCTGCAGCTGTTCCTGATTTGTTTGGCTCCACCGCAAGCTCTAAACTCTGACCTGGACTGGCCTGCACCGAGGCTGCCCCCAGGCTAATTAAATGGGCCAGGACAGGAAATTCAGGCAGTCCCAGGGTTGGACAGGAGCAGTGCACTTTGTGCGTTCTGCTGCTCCTGTCTGGCAGCTGGGAGGTTGGTGTTGGCAGGCCCGGATAATCAGCCCTAAAAAAATTGTACAAACTGATCCAAATTCAGGTATTTGTCAGATTACGCAAACTAAGTTGCGTTAGCTTTGGAATTCAATTTAACATTCATCCATGTTATATATCAGTGAGTAAGTTCAGTGGCAAAAGCCTGATTTAAACTGCTGTTTATCTCCATATCGTGACATTGGATCATATTTATCAGTCTGTCAGCACAATTTCAGAAGAGACTGATCGTGATTCGTAAATCTATTGTAATTATTTGAGAAGGGAGCTAAACCAGTTGATGAGGAGGTGCATCAGGATGAGGGCCACGTTGGGCATGCCTTTCCCCCCTTTCTCTGGAGATTTGTACATCGTGACCCTGCGGACACGGTCCATTTTTGATCTCCAGACAAAGCGGAAGATGGCTCGGGTGACTGTCGCGGCGCAGGAGCGAGGTATGGGCCAGACCTGCGCCACGTACAGCAACATCAAGAGCACCTCGCACCTGATGACCAGGCTCTTGCCCATGATCGAGAGGGATCGTCGATCCCACAGTCCCAGTTTCTGCTTAACCTTGGAAATACGCTCCTCCCAGTTTTTGGTGCATGCCCCGGCCCCCCCGAACCAGATCCCCAGCACCTTAAGGTAATCCGACCTGACGGTGAAGGGGACAAAGGATCGGTCGGTCCAGTTCCCAAAGAACATGGCCTCGCTCTTGCTACGATTTACCCTGGCCCCCGAGGCCAGTTCGAACTGGTCGCAGATGCTCATCAATCTGCGGACCGAGAGCTGATCCTAGCAAAAGACGGCGACGTCATCCATGTACAGGGAGGCCTTGACCTGAGTACCTCCGCTGCCTGGGATCGTCACCCCTCTTATGCCCACATCCCTCCTGATGGACTCGGCAAAGGGTTCGATGCAACACACGAACGAGACGGAGGAGAGAGGACAGCCCTGCCTGACTCCAGATTTGCCAGGAGGGGCACTCCTGCACCTTCTGGCTCCACATTAAGGTAAGTAACAAAAAACGTACCTGTCCTTTGGCAGCCTCCAGTGGTCTCTTTAAGGACGACTGGTTAGGCTGTTGTAGGCCCACATAAACTGAACAAAGAACAGAGTGGATATCAGAACTCAGTCTTGGTCGACTCTGTTGATGTTGAATGAAAAAAAAAATCAAACACCAACCTATTTGTAACTGCTCTTGTTAACAGCCCCTAATGTAGCTCTATTTAAGATCTAAATATGGTTAGTGCTACAGTTCTGCACTCTGTTGTCTGCGCTGGGAGAATGTCCACTGGGAACACCTTCTATGACATAATAACAGTTCCTGAGCTCATTGAAAAATAAAACAATTATCAGGACCAACGATTTGTAAAAAAAATAGAATTACTTCCAATACCAGGAGCTCTTTGAAACAATTTTTGGGTAGGCAATGAAGTACACTGCGCTGCAGCCAATCCACACAGAATTTGATCTTAATCACGTTGGCACTCATGGTTGAAGGTGCCCTTCCCCCAGCATTGCTCTTGTCACCTTCATTTACGCTGATTAGGCTGATTAGGGCCACTCAAAATTAAATCTGCTCTGGCATTCATCCTCCACTAGTTCCTGTGCCAAGCACTGGTCCAAACAACGGCAGTGCCAGCATCAACACAGGAAAAATGGGCCAAAAATGCTTTCAATCCTATGAACTCAAGCAGAACCATCTGCAACATTATTCTTTGCCACTAATCTCAGGGCTTGCTCTAATGGTTTCACAAGCGAGCTTAAAGAGAGGGCGGGGAAGAAGAAATATCAACACTTATATTTTATCCATTATTGCCCGGCTGCCAGAGATAACGCTTGGGCAGATAAGGCAGCAATGTTTGCGTTGGTGCAGATTCCTTTTTTAAAAAATGTGACTATGAAAGGAATGTGCTGCCTTTAAAGATGTATCTCATGTTTATCAATGAGGGGCCAGCAGAAAGAATATGACAGTGAAACCCTAGCCGTGAAATTGATGAAATGCCGAAGTGCTAATAGTCTCCGTGACTGGGTGCTGTATCATCTCGCTGTGGAAGGGAGGGACTGGTATTCGAGGACTGATAACAAAGCTTTTGTAGTAGGGCAGCGAACAAGCCAAGGATACATTCCAGTCGCGAAAAGAAAACCCAGCAAAGTAGCTAAGACAAGGTAAGGAAAATACAAAATGATAAAAGAGCGGAGAAATAAAATTTTAAAAATGAAATATAATCCATCAACTGAGTGTCGACTATCGGCTGAAATGCAGCAGGTGTTCCAAGATGTTTGTTGGTAATTAATGTGCAAAATGTAGGTGGAAGAAATCTATCAAAGAACTGACACTGTTTAAATGAACTGGCAAATTGAGATGAAATATATAACATTGCAGCACTAAACTTTACAGTTCCTTTTTACTATACTTTCAAATACAGTAGAACTTCTCTGCATCAATGACACTCAAAGCATGGGCTGGTTTATTGAAGAGGAAGCTGTATATACAACTGAATTTTCAAACTGGCTCAAGAACGCAATAGGCCATTAACGCTAAGAAAACTGCAGGTTTGCTCCCAGCCTGGAGGCACAGGCATTTCTTTCCTCCCGTAATATAAACAAAGCAGGTCAGGGAAACTCATGTTCAACCTGGTTTCAACTCCAATAATTTGATTTTGGTTAATAAAGAAATCCTGAAAATCTCAGGGAAAAAAATGTCAACAATTTCACACAGCATTAGATTTCATGGGGTGTAATTTTAACTTCTGGCGATAGTGGAAAATGGGCGATATCAGATCGGCCACGTGTTATACACCTCTCCCGATTTTCCTTTCCATAATCGGGAGCAGGCGGCCAGTTTGATATCACTCATTTGACACTATCGCCAAAAGTTAAAATTACCCCCTATCAAAGTGAAAGTTCCAAAAGGTGCTGAGTGTTTGTAGACATTTGTTTAACTGGTATTTTGACAGTGATTGTCATTTCATACTGTCAATAGAGAGACAATAGAGTAGATTTTCAACTTGCCATCTGGATGTGAAACTAGTGGTGCAGATTGGCTGCCTCTTATAGAAAGGGCAAATTTTCATTTCCATTGAAATCGAAGGATAATGAAACCCGGGCGGTTTCTATAATGGGGAGCTGATCTTCCACAGTCCATTTTCTGTTGTTATTTCAGATTTCCAGCATCCGTGGTATTTTGCTTTTGATTCAGTGCTTAATTCACGGCCACTTCTCTTCCAGGAATGCCCCACCTTGAAGAAGTTCTGCTCGTCTCTCCAATGGGATTTCCGATTGTCTCTTTTACCTTGTTCACCTTCATTGCTTTCTGTTTCTGTACTTGCTCAAAAACTTCAACTCTTTTAACATTTTCCAGTTCTGACGAAGGGTCTTCGACCTGAAACGTTGGGCTCGATTTTAGGGTCGGGTTACCTGCGGGTTTCCAGCGGGGGGGCCCCGAAAATCCCGATCTCCGATCACGTGACCGGATTCGGACGAAATCCCGGCCACTTCCGGGTACCGCGCTGACGTGCGGGGCTGCGCGCGAAAGCCCCGCTGGTGGGAATCCCGCAGGCAATTAAAGCCAGCGGGGTTCCACTTGAGAGCACTTAACTTGCTCGTTGTGGTCAGTTAATGAGCTGAAGCAGCTGTCAAAAGAGGAAGTGTGGGATTTTAGGTTCAACGCAGTCAGTTTCCCACACTGGGGGAAACAGTACCCTTCAAACCAGGCGTGTTGCAGCCAGCAGCCTGTGGCAGGTGCCAAGGTGCGCTCCACGGGGGAGAGCCCTCACCCACGCAGGAGGCCACCGCGTCACATAGGGCAACCCCTGCCCTCCACCAACCCCCGCCAAGCCAGAGGACAGAACGACACGAAACCGCAGCCCCAGTCCGAGGACCCACCCACCTACCCTGCACAACCCCTCACACCAACACCTGCCAGATGGGTGGTGCGTTGACATCGTCGGAGGACGAACAGGATGACCAGCCCCAGCAGCCTCGCAGTCCACGCCGTCCGCCTCGGAGAGGTGGGGCCCCCCAACACGGTGCTGCGGCACACCCACCTGCACAGCAGGAGGGAGGGCAACCGCAGAGAGAGATGCGTCGCAGGAGGCACTACCCTCCGCACAGGGTGTACAGAGCGAGGCTCAGCTTCATGGACCTCTCCGAGGAGCAGTGCATACGGAGGCTCAGAGTCAATCGCCAGGTAGTCGCCGACATCTGCAGCCTCCTTAACGACGAGCTGCTCCCTGATGGACCAAGCAGCATCTTCTTACCTGTCGCCGTCAAAGTCACCACTGCCCTCAACTTCTTCGCATCCGGTTCCTTCCAGGGTGCCACCGGGGACATCACCGGGGTCTGTCAGTCCTCTGCACACAAGTGCATAAGGCAGGTCACCGATGGGTTGTTCCGCAGGGCCTCCCACTACATCAACTTCGCCATGGACGAGCGCAGCCAGATGGAGAGGGCGGTTGGATTCCATGCCATGGCCGGCTTCCCACGGGTGCAGGGTGTAATCGACTGCACCCACATCGCAATACGGGCACCTCCGCATGAGCCAGGGCTGTTCATCAACAGGAAGGGGTATCACTCCATGAACGCCCAGCTCATCTGTGACCACCGCCAGAGATTCCTACACGTGTGCGCCAGATACCCCGGCAGCTGCCACGATGCCTTCGTCCTCAGGGAGTCCGCCGTCCCGCCCATCCTGCAGGCACCCAACGCCGGCAACGGCTGGCTCCTCGGCGACAAGGGGTATCCCCTCCACACGTGGCTCATGACACCTCTGAGGAACCCCATCACCGAGCCGGAGCGTCGGTACAATGACAGCCACACTGCTACCAGGTCTACAATTGAGCAGACCATAGGGCTTCTCAAGATGCGCTTCAGGTGCCTTGATCGTTCTGGGGGAGCGCTCCAATACACACCATTCAGAGTGGGACGAATCATAGTTGTCTGCTGTGCCCTGCACAACATGGCCCAACAGAGAGGGGAGAGGGGTGCCGCTGGAGGAGGCCCCATCCACACCCGCCACCCACATTGAGGAAGGCGAGGGCGAGGAGGAGGAGGAGGAGGAGGAGGAGGAGGATGCGGAGGAGGAGGAGGCGGAGGAGGAGGACGCGCCAGAGGATGTTGGACGACCCATGCGCCGAATCGCGACTCACCGGGATGGTCGCCGGGCCAGGGACGCACTCATACGTCAACGGTTCTCCTAGAGTCAGACACTGCGAGGCGCTCGCATCTCCTCACCTGCACATGCGAGCGGCCATACCAGCCCCCTCCACTGAAGAGTGCTGCCAGTAATCCTGCACCCACAGCAGTGTGCCCAATGGGTGGCAGCAGGTGTTCGCCGTCATGATGGCCTCCACGGAACGCAACTATTGCATAAGCCGCGGAAGAATGGACGAGAGGTGGCAGGAGTGGTGAGAATAGACTATTTAATATCTGGAATGTGACATTATATAAGAAACAAAGTACAAAATAATAAACACCCTGGTGTATTCCCTTTGTGATTATAAGGCCTTTGCAATTCTTCTCCGGGAACCCCTACGTGGTGCTACCCCTGTGGCTCCAGCAGAGGTAGTGGCAGGTTGCTCGTCTTCTTGCCTTGACCGGGTAGATGCTTTTGGCGGACAGCCCCTGGGTTTCGGTGCCCGTGACGGCACCTCCACAGACTGCTCCTCCTGCACCAGGGCAGGGGCAGACTCGGCCACCTGGAGAGGAGGCACCATTGCGGGTACTGGTTGAGAGGTGGGCGATGGGTGGGACGTGGGGGCGCCTTGAGAGGCGTCCCTGCTTCCATGTCCCCGGTCACCATCATCCCTCTCTTGGCCTCGGCCCACATCACCCCTTCCACCCTGCTGGATGGCAGTTTGGATGGCATGTGTGAGGCCTTGCAAGGCCATCCCTAGTGTATCCCTCAGCCTGTTGGTGGCGTCGGAATGTTGCTCACCCTGAATCCGTACAGACGTTGTCAGGGCCTGCAAGGACTCGAAGTGGAGCTGTGCGTGACGCTCGAGGGAGGCCAGCCTGTCCTCCACCGCAGACAGTCCCGCACCTACCCGCGACACTGTGTCGCCGGTACCCTCCTGTGCCTGCGCCACCAATGCCCACATGCAGGAGGTGGACTCCTCCATCGCCTGCGCTATTGTGGACAATGCGCGCGGCACCTCTGCCAATACCTCAGCAATTAGCTGGTGGCCCTCGACGACTCTCCTTTTCACTGGTGGCCCCCTGGGTTCAGCATCTGGGTCCGGCTGAGCAGAGCCTGGAGATGAGTGCTCCCTCCGTCGCGGACCCTCCGCGGCTGCCCCTGCCACCAGGGTCTGCTCATGCTCACTCGTGCGCGGTGACTCACCAAGTGCTACCCCAACTAGTTGGCGAGGGGGACCCACCGAGGTGCGTGTCTCTGCGCTGGTGGATGGTTGGCTCTGATGTGACAATGCACCCTCAGAGACCGCCATGTCCTCTGAGGAATCGCCCTCCACGCTCGCTTGACCCAAAGACGGACCTGCAAGAGAACAGAGGGCACTTTGAGGCATGTGGACCAACTTGACAGTGCGCCTGATGGCAGGTGATGAGACGGTAACTCGCGATCATGGGTGTTGAGTGTCAGCTTTCCCTTACCGGCCGTTTCGGCAGCGACACACTCGCCATCAGCCACCGACAGGCAATGTCGCGTGCGGGCGAGGTCGAGCGCCTCCACCTCGGCGTCGGTCAGCTCCACCACTTGCGGCGGCCCACCTCCGGTGCGTGCCCTTTCCCTATTGTTCTTGCTTCTCTTCTCCTGTGAAGGCAAAACACAGATGTGTGAGTGGGTGCGTCTTGCATCGTGAGACGCATCGAGCATCGGTGTGGTTGGGTTGAGCGTGGCGCGGAACGGATGGGAGGAAGCGTGGGCCACGTGCCCATCCCATTGCATGGGGATTGGGGTGTGTGGTAGTGTTCGGGTGGGGTCAGGGATGGTGGGTACTTGCGTGCACGGCGAGGATGGTGAATGAGTGGCTGTGAGGATTGCTGATGGAGCGCAGTGGTGGCTGTGCAGGAGGGGGTTGTGATCTGCTTGGCGTGATGGTGGGGACGGGATGTGGGAGGGTGCGTTGGTGTACTCACCTTGCCAGACCTAGTCAGGTCATTGAAGCGCTTGCGGCACTGCTCCCAAGTCCTTGGGGTGTTGCCCCTGCTGCTCACCTCCGCCGCCACCTCTGCCCATGCCTTCCTGGTTGCGGCGGCAGGGAACTTGCGCCCATCTTCTGGGAAGAGTGTTTCCCTCCTCCTCCTCACGCCCTCCAGCATCAGCTGCAGTGCCAGATCTGAAAAATGGGGCGCAGCCTTTCCCCTTTGTTGAGCCATTCTCCCAGACCTCTTGCTTGCAGCAGGAGGGGCTTTGGGAGACTGCCCCTTTAACTGGAGCTCCTACATCACGTCGACGGTACTGCGCATGCGCAGCCGGCCGGCACGCAGCTGGGGAGCGCAGAACCCGGAAGCAGGGCTTAATGGGTCCAATTATCCCGCGATCGCGTGAGGGACGCACACAATTAGCCGTCCGCGTTTTCCACGCTCCCGGAGGACCACCCGCTGGGAACCCGCAGGCCTGCTAAATTCGAGCCCGTTAACTCTGTTTCTTTCTCCACAGATGCTGCCTCACTTGCTGAGATTCTCCAGCATTTTCTGTTTTTATTCCACAGTTTTATGCATGGGCAGTCAGTTGACAATCTACCCCAATGTTATTTTCATTGTATGGCTCTTTTTGCTGCTCAAGTATCAAACTTTGTTGTTTTAAAGAATGCTGAGAATTTTATACCAGGATAAATTAGGATAATGTTAACCAGGCTGTATTTTCTCCATCATTTCCTGCCAATGCCTTTGTGATGGTTGTAGCATTTTCTGGCACATGGATTATTGCCCCCTTGTGCTACGAGCTATTTTCCTATAACAAGTGAGAATCTGTGACATGTGAATTCAGTTAATTCCTGTACTTCAAGATGTCAGCCCTGGCTCCGTGGGTAGCACTCTTTGCCTCTGAGTTAGCAGGTTGTGGGTTCAAATCCCATTCCAGAGACTTGAAGATAAAATCTACACTGTCAGAGATGGTGTCTTTTGGATGAGACCATAAACTAAGGCCCTATCTCCCATGCCAGGTGGACATAAAAGATTCCATGGCACTATTTTGAAGAACAGCATGGGAGTTCTCCCTGGTGTCCTGCCCAATAGTTATCCCTCAACCAAAACAGATAATCTGATCATTATTTCATTGCTGTTTGTGGGAGCTTGCTGTGTGCAAATTGGCTGCCCCGTTTCCTACATTACAACAGGGACTACATTTCAAAAAGTACTTCATTGGCTATGAAGCGCTTTGGGATGTCCTGAGGTCATGAAAGGTGGTGTATAAATGCAACTTCCTTCTTTTATTAGACTCAGCTGGGCTCAGTTGGTAGCAGTCGGCTTTGAGTCAAAAGATAGTGGGTGAAATTGGTCTTCAGCTGTAGTGTAAAATGGGCGATAACGAATCAGCAGCACATTTTACACCGGACTTGATTTATTTTTTATTGAAGTCATTGGTAAAGAAATTTAAGCCGAATGTAAAACAGGCGGCAGATTCATTATCATTCGTTTTGCGCTACCACAGAACACCAATTTCATAGAATCATAGAAATTTGTGGCACAGAAGGAGGCCTTTCGGCCCATCGTGTCTGTGCCGGCTGAAAAAGAGCTATCCAGCCTAATCCCACTTTCCAGCTCTTGGTCCGTAGCCTTGTAGGTTACGGCACTTCAAGTGCATATCCAAGTACTTTTTAAATGCGATGAAGATTTCTGTCTCTACCACCCTGTCAAGCAGTGAGTTCCAGACCCCCACCACACTCTGGGTGAAAAAAATTTCTCCTCAACTCCCCTCTAATACTTCTACCAATTACTTTACATCTATGCCCCCTGGTTAATGACCTCTCTGCTAAGGGAAATAGGTCCATCCTATCCACTCTATCTAGGCCCCCCATAATTTTATGCACCTCAATTAAATCTCCCCTCAGCCTCCTCTGTTCTAAAGAAAACAACCCCAGCCTATCCAATCTTTCCTCATAACTAAAATTCTCCAGTCCTGGCAAGATCCTCATAAATCTCCTCTGTACCTTCTTTAGTGCAATCACATCTTTCCTGTAATGTGGTGACCAGAACTGTACGCAGTACTCTAACTGTGGCCTAACTTGTGTTTTATACAGTTCTAACATAATCTCCCATCTCTTATATTCTATGCCTCGGCTAATAAAGGAAAGTATCCCGTATGCCTTTTTAACCACCTTATCTACCTGTCCTGCTACCTTCAGGGATCTGTGGACATGCACTCAAAGGTCCCTCCTCTACACTTCTCAGTATCCTCCCATTTATTGTGTATTCCCTTGCCTTGTTTACCCTCCCCAAATGCATTACCTCACACTTCTCCAGATTGAATTCTATTTTCCACTTTTCTGCCCACCTGACCAGTCCATTGATGTCTTCCTGCAGTTTACAGCTTTCTTCCTCACTATCAACCAAACGGCCAATTTTTGTATCATCTGCAAACTTCTTAATTGTGTCCCCCACATTTAAGTTTAAATCATTGATATACACCATAAAAAGCAAGGGACCCACTAATGAGCCCTGCAGAATCCTACTGGAAGCAGCTATTCAGTCACAAAAACAGCCGTCGACCTTTTATTTTATTCGTTCATGGGATGTGGGCGTCGCTGGTGAGGCCGGCATTTTTTGCCCATCCCTAATTGCCCTTGAGAAGGTGGTGGTGAGCCGCCTTCTTGAACTGCTGCGGTCCGTGTGGTGAAGATTCTCCCACAGTGCTGTTAGGAAGGAAGTTCCAGGATTTTGACCCAGCAACGATGAATCGGGATGGTGTGTGACTTGGAGGGGAACGTGCAGGTGGTGGTGTTCCCATGTACCTGCTGCTCTTGTCCTTCTAGGTGGTAGAGGTTGCGGGTTTGGGAGGTGCTGTCGAAGAAGCCTTGGCGAGTTGCTGCAGTGCATCCTGTGGATGGTACACACTGCAGCCACTGTGCACCGGTGGTGAAGGGAGTGAATGTCTAGGGTGGTGGATGGGGTGCCAATCAAGCGGGCTGCTTTGACGTGGATGGTGTCGAGCTTCTTGAGTGTTGTTACCCTTTGCTTCCTGCCACTGAGCCAATTTTGGATCCAACTTGCCACTTTTCCTTGGATCCCATGGGCTTTTACTTTTCTGACCAGTCTGCCATGTGGAACCTTATCAAAAGCCTTGCTAAAATCCATGTAGACGACATCAAATGTGCTACCCTCATCAACAATCCTTGTTACCTCCTCAAAAAATTCAATCAAGTTAGTCAGACACGACCTTCCCTTAACAAATCCATGCTGACTGTCCTTGATTAATCCGTGCCTTTCTAAATGACGATTAATACTATCCCTCAGAATTTTTTCCAATAATTTGCCCACCACCGAGGTTAGGCTGGCCTGTAATTACTCAATCTATCCCTTTTTCCTTTTTAAACAATGGTACAATGTTAGCAGTCCTCCAGTCCTCTGGCACCACTCCTGTAACCAGAGAGGATTGGAAAATGATGGTCAGAGCCTCCGTTATTTCCTCCCTTGCTTCTCTTAACAGCCTGGGATACATTTCATCTAGGCCTGACGATTTATCTACTTTCAAAGATGCTAAACCCCTTAATGTTTCCTTTCTCATTATGTTTATTCCATCCAAAATTTCACACTCCTCCTCCTTAACTACAATCTCTGCATCATCCCCCTCTTTTGTGAAGACAGACGCAAAGTATTCATTAAGAACCATACCCACATCTTCTGCCTCCACACACAAGTTACCTTTTTGGTCTCTAATAGGCCCTACTCTTTCCTTAGTTATCCTCTTGCTCTTTATATATCCATAAAACATCTTTGGATTTTCCTTGATTTTACTTGCCAATATTTTCTCATATCCTCTCTTTGCTTTCCTAATTTCCTTTTTAATTTTACCCCTGCACTTTCTATTCTCCTCCAGGCTTTCAGCAGTATTGAGTTCTCGGTGTCTGACATAAGCTTCACTTTCTCGCCTTATCCTACTCTGTATGCTCCTTGACATCCAGAGGGCTCTAGATTTGGGAGTCCCACCCTTTATCTTTGTGGGAACATAATTGCTCTGAACCCTCACTATCTTTTCCTTGAATGCCTCCCACTGCTCTGACATTGATTTACCTTCAAGTAGCTTATTCCAGTCCACTTTTGCTAAATCACTTCTCAACTTAGTAAAATTGGCCTTCTCCCAATTGAGAACTTTTACTCCTGGTCTATCTTTGTCCTTTTCCATAACTACGCTAAATCTAACTGAATTATGATCACTATTACCAATATGTTCTCCCACAATTTCACTCCCTGTGGGTTCAAGCTCCACTTCAGAATGTAAGTACACTTCAGTGCCGTATTGAGGGAGTGCTGCGTGGTCAGAGGTGTTTTTCTTCGGGTGAGTTGTTAAACTGAGACGCTGTCTGTTCCAGTGGTCCTGATTCCATGGCACTATTTCAATATTTTTCCTTCAGTGAACACCAGGCTCTCATGTTTGTGGGATCTTGGCTGTCATATTTGCCTATTTATGGAATGCAATTCTCCTCTTGGTGAGCTCACATTTATGCTTTATTATCTAGATGAAATGTCAAGGAGATAAAGAGAACATAGAATTACATAGAATCTACAGCACAGAAACAGACCATTTGGCCCATCTGGCCTATGCCAGCATTTATGCTCCACACCAGCCTCCCACCACCCCTCTTCATCTAACCCTATCAGCATATCTTTCTATTCCTTTCTCCCTCATGTGTTTATCTAGCTTCCCCTTAAATGTGTCTGTGCTAGTTGCCTCAACTACTCCTTGTGGTAGTGCGTTCCACATTTTAACCACTCTTTGGGTAAAGAAGTTTCTCCTGAATTCCCTATTGGATTGATTAGTGACTGTCTTATGTTATGGTCCCTAGTTTTGGACTCCCCCACAAGTGGAAATATCTTCTCTACATCTACCCTATCAAACCCTTTCATAATCTTAAAGACTTCTACCAGCCTTCTCCTTTCTAGAGAAAAAAGCCCCAGCCTGTTCAGCCTTTCCCAATAAGTATATCCTCTCAGTCCTGGTATCATCCTTGTGAATCTTCTTTTGAAGTTGCAATTGAGGACTTCTTGTGGGAAACTTCAGGCACTAATCCACATTCTACAACTGTCACATCAGGCTGGAAGTCCAACGTGATATCCCACCCCTTGTTATTGATAATTTTTTGATGTTACCCAGCTTCAGTGCAAACCTGAGGCAGCATTAGAAGGCACAAAACCACATTAACCATTACTAACTTAACATGATGGGAAAGAATTATAAAACTAAAATGCGGGCAAATCATACTTTCATGCTCCTCATTCTCCAACCCCCCCCCCCTCAAATACAATTACAGGGCACCTTTAACACAGACTGTACAGCCAACAAAGGAATCTGCACCCACAATTACACATGTGCCAAATTTCCATCTCTTCTGTGCTTCCCACAGAAACCAAATCATCCTTCCTAAAAGAATGGCAGTGGCAGAGGTCTAAAAACTGATTACCTGTCTCATGGAAGGAAGCAGGCCTTTGAAGAAGAACAACAACAAATCACCTTGCATTTACATAGTGCCTTTAATGTATAAAAATGCCCCATGGCTCTTCACAGAGGTATAAGCAAAAAAATTGATGCCAAGTCATAAGAGGGGTGAACAAAAGCTTGTTCAAAGAGGTGGGTTATCCTTACCCACCGCTTAGGGTCTTAAAGGAGGAGAGGGAAGTGGAGAGTGAGAAAGGTTTAGGGAGCGAATTGCAGAGCGTGGGGCCGAGGTAGCTTAAGTCAAGTCCACCAATGATGGGCAAAGGGGAGATACAAAAGATGCCATAGTCAGGGGAATGGAGTGTTCAGGGAGGGATTGTAGCACTGCAGCAGATTAAATGGACAGGCTGGGGAAAGACCATGGAGGAATTTAAACATGAGGAGGAGAATGTTAAATTTGAGGCATTGGAGGTCTGGGAGCTAATATAGGTCAGCAGGGACAGAATGAAAAATGAACAGAACTTGATGAAGGATAGAATGCAAGAGCAGAGTTTTGGATAAGCTGAAGTTTATAGACAGTGGAGGGTGGGACGCTGACCTGAAAGCATTGGAATAGTTGAGTCTGAATGTGAGAAAGGCAAGGTCGAGGGGTTCAGTGGCAGATGGACTGAGGTATCGATCGGGGTGAGGAATGTTATAGAGGTGGAAATAGGTAGTCTTTGTGATAGCGAGGATATACGATTGAAAGTTCAGCTAAGGATCAAATAGGAGTAAACAGGAACAAAATGGGAGATGGCGGGATCCAGGCTGGACATCAGCAAGTAAGTCCTGATCGATTTTAACTGTCCAACCGCCTGATTTCTGACGGACAGGTAGCGTTAAAATCGACCCCGCTTTTTGTTCTTTTCATTTCACAATTTCATAAGCTGTTATGTTTCAAATGGTATTTTACACATTATAATGGCAAAGAGCATTGAGCAAGGATTAAGGTGAGGAATATATTAAATTTGCCTGTATTAAAGCTGCATCGATCCATTTTAATTTTTACATTTTGCGACCGGTTACTAAAACAATGAGCAGCTTGTGAGAAAAACTTTGAACACTGAAAAAATAAAACAGACTTGCATTTTATTTCTCAGTTAACAGATCCCTGTGCCATCCGGGCTCACTTTACATTGGGTTTATTGACAGGAGAGCTGATGGAGGAGACGTGTGTTTATGTGCTGAAGGTTGACCCTTTAACAACATAAACAGTTCCTTCTCCTCATTCAGCTCCTGATTCATGAGTTTTGATGCAAAGTTACACATTCTCACATTTGTCCAGGACAGGATCAGACAGATCTATGCACTCATAAATAATTGTTTTAAAATCTTATATTTTCAACGTGAAACGCTAACTTGTTGGTGATTTGTTTCAGGGGATCATTATTTCAATCGAGTCTCAGAAGAAAAATAAATTAAAGGTATGGAGTTATGCATATAACTAGATATATTTTCATGTGACATAAAACAATCCCTTAGTCCTGTATGTACGTACATTTCTTTAATTCTATGATGACTTATGCCTGATGATTTTGTGATCTTGCAATTCTAGCTGGAAGCTACACTCGCAGGAGCATGGGTCAGAGATGGCACTACAACATTGTAGCCTAGATATTCCAATCTGCACTTACTGTGAGCATGGCTTCCCTAATGGAAGAATGGGATTATGGAATCAACCTGTTTATTACCTTCCAAAAAACCCTCATCCATGCCTTTGTTACCTCCAGACTCGACTATTCCAATGCTCTTATGGCCAGCCTCCCACTTTCCACACTCCGTAAACTCTGCTGCCCATATCCTAACTAGGGGTGCCAACCCACCAGGATTGGTCTCGAGTCTCCAGGAATTAAAGATTAATCTCCACAACACTGCTACTCTGGGTATGGTACTATAGTGGTAATGTTACTGGACTAGTAATCCAGAGGCCTGGACTAATAATCCAGAGTCATGAGTTCAAACCCCACCACAATAACTGGGGAATTTAAATTCAATTAAATAAATAAAATCTGGAATTAAAAAAACTAGTATCAATAACGGTGGCCATGAAACTACTGTAAAAACCCATCTGGTTCACTAATGTCCTTTAGGGAAGGAAACCTGCCGTCCTTACCCGGTCTGGCCGATATTTGAATCCAGACCCACAGCAAAGTGGTTGATTCTTAATCGCCCTCTGAAATGGCCCAGCAAGCCACTCAGTTATACAATCTCACTACAAAAAGTCATAATAGGAATAAAACCGGACGGACCACCCGGCATCGAACCACTAGACACCAGACACAACAAAGGCAAACCAAGCCCAGTCGACCCTGCAAAGTCCTCCTCACTAACATCTGGGGACTTGTGACAAAATTGGGAGAGCTGTCCCACAGACTAGTCAAGCAACAGCCTGACATAGCCATACTCTCAGAATCATACCTTTCAGCCATCGTCCCAGACTCTTCCATCACAATCCCTGGGTATGTCCTATCTCACCGGCAGGACAGACCCACCAGAGGTGGTGGTACAGTGATATACAGTCAGGAGGGAGTGGCCCTGGGAGTCCTCAACATTGAATCCGGACCCCATGAAATCTCATGGCATCAGGTCAAACATGGACAAGAAAACCTCCTGATGATTACCACCTACCGTCCTCCCTCAGCTGATGAATCAGTCCTCCTCCATGTTGAGCACCACTTTGAGGAAGCACTGAGGGTAGCAAGGGCACAGAATGTATTCTGGGTGGGGGACTTCAATGTCCATCACCAAGAGTGGCTCGGTAGCATCACTACTGACTGAGCTGGCCAAGTCCTGAAGGACATAGCTGCCAGATTGGGCTGCGGCAGGTGGTGAGCGAACCAACACGAGGGTAAAACCTACTTGACCATGTCCTCACTAATCTACCTGTCGCAGATGCATCTGTCCATGACAGTATTGGTAGGAGTGACTACCGCACAGTCCTTGTGGAGACGAAGTCCCGTCTTCACACTGAGGACACCGTCCAACGTGATGTGTGGCACTACCACCGTGCTAAATGGGATAGATTCAGAACAGATCTAGCAGCTCAAAACTGGGCATCCATGAGGCGATGTGGGCCATCAGCAGCAGCAGAATTGTATTCCAGCACAATTTGTAACCTCATGGCCCGGCATATTCCTCACTCTACCATTACCAACAAGCCAGGGGATCAACTCCGGTTCAATGAGGAGTGTAGAAGAGCATGCCAGGAGCAACACCAGGTGTACCTAAAAATGAGGTGCCAACTTGGTGAAGCTACAACTCAGGACTACATGCATGCTAAACAGGAAAGCAACATGCTATAGACAGAGCTAAGCGAATCCACAACCAACGGATCAGATCAAAGCTCTGCAGTCCTGCCGCATCCAGTCTTGAATGATGGTGGACAAATAAACAACTAACGGGAGGAGGAGGCTCTGCAAACATCCCCATCCTCAATGATGGCGGAGTCCAGCATGTGAGTGCAAAAGACAAGGCTGAAGCGTTTGCAACCATCTTCAGCCAAAAGTGCTGAGTAGATGATCCATCTCGGCCTCCTCCCGATGTCCCCATCATCACTGAAGCCAGTCTTCAGCCAATTCGATTCACTCCACGTGATATTAAGAAACGGCTGAATGCACTGGATACAGCAAAGGCTATGGGCCCCAACAACATCCCAGCTGTAGTGCTGAAGATTTGAGCTCCAGAACTGCTGCACCTCTAGCCAAATTGTTCCAGTACAGCTACAACACTGGCATCTACCCGACAATGTGGAAAATTGCCCAGGTATGTCCTGCCCACAAAAAGCAGGACAAATCCAATCCGGCCAATTACTGCCCCATCAGTCTACTCTCAATCATCAGCAAAGTGATGGAAGGTGTCATCGACAGTGCTATCAAGCAGCACTTACTCACCAATAACCTGCTCACCGATGCTCAGTTTGGGTTCTGCCAGGACCACTCGGCTCCAGACCTCCTTACAGCCTTGGTCCAAACATGGACAAAAAAGCTGCATTCCAGAGGTGAGGTGAGAGTGACTGCCCTTGACTTCAAGGCAGCATTTGACCAAGTGTGGCACCAAGGAGCCCTAGTAAAATTGAAGTCAATGGGAATCAGGGGGAAAACTCTTCAGTGGCTGGAGTCATACCTAACACAAAAGAAGATGGTAGTGGTTGTTGGAGGCCCAACTTCTTCAGCTGCTTCATCAATGACCTTCCCTCCATCATAAAGTCAGAAATGGGGATGTTCGCTGATGATTGCACAGTGTTCAGTTCCATTCGCAACCCCCAAGATAATGGAGCAGTCCGTGCCCACATGCAGCAAGTCCTGGACACCATCCAACAAGAGAGAGTCTAACCACCTCCCCTTGACATTCAACGGCACTACCATTGCCGAATCCCCCACCATCAACATCCTGGGGGGTCACCATTGACCAGAAACTTAACTGGACCAGCCATATAAATATTGTGGCTACAAGAGCAGGTCGGAGGCTGGGTATTCTGCGGCGAGTGACTCACCTCCTGACTCCCCAAAGCCTTTCCACCATCTACAAGGCACAAGTCAGGAATGTGACGGAATACTCTCCACTTGCCTGGATGAGTGCAGCTCCAACAACACTCAAGAAGCTCGACCAGAACAAAGCAGCCCGCTTGATTAGCACTCCATCCACCACCCTAAACATTCACTCCCTTCACCGTCAGTGCACAGTGGCTGCAGTTTGTACCATCCACAGGATGCACTGCAGCAACTCGCCAAGGCTTCTTCAACAGCACTTCCCAATCTCGCGACCTCTACCACTTAGAAGGACAAGAGCAGCAGGCACATGGGATCAACACCACCTGCACGTTCCCCTCCAAGTCACACACCATCCTGACTTGGAAATTTATCGCCGTTCCTTCATCGTCTCTGTGTCAAAATCCTGGAACTCCCTTCCTAACAGCACTGTTGGAGAATCTTCACCACACGGACTGCAGCGGTTCAAGAAGGCGGCTCACCACCACCTTCTCAAGGGCAATTAGGGATGGGCAATAAATGCCAGCCTCGCCAGCGACGCCCACATCCCATGAATGAATTTAAAAAAAAACCAGGAGAAAAGTCACAGCGGCATTAAAAAATGTTAAATGTTTTTTTCATTTTCTTTGAGAACTTTCATTTATTAGTTATAAAAATATTAGAGATGGGAAAATTAGCTGTTTCACTGAGAGTTAAAAACCATCCATTAGAGTAATAAACAGTTTACACTTGGTACGGGAATGTGGTGCGCTGCAAGGCTGGACGTGTTGGCTGACCAATTGTGGGAGACTGGGGATGGGGTGAAACTTCCAAGAATACATCCACCCAGAGTTAGCAACCCTAATCCTAACTCGCACCAAATCCCATTCACCCATTACCCCTGTGCTCGCTGACCTATATTTGCTCCCGGTCCGGGAACACCTTGATTTTAAAATTCTCGTCCTTGTGTTCAAATCCTTCAATGGCCTTGGCTCTCCCTATTTCTATAACCTTATCCAGCCCTACAAACCCCCGAGATAGGGCTTTAAAGTAAAAAGGTGGGGGAGGGGTCAGGTGACGAGAAATTTAGAAATCTAATGAGAAAAGTTAAGACAATAGAACAGTATTGTGACTTGGGTAAAGATAAGCAGAGTGTGGCAGGAAGGGACAGAGAGTTTGCCAATAATAGTGCAACAACAAGTAAGGTCAAAGGAGGAAAAAATGGTAAAGTCAAAATTAAAGGCTCTTTATCTGAATGCACGGAGCATTCATAACAAGATAGATGAATTAGTTGCACAAATAGAGATAAATGGGTTTGATCTAATAGCCATTACAGAGTCGTGGTTGTAAAATTACCAAAGTTCGGAACTAAATATTCCAGGGTACATGATATTTAGAAAAGACAGGCAGAATGGAAAAGGACGGGTTGTAGCCCTAATAATAAAGGATGACATAAGGACAGTGTTGAGAAAGGATCTTGGCTCAGAGGATCAGGAAGTAGAATCAGTATGGGTGGAAATAAGAAATAACAAAGGACAGAAAACATTGTTGGGAGTAGTTTATAGGCCCCCTAATAGTAGCTATACCATTGGACATCGTATTAATCATGAAATAATAGGAGCTTGTAACAAAGGTAATGCAGTAATCATGGGGGACTTTAATCTGCATATAGTCTGGACAAATCAAATTGGAAAGGTAGTTTGGAGGGTGAGTTCATGGAATGTATTTGAGACAGTTTCCTAGAGCAATACATCATGGAACCAACCAGGGAACAGGTTATTTTAGATCTTGTTTGACAGCTGAAAAGCAATGGCAAACACTTAAAGAAATATTTCAATATCCTCAACAAATACAAATTCCATGAGGAATAAAAACTCCACGGGAAGAGTGATCCACCCATGGCTAACTAAAGAAGTTAAGGAGAGTATTAGATTGAGTATTAGGGAGGGGCAATAAATGCCGGCCTTGTCAGCAACACCCACATCCCATGAACGAATAAAAAAAAGAAAGAAGGGGCTTATAATGTTGCCAAGAAGAGTAATAAGCCTGAGGATTGGGAGAGTTTAGAAACCCACAAAGGATGACCAAAAAATTGATAAAAAGGGAGAAAATAGAATGTGATTGTAAACTAGTAAAAAATATAAAAATGGATTGTAAGAGATTCTACAAGTATGTAAAAAGGAAAAAAATAGCAAAAGTAAATGTTGGTTCCTTAGAGGCTGAGACATGAGAAATTATAATGGGGAACCAGGAAATGGCAGATGCATTAAACAAATATTTTGTATCTGTCTTCACAGTAGAAGATACAAAAGCATACCAAAAATAATGGGGAACCAGGGAGTAAATGAGTGTGAGGAACTTAAAACAGTTAATATCACTAGAGGAAAAAGTAATGGACAAACTAATGGGACCAAAAGCCGACAAATCCCTTGGACCTGATAGCCTACATCTGAGGGTTCTAAAAAAGGTGGTTGCAGAGATAGTGGATGTATTGCTTATGATCGTCCAAAATTCTCCAAATTCTGGAATGGTCCCAGTCGATTGAAAGCGTGCTGAGCTTGAATAAAGGAGACTATGATGGTATGAGAGCGGAATTGATTAAAGTGGACTGGGAAAATAGATTAAAGGATAAGACGGTACATGAGCAGTGGTGTTCATTTAAGGAGTTATTTTACAACTTTAAAAAAATATATATTCCACTGAGGAAAAAAGGGTGTAAAAGAAATGACAGCCATCTGTGGCTAAGTAAAGAAATTAAGGCTAGTATCCGACTAAAAACAAGGACATATAAGGTAGCCAAACTTAATGAGAGGATAGAAGATTGGGAAGTCTTCGAAAGACAGCAAAAAGTAACTAAAGGATTGATTAAGAAAGGGAAGATAGATTATGAAATTAATTAGCAAAAAATATAAAAACAGATAGCAAGAGTTTCTACAGTTATATAAAAAGAAAAAGGGTGGCTAAGGCAAACGTGAATGAGACCGGGAAATTAATGGTGGGAAACCTGGAGATGGCAAAAATGCTGAACAAATATTTTGTTTCAGTCTTTACGGTAGAGGACACTAAGAATATCCCAACACTGGACAAATAGGGTGCTCTGGGGGGGAGGAGCTAAATACGATTAAAATCACTAAGGAATTGGTACTCAGTAAATTAATGGGACTCAAGGCGGATAAATCCCCTGGACCTGATGGCTTCCATCCTAGGGTCTTGAGGGAAGTGGCAGTAGGGATTGTGGATGCTTTGGTAATAATTTTCCAAAATTCTCTGGACTCGGCAAAGGTCCCGGCAAATTGGAAAACTGCTAATGTAACACCCTTATTTAAAAAGGGTAGCAGGCAGAAGGCTGGAAATTATAGACCAGTTAGCCTAACATCTGTGGTGGGTAAAATTTTGGAGTCTATTATTAAGGAGACAGTAGCGGAACATTTGGATAAACATAAGTTAATAGGACAAAGTCAGCATGGCTTTATGAAGGGGAAGTCATGTCTGACAAATTTGCTTGAGTTCTTTGAGGACATAACGTACAGGGTGGATAAAGGGGAACCAGTGGACGTAGTGAATTTAGACTTCCAGAAGGCATTCGACAAGGTGCCACATAAAACATTATTGCTCAAGATAAAGAATCACTGGATTGGGGGTAATATTCTGGCATGGGTGGAGGATTGGTTATCGAACAGGAAGCAGAGAGTTGGGATAAATGGTTCATTCTCGGACTGGCAACCAGTAGCCAGTGGTGTTCCGCAGGGGTCGGTGCTGGGTCCCCAACTCTTTACAATCTATATTAACGATTTGGAGGAGGGGACCGAGTGTAACATATCAAAGTTTGCAGATGATACAAGATGGGAGGGAAAGTAGAGAGTGAGGAGGACATAAAAAACCTACAAGGGGATATAGACAGGCTGGGTGAGTGGGCTGAGATTTGGCAGATGCAATACAATATTGGAAAATGTGAGGTTATGCACTTTGGCAAGAAAAATCAGAGAGCAAGTTATTATCTTAATGGCGAGAAACTGGAAAGTACTGCAGTACAAAGGGATCTGGGGGTCCTAGTGCAAGAAAATCAAAAAGTTAGTATGCAGGTGCAGCAGGTGATCAAGAAGGCCAACGGAATGTTGGCTTTTATTGCTAGGGGGATAGAATATAAAAACAGGGAGGTATTGCTGCAGTTATATAAGGTATTGGTGAGACCGCACCTGGAATACTGCATACAGTTTTGGTGTCCATACTTAAGAAAAGACATACTTGCTCTCGAGGCAGTACAAAGAAGGTTCACTCGGTTAATCCCGGGGATGAGGGGGTGGACATATGAGGAGAGGTTGAGTAGATTGGGACTCTACTCATTGGAGTTCAGAAGAATGAGAGGCGATCTTATTGAAACATAAAAGATTGTGAAGGGGCTTGATCGGGTGGATGCGGTAAGGATGTTCCCAAGGATGGGTGAAACTAGAACTAGGGGGCATAATCTTAGAATAAGGGGCTGCTCTTTCAAAACTGAGATGAGGAGAAACTTCTTCACTCAGAGGGTAGTAGGTCTGTGGAATTTGCTGCCCCAGGAAGCTGTGGAAGCTACATCATTAAATAAATTTAAAACAGAAATAGACAGTTTCCTAGAAGTAAAGGGAATTAGGGGTTACGGGAAGCGGGCAGGAAATTGGACATGAATTTAAATTTGAGGTTAGGATCAGATCAGCCATGATCTTATTGAATGGCGGAGCAGGCTCGAGGGGGTTGGAGTACAAGAGTAAGGAAGTCTTACTACAATTGTACAGGGCATTGGTGAGACCTCACCTGGAGTACCATGTAAAGCTTTGGTCTCCTTATCTAAGGAAAGATATACTTGCCTTGGTGGCGGTGCAACGAAGGTTCACTAGAGTAGTTCCTGCAATGAGAGTGTTGTCCTGTGAAGTGAGGTTGAGTAGAATGGGCCTATACTTTCTGGAGTTTAGAAGAATGAGGGTTAATCGCATTGAAACATATAAGATTCTGAGTGGGCTTGACAAGGTAGATGCTGAGAGATTGTTTCCCCTGGCTAGAGAGTCTGGAACTATGGGGCATAATTGCAGGATACGGGATTGGACATTCAAGACTGAGATGAGGAGGAATTTCTTCATGCAGCAGGTTGTGAATCTTTGGAATTCTCTACCCCAAAGATGCTGAATCATTGAATATGTTCAAGGCTGAGATGGATATATATTTGGGCTCTTGGGGAATCAAGGGTTATGGGGATCGGGCAGGATTGTAGAGTTGAGGTCGAAGATCAGCCATGATCTTATTGAATGGCGGAGCAGGCTCGAGGAGCCGTATGGCCTACTCCTGCTCCTATTTCTTATATTCTTATGTTCTTATGAGGTCTCTGCGCACCTCCAATTCTGGCCTCTTGTGCAGCCCCGATTTTAATCGCTCCACCATTGATGACCGTGCCTTTAGCTGTCTAGGCCCTAAGCTCTGGACTTCCCTCCCTAAACCTCTCTGTCACGCTCTTCTGTGTCTTTATGAACAGGTTTATCATTTTCTAACATATGGTGCACCAAGGAAATCTTCCCCCTCATTTGCAGGATTTGAGAGCTTATCCTGAATCTGAAAATGTCGCACTTTGGTGGTAATGAGTCAGGACCAAAAACACGGTGCAACTTTGATTTGTGAGGGTTTGCTATTATGTTGCAAGATTTTTCTGGTACCAAGCCAGAAATTCCTGTTTACAAACAGAGCGGACAGTGTGGATTTTCAATGATGGTGGCAAAGATAATAGTCGACCGTAATTCTTTTAAACCAGTTTATAAATGGTACGATACTCTTAAACAGTCCAGAGACTCATTTATATTTACAAGTGTCCTTCGATAACATGCTCTTAAGTGGACAATAGGAGAGTTTGGTTTCTCAGGCAACTCCCAATCCCATATATAGTCCATTCAGCAGCAATACACATTTAAAATAAATCACTTGCTCAGAATTCCTAGCTGCATCCCATCAAAATATCCATCATATAGTTCATTTCATTAGCCTGACCCATGTAAGTATTTTTACATGTGATGACATCTTCAGGCCGATTCTTTAAGGGATGACTCACTGTTTATTATCTTATTCAGACAATTTTCATTTGTGCTGACGCTGTAATTGTCGTATTTAAAAATAACACTGTTGAAAACTTCTGGTGTGGATAACAATCTCATTATCCCGTCGGTCCTGCATGGCACCTCCCTCTGGCACCTGCGGGGTTTAATGCTCCTGGGGCCATTTCACATAAATCGGGCCCATGTTGGCAATTTTCAACGTGGGCCTGATTTTCCATATTAAGTCACAGAGGGGTTTAATTTCCTCTGGTGGTGCACTGGTTAAAGCGCTTACATGAAATTCCTTTGTGTGCTATTTGAACACAGTTGTTAACTCATTTATTTTAAAGGCGGCTACACTTTAACCAATGTGTTAGCCACTGCAAGAGAAAGTTAAAACTCCAGCATATTGTAAAGCTATTTCAAAAGGGGTCGTTTTCCAGCAAGAAATCATACATCAGAAATTCTGCCACGCTCTGCATGATTTTACAACCATTTCTGATATGCACTCTGAGTGGATGAGGCTCCCTGTTGTAAGCACTACCCCAAAAGTAAGCTTGAACACTGTTCTGACTCTGTAAAATATTTTTGCAAAGAAATTGGAAATGCCTGGAGTCTTACCCTCAGCAGAGAGCCAGTCAGCCATTCCTTTACACTAAATTGAGGACAAAATCTTTTTTTTCTGCAAACCATGAATCCAAATGCCCTGTTCTCAGCGCGGTGCAAGTACTTACGGTTTCAGCCATAAACCACCCGATTCTACTGACGGCAAATTTAATTTATGTTGAATGGATCACTTCGCTTAATGAGACTGAGATATATTTCTCCAAATAGTAGGGCTTTTTTACCCATCGATTGGAATAAAGGCTCATTAATGTTACCATACTTCTTCATTTTGAAACAAAATGCTTGCGGCTCTCTTCCCTACAGTTGAACTGCTCAACTGCTGACTTGCAGTTCCAGGCCATGAGACGAAGACTCTAGAAAACTGCTTCGAGGTGCAGGTTGTGAGTTTATAAAATGGCCTTTTGAAAAGTTTCTGAATGTGTTTACATGAAGATTTTATTTTTTGAAACCGCTCAGACTATCTTTATTGTAAAAACTGCAGTAGACTAATTTTTGACGGTACTTTTACAGGGAGGAATGCCACATTCTAGAGAGGGAAACAAAATTACTTGATTCTGGAATAGCTGAGTGTCTTATATGTTTTTGCAAGTCATCACATACAATGAATGTGAACACATTTTTGGTGGATTATATGCCATCACATCAGAGATAAATGTTGTCATGTGTTCATAAACAGAACCCCAGAGTTCTCCTGAACAACTTTACAGGGTGATGATGTCCCTTTAATTGTAGTGAGACGGTGCCTGCAGCATGATAATAATTTAAATTGTATTGAACCGTTCCTATTTTCTCTCCACCCTCCCTACAGGACAGCATGACACCTTTAAATGCCATTAAAAGCACGGCTTGTGTAGGTGTGTGCTCTTTACTATAACAATGCGCACGACTTCTTAAGTATTTAATAGCATTTTTTTTGTCAACATGCACCAGAAGGCCTTCTTAGCGTGAAGCTGTCCTGCCTTTTTATTGCATCCTGTTCAGTACCGTGACCTGCGGGCTGCCAACAGCTGAAGCTGTAGGGGTGGAACTGGTGAGTGTGCAGTTTGCCACCAGCCACAGGCAGCGACAATAAACCAAACA
This sequence comes from Heptranchias perlo, assembly GCF_035084215.1. Lineage (NCBI taxonomy): Eukaryota > Metazoa > Chordata > Chondrichthyes > Hexanchiformes > Hexanchidae > Heptranchias > Heptranchias perlo. The sequence continues at coordinate 102,345,693 of NC_090329.1, read as the reverse complement.
GCTCATTGCACACTGTCATCACTCTCAACAAGCCATTTCAGAACAGGCGCTGGGCTTTGAAATCAGGTTTCAAGGTGAGAAGGCTCCGTGGGATTCTGGAATTCAGAGATAACTTTATCTTCAAACAGGCCCAAACAGGATCATACACATGCCTGCATCCCACTTCACTCCTTGTTTTTTTTAAATTTAGATCTTGTATGCTACACTTATAGATGTATCCAGATAACAGTAAGCTATCACGTTGCCATCTCTTGGATATGAAGAGGGGAGGGGATTCCAGGACATCATCATGTATCAGCAGGGAAGAATCCAACTGTGCAGACACACAGTGAACCTACTCTCTTAGCAGTCAAATACATAGAATAGTTGTACCAGCATTTTTATTTCTCAGAGGTGGAATCCTTTTCTCACAATTTATTCAGAGTTCACTGACAATAATAGGGATAATCCAACCAAAAACAGAAGTAGGCCACACTCATCAAAATGACAACAATTCGAATTACTACACCAAACATGAGTAAATGCTCCTCAAAAGGAACGGTGTATGCTTTAATTGAAACTGTTGGCCAAAGAATTCATTCAAAGTCGCAACCCTGCTACACCACCATGGCTGCCATTTTGGATCACAGCAGATAGCGGGATCGAAGGCTGCATGTCTCTGTCTGCCTATAGACAGATTGCATTCCAAAGCAGTGTGCAGTCCATAATACTTTCTGTTGATTCAGCTGATCTGCAAGGAGGAGGGAGAGGCTGTGTTAGGGGTACATGACTTAAAGTGCATTAAGAAAAAAACAATTCAGTAATAATATTAACAAACAGTATCCTTGAGGTTTAGTGATACTCATAAAAAGTAGTAAGCAATAGTAGCATTTCTTTAAAAGAAAGACTTACATTTATAGAGTGCCTTCCGCATCCTCAGGATGTCCCAAGTTGCTCAGCTTCACAATTATTGAATTACTTTCTGGTCACTGTTGTTTTGTAGGTAAAGTATACAGTTGAATCTTGAAAGATTTTTATAAATAAAAAGTGTGTTTGAACGAATACATTGAAAGACATTAGTTATAGTCACATTTGTGCAACATCATGAGACAATATTGTTCTTGTCAAAAAAAAATTAAAAATGGATACCTACACATTACTAAATCACCACTCTTTCAGCTGGTTATCAGTAAAATAACTGAGTGTTGCACTAGGAAGGTTCAACAACCCCCAAAGGAGAATCGTATATCAAATGTGACAGCCTCCACTTGACAGTCAAACAGAAATATATTAACCCCGTTTGTACATAGTTTCCATTCTGGTCATCCTTTGGGAAAACCTCTGAGGCTCTGCAGTACGGGGGCTAATGTGCTTTCAAAATGTTACAGTAAACAGTTAAGACAATGCCGGGCTGCTTCTTAGACAAGTGGCCACTCACCGGTATTTAACTGTATCCCAACATTTGGGCTGCTCACAGCCTATAAACAGTTCCCATTCATCATGTTAACCAAAACTGCAGCCGACACACCCTGCAGTCCAAAGTTACACCTCCTGCCACAGCAGGCATCCTTCCAGACATAATACCTGCTGGGATGTCCATCAGTCCAGCAGAGAGGCCTGACGGAAGATGCCTCCTTTAAATCTGAAACACATGGATGAAACAGTCCATTTCCTGGTCATTAGGAGTAATCAAATGGACTGGCAGCCCAACACTACTGCGATGGGAGGGAAATTCATTGCTTTTCCTAACCTGCAGGCCCAATAAAGAAAACAAAATAGGAAGAAGAAAGTGCTTAAATTGAACCCATTTTCTTGCAAAGAATGCGCTTACACACATGGCGAACTTAGTACCATCTATTTTATGATGTTCCAAAAGATTCCTCAGCGTGTTAATTTTGTTTAAAAAGTAGACTTGGGTAAATAGGGGAGCGAGAGTAGCAGAAAAGAGTAATGGACTTTACATCCGCTTGTGTCCGTATTCTGAGTATGGCTGTCATCCTAAAAAGTGTTAAAATATTAATGACTTTTTTTTTGCTTGTTAAGGACTGTTACGGTTTTGTTAAGGGCTATTAATGAGAAACTCATGGAGAATTACGTGGCATGGAGGGGGAGGAGGAGAGATGTAAATGAAAAGTGAGTCTTGATCTAATGCCCAGAATTAATATTAAGCACCTGAAAGAAGGGCAAAATTGGAAAGTTTCAACACTGACCGAGGTGAATAATAGGAGGAGTTTTCAATCTCGCAGCATGGGAGCAATGGGCATCGTCGAGTATCACTTAGTTCAGCAGGAGTAGCATAAGAACATGGCCTGGGAGCACAGAAGACAAAGGAGCTGCATGGCAGGCAGACAGAATAACTAGCCCAGTCAGTAGGTCGACTGCACCAGAGTCAACAATACTGGTTATGACAGGGGAGCAGTTCATAATGAAGATCAGGCACAGCTGAGAGGCTGTGATCTGTGCCACCTGATCCATGAAGACCTGCAGGAATGATAACCATCAGTACTGCACTACCAGCGGCAGTAAAGGTCAGCACTGCCCCCAATTCTTTTGATGCAAGAGCCTTAAGTTACCCCTTTGCTGCAATAGGCAGTTGATATTTAGTGGGGCTGGACTTGTACCCATCTCTTGCCTGTGCCTCTTGACCCCGCCCATTTCATATTGAGGGCAGGCCTGGGGTGCAGTTTATGGTGTTGTTGTGGTGTCCTCTTCAAGTGAGGGGGGCGGGGAATTTGCTTTTGGCACCCTGCCGCAATGCTGCAGTTTGGCTTGCAGTGAGGTTCCACATAAAGGTTCCAAAAGGGCAAAGATTTTGCAAAAAGTTTTAAAATTCGTGCTTTGCCTAATATAATTAAAATTCAAAACTAATCCCACTACCCTACTCTCTCCCTGTAAATTTCCTCCACTTCAAATATTTATCCAATTTTACCTTAAAAGATGCTGTGGTCTCTCCCTCAGCCATTCCCTATGGAAAGCATCCCATGTTCCAACAAACTTCTGTGTAAATAAATTTCTCCTCATGTCAGTGACAATTTTAGATTCATGACCTCTTGGTACTGATTGCCCAACCAGAGGAAATAGTCTGTCCCTATTTACTCTATCAAAACCCATCATAACTTTAGAAACCTCTATTAAACCTCCTCTTGGCCTTCTCTGCTCCAGTGGAAATAGTCCCAATATCTCAAGCATCTCCTCATAACTATGGTTCCCCATCCCTGCCATCATCCTGGTAAATCTACACTCTACACTCTTTATGGTGTTAATGTTCTTTCTATAATGGGGTACCCCAAATTGTACACAGTACTCTAACTGTGGTGTAACCACAGTTTTGTATAAATTTACAATTACTTCTTTACTCTGCTTCTATTCCTAAAACCCAAAATGCTGCTGTCCTTTTTTATGGATTTATCTCACACTTTCAGGGAATTATGCATTTGAACCCTTAGGTTTCTGTTCATCTATACTCTTCAGTCTCTTTTCATTGAGTATATTCCTATTCTTTATTTTTCTTGCCAATTTTTTTTATCGCACACCTTCTCCACATTAAATTGCATCTGCCACCAATTTGACCATTCCACTAACCAGTCTATGTCTTCTTGAGATCTTCTGCAGTTCTCCTCAATGCCAAAACCTCTACTATTGAGTTGGCAGCAATTTTTGATATTATGCTCCTTAAGCCCTTTATCTACTGAGAATAAAAGTGAACCCAGCATTGAACACTGGGGTACATCAATTCCAATCCTTCTCCAATATGAGCACCCAGGATTGACCACTGGGGTACATTACTTCCAACCCTTCTCCATTTACTGTTACTTACTGTTTCTTGTCCATCAGCCAATTTTCTATCCATGTTGCTACATTTCCTCTCATACAAATGCCTGAATTTTTCTAATTTAGGTGTCAGCTTTGACCCAATGGTAGCACCTTCACCTCTGCGTCAGAAGGTCAAGGTCCACTCCAGAGACTTGAGCACATAATCTAGACTGGCATTTCAGTGGAGTGCTGAGGGATTGCTGCACTGTCAGATGTGCTGTCCTTCTGAATTTCCCACCTTACTCTCCAATTCATTCACTTACTGGCGCCCTATGGCAGGAGCATGTGAAGAACATGGAACTGTGGTTTGTCGTCAGTCAACCAAAAGGTCTGTAGGAGACCTGGGGTCCAGCCGAAGAATTCTAAGTGAGAACTGTTTTTATTTTTGTTAGAACATCCCCCATAATTTTACATCTCAGTCAGGACCTCCTGGCAACTGATGGAGATTGGCAGCCTGAATGTCCCAGTCTCCAAGTCCCAAGATGCACCTGCATGCCTGAGAGGTACTTCAGGTTCACTGCTTCTGTCTAGTATGGGGCATGGAAGGGGGGTCGGGAACTCGAAAATCTGCCTTTGGATTCTCCCAGGCATCCACAGAGGACATCACAGAGGTCAGCTGCTTTTCCATCCACTGCTCTATTAACAATGCAACTGAAGTCTTGCTTCCTCACTCGTCCATCTTCATCACTTCAGCAACAGTCACCAGTAACAGCAGAGGCAGCCATAGTTTGACCCCATTACTAACTTTCCAAGGTACTTGGCATCATTGACCTCATACATGGAGCCCTTCATGCACTATCAACATTCCTATAAATACAAGGGGCTATTACTCCATCAGTGTGCAAATGAAGTTTGACTCTCCTCAGAAAATTATATATTTCAGTGCAGACTTCCTGGGGATTATAGATAGAAAGAGCTTATACTTTCATTATGAGGCAAGCAAACATAGCACAGTCCTTTGAAAGAGAAGGAAAAATGGACTGCTGGCTCCCCAGAGATATAGGGCTACATTTTCCACCATGGGAATTGGCTTAGTGGAAAAGTTGTTGGTGCACAACCCATAATTTAATGCATACTGTACAGTTATGGCTGATGACACTTTTGCACAATCCAGCACACACTAGGAGGGAACAGAGACAATGGAACAATGTAACATCACTGAACAGAGTTTTGAGGCACTAAAGGAGCGCTTCAGGTGCCTGAACTGGGCAGGCTGGAGGAGGGGAGAGGAACTGTAATATTCCCCTCGGAGGTCGGTAATTATAATAGCATGCTACATGCTACACAATATTGCCACGGACAAAGTCCTTATCATGGGACTTAAATGAGAAGCTGCAGCAAGCTATGGAAACCAGGAAAATCATGGTGGACATCAGCTACATGCAGCAGACCAGCCAGATGCACAAGGGTCTTATCGCCATTTTTTATAGTGAGCTCTGCAATTACTTTTGACTGGACATATTTTCAATCATGGAATTACTACTTAACTCTTTTAGCTTTAGCTTAGAACTGGATACTTCTACTATTCATTCCCGGACTGTTGCCCTCCACAAAAAAAAAGTTATCCCTCCACTTTCCAAACTAATGTAAGGACCATTATGTCTGAGGATGCAGTGTATGGAGTAGCACATGATGTAGTGCATTTCAACAGGCAAATCCTTTTCCAGCAGTGATGTGGTAACTTGAAGTAAGAGACATTTCTACATACAGTTTAAAAACTTTTGTTTTAGCAACTGCCACCAAGGTAGTTCCAAATTACTTTGAAGGCACTTCAAGCACCAGACCCGACGTGATTCACTACAGGAGACTCACGCTGAACCTGAAACTGTACAGAGACTGGAGAAAGCCAAAGGTCACTCAGTTAAAGTAAGTTATTACTTAAAGTCAGAAATTTGTTAAGTTCAAAACTATAGAGGCTGACTGAGGTTGAGATAAGTGTTCTGATGTTTGCTCAGCTGCTGATGAAAATTCATGAAAAATGTTAATAACTTCAATTAATGTCGCCACATAATGAGAAACAATATTAAGTAGGAAAATAATGGACTTTCATTTTAAAAGACAGAATTTGATGCCTGGTTTCCATTTTAGAAATTTCCAGATGGTCCATTCAAAAAATAAAACCAGACAGGTGGGAAACGGGACATTTTAAAATGAACTCATTGCATGTTGTTTCATGCTTATGTTTGGATTTTTAATTGCTTGTGCTCATTTGGTACTTCAAAGACCTCAGATGCTTTGCAAATTCACGGTACTATAAAATAATTGCGTAGGGACTGCCTTACCCATTGCTGCTGAGTGATTTCTTTTTAATTTGGTGGAAATACACGGACATTCCTGGTTCAGGGATACAGCTGCAACACGGAGTGGCGGGAATAGGCAAAGGTTTGATCCCTCCCATTCCACTGAGTTTCTCATTTCCTTTATGTTGCCTTGAGGCATGGACCTACCTTCCACTTAGCCCCTCCACAGGGGGTTGAGGTGAGAGGGAAAATCACTGCATACCTTCTCCTTGGCTTCAAAGGGGCACTGTCAGATGCCCATAAGGAGATTACCTACCCACTCTCTCAGCTAAGGAGACGTCCATGTGAAGCAAGTTAAGCATAAAAAGATTTTATTCTGTTAATCTGAAAAAAACTGCAAAGAAGTAAAGAGTCAAACTGCACTGGTAATTTATTCCACAGCTCTATTATTCTCTGTTAAGGAAATTTTGCCTAATTTCTCTTCTTATTCCTTCCTCCCTTATTATTGGTGTCAGCTGTGGCTCAGTTGGTAACATCTCTGAGTCAGAAGGTTGTGGGTTCAAGACCCAGTCCAATGATTTGAGCACAAAACCTAGGCTGACACTTCAGTGCAGTACCGAGGGAGCGCTGCACTGTCGGAGGTGTCGTCTTTCAGATGAGACGTTAAACCAAGGTTCCATCTGCCCTCTTAGCTGGACGTAAAAGATCCAATAGTGCTATTTCAAAGAAGAGCAGGGGAGTTCTCCCTAGTGTCCGGGCCAATATTTATCCCTCAACCAACATCACTAAAAAAACAGATTATCTGATCATTTATCTCATTGCTTCCTACATTACAACAATGACTACACTTCAAAAAGTACTTCATTGGATGTAAAATGCTTTGGGAGGTCCTGAGATCGTGTAAGGCGCTATATAAATGCAAGTTCTTTCTTTCTTAACCCGTGTTCCCTCATCCTGTTTTTTTGCCCGTGGAGGATAGTCTACATTTGCAGATGACTGTAGGGCAGTGTTTTGGGACTAAGGGCAGATTTCAAGTTTAGGACTTAGCATCACAAGAATTTTTCTCAATCTGCCAAACTCCTTCAAAACTGCACAACGTACACATTTTTGCAACCAATCATTTTTACTTCCTTTTATATGAAGTAGTTTTTTTTTAATGCAAACATTTTATGAAACCATATTATCGGTGTGGTGCCAGGTTAGCAGTTGGGTATCATGTCAACATTTTGTTCCATCGAAAATAATGGGAGTGCAAATACACAAATCAGAATTTAGAGAAACGGCCTAGGTTCAGTAGGTAGCACTTTCGCCTCTGAACCATAATTGTCGCAGGTTAAAGCCTCACTATGCACTTGAGCATAGAATCTCAGCTGACAGTTCAGTGTAGTAATGAGGAAGTGCAACAATGTTGGATGGTGCTACTTTTCAAATGAGATGTTAAACCAGTATTATTGGAGACCTCAGGATAACTTTCAACTTCACGACATGGACGGTAACCTGACAGAGCGGATATCCCAGCCATTATAGAACTAGTCCAATCTTCATCCCATTGGTTTCACTGGGATGAATGTTGGGCAGGTTCTGCTCTGATAGGCGATCCGCTCCACCAAGTTATCACCCATGTGGCAAAGTAAAAAATGATCCCTTCACCACAACATTCAGAGCAATCAGTGAGAATAACAATCATACCCCAAGATCACTAGCCTTTATGTTTACGGGTAAAGGAAGAAAAGAAGAAAGAAAGAACTTGCATTTATCTGCGCACAGCTAGATCCCAGAAATAACAATGAGATAACAATCAGATAATCTGTTTTAGTGATTTTAGTTGAGGGGTAAATATTGACCAGGACACCGGGGAGAACTCCCCTGCTCTTCTTTGAATAGTGCCGTGGGCTCTTTTACATCCACCTGAGAGGGCAGATGGGGCCACGGTTTAACGTGTCATCCAAAAGACGGCACGTCCAGCAGTGCAGCACTCCCTCAGTACTGCACTGAAGTGTCAATCTAGATTAAGTAAATTATTCCTAGTTTATAGCTCAATACTACACTAGATTCCAAAATATCAGTCCTAAATACATTAGACCTTTCTCCTCATAAGAACATTGTGCAAAATTAATAAGACTAATGCCTGAAATATTTTTTTCCAGCAAAGTGGATATGTTGCATAGATTTTTAGCAAAAGCAGTTAATGCTGTCTTAATAAAGAGCTGGATCAATATCTGGTTAGGAATGGGATTGAGATTATAGGAATAGACATAGGTAACCAAGCACAATTGTTTCCTCATTCTTAGCACGGCAGATGAGTCACCTGCAGAATGCAGACAATCACAATTTATTTCACATGGGTTGTGAGGTTAAATTAATACCTTTGACTTTTAGCTTGTCGATGCTCTTACTCGATGCCTGAGGTCACCATTGGATCATGCAAGTTTTCACATAAGGTGATCCTTGATCTTGAACAATAGGTGATTTGCTCCATTGATATTGCATTCTCAATTAATTTAAGCCACATTTTAAAAGGAGAATCGCCTTTTTGACCCATGCCAGGGTTACTCATTTTCTGACCAAGTCCAACGCAATGTTGGCCAGTTTTCAAGATACTTTTTAATGGCCCTTAATACAGTCCTTTTTGTTTTCAGAGGGAGAGTATGGGTTATAAAAAAAACTTTTAAAATCTGTTCTCAGGAGTAGAAGCGTGTGCTGAAAACACGTGTTCAGTGCTTGCTCACCTAAAATTTCCTCTTACACTGAGCATGGAGTGCTTATGAAACAACTGAGCTTATATGATCATATTTATTGCCCGCAGCAGATGACTATTGTCACCATAAATCCTAAACAGCTCATTATGATTTCATTGGCAATGGACATTCTGCTCCCCCACCTCTCAAATTCAGCCCACTGTTTGTTACCTATCTGCTCTATTTCACCGCCGGAAATTGCCAAACAGCTTTCTCACCGTGTTTCCCCTGGCCTTACCATGCTTAGTTTATTTTTTCTACGTGGTAATCTAAATTCCTCATGAACGCCTTCCATCACCTGCCCAGTGATCCATGCTATGCTCTTTGGCTAAAATAAGATTTTTAGTCACCCTTAGCTTGATTTTACTTGGCCAAACGCTAGTTTCTACACAATGCTCTTTGACCTTAGCTGCCATCATTCATGAGTCTTGAAATCCATAAATGTAGCTAGTGTTAAAACAAACAAGCATGCACATGTACAGCAAAATAACATATTTCCAAACCAGTTACACGTGACCCTATGGGATCAAAGAACTGTATGTTTTTGAATTTTACATGGGATTTTGATGGAACCCTAAAGAGTATTTGCTAAATGCTGAAAAGAATCAAATACTTTCTGTGTGGCCACCCTCCACTAGTCAAAAATGAGCAATAATTAATTTACTTTTAATGTGATTATTCCCTTGCTAGCTGTAGTTTTTCTACACTTTCCGTCAAGTGGCCCCTAGGTCCACATGTTGAGTGTGATCTACGACTACCAGCAGGAAATTAAAACACTGTTTTGCCGAGGGATGCTGATTAGGTAGTGTGTTTCTTCAGGCCTCAAGGCTGACCCACAAACCCATGGGCACAGCACTCTCCATCAGGGGCCTGAGTGTTGAATGATGGCACATTTGTACACAGTCTCACCTACTGTGGTGGATTGTGCTCTTTTTTTAAAAATGAACCTATGAAGTCTTAGGGAAAAAAAAAATCAACTGCAAATCCTGTGAAGGGATATCAACGGATTTTCTTTAGAAAAAAGAAAACAAATTTTAATTCAAAAAGGAACCAAAACGCTGCCATCTGCCCTCACTCTGAGTTTCAAAACCTCTCTTTATCCCATTCACCCGTCAGATAGGAGTGGTGAACAAGCAGTAAATTCACAGCGTGTCGCACACAGCCTCATATCCTGCAGAGGTCAAAGGTTGCCAACAGAACTACTTACTTCTGTGCTATATCACACAACTTTAATAACGACCTCAATTTTAAAAGAAAAATCCTGGCAAATGAACCATTAAAATGCTGTTGACAATATTTCTCTGAAATAAATCCGTAATCAAGAGCACTTTGTGTTTTCAATCTGGTTTGCCTCTTATTCCTGATCGCAAATTGGAAGCATTTTGACATTAACACTGAGACTGCACAATCTATTTTTATACTCCTGGAGTGAAAGGCTAAATGCAATTGGTTGAAGAACCCCCATATGTGAGAAATAGTTTTCACTGACATTAATCAGCAAGTAACGTTCTACAATTATACTGTCATTACTGGTCCTATAGCATCAGTGATTGAGCAGTGGTGCAAGCAGGGAGCTGCAATTACACTGCCCACTTGGCCACATGCTCAAACATACTCACACTGTGCTACTTATTGTCTTAGCACAGCCAGTGAGTTTACTACTGACTGAGAAGATGGTGGGATTGTCGGCTTTTTAAAAAATAAGTTAGCGAGCTTTGCACATCAGGGTCAACAATAATACTTTCATTAATATCAGGTTAGGTTTTATGAATTTATGCATCCAGTGCCAAACTTCATGCTCTGGCAGCAGATATCTACAAATTAGGCACGGACGTGAGCAGGGCCTGTAGAATTTTCCATCCAGAAAGTTCTGCGGAGCCTGCTGTTCTCCACGCCCCAATTCCCAACATGCACTCCTGATGCACGAACCTCAGTGAGGTTGTAAAGTCTTCTTTACTGCCTTTTAATCATATTGAAACATCTCAACATGCTTCAAGCATTGGATTACTTTTGAAATGGAGTCATTTTGCACCCTGCAACGTTGAACAGCAATGAGGCAAATGACAAGTTCATCTGCTTTTTGGTGGCATTGCTAAGGGAGAAATGTTGGCCAGAGCATCAGAACTCCCTGCTCATCTCTAAATACTTCCATGGGATGCTTAACATCCACTTGAAATACAGGAACAGGCAGTCCAAATCCTGGTTTGATATCTTGCCCAAAGGACAATTCGTCAATCTCTCAGGACTGGGCTGCAGTATCAGTCTAGATTGTGAGCTCAACCCTAGATGTGGGGCTCTAACCCATAACTTTCTGACTTAGAGGTGAGAGTTCTACCAACTGAGCCAAGCTGACACAATTGTTGGTGCAAAACAAAAATGTTAAGGGTGTCATCCCTTGGAGATAGTTGGATAGATTTTCTGAGTGGGTGTAAATTTTCCCAGAAGTCAAGTAATGCAGGAAGGCTGACCCTGTGAGTAATTCTGGGATCCGAATCATTACCATATAAAGCTGAACTCCCAGCATTAAAAATGCCTGTGATTGGGGGCTCGCCCATTGTTGGGCAGGAAATCTGCTATCATTACAGGATTTAAATGGCTGCCGTCACTTAAAGAGGTGGGCCTGATAATTTGGTAGTTTGGTAACCAAGAAGGAAATTAAGCAATCTTTTCAGTTCAAGAGGATGTAACCATCCCTTGTAACTCAAACAATTCATTGCTTTGTCTGTCACATTGCCTGCACAAGACTGTGGAAGAATTTCTCTTTAAAATGCAGCTTTTTTAGCTCTAAAGTATCTAACTGTTGTTTACTACAATTCACCAATTTTCTCACCCTCCCCTCCCCTCTCCTTCTGAAGACATTGGGGTAGATTTTGCCTTTGTGCGATAGTGTAAAATGGATGATAGTGAATCGGCAGCCCCTTTTACATCTCTCCTGATTTTTATTTCCACAACGTTAAACATCCGTTTTGGTAATGGTAAAACACTATCACCCATTTTACACTATTGCACAAAGGCAAACTTACCCCCATTGATTCAGTTCCATGGATGACAGTCATTCTCTAGTTCCTAGCTCAGTGGTCATTCTTCATGTTTAAACCTTGACAATGTATGTTTACAGCCAACCCTGATCCTGTCCTCGACAAGTGTCCATATGTGCACCAGCAGCAGGGGCCACTGGATGGCAGTCACCCTTACCCTCCCAGACTTAGCTGCCATCCTCGGCTGTCTCTGGGGCCGCTACTGGCGCCCGCAGTTGCCGGTAATAGATGAATGAGGCTGGCCGACAAATTTCCCACTGTCTTGCTGCCACTTTCTAGGCCATATTGTCAATCCAGATGAGCCAACCAATTGGCAGGAACTGAATTCATACGTGCACAGCATGAAGTGGTCTGGCTGGTCTTCCATTCAGCAAGACAGATAGTCTTACTAGCCAATTTTGGAATGGGGGAAGAAGTGGGAGGTATAGCCTTCAACATCCTGTGTTCAGAAGGTGAAATACATGTTCAAGGTCATTTAGTGAAGTTGGCTGAGACAGGCAAAGAGGCCTTGGTCAGTCTATCTTAAGAAGGGAGCTGAGCAAGCCCAGGGTAAGCCTTGGTCTGATTCAGTAATAGGGATCACTTAGACAGCAAACTGGGTCAGTGTGGCATACTTTTATTACTTTCTTTATTATTGAGAAGATTGAAGTTCAGTTGAAATAAAGTGAGATTTATTATAACTGTTACTCTGTACTCTCACATACTGTCCATAAAATAAAGCAGTTTAACAATTCGTCTCACTAAATTCTTAATTTGTCCGCCTTCCAGAAGATTGGAGAAGCACATGTGAGGGTACATATGACAATCACAATATATAACTTGTATAACAAGGTGGGGGTCTCATTATTACATCCCCTCGGGTTACATTATCATTTATCTAGATAATGGGCAGTGAACGTAAAGTCCTGAGATAAGGGATTCACTTATGGGAGAGATTGTTGATGCAAATCTGAGAGAATAGCTCAGGCATACCCAAAATTTGTAACAATTTCTCACTGTATTCTTCAAAACTACCACTGTGAGATTAAAAGAACAAGGCACTGGTGGGCCAGATCCACTGTCAACGCACACTTTGTTTATTATCACCCAGTTATACCATAAAACTGGAATTTCTGCAGGGGCAAAATCAGTCATTTCCAAAATCTGGGAAAATTTACTCAAATTTGCTAAGTTTAAAACAACAGGTGATTTAAGTATAAATTGGTGTTTCCCACTTTATACTCAGATGACCTTTAACATTAAATTTAGCATATTAAACGTAGTAATTTTACCCCAGACAAAGATAGAGGTGATAAAAATGTCAAACATGGAATGAGATAAAGCCATTTTGGCCATCAAGCCCATTCCTTCCACAAGTTAGTCACAATATAACTTATATAATCACCTGTGGGAAGGCTCTGCATAGTTTCTAATTCCCAAAGGCAATCGAGTAAACTTTAGTAGCGGACTTATTAAGCCAAGGTGTCAGCTGTGGCTCAGTGGCAGCACTCTCATCTCTGCATCAGAAGGTTGTGGGTTCAAGTCCCACTCCAGATACTTAAGCACAAATTTTAGGCTGACACTTTTGTGTAGTTCTGAGGAAGCGCTGCACTGTCAGAGGTGCCGCCTTTCAGACGAGACGTTAAGCTGAGGCCCCGTGTGTCCTCTCAAATGGACGAGAAAGATCCCGGTGGCCTGGCCAATATGTATCCCTCAATAAACATCACTAAAACAGATAATATTGTCAAAATCACATGCTGTTTGTGGGATCTTGCCGTGTGTAAATTGGCTGCTACGTTTCCTACATTACAACAATGACTACATTTCAAAAGTACTTCATTGGCTGTAAAGCGCTTTGGGACATCTTGAGGTCATGAAAGGCTATATATAAATACAAGTCTTTCGTTTTCTTTAAGGTATGTTGGGTTCCAGATTGTACTCCCAATAAATAGAATCTTTTGGGCTTCTACTGCCACAATTTTTTCAGCTTTTCTAATAGTTGGGTCTGTCTACAATGTTTCATAGTATCATAGTGGGTACAGCATAGGAGGAGGCCATTCAGCCCATTGTGCCTGTGCTGGCTCTTTGAAAGAACTATCCAGTTAGTCCCACTCCCTTGCTCTTTCCCCAGAGACCCATACATTTTTTCCCTTCAAGTATTTATCTAATTCCCTTTTGAAAACTACTTTTGAATCTGCTTCCACCACCCTTTCAGGCAGTTCATTCCAGATCATTACAACTCACTGCATAAAAAAATGTTTCCTCATGTCACCTCTGGCTCTTTTTGGGTATGCCTTAGCTATTCTCTCAGATTTGCATCAACAATCTCTCCCATAAGTGAATCCCTTATTTCAGGACTTTACGTTCACTGCCCAATATCTAGACTAATGATCACGTGACCCGGGGGGGGGGGGTGGGGGTGGTTACGAGACCCTCTTTGTTATATAAGCTGGATAATGTGATTCTCATATGTACCCTCATGTGCACTTCTCCAATCTTCTGGAAGGCGGACAAATTAAGAATTTAGTGAGACGAATTGTTAAACTGCTTTAATTTATGGACAGTAACTGAGAGTACAGAATAACAGTTATAGTAAATCTCACCTTATTTCAACTGAACTTCAATCTTCTCAATAATAAATCTGTGTCCTCTGGTTACCGACCCTTCTGCCACTTGAAACAGTTTCTCCTTATTTACTCCATCAAAACTGTTCATAATCTTGAACATCTCTATCAAAAATCCCCTTAACCTTCTCTGTTCTAAGGAGAACAACCTCAGCTTCTCCAGTCTCTCCACATAACTGAAGTCTCTCATCCCTGGTACCATTCTAGTAAATCTCCTCTGTACCCTCTCTAAGGCCGTCACATCCTTCCTAAAGTGTGGTGCCTAGAATTGAACTCAATACTTCAGCTGAGGCCTAACCAGTGTTTTATAAAGGTTTAGCATAACTTCCTTGTTTTTGTACTCTATGCCTCTATTAATAAAGCCCAGGATCCCATATGCTTTTTAAATTAATGTATTTCTAAGTTTCTAATGAAACAGTAGTGCAATATGCCATGAACATCATCCAATGTGGATAGAGGTTTCCAGTTGAGACATGGATTTAAAACACCAGTCACAGATTTCTACACTGTCAGGAAGCCAAAAATTGAAGCGATTATTTGGTGGGAAGGTCAAATTAAATGTAGCCACCTGTAGTTTCCAAAAGCTTAATTAGTCTGCTTGTGAGCTTTACGTCAAGCTCAGACCTAAAGTTGGGCCGAGACCCCTTGCATGCAGCAGGCTTGACACTTTCATTCTAAGGCAGTGATCTGTGGCTAAAGATAGACTCCAAGGATGGCTTCTCAAAGACCAAGCTTACTCTCTCAAGCTCTGCATAATGACATCATTATAGCAGCCATTGACAAAAGCAGATCACAGTTACAATGAGGCTCACGCAGCTACCTTGAAGATAATAAAACATGTTATTGGCATCTTGAAGCAACGCTTCAGATAACTGCACAAATCAGAGCACAGTCTCACCAAGGGAGAAAGGACTAGAAGGATATGCTGATAGGGTTAGATGAAAAGGGGTGGGAAGAGACTCGTGTGGTGCATAAACGGCAGCATTGACCAGTTGGGCCGGATGGCCTGTTTCTGTGCTGTAGATTCTATGTAATATGTAGAATCATAGAATCATACAGCACAGAAAGAGGCCATTCGGCCCATCATGCCTGTGCCAGCTCTTTGAAGGAGCTATCCAATTAGCCTCATTGCCCTGCTCTTTCCCCATAGCCCTTCAAATTTTACCTTTTCAACTATTTATTTTAAAACATTTAGCCCCAAATGCATGTTCTCCCCTCCACCTCCCCCCAACCCCATCCACATCATGCACAATAGGCAGGCAGCCGGTTGGCCTGCAACCATACCTCTGCCAACACTCTCTTCAACAAGCTGCCATGAGATGCACAAGAGTGTCCCCCACTTCTCAAATTTGTGCCTCAAATTAACTTCCACAGACTGTACTTGCCTTTTAACAAACTTACTAGAATATATGGTCAAAAGCTAAGGAAAATAAGTTTCATAAGGATAATTTTTAAAATGTTCACAATAATGTTTCATTCATGTATAGAAGCACATTTAAAAACTAAACATGAAATATTACAAAAACCTTTACCTGTTTTCTTTCTACTTTGTCACCTGATGGCAAAGACCCACAAAGGTGTCTGTTCCATATAATTCTATGTAATTGTTGTCTGCTGCGTATTGCACAACTTTGTCATTCAATGAGGCCTAACCGTGAAGGCAGCCCATTCACAGGCAAAGTCAGAATGGGACACTGACAATGACTCAGAAGATGTCTCCGCTGAAACACCTTTGCAGCCAGGAAGTGTCGGACCCCAGGCTCTCAAAGAAGAGACATTCACTTAAGAGCCTAAGTCACCTATTTAACTTACGCTTTTGGTAGCAAGGTAGCCCGATACACCCTCAGCAACATTGCCCTCTGCATTACCTCATGGGCAACCATCATTTGATCTGCTGCTGTCTTATTCTGCACCATCAGAAAGAAACAGCCTGGACAAAATTGTAATTAAATGTGACCAAATTATTTCCCTATGAGTGATATGTGTACATGTAAATGTATATTAATATGCATTTAGTGTGCTTTTACCCAGTTCTTCCACTTGGTGACAATGTACATGTGTCTAGAACATACCCTATTACTCCGTCTAGGTACATTCCCAGTGGAAATGTTAAATGAGGTGGCTGGCTGCTGGGTTGCAGTGGGTATTACTTCAGATTAATATGTCCCTGTACTTCCTTATGATGTTGGATTGTGAGAAATACAACTGGTTCTAACACATCAGCTAATTTAATACAGCTGATTCGCAGTATTATTTCAAGACAGAGCTGGACCTGTTTTTGATTGGGGTGGAGATTACCTCGTACAATAGATAGGTACCCTTTAATATAATTTTTTTTTTTCACATCGTTCACCTGACGAAGGAGGAAGCCTCCGAAAGCTTGTGAATTTAAAATAAAATTGCTGGACTATAACTTGGTGTTGTAAAATTGTTTACAATTGTCAACCCCAGTCCATCACCGGCATCTCCACATCATGAATATAAGATTGTACAGGAGCTGTCAGTGTAACAGGTTATCAGCACAGTGAGCATATCTCATGTGGATGTTCACACTGCCACCTTGGCTCAAATGCACAACAAGTTTCTTTGTCCACCTTCAGTATGTTGATGAGATCAGGTGGAGTGAGCCAGAATGCACAGAAAAAACGATTTTTTCACATCGTTCACCTGACGAAGGAGGAAGCCTCCGAAAGCTTGTGAATTTAAAATAAAATTGCTGGACTATAACTTGGTGTTGTAAAATTGTTTACAAATCTTATATTCCACCAAATATAGTTCTCCTTGACTGGTTGAAGAAGAGATATTGTCTTGGAGTTTTAACATTGTGGAACTGTTTCCATCTTCTCATCTCCTGTCGGCTTCTTCAACTCAAAAAAGTTTGCCATTCATGCAAATGGTTATTTCTTTCCACAATGTTTCCTGGCATTTAGGGTGGTGTGTCCTGAGCTAAAATTGGCTGCCCCTCAACCCCCTCCCAGTCAGTACCTCCTGGACACTTCAGTGTCTGTGAAACGGATTCCAAGTTTCTAATCCGCACATCTGGATTGCCAAATGAATTGTTTCTTATTAGAGTCAAGAGGCTCATTTCCTGCTTATTAAGATGCTAAACTGTGATTATTGTGGCTGGACTCATGACAAATTCTCAAATGCTGCTGCTGTGTTCCTGCGTGTTTGCAAATTCAACAACTTGAACAAAAACATTCCTCCTGTAAGGGCCTTAATGGATGTCACCCAGAAACTCTCCCCCCTGCATGTCTCTCATATATGAGTATGCTGAGAACAAAAAAAACCATTCACTATGGTAGCGTGATTAAGCTTTACATGCATAGTAATAAACTGCTTCTTACGCTTGTAATCTCTCTATATATAATCTATATATTAAAAATAATAGGGCAAATTTTTCAGTCCCACCACTGAGGCTGTGGGACTAGTGTGCTCTTAGCTTTGTGCTCACAAAAGTTGGAAACAGCTGACCCCACTGGATCTTCCAGGATCAGCCCTTATTTAGTATTCAAGGAGAGCTCCCAGTACCAAGAGTAGACCAACAGGTGAAGAGTGGGGGAAGGGGACAGAGCGAGAGAGAGGGGATTGGAATATCCAGCACATCAACAGGCAGGATTTCAAAAGATGTAGCTACTTAAAAATAAGTGGTTGTATGAAGAGACAAAAATTTGTTGGCCAACTTTCTAAAGGTTGCATGGGGCAGAAATTCTTGACAACATTTCCAAAGTCTCTACGGTATAATAGAAGCAAGTGGTGAAAGCCAATGGAAGGTATCTTATAATGCAAACCCTATTCTTTTTAATATATTTGTTCTCAGGATGCGGGTTCACACTAGCAAGGCAACGTTTATTGCCCATCCCCAGTTGCCCTGAGAAAGTAGGGATGGGTTTTCTTCTCTAGTGAGTATTTGTACAATTGAGTGGCTTGCTAAACTATTTCAGAGAGCATTATGTGTCAACCATATAATGTGGATTAGAGGCACATGTAGAGCAGACTAGGGAGGAGGTAACAAATTCCCTGACTGGCATCAGTGAGCTCGTTGGACTCTTCCAATAAAGTGCCAGCTATCATGATCATTTTTTCAGTGCCGGCTACAAATCACCACATTTAGTCTGTTCAATTTTAAATGGGATTTAAATTTACAACCTCTAGGTTGCTAGTCCAGTACCATAACCACTGATCTACTGTAGCTGTTTGAAGGTGCATTTTGGAGCCATCTTCTACACTTCTCTGAGGTTCCACAGAAGCGATTATTGGCAAAAATAAAAGCACACAGAATTGGACGTAACCGTGTGACATGGGATGGTAATTGGTTGGGAGTTAGGAAACAGAGAGTAGGGATAAGGGGAATGTTCTCTGACGGGATGTGACAAGTGGTGTTCCCCAGGGATATTTACTGGGGCCTCGGCTTTTCACCATATGTATCTCTGACATCAATGAAGGAACAGAGAGTTATATATCCTAATTTGCAGATGACACTAAGTTATGACACATAGTAAGTTTTGCAGTTGGGAACAGAAAGTTACAAAGGGACATAGACAGACTAAGTGAGTGGGCAAAACTATGGCAGATGGAGTTCAATGTAGGGAAGTGTGAGGTCATCCACATTGGATCTGAGAAAGACAAATCAGAATATTTTCTTAATGGTGAGAGTCTAGGAGCATTGGAGGAGCAAAGTTGTCCATTTACATAAATCACTAAAAGCGAGTGCACAGGTACAAAAGTAATCAAAAAGGTTAATGAAATGTTATCTCAAGGGCTTGGAATACAAAAGTGAGGAAGTGATGTCTCAGTTATGCAGAGTCTTGGTCAGACCCCATCTGGAGTATTGTGTTCAATTGTGGGTATGAACCTCAAGAAGGATATATTGACCTTGGAGGGCGTACATCACAGATCCACCAGAATGTTACCATGGCTTAAAGGGTTAAATTATGAGGACAAATTGCAAAAACTTGGTTTATTATAACCTTTAATTAGAAGGTTGGGGAGTGATCTAATCTTAGTCTTTAAAATGTTAAAAGGATTCAGTAGAGTAGATACAGAGAAACTATTTCCTCTGGTGAGGGAATCCAGAGCAAAGGGGCATAATCTTAAAATTAGAGCAAGGCCATTTAGGAGTGAAATCAGAAAGCACTTTTTCATAGAAAGGGTAGTGGAAAACTGGAACTCTCTCCTTGAGAAGACTGTGGATGCTGGGTCAATTGAAATTTTCAAGGTTGAGATTGATAGATTTTTGTTAGTTTAAGTGTATCAAGGGATATGGACCCAAGGCAGGTAAATGGAGTTGCAGTACAGATCAGCCATGATGTAATTGAATGGCGGAACAGGCTCGAAGGGGTTAACGGCCCACTCCATGGTTATCTTCCTATGTTCCTATGTACACCTGTTTATTTCATGTAGGTTTTGAAGCGTAGATTGCCAGCAGCCCAGGACAAGACAGCATCTCATAGCAACCTGTGTCCTTCTGACTAATTCTTGAAAGCATCTACAGAGCTACACACATCCCAGAGGATACAGTTAATGAGCTTGAGAGGGTAACACCAGGTGAGGCCAAATACACTGAAGAGGAGGAGCAATTGGAGATGGGAGAGAAGGAGTCGTAGCTTGCTGCCCGAATAGAATAGAACCATAGAATCATAGAATCATAGAAAGGTTACAGCACGGAAAGAGGCCATTCGGCCCAACGAGTCCGCACTGGTTCTATGCAAGAGCAATCCAGCTAGTCCCACTCCACTGCCCTTTCCCCGTAGCCCTGCAAATTTTTTCCTTTCAAGTACTTATCCAGTTCCCTTTTGAAGGCCATGATTGAATCTGCCTCCATCACCCCCTCGGGCAGTACATTCCAGATCCTGACCATTCGCTGTGTAAAAAAGTTTTCCTCATGTCACCTTTAGTTCTATTGCCAATCACCTCAAATCTATGTCCTCTGGTCCTTGACCCTTCCACCAATGGCAAAAGTTTCTCTCTATCTACCCTGTCTAGACCCTTAATGATTTTGAATACCTCTATCAAATCTCCTCGCAACTGTCTCTGTTCCAAGGAGAACAACCCCAGCTTCTCCAGTCTATCCACGTAACTCAAGTCCCTCATCCCTGGAATCATTCTAGTAAATCTCTAAGGCCTTCACATCTTTCCTGAAGTGCGGTGCCCAGAACTGGACACAATACTCCAGTTGTGGCCGAACCAGTGTTTTATAAAGGTTCATCATGACTTCCATACTATTGTACTGTATGCCTCTATTTACAAAGCAAATAACCCGTATGCTTTTTTAACCACTTTCTCAACCTGCCCTGCCACCTTCAACGATTTGTGCACATATACTCCCAGATCTCTCTGTTCCTGTACCCTTTTACAATTATGTCCTCGAGTTTATATTGCCTCTCCTCGTTCTTCCTACCAAAATGTATCACTTCGCGTTTTTCTGCGTTAAATTTCATCTGCCACATATCCGCCCATGCCACTGGCCTGTCTATATCCTCTTGAAGTCTATCGCTATCTTCCTCACTGTTCACTACACTTCCAAGTTTTGTGTCATCTGCAAATTTTGAAATTGTGCCCTGTACACCCAAGTCCAAGTCATTAATATATATTAAGAAAAGCAGTGGTCCCACCACTGACCCCTGGGGAATACCACTGTACACCTCCCTCCAGTCCGAAAAACAAACATTCACCACTACTCTGTTTCCTGTCCCTTAGCCAATTCTGTATCCATGTTGCTACTGTCCCCTTTATTCCATGGGCCGCAATCTTGATGATAAGCCTACCGTGCGGCACTTTATCAAACGCCTTTTGAAAGTCCATATACACCACATCATCTGCATTGCCCTCATCTACCCTCTCTGTTACCTCATCAAAAAACCCTATCAGGTTAGTTAAACATGATTTGCCTTTAATAAATCCATGCTGGCTTTCCCTAATCAATTCACTTGTCCAACTGACTGTTAATTCTGTCCCAGATTATCGTTTCTAAAAGTTTCCCCACCACTGAGGTTAAACTGACAGGCCTGTGGTTGCTGGGTTTATCCTTACACCCTTTTTTGAACAAGGGTGTAACATTTGCAATTCTCCAGTCCTCTGGCACCACCCCCATACCTATGGATGTTTGGAAGATTATGGCCAGTACCTCTGCAATTTCCACCTTTACTTCCCTCAGCAACCTAGGATGCATCCCATCTGGACTGAGTGACTTATCTACTTTAAGTACAGCTAGCCTTTCAAGTACCTCTTCTTTATAAATTTTTAGCCCATCCAATATCTCAACTATGTCTTCCTTTACTGAGATTGTGGCAGCATCTTCTTCCTTGGTAAAGACAGATGCAAAGTACTCATTTAGTACCTCAGCCATCACCTCTGCCTCCATGAGTAGGACTCCTTTATGGTCCTAATCGGCCCCACCCCTCCTCTTTCTACCCGTTTACTGTTTACATGCCTGTAGGAGACTTTTGGATTCCCTTTTATGTTGGCCACCAGTCTATTCTCATACTCTCTCTTTGACCCTCTTATTTGTTTTTTCACTTCCTCTCTGTACTTTCTATATTCTGCCTGGTTCTCACTTGTGTTATCAACCTGACATCTGTCATACGTCCTTTTCTTCCGTTTCATCTTAGTCTCTATCTCTTTTGTCATCCAGGGAGCTCTGGCTTTAGTTGCCCTACCTTTCTGCCTCATGGGAATGTGCCTAGACTGTACATCTCCTCCCTCAAGGTCGCCCACTGTTCAATTACAGTTTTGCCTGCCAATCTTTGATTCCAATTTACCCGGACCAGATCTGTTCTCATCCCATTGAAATTGGGGTTTGACCCAATAGGTGCTTGGCTACCATCAATGACTTTCTTTACTTTGGGAAATGCAGCATTGCAGTTAATTTGAGACTTCCTGCACCAAAGGCATTGTGTGCCCATCGGTCTGTATTCTCAAATCTGCATTGACTTGCAAAGGCACACATACTCAGTTTGGTGTTGAGTAGCCTCTGATTCACAAAGTAGGCCATACTGCTCCAAGGTGACTTGTAGCCAAAATTCATCACAGAAATGGCACTGCCAGCGACTGGGAAGATTCATTCAACCATTATCGTTTTATGCCTCAGGCTCCAAGCTTTTTCAAGAGACATTAGTCCATTAAAATAAACAGAAACAGCAATTTCTATACTGTTATAATTCTCAGTTTAGAAAGTCATGCGCGAGGTATCAGAATCTTGTGGACAAAGTCAATTTAAAAATAAGTGACCACACCCAGATTGGGGAAGTGGGGGAAGGGGGGAAGGGGATCCACTAAATAATATGAAAGAAAGAACTTGCATTTATATACAGTCCTCACCACTTACACCGTTCCCATTTATCCCGGACAGACGTCTATATCGGGCAAATAATGCTAATCATTTTCCATTACCATAGGGGCCAATTAAAAAAGCACCACTTAAACCGTATTGAGCAAGCCGGCTATCTCAGGCAGTTCAAGCAGCTGCTCACCATCTGATAGCCCGTTATGAAGTCCACTCTTATCCTCATGTTCTCTATTTCTCTCTTGCTTGCTTTGATTTATGCAGTTTGATTAGGATTACTATATACTTGGTTCCAGATTGTCATTACCGTTAGATATAAATGACAGTAATAAATATATTGAGTGATAAATTTAACAGTGACTCAAGAATTGAACCTGGCAGCGAAGCTGCTTTTCTGAGAATTTCTTTACTGGATTAAACAGAAACTACAGCTGGAATTAAAAGAAAGAAATACTTGCATTTATATAGTGCCTTCAACGACCTCAGGGCGTCCCAAAGCATTTTAGTGATGTTGGTTGAGGGATCATTACTGGCCAGGAGACCAGGGAGAATTCCCCAGCTCTCCTTCAAAATAATGTCACGGGATCTTTTACGTCTACTTGAGGCGGCAGACGGGACCTCGGTTTAACATCTTATCTGAAAGACGACATCTCCGACAGTGCAGCACTCCCTCAATACTGCACTGGAGTGTCAGCCTAGATTTTGTGCTCAAGTCCCTGGAGTGGGTCCTGAATCCACGACCTTCTGACTCAGTGGCGAGGTGCGCTACCAACTGGGCCATGGCTGACACCAGTGCTGAAATGTGTTTGATATTGAAATGATTAGTCAAACAATTAATTCTAGGTGTCAGTGCATCTCTTTCAGGGAGGCTGTGGATGGCTCTTAAAAGAGTCATTAATAAACACGTCTTGCAGCAAAGAACCCTTACAGCAGCTCTGCCATTTCCAAACTTTTAACACTGAACAAACCATGGAGATGGCCAGCTCGAAGAAGAAAATGCAGTAAACAGTAACTTTTGTTTCCCTATACAGTAAATAGTCATGAAAAAACTCAGAAAATACAGAGCATGGCATGCAACCCGGTTTAATAATTGTATTGTTGGAATTTAATTTGTGTGGAGATTAAGTGATCCTGAATATTGTAAAGGAATGCCAATACCACTTTCATATACAGTACCAAGTACCTTATTTTTAATTTTGGGGGTCAACGTATTTGCTGGAGATTGAGATATAGGGCTCGATTTTCGGGTGAAGGAGCGGGTGCGTTGGGGGTGGGAGGGCTCCGAAAATCACTGAAATCCCGAGCGGGTTCGGAGCCCGACTCCAACCCAACTCCAACCACCAGTGACGCATCCAGGTGCGCACAGGCCTCCCAAATTGCGGAAGTCCCACCGGCAATTAAAGCCGGCAGGATGATAATTTGCATAGTTTGTCAGGTAGTTGAAATACTTGAACTACTTGATTGACTAGACATTTTGGCAGGGATGCGAAGTTGAAGCATCCTCAGCATGTTTCCCGTGCTGTGGGAAACACTCCCTGTTGCAACAGACGTGTTTCAGCCAGCAGCCAGTGGGAGATGCAAATGCTAATTTGACAGGTGGGGCAAAAACATCATTTATTCCAGCAGGGCACTCTGTCACTTCAGAAAAAGTTTTGGCTACAAGATCTTTGTGTTTTCACTCAAAATTCTTACTTTCCACCCGAAACTCTGCCCCTCAAACTGACACCATTAGGATGGGGAGCACCATGGCTGCATTCACCACTACATCCGAGGACGAGCAACATCTCCAGCCTCGCCAAGCACGGCGTCCACCTCCGCTACGTGGAGCTCCACAACACAGTGCTGCGCCACAGGCACCTGCACAAGAGCATGGAGGGCAACAACAGAGAGAGCGACGTCACAGGAGGCACTACCCTCGCCACAGGATCTACAGACCAAGGCTCAGCTTCTTGGACCTCTCTGAGGACCAGTGCATATGGAGGCTCAGAGTCAGTCATCAGGTAGTCGCAAACATCCGCAGCCTCCTTCATGCTGAACTGCTCCCGGCTGGCCCGAGCAGCATCTCCTTACCTGTCGCTGTCAAAGTCACCACTGCCCTCAACTTCTTCACGTCTGGATCATTCCAGAGTGCCACCGGGAACATCGCCGGGGCCTCTCAGTCGTCTGCACACAAGTGCATAAGGCAGGTCACTGACGGCTTGTTTCGCAGGGCCTCGCACTAGTCAACTTCCCCATGGACGGCCTCAGCCAGACAGAGAGGGCAGTGGGATTCCACGCTGTGACTGCCTTCCCACTGGTGCAGGGTGTAATCGATTGCATCCATATGGATTCCTTCACGTGTGCGCCAGATACCCTGGCAGCTGCCACAATTCCTTCATCCTCAGGGAGTCCAACATCCTGCCACTGTTCCACGTAAGGGCTGGCTCCTCGGGGACAAGGGATACCCCCTGCACACTTGGCTCATGACACCTCTGAGGAACCCCATCACCGAGCAACAGCGTCGATATAACGACAGCCATATCGTTACCAGGTCTACAATTGAGCTTGCTGTAGGGCTGCTCAAGATGCGCTTCAGGTGCCTTGATCGTTCTGGGAGAGCGCTTCAATACACTTCAGACAGAGTGGGACGTATTATAGTTGTGTGTTGTGCCCTGCACAAAATGGCACAACAGAGAGGGGTGCTGCTTGAGGAGGCCTCATCCACATTTGCCACCCACATTGATGAGGAGGAGGCGGAGGAGCAGGAGCAACCCATAGGCAGAGCAGCGGCTCACCTGGCTGCTCGTGAGGCCAGGGAGTCACTGATATGTGAACGATTCTCCTAACATCAGACAGTGTGAAGAGTCCAGTCCTCACACCACCTGGATAGAGCAGCGCCCACACCTGCACAAAACGATCCTGCAACTACACATACAACCACTGTAGAGTGACCCAATGGATGGCATCAAGTGTCAGCGTTCATGGTGAACCTCATGAAATGGCCTTATTACAGAAGCCAGTCAAGAATGGCCAAGACGTGGCAGTAGTGGAGACAATAATAATATTTAATGTGAGTTTAACAAAAAGCAAACATAAATAAAAAACATGACAAACTGTCAAACCCCCTTGTGCATCCCCTTCGTGCTTACAAAGCCTTCACCTTTCACTTACGAGTACTCCTACATGGCACTTCCCCTGTGGCTGCAGCAGAGGTAGTGGCAGGTTGCTCTTGTTCATGCCCTGACCGATTAGATGCTTTGGGCCTATGCCCTCTGGGTTTCAGTGCCCATGAGGGCCCCTCCAAAGACTGCTTCACCTGCACCTGTGCAGGGGTAGACTCTGCCACCTGGAGAGGAGGCAGCATTGCGGGTACTGGTTGAGAAGGGGGCAACCGGTGAGACGTAGGAGTGTTTTGAGTGGCGTCCCCACTTCCATGTCCCCTTTCACCAGGATCCCTCCCCTGGGCCAGGCCCACACCACTCCTACCACGCTGCTGGACGACAGTTTGGAGGACATGTGTGAAGCCTTGTAAGACCAGTGCTAATGTATCTCTCTGCCTGTTTAAGGCGGCAGAATGTTGTCTACCCTGAGTCCGAATGGCCATTGTCAGGGCCTGAATGGACTCATTTGTGAGCCGTGCTTGAAGCTCAATGGAGGCTAGACTTCCCTCCATCGCAGACATTCTCACACTTACCCACGACAGTATGTCAGAGATGCCCTCACATCCCTGTGACAGTATCTTGGAGATTCGCTCCCGTACCTGTGCCACCATTCCACTCATGCCAGAGTTGGATTCCTCCATCCTCTGCATTATTGTGGAGAGTGCGCGTAGCATCTGTTCCAGCACCTCGCAAATGTGCTGCTGCCCCTTGATCATTCTCCTTTTAAAGGATGGCCCCCAGGGGTCAGCATCTGTGTCCAGCTGAGCAGAGCCTGGAGAGGAATGCTCCCACCGATGCGGACTCTCCACAGCTTTCCCTGCCACCAGTGTCTGTTCGTGCTCACATGTGTGTGGTGAATCACCATGTGCCAACCCAACTAACTGCGGACTGGGACCCACTGAGGTGTGAGTATTTGCGCTGGTGGATGGCTCGCTCAGATGTGACGGTGCACCTCAGAGACCGGTAGGTCCTCTGAGGAATCGCCCTCTGCTGTCACAGCGGTCGCTGAAGGCCCTGTAAGAGAACAGAAGGCAATATTAAGCATCATCACAGATGTGTCGTGTTGCGATGAGCATTCTGAGGTGCTGAAGATGGCAAGGCATGTTAACATCAATTCACATTGTGTGTGCTGAATGTTAAAGTTCTGTCACCAGACGTTTGTCAGGTGCCAGTCTCGGCGCCCCTGATGGACAGGCACTCGAGGGTGCTGCTCAGCTCCAATGTCTCCTTCTCCGCGTCTGCGAGGACGATGATCTGTTGCGGCCCCCCCTCCGGTCCTCGCCCTCTCCCATGCATTCTGGGCTCTCTTCTCCTAGAAGGGGAGAAAGTACAGATGCGTGAGTGATGGTGACCTGGCCAACCGATGAATGCATTGGCTTGGGTGCGGCTGACCGTGAAAGAGAGGGTGAGTATGAGACAGCCATGACATTGTGTGAGGATTGGGTTGAGTGTTAGTGGTCGGGCGACTAATGGGGAGGTGAGGAAGTGCTGAGAAAGTGCAGGTAAGTTGAGGATGAGCCTTAAATGGGTGTGACGAGTGATGTGATAGTGTAGTCTTGGCAGTGCAGAATGAGTTGTGGGGTTGGGGCGGTGATGTGGAAGACGGAGTGTAGGAGAATCAGTAAGTGTACTCACTTTGGCTGACCTAATTAGGTCATTGAAGCGCTTCCTGCACTGGATCCAGGTGCAGGAGATGTTGCTGCTGCTGGTGACCTCCTCTGCCACCTCGAGCCAGGTCTTCTTGGTGGCAGAGGCAGGCCACTTCCTCCCATCCGTCGGGTAGAAGACATCCCTCCTCCTCCTCACCCATTCAGTAGCACCTGGAGTGAGGTATCGCTAAATCTAGGAGCAGCCTTTCCCCTATGCTGCTCCATTGTGCTGTGTGGGTGTTTGGTCCAGAAGCAGCCATTGGAGGACTGCCCCTTTAAATAGAGCTCCTCCAGCTGACAGCCTGTGATGCGGGTGCGCAGTCCACCCACTGCGCAGCTTTCGAACGGCAAACCCGGAAACCACATTAAGTGGCTCCAATTAACCTGCGATCGCATGGGAAACGGACAGATTTTATTGGGCAGGTTACCCACGCGCCCAATCACCGCCCCCCCACACGCCGCCCCAACCCCCCCTGCTGTCATCCCACCTCCCCACTAATATCGGGGCCCTTGTCTAAATTTAAAATATATTTAACAGATGTTCATTATATGATTTCTAAAGTGTGCTGGGTCTAACTACTTTTATTAATATTGGCTCTAAACTTGATGCCTCATTCGGGGTATTTGCTGCTTACCTGCAGATGTTTCACGTTAATTTTGATGTTAGTTCCAGTGCCTGACCCCCCTCGTGGAAATTATTAGGGATGGATTCACCAGCCATCGCGTATCACGGGCTAATCACATTCCCAGAAACGCACGCTGTGAGCGGTGGGGACTGTAGTACTTTTCATAGCCTCAGGACATCCCAAAGCACTTCACAGCCAACAAAATACTTTTGAAGTGTACTCACAGTTACAGTGCAGGCAAATGCAGCAGCTAATTTTCACCCACAAACAGCAGTGAGATAAATAACCAGAGAATCTGTATTTGGCTGAGGGGTAAATGTTGGCTAGGAGACTGAGATAAATACTTTACCCTTCTTCATATAATACCATGGGATTTTTTACATCCGCCTGAGAGGGCAATCAGTGTCTCAGTTTAATGTCTCATGTGAAAGACGGCACCTCCAACAGAGCAGCACTGAAATGTCAGCTTAGATTATGTGTTTGAGTCTCTTGATTGGGGCTTAGAACCTACAACCTTCTAACTCAGAGATGAGAGTGCTACCACTGAGCCAAGACTGACATATGGGTGTTTTCAATGAGAAAGACCCTAAGGGAATCAATGGAAAAGCTTCGTTTTCTCAAGGCACACTTCCATTGAGCTGACGAGTAAAATGATATGCATTGTGAATTCTCCCATTTCAATATATTCCAGTCCCATTCTTCAGAATATGAGTAATTCTCTCTATTAATCACATGGAACCCTGAATAAAGCAGCAAGAGCAGTAAAACGCTACAAAAACAATTAGGTTCGTGCTCAGTTCTCTGGGTTTTTTCTTTCCACAAACTGCTAATATTTTCTAAGCAACGTCCACATCATCAAGGCCACAGTACCCGTTTACTAGCCAGAGAATCACACCTACTCACCGTCCTTTACAGCATCAGAATTCTCATATCACTCAAACCATCACCCTATCCGACATAGGCTGCGTTTCAAAGCAGTCGAGAGGAATTCCATGCAATAACCCTCTTGATGAAGCACAGCTTTCTCACAATCTTCCAAGTTCTGTGGTAATTTTTCAGAGTCCTCGGGAGAAAAGGTGACAGGCGAACATGCTGTCATCAGTTTCAGAGGTCACATCTACAAAGCTTTCTTGGCATTTTGAGGGAAGGTTGAGATTTAGGAGGAAATGTGTTTAAATTTTCATAATTTTGAAAACTTTATAACAGCTCCCAAAAGAAATCTTGACTATCCTGAATATCCTTGATGTAACGTTGAACATTGTTTAAAATTTTTTTTATTAATCTCATAACATAAGAATTTTCTATTTGAGTTGTCAATTTAGGGGTAATTTTATAAATGTCTGTCCAAATGGACAGAAAATCCTGAGGGGCCCACCGATATCCAAGCCCAAATTCCCAATATGTGTTCCAGGCAGATGCTTAGAGCACAAATTTATAACATTTTCCCTACAGTGTAGGCTTTTCGACCAGTAATGCCAATTATGCACTGGGCAAATAGACCTTAAGCATGTTTTGGATCTTAAATCTGACTGCAATTTACCAGCCAGCTACATTTTGTGTGTCACTGATTACTACAGATAACCTTCTGGATTGTCACTCTCTCCAGAGAGTGTTCTGCATATCTTGAAAAACTTCCTGCAAAGTGTTGCAGATATGCGTAGTGGAATCCTCCCACTTCTCAATCATCTCATCATAGAAACTGTCTCCACTACCAGCACATGAGATCTATGCTTCAAAATCATTGTTCTTTTGAGGACTGAGCCCCTGAGAGCTGAGACCCTAGGCTTCTCAGCTGAGGGCAGTCATTTCTCCACCCTCTGTGGAAGGATGGCTCTCCCCACCATCTTTCACATTCAGATCCTCATGCTCACTACTGCTCAGTGCTTGACCCAGTGAAAACGCTTTTCTGACTCACTAACGTGATGAGCCCAGCTGTTCAGCTGGTCAGCTGGGTTTTTCCTCCAAGTCACCCCTAGGATTTTGAAAACACAAAAACTTGTTTAGTTGTGTAAGCACTTACATGAAACCTTGAAGAAATAATGATTGAGTGCATGACCTTTACAACAACAACTTGCATTTATATAGCGCCTTTAATATAGTAAAACGTCCCAAAGCGCTTTGCTAAAATTTAATAATCTACCCAACTATGCCCACCCTTGCCTTGCCTTTACCAACCTCCTACTCCACCATCACCTATAACCTCTCCTATTTGTCGGCCTACGACCTGCCATCTTCCCCCTTGCACACACTCAAAGTTTTCAAGAGCGGTGTCCCTCGTCAAATTGCAGTTCTTTGGCACTGGTTATGCACTAACATTTCCTTTGCTACGTGAGAACACAGGGTTAAAGTAATGTGACTGGCAAGTACACTTCTTATCACCAGACATGCATACATTGTTATTAGGTATGCAGGCGCAGGCTCCACTTAAACACCTCTTGTCTCTTCAAGACTAGAAAAGCCCATTCTAACAGGCAGTATGAGTGCTCACAGTTTGCAGTTAACATTATTGTTTCCAGAGGTTCTGTGAATAATTCCATTTTCTTTTCATGCAGGTAATGACACGGAACGGGCATGAAAGCAAGGAGGTGAGTCATGCCTCTATCATCGCTACAGGATGTGCGTGGAGAATAGTGCCTTCACGTACCTTGCCAACCTTGTGAGATCATTTAACCTCTTGCTGCACAGTGTAGCAGCTCATGGGGCGGTGGAGGTTGTACTGACAGCCTCAGCATCCTCCCTCCATAATGTTTGCAACAGCCTCTTATCCGGCTTCTACCTCAGTCTCCAACTGAGTCTGTCCCTTTCAACCCTTACTTCTGCCAGTAACACATCAACAGATGAATCCCTTAAAATTTTTCCAGCAACCCACACATTGAACATGCTCCTTGGAACCTCCCAAGGTGCACTTGTACTAGATTATCTACCCAGGGTTAGTGCATAGTCTATTGGCATCTACCAATGCTAAATGTGATTAGTTTCTAAGGGTATGAATATACTGCTGCCGTCATTAAAAAAAGGGACTCGAAATGAAACACAAGTTTACACCAGTTATTTTACACAATTCATAGCTTAACTGATAGTTTTCTAAATTAGACTTGGATTGTTAAATTGTGGCATATGGTATTCATTTAAAAGAGGTCCTCTGCCATTTCATGTCTTTAATCGTGCGGCCAAGTTCTTATCCAGTACAAATGAGCAACTGCAATGGCTTTTTATTAAGAGTTTGAGAATTTGTTCTTGTCTAGCCACGTACACACATGCATCTTGAGCTGAATGTCGACCCAAGCACTTATTCAGGCATATGCTTTTCTATCCCTAGTGCCAAGAATCACATACAGAATAATGGATACCTGGGAGTGTTTACAAAAATTGTAATTTAATTGAGGGTTTGGATGGCATTAGAATCCATGTGAGTGAACTGTGAGGGGTTTATAATTGTCATCATAGTCCCTGAGATTAGATTACAGCCTTGAAATCACTCCCATGTATCTGTTATTTTACTTTGTACATTACTTCAATTGACTGTGGGAGGTTTTATTGCATTTCTGGTCAGTTTTTAATGCCAGGAAAGGATGCAATGTGCTGTACATTCTTCATAGATGATGATGCAAACGCAAGAGAATTAGTTGTCCTGACATCACTAGCACAGGTTTAGTGATAAATAATCTATCGTCATTTATGGGAGAATTCTGGCTAAATTTTATCTATGTGCCTCATGGCTTTAGTAATGTGAGTGCAAAGTGTGGTTCACATGACCTCACAAAACGATTTAAGTACATAAGGCAGTTTGCCACCCCTAAATGAACACAGATGACGTTATTTAATCTGCGTCCAGCCACACCTTCGCAACGTCAACATTGCCTCTTCATCCCAGGGCTGGGGAGAAACGCCCTCACAAATCACAAGAAATTTAATAGTGCCCATTCTTCGTTGGTCATGCAGAGTGAACAAAGTCAATAGTGGAAAATGGTGCAAAAGCAATTGGGAGTCCCAGGTCCATCAGGGTTTGAGTCTATCACCGCTTTTGTAAATTTTAAAAACAGTGGTTCATAAAATGCTACCTTTACACCTCACCGAGGTGGTGGTTAGAGTGTCATGGTGTCAAAGCTGAGCATCCCCAAAAATGAACAATATGATGCCAGTGGCACCAGAATGATATTATTCCTACTCTTTCCATAGCAAATATCAGGAGTTGTCCTGAATGGATATGAGGAAGGGAATATGAAACATGGAACAGGAAAAGGCCATGGATACTCAGTCTATGCGCACTCTTACAACCTTCAGTCACATTCCTAATCAGATATTTATCTATTTCTTTTTACATGGATGGAAAATCATAGGGCATACAAAACAAATTCCTGCTATGCAATCGCAGTACATAAATACCTTGAATAGCTCTGCAAAAGGCTGAATCGTTACCAAGTCAGAGTACTCTCTAACACAGGTAGTCTTCCCCCCCATCATGAATTTTTTGGTGAAAATATTTTCCCCAGGCTATTCTGTTCAGCCCTGGCTCACGACACCTCAGAGATCCATGAACAGCAGAAAAGTGCAAATACAATGAGGCCCATGCAGCCACCAGGATCATAGTCAAAGACACTATAGGCATCTTGAAGCAGCACTTCAGATACCTGAATAGATTGGGGGGAGGGGGGGCACCCTTCGACACAGCTTACAAACATCTTCAATACCATCACAGAGTGCTGTGTGCTGCATAACTTTGCTATCTAAAAAGGCACAACTATGGTGCAAGTGGAGGAAGAAGACACCACTCTACAGCTAGGAGGTGAGCAAGATGAAGACAAGGAGCCAAAAGAGATTCCTGCTGAACCATCTCTGCCCGCATTCAAAGAAGAGACCTTCACCTCATGCATTAACAGTCCTCTTCACATCTGCACCACACAGTGGCCAAAAGCACTGTCACCAATATTAGACTCTGTACTAATTCAACTAACATGGACCCCAATTTCTTCATTTGCTAATTCTTTATTCTACAAGATCCCAAGAAAACTCATTGAACACAGCTAAAATAAAGTGCAACCATTTACTAAAAGTGAGTAGAGTATATGACAGGTGTTTTTCTTTACCCCAGTGCTTCCCCTCAGTGACAGTGTATGATCTGTGTGTACCACAACCTAACCTCATGCTCCCAGTGGCTGGAATAAGTGCAATAGCTAGCAGCTGGGTCTCAGTGAGCTCAAGGTTGTCCTCTACCTCCTTGTGCTGGGTCATTGGATGGCTCTGCATCTGCTTATGCCTTGCCTGCTACTGTGGTGACTATTTGATTTACCAGGTGCTCCTACTGTCACTTGAGATGAACGTCTGGAAAGATCTGATGATACATCACCATCAGTGGCAACAGCCTCATCAGGCCTATCCAGCTGGACCCCTGCAGTTGATCACTCCCTCAGCGTGCATAGGAGCAGACCTCAGCAGCAATGAGGACAAAGAAGCCTTGTGTATTGTCTCACTTCATCCAACTCCAGCATGTGGAAGCCAGAGGTTGGACCTAGAGGCCGATAACAGTGGCTGCATGAATATTCAGGAGAGATTATACCATTGTGAAAACGATTTTCGTCACTGGAGGCTTCACTGAAGATGTCCCTGGAGTTTTCATGGTGAACTGCAGGGCTGAAAAGCTTTTGATGCAGCTAGTGGATTGGTCCACACTGCCGTAAGACCTTGCAGGGTGCATGGCATGCTGCCCAATGATTACAGAAAAAGTTGGTGCTCAGATAGCTGCTTTTATTTAAATGTAGTCTCAATCCCAGGCTCGTCACCTGAGGGTGGAGAGGAGCTGGCCTTCCAGAGAGCAGGTTCCTGCTCCTCCTCTGTCTCCAACACCTGCCTGAACAGAATCATGCTCTGTGCTTCTTTTGGCAAACCCAGCTCAATCTGCCTACAGGTGTTAGCTCTTGACAAGGGCTTGAGTGAGTGGCTCTGAGTGCTGTTAGATGTTCGCTTCAGGCCTGCCACTTAAGGCTGTAGATTCTACTTCAGGGACGCCTATAGAAGCAGAAGACGAATACACTGCAATGGTGCCTGAAAGCCATCTCCCGAAGCAGAACTTATATAGTTAATTGTGTGTTATGGTATTTTGCTGTCGTGTGTTGTGAGTGAGTGAGGACTAACAAGAAAGGGATGGTACTAGCCCTTCACTTAGGTGAAGCCCCCAGCTTCACTTCTGAGCACTCTCTTTATGCTCTTGGCAGTGCCCATGTCAAGCATGGCCAGTTCATACAGACAGCATCAATACTCAACACCAACAACAGCCAATCTCCGGACGCCATCCTACAACTCATCCGCTTCATCCTGGATCACAATGTCTTCAACTTCGATAACCAGTTCTTTACCCAAACACACGGAACAGCCATGGGGACCAAATTCGCACCCCAATACGCCAACATTTTCATGCACAAGTTCGAGCAGGACTTCTTCACTGCACAAGACCTCCAACCAACACTATACACCAGATACATCGACGACATTTTCTTTCTATGGACCCACGGCAAGGAATCACTAAAGAGACTACACGATAACATCAACAAGTTCCATCCCACCATCAAGCTCACCATGGACTACTCCTCAGAATCAGTTTCTTTCTTGGACACACGAATCTCCATCAAAGACGGGCACCTCAGCACCTCACTCTACCGCAAGCCCACGGACAACCTCACGATGCTCCACTTTTCCAGCTTCCACCCTAACCACGTCAAAGAGGCCATCCCCTATGGACAGGCCCTGCGAATACACAGGGTCTGCTCAGACGAGGAGGAATGCGATGGACACCTACAGACGCTGAAAGACGCCCTAGTAAGAACGGGATATGACGCTCGACTCATCGATCGACAGTTCCGACGGGCCACAGCAAAAAATCGCATCGACCTCCTCAGGAGACTAACACGGGACGCAACCAACAGAGTACCCTATGTCGTCCAGTACTTCCCCGGAGCGGAGAAACTACGCCATGTTCTCCGCAGCCTTCAACATGTCATCAATGAGGACAAACACCTCGCTATGGCCATCCCCACACCTCCACTACTCGCCTTTAAACAGCCACCCAACCTCAAACAGACCATCGATCGCAGCAAATTACCTAGCTTTCAAGAGAACAGCGTCCACGACACCACACAACCCTGCCACGGTAACTTCTGCAAGACATGCCAGATCATCGACACAGATACCACCATCACACAAGAGGACACCACCCACCAGGTGCATGGTTCATACTCCTGTGACTCGGCCAACGTTGTCTACCT
Organism: Heptranchias perlo; assembly: GCF_035084215.1. Taxonomy (NCBI): domain Eukaryota; kingdom Metazoa; phylum Chordata; class Chondrichthyes; order Hexanchiformes; family Hexanchidae; genus Heptranchias; species Heptranchias perlo. The sequence continues at coordinate 102,310,324 of NC_090329.1, read as the reverse complement.
CATACGTTGCAGGAAAGGATGCCCCAGAGCATGGTACATTGGCGAGACCATGCAGACGCTGCGACAACGGATGAACGGACACCGCGCAACAATCGCCAAACAGGAGGGTTCCCTCCCAGTCGGGGAACACTTCAGCAGTCATGGACATTCATCCACCGACCTTCGGGTAAGCGTACTCCAAGGCGGCCTTCGAGACACACGACAACGCAAAATCGTCGAGCAGAAATTGATAGCCAAGTTCCGCACCCATGAGGACGGCCTCAACCGGGATCTTGGGTTCATGTCACGCTACACGTTACCCCACCAGCGAACAAATGTTATCTGTTTTTAATATAACGGGTCAGTTGCTGTCTTTTCTATGTTTCTACCTCTCTATCTCTGTTTTTTTTTTGTTTGTTGTTTTTTTTTTGGTGATTTGTATATTCTGTGAGACCTGGCAGGTAACACCTGTCTGTCTGCACACAGATTGCCTTGGCAACGGGCAGTTGAAAAAACTGTCTGTACTCACCAAGCATTGTTCTGTGAATTATAAATGCGATTTCATTTCGAGGATTTCATTTTCACATCGTTCACCTGACGAAGGAGGAAGCCTCCGAAAGCTTGTGAATTTAAAATAAAATTGCTGGACTATAACTTGGTGTTGTAAAATTGTTTACAGTTCATACAGAGTGAGGGTCCAAAATTAAGGGGTCCTCATCCAGTTCAGAACTCAGGTTAGGAGTGACGTTGTCCCACAAACAGAGAAATAGTGCTGAGGTGTGAAAGAGTGCATGGACAATTGACAACCAAGTGGCCACTTTGTATCCCAGCTTGTGCATGAGTAACTGAATATGCATTGCAGGTTAGTTATGTGTAAAGTTGGATTTGTAGAGGCACCTTCTAAAACTTCAAATCACAACAATTGCTTAATGTGTGCCCTCCTGTTGAATGGGCATGCATATGAAGCTTGAAAGGAGCTGTTTTCCGAGGGCTCAGTCTACAGTCAAGATGTAACTGAGTGAGAGGAAATTGTTAACGTCCTGCATACTTTGCCCATCTACTTAATATAACCCAATACTGGCGGTAGTCTCAGTAGGTGGCCCGATCCATTTGGAGGGCTGGGCCTCATTCATATCGGGACGGCAGTCTGCGGGCAGAGATCGAGCACCCTGGGGCAGCTCCCATCCCTGGTCAGCACCCCACCCGGGTTGCCTTGTTCAGTACTGGGTGCTCTTCTGAGTTTAATGGCTGAAGTGTACTGTTGGAGTGGGACCATGACTCTGTATCTAGCTATCCAACATATAACGTTGGCATGCACAACCTTAACACTGAGAAGGGGGAATTTGACGAGTGAGTGATGGTGGCACAGAACCTTGCCCACCACCAGCACATGTCAGAAAATGGTCGATGATTGTCCTTCAATTTCAATGGATGGAAAATCATGAGCAGTGCATTCAAGGTTTTTTCATAAAAAGGCCGACACCTGGTGACGTTCCCTACAAATGGTGTCAAAAATAGAAAAGGGTTTTATTCCTCAGTACAGACATCCATCATCTTGATGACCATAGCATTTCCCCACCCACACACACATAAACACACACACATCTCAAAGGGATGCTGGTACCGAAGGTGAGCACTTAACAAGTTATAAGAGATTCAGTCACATTAGGCAGCCAAGCCAAACTAGTTTCCCATATGGAGGTGAATCTTAGGATTAGCTGCTGTGCTTTTCTAAGAGGGAGGGAAATAAAAGCAACGTACTCACTGGATGGTGTCCAAAAGACATGCACTTCAAAATCATATTTGTTAACAGTTCAAGTTACTAGTCAAAATAATACTACCGCTTTTTGTAAATGTTTTCATTTCCTGTCACGGACTGAGGTGGCACAAAGTGGTGTTGACAACTCAATTTCTTACATACCATGAATCTTATCATGAATTATCTGCTTATATTACACGGGCAGCCCCAGGGCTCTGAACAAAGAGAAAGATGCAGTGCCTGAGATAAGAGGTGAAACAATTTTTCTTTGTAAATGTGTTGGAAGTAAATCTGTGCCCGAATATCAGGGACGATGAAATGTGTTGCACTCCACTTGCCAGCTGCTACGGTTCAATGAAAGTACCATTCGCATTGCCTCTGCACATGACTGAGTGAGTGTTGGCCACAGGGCTGGCCCCGCACAATGGAGCCATTACAGGCGATGGGTAGGGGCAAGAGTAAGAAGTCAAGTGTATGGCAGTCTGTGTTTATCCTGTGTCTTGAAGATAAACAATGATGCTCACTGTTAGGGCCTGTCACTTTTCCCTCTTCATGTTCCGCTTAATGTGTCACAGCCGGTCGGTCGCTCTGGCAATCCTGAGATAGGAGATAAAAAGAAGATTTAGTGCTCTGAGGGTAAATTACTGATTAGGGTCATGAATATGCTGTTTATTAAAGAGGAACCTACCATAGGAGCAAGTGCGAGTGTGAGTGAAATGTATTTATCGCTAGATAGGGGCCCCAAGTATTTAAAAAAAAATTTTTTTTAACAGTCCCATTTACCGACTCCTCCAATTCGGATGTTAAAATGTGAAAAGGATGCATTGGGGTGACAGATTCCAAGAGGTGTCCTGTGGAGAATTTGTGCTACTGCACATTGTTGCCACTGTGGTTAGTCTTTATTTTTCGGTGCCCACCAAGTACTCGTTAAAAAAAAAACACAAAGACACGCGGACCAACACGCTGACAGCAATGTTAAGAAAGGGAGTGTGTTTGAGGGATTCTCTTGGCTTAGGTCCTCCACCACATTTCGCAGCTGAGCAGCTGCCATGGTTGAATACACAAAGGATCTCTGTAAATTGGATTATTTAAAAGACAAATTGATCCCCCCCTCAAAAAACAAATTACCTGAAACTTATCTCGAGGTAAGTACTTATCATTCCCAATGCTTACCCCTACACCAAAGTTCTCCTTTAATACAGTTCTCACAATCTACTTAGCACTTAATCATTCAGTCAAAAATACCTTCATGTCATCTGAGAATACTTACTCACTGCCTGGATGCCTCCCCCTTTTCTCAATCTCATTTCAGCGTCACCTGTGATGTATTAGGCATCCACACGGAGAAAAAGGTCGGTATTAAAATATGTAGTTTACATTTTTTGACCTTTTATCAGTAATGTACATATTTGCATGAGTATATAGTTACTTGCTTATTATATGAAAACAAATAAAATATTACATCTAATGGATGTATCATTGTGCTTGTACGTTAAGACACTCCTGCTGATGTTATCCAGACCCAGCCTTTCTAATCTAAATACTGCGTCATTTTTGATCATTATTTTTTTCAACTGAGCCAAATCTAGGTCTTTTATCACTGATAAAACTCCTCTGGGTTACATCTATTACATATTTACTGCCTTTGCAATACTTCTGGGCTTTTCATCATAGGAAAACAGCCATATATACACACACACACACATATATATATATGTATGATTTGGATACATACTGGAAAAGGAAAAATTTGCAGGGCTATGGGGAAAAAGCAGGGGAATGAGTATAATTGTGGAGCTCTTTCAAAGAGCCAGTATAGGCATGATGGGCCAAATGGCCTCCTTCTGTGCTATAAGATTCTATGATTCTGTGGGCTCGATCTTAAACCGGAACTGTGGGTGCGTTGAGGGCAGGGCGGTGAAGAAAATCGCGATTTCCAGAAGCGGACAGAAATCCCGGCTCCAACACGTCTAAGAATGTGCATGACCCAGTGTCATCTGGGTGTGCGCGCCGTTCCCGAACCCAGTAGACCCGCTGGCAGGACGATATTTAAACCAGCAATTCAAGTACTTGAAGTACTTGAAATGTACATAAATCGAATTAAGAGTGAAGGCAAGTGATTTCAACACTGCCTCAGCCTGTTTCCTGTGCTGTGTGAAACACGCCATGGTGAACGAGTTGTGTTTCAGCCGGCAGCCATTTGGACATTTAAATCCCTGTTTGACAGATGGGGATAAAAGGTGAGTTATTGCAGCAGGGTACTCAGTTCTCTCAGACAAACTTTTGGCTGGGAGATCTTTGTGTTTAGACTGAAAATTCTTGGTTTCCACTCAGAATTGTTCTGTTTACACATATTTACCAACTTTTCGGACCCCCTTAAACTGATACCATCAGGAAGGGGGGCGCAATGGCTCCGTTCACCACTACATCCGAGGACGAGGAACATCACCATCCTCGCCAGGCACAGTGTGCACTTCCGCTACATGGAGCTCCACATCACAGTGCTGCGTCACAGACAGCTGCACAAGAGCACAGAGGGGAACAACAGGGGGAGCGACGTTGCAGGAGGCACTACCCTCGTCAAAAGGTTTACAGACTGAGGCCCAGCTTCCTGGACCTCTCTGAGGAGCAGTGCATACGGAGGCTGAGTGTGAGTGGCCAGGTTGTCGCAGACATCAGCAGCCTCCTTCATGCCGAGCTGCTTCCAGCTGGGCCTGGCAGCAACTCATTGCTCGTCGTAGTTAAAGTAACCACTGCCCTCAACTTCTTCACCTCCGGATCATTCTAGGGTGCCACCAGTAACATCACCAGGGTCTCTCAGTCGTCTGCACAAAAGTGCACAAGGCAGGTCACCGACAGCTTGTTTCGCAGAGCCTCGCAATACGTCAACTTCCCCATGGACGACCCCAGCCAGACAGCAGTGGGATTCCACTCTACGGCTGGCTTCCCACATGTACAGGGTGCAATCAATTGCATGCGTATAGCAATCCAAGCACCTCCACACGAGCCAGGACTGTTGATCAACAGAAAGGGGTATCACTCCATCAACACTCAGCTCGTTTGTGACCACCGCAAAAGATTTCTTCTGCGGGTGAGTTTAAAAGGAAATTTACCTTGACGATTGAGCAAAACTGGCCACCAACAATTTTTCCTAAAAATTAACACTTTTATCAAAATTTCAGATATGGAAAAAAAAATCTCATTAAAAAAAGTGTACTTAAAAGTCACTGTAAACTTTGCAAAAAAAAACCTTTCCAAAGTCTATTTAAGAGTTTCTTCACCCATGGAGCTCCTATTGAAATTCATGGACAAAGACCAAAACAGCAAACTTGACACAAATCCCACAGAAATGTGCTGGGTGCTTGGTTAAATATGCTTGTTTCAGATCTGGGACTTTAATGAGACCCATGCATGAAATGGATATAAACAATCCAACTCGCTGAAAATAGAATAGTGGGGAATTGCAGCCCTGAAAGAAACTGGGACTGAGGCTCAACTCCCAATTTCCCATTTGCTCTTTTCCAGTTGCGCTCCCGTTGTCCCAGCCCACTGGACCAGGGAATTGGCTCTGTGGAGAGAAACTTGTCTCCTCATACTAGTTGTTCAGTTGAGTGGCAGTGGCCTTTTCTTTCTCCCTGGCATATTATATACCTGTGATCAAAAATCGCACAATAACATTATTATATTGATGTGGAGATGCCGGTGATGGACTGGGGTGGACAAATGTACGGACTTGCACAACACCAGGTTATAGTCCAACAGTTTTATTTTAAATCACAAGCTTTCGGAGCTTTCCTCCTTCGTCAGGTGAGTGAAGGGTTCTAAAAATGCATAGCATATATAGTCAGAGAACAATGCCTGGTGATTACAGATAATCTTTCCAACTGCCCCCTATCATACCTCGGCTGGGAGACAATCACAGCAATCAAAGGGGTCGTTGGTGTTCAGACAGGTTAGCCACGGAAAACATTACATCCCAGGATACTGAATACACACTGGGTCAGATCACAAAGACAGAGAGAGAGAAAGAAACCCGAATGGCAGAGAGAAAGAGAGAGAATGTCTAGTTGTATTAAAAACAGATAACTTTTTTTCGCTGGTGGGGTTACATGCAGCGTGACATGAATCCAAGATCCCGGTTGAGGCCGTCCTCATGGGTGCGGAACTTGGCTATCAATTTCTGCTCGACGATTTTGCGTTGTCGTGTGTCTCAAAGGCCGCCTTGGAGAACGCTTACCCGAAGATCGGTGGCTGAATGTCCTTGACTGCTGAAGTGTTCCCCGACTGGGAGGAACCCTCCTGTCTGGCGATTGTTGCGCGGTGTCCGTTCATCCGTTGTCACAGTGTCTGCATGGTCTCGCCAATGTACCATGCTCCGGGGCATCCTTTCCTGCAACGTATGAGGTAGACAACGTTGGCCGAGTCACAGGAGTATGAACCATGTACCTGGTGGGTGGTGTCCTCTCGTGTGATGGTGGTATCTGTGTCGATGATCTGGCATGTCTTGCAGAGGTTGCCGTGGCAGGGTTATGTGGTGTCGTGGACGCTGTTATCTTGAAAGCTGGGTAATTTGCTGCGAACGATGGTCTGTTTGAGGTTGGGTGGCTGTTTAAAGGCGAGTAGTGGAGGCGTGGGGATGGCCATAGCGAGGTGTTCATCGTCATCGATGACATGTTGAAGGCTGCGGAGAACATGGCGTAGTTTCTCTGCTCCGGGGAAGTACTGGACGACATAGGGTACTCTGTTGGTTGCGTCCCGTGTTTGTCTTCTGAGGAGGTCTATGCGATTTTTCACTGTGGCCCGTCGGAACTGTCGATCGACGAGTTGAGCGTCATATCCCATTCTTACGAGGGCGTCTTTCAGCGTCTGTAGGTATCCATCGCGTTCCTCCTCGTCTGAGCAGACCCTGTGTATTCGCAGGGCCTGTCCATAGGGGATGGCCTCTTTGACGTGGTTAGGGTGGAAGCTGGAAAAGTGGAGCATCGTGTGGTTGTCAGTGGGCTTGCGGTCGAGTGAGGTGCTGAGGTGCCCGTCTTTGATGGAGATTCGTTTGTCCAAGAATGAAACCGATTCTGAGTAGTAGTCCATGGTGAGCTTGATGGTGGGATGGAACTTGTTGATGTTATCGTGTAGCATAGACCTCCTCAGAAGACAAACACGGGACACAACCAACAGAGTACCCTTCGTCGTCCAGTACTTCCCCGGAGCGGAGAAACTACGCCATGTTCTTCGCAGCCTTCAACATGTCATCAATGACGACGAACACCTCGCTAAGTCCATCCCCACGCCTCCACTACTTGCCTTCAAACAGCCACCTAACATCAAACAGGCCATCGTTCGCAGCAAATTACTCAGATTTCAGGAGAACAGCGTCCACGACACCACACAACCCTGCCATGGCAACCTCTGCAAGACATGCCAGATCATTGACACAGATACCACCATCACATGAGAGCACACCACCCACCAGGTACATGGTTCATACTCCTGTGACTCGGCCAACGTTGTCTACCTCATACGTTGCAGGAAAGGATGCCCCGGAGCATGGTACATTGGCGAGACCATGCAGACACTGTGACAACGGATGAACGGACACCGCGCAACAATCGCCAGACAGGAGGGTTCCTCCCAGTCAGGGAACACTTCAGCAGTCAAGGACATACAGCCTCCGATCTTCGGGTAAGCGTTCTCCAAGGTGGCCTTCGAGACACACGACAACGCAAAATCGTCGAGCAGAAATTGATAGCCAAGTTCCGCACCCATGAGGACAGCCTCAACCGGGATCTTGGGTTCATGTCACGCTACATGTAACCCCACCAGCGAAAAAAAGTTAACTGTTTTTAATACAACTGGACATTCTCTCTCTCTCTCTCTCTGCCTTTCGGGTCTCTTTCTCTCTCTGTCTTTGTGATCTGACCCAGTGTGTATTCAGTATCCTGGGATGTAATGTTTTCCGTGGCTAACCTGTCTGAACACCAACGACTCCTTTGATTGCTGTGATCGTCTCCCAGCTGAGGTGTGATAGGGGGCAGTTGGAAAGATTATCTGTAATCACCAGGCATTGTTCTCTGACTATATATGCTAAGCGTTTTTAGAACCCTTCACTCACCTGACGAAGGAGAAAAGCTCCGAAAGCTTGTGATTTAAAATAAACCTGTTGGACTATAACCTGGTGTTGTGCAAGTCCTTACATTATTACATTGGCATTAGTTTACTGGAGAAATTCTGGTCATTGGATGCAAATTATAATCTGCACATAGTGGAAGGTCATTGAGTTCAATATTAATGCACAATTAGGGATAAGCCAACTGGTTATTCAGGCTTTGGATTAAGAATCAAATACAGAGTACCCAAAATTTTAATCAGGCTTCTAAAATCTAAACATAATATGGACTAGTGTGCAGGTGAAGAGAGCTTCCTTACATTGCCGGTGAACTTTGGTGCATCTTAATAGCAGCTCCCAACCCACAAGAAAACTAAGGCGCAAGAACAAAGATCACCAAACTAGACCACTAGGGAAAAGTAAGGGCTTGCATCCCACTTCCCACACACATGCATGCACGTACACACACACACAGGCACACATACACACACATATGCACGTACAAATATACACAAACACACACACAATCTCACAGTGGATTGCCAGGTAGGCAAGATGCATTCCCTTTTCCCACTCCTCCAAAGAATTTGGACCAGATAGACAAAAAGAAACAAACAAAATGTATAACAACTATCCACCTCAGTCATTCCAAGTTGGCTGTGGGTCATTGACACCATGTTTGGAAAGGAACTCACGGTAACATTTAGAAAATAGCATTGAATGTGAATGTGTGTTGTAGGAACCAAAATCAACAAACATTCTTCACCGCACTTTTTTGCCATTTCCATTTCGAATGATGAATCCCATCAATCATATCTTTCAAAATGGATTGTAAAGACATTCAGTTCTAAAATTCTGAATGAACTGATGCTCCTAATATCTAATGAAGCAGCATACGATCTTACATAAATCACTTTATCCCGTTTTTGTGGAGGATGTTTGAAGTATTGAAGGTATTTATTGCATCAAGAGTAAATTATATTCTCTCAGCATCATTCCTTTATTTTCCTTGTAACTATTTAATTATTTAAGATGTTTTTATGGGGCACTAATAATCTTAGATTGTGTGACAAAATTACAGAAAGAGAGAACATGAAGGTGGGAGGGGGGGGGTGCGGCCTGACCCTCTGATTTATTGCACACCAGTGCAGCTCTTGACATCTTTTGCCATGAAGAAATCTCCTTCCCCAAACACTCATAAAACGCACTGCTTGGGAACTTGAAGAAACTGATCCATTTGTTTTATACTTTCTGCTCAATAGGGCAGCAATACTAAGGAAGAAATGCAAACTACATTTTGATGTGGCACGTTCAGATTTCCGTAGGCCAGCTGATTAACAGGATGCCATGTCTGCCCCATTTTCCCCGATGAGAACCATATTTGGCAAAACATTGCTATTCGGTGGGAAGCAGACCAACAGACCAGAACCAATGGAAAGCACGAGCATTTCTGAAATTGGGTGGGCACAATCTTCATTAGACGCGCAGACTTGTCTTTTGCAAACAAAAAAAGTAATGAGATGAATTTCACCAATAAACAGTATCACCATGAACATGATGTAATTGGGAAAATGATGCATGGTGCTTCTCCTTCCCCAGACAAATAAAAACTGTTTGCCAAAAATGTCCTCATGCACACAGTTCACTTTTAGCAATCTATACACCAGTGATAAATCTTATTCCTCCAATAATGATAAATCTTATTCCTGTCAGACAAAATATACTGTAATCCATTCAATAATAAGTTTCTTATACCCCAGAGTATCTTTAGTTGTTTTACAGAGACAGTAACAAGATCATTTAATTCAGAACTTTGGGTTAAGTGGAAGGATGGTTTTCACATTTTACCCTAAACTTAAAAATTTCTTCAAACATTTCAGCATAATGATATGGGAGTCGCGTTGCTGCTAGTTTCCATTAGTTATATCAGCGTAATCTGGACAGAATCAGCTGAACCACCACAAAAGATCGAGGAATTTTAAACGTAAGCAAACTATGCCCAGAAACCACTTACGGTCTTGTTTTCCACGATCTTTTACACTGGATTCAAGATTCAATTCACCCAGATCAGGCCCCGCCCACAAAACTGGCCATACCCCCCAAGTCGAAATTGCGAGCTTCCACAGACCGCGCTGATTCGGGAAGGCTCTTCAAATTGCGCTCATTTTCTTTGACACTTGTAGGCATATTTAAAAGTTTTATCATGTCAAAAACTATTTAATTTACTAACAAACTGACTAGTGTAGACCAATGAAACTATTAAATGGTTCAGTATAGTTTTTAAAGTCATTTACAGTGATTTTAAATCAGGTTACTCACAGGTGGAGGACTGGGCACCCTTATTAAAAATGTTTATTTTTGGTGATAAACCCATTTTCAGCTGTATTAATAAAACTGCACCAAGTTACCATTCTTAAATACATCTTAAATGCTTTTTAATGGAAAGAACAAAAAAGGAAACAATTACATTCTGTTACGCTGCCCGATTGCACTGATTCATGGAAGATTTTACATTTGTGATTATGCAAATGAATTTTAGCGGAAACTTGAAGCCTAACCTAACCAGCGCAATTTCAAGCACATTTTGGGCTCAATTTCCCGATTGCGCCCAAAGCGGAAACTCTACCCTGTGATTCCTCATTATTCCTTGGTCTGAAAATCTTAACACAAATGTTAGTCTTGAAAAATGGATGACTACTTCAAGTACTTGGCAGAACACCATTTCCTATTTTTCCAAACACTTTACTTGCACAATAGAAAATTGGCTCCTGACTGAGAATGTTACTGATTAAATTGTTGAATGGTCTTATCTGACACTCTATAAACTCTGAAAAACGGACTTAAAATCTGACTCCTGCTGCTGGTGAAGGATATAGAATTGGACACCTTCGTTCAATGTGAAATTATAGTGTTTATATTATGCTACATTTATTGCTACAGGAAAACTTCAAGATTGCTCCACCATCTTCTTCAGCTATGGCAGCTCATCCCTTGCTTCAGACCTTAGATACAAGAGAGACCAAAGGTTACTGTTGGCTTAATATGGGTTAATACCACTTGTAAAATAGCAGAAAGAGAAATCTGTTATGAGCATGTTAAAAGTTTATATGGGAACATTTGTGACAGTTACTAAAATGTCTGAATTTTACCTGGGCAAAAATGACCCTAAAAGTTATCCTCAACAATTGGAAGCCACAATAAAAAATATAGCTAAATAATGGAATAAGATCACAACCACAGCAACACAACTCTTACCAGTTTTACGGTATGTTTTCAGTACAGGCTTCTGCTTTTAATTTGTGTTGACATTTTAATGATTTTTTTTCAGATTTTTCTTGTTCTTTCTTCTAACAGAAGGCAATATTTAAAGTACCTGAATATTTGATAATTAACCAAAAAGACTATAACTGAAGCATTTTCAAAACTTTGACAGAACAGGAAGAGCTGAAAAGAAGTTGGAACATGAAAAAAGAGTTACAACAGTGACTACACTTCAAAAGTACTTCATTGGTTGTGAAGTGCTTTGGGGCGTCCGAGGTCATGAAAAGCGCTATTTAAAATGCAAGTCTTTCTTTTCTTTTTCTAAAAATCCAAATGTTTGCAGGCGATCAAACATAACGAAGCATCTAAGTGAAATGCCCACAGGGGTCGGCAGTTCAAGTTCAAGTTAATAATGGGGGTTGGTTCTGAAGCACTGAAAATATCTCCTCCCCCCCCCCAAACAGTCATAAAACAAGCTGGAAACTCACAGTTTAAGCAGTGCAGATAAAATAAGGCACACCGGGGAGATCAACAGGCACCAGAGACAAAGTGGATAATTTTGACTTTGGGTGTTAGTGGAAAATGGGCAAGATCAATTCAGCCGCCCGTTATATGTCTCCCGATTTTCATTACCCTTGAAGTAAATGAAAATGAAAATCGGGAGAAAAGTATAACGGGGCAGTTGAATCGATATTGTCTATTTTAGACAAATCACCCAAAGTCAAAATTATCTCCTCAAACTGCACACACCCACCAGAATGCCACCAACTATATCTACAGGCCCTGACACATCTACCTGGCAATAAACCAATAATTCAGGACAGAACCAGTTGTTGGGCTAGCATAAGGATCACCAGCAGCATCAGCCTAATGTGCTGCTCACAGGTTAATCAAACAAATCACTGATTCATCAGTCAGCATGGTCACCATAAGATCATAAGAGATAGGAGCAGGAGTAGGCCATTCGGCCCCTCGAGCCCGCTCCGCCATTTAATGAGATCATGGCTGATCTGATTTTCACCTCAGTTCCACTTTCCTGCCCTTTCCCCATAATCCCCTGACTCCCCCGCTGATCAAAAATTTGTCTAACTCAGCCTTGAATGTATTCAATGATTCAGCCTCCACGGCTTTTTGGGGTAAAGAATTCCAAAGATTCACGACCTTCTGGGAGAAGAAATTCCTCCTCATTTCTGTCTTAAACAGGCGACCCCTCATTCTGAGACTCTGCCCCCTAGTTTTAGATTCCCCCATGAGGGGTAACATCCTCTCAGCATCTACCCTATCGAGTCCCCTCAGACGCATCCATCTCCAGTTTCACTGAATGATACCACTGCCCAGTGTCACCGCACTGAAGCATTTCCCAAGGTGGAGAAGTCATTCATGGCAACCATGTGACAATCCTAGAGCCCATCCTGTGTTTTACTCTGCAGCTAGGTTGTGTTACAAAGAATTTATATGGTGAATTTTACAAATGTATGCTCCTGATCAGGAGCTTTGTGTGGCAGCAGCATATTTTAAGAATTTGGGTGTGGAGATCCGCTGGGGCCTTCTGCTGACATGATATGTGCTCCTGGCAAGTGAAGTTTCATGCAAGCAGCACAAATTGATAAAACTTTTTTTTTATTCGTTCATGGGATGTGGGTGTCACTGGCGAGGCCTGCATTTATTGCCCATACCTAATTGCCCTTGAGAAGTTGGTGGTGAGCCGCCTTCTTGAACCGCTGCAGTCCGTGTGGTGACGGTTCTCCCGCAGTGCTGTTAGGAAGGGAATTCCAAGATTTTGACCCAGTGACAATGAAGCTACGGCGATATATTTCCAAGTCGGGATGGTGTGTGACTTGGAGGGGAATGTGCAGGTGGTGTTGTTCCTCTGTGCCTGCTGCTCTTGTCCTTCTAGGTGGTAGAGGTCGCGGGTTTGGGAGGTGCTGTCAAAAAAGCCTTGGCAAGTTGCTGCAGTGCATCCTGTGGATGGTACACACTGCAGCCACTGTGCACCAGTAGTGTAGGGAGTGAATGTTTAGGGTGGTGGATGGGGTGCCAATCAAGCGGGCTGCTTTGTCATGGATGGTGTCGAGCTTCTTGAGTGTTGTTGGAGCTGCACTCATCCAGGCAAGTGGAGAGTATTCCATCACACTCCTGACTTGTGCCTTATAGATGGTGGAAAGGCTTTGGAGAGTCAGGAGGTGAGTCACTCACCACAGAATACCCAGCCTCTGACCTGCTCTTGTAGCCACAGTATTTATATGGCTGGTCCAGTTAAGTTTCTGGTCAATGGTGACCCCCAGGATGTTGATGGTGGGGGTTTCGGCGATGGTAATGCCGTTGAATGTCAAGGGGAGGTGGTTAGACTCCCTCTTGATGGAGATGGTCATTGCCTGGCACTTGTCTGGCGCGAATGTTACTTGCCACTTATCAGCCCAAGCCTGGATGTTGTCCAGGTCTTGCTGCATGCGGGCTCGGACTGCTTCATTATTTGAGGGGTTGTGAATGGAACTGAACACTGTGCAGTCATCAGCGAACATCCCCATTTCTGACCTTATGATGGAGGGAAGGTCATTGATGAAGCAGCTGAAGATGGTTGGGCCTAGGACACTGCCTTGAGAAACTCCTGCAGCAATGCCCTGGGGCTGAGATGATTGGCCTCCAACAACCACTACCATCTTCCTTTGTGCTAGGTATGACTCCAGCCACTGGAGAGTTTTCCCCCTGATTCCCATTGACTTCAATTTTACTCGGGCTCCTTGATGCCACACTCGGTCAAATTCTGCCTTGATGTCAAGGGCAGTCACTCTCACCTCGCCTCTGGAATTCAGCTCTTTTGTCCATATTTGGACCAAGGCTGTAATGAAGTCTGGAGCCGAGTGGTCCTGGCGGAACCCAAACTGAGCATCGGTGAGCAGGTTATTGGTGAGTAAGTGCCGCTTGATAGCACTGTCGACGACACCTTCCATCACTTTGCTGATGATTGAGAGTAGACTGATGGGGCGGTAATTGGCCGGATTGGATTTGTCCTGCTTTTTGTGGACAGGACATACCTGGGCAATTTTCCACTTTGTCGGGTAGATGCCAGTGTTGTAGCTGTACTGGAACAGCTTGGCTAGAGGCGCAGCTAGTTCTGGAGCACAAGTCTTCAGCACTACAGCTGGGATGTTGTCGGGGCCCATAGCCTTTGCTGTATCCAGCCGTTCCTTGATATCACGTGGAGTGAATCGAATTGGCTGAAGACTGGCTTCTGTGATGGTGGGGATATCGGGAGGAGGCTGAGATGGATCATCCACTCAGTACTTCTGGCTGAAGATGGTTGCAAATGCTTCAGCCTTGTCTTTTGCACTCACGTGCTGGACTCCGCCATCATTGAGGATGTGGATGTTTGCAGATCCTCCTCCTCCGGTTAGTTGTTTAATTGTCCACCAAAACTAATCCTTATGTGTGAAGCTCTTTGAAAATATGAGAATGTCAGTTGTAAATTGCAGCTTAAATGTGTGCCCTGCTTAAGTTTGGGCATGCATTATAAACAAGGAAGTAGCTGTGAGTTTGTGTGAGGGCACAAGTAAATGTGGAACCAAACAACACTTCGTTACAAACATACTAGGGCGATGTATCTAATTAAAGGGTATTATGGCAGCTTCCTTCAAATACACCATTTTCTCTGCATTTGTTCCCAAGTCATGCAGATATTGCACACAGTCCTGCCATGCTACAATGCTGCCTCTCGGGAGGGTGCCCTGGAGTGTCCAACACAGCAACCCGCCTCACATTCATCTCATGCAGAAGGACCTCCACTTTGCTCGCCATCAAACAAGGGGTTTGAGTACTTTGCTACTCCACGGCCTACCCCACAGTCTCAGTTTCCTGCCTGCACTTTTATTTTCCTAGGCACTATTTTCGACAGCTGCTTTTGTTGCTGAATACTGCCTGTGGAAAGGCTGAAGTATATACTTTAAAATTATTTGCAGCCTTCATGAAGGTTGCAAGAGTTTCTACCTCCCTTTGCAGTCTTTTGGCAAATTCACAGAGCCAGGCCCAACATCGGCCAAGCAACGTGTCATGAATAATTAGTTAGTGCTGACCCTGGAAAATCCTGGGAGTTCAGCTCAGTAGGAAGTCCGTGAGCATCATGCTTGCTGCACTCTGGTCCTCCTACTTTAGCACTGAGACAGCAGTGTCCCTTCATACCACTGTATGCAGTAAACACACGGTAGGATTATTGCACACAGGACAAATCTGTCAATTCTCTACAACTTAGATACTAATGAAAGGACACAACAGCTTCAATAACTCTTCAGGTATTAAAGGCATCAAGGGATATGGGGATAGCGCAGGAAAATGGTGTTGAGGTAGAAGATCAGCCATGATCTTGTTGAATGATGGAGTAGGTTTGAGGGGCCGGATGGCCTGCTCCTATTTCTTATGTTCTTATATAAGGGAGTAAGTGCTTCACATTGACAATGCTGGAATTCAGTACTGCTCTCGTTTAAAAATATTCACAAGGGTCCGAATCATTGGATCTCTCCATAAGCGAATTGTTTTCAGTGAATCTATAGATGCAGTTTGTTACCAAATCCATGTGCTCCTTACACAATCCACGATTATTTAATTGTCTCTATTACATGTAAGATGTTTAAGTACATCAGTTTAAATTCAAACATAATAAATGTAAAAGACTTCAGTGTAACAAAGCGTGAGTGTGCGTGTATTTTAATGTTATTCTTGGTTTCATCCAGACATTTTTCTCTTGCCTACAGAACAGTTGCAAGAGCATTCACTGCGTCTTGGGCTGAATATACAACCCCCACAATATTCTCAAAGCGGAAGAACTGAGTTACCTTCTCCTCAGCTGATGTGAATGGGTGGTCCCCTCTGGTGACCTTATGTGCCTTTTTGGCTGCACAGCTTCCTTGCTTTTTAACTTTATTCAGATGTTTCCTACAATCCTCCCTACCCTTATTATTTGGAGCACTGAATTTATTTAATTTGCAATGTATTTTTATACTCTGTGTGGATTGCAGGTCATCGCTTGATCCTCAGTTGGCTCTTTCTCTATCTGTTTGCTTTTTTGACAAGAAGTTACCCCTCCTTATACCTAAAATTAGTTTTTATTGGCACCTTTCCCTCTTCATTTTTTCCCTCTCCTCTTCTTAAGACACTAGGCTGATTTTACAAGTCTACACTTTTGGCAGCACATATCGGAAATTTGGATCCATGCTTCCGATCAATAAAGTTAACGGGCAGTGCACCACCAGGATTTCCGACATGCACTGCTGGTGGGTGGAGTTCCATGTGAGTAACACACACTTGTAAAATTATCCCCTATTTTTCAATCGAAGAAATCCCAACTGGAACTAGAGCGGTGCGCAAATCACAATTGCCCAATGCCATTATGTTGGCCTGCCATCATTTCCTCATTTCAATATTTTGGCTAGCTTCAGGCATCAGAAACATTCCTGATTGGGACCTTCCCATTGGTGGGGGTGAGAAATAGTCTGTTGTTGCAGGATTTAAAGGCCTACAGTGGCTTAAAGGAGCTAGCCAGCAGGAGAGTAGGGAACCCCTAGGTTGCCTACTGTAGCTGCACAAGTGCTGCTGGAAGAAGTCAGGCAGAGGAGAGAAGCTTATTTAGCACGATGCAGACCCTCAAAGAGAGCTTCCTAGGGACAATGGAAGGAGGTGGCCAGTAAGTGCAAACTCAACCACCCCTGCATGGCCGTTAATTGTACGAAAAGGTTTAATGACCTTGCCAGATCAGGCAAGGTAAGAGGAACCAGCCATACCTTCTACAAATGCACTCAACCAATTATGCATACTGATAACTGTGAATTATTGCAAGACAAGGTGATTTGGCCCTTTTTGTGTTCCTTTTTCAAGGGTAAGATAGTCCACAACAGCTGGGAGAGAGATTCAACATCTGGCAGTCCTCAAACCTCTGACATCTCACTCCGTATGAGGAGGATGCATTCCAAATCCTGAAAAGGCAGGTCATAGAGGGTGTTGGAGATGGGCAAGTAAGAGGCCATGTGGCAGTTGCAGGTTCATGATGACATTTTGCTTCTCTTCCTTCTCATTTTATGTACCACACGTTAACGGCCAGTTAACAAAATCATGAAACTACAAAGTTAGGAACATAGGAACAGGAGTAGGTCATTCAGCCCCTCAAGCCTGTTCTGCTATTCAATTAGATCATGGCTGATCTGTATCTTAACTCCAATTACCCGCCTTGGTTCCATATCCCTTAATACCCTTAAGGGAAACTCTCATGTCACATCTTCTATTGGAAATGACATGTGAGCTCTGTTCCTCAGGAAACCATTATAATCTCTCTTCCACTATTCCTCCTCTAATGTACCAGAGGAAGAAAAGCTAGGTCCTATTGCATCCAGCACTGCCATAACCAAGCCCCAGCTCAGAGATATCCGATCTGGGAAAGTTAGAAGGTGAGCTGGAGGGGAGTGAACAGAGTGACACATACAGGGCACAACTGAACAGGGGCAGTTGCTTGCAGTGTTTGAGGAGGAAAATCTTGCTGGATAAAGGGTCAGAATGCATTACCTCCTGACTAAAGATTCCCGGGGATCTAGATCTCACAAGTCCTGTTTTTAAAAGATAGATGCACGCAGAACATCAAGCATTAGTGTAGGCATTGGGGAGGAGTTGTTGTACACATTGAAGGGTCTATGAATCATGGCATATGCGTGGAGGGAAGGAGGAAGGTGGACACAGGCCTGTTATTGCAGTGGCCAGATATAACAGTCAAGAGAAAGTCTCCTGTATGATAATGGCACGACTATCCCTTGCAGCTGGCAGCAGGGGCCTGAAATTGTGTGGCCCTTCTGGCACACTCTGGAGGCAGGGGCTTCCTACATGGGGGTGTTCAAGTGGTGCATTTAATTATTACTCTGGTGCACCAATGGACCTAATTCTAATGATGTTCAGTTTGTGTCCTGAGAAACCACACAGGAGTCAGCAGCTATGGCTGCAGAGGATAACCTTGATCTCCCAGAAGCCACCCAGAGAGTTCCCTTTCTGGGTCAAAGAGTGCTGGAATGGTGAACTACTTTAAAGTCAAAGCATTGTGGCAGCTTCCAGCTAAGCAAGCATTCACTCGCACGCTGCGGTGCTGCTAATTGTAAATGAGTCACACATGGAGAAAGTGGAATGCTATTCTGTTGCTGTAGGTCATGGCATTGAGCAAGGGAACACATAGAACCATGTGAATCTTTGAGAATCCAAGTGATGTGGCTTGTGCCCTAATTTGCTGATCGAAAAAAAAAACATTTGCACGGATTTAATGTCATCGAACCATCAAAAATGGCAAGTAATTTTGGGGTCAATATATTTTTGGTAGCACTGGTGAGAGGAGAATGTTGGCTAGGACAATAGGAGAACATCCTGCCCTTCTTCAAATTGTCCACCTGAGCAGACGGATGGTGCCTCATCTAAAAAACAGCACTGTCAACATTGCAGTCCTCTCTCAGCACTACATTGTCAAGCTAGAGTAGGTGCTTAAGTCCTAGAATGTGACTTCAACCCACAACTTTCTGACTCAGAACTGATGAAGAGCCATGTCAAACGTCAACATTTTTCCTTTCTTCACAGATGCTGCCTGACTTGCTAAGTGTTTCCAACAATATCTGCTTTTGTATCAGATCTCCATGATCTGCAGTATTTTATTATTTTTTGTTTCATTGGAACTTGTTACTCTTTTCTAGTTTCTCCGACTGTTCCTCAAATCAGAATTGTCTAAATCTGGAACTGGGCTTTGTTTTTGATCCGCTAGCTAACCACGTTAGATCTGTGCAGCTGAGATATCACAGGTGTTTACAGTCTCGATTACAGAAACAATATTGATCGATAGATAGCCACTGTAGTGGTGAGGTGTGACTGTTCAAAGAATTAATGGGAGGCTGGTCTATGCATTAGTGAGTAATGTTTCACACTTGTAATTTTGTGGTGTCTTTTATAAAGTGTACAAAAACAATCAAACCCAGACTCTGGAGATTAAAGAACGTCACCTAAGTTAAATAACTGATGCAAAATGGTATATTCTTTGCAGGAAACTGCAATATAACATTCTAAAAAGAAAACGCAACACTTAATCTAAACATTATAACCATTAACGAACTAATGGCATTTCCTTCACACTATGTATTTTTTTTTAAAGACAGTCTGTTTTATGGCTAAAATATTACAGCCGTGTACACTTGCTGCACCATTTCTGTAGTGATTTATTTGAAAGGGCAGAAGCAGGACAGCTCACCAGCTTTGTTCCTTCCTGTATCACTGTTTGGGGTCAAGAACTGGGGAAAGGGCTGGTCCCAAAGGCCTAACTTATTCCACCGGTGGAGGCTTTGGCTCCTCGCCTCTCTTTCTCTCCCCATCACTCTACATTTAAAAAGGTCCAGATGTAGAAAAGGGTTTAGAAAATCAACTAATTGAATTTCACAAAAACAATTTTGCCATTGTCTGAGGAAGTGTTCAAATCAACAGCACATTTCTGAAAGGCAAAGGTTACCTAATTAGAACACCAAAAGTGTAACTAATTGCCCACATTTATTTAAGAGGGTCTAATATGGACTTCAATAATGTACAATTGTTGCTCTACTTAATGCAGTGGTTTGGCTGTATAGATAATATGGTTGGCTTAAATGAACTGAACCAAGCATAATGAGGAGATCATTCACCTACTGCCAAAAGTCGACATGTGAAAGAGCCAGGGAGCAACCTGAATAGTTTATAGACTTATACCATCTTGTGGATTAACAGATTTAAATCAGCTCATAATTCATGCTGTTTTACTTCTGTTTCCTGGACTCAGTTCAAGGTTTAGGCACCATCTGCCTTTCTTTTAGTGGCGAGCATGGAATTTGCAATGGGTACTGTATACAGAAAATATGCTGGCTTATTGGTGGAAAGATTGTGGCCAACTCTCTATAATGTGTGATATAGGTCCAGTTCTGATGAAAGAAGAAAATAACCAACTGACCAGGAAAAGAAACAGAAATATCAAGTGTACGATTTATTTTATTTACAGAGAGTTTACAATAACCACAATTTGTTTGTCTGTGTCATGCCAAGTTGCAGTGGTCAATGTTAGAAACTTGGTAACCCAGTGCTGCAGTAGCTTAGACATTGGATTTTTACCTCAGGGATCTAGGTTCAAAAAGGTCTCCTCTGTCTGCTGACTATATAGGTTCTGTGTGAAGTGGGTTAGGACAGTCTCAACCCAGTTCCTAGTTGGCACTTAATTACAATGCAACACTTCCCATTATAGATATTAAACTGGATATCTGACTCAGAGACCGCAAGATGGCTAGAGCAGGAATGGAAAAGTATTACGCTGATGCATTAAGAGGTGCTGTTCTCAGAGTAAACGGGAGCTTTGCTCGACATGTAACCATGTCATAACTGCCCTGGACTTGCTTGATGCTCACTCTGAGTGCCTGGAGTGGAAAGTGTTGCATTATTCAGCACTTTATATCCCTCATCTTGATCAGAATAAAATTCACAAAAAGACTGCAGGCATCTCAGTGGCATTATTTGTCTTTGTTTATCAATGCTGCAAACAGAAAGTTTCTTTAAATCTCTTGTGACTTATAATGTTATCTGAACTCCTCAGTTAAATTACTGCATAGTCCCTCTTAGTGATCCATTGTTCTATTCCTATTTAAATGTAAAAATTATGATTGTTCAATGTATTACCAAAATATTAAGCATACTTTTGCTATTACACTTAGAGTCATTTCTACTAAGGTGTCAGCCTTGACTCAGTGGTAGCCCTCTCACCTTTAAGTCAGAAGGTGGTGCACTCAAACACCACTCCAGAGACTTGAGCACATAATCTAGGCTGCCACTTCATTGTAGTACTGAGGGAGTGTTGCACTGTTGGAGGTGCCATCTTTTGGATGAGATGATAAACTGAGGCCCCTTCTGCCCTCAGGTAGATGTAAAAGATCCCATGGTACTATTCAAGGAAGAGCAGGGGAGTTCTCCCAGGGTCCTGGCTAGCAGTTATCCCTCAGCCAACATGACTAAAGCAGATAATCTGGTCATTTATCTCATTGCTGATTGTGGAACCTTGTTGTATGCAAATTGGCTGCCGTGTTTCCCTATAGTACAACAGTGACTACACTTCAAAAAGTACTTAATTGGCTGTGAAGTTTTTGGAATGTCCTTAAGTTGCGAGCGGTGCCATATAACAGCAAGCTTCTGACTGAAACTAATATTGGATGGGGAACATTTTCCTCTTCACTGCCTGAAATCAATGGAATAAAAATCAGGCGGGTTCCATGACGGGTGGGCAATCTGCTCCCACAGGTGACAATCCAGACGGTAAAGATGAAAGTCTACATCATTGACTGATGAAACAAGACGAATGCTTCATTCAAAACATGGTAAAACAGAATATTATGAAAGAACAACCTGATCTAAGGTATTAATCATAAATATCAATGGGGGCTGAAATTGTGCTCTTGGTGTACCTCTGGTGCAGGGGAATTTTGTGCAGCAGGCTTTTCATGGCCATTCCATTAAGGGGACATCTCTAAATTTTGCACTGCCCCCTCAATAAATGGGTGCTCTGCAGCTCACTTTGCACTTTGCCTAGCTCACAGAGGTGAAGCGGTAGTCCAATTTCTAGAGAATTTCTGGAAAAGTGCCTTGAAAATGCAAGTACAGCACCTTAAAGATGCCTGTGGTGGATATCAGCTTTGGTGGAAGTGTTGAAAAAGGAGAACAAAGTCTCACAGTTGCCAGAATATTAAACAGAAATGCTGCCTTTACTGACAGAGCTGTGGAAGTCATGGTGAAAGAGAGGCAAGGAGGTTTGCCATCTTTGTGTATGAGGAGCACCTTCATCGACAAGATGCAGTCACTATTGCATGGGAAGAGGCAGCAGAACAAGTTAAGCGCAATCTGTGAAATTGCAGCCTTCCGGGTAAGAAACCTTGCTCAGATGTGTCTGTCCTCCACTTGTCTGTTTGTACTGACCTGCAATACCAAGCCTGTAACATATATACCTTTATCAGCTGGAATACTTTCTTATCTTATATAGCCCCTGCCTAGAACCATTTGACTGATCGTGGGTAGGCCCATTAAAGGCTCCCTCACTACCCTTTGTCAGGGGGAACCTGGTCCAGTAATGTTGCTGCTCAGATCAGTCTGCATGCTGAGCTTCATCCTTTGCTGAAGGAGCATCTGCCCCATTATGGCTGGTCAATGATAATAAATTGCATCCTTTGAACATGTATGAGAATCATGTGATTAGTTACAAGTGAGTCTCACAGTGTGCCAAGTATCATACCTTGCCTTCCTCGAGGAAGCTGAGAAGCTAGGATGAAAACTAAACAAAACTAGAAACACTAACAAACAAATGAATAAAAGTAAAAGAAGACAAATAAAGAATACAGGAATACCTTCTCCCTACTAACCAATAAATAGCTATTATTTTCATCCCTCAGTCTCCTCTCCTTCTCTTGTCTGTTCTGCTACACATGAGAGCTTATTTGGGATTTGGATTTGGCTTCAGGGGCCAAAAGTCTGAAAAAGTCAAAGAGTCATTTACCTTCCACCATGATGGCCGGATAAACTTGCGATGAGACAAAGAACATAGGAGTGTACATGAACAGAATGACAATTATTGGCGCCAAATATGGAAAAATTCAGATTTTCCTGTGTTGACCAAAAATACAATGTCACGTCATTTCAAATTCAGAATTTACATCAGATTTCATTCCCACCTCATTGTTCCCATGTGAAATTTGCTGTCTCACTCTTTCTCATACTTACTGCTCATCCTCCATTTTCTTCACTGCTTGTCCCTGTGACTGCTATTTTTTGTTCTCTTCAATTTTCTTTCTGTAGGTCTCACCTGATCTCCTTTTCCACATGGCCTATCCAACTGGGTCTCCTCCAGGTCCTCTCAAATTCTCACAACATCCATCAGTAGGAAACTGAGCCCTGGTTTTGTTGGATGGTTTGGCCGAGCATTATCCTTTCACCCTCAACAGATCTCGTTACACAACAGAGGACGCCATCATTATATCTGTCCATTGATCTTCTTATTCCCAGTCTATAAAATTGTGTATAACTGCCTGGTTTTAATAGCATTCTAGACTATTTGAATACAAGCCTCTGTATTAAAATTCCAGATGTATGTTAGCAAGAAAGAAATAGAACCCTAGATAATGTCCCTTTATATGCAAGTCAAATAGTTTCAATGAACTGTAAAAGTCAGGTCTGGAAGACAGTTTTAAATGTAACAGTAGCAAATATAATTCTCCTGACCTGACTTAAAGACTGCTGTACATGTTAGGAGAAACCTATGGCCATGAGGTGATTACCAGAGTCTAGTCATCATTAAGCAGTCTCAGGTCTTTTACATAATATTACCCTTTTTTAAGCATCTACAACATTTAACTGGGATTATAAAGCCTGCCATTGTAACAAGGAAATAAAACCATGTTATGAACTGTTTAATGATTAACAGACTCTGGTAATCATTTCACAGCCATTGGTTTAGCATAATGTGGCTTTATTTTTTTATACAGTAACCTTTAGTCAAGTCAAGAATACTACAATTTACTGCTGTTACATTTAAAACTCTCTATCAAGCCTAACTTTCACAGTTAAGTAAAACTGTTTGACTTATGTTATATTATCCACCATTTCACAGTTTCTTTACATCTAGAGATTGAATATCTACATTTGTATTAGGATGCTGACATGTACAAAAATACCCACTTTTGTTACCTCACCTCAAAAAAATGATGGTTAAAACT
This sequence comes from Heptranchias perlo, assembly GCF_035084215.1. Taxonomy (NCBI): domain Eukaryota; kingdom Metazoa; phylum Chordata; class Chondrichthyes; order Hexanchiformes; family Hexanchidae; genus Heptranchias; species Heptranchias perlo. The sequence goes on along the minus strand of NC_090329.1, from coordinate 102,286,449 downwards.
TTCCAATTTCCTCCCCTCCTCTCCCATTCTTCATGTATGAGCCCAGATATTGAGACCAGAAAATGCAAGCGGCTGGAGTGGGCGTACGTCCCATTTATGTCCGGGGGGGCCTGCTCTGCTGGAATTCTGCCCCATTTGGATCCGACCTTTCAATTCTGATCAGGTGGGCTGTGGCGGATCTTCCACCCGCACCCCCCTACATCAAGGGAGAGTGTCGGGGGGAGCTGGCGGGCTTCTGCAGGAAATTCTTCTCGTTATGCCCTTGGAAGGTCTCAGTGGAACTCCTGAGATCTGGCATGAGTTCCTTTAAGGTTTTTTGAAGGCCTGAACCTTTAGTGGAGTAAAGTAATCAATCCAAGAAGGGAATTGATTGCCTTCTGGAGTTGGAGTGGCTCCTGTGGGAGCCGAAGAGTTTTTAAAAAAATCTTCAACCCATTTGAACCTTGGGGGTTTCTCCAGTCTACTTTGGAAGGGTGTGTTGGTTCACGCAAGGGCATTTGCAGAAACCGACGGTCCTGGCTATGTAAATGACCCTGTCCCTGGCATTTGGGATGGGTATCTAGCCTTGGCCAAGGAGGTTCTACTCCACTGTGGAACAGGGCTTCAGGAATTTCCAGGCCTGAGCGTCAGCAGGCTATTCCCCTGTGGAGGACATCATAGCCTAGCCCACAATTGTCTTCACCTGCTATCTGTACATATATAATTTCCATCAATGGTCACTGGATAGTACGGGGCACTGAGGCCAGCTGTAATGGCCCTTCTGCGCCCCCCCCCCACCCCCCAGTAGATCAGTGAACAGTAATGGCCAGCAATCAGGTCTGGGACCTTCCTAATCAGTATGTCTCAGTATCACACCAGTCAGTACATCCCACAGTGAGCCATCTGTAATTAGGTTATAAATATAAATGATATATGGCCATAAAATATCTGGATATAAACTGTTACAATGGTGTAAAATTCTCAAAGCTTGAAGTGCTTGAGTGGTTAGCAACCTATCACTTTGAAAAGCAATGATATAAAAAACAAAGGTCTCATATCTATGGGGAATCCCATATTTAATGGAAATCTGACTTCATGCAGATAATGACAGAAAAACATTCATGGGCATTACATTTCTTGGCAGCCATGTTGTTTGTTCTGAGGAAGTCTGGCTCTAACAGTGAGAGACTGAACACAATCTGGGAGGGCTGATTACTCTCCGTGGGTCTCTGTCTCTGTTGTTGCTCTCACTGGTTCTTGGTTTCTGTTATTTCCATGCCTGGCTATTTATGCACTGAAATGTTCAATTGCTCCTTTAACGTAGCTGAATATTTTTTAATTGAACGGAGTCAAAATAGAGAGGAAACATAAGGGTAAAATTTTCACCCTCAGTGCCCCCAGCACAGGGCTTCCTGCACCATGTATCGGGAATCTGGGCACATACTTCGTCCATGATTTTTCACATTAAGATCACTGAAGACTAAGCTTTATCTCAGGGAGGCCTCGGAGGAGGGGGCAGTGACTGAGTGAGAGAGTGAAAAAAAGAATAGACGTGAAAAGAAAGAGAGAGGGTGAACGGAAGAGAGAAAGTATGAAAGAAAGACACTAGGGGAGCCAATGTTCCTGTCATTGTTAATTTTAGTGAAAAAGACAAATAAAAAGCGATGTAATGTCGGTAGAAAGCACCAGTACACCATTCATCCATGTTTCCTACCTGCCAAAAATGGATCAATAGCTATTGGTGAAGAATGAGTGTAAAAAGCTAATTATGCCAAAAACCTTTTAAAAGATCACCAGAGCTGAAAACCATGCTGGCGATCATGGATTAGGTCAGAACTTTCAAGGTAATTTAAGAATCAACAGCAGCTTACATAACTTTGGAAAATACCAATGTAAGAGCCATACAGCAGTAGTTAGAAAGGTAGGAGGGAACACCTTGAGGGGATAAGGAGAAGATAAGCACATTTCCAAAGAGATGGAAAGGTGGATTGTTAGCAAGGGAGTTACAAGAGAGGACATAAAACAGAATTACATTTTTGTGACACACATCCTGAGGATTGTGGGATAGCATCAGGACAAAAGGTCTTACTGGAGTTTAGAGGATAAAGTATGCGACAGATCTGGCATGTCATGATGGAAGAAGAGAATGGAGCATTAGAGGAAACTTTTCTACCAAAATCATTGAGATTAGGTTTAGAGGTGCTAAAGGGGTCAGGTTTTATTTTAGGAGAGCTAGCAGCTGTGCGATGGAAGGGGGCGGAAAACAAGCTTCACAGAAGTTCTGAAAGATTCCTTTGGCAAAGATTCATACGGAGCAGTTGCTGGAGCAGGAGCAATTGATGCTTCCTTTGCATTTGGCAGCCGTAACAGTTGATTTACAAAAGTAAATGAGGAGAGATAAAGCTGGCTTGAGGCACTTCAAACTGCTCAAAATGGCAGGTGCGATAGGCAGAATTTTTATTAGACAGCAGAATGACAGGCAAGATGCAGTAGTAGACATGACAGAAGGGGAAGTGAGGCATGAAATCTTCTATGCCAACAAAAATAACATGAGTTACTTCACTGGCACAGGGAGAAGGGTCAGGAGTGCGAAAGCACCACTTGCAATGCCAGCAAAGAATTCTTAAAGACCAGCCCACTTGACTGTCTTCCAGAAGTATATTTTCCTTATAGTGTAAAGTGTTATGAAAACGGGCATAAACTGGTAAGGAATGCTGACAGCTTTCTTCAACTTACTACAAAATATACATTCTTACCTTTAAGTTATTTCCTCTGTGTGTAAATTGCCACGATATAAATAACGAAAGAGGAGTTTTAAAAAAAAGCTTTGTAAGGGTTTTTAAACTGTTTGTTATTGTCTTGAATGTGCTGCTGAGAAACAATTGGAGCTTTTCTTGTGGGAGAAAAGGGCACTATTCTCATCTAGTCAGACCTGCTATTAATTTTCAGAGGTCATGCAGTCGTGGTCTCTGTCGGACACACCATCAGGAGCAATGGGCTCAATTATAACTCCCTCCACCTGGCAGAAACTGAGCGAGGGGCAGTTAAAATGGAGCAAGGGGCTTATTTGCTCCTTTGCCGCCCTGAACTGGTTGCTGCAATTTAAAATTGCAGGCGTCAAGGACATCCGCCCCAAACCATTGGGGTCCTCTTTAAATATGCAGATCAGGCTCTGATGATGTAATCGGGGTTTGATCTGCCAATTTAACCTGAGGCCTGAGCAGTGGTGGCTTCCCCGCCAGGCAAAACCTACTGGGAACAGAAGCCAGGGCCAGAAGAGGCCCAGCAAAGTAAGTTTTTACATTTTTTTTAAGTTTCCTTGTGGCCAAGAGGAGCAGGAGTGTACCTCTGGATCCCACAAGGAAACCATGTGCCTCTCCTGCCCCGGGCTTTCTCCCCTCTCCCCCGACTGGGATTCCATTCTTGGAGCATTTACCTTGTGCCAGGGACCATTCCTCTGGGTCCCCGGTGGTGGCCTCCTGCCGCCAAAATTAAACGACCGGGTAGCAGCTTCCCAGCGATTTCCTGGCTGCTTTCGTAGTAAAGTGGGCAAGCGGTATGCTAATAAGGCCCAGCCAGTATAATCAGCCGAGCCTGCTTGCTGCTGCTTCTGGACAGGCACACTGCTCGCTTTGCCATGTTCATGACCAGGAGTTAAAATCGAGCCCAATATGACTGCTTTCACTGGTGATGTTCTTACCATTTTCGTCTTTTTCATGCTGTCAGATAAGGCCAGCCATGTCAAACATGACCCTAATCCCAGTGCCAGATCCGGACTGTCAACTCACTTAACAGGAATTACTTGAATGAGGAACCTTAAAACCCCTTTCTCCACTTCAACAGGATGCTACCAACTGATCAATTATATCAGCTGTTTGAAGCCACGTGGAAGACATTCCCCAAAATGCTGGCTTTCACGTCATTCACTCAGTCTTATTACAGGAGAAACTTGCTCACAATATCTGTGAAAGACAGGGACTGGAGGGGACATTCAAACATTAAAAGGCTGACCCTCTGCAAGGAGCGAGCTATAAAGCTGCTGGGGAGGCACTCCACTGTAGCCATGGAAGTTGGCATGATTGGTGGGACAGTACAAGTGGCAGGTCAGTGGGTGCAGATCTACACAAACACCTTGGTATCCCTGGAAGCACCAGACAGGCAGAAGCTTCCTCAATGTTCACTGTCTCTTTAATCTCAAGGGGTTATGATCACCTATTGTGAGTTTATGCCTATCCTCCTTCCAGATGAAGCACAGCAATGAGGGACAGAGGATAAGGAAGAAGAGGAAGATGATGAGGAGGAGAAAGGAGAGGCAAGAAATTTCCTCCTTTTGGACAATAATGATAATGATGAGGATGATGATGAAGAGGGGGAGAATGATGAAAACCAGGACACACAAGAGTCCCTGGAGCAAGAGACAGCCCCGTGTTCCTCTAACCCAACCCCATTGATGTTGCCATCTGTGTCACTTGCTTTCTCCATCCCACGCACAAGCTCAGATACCTTATGTAGTTATTCCACACTCAATTATTCATGAAGATGCAGTCATACAAGAAAGGGGGCAGTTATTGTGTGCTCAGCTATTTGTGGAGCTTATAAAAACTTGCATGGTCAGGTTGAGGTAAAGAGGTCTGAGGTGCTGTGAGGTTCTAGAATGTATACTGCATTGAAGGAATCAAAACTTTTGGCAATAGTGACATATGAAGACTTTTAAACAGATGAGAACACTTCACGGGTGAGTTAATTCTGGACGCCCCTTGCAGATGTCACTGGGAAGTCCAGCGAGTGATAATCCTCCTGATGTTCCATTCCATGTTCTTCTGCTTCCAAAGCAAAGTTGTTCAGGGCACATCAAGCTACAGCTTGTGGGATGCACTATCAGGTTTATATTGCATAACCTCTCTTGGTCAATCAAGTCACTTTTAAGACATCTAAGGTTCTCTCTATCATGACTATAGTAGAGGCTCAGGCCTTGCTGTAGCACTCCTAAGCTATGGTTCTTGCCTCACGCAAAGGCATCATTATCCATGGTATCAAAGGGTACACTTTGTCACCCACGAGCCACCTATTTACTTGACTATCTTTTCTGAAAAGCTGAGGAACGGCAGAATTCCTGACGACAAATGTATTATGACAACTTTCAACATTGACGTGGAGGATTCTTCGCTTCTGGTCACTGATGGTCTGGACGTTCAGGGAGAGGAGCCCCTTTCCATTCAGAAAGTTGAGGGGGTTAAAGTTAGGAGCTCACAATTCTTGCATGTGTCACCTGTTGCACATTGCATGGGGAACGCAGCAATGTGAGAAAACCTGGATGGGTCTATCATGCTGCTGCCATGTCAAATTGAATGAATTCGCCAGCGCTCCTTAAATTAACATAGGAACATAGGAACATAGTTACAGGGGTAGGCCATTCAGCCCCTCGAGCCCGTCCCACCAATTGATAAGATCATTACTGATCTGTGATCTAACTCCATATACCTGCCTTTGGCCCATAAAGCTATCTATCTCAGATTTAAAATTAGCAATTGAAATAGCATCAATTGCCGTTTTCGGAAGAGAGTTCCAAACTTCCACCACCCTTTCTGTGTAGAAATGTTTTCTAATCTCACTCCTGAGAGGTCTGGCTCTAATTTTTAGACTGTGCTCCCTGATCCGAGAATCCCAACCAGCGGAAATAGTTTCTCTCTATCTACCCTATCTGTTCCCCTTAATATCTTATAAACTTCGATCAGATCACCCCTTAACCTTCTAAACTCTAGAGAATACAACCCCAATTAAGATCAGTTCCCTGAAGAATGGCAGGTTGAGAAAGCTGTTAAGAAAGCATACGGGATCCTGGGCTTTATAAATAGAGGCATAGAGTACAAAAGCAAGGAGGTTATGATGAACCTTTGTTAAACACTGGTTCGGCCACAACTGGAGTATTGTGACCAGTTCTGGGCTTCGCACATTAGGAAGGATGTGAAGGCATAAGATATGGTGCAGAAGAGATTTACTAGAACGATTCCAGGGATGGGGGACTTCAGTTACGCGGATAGGCTGGAGAAGATGGGGTTGTTCTCCTTGGAACAGAGAAGGTTGAGAGGAGATTTGATAGAGGTATTCAAAATCATGAAGAGTCTAGACAAAGTAGATAGAGAGAAACTGTTCCCATTGGCGGAAGGGTCAAGAACCAGAGGACATAGATTTTAGGTGATTGGCAAAAGAACCAAAGGCAACATGAGAAAAAACTTTTTTATACAGCGAGCGGTTGTGATCTGGAATGCACTGCCTGAGGGGGTGGTGGAGGCAGATTCAATCATGGCTTTCAAAAGGGAACTGGATAAGTACTTGAAGGGAAAAATTTTCTGGGCTACGGGGATAGGGCGGGGAAGTGGGACTAGCTGGATTGCTCTTGCAGAGAGCCGGCACGGACTTGACAGGCCGAATGGCCTCCTTCCGTACTATAACCATTTTATGATTCTATGATTGCATACCCAGATGGCACCCTGGGTAATGCTACATAAGTCCATCATGGCAGCTTGAAATGAGCTGCTGGCATAGAAATTGAGTGCAATACCAGCTTTCACAGCGACAGGCAGAGCTCTCCAGGCAAATGATCATGGCCGTAGGTCTTCATACAGAAGCTGGTACAGCTTTCCTGTAGGCTCTTTGGTGTAGCGCACTCTTTTGCACACAGATTGCAAACTCATTTAAATCTACAGAGCTGTGTTTTTTTTTCTGTGATGTAGATCAAAATAAGCCACAGTTTTAAAGCAAAAATGAAGAACTGTCACTGCACATGACAGTATGATCTGGGTTTTATGGTAATTTATTGAAAAACCTTTAGCTTTTCTCTCTTCCCACACAGCTCCTCATTGAGATCTTCATACGATCTGTGCGACCTGTAAGTTCTTTGGAGAGGGTAATGTCTTGTACTGTGCGTCCTCCTCCCACGTTGCCTCATTTTTTTTCCCCTCCATCCTGTACTGCTCCTCTTCCTCCATGAAAATAGAGAACAAAGGGGTGGGAGAGGGTGGGAGGCAGGAGAGGTACCTGGTGATCTCAGGGCCCCCAGGCTGTCAGAATCAAGGTCTACTCACTCCACGTGCAACTCAAAAAAAACTTTTAACTGTCTTCTGTAATTCAAGCAAACACCAGTCAAAGCTTATTCAGGCTGCATGTTCCAAAGTAATGCACTTCTGCCAGAATCAGCTGATGCTGGCAACATGTACACCTGTTCTAATTCATTCTAAGTTACCCTTGGTACATTGGAGGTGCAAGTCATGAGTTTTGGCCACTTCTATGCCAGTCACCCTTATTTACACAATGAGCTCCCAGGCTTATTGATGCCTGCACAAGAGGAAGGCCCCAGACCCAAACAGAAATGGTAGTGCAGCCATTATTGGGGTGAAAGACTTGCAGAAATGGGCGCTGCCCCAAAATGCACCCAGAAATTGCCGATACGCCGTATTTACACTGCAAACTCACTGCAAAACATGAGTACATCCTGGGCATAAAGTCACCTAAACATCTGATCCAAATGCTCACACACTCAAGTGAATAAATCTTCACTGTGTGAGAATTTGATTCACAAAATAGGCTTTTAAAAGTTCAAAACACTCTCTCTTCATTTCAGCACTGCATTTAACAGGTTCTTTCCAACACTCAGAACTGTAACAAGGAACCATTGCACAGTTTGTTGAATTTTTCTGATTGCAAAAGATCATTTGTTAGCAGATCAAGCTGAGGATACTTTACCAGCATTACAGTTTCCCAAGCAAACTTGACAGCAGCAGATTGGGACGAAGTACCAAAGGTCATCTAGTGCCCTCACAAGCATCAGTGCCTTTTGGAGGGGGGGGGGGGGGGTCAGTAACTGTTTGAAAAAAATCTCCTGCTCGAAAATAAGTCATGTTAAAGGGACAACTTTACCAGAGCCATTTCATAGCAATGCTGTTCCAAACAGTCTGCAGAATCACAATGATCCTGTGCTAATGGGTTAAAATGTTTGACCAACTGTATTAATAGCCACAAAACAACAGTAGGATAACTGGAGCAGTGGTCCCAGATAACTGGCGCAGCACTACATCTAATAATTAATGAAGTAATGAGAAGAAACCTAAAGGGAAATGCAACAGATAGGACTTCTCAGACTGCTGTCTCCTTCCAATCACTATATCACACAAAACTCCAAAACAGTTCAATTGAATTCCAGCAGTGGCCTGATAAAGACTGACAACACAATGTGATAAGAAATCCTAATGTCTATATTAATCATATTTATAGCCATCCATTGGCTGATGTGTCAGGTTAACAAATTCTTCATTTTTCCTCTCCTTTAACTTTCCAGGACTTGGAGTTGAATTGTAAACCATTTTAATCAGTACAATAAATTCTAGAAAATATTTCTTTTTCACTGCTGTTTTTTTTAACCATACCCTTTGCCAACTGTCTACAATGATGCAGGATCAGGTGAAATGATGCATCCTGATACAATGAATTGGTACTTTGAGATTACGGCCCTGAATCTTATAGTTAAGGATCCTCTGGGGTAGAGTGATCATAATAGCATAAAAGTTCATATTGAGTTTGAGAGTGATGTAGTTAAGTCCGAAACTAGGGTCATAAATTTAAACAAAGACAATTATTTAGGTATGAGGGGCGAGTTGGTTAAGGTAGATTGGGAAATTAGATTAAAAGATATGTTGGTAGATAAGCAATGGCGAACATTTAAAGAAATATTTCATAATTCTCAATGAATATATATACATTCCCTTGAGGAATAAAAACTCCATGGGAAAAGTGACCCAACCGTGGCTAACTAGAGAAGTAAAGGATAGTATTAGATTAAAAGAAGAGGCTTACAATGTTGCCAAAAAAAGTAGTAAGCCTGAGGATTGGGAGAGTTTTAGAAATCAGCAAAGAATGACCAAGAAATTGATAGAGAGAAAATAGAATGAGAGTAAACTAGCAAGAAATTTAAAAACAGATTGTAAGAGTATATAAAATGGAAGAGATTAGCGAAACATGGGTCCCTTAGAGGCAGAGACAGGAGAAATTATAATGGGGAATAAGGAAATGGCAGATATGTTAAACAAATATTTTGTATCTGTCTTCACAATAGGAGACACAAAAAACATACCGGAAAGAATGGGGAACCAAGGGTCTAATGAAAGTGAGAAACTTAAAGTAATTAAGATTAGTAAAGAAAAAGTACTGGAGAAATGAATGGGATTAAAAGCTGACAAATCCCCTGGACCTAATGGCCTACATCCTATGGTTTTAAAAGAGGTGGCTGCAGAGATAGTGGATATATTGGTTTTGATCTTCCAGAATTCCCTAGATTCTAGAACAGTCCTATAGTTTGGAAGGTAGCAAATGTAACCCCACTATTGAAAAAAGGAGGGATAGAGAAAACAGGGAACTATAGACCAGTTAGTCTGACATTATTGGTAGGGAAAATGCTAAAATCTATTGTTAAGGACATAGTAAAAGGGCACGTAGAAAATCATAATATGATTAGGCAAAGCCAACACGGTTTTATGAAAGGGAAATCGTGTTTGACAAACCTATTAGAGTATTTGGAGGATGTAACTAGCAGGGTAGATAAGGGGGAACCAGTGGATGTAGTATATTTGGATTTTCAAAAGACATTCCATAAGGTGCCACACAAGAGGTTGTTACACAAGATTAGGGCTCGTGGGATTGGGAGTAATATATTAGCACGGATTGAGGATTGGTTAACAGACAGAAAACAGAGGGTAGGAATAAAGGGGTCATTTTCGGGTTGGTAGATTGTAACTAGTGGGGTGCCGTTGGGATCAGTGCTTGGGCCTCAGTTGTTTACAATATATATCAATGACCTGGATAAGGGGACCAAGTGTAATGTATCCAAGTTTGCTGACGATACAAAGCTAGGTGGGAAAGTAAGCTGTGAGGAGGACGCAAAGAGGCTGCAAAGGGATATAGACAAGTTAAGTGAGTGGACATGAAGGTGGCAGATGGAGTATATGTGGGGAAATGTGAAATTATTCACTTTGGTAGGAAGAATAGAAAAGCAGAATATTTTTTAAAAGGTGAGAGACTAAGAAATGTTGGTAGTCAGAGGGATTTGTGTGTCCTTATACACGAATCACAGAAAGTTAACATGCAGGTACAGCAAGCAATTAGGAAGGCAAATGGCATATTATTGCAAGGGGGTTGGAGTATAAGAGTAAGGAGGCCTTGCTGCAATTATATAGGGCTCTGGTGAGACCATACTTGGAGTACTATGTACTGTTTTGGTCTCCTTACTTAAGAAAGGATATACTTGCCCTAGAGGGGGTGCAACAAAGGTTCACCAGATTAATTCCTGGGATGAGAGAGTTGTTCTATGAGGAGAGATTGAGAAGAATGGTCCTATACTCTCTGGGGTTTAGAAGAATGAGAGGTGATCTCATTGAAATGTATAAAATTCTTTGAGGGCTTGACAGGGTAGATGCTGAGAGGTTTTTTCCCCTGGCTGGAAAGTTTAGAACTAGCGGTCATAGTCTCATGACAAGGGGTCGGCCATTTAGGATCTAGATGAGGAAAAATTTCTTCATTCAGAGGGTTGTGAATCTTTGGAATTCTCTATCCCAAAGGGCTGTGAACGCTCAGTCATTGAGTATATTCAAGACTGAGGTCGATAGATTTTTGGACTCTAAGGGAATCAAGGGATATGGGGATAGGGCGGGAAAGTGGAGTTGAGGTCGAAGATCAGCCATGATCTTGTTGAATGGCGAAGCAGGCTCAAGGGGCCATATGGCCTACTCCTGCTCCTAGTTCTTATGTTCTTATGATTTGCAGCTGTACAAAACAATCCAGCTGGGTGAGCGTCAGGCCATTGTCAGGCCATGGCATTGTTGCCATGGTCTCCTGTACAGTGGGCAGGACTTCAGCATGCAATATCTGCATTGCTTAGGCTACACTTGCACTGCAGCAGCTTTAACTTCTGAAAATCAGATTCTATTTTTTTAGATGACTAGACTCTTCCAAAATGTAGCGTTACTGTTTGCTGAACTCCTTTTTGCACTGCATCATGGAACTGTGGGACTTGGACTGATCTCAGTCAAGCCGTTGTGAATGGGGGAGGGGAGGTGCCAAGACAAGTCCAAGTTGTTCCCAACAGAGAGGGGGTGAATACCAGAGGAAGGGTTAACTCCCTCCCAATCCCCACAGCTCTTGCAAACCTCCCACCAGCTGGCTTCAGGGCTGTACTATCAGAGGTCCAGGACTAAACTGTCCATCTGCCCTCAACTGCAGGAGGTATATGGCACAGGGATACCAGAAAAGACCACGGTAGAAAAAGACTCCCTCTACACTCACCCTCAAAAAAAATCGATGTATCTATCTTTTGGGGCGATTTAACAATTTGCCAAATTTATTCCTGCCAGCAATTAATTTTAGTTGTTATTTATATCAATTCTACACAATGACAGGAGGATGGGCATGGTTGTAAGCATTGGCACAGTTTACATAAGTTACACAGGGCACCCTTCATAGCTTTTTTTGTATAGTTTTTTATGCGCCTATCTGGAACATATACCAGCAGTCAGATTTGAACTCCCTCCCACCATCCCAAAATTCCAACTGTCAAAAGAAATTTGCTAACTGAAGTGTTGTTGGGGAGAGACTCGTTGAACTGTTAGACACCGAAGATGGAGCCAAAGGTGAAGAGCTCCCAAACCAGTAGTGAATGTGAAGCCACAAAGGCACTTCAGACACCACATGCATTGGATAGACCTCAATCACCTAAATATTCAGCCAGCCAACCATCAGACATTCAGTTCCACTCATTGATGACAGAAGTCTACAAAGAAAGTTGTTGATTCGTTTGGGCTATAAAGCCCATAACCTATAAGTGTACCTGAAATCAAAATTCATGCTGGATAATCAGCGACCAGCATGGGAACCTCCATGTTGCCCTTGTGGGAATAACAATGTATACTTCTCCCCTTCCCCATACCACTAGGCAATATGAATGCACAGCCTGGTCTGAAAAGTTTGCTAAAGGTATAATGCTCAACATTGGGTGATGTTTATTGGTATTACATCTGCTGCACTGCAAATATTAGCATTTTAGTTCCAGTGAAGGGCTCAGTTTTAACAATGTGAAAAATAAAGGGGCTAAAATTCCTTGACCATTGATATAACATGAAAACAGATTATATTATTTTACCTACATGTATTTTGAATCATTTTTGAAGGGCATCACTCTGGTTGCATTAGCAGCATCAATCCGTATTACATCCTTCTTAGCAGCTCCAACTCTGACCTCCAATGCTGAGTTGAGCAATGAACCCCCTTCTCCCAAGTACCTTCAGCCTTTATTGCAGTCACTATTTCATTCAAAAGATCACGAGATAATCATTCAGCCCATCTTCATGCAGCCATCCAAAGAGATCCTGACTTCCTTCCATGGTAGATTCCAATTGTTCCTTAAATGATTCCAGGGTTTTTGCTTCCACCATTCTATCTGGAAGTTTATCGCACATGTTGACTACTCTTTATGTGAAGAAGAATTTCTTCATATCAGTCCGAAAATGATCTTTTAATAGTTTGAACCTGTACCCCCTCTCTCAGTTTAATTTAAAATAATATTCTGAATTTACCTTTTCCATTCCCTTAACAATCAATAAGATCACCTCTCAGATGCACCCTTTCCAGGCTGAAAATCAACCCAATGGAAATACTCCCATCTGAGGCTCTGTGAACAAGTGGAGGATGCCAGGTGAGTTCGGCTGCATGACAGGTGCTTTATTCCCATTCATTTGCATACAGGGGTGACATATCTGGATTTGGAAGATGATTAGTGCATGCAGCGGCTTGTTCCCAAAGGAAGCTGGAATAGCAGATCCAATCGTACCACTAAGATATACAAATACTTCTACCAGCTTCCTCAGAAGCACCCCAATTGCAGTATGTCATGCTTTCAGTGACACTGCATGATAAAAAGCGTGCTATATCATCACAGCCAATGTACTTTGATTGGCTGCACCCACCAAGATGTCAACAACCATTTCTACCTGTCAATGACCATGCGGGACAGTCTTCACAGGGTCTGGGTCGTCAGAGAGCCAGGTGCATATCTGTGCTATCTGTTGCAAGGACACTTGCAGCTACAATGCAGTATAGGGCTGGCACATCAAGTGACAGTACCAGGCACAGCGACCTCATGTGCCCACCTCCTTGCGGTTATGGTATCATGCTGACCGATGGGTATGGTGCCAAGAAGTGGCAAACAGGGCTAGCCTCCATGCAATCACTTTGTACAGAACCACCTCTACTTCAGCAGCAATCAAACAGGGGATCGGTTGGGTGCTCCATCACTTGCTTGTACATTCACGCCTGCACATTGGGTTTCCTTTCCCTTCGCTTTTGCTTGTCATTTCTTAACCCTCTTGTCCTTCAGACTTGACAATGGCTGCTAATGGATTGCGACGCCTTACGGGCATTTTCAAAGGCTTTCAGAATTTTTGTTCTGAATTCTGCCACTTGAATTATCTGTATCCCTTTGGAGTTCACTTATACACCATTTTAAACTTCTATTACTAGTATCTGTCGAATCCTGCACTAGAAGTTGTGAATAATTATGCAAGTAGACTGACCCAAGCAAACTGAATGTCGTTTCAGTGAGATTACTGAAAACTGAAAACAAATCTCACCTATTTCCTGTGTTGTTTTTTCCCAGGGCCTCATGATGATAAGATACAAACATAGGAACAGGAGTAGGCCATTCAGCCCCTCGTGCCTGCTCCACCATTTGATAAGATCATGGCTGATCTGTGATCTAGCTCCATATACCTGCCTTTGGCCCATAACCCTTAATACCTTTGGTTGCCAAAGGCCCTTATTAGCTTGAAATTCTAAGCTTGACTTCAATGGAAAAGAGATTCAGGCACAGTGCAAAATGGGCTGCTAAATATTTTAAAGATTTAATGTTAAAATAGCCCACGTACAAATATTACGCACACACAATAAGCAGTGTTTTAAAATTAGCTTAGAGTGGAATTTCAATCCCAATAAAAATTAAGAAATATTAGTCTAATCAAAAGATATTGGTAATATTGGGGCAATTTTATAAGTTCACCCTCCTGGAGAGGAGCTCCGAGGCTCCTTGCCGGGAAATCATAAAATGACACCTCACAACTCAAGAAAGTATTCTTGGGGCTATTTTATTTACTTGTTATAATGCAGTTTTAAGAGATAGATGTGGACAAACAAATCTCACCTATTTCCTGTGTTGTTTTTTCCCAGGGCCTCATGATGATAAGATACAAACATAGGAACAGGAGTAGGCCATTCAGCCCCTCGTGCCTGCTCCACCATTTGATAAGATCATGGCTGATCTGTGATCTAACTCCATATACCTGCCTTTGGCCCATATCCCTTAATACCTTTGGTTGCCAAAAAGCTATCTATCTCAGATTTAAATTTAGCAATTGAGCGAGTATCAATTGCCGTTTGCGGAAGAGAGTTCTAAACTTCTACCACCCTTTATGTGTAGAAATGTTTTCTAATCTCACTCCTGAAAGGTCTGGCTCTAATTTTTAGACTGTGCCCCCAACTCCTAGAATCCCCAACCAGTGGAAATAGTTTATCTCTATCCACCCTATCTGTTCCCCTTAATATCTTATAAACATCGATCAGATCACCCCTTAACCTTCGAAACGCTAGAGAATACAACCCCAATTTGTGTAATCTCTCCTCGTAACTTAACCCTTGAAGTCCAGGTATCATTCTAGTAAACCTACGCTGCACTCCCTCCAAGGCCAATATGTCCTTCCGAAGGTGCGGTGCCCAGAACTGCTCACAGTACTCCAGGTGCAGTCTAACCAGAGTTTTGTATAGCTGCAGCATAACTTCTGCCCCCTTGTACAAACTGCATTTACACAACAACAGCACATTCTAGTGCATCAGAAACACTTTTAGATGTCCTTTAATGTTGGCCAATGACAAAATTTCCTACATTTTTTTTGTTTTATGAGTAAGGCACTGTTACTTTTCTTCTTTGAAATATGCCTCTATTCTGCCCTAACTTCTGTTCTTTGAAAAACTTCATTCTCACAATTCAAGAGTTCTAACGATCCAGGTGCTGGTTCCAGTTACATTTATTGCTTACCTGTCATAACTGTCATAAGTTCAGTGGCTTATGGCTACTTCAGCAAGTGGCTGCTTAATATGGGGATGGGCGGGAAAGTGGAGTTGAGGTAGAAGATCAGCCATGATCTTATTGAATGGCGGAGCAGGCTCGAGGGGCCATATGGCCTACTCCTGCTCCTATTTCTTATGTTTTTATGTAATATGGTTGCTGGTAAATTAAAACCTGTTAAAATAAGTTACTGTTTAATAACAGTTTCCTGTAAAGTGTCATTGTCATATCCAGTCACGCCACAGTTTAGTACTGAAATCTGACTGTAGAGGGTTACCTTGGTTGGATCAGAAAATGGAACAACAGAGACAAAAGTCCTCAGAGGTACTACAATTTGGTTGTACAAGGACATAGACATAGGAAATCCTTGCTTCATTCCTATGTTCCATACCCTGGAAAGCCTCTTATCAGACCTTATAGCTGTGATGTCGCTACATAGCCCTGGGGGAGATGGGCTGTAAACAGCAGAATATCGAGTTAAATAAAGCTTAAGAGCAGTTTAAATGAATGGAATTGAAATGTAAAAGTCTTGAACCCAGGAGTGATTAATGTGTAATATCTTGGAAAATTGAGGTAATGCTGCAAGATTGACGGGTTAGCTTTGAGTCTTGAGTATTTCAGATGACTAGTCTGTCCTCGGTTTAACAAGACACTATGCATGTGCAGCCATGATTACTTTACTGAGATGTCCCTTTCATTGCTCCCTCATAATCCAGCAGAGTTAAATGGAAGAGATATTCCTCTGCATGCTCACAATCTGTCTGCGAGCTTATCTCTACTGAGTGCTGCCTGACATTGTTATTAGAGCAGCTTTGGGAGGATGTAGATACCAACCGCAAGCAGCTCCTGTGCTTATCTCCGCTAAGTGTTACATGACACAGTGCCCTACCGCTCGGAGATGTTATTGGAGCCTCAAATGGCTCTGATTCTATTTCTGAAACCACAGTCTGTGACGCTGGAAGAAAAATGAAGAGACCCCACATTTAACTTCTTTCAATTACATTATGCAACTTGGACCCTTACTCATTGATTCAAATTAATGTACACTGATGTTTAATTTGACTATGGAGTTTGAAAATTAATATATACTGTAGCTCCAATTCTAATTATTCATTTACTCTCAAAATATCATAACACAATACAATTTACAATACCCACAGAATCTAATTGGGATGCCAAAGTGATCTAAATTAGGGGAGCTTTCAATAGTTCAGCAAATATTTAAAAATGGCTCAATTCAGACAATATAGGGTTGATTTTAATTTGCTGAAATTGGCGTTAACGGAATGCTAAGGGCCACAAAATGGCGTCAGTAGATTTACCGCTCTGTTAAAAACAACATTCCGGTGGCCACCATTTTGAAAGGAAACTACCCCTGAGCGGCCGCAGCACCCGCCTATAACAGGCGATAGGGCTCCTACCCATGCATATTGAGTCCTAATGACGGAGTTAGGACCCCAATTGCAGTTTTAAGGGACACATGGGTGGACCGTAGACCACGCAGCGAGACTCCGTGACTTCAGAAGAGGAGGGGAAGAAAACAAACAAAAATGCTCTTGAGAAGGAGGACTATTATATTGGGCAAGAGGAATTCCCTTTTAAATACTGAGCTATTTAAACATACGCTGTCCCTTTAAGAGGTGTGTTGCTGACGTTTCTGACGTTTAGTCCAAAGTGTTGATATTGTTTGTCAGGAGCTGAAACTCACTGATTCAGATTCTCACTTCCTTCATGTAGATTGAGCCGGTCCATTTAAATTTCAGGTGGCAGGCCGGCCCCAGGAAACCCTCTTCTCTCCGAGCCATCTGGGGGTCAGCACTGCCTTGGTAAGGTTCAGGAATGGTCTGTCGATGCGCGAGCCTTTGGGCAGGTAGACCCACACCAGCCTCACCTGCTCGGTGATAAAGTAGCGGTATATCCCGTCGTTGACATGCAGCATGGCCACCATGCTCCGACTTACTGCAGGCAAAGCTGGAGGCAGTCCGAGAAATAACAGTGTGCAGGTGTGAAGCGGGAATGTGAAGTCGTTTTCTCCCAAGTTGCCAGCAGCAGCACTCGGGAGACAAATCGGTGATTTCGGGAGACTCTGAAGGGTTAGCAACCCTAGATCCAGCCAGCCGACATTCATGTTGCCCAAAACTGGGCAGTTGCAACAGGAAGCCCATTTGGCATCCATAGCTCACGAGCTATCAGCCTTGTCCTTTTCATGTCGCAGTTGATGCAATTGCCAACTACAATTTGGGCCACGGTAACAAACATAATTTGCTTCTGGATTTTTTAAATTATACATGTATACCTAGTAATCTACTGCAATAGTATACAATTTCTTATTATAATGACTGGTGTAGATCCATGAGGGTAAATTTTAACCCCCAAGAACAGGTGGATTAGGGGCAGGTGAGGAGTAAAAATATATCAATTTTCTGCACAGGACCGCATCCTGGCTCCAACGCGCCTGCTTCTGGGTTTAACCCAGGTAGGTTTGTCTGCGTGTGGAGAGCAGATGCCAGAAAGTCCCGTTCCCACTTAAAGCTGGCGGGCCGATACTTAAAAGGACAATGTACCTCATTGAAGTACTTGAGGTATTTAATATTTTGTGTATTCCAAATAAAATGAATTTAACCTTACTTGTTCGGGTTTCTCATCGCTTCTGATTCACGTCAGGTGAAAGCAGGCAAGAAGGGCCGGATCCATGAGGTGAGTGCCTTTATTGCACGGCTTGTGGGCCCAGAGGAGCAGGAGTGCTTCATCATCCAGGCTCATCAAGCTCACCTGGCCAACAGGACTCACGCGATCAGGTGATCCCTCGCCCGCCATGGTGGAGCCCCGCCTACCTCCGACTCTTCACCCGGCCTCCAGCTATCTCCTATCTTCTTCCCAGACCCTCAATTTGTTCCACATCCCCCGATCTCTTCCCGGCCCCCCAATCTATTATCTATTCCTCATCCCCCTGATTTCTTCCTGGTCCCCCCCAATCTGTTCCTCTGCCACCCGATCTCTTCCTGGCCCCCCGATCTATTGCTCAACCCCTGATCTCTTCCTGACCCCCCCGATCTGTTCCTCAGCCCCTCGAT
This sequence comes from Heptranchias perlo, assembly GCF_035084215.1. Classification (NCBI taxonomy): domain Eukaryota; kingdom Metazoa; phylum Chordata; class Chondrichthyes; order Hexanchiformes; family Hexanchidae; genus Heptranchias; species Heptranchias perlo. The sequence goes on along the minus strand of NC_090329.1, from coordinate 102,268,239 downwards.
CTCTTCCTCAACCGCCCGATATGTTCCTCAGCCCCCCCACCGATCTCTTCCTCAGTCCCCCCCAACTCCTCCCCAGCCCCACTCCCATGATCTTCTCCCCGCACCCCCCCAAGCCGATCTTCTTCTCAGCCCCTGCCCCCCCCCACCCCGATTATCTCCCCGGCCTATGATCCCTCCCTCCCTCCGATCCCCGGTTGCCGCCTGCTGCAGCAGGCCTTCCTGCCGATAGCCAGCCAGCCTGTCAATTAGGCTGGCTACCAGGCGCGAAACCTAGAGCGACCTGCTCACTTACCTTCCGGGTTTCGCACATGAAAATCTTTCCCCCTGCTCCCTTCCTGCCTGAAAGCTAAAATTTACCCCGTGTTCTCTGACAATTTTGCTGCTCTAGCAACACTGAGAGGAGGGGAGAGATTTACTACTTGGGCGCCAAATGCACCCGCTTCCACGTTCGGGCCTTATTAACATTTTTACAGCAAGCTGCGGATGCCAAGCGAGCGCTCCACTGCAGCTCCGCGGTTTACTCCGGTGGAAAATCCGTCGGCTGTAGCATGCAGCTGGCTGACAGGTAAGGCCTGTTGGGGTGGGGAGCAGATGCAGGTGGGGTGGGGTGGGTGGGAGGGGGGTACAGCGGGGACAAGAATGGGAAAAGGTTTGTAGAGTTCTTTCTCTCCAGTGAAGATCATGTACACTTTGCAATGTCATGGCCTCTTCAAATTTCCTGCAGAAGATGATTAAATGCTGGTAACACTAAGAAACTAAAACTGTGGACATCCCCCAGGCAGTATTGTGATGTCAACAGCAATAACAACAACTTGCATTGATATAGCACCTTTAATGTAGTAAAACGTCCCAAGGCACCTCACAGGAGCATCATCAGACAAAATTTGACACTGAGCCACAAGACTGAGATCAATAGATTTTTGGACATTAAGGGAATCAAGGAATGTGGGGATAGGATGGGAAAATAGAGTTGAGGTAGAAGATCAGCCATGATCTTATTGAATGGCGGAGCAGGCTCGAGTGGCCATATGGTCTACTCCTGCTCCTATCTCTTATGTTTTTATGAGATATTAGGACAGGTGACAAAAAGCTTGATCAAAGATGTAGGTTTTAGGGAGCATCTTAAAGGAGGAGAGAGAGGTAGAGAGGCGGAGAGGTTGAGGGAGAGAATTCTGGAGTTAAGGGCCAAGACAGCTGAAGGCACGGTCGCCAATGGTGGGTCAATGGAAATCGAGGATGCTCAAGAGGCCAGAATTGGAGGAACACAGAGTCTCGGAGGATTGTTGGGATGGAAGAGACGACAGAGATAGGGAGGGTGCGAGGCCATGGAGGGATTTGAAAGCAAGGATAAGAATTTTAAATTCGAGGCATTGCTGGACCTGAATAATGTGGTTCTAAAGCTGCCTTTACAGTTAGGGTTCCAGCCAGGTATTTGGTGTTCACATTGCCTGGCTCCAGACTGGCTGGATCTCTAGCCAGGAGAGAGAGCTCTGCTCACACACAGATATACACACACACATGGAGCTCTCTCCCAAAAGGTAAAAATTTAATGCCTGGAATTTCCACGTGGGTTCTCCAGCAGGAGATCAGCAGAACCCCCAGGCAAACATTGTAAACAGCTAAAAATAGCATTTACGCCATTTCTCCAAGGGTTCCAGCAAACCCCAAAAGAACCCCACAGAAATTCAAAGCCCAAATGTTCAGAACGTGTGGAGAGGAGAATGGACACCTTAAGCACATAAACCAAATTTGACACTGCACTCGATATTTACTTTATTTTACTATTTTTCTATACCAAGCTGAATATAGAAAGTTCAGAGGGGAAGTAAAAAAGGAAATAAGAGGGGCAAAGAGATCATGAGAATCAACTGGCAGCCAACATAAAAGGGAATCCAAAAGTCTTCTATAGGCATATAAATAGTAAACGAGTAGTAAGACGAGGGGTGGGGCTGATTAGGGACCAAAAAGGGGATATACCCATGGAGGCAGAGGGCACAGCTGAGGTACTAAATGAGTACTTTGCATCTGTTTTTACCAAGGAAGAAGATATGGCCAAAGTCACAGTAAAAGGGGAATTGAGATATTGTATGGGATAAAAATTGATAAAGAGGAGGTACATAAAACAGGTAAGTCACCCGGTCCGGACGGGATGCATCCTAGGTTGCTGAGGGAAGTAAGGGTGGAAATTGCGGAGGCACTGGCTACAATCTTCCAACCCACCTTAGACACGGGTGGTGTTGGAGAACTGGAAAATTGCAAATGTTGCATCCTTGTTCAAAAAAGGGTGTAAGGATAAACCCAGCAACTATAGGTCAGTCAGTTTAAGCTTAGTGGTGGGGAAGCTTTTAGAAACAATAATGCGGGACAAAATTAACATTCACTTGGACAAGTGTGGATTAACAAGGGAAAGCCAATACAGATTTGTTAAAGGCAAATCGTATTTGACTAACGTGATTGAGTTTTTTGATGAGATCGATGAGGGCAATGCAGTTGATGTTGTGTATATGGACTTCCAAATGGTATTTGATAAAGTGCCACATGATAGACTTGTCAATAAAATTGAAGCCCACGGAATAAAAGGGGCAGTGGCAACATGGATATGAAATTGGCTAAGTAATAGGAAACAGAGGGTAGTAGTGAACGGTTGTTTCTCGGACTGGAGGGAGGTGTACAGTGGTGTTCCCCAGGGGTCGGTACTAGGACCACGGCTTTGCTTGACATATATTAATGACTTGGACTTGGGTGTACAGGGCTCAATTTCAAAATTTGCAAATGACACAAAATTTGGAAGTGCAGTAAACAGTGAGAAGGATAGTGATAGACTTCAAGAGGATATAGACAGGCTGGTAGCATGGGCGGACACGTGGCAGATGAAATTTATCACTGAGAAGAGTGAGGTGAAACATTTTGGTAGGAAGAATGAGGAGAGGCAATATAAATTAAAGGGTACAACTCTAAAGGGGGTGCAGGAACAGAAAAGCCTGGGTGTATATGTACACAGGTCGTTGAAGGTGGCAGGACAGGTTGAGAAAGCGGACCCAGACATAGGGAATTAATTTCCTGCTCATCTGCCATGACTTCAGCAGATGAGCAACAGAAACTCTAGAAAAACACATACATGCCACTGAGACTGTTTTCCCAGGGTTTCCGAGGCTCTTCCGCCAAAGTTACAGCGAACGAGCAGGAGAACTCCTGTCGTATCCTGCTGGTGGTTCTGCTCCAAGGCCTAGCCAAGCCTGCCATCCATGGGACTAGGATGTGTAAGATTACTGCTCCTTCAACTGTAGGGTTCCTCCAACAGCTTGCCCACATTTTGAGCTTTAATTTGTGCCAGGGTGATCTTGAAGCACCAACATGCAGTGTCTACTAATTCACTGGATGCTATTCACTGAAAATTAGTTTGGGTAGGACATTCCTCCTGGAATTTTAATGGCATCTCCCCTTTAAGAGGAGACACTTGTTGTGATGTTGGACTGATCCTCCCTTAAAATAACACCGATTCATGGTACGTGTCTGCCGGCTCAGTGGGGACCTTCCTTGACCATTGCAGATTTGTTTAATTTCTCTGACTGTCCTGTATTAACTTAACTTTTTGTTAGTTTGTGTGATGGGCTCAGCCGACATGTTACTGTATACATTTAGATGGCAGCAAGTGCAGCATTTTATATATGTATATATATTTATGTTCTTTGTATAAACTTAATGTTAAGGCACATTTTGTCTTGTGCCTAGAAACATTATGATGGTTGACAGGTGCCAGCGTATCTGGACTGCTGTAAGTGCTCTGTGTTCTTGACCTTCAGACTAGTTTGACGTGCTAATCAAGACAGGATGATAATGTTTTAGAAGTGTGAATGACACACTTTATGTGCACAGTTCCATTGTCAAACATCGTCAGAAGGAGACAGATAAGCAAACAGGACATTGTAAGCCAGATTTGCTCTTGTATATCTGCATTGAATTCACTCTGATCTCTGGGCAAATGAAAGAAAAAAATGGATAAATAAGCCATGGGAGAATGAGCAAATAAGGAAGAAGAAGACGACACTGAGCATCTGAAGGCTGTACTTGAGTGAGAGACAGATTGGTGTTGCAAAAGACTGTAGCCCTGAAATTCCAGGGGCTGAAGTCAGCATAGAGTGAGCAGATGGCCCAGGGGAAGGCTGCAATTTGGGGTGGACATAGATCCTGTACTAGGTGTTCCAACGACACCTAAACTTATAGCCCAGGCATCGGTAATCGATCCTAGAAATGGTCAATTACCTTAAAAATTAACAGAAATGTTTCCTTTCGGGGAAATGGAAAAAATAACGGGGCACGTTGTCTTCGTCTCTCCAAGGACCTCACTCGCCGCATGGTGTTTCTCCGATTTACTGGGCAACGATCATGACCAGTGCTACTGTTGCACCCACACAGCCATGGGTTATTCACCCTGAATATTTAAATGCCCCTGTCCCCGCAATTTGGGATGGGGTTCACGTAATTGGATGCAGGTGCACAAGAGTCTGAAGCCCTAAAATGGGGTACGAATGACACTGGACTGGAATGATACTTCACCCCTCCCCCTGTCTAATAATTATTTATTGATTAAGTTAATATTACATTTTTATTTTAGGTGTTTATCTGGTGTTGCTGAGGCCTGGCACTTTTACATCTGCTGGAGCTGGAAACTGTTTTTTATTTCAAGGAAGCAGTTTGGCCTCTCCTCAAGACTCCCTGCCATTTCCACAGTTCATTCCATGGTTTGTCTGTCTCACAGGGCCCAGAGCCTGAGCTGCCATTGCTGCAGTTCATTCTGTAGCCCATCTATCACTCAAGGCTCCAAACCTGAGAGCCCGACAGACAGAGAGAGGCAGACTGAGCGAGACAGACAGAGCGAGACAGACAGAGAGAGACAAAGAAAAATTTGTGAACACTGGAGGAGGCGTGAATTGCCTCGTGGGTTCTCCTGACTCGCTTAGGTGGAAGTTTGCCGGAAACCCCTTTTACACGTCTAGCCGGGCTTTCCACCAATCGTCCATTACGACAGCCGATTGGGAGAACCCCCGAGGAAATTCCCAGTGCAGCACTAAAGCCCAGAGATTAAACCAGAAAATCCAAAATACCAAATTTGGATTTTTAATTTTTTTTTGAACAAACATGTTCACAAAATTGAAGATTTCGGGCATCAGGGCGCATCAGAATAGAAGACCTTTTTTTTGGTAGAGTGTGATTGGTTGTCTTTATTGCATGTGATTGGTGAGATAATCAATTAGAAAGTACAAAACACAGAGGGGATCATTTAGACTTTGTTCGAAAGTGGAAAACATGTGATAGAGAATCAGCAGTCCGTTTTATGTCTCTCCCAATTTTTATTTCTATTGACTTCAATGGAAATGAAAATCAGGAGAGATGTGAAATGGGCTTCTGATTCGCTATCGCCCATTTTACACTACTGCACAAAATCAAAATTACCCCCGGACATTTGCTTAGAAGCAAAGAAATGAAACACGACAGAGAACAAAAATTATTACAAAGATAGAAATGATCTTTTTCTCTGAATTAGTTCTGAACAGGTCAGCACATTAAATCTGTTTCATTTAAAATATTGTTTAATCTGACTCTCCAACACAGTTTAGCAGTATCTAAAGATATGGGATTGACCAAGGAATGTGACAGTTATATTGAAAAAATAAATATCACTGTATTATGGAACTGTCAAAACTCTTAACCTGTATAATTTTAATAGAAGAAATTGAAATAGTTGTGATGAACTTTGTGGGGTTTAATGTACATTGATTTATCTGTAAATGGGTATATTGCAGCTCTAGTTGGTTTGATTTGCAAGTAGTTTTGTAACTAGCTGAATGAGTGCTGTCTTTTTATTCATGTCTCAGTCCCGTGCAAACTGTTGTGATCACTGATAACTTGCCTGACATTATTACTGAGTGTCCCCCATTGGACCAGCAGAGGATTGAAAGGCATGTTCATTTTACATTCCTGAGCTGTCCCAATAACACTTCAGTATAAAGTGGGGTCACCAACTCAGTGATAGTCATCAACACCTCCTACTCTGGATTTGCTTCAGCACTTTAAAAACACACTTAGGCAACCTCCCTTCAGCATTCCCTTCTTTAAAACGCACTGGGATTCTAACTCAAAATAATGGATGTCTGTCTAAAGTTATTCTTTCTGCTAGCAGCGACAAATTATATGGTTCTGTTTAGCTGTTTGCTTGTCCAATATAATCCCAGTTCAAGAATTCTGGAATGATATATTTTGCTCAGAGTTTTCTGATGTGTTGTGAATAGCCTGTTCTGTCTCAGCACAGGAACACTGCCTACTTCAGCTGCACTGTGAGATGAGTGTGTCACCATATATCATCCTGATATGCCTGTTTAATTAGAGGAACCATCAGTTCCTAGTGTGGGATAAAGGAGAGGCCCATAAATAAAATGCTGAAGCCAACTAATCATAGCCCAAAGAAAATTATTAAGCAACTCTGCGTCTCAAATTTCACAAAGTAGAAGATCAGGCCAGGCTTTGATAATCCCTCCTCCCACCACCCAAGCAATGACAGTGAAAATCCAGTCCTTAATGGTTATAAATATTGTTTTCACAAGAATGTCAGCACTGCATTGTGGCTTTGTAAAATTTATATAACCATTTTTTGCCTCAAAGTTCTACAGATATTCCTTATACTGTAGATTGCCGATTCCAGTTTACTGAGTTCCACTTCCCTCTCTTTCATCAACAAACATGTCTAATATTTTTATTACAGTTGTGCATGAATGATATGGCCAAGTGACATAATAATTATCGTGTTGTGTGAGACGTAATAATGGTTGTGTGTAAGGATATCACAGCAGAGATTGGTGTATAGTGAATACAAGGGGTGATTCCTTGATCTGGACCTTCTAGCAGGGAGCACCAAGTGCAGGAAGCACATAGCAGGAAATTGCAAATACACAGCTCTGTCCTTTTGGTCAGAAAATCAGGAGCGACATCACCACAATATTCTGCGATGCGCTGCCTGCAAACATCACTTCCCAGTGGGAGCGTTGGATCACAGAATTACCCCCAGAGACAGTGGGGCCGACTTTCCTCCATTTTGCACCCAGGGTATCCTATTTCTCAAGTGCAAAGTAGAGGGAAATGAGATGTAATGCCTGGTCTCCACCCGCTTTAGGCTTCATATGAACCTCTGGAGGTTTCCCCAATGTGGGGGCAAAGCGCTTGTTATAAATGAGATGAGTTGAAGGAAGACATGCCAAGGAGATCAGCAGGCACTAACTGCCAGCACCTACCATTATGCCACCAATTGTATCAACAGAAACAATTTGTGTTTTTGTAGCATCTTTACTGTAGAAAGATGTGCCAAGGCACGTCACAGAAGCATGAGGAAAATCATTGCCAAACCACAGAGGGAGAGATTAGGAAAGGTGACCAAAAACTGGGTCAAGGGAATGGATTTTAAGGGGGATCTTAAAGGAAGAGAAGAAGGTGGATGCCATGTCTGCAGATGATATGTCCAAAGGCAGCATGTAGATGATGGGCGAGCAAGGTTAGATCATTGGGTGACGGAGATGGATTGGAAAACAATCCATTGCTAAAGATGGCTACGGTTGGATTGGTAAGAGTAGGCAAAGGAGAAGAAGAGTTTGAAGATGATGGTGATGATCTGACACTACAAATAGTTCCCGATGACAGTGTCAAAAGCTGCAGAGAGGTGGAGCAAAACGAGGGGGGATAATGGGGGTGAAATTGGTCAATGCCAGTAATGCAAAATGGGCTGATAGCAAATCATTTTAAGGGCCACTGATCAGGCCACTCAACACCTGTTAAAACTGGGACTAGCAGGCATGGTGCGCGCTGCACACGTGTGTACATTAAAATTGCAATCAGGGTCCTACAACCGGTTTGGAACCCAGATTTGCATATTTAAACAGCCTCTTACCTGTTTTGGATGGGAATATTGGCTGCCCATGTAAAGGTCCGTCTGAAAATTGAATGAGGCAAATGGGCATCCAAGGGTGCCCACCAAATCTTCCTCTGCTGATCATCAATTTTCAGGCAAGAAATGGGCAGTTGAAAATTCCCTCTCCCAATTGATTCCTAGTACCTTGCCCCTATTTCATGTGTGAGCCTATAATGAGTGTAAGCAGGTTATTTGGCCACACATGGAGTATCACAACAGAGCTCCATTATGTCCTCACCTGACATCCACACACGTGAACTTCCAGCAAGGGTCACTGGATAGTGATCAGGGACAGGAAGCTTGGCCGATTATTCTCTCTCTAACCTAGGGGAAATGTGACCAATTGTAGTATCCCCACCGCCTGTGATCAGTGAACTCAGTACCTTCCTGGTCAGCATGGCACAGTTACATACTGGACTAACTTGCTAAGCTGGGAGGTTGTATGTTAGATTTGTAATGCATTTCCAAATATATTCTGACACTACAAATGGTTCCCATTTTAAATATTTAAAAACGTCAGCTATCTTTTAGGGTTTCCTTTCTTTTGTGATTTATTTCTGAATATCTCCTTTAGTTTGTTTGCTAATGCAGACCTAGCAGAGATAAGTAATATTAATTGTTAGAAAAGGTGCCCTGTCTTGGGATTAGTAGGAAGATCCTAACATCCGGCCCCTACTCCCTGCTCCTTGATAGGATGTCAGCATGTGCTGAATTCTGGTGGGAAGGAGGATGAATGAGCTGTCCTGGTGAGTGGTCAGGTGTGGGAGTGGGAGTGAATGCTGTTATCAGCAGACAGAGGAGCAGTGCTACAGGAATGAAGAGCAATTAATATAATCATCAGACTGGAGCCTGCTTTACATGCCACTGATTGCAGGGTTCACATAGTGGCACTACACCTCTAGGTCACCCGAATATCTAACACTGCAAGAGCTCTGCTGTGATGGACGTCCTCAGATATCTGCAGTAGTTATCTGGACCTCAAGTGCATATGGATGGATGTCTGCATCTGTTACTCGTGTATGTAGGTATGTATATGTATATACTTGTGCACCCATACTTTTTTGCATATATCACTTTAAATGTGTTAGTGTTTGTGTATGTGTATGTATTTGTGTACATGTATTATACGTGAGTAAATTTTTCCATATATATGTGAATGTTTGTGCATGTATATGTGAATGTGCATGTACATACGTTTCTGCATGATACATGTTTCTGGTTGTGTTCATGCATATATTGCATACACATGCTAGTTTATGAGTGTGTATATATATTAAATGTGTTTTGTGTATATATGTTTATTTCTCTATGGATGTATGTACGTATTAGTATGAATTTGGAAAGTTATGTGGTATGTTACTGTTGATCCTCTACTTTTCCAATCAGCCTTCCATCTCCCAGCCTTTTTCAGGGGAAAATTGAACATTTGGCAGTCTGAATTTACTGTCACCACTCAGACACAGATCTCAACAATGGTTGCACTGGTCCCAAATACTTCAGATAGGAAATTCCCCTCTAAGGTTTTCTTTTACTCCAAGTGATGGAAAATGTGCTGCTTATAGTGGCAATGGCAAAGCCCAAAGTTTATCAAAATACATGAAGAACACTGGCTGCTAACATCGGCAAATCTAGAACAGCACTCACCCTCCCCAGTATATTCAAGAGCATTACAACATGAAATTGCAAATGTTAGGGAATTACCCTCTATCTTGGATTAGACAAACCTGCTAACGTATCAACATCATTAATATATATATATAAATTAATATATATATATACATTAATATATATATATTTATATAAAGATACAGTCAGACATAAAATGCAGTGAGACATAAAATGTAAGGGCAGAAGCGGCCTTCACTGCCATTGGCAGTGCTGTGCCTTTGGTGGGATTTTACTGCAGGTCAGGTTAAAGCTTGCAGCACCACTCTGCCAGTGCCTCCCTGATGAATCGGAACCTACACAAAAGGAGAGATTTTCCTGGGTCTGCACCGAATCACCTGGGCACAGCTAATACTGGAAAATTGGACAGGTCGAAGCATACACCTGTAAATTAATGGAGGAAAATTGGGAGGGTTCCTTGACATGTGTGCATCCCAACCCATCCGACTCACTGTGTCCAGGTGATCCAGTGTGCGCAGACCAAACAATCGCCCCTATAGACTTCCTTACACAAATTGCACCTCTGCCTGTATGTAGATGGGTAAAGGTAAGTGGCTGCAGCCCTCCTTTGGTGCGGGCTCACCTGCCTGAAATATCTCCATTGTTCTTCTTCAAATTCCCCCAGAAATAAGGGCCGTAGCAAAAAAAAGGGCACAAAACCAGCCGGGTTGGCGCGGACACGATGGGCCAAATGGCCTTCTTCTGTGCCGTAAATTTTCTATGATCCTATGATTCTAACCTTTCAAGTGAATGTCTAAGAAACAAAATTGTTGAAATAACACAGAAGAAAGACGCTCCAAAAGCAGCCTAAGTGTATTTGCTGCTCATCTCTTTAAATGACTTTCGTATCCAACACAGCACCTACCGACTCTGGACACCCAGTTCGAAATTTAGAAAGTGTGGGGTAGATCTTGAATTTGTGTGATAGTGTAAAGCAGGCGATAGCAGGTTGGCAGCCCGTTCTACATCTCTCCTGATTTTAATTTCCATTGGCTCCAGTGGAAATTAAAATCGGGAGAGATATTAAACGGCCTGTCGATTCATTATCACCTGTTTACATTATCGCACAAAGTCATGATCTACCCCATTGTGCTTCCAGCGTAACTAATGGGAAATTCCATTGTGCCGAATTGAAATGCCATTCACACATTACGATGAAGTTCTGCCTGTGTTTAACGGGAGCTTCTTGCACCTGACCAGAAATACACTCATGCGCATTAACAGAGGAGATTAAGCCCAACTGATCTCAACCCACATTTCCGTTCTGTTACTCCTGATCGCACTCATCTGTGGGTTTTAATGGAGCCTAGAACTGGAGCTCACATCTTTGAATCAAACCCTAAACAGCTTAGGTTATTTCTCTCTTTGATTGCTGACTGAAGTAGTCTCCATCAGCGACCCTTCTCTGCACTGCTCAGAGGTATTGCCATTCAAAGCCCCTTAGGTCTACTACATCCTTGGCAGGATTGCTGGGGCAGCCTTGAGTGCCACTGTGGCTGAAGCACGGCTGTCGGTGAAGTGGTAAACAATGCATCCGTCACCTGCTTTATGCAGAGATGGACTGCAGGCTGACTGATGTTGCTGATTGCCCCAGTATCTCCTGGAAGGATCACAAGGCAAAAATGTTCAGGGCAGTTGTCACCTTGTCTGGCACTCGCATCAGTGTTTCTGCCCTGGAGCATGACTGCAATTCTTTCACTGCCTCCCTCATGATTCATAGCTTCTGAAGGCATTGCTCCTTTGTGAGGTCGAGAAGGTTTCTCTGGGCCCAATATGGTCGGGTGGCAGCATAACGGTGGGTAGATCCCCTCCTCCTATGATAGTGCATGGCGTCCCCGGAATCCAAATGCACTTCTTCTTCATGCTCCTCTTTCTCCTTCAAGTAGCGCATATATATTGTGCTAAGGATGATACTGTTCGTCATGAATTCTCCAAGTGCTGCCCTATTGCAGCAGCTAAATGTACAGTGTATCTCACCTCATTGAAGAAAAATTGTTTGTTCAGCGTGCATTCATGTTGTTGCTTGTCTCTTTAATCTTTGCAGCTTTTGAAATGCAGCACTTGCAAAATGAATGCCCAGTTTATATAACGCAGTCGGCACATGTCCTGCTTCCAGTGGAAATAGAGGAAACGAAGAGGTAAACAAGAATGATGTCTCTTGAGGCTCCTTTGAGTAAAATTTAATAATAATACCTCTTTCAGGCTCACTGGAGCAGCCCCCGCCTGACCTTTAACTGGACATCCAAGCTGAAATGCAAAAGGGGGCACAAACCCAGCATAAAAGGCCTCTGCTCCTTTTTGCATCCCAGAAAGAGGCACACAGAGCACAATGCAGTGGAAAATAAGCCCTGACCTTACCTTTTAAAGTGCTCGACTTTGTGAATCAGTACTGCTGTACAATATATCGTACAAGAAGGCAACAATGATTTGGTGGTCTGGCAGGATGATTTACAGTGTCGGGTAGGTTTTTCAAATCCTCACATGCAGCAAGGTACCTCACACACCACTCAAAAAATCTACCTTTGTACGTCGTCCCAGTAGAAGTTTACCACACACATGCTGTACTCTGCTAAGAATACAGATTTTGTCCTGCAAAGGAGATATACTAGCATCTCAGGTGCATCACATTGAGCTGCAGATCCATCAAACTGCGAACATACGAACAATGACAGACAGGAAAAGACCCTCTGGTCCATTCAGCTTGTATCACAATATATACACACTCCACCCCACCCAAAAACCATATGATCTCCTGGGAGAGGCGAAAAACCCAGGCCAATTTGGGGGAAGAAATCTGGGAATTTCCTCTCCAACACCCCCCCCCCCCGCCCCACCTCAGGCAATTGAAATTAGTCCAGGAGATCACTCTGGCCCTGATAATTCTATGCATTACATTACCTACCTTTTGTAAGAGGTGATCTCCATCCCAGCCAGAAACAGGTCCAGCTCTAGTTTGAAGGAATTTAGCGAATTGGCGTCCACCACACGATCCGGCAGCCTGTTCCAGGCATCAACTGTTCTCTGGGAAAAGAACCACCTCCTGACATCTAACCTAGATCTGGCCTTGAACAACTTAAAACTGTGACCCCCCTGGTCCTCCTAAACCTATTTAGTTGGAACATACTGTCAATTCGAACACAATCTATTCCCTTCATCATCTTATAAACCTCAATAAGATCACCCCTAAGTGTATGCTTAGAGTCCACGTGTAGAGTCCCAGCTCTTTGAGCCTATCTTGATAACAAAGATGCTTTAAACTGGGAATTAGTCTAGTGGCCCTCCTCTGCACCCTTTCCAAAGCTTCAATATCACCCACCATGTGAGGAGACCAAAACTGGACAGTATCCTAACTGAGGCCTGACCAAAGTCTTGACCAAACTAGACGGGGACTCATAGAAACATAACATAGAAAATAGGAGCAGGAGTAGGCCATTTGGCCCTTAAAGCCTGCTCCGCCATTCAATAAGATCATGACTGATCCTCTATCTTAATACCATATTCCCGCTCTCTCCCCATTCCGCTTGATGCCTTTTGTGTCTAGAAATCTATCTATCTCCTTCTTAAATATATTCAGTGACTTGGCCTCCACAGTCTTCTGTGGTAAAGAATTCTACAGGTTCACCACCCTCTGAGTGAAGAAATTTCTCCTCATCTCAGTCTTAAATGTCCTACCCTGTATCCTGAGACTGTGACCCCTCGTTCTGGATCCCCCAGCCAGGGGAAACATCTTCCCTGCATCCAGTCTGTCTAGCCCCGTCAGAATTTTATATGTTTCAATGACTCAGCCCAGAGATCTTGACTGATAGCAGATGCTGTGTGTGAGAGAAAGGCTTGGGTTAGAAATGATATGAGCACGATCACCTGCATTGCTCCAAAAGCGGGCACCAGCTTCAGATAGTGTGGCCTGCTGAAAATTGGAGACTGTCACACCTGTTCTTGTAGAGCAGCCAGGTCTGACTGTATGAGAATATTGCCTTCTTTGGATTCTTTCTACATTAGGGAAAGAAAGCACCAGTTGTTTCTATGGGAAAAAAAGCACATTGCAGCCATTAACCAAGCGATGACAAGCTTTTAACAAGAGGAAACCAGCTTTAATGTTTTAACACCATAATAACATAATTCAATGGAAATTTAGAAATATCAATATTCCTCACCAGTTTATATTATGGTTTACTGCATGAAGAAATTATACACCACTGTATATGAACCCAACAGTGACTACATTTCAAAAGTACTTCATTGGCTGTAAAGCTCTTTGGGACGTCCTGAATTTGTGAAAGGCGCTATATGAATGTAAATCCTGCAGGATAGCACATTCAGTTTGATTCTGAACAACTTAAATGCAATCAAAATAGCGACTATTTATAGTGTTATATCACTCACTAGTCATGCTAAAGGGGGGCACAGTTTTCACTAGCTGATACAAAATGGAGACAGCGATTGCCAGCAAACTGTCACGGCCCTGCAAGTCATTGACTTGTAACATAAAACCAGGTCTTTGGTATCGGATAATTTTCTGCATTCATGATGTTCCATAACCATAACAGATTGAGTTAAACCTGCATTTCAAATCACCTTTATGTACAAATCACAGCATTAATGAGGCTAGCAGACTCCAGCTTCTGTTTAACAAACATTTACTCAGATAGCACAATGTTCACAAACACACTCCGGCAAATATTTGTATAGCAATAAATGTGATGACTTCACTAAACACTTGTCCTAAATCTGTTGATTAATGGCAACAACATAATCACAGCTCCTTTTATGTTTGTGTTTCCCTATTTTTTTCACATCAAAATATTATGCACAAGAGCAGCCATATACATGTGGGGAAATGGTTGTGTGCTGGAGGGATTATCAGCGCATGCAAACAAGACATCAGTATAAATCCGTAAAATACCATACAATGTGAAGGAGCTGAATGCTGCCACACTGCATATGAACTGCAAGGCTGTTTTTTACATAAAGGACTTGACTTTAACATGGTGGTGGGAAGTCAGCGGGTGGGTGAGTAGTCGCGTGGGAAACCTGAAAAATTCTTTTGCGCGTTGGCTCGAGCGATCGTGACTAAATTGATGGCCCTCAATGTTACTTCCAGGTTTCACGTCTCCAAGCTGCGCAGTGGGCGTACTGCGCACCTGAATGATATGCTGGGAACTGGAGTATTTAAAGGGCCATTGCAACCATTGATTTTGAAGGAGAAAGGAAGAAAATTGAAAAATGCAGCATCACAGGTCTAAGGCAGTAACCGGCTTTAGCAATTCCTCTCTTGAGTTGCTACTGGCTGGTGTCAGAAGCAAGAGAGAAGTCCTATACCTGGCTTATAGGAGGAAGTGACCTGCTTCTGCCACCCAAGAAGGCGTGGCTGGAGGTGGCAGAGGAGATCAGCAGCAGGAGCACAGTGTCCAGGTCATGGGTGCAATGCAGGAATCGTTTTAATGACCTAACTAGGTCAGGAAAAGTGAGTACAGTTACTAATGTGGCCCTGACAAATGCTGAGGAGGAGGTGTTGGACATAAGTCGCATGGTTGCATGCCTGGCCGTCGGAGGTGTTGAGACTGGCAACCTGCAAACGGCTGGTGACAGAACTTTCACATCGTTCACACACATCATGAATTGACCTGTTGCACACCACAGTATGGTCATTGCAAACTAAGTTCTGCGATGATTTTTAATATTGTTTTATGTTCTCTTCCAGGGCCTTCACAGATTGATGATGAGGCAGGCGCCATGGAAAAAGGTGATTCCTCAAAGGAGCTCATTTCCTCTGAGGGTGCACCGTCACATCACATCCAGCCACGCACCAGCGCAGATACTCGCACTTCGGTGGGTCCTGTTAGACAAATTGTTGGGTTGTCACCTGGTGATTCACCACTGGTGGCAGGAGTCACACTCCTCTCCAAGCTCTGCCCAGCTGGACCCAGATGACGAACCCCAGGGGGACATCGTTGAGGGTGAGAATGATCGAGATACATCTCCACCTTTGCGAAGAAATGGAAAAGGTGTCATGCACACTCTCCACAATAGTGGATAGGATGGAGGAATCCAACTCCATCACTAGTGGATTGGTGGCACAGGTAAGTGCGGGAATGTCTCGATGGAGAGAGTGACCGTCTCTATTGAGCTTCAAGCACGACTCTCCAATGAGTCCATGCAGGCCTTGACAATGGCGATGCGGACTCTGGATGCCAACATGTCTGCTGCCTTAAACAGGCAGACAGAGACTTCATCTGTGGCCTTAGAAAGTGCCACATCTTCTCACCAGCCTGCTGTCCAGCAGAGTGATGAGAGTAAAAACAGAAAATGCTGGAGGAGCTCAGCAAGTGAGGCAGCATCTGTGGAGAACGAAACAGAGTTAATGTTTCAGGTCGAAGAACTTTCGTCAGAACTGGAAGATGTTAAAAGAGTTGAAGTTTTTGAGCAAGTACAGAGTCAGGGAAAGGAGGGGGGGAGAAAAGAACAAAAGGGAAGGTCTGTGATAGGGTGGACGGCAGGAGTGATTAAATGACAAAAGGGATGATGGTGCAAGGCAAGGAGGGTGGTAATGGGACAAGTTAAGAAACAAAAGATTGGTCAGGAGTAGCTGTAAATGGTAGCAGCAGAACCATTACCGGCACTAGCTGACCGAAAAAATGGGTCAGCTAGTAAGAACGGGATATGACGCTCGACTCATCGATCGACAGTTCCGACGGGCCACAGCCAAAAATCGCATAGACCACCTCAGGAGACTAACACGGGACGCAACCAACAGAGTACCCTTTGTCGTCCAGTACTTCCCCGGAGCGGAGAAACTACGCCATGTTCTCCGCAGCCTTCAACATGTCATCAATGACGACGAACACCTCGCTATGGCCATCCCCACACCTCCACTGCTCGCCTTCAAACAGCCACCCAACCTCAAACAGACCATCGTTCGCAGCAAATTACCCAGCTTTCAAGAGAACAGCGTCCACGACACCACACAACCCTGCCACGGTAACCTCTGCAAGACATGCCAGATCATCGACACAGATACCACCATCACACGAGAGGACACCACCCACCAGGTGCATGGTTCATACTCCTGTGACTCGGCCAACGTTGTCTACCTCATACGTTGCAGGAAAGGATGCCCCAGAGCATGGTACATTGGCGAGACCATGCAGACACTGCGACAACGGATGAACGGACACCGCGCAACAATCGCCAAACAGGAGGGTTCCCTCCCAGTCGGGGAACACTTCAGCAGTCAAGGACATTCAGCCACCGACCTTCGGGTAAGCATACTCCAAGGCGGCCTTCGAGACACACGACAACGCAAAATCGTCGAGCAGAAATTGATTGCCAAGTTCTGCACCCATGAGGACGGCCTCAACCGGGATCTTGGGTTCATGTCACGCTACACATTACGCCACCAGCGAACAAATGTTATCTGTTTTTAATATAACGGGTCAGTTGCTGTCTTTTCTATGTTTCTACCTCTGTATCTCTGTTTTTTTTTGTTTGTTGTTTTTTTTGGTGATTTGTATATTCTGTGAGACCTGGCAGGTAACACCTGTCTGTCTGCACACTGATTGCCTTGGCAACGGGCAGTTGAAAAAACTGTCTGTACTCACCAAGCATTGTTCTGTGAATTATAAATGCGACTTCATTTCGAGGATTTCATTTCCACATCGTTCACCTGAGGAAGGAGGTAGCCTCCGAAAGCTTGTGAATTTAAAATAAAATTGCTGGACTATAACTTGGTGTTGTAAAATTGTTTACAATTGTCAACCCCAGTCCATCACCGGCATCTCCACATCAAAGAAATGGGAGCAGTGGTTATGATCTGAAGTTATTGAAATCAATATTGAATCCGGAAGGTTGTAAAGTGCCCACATGGAAGATGAGGTGCTGTTCCTCGAGCTTACGTTGTGCTTAATTGGAACGGTGTAAGAGGCCAAGGACAGAGAGGTCAGAGTAGAGTGGGACACGGAATTAAAATGACAAGCAACTGGCAGGTCATGGTCACGCTTGCGGACAGAGCAGATGTGTTCAGCAAAGCGATCACCGATGGCCAAGTCTGCCCCTGCACAGGTGCAGGTGGAGCAGTCTTTGGCAGGGCCCTCACGGGGCCTTTTTGTGGGACACATGGAACATTCCTTGTTCCAGTCCTACTCAGGTCCCCTCCCTCACCTCTTTTTCCACATTGATGACTGTATTGGTGCCGTTTCTTGCTCTCGCCCTGATCTGGAAAATTTAATCAACTTTGCTTCCAATTTCCACCCTTCCCTCGGCTTGACACTTTCTCCACAGATGCTGCCTGATTTGCTGAGCTTCTCCAGCATTTTCTGTTTTTATTTCAGATTTCCAGCATCCGCAGTATTTTGCTTTGGAGAGTGATGAGAGTGATGTTGCACTGGCCCAGGAGAGATGGTGAAAGGGGACATGGAAGTGGGGTCTCCACTCAAAGCGCTCCCACCTCTCACCCGTTGCCCCCCCTCTCCAAACCGGTACCCGCAATGTTGCCTCCTGTCCCGATGGCCGAGTCTTTGGCAAGGCCCTCATAGGGTCTAAAACCCAAAGGTCATAGGCCGAAAGCATCTCAGCGGTCAGGTCATGAATCCGAGCAACCTTCCACTACCTCTGCTGAAGCCACAGGGGATGCACCACGTAGAAGTGGTAGGAAGAGGAAGGCTAAGGTTTTGTAATCACCAGGGGTATGTACAAGGGTGTCTGACGGAATGTCATGTTTTTCATTTATATTTGTTTTTTGTTAAATGCACATTAAATGGTATAATTCTCACCCCCACTGACACGCATGCCCATTCTTGAGTCCCTTTTGTGAAAGCACCCTTTCGTGTGCTTCATCATGAATGCCAAGACATGTTGCCACCCACTGGGCGCATGTACAATGGGTGTATGTGTGGTTGAAGGATTGTTTTATGCAAACAGATGGGGGGGGAGGGAGGACTGGTGGAAGTGGTTGTTCCAGGCGGCCTGAGTAGTTCACTATCTTCAGTTTGCAGAGTATCAGAAGCGCACGCGCATCCAAATGCGTCTGGGTCAAATCCAGAAGTGGCCGCATTGGAGCAGGGATGTGTTCCTGTTCCAAATTCTTGTTATTTTCACTGCCCATCCGCCCCCAACCCACCCATTCTTGGGGGCTGAAATTACCCCCATAATGTCACAATTCTTATAGGGGTAGACTTTCAGGCGAATTGAATCTTGAACCAGCGTAAAAGATCGCAGAAAACACGAACATAAGTGATTTTGGGCCTAACTCACTTACGTTTAAGATTCCTCGATCTTTTGTGCTGGTTTGGACGATTTTGCCTAGATTACGCTGATATAACTATAGGAGTCAATCAGAAACTCGACCCCATAATGTTCAAGACATCATTGGGGAACTTAATGCATTGAAGTAGCAGGACCATGGAGCAGCAAGCAGGCCCAATCTCACAGGATTTTCTGAGATCAATCCCAGTAATTACACCCATAGTGAGCTCCCTGTTCAGACTGGCCCCGGCTTAGGGAGGCCTCCAACCAAGTGGGGTGAGAGATAGTATACAGATACAGATCTTAAAGGCTTCACCTGCTATTTAAAAGGGCCCACATGAATTGTTGCTGTACACAACAGAAGACACAACTGGAGCAAGGGTCAGGACCACCACATTTTTTGATGCCTCTTTGGACTTCCTCTTGCAGCTTTCTTCAGTGTGCCAGGGCTGCTTAACAGAGGTGAGAGAGAGAGTCAATGCAATGTCCATCATCAAGAGGACCTAAAAGCAGATGTATCAAAAATTAATACTCTCGGGAAGTTTGCCACGGTAAGGCTAGCCAGCAATGAATTATATCAAATAGATGAGCAAAGTACCCAGCTCACTGTTTTCCCTTACCTCCTCCTCATGCACTGCACTGTCCCACTCTGCATTCATTTCTGGAATGTTTGCTTACTTGCAAACAAGACCCTCGCAATCCATAATCTGATTATGGATGAATCTTTTATCATTCTGGCCCTGGTTAGAAATTCCTTCCCTCTCACCATACACTTCCCACCTGGCTACACATTCCATCACTAGCCCTGCCAAACCACCACAGCTTAGTACTTAACATCAAGTCCCAGCTTGGCCTCTATCCCTAATCCTCTGGCACCTTTATATCTTTCAAAAACCTCACCCTCTTCCATTCCACCTGCCTCAGATGTAATATGAGCGTATGCCACCCTCCAAAGCCCCAAGGCAACTTTATCACTAAGGTCTCCTTCATTTTCTCCTTCCTTAACCTCTGTTCCATTATTAAGGAAGCAGTAGCAGGACATTTGGAGACTCATAATACAATCAAGGAGAGTCAACATGTTTTTATGAAGGGGAAATTGTGGCTGACAAATTTATTACAGTTCTTTGAGGAAGTAACGGGCAGGGTGGATAAAGGGGAACCAATGGATGCAGTATATTTGGATTTCCAAAAGGCATTTGTTAAGGTGCCACATAAAAGATTACTGCACAAGATAAGAGCTCATGTATTGGGGGTAATATACAGGCATGGATAGAGGATTGGCTAACTAACAGAAAACAAAGAGTCGGGATAAAAGGGTCATTTTCAAAATGGCAATCTGTAACTAGTGGGGTGCCGCAGGGCTCAGTGCTGGAGCCTCAACTATTTATCAATAACTTGGATGAAGGAACAGAGTGTCTTGTGGCCAAATTTGCTGATGATACAAAGATAGATGGAAAAGCAAGTTGCGATGAGGACACAAAGTGTCTGCAAAGGGATATTGACAGGTTAAGTGAATGGGCAAAAATTTGGCAGATGGAATGTAATGTGGGAAAGTGTGATGTCATCCACTTTGGGAGGAAAAATAAAAAAGCAAAATATTATTTGAATGGAGAAATACTACAAAATGCTGTGGTACAGTGAGATCTATGTGTCCTCGTGCATGAAACGCAAAAAGTCAACATACAGGTGTAGCAGATAATCCAGAAGGCAAACGGAATATTGGCCTTTATTTCTAGGGGGATGGAGTATAAAAGCAGGGAAGTCATGCTACAACTGTACAGGGTGTTAGTGAGACCACACCTGGAGTACTGTGTACAGATCTGGTGCCCTTATTTAAGGAAGGACATACTTGCATTGGAGGCAGTTCAGAGAAGGTTCACTAGGTTGATTCCGGGTATGGAAGGGTTGTCTTATGAGGAAAGATTGAACAGGTTGGGTCTATACTCATTGGAGTTTAGAAGAATGAGAGGAGACCTTATTGAAACATACAAGATTCTGAGGGGACTCGATGCTGAGAGGATGTTACCCCTCATGGGGGAATCTAAAACTAGGGGGCATAGTCTCAGAATGAGGGGTCGCCCATTGAAGACGGAAATTAGGAGGAATTTCTTCTCCCAGAGGGTCGTGAATCTTTGGAATTCTTTACCCCAAAAAGCTGTGGAGGCTGAGTCATTGAATACATTCAAGGCTGAGTTAGACAAATTTTCGATCAGCAAGGGAGTCAAAGGATATGGGGAAAAGGCGGGAAAATGGAGTTGAGGTAAAAATCAGATCAGCTATGATCTCATTGAATGGCGGAGCAGGCTCGAGGGGCCGAATGGCTTACTCCTGTTCCTATCTCTTATTATGGTCTTATTATGGTCTTATTATGTTCCAGGTGACACTTCATTCTTGGTGATTTGAACCTAGAAACAAACTCCTCTAGCCTCCTCTCCTTCAACTTCACCCTCACTCAATCTCATCCTTCCCTTAAAATCTCACACCCACATCCACAACCACCCTGCCAACCTTGTCATCTCACGCAGCCTCTCCACCTCCGAGGTCTTGATCATCAATAAGGCAGCTTCTGACCATTTCCTCATCTCACTTTACCACCCACATCTTCCTGCCTTAACCCATCCCCACTATCCTCTCCCTCCGCCCCGTAAAATGCTCTTCCTCAGATACCTCACAAATTCACTCTCAAACTTCCAACTTCCACTTTCCTGGTCTGACACCTGTCATGACACATTTGCCACCGTTGGCCCACTTAACTCCTCCCTGGTTTCTGCTTTTGACGCCTCGGTTCCCATCAAATCACTCACCATCTTCTGCATCTGCTGCTTCCCTGCTATCGTTCCCAATTTTGCTCCCTTAAGTCTGGGCGAAAAAAACCTGAGCGTATCTCATGCGCAAATGGCCAAGTCATTCCTTGCTGGATCTGGCTTGACCTATTTAAGCTCTACTATCCTCATTCTCCTCGGCCAAATTGTCCTATTATCCTGGAGGGCAAGGACAAGCCACACCTCCTTTTATCCACCATGAACCACTTTCTCACATTCCTTTATCCTGCCCCCTCTGGCCCTCATCCCGAATACCAAACGAGAAGAACTCATGAGGGAGATTTACAGCCTTGCCCCATAACATAGGTCTCTCAAACAGTGGGCCAATCTCTCATGACTGCTCACATTGATTCCATGGAGTCCAATCTCCAAGAAGCTCTCTTCTCTAATTTAAACATGCTGGGGAATCAGATGGAGAAAGCCTACTTTGAGCTTCAGTGTTACCCAGGAGTGTGTTCCCACACAGGAGATTGGAAGAGCCCAGCAGCAGAAACATGGTTGCAGTAGGCAGGCATGAGGCTGCTGCATCCCAGGGTTTTGTCACATCATGTCCCTCCAGTCACCCCACTCAACTGACAGTAGGTGTGCCAGAAAGTGAGCAGGACCAAACAGCTACACAGCAGCGGATGTGCTCCAAGCAATTGGAGGACCATCTCATGAGAAGGAGGCAGAGGACCACCTCAATAACAAGAGGCTGCGACTGAGGCCCAGCACATTCACTTACTTCTGCAACTGGGGCCCATTGGAAGGAGCACTGGATTAGGCTGTACAGCACACAAATCACACACAATATCACCAAGGGGAAGCAGCAGGGTGAAAAAAACACTAACTACGCACACTACTCATTTTAGAGAATTAAGCTTGATTGCAATTTATTTGAACCGTGTCCACAGTGCTTTTTTGGGGTGGTGTAGAATCAGATTTTAGCAGGTGAACAGATGGGATCCATGGTGGAGTTAACGCAGAGGTCAGTGGTTGGGAAGGTATATTTGGCCACTGCATGATGGAGATGTAGAAAGAATCGTTAATGCATTGGGTGCCTGGGCACTTCAGGTAAATTTTTTAAAAAATATTTGCCCTACAAACATCTTGCCGCCTGCTGCTAGTCCGTCGGCGATCGTCTCCCTCTCCACTACCCCCCCCCCCCCCCCCAACCGAGGATAAGATTTCTGGCTTGGCCCCGTATCTAAGCCTCTGGAATTCCTAACCCCCAACCAATGAGCCCCAACCAGAGAGCACCAGAATAGCGCTCGCCGGCAATATTGAAAGGAGGCCTCGCCCTCAAAATGGCTCAGGCCTCACGGCAAGGATATTAGGTGGGTGGAGCAATGGCGTCACCCACCCAGCGTCCATCAGTACTTAAATCCAACCCCATAATATATGTCTGAGAAGAAATATCTTATACTCTTCATTCTGATTAGGTCTAAACTTTAAAAGGCAGAAGGCTTTAAACATGGAAGACAATCTAGCCAATTTAATTTAGGATTTATTTCATTGTAATTAGTTAGATATAATAGATTTCAAGAATGTGTGGAAATTTTTTCTGCTCAGACAAAGTATGCAGATGATTGTATTAGCCAGAGCAGGTTTCCACACATCTTTTTATTTTCCACTCGGCAGGAAATAAGCTAAGGTTTTACTGAGATCCAGAAGATCTCCTGTAACATGCCAGAATTGTGAGAATGTAGAGGCAGCAAAAGTTAATCAGAAACCCTTGAATGTTCCTGATACTGATTGCATGAGTGAGAAGGAGATGGTAATCATCTGGGCTGAAACTTCAGTGGAGTGAGGGTGGAATGAGGAAATGCAACAGCGTGAGAACTGGAGGGTGAGGCATGATTAAGTATAAGGTTCGGAGGAGGGAAGAGAAAAAATACAACAGAGTGATCTGACAAGAAGGAATTGTTCTATTCTCGATTGCAAACAGAAGCTGCATTTTCAACTTTCAATGAACAGCACTTATTACCATCACAAATAGTTCAGTAAAGTCTTCCATATGTTTAGTCTCACTTGTATTTTATTGGCCAGTCACTCTGAGAGATAATATAGGCAATGTGACTTTAGTGGTCGTACTCAATCTAGGTGCAATCGGTACAAATTTTACAGAGAGTCACTTTTGGTGATGAAAGACACCGTCAAACACATGGATAGTTTCAGGCTCCTTTAATTGATGTTAATTGAAATTTGAATGTGCAGACTTGAGCATTTCTTTAGAGTAGAATTAACTCTGAGCGATATTTTTTAAAAGACTTGGCTTACATTGCTCCTGTCTGCACCATTTTAGCAAAGCCATAACCCATTTATTTTTAGCAGGTTTACGACTTCATTAATATAACGCGGGCAGTAATTTTACATGAGAATGCTAATCAAGCTGACAGTAATTTCTACTTCTTGATGTTTTTATAATAGTGTAGTTATCAGCCCTGAATTTCCTCAGAATTTTTGGCATAGAAATGCCAGATTTTGGGCAGGCAGGGGGCACAATTTAGGGTGAAACCCGGTTATGCTAGGTCCCTCTCTTTTTTTTCTGCCAATCAAAATTTTCCCAGCATCTGGGAGTTGGTGTATGGAATCACATCATGCAGTGTAATTCCCATACTTACACCCTTAGCAATGCTGAGCATCAAGGGCACCAGTGCATCCCTGTCACCCAATGTTGCTAAGGGCATCTGGGGATTTAAAAGTTAAAAGACCGGGGTTTCACTGTCCACCGCCGCATCCAATTACAAAGATCAATTGTAATACTGAATCCAGCCGATCAAGAGGACAGGCCGTTTATTTTTCTTTTTGGGATCTTTGAGGATGCAGCTTATATTGTGACTGGAGCCGGCACTAAGGCAGGAGCCCAGTTGCACCATAAATGGTGAGCGCACCTGCCAACAGTATTCCATGTGCCTCTGACTCCAGAATTCGGGACAGGGTCAGAGGTGTGTCCGTGGGGGCAGATGGAGGTTCCACCCCATCCCAGATCCATCCCTAAAAGGCTTCCCCAAGAAATTTGGCCCATGTTCTTTTCCCACTTGCACGCTTTGATGCTATTTATGCTGAAACATATGAAATAAATTTAAATAAGATGTCATCAGTTATATGAGATGCACTTTCTGAACCTCCATGCCTGCATTGCCAATAGCTCACAGAATCACATTAGGCATAACTTTCTGACTTTGCATTCCCAGAGAACGACACTTGCTGAAATCCCATCAGTCCCCTCCAACATACGGCCAATGGTAAGTCTACCTGCAAGCACAAACAGCCATAGGTAGGGTCCACAGTGAAGTTTCCCAACCGTCATCGATCTAAGAGAAATTGATTGCCACTAGGGATGTGGCACATCTTAGGAGGAGAAGTCAGCATCAGTGATTTTTCTGTTGGGTCATTCGGACCAGGTAAGTGCCCCCCCCCAAAAGACTGACATTGGAGTTAATAGTTGTCCAGCAAAGCAAACAAATCCGCCTCCAGATAGTCCAACTGCAGAAAATGTTCTGAACTACCTCTGGGTAATTCATAACATTTCCATTGTGAGGACAAATTCCTCTATGTTGTCTACCTGGCTAAATGCTTTGATGAATAAATTTGTGACCCAACCATCAGCACACTAGCAGGATAACATCTTGACAAAGTGAGGAGGAACAAGTCCCTCTCAGTTGTTGAGGCAGGAAAACACCATGGTCTTGTACAACGACGCATCAGTTTGTCCTCTACTATGCTCTAGAAATATTTCAAAGATAGACCTACTATCCTTAGTTCCAAGCAATTAATGTGAATGGTGAGCTGCTCCAATGGCCACTTGCTCTGTACCCATTTCCATTGGGGATGGTGCCACATCTTGTCAGGGATACACCTGTTTTCTCTAGTTACTGTGAGAGGAGGCTGTCACAGGGAATTTCCCTGTAGCATACTGACGTCTTGTGACCTCTAAGTGAGGTCCAGCGCCGATATGTAGCTATTCTTTATTTTTTGGGATTAGCTGAAGTAGTCACATAATAAATCGGGCATTGGGAACTACAAAGAAGGCTGCTGCAATTAGATCCCAAATTCTTAAATAACCTTATGCTGGCTTCTATGAGCCCTCCATAAACAGGATAGCACAGATTTCTGAATAAACCAGTCTGAAGGCACAAAAACCTTCTGTTGAGACAAAGCCCATCGAGGTGCCAAATCTTATTCAAATGAGGGAACCGCTTCATAAATGTGGCTGAAGTGCCTAAGCGGTGTTTCAGTCTCTTGAGTACTTGTTTCTAAAGGGTACGGAATGGAAAGCCCCACCGGATAAATTCCAAATAGTTGTCCTGGGTCATCTTCTTGCTACAGGGTCCCCCTTACTAAAGTGCCGACCTTTGTCCAGGTCTTCTAAAGCTGATTCTTCGATGTGAACTTGGTGTCCTGCCATATTTTAAAAAATGGCAGGACTGTACAGCTCGTACAGCCTTTCCATTGCTGCTGGCTCCTGACATTCTGGCTTCCAACCCTTCGCACTGTGTCATGTGCTACGAGCCAGGAGTGCCAGTAAAATATTTAAATGAGCTGGCCTCAAATTAGAGTGCAAGATTATCCTATTTCAGTGTCAGGACCATATTATTGGCCCCAATTGTTACTGATAACAGCTTATGATGTTTAAAGCAACTTCTAATTGTTCTCCTTAACCTCCCCAGTCTCTCTAATTGGAAAACTAACATACCAATTAACAAAACCATTTGTACTGGTGGAGCGTGATCAATTGAATTTACCACATGCTTCATTCCCACTGTGAGGCAAATGCAGGGAACGTTCAGCACAGGCCTGACCAACTGTCAGCGTGTAATGAGTTCTCAGTCTGACTTAATGTTATTTACATTTCTGCAGGCAGCTTCCCGACGATGCTTGCAAGCCTGATTTAATTACTTTTTCTCTTGGTAATGCTGGGCCAGGGGCAGGACCCCAAATGCTGCCAGTGTTTTTGTGTTTGTTTGTTGAATGTGCCGGACAATGGAGGATTGTGGGCAACATGCTGCCTGCTGACTGGCCGAGGAATGCCATCTCAAGTGGCTTTCAAACAAACTAAACAAAGCCTGCTGATGTGGAGTGACAGCGTTTCCTCTGTGTCAGCCATCAAGATGTTTGGGAAAGTATTTGATGACAAATTGCAGGCTGTTGATTTTTCTCTGTAAATAATTACTCATCGACTTAATCCAACTAATCTCTCCTTTATGTGACCTATCACCACACTTTGGAAGAATGCTGCTCGAACAGGTTGTGAACTTTAGTACAAACTAACTGGCTAGTTTATCAGAAGTCAATACTCTTAACAAGATGATGCGGCTTGTATTTAATTAAGCTGACTGAAACGTAAATCTGAAAATAAGTTAAAACTGGCTACACGGTAATTTTTTTAAAAATGAGAAACAATGTTTGACGCTATTTCAAATAAAGAGCAGAAGGTCATACACGGATACCTCTGTATCACCAAGCTGTCCAGAGGGTGTGAATATAGAAACATGCATCATGAAGGTATGATAGACAGAAGGGTTTATCAGGGGCAACAGCAGTTGAGGATAAAAGGAAAGGAGCCATTAGTGGGAAAGGAAGCTGCTGTGATGTGTACGCTGGGACCTAAAGAGAATTCATAGGAAGCTATCAAAGCACTGTAGGAATATGTGGGTGAAAGGGAACTATTCATGCCATGTATATTTAATACATTGCACTAATATAAGGTTACAGTGGGGTCTATTGCACACCTGTTGAGATTATTAAACTCTTGCAGCAATGCCCCTTTGGTGTTAACCAAGCATAGACCTCACCCGTTATATAAATCAGGTAAAACCTCAGCACCACAATTGTTGGGTGTGTCCTAATATCATACCGTCCGAGATATGTCTAAATGGTGGGCTGTACAAATATCAGCCTCATCTACTCTAATCCCATTCATTTGCCCTTTCCAGATATCATTTATATTCTTCCTTTACAATTATCCAATTCCCTTTACTGTTTACAAACCAGTGCAAACAATCATTCACTATTTACCCTCGCAAGATCTTTCATAATTTTGAAAATCATTTATTAGATTCCTCCTTAACCTTTTCTGTTCTAGTGAAGAAGTCCTGCTTTTTTAGAGATTTTGCCACCCTCCAGTCCGTTGGCAGAACTCCTGTTTGGAAAATTACGGTTAGTGCCTCTGATATCTCTTTCCCAATCTCCCTCTGTATTCTGATATGCATACCACCTGGTCCCAGTGATTTTTCTATTTTTAGTCCCATTTTGAACATTTATCTCTAGTAATGGTTTCCTCACATCCTCTTCAGGTACTCCTACAGTCCTACTTTCACCTTCCTCTGTAAAACCTGGTCAAAAATGTTGATTAGCCACCTCTGCCATTCCATCCTTCTCAAGTCAAGATGGCCCCATCTGCCTCTATTTTTTGACTATCCTTTAACTTCTTGTGTGCTGATAAAAGCCTTTGCTGTTTCCCTTTATGGTGACTGCTGCCATCAATCTTCTTTAATACTATCTCTCAGTCTTCCTAGTTTCTCTTTTTGATTCCTTTCTAGCTACTTTCTAATTCTCATAGTTTTCTTCTCGTTTAAGTACCTCCCACTGCTGCTTCACAGTTTGATCTGCCATTTTTCCAACTAATTAATTGGGACTAGGTCCCCTTTCATCCCTCTGAAATTGGCCAATTTTCAGTACAACATCTTTTCTTGGGACCCCTTTTTTTCTTTTTAAAGTGATCCTAATTAAGTTATGACTACTATTACTCAAATGTTCTCCTACCTTCAGGGTACTTACTTGTCTGCTTCATTTTGTAGAAATGAATTTGGCGATGCATCCCTCCTTGTTCAATTAGCAATATTCCAATTAAGAAAACAGACCTATGTGCATTCTAAGAACCTCTCCCCACTTTGACAACATTTTGGCTTATCCCAGTCTAGGACAGCTGAAGTGTCCATAATTACAGCTCTGTTACTACTGCAAACATCTCTGAATTGCCTACACACCTTATTCTCAATTTAGTTCCTATTATTTGGTGACCTACGATGAACCTCCCATATGGTAACACATTCCTTATTATTTCTTAGCTCTACTCAGACGGACTAGGTCTGAGCACCACCATCAAGAATTGGAATGGGGGCACAAATTCATAAAATTATGCACATGGGACTCACCATAATTAACGTAAGCAAATTAACAGTAATGAAGAAAATAATGGTACTAAAGAGTGACAAATCCCCAGGACCAGATGGTTTCCATCCCAGAGTTTTAAAGGAAGTAGGTGAGAACGTTGCAGATATCCTAACTATAATCTTCCAAAGTTCTCTCGATTCAGGAACCGTTCCTTTAGATTGGAAAATTGCACGTCATTCCGCTATTTATGACATGTGAGAGAGGGAAACCGAGGAATTATAGACCAGTTAGCCTAACATCTGTTGTCAAGAAATTACTAGAGTCTATAATTAAGGATAGAGTGACTGAACACCTTGAAAATTTTCAGCTGATCAGAGAGAGCCAGCATGGATTTGTAAAGGGTAGGTCATGCCTGATGAACCTGATTGAATTTTTTGAAGAGGTGACTAAAGTAGTGGACAAGGGAATATCTATGGATGTTATTTATATGGACTTCTAGAAGGCATTCGATAAAGTCCCTCATAAGAGATTGTTAGCTAAAGTTGAAGCTCATGGAATTGAGGCAAATTATTGACCTGGTTAGGAAATTGGCTGAGCAGCAGGAGATGGAAAATAGCGATAATGGGCAGGTACTTAAATTGGCAGGATGTGACTAGTGGTGTCCCACATGGATATTTTTGTACTCTACAGGAATCAAGGGATCTGGGGTTCGGGCAGGAAAGCGGAGTTGAGGATGAAGATCAGGCATGATCTGATTGAATGGCGGAGCAGGCTCGAGGGGCCATATGGTCTACTCCTGCTCCTATTTCATATGTTCTTATGTTCTAAGGCTGTGCTCACTACAATTTTATACAATTATGAAACATTGCTACCTGAAACAGCTAGAGAGCCATGTACAACCTCTACAATCTCTATTGAAGATGAAACAGCAAGACAAGGTTCAAACCTCCAAAGTGTTGCGCACCACAACATGACCAGCACCAAAGTCATGGTTATACAAGACCAGCTCTGATGGACATGTTTTCTGAATGTCAGACAAATGGCTTCCAAAGGACATTTCCACAGTGAATTAATGACAGAAAAAAGCTAATAAGAGGTCAGAGAAAACATTCCAAGGATAAACTGAAGCAACAACTTGAAGGTTGTGCCATTTATCCAGAAACAAGGAAAAAATTAAACAAAGATTACGCAGTCTGGAAATTTCCTGTGAAATGTGGTACCAAACATTTCAAAACTAACAGAGCGGTAACAGCAGGAGAAAAGCATCATGGTAGAAAGGTTAATCAGCAACAGTTGGCAAATGGACATGCAATATATATGGTCAACAATGTACTTCAGACATTAGACTATGGAGCTACACCAACAAACGCCACTGACTGACTTTGTCCTCTTCTTGTTTGAGTACTTGTCCCATGGTTCAGCACTGATCAGTGGCAGAGAACTCAATTACATTAAATGAGCAAAATTAATTGAAATGTCCTGTTTCTTGACCATAGTTTAAGAATGGTCAAGATGCAGTGAGTAATATTGTTGCCTAGATGCAGTGGGTATACTGATGGCCATGTGCAGTGAGTGATGCCAATACCCAGATGCAGAGAGTAATATTATTGAACAGGCTTAGCGAGTGGAATCGTTGCTCAGATGTCATAATTGATTTTGGCGCCCATAAATGCAAACCATTGAGAGATTCTTTGTGGCCCCACAAGGTGGTCAATGGTGGCATGTTGGTCATAGGGCTGTTTTCATCATATAAAGGAAAACAATATACCATGTGAGCTATTGCAAGAGACAATTGAACTGAACAGCAGTGCCACTTTAGTAAAGGCTTTCATTATGAATTAGTTGAATAAATGTCAAAGAAGTTTAATGATTTGTAAATTAGAAGTTTTTTTTGTGTTCTGTAAGGTAAAAAGTCATTTTTCATAGTCCCCTTGACTGCAATAAGTACTTATATCAAATACAACACAGGTCAGTTTAAATATTTCTCTAACATTACTCGATCAATACATTTCAACTGCTAAACTTCAACCTCACAATAGTAACCATAACTGTATTTTAATTCACCTCTTCTTATCCATTTCCAAAGAAAACTCCTCCATCCTATTTCTCTCAAAGCTAAGACCGCTAAATAAAATTATTTTCAGAGTGAGCAGTTTATCTCTGGACTCCCAAATCCTACCTTTAATTGACCTTAAAACTTGCCTCCTCTCAATGGCAGAGTTTCAGTTGGATTTCTAGATCATATTTTGCAGCATCCACCTCAGCGGAAGGAAAAGTATCCAGATGATTCTTGCTCTCATGGTGGAACATTGTGCGACAACGGAGTGCCCCATCACAGGAGAAAGGAAAATAAATTCTGGACAATTTCGGCCCTGTATCTGCACCTGTAGATTTTTCTTACGCTTTCCAAAAAAAACTTTCTTTTTACACTTTTCTTACCATTTTGGGTATAGTTCCTTTCAGTATTCTTTTTCACAAAATGTACTACTTCACATTTCTCTGCTCATTCAATTAACCTATCTATGTTCTCTTGCAATGTCTTCCATTCTTCCTCACAGTTTGTCATGCTCTCCAATTTCATATCAGTAGCAGACTAATGTGAAAGAAATTCACAGCAAGTCATGCCCTTGCTTATTGTCCATAGGGACAGAGGTCCTTTAGCTGGCTTTTGAAAACAATCCATTAGTCACCTGGTGTATGCCCCTGTGGGCAAAAGACTGACATGAGGGTGATGTCCCTGAGGGTGCCTGGAAGGATGCAGTGAATCATAGAATCATAGAATGGTTACAGCACAGAAGGAGGCCATTTGGCCCATCGAGCCCATGCCGGCTCTTTGTAACAGAAATTTGTGCTCATCTTCACTGTCAATGCCAATGCCATGCCTGTGCTGGAGATGGCTTCAGGTCTGCTTCAAGCACGCAACACAACTCGGTTGCAGTCCATCTCCCTGCTGACCCATGGCTTCCTGAGACACTGCTCCTCAGACATACAGAAGTACAATCACTTTAGTCCATACATGTGGTTTGAAGGGTAGTTGAATGCGTCTGAAGTGCAATCTCACCTGTCTTCCTCCTTCGCTCATCTTCCCCCTCCTCCAGGAAACAAATGCAAGGGGGCATCCCCGTGGGGAACCTTATGCTGGCACTTTCAAGGTAAGAGTAAAAAAAATTGAAGCAAACTGCAGGATTTCCGCAGGGCAAACAAACAAAAACACAATGTGCACAAAAAAGACTTTCTAAATTCAACAGGTGTCACTTGCACTGAATATTCTTCTGTGCAAAGCCCAGAAATATACACGCTGCCCTCAGCAGATCGTGATGCTGCTTATTTTAATTTTGAAATCACTGATCTTCAGAGGGACTGCTGAGTGCTGACTTCACACCCAACAGGAAGTGGCCAAATGGGGAGGGAAGTTGGTGTTCCCCGTCTCGGCACATTGCTGACTGTTGCTGACATAAAGCAGAGGGAGATTTTCCCCATTATTTTCAACAGTACAGTGCAGCGCCACCTGCTGTACATATCAGTGAGGAAGTTCAGAGTTCACCGAGAAAGGAGCCATATTTTCTAGAACACATTTTCCTTATCAAAATGTTTAGCTTATAACACAAAAATGCATTGTATCATAGCTGTCGGGTGCCAATGGCAGAAAAATTACTTGCTGATAATTTTTCACATTTTTAAAAGTCAGTGTGACTCATGCAAGCAGACCACACATCGGTTCAGCAATGAAGTGGGGGAGGGGAATGCGGGGGTGGACCTAATGGCTGAACTCAGTGAGAGATTTGGAAAGAGGAGGCAGCGTGACAAGGTCCACAGCTCCTGGTTCTACAGTCTGGACAAAGTAGAATCAGGGTCTTTTTGTTTTAGTTTTCTTCCCAAGTTTTCATTTGTATCATCACACTCCAATAAGAGGAGATGGAGTAATACTGGCAGTATTGGCAAGCACTGACCTCCTGACACACAACATTGATTGTTAAGGCATGATGTGTCAAGGCAACGGCCAAATCATTTTAACTTTACAAGTCCTGAAAAATCACCAAAACTGTCCACCAAGCAAGAGAAGTTTTCACATTTATGTCTGGAAAGCACAACAAGTTTTAACGATTTGGCAGAAAATGAAGTCCCTGGCAGGAAATTAGAAAAAGGTCTGAAATGGAACTTAGCCACACAGCTGAAGAAATGATTGAAAGGGACTCTATTACGCCAGTAATTAATGAACCAAAGAGTGTTAAATAAAGACATCCTGCTATCAGAATTCAAAACAGAAATTTAGTCATACCAATATAATCAAAACAAGAGGTTTTCATTTGCACAGCCTCTCAGTGTTTCTCTCAAATATTGTGAGACTTAAGGCTGAGAGTGAGTCTTCTGGGAGATGCATTACATCAGTGGTTTTCGTAATAGAAATTTCTCTCATTTGGAGACGGGCTGAAGTTTTTCTGATACAATAGCTCTCGTCGGACTTTTGCTTCAAACGTTTGTCTGTAAGACAGAGGAGGAGAAAATGATCAGGGGAGTGAATAGTCTTAAATGGGGTGATTGTCTGCATGCTGATAAGACTTGTAAACATATTTTAAGTTATCTGCAGAAGCTAACTGCAATTCTATTGAACAATGGAGATGTTTAGTGAACAGAATTATAATGAAAACTGAGAAACATACAAGTCTCATTTGACAGGAACAGGCCAGTAGTTCAAGTGGTTGAAAACTTGATTCTCAACCAGAAGGCTGTGAGGTCAAGTCCCATGGCTGATTGTCCCTCCTACATCTCTGCCTGTATTGAATGAGCTTAGACAGTTCTCGATAAGGATAAGGTCCGATTCTAAAATTTACCAGAAGTGGGCCAGTTCACATGGATTCGCCAAAATCCTGAATATGATCCTGTTACTTCAAAACCCACTTTTTCTCTTAATTCAACACACATTTACCCTCCATGATGCTGGTTGTTTGGCAGAGAACTGACACCACATGCTCAGAACTAAGATCAATTGTATCCTTTTTTAACTTACATTTTTATCCCTTAAAAATCTAGCAGGAAAGCCTTGTTTTGGGTAATCATCTGTCCATTTTTTTGATAGAATAGTGCAAGGAGGCATTGTGCAGTCTCATACTTTTCACATCGTTCACCTGACGAAGGAGGAAGCCTCCGAAAGCTTGTGAATTTAAAATAAAATTGCTGGACTATAACTTGGTGTTGTAAAATTGTTTACAATTGTCATACTGGGTGCATTCCCATCTAATCTCCAATAGTCTAAATGGGATAGGGTGAGTATGCATCTGTCTGAACAACGTTATAAGAAGAAAGAAAGAAAGATTTGCATTTATATAGCGCTTTCAGGACCTCAGGACGTCCCAAAGTGCTTTACAGCCAATAAAGTACTTTTGAAGTGTAGTCTCTGTTACAATATAAGAACAGCTTTGGCAAGTGTGTAGCCTTCTAATTGCCATACAGCCTTAAGTATATATCTATGGAGCATAGTTATCTATCTAACCCATTGCATATGGCCTCATGGTGAAGAATTCATACCTAGGCTTGTTAGTATAAGCTCCTGTAGAATGGTTTACATGCAATTTTTGGGGACTGAGAGTGCAAGTAGTTTTTGTACCTTTCTATGTGCTTTGGGAGATGGGGTGGTGAAAATGTCAACGGATCCCCATCTGAAAATGTCAATAAATCCCTATCTGAATCCCTACCAGTTGATGAAGCAGTGTGCATCATTTTGACAGTCTAATGGCAAACTGAGCTGTGCATTTAGATATACAGCAGAGCCCAGAGAGCCCAATAGTGGGCAAAGATATGTGTTAGATCCCTGGAGGTCCCATCCTGGAATAAAATAGCTGTCAAATCCCTAATGGTGAAATGGGATATGTATCAGGCTCCTGGTGGTCCAGTCAGTGGAATGTGACTTGTATCACATCACTGGCAGCCAAGTTGTTTATTGTGTTTGTATCAGATCCCAGACTTCAGGTCAGGCTTCACACATATGAAAAAAATTGCATTAAATTTGGACCATTTTTTTTGTTCTTCATTTGTCCTTTACCTTTCTGCTGCTTTGTAAGTTATAATTCTAAGTTCTTCAGATTTCAGGATGGTCAGTATGATTTTAGTAAATCAAAAATAAGTACTGGTGACATCGTCAGAACATCGTACTGATTTGGAATGGGTTACTTTGGTCACATGGGAGGGAGATAAATTGACACTGGTAGAGAAACAGTTATTAATCCAAGCATAAATTATCATCAATTGTATATGTTAATTCAGCTCCTTCACACCGGTGGAACCAGAAACCATTCTAAGCCAATAGCTCTGATGATGGCATCAGCATTCATTCAGTATTTAACTAAATATATTTTAAAACAATCACTGAAATTCAAAGAGCAAACTAAATGATGCTTGAAATTATATGATTTTTTTTTTAAAAAGGGATCCTATGGTAAGGCTTCCCCTTTCAATTGACTTAACCACTGACAGTGACATTCCCATACCAGCATGATGATTTTTCAGGACTTGCATTTAGTACTTTCTACTGGAAGAGAAAACCCACCCAAGCAATGAGTTCTGTTAAATTAGCAGAGCTCCCCATATGTGACTGGAGTGCCTGAGCAACTCTCCAGACACTATGGTTCCTGAACGGAGGCCCCAAATGAAAATCATTCTCCTGAGTGATAATTGTTGTAGGGCCACCCAGTATTTATACTAATCACCACCGCCGCCATCACCACCCCCAACAACAATTCTTTATGCCTCAAAGGGATGTTTTTTTAAAGGGGCCCTTCCGTTACTGCTGATACCCGACATACTAAGCCCGCTCCCCATGCGATCCGAGTGTGTCGTGCACTAGATGCCGGAAGCACCACTATTTAACTGAGCTAGTCTTACATCATCATGCAAGGTCAGTTCACTTAGGTGCAGGTGTACACAACACCTAAGCAGCAACAATTCCAGTCACTTTGCTGTTCCAGTGAGTGCCAGAAGGCATCGCAGCAGGATCTGATCCTGTCCTGACCCAGTGTTTGCACTCTCACACTTTCCAGTGGCTGCCACTCAAGAGGTATCAGAACTGAGAACCCTGGCTGATGTTGGGCCAGTTTATCTGCTCAGTCAATGCCCACAAAATCTAGACATGTTGATCTTCCCCCCCCTCCCTACCCTACTGCTGCCCTAGATGAAATCAACTAACTCAGTAATAATCTTAAACTGGTCCATATAGCTCAGTGCCACAGCAACTGATGCAATTAAGAACGTGAGACAGCTCACAATGAGAAAGAGGCCATTGAGTCCATCAAGCCTGCTCTATTCAAAGCCTGTATGTGTGATTATCATGGATTCTGACCCCCGCCCGTCACCACTGCCACCAACCACCGCACCACTTTTGACCACCTACTTTAACGAACACTAAAGGGTCACATTTTCTGATGTTGAGCTTCGAGCAGGAACCCTCAGCCATTGGGAGGGCCGGCAGTAATTCAGGGGTCCAGTGCAAATGATTTTCTGACTATTTACGAACATACAAAAAATGACAGACAGGAAGCGAACCTCTGGTCCATCCAGCCTGCCTCGCACAATGTGATACCTTGTGTATCACAATACATGCACTCCCCACCCCACCCGTGTGTTGTCACATTATCTCCTGGGAGAGGCAAAAATGCAGATTATAAACCCAGACCAATTAGGGAAAAGAAAACTTGGACAATTCCTCTCCGACTCCCTTAGACGATCGAAACTAGTGCAGGAGATTACTCTGGCCCTGTTTAATGTTATACGCTACCTACTTAAATGAACAACCATTCAAATTTCTGAAAAACGTTGCCAGCAGACAAAGCTCCTCATCAGGACCGAAGTCGGAAAATGACCATAGAGGTTCCTTACTCTACCTTCCCTGATAGAATCATAGAATCATAGAATCATAGAAGTTTACAACATGGAAACAGGCCCTTCGGCCCAACATGTCCATGTCGCCCAGTTTATACCACTAAGCTAGTCCCAATTGCCTGCACTTGGCCCATATCCCTCTATACCCATCTTACCCATGTAACTGTCCAAATGCTTTTTAAAAGACAAAATTGTACCCGCCTCTACGACTGCCTCTGGCAGCTCGTTCCAGACACTCACCATCCTTTGAGTGAAAAAATTGCCCCTCTGGACCCTTTTGTATCTCTCCTCTCTCACCTTAAATCTATGCTCCCTCGTTATAGACTCCCCTACCTTTGGGAAAAGATTTTGACTATCTACCTTATCTATGCCCCTCATTATTTTATAGACTTCTATAAGATCACCCCTAAACCTCCTACTCTCCAGGGAAAAAAGTCTCAGTCTATCCAACCTCTCCCTATAAGTCAAACCATCAAGTCCCGGTAGCATCCTAGTAAATCTTTTCTGCACTCTTTCTAGTTTAATAATATCCTTTCTATAATAGGGTGACCAGAACTGTACACAGTATTCCAAGTGTGGCCTTACTAATGTCTTGTACAACTTCAACAAGACATCCCAACTCCTGTATTCAATGTTTTGACCAATGAAACCAAGCATGCTGAATGCCTTCTTCACCACCCTATCCACCTGTGACTCCACTTTCAAGGAGCTATGAACCTGTACTCCTAGATCTCTTTGTTCTATAACTCTCCCCAACGCCCTACCATTAACGGAGTAGGTCCTGGTCTGATTCGATCTACCAAAATGCATCACCTCACATTTATCTAAATTAAACTCCATCTGCCATTCATCGGCCCACTGGCCCAATTTATCAAGATCCCGTTGCAATCCTAGATAACCTTCTTCACTGTCCACAATGCCACCAATCTTGGTGTCATCTGCAAACTTACTAACCATGCCTCCTAAATTCTCATCCAAATCATTAATATAAGTAACAAATAACAGCGGACCCAGCACCGATCCCTGAGGCACACCGCTGGTCACAGGCCTCCAGTTTGAAAAACAACCCTCTACAACCACCCTCTGTCTTCTGTCGTCAATCCAATTTTGTATCCAATTGGCTACCTCACCTTGGATCCCGTGAGATTTAACCTTATGTAACAACCTACCATGCGGTACCTTGTCAAAGGCTTTGCTAAAGTCCATGTAGACCACGTCTACTGCACAGCCCTCATCTATCTTCTTGGTTACCCCTTCAAAAAACTCAATCAAATTCGTAAGACATGATTTTCCTCTCACAAAACCATGCTGACTGTTCCTAATCAGTCCCTGCCTCTCCAAATGCCTGTAAATCCTGTCTCTCAGAATACCCTCTAATGACTTACCCACTACAGATGTCAGGCTCACCGGTCTGTAGTTCCCAGGCTTTTCCCTGCCGCCCTTCTTGAACAAAGGCATAACATTTGCTACCCTCCAATCTTCAGGCACCTCACCTGTAGCTGTCGATGATTCAAATATCTCTGCTAGGGGACCCGCAATTTCCTCCCTAACCTCCTGGGATACATTTCATCAGGTCCCGGAGATTTATCTACCTTGATGCGCGTTAAGACTTCCAGCACCTCCCTCTCTGTAATATGTACACTCCTCAAGACATCACTATTTCCCCAAGTTCCCTAACATCCATGCCTTTCTCAACCGTAAATACCGATGTGAAATATTCATTTAGGATCTCACCCATCTCTTGTGGTTCCGCACATAGATGACCTTGTTGATCCTTAAGAGGCCCTACTCTCTCCCTAGTTACTCTTTTGCCCTTTATGTATTTGTGGAAGCTCTTTGGATTCTCCTTTGCCTTATCTGCCAAAGCAATCTCATGTCCCCTTTTTGCCCTCCCGATTTCTCTCTTAACTCTACTCCGGCAATCACTATACTCTTCAAGGGATCCACTCGATCCCAGCTGCCTATGCATGTCATATGCCTCCTTCTTTTTTTTGACAAGGGCCTCAATCTCCCGAGTCATCCAAGGTTCCCTACTTCTACCAGCCTTGCCCTTCACTTTATAAGGAATCTGCTTACCCTGAACCCTGGTTAACACACTTTTGAAAGCCTCCCACTTACCAGACGCCCCTTTGCCTGCCATCAGACTCTCCCAATCAACTTCTGAAAGTTCCTGTCTAATACCATCAAAATTGACCTTTCCCCAATTTAGAATTTTAACTTTTGGGCCAGACCTATCATTCTCCATAGCTACCTCAAAACTAATGGAATTATAATCACTGGTCCCAAAGTGATCCCTCACTAACACTTCTGTCACCTGCCCTTCCTTATTTCCCAAGAGGAGGTCAAGTTTTGCCCCCTCTCTAGTCGGGCCATCCACATACTGAATGAGAAATTCCTCATGAATACACTCAACAAATTTCTCTCCATCCAAGCCCCTAATGCTATGGCTGTCCCAGTCAATGTTGGGAAAGTTAAAGTCCCCTACTATTACCACCCTATTTTTCTTGCAGCTGTCTGTAATCTCCTTACATATTTGCTCCTCAATTTCCCATTGACTATTTGGGGGTCTGTAGTACAATCCTATCAAAGTGATCTCTCCCTTCTTATTTTTCAGTTCTACCCATATAGACTCAGT
The DNA here is from genome assembly GCF_035084215.1 of Heptranchias perlo. Classification (NCBI taxonomy): domain Eukaryota; kingdom Metazoa; phylum Chordata; class Chondrichthyes; order Hexanchiformes; family Hexanchidae; genus Heptranchias; species Heptranchias perlo. The sequence goes on along the minus strand of NC_090329.1, from coordinate 102,228,950 downwards.
GGGCAAACCCTCGGATATATCCCCTCTCACTACTGCCGTGATGTTCTCCCTAATCAAGAACGCAACTCCCCCTCCTCTCTTACCTCCTGCTCTATCTTTCCTATAGCATCTGTACCCTGGAACATTGAGCTGCCAGTCCTGCCCCTCCCTTAGCCATGTTTCAGTAATAGCTATAACATCCCAGTCCCATGTACCCATCCATGCCCTGAGTTCATCTGCCTTGCCCATCAGACTTCTTGCATTGAAATAAATGCAGTTTAATCTAGACTTCCCTTGGTCTTTGCCCTGAGTGTACAGAACATGACCATCTGTCCGGTCATGTTCTGTACACTCTCCCTTACTGCCTTTTGTTTCTGTCACCACTTTACTTCCCACTGACTTCCTGCATCAGTTCCCATCCCCCTGCCACTTTAGTTTAAACCTTCCCCAACAGCACTAGCAAACACTCCCCCTAGAACATTGGTTCCAGTCCTGCCCAGATGCAGACCGTCCAATTTGTACTGGTCCCACCTCCCCCAGAACCGGTTCCAATGGCCCAGGAATTTGAATCCCTCCCTCTTGCACCATCTCTCAAGCCACATATTCATCCTAGCTATCCTGTCATTCCTACTCTGACTAGCCCGTGGCACTGGTAGCAATCCTGAGATTACTACCTTTGAGGTCCTACTTTTTAGTTTAACTCCTAACTCCCTAAATTCAGCTTGTAGGACCTCATCCCGTTTGTTACCTATATCGTTGGTACCTATATGCACCACGACAACTGGCTGTTCACCCTCCCCCTCCAGAATGTCCTGCAGCCGCTCCGAGACATCCATGACCCATGCACCAGGGAGGTAACATACCATCCTGGAGTCTCGGTTGCGTCCGCAGAAACGCCTGTCTATTCCCCTTACAATCGAGTCCCCTATCACTATAGCTCTGCCACTCTTTCTCCTGCCCTCCTGTGCAGCAGAGCCAGCCACGGTGCCATGAACCTGGCCGCTGACACCTTCCCCTGGTGAGCCATCTCCCCAAACAGTATCCAAAAGGGTATACCTGTTTTGGAGGGAGATGACCGCAGGGGACCCCTGCACTGCCTTCCTACTCTTCCTCTGTCTGTTGGTCACCCATTCACTATCTCCCTCAGTAATTTTTATCTGTGGTGTGACCAACTCACTGAACGTGCTATCCACGACTTCCTCAGCATCGCGGATGCTCCAAAGTGAGTTCATCCGCAGCTCCAGAGCCGTCAAGCGGTCAAACAGTAGCTGCAGCTGGACACACTTCCCGCAGGTGAAGGAACCAGGGACACAGGAAGGATCCCTGAATTCCCACATCCCACAAGAGGAACATGACACGGCGCTGGGATCTCCTGCCATGACTTAACCCTTAAGTTAGCTTAACAACAACTACAATGTCAAGAAAAAAAAAAGGAAAGAAAAACTACTTACCAGTCACCAACCAATCACTTACCTGTTGGCTGTGACTTTGTGCCTCCAGCAGCTGCAGCTGAAATAAACTAAAGACGTAAAAAAAAGATGGTAAAAGAAACCCTCACTGGCTAGCAGCAATCAGCTCCTCCCCTTGTGCTGACGTCACTTTTGATTGTCTTACCTCGCTCCTTGAAGCCCTGAACTCTTTATCGCTGATCCAGCGCTCCGATTGAGGCCTACTCCCCGGGCCTCGCTCTTTATTTAGTCCAGCGCTCCGACTCACTGCCCCCGACTCCGAACAGGTCCGCTCCTTACCTCAGGCGCTCTGATTGATAAAAAGGATGCAGAACTATTAATATCTCCATAACCCCCAATGCTCCCATCTCAGCAAATATAAATCCAGCTCCCCTTTAAAGGTGTTAATTGATACCTTCTCTCAGAGTCTGTTCCACATTTACCCACTAAGCCATCAGGAGAGCTCTGTTTTTTTTCTATATTTTTTTTAATTGAGTTGCAGATTATCACATTCTAGAATGTTTCATACTTGGTTGCAGAAATAAGCTTCTTTTTTCAACCAAACACTCCAAGTTAAACTTCAGAAAATGAATTATTTGTTTCTACACACATTAAATTGGTTTTAGTTTCCTGCTCCTTAAGCTACTGGGAATTTAAACTTATTTATTCACATAGTGTCCAATGATAGTATCAAATATTCCTCCCTGAAGTGTTGTAGTAACACCCTCTACTGCACCCAATTGTTTGGGTTCAATATCTTTAAAGTTTTTTACAGCACATTTTCCCAATTAGAGATGGATTGAATGCAGTTTTATCTTATAATCTTGTGTACACTGGGGTGTGAGCTCCACAGACTTGGTTCATTCAGTTCAGGCTGTTGGATTGAACCCAAATCCAAGAGGCGAAATGACATTAATTCTGAATAACATTCTGTCATAAATTTATCATTATTTTTGTATTTCATGAAGACTATCTTAAATTCAGTTATATGCTGCAGTTCATTGTACTAAAATAAGCCTAATCCAAGTCCTGTTCACCCATCACCCCTGTGCTCGCTGACTTACATTGGCTCCTGGCCCACCTCGATTTGAAAATTCTCATCCTCGTGTTCAAATTGCTCCATGGCTTCACCCCTCCCTATCTCTGTAACCTTCTCCACCCTTACAGCCCTCCAAGGACTCTGTGTTCCACCGACATTGGCCTCTTGTGCATTCCCCACTCCATTCACCCACCGTTGGCGGCTGTGCCTTCAGCCGGCTAGGCCCTAAGCTCTGGAATTCTCTTCCTCAACCTCACCACCTCTCTCATCATTTAAGATGCCCCTTAGACCCTACCTCTTTGAACAACCTGTCCTAATGTCTCCTTCTTTGGCTTGGTGTCAATTTGTATCTAATTACACTCCTGTGAAGCACCTTAGGACATTTTACTACGTTAAAGGCTCTATATGAATGCAAGTTGTTGTTGTTAATCGGGGCAGGGATGGGTGTTGAGCACTGGAACTTCAGGTAGTGCAAGGTTATGCAGCGAGTGATGCAAGATCAGAGTTAGGAATATTACCTTAGCAACCTTTGTAAAGTCATTGAACTTCTTCCTCCATTGGAGCCAGATCCGTGGAGGGAAGCTCCTGGCACTAACGCACTCTACCACCTGTTCCACTGCTGCTGAGCAGCTTGGCAGGATAATTCCCTGCCTTTGGTGGAAACAGGACACCTCTCCTCCAGCCGACCTCCTCCACCAGGACCTCTATTGCAGTATCGGAAAAGCACAGGGCCATTGAAGCATTTGCTTGTCCTACCATCTTCTGAATTGCCTTCCAGTTACCTGAAGCCAAAGTGCACCTCCCCTTTAAGAGTTGCAGGCTGCCTTTAAATATTCTGAAGAACGTCAGATAGTTGAAGGCCCGGTTAGATGAGCTGCCAATCAACAACAGAACCAGTGCTAGCAGCCGGCCTATTTAATTATAATGAGGGCCTCTGACTGACTTTCTATCCTTGTCCCATCCATGTGATTAGGTGCGCGCTGTCAGCGCCTCACCGATTCTCGGCCCGAAATAAAACCCGTGCAAATTTCTACCCAATGATGTACATTATGAGTTCAGAACTAGAGACCATGGACTGGTAGTTTCATTTCCTCTGGTAGTGTATTTGTTAATATATTTGTTTATTTTAAAGGGGTTAATGACTGTATTAAAATAACGCACAAAGGAATTTTACACCAATGTATTAACCACCAGAGGAAATTAAACCCATCAGAGAATTTTTACACCACAGAATTGTGCATGTGTAGAATAGATTCCAGACGAGAGTAAGTAATACTTTGTCAATCAACACCTTCTTTTAAAAAAAAAGCTGGAAATATGTGTCTAAGAGCAGTTTTGAAAGTTTCAAGGACAGGTCAGATATAAGTGATCAAATACTCTGAGCAACAAGATAGTTCCTGCGTGTCTTAGAAAATAGATCAGTCACGTGTGGGATGTAATTGGTCAGAGTTGTAACTGTGAGTCCAGTGATTTGCTTGAAATTTCGCAGAGCTCTCATCTCGGAGATTTAGCTGTGGGTGGATTGATTCTCTTGAGATCGATTGGGTAGTGCATCATGTTAACAACATTGCCCACTCTGAAAAACTTGCTTGGATGCACCACGGAGTCAGTCTGAAAGAAGAAAGAAAGAAGGACTTGCATTTATATCACGCCTTTCACGACCTCAGGACATCCCAAAGTGCTTTACAGCCAATGAAATACTTTTGAAGTGTAGTCACTATTGTAATGTAGGAAACACGGCAGCCAATCATCCACAATAGGACAAAGTTTACCTCAAAAAAATGGGCTCAAATTCAGTACAGTTTCTTTCTCATTTAAGTGGAGATACAATGATCAGAATCTCTCAAATAAACCAGTACAGCTACGTATTGTCACATTTTCCACACCCTACAAAATGAAGATGATAACATGGAAGTATGGTAACATGCATTGGTTTTATGAAGGGTTATGAATGTAGATTCAGCTCGGGATGAACTGCCTGCTGAATTTTAAATTCAAAGGTGAGTTAATTGGGCTCATTAATTTAAACAATAAAGGCGAGTACCTAGGAACATACCCAACATTGCCCACTCTGAAAAACTTGCTTGGATGCACCACGGAGTCAGTCTGAAAGAAGAAAGAAAGAAGGACTTGCATTTATATCATGCCTTTCATAACCTCAGGACATCCCAAAGTATTTTACAGCCAATTATGTACTTTTGAAGTGTAGTCACTATTGTAATGTAGGAAACACGGCAGCCAAATTTGTGTTCAGCAAAGACCCACAAAACAGCAATGTAATAAGAAAGAAAGAAAGAACGAATTTGCATTTATATAGTACCTTTCGTGACCTCAGGACCAGATAACCTGTTTTTTTCAGTGATGTTGGTTGAGGGATAAATATTGGCTAGGACACTGGGGAGAATAGAGTCATAGAGTTATACAGCACGGATAGAGGCCCTTCGGCCCATCGTGTCCGCGCCGGCCATCAAGCCCAGTCTAATCTAATCCCATATTCCAGCATTTGGTCCGTAGCCTTGTATGCTATGGCATTTCAATTGCTCATCTAAATGCTTCTTGAATGTTGTGAGGGTTCCTGCCTCCACAACCCTTTCAGGCAGTGAGTTCCAGACTCCAACCACCCTCTGGGTGAAAAAGTTCTTTCTCAAATCCCCTCTGAACCTTCCGCCTTTTACCTTGAATCTATGCCCCCTTGTTATAGAACCCTCAACGAAGGGAAAAAGCTCCTGAGTATCCATCCTATCTATGCCCCTCATAATTTTGTACACCTCAATCATGTCCCCCCTCAGCCTCCTCTGCTCCAAGGAAAACAAACCCAATCTTCCCAGTCTCTCTTCATAGCTGAAGCGCTCCAGCCCTGGTAACATCCTGGTGAATCTCCTCTGCACCCTCTCCAAAGCGATCACATCCTTCCTGTAGTGCGGCGACCAGAACTGCACACAGTACTCCAGCTGTGGCCTAACCAGTGTTTTATACAGCTCCATCATAACCTCCTTGCTCTTATATTCTATGCCTCGGCTAATAAAGGCAAGTATCCCATATGCCTTCTTTACCACCTTATCTACCTGTTCCGCCGCCTTCAGGGATCTGTGAACTTGCACACCAAGATCCCTCTGACCCTCTGTCTTGCCTAGGGTCCTCCCATTCATTGTGTAGTCCCTTGCCTTGTTAGTCCCTCCAAAGTGCATCACCTCACACTTTTCCGGGTTAAATTCCATTTGCCACTGTTCCGCCCATCTGACCAACCCATCTATATCGTCCTGCAGACTGAGGCTATCCTCCTCGCTATTTACCACCCTACCAATTTTTGTATCATCAGCGAACTTACTGATCATACCTTTTACATTCATATCCAAGTCGTTAATGTAGACCACAAACAGCAAGGGCCCTAGCACAGATCCCTGTGGTACCCCACTGGCCACAGGCTTCCAGTCACAAAAACAACCTTCGACCATCACCCTCTGCCTTCTGCCACTAAGCCAGTTTTGTATCCAAAGTGCCAAGGCACCCTGGACTCCATGGGCTTGTCCCTTCTTTTACATTCACCTGAGAGGGTAGACAGGGCCTCGGTTTAATGTCTCATCCGAAAAATGGCAATTCCAACAGTGTAGCACTCCCTAAGTACTGCACTGGAATGTCAGTCTAGATTTGGTGCTTAAGTCTCTGGATTGGGAATGAACAGTCTGGTAAAACATAAACTTCTCCTCAGCGTTTCTGCCAAAATTAATTTAACATAATGCTTTAAAGTGATTTTATTATACTGGATCAGTGATCTGATAACATCATTATCATACATCCTGGGATAACGATAACCTTATAGCTCAACCGATGACATCATCGTGTACCTCATTTACAAAGATGATGATTTTCTGCTTGATGACATGGCTCCTTTAAGAAACAGATAAGTAAGTAACTAAATATTAATGTTGCATTGTCTATCAGTAACAATTAATTTAAAATTATTTTGGCTGAAAATTGAATGTTGAAGAAAAGAGACACACTCCACTGCATGTAACTGAATTTAGACAATGAACCTTTTTTTCTAGCAATCTTTGACCTCCTGTGTATTTATGTGGTTCTACTCTAGCCCAGCAAATTCCACTATGCAGCTTTCAAAACATACACATATCTTCCGTTGTGAAATATCTGCAGAAGGTACAAGCCTGTGCACTTCCATTGCTGAATATTCCAAGACCGAATTAGGAAGTGTCAAGAACCAAGACCATCAACTTTAACTTCTACAGAAAACAATTCCAAGCTTAATTTGTTTCCATTTATTCAAAAGTTGCTGCAATGGGCCTTAAAGATTTAAAGCAGAATAGCCTTTTGTTATTTTGGTCGTTCACTGTGGCACTGCCGGTGAGGCAGGTCGCCCGATATTGATGTCTTCGCTCGGGCGAGCTGCCTGTGAAGGCACAACCAGTGCTGGCAGCTCACTCCAAGTATGCTGACCAGACCAATATCTACCCTCTCGGTCCTGTGCACAAACATTACTTCCTGCAACACTTTTGATGTCAATATTTATAATGAAAGTTCCCTATGTAATCATTTATAATTGGATTCTGTATTTAAACACTTATATAGATATTTTATAATGGGAAAAATCATATGTAAACATTTTGCTTTCATGGTGTATTGGTGAAGGTAGTTAAATGAAACTTCACTGAGGTATATAAAAAATTGAACAATACAGATAAAGTAAACCAACAGCCAGAGGAGATGAATTTAACGTAATGAAAAGTATATTTAAAACAGATATTAGGAAGATCTTGTTTATTCAGTAATAAATATTTGGGATAATCTGCCAGACAGACTAATAGAAACAAAAATGCTAAAGTCTTTCAAAATCCAGCTGGCTGCTACAGTGGGAGAGTTAGGGTACAACAGGGATGTGTATATACAAAAACCTCCAATACCTGCTGAACTCCCCAGATAGGGATACTGGGAATGAGAAGTTGAAGAATTTCTTCACTCCTCCCCCCACAAGGTTGGCAATTCCCCGCTTTATTCCTCTGCAATTGAGCCTGATACATTTGGGAAGCTTTGCAGCCAGGAGATTTTTATCTCCCCTTGTAGGGCACACCCAAACCTCTGCTTAGCTTAACTCCTATAGTAACTTGATCCTCTCACATGTCTTGCTCCATATGATTGGTTGGTCAAAAGCCAGGGACTAACTTATCCAATGCGCATATGATTCCAGACTCATATGACACCCTTGTTACAATAAGTACTAATTTCATTGCTATTCGTGTGACTCTGACCCTGATCTAGACAGTGACTGGCAAAGCACGGACCGCCAGACCTCCTGCAGGACGCTGCACAGATCTGTAACAGCCTGGTGAAACGCAGCACTGCTCCTCTGAGATGTCCAGGAAAATGACTCAGCCTATAGAACCAGTGAAGTGTCTTGGCAATGCATTCATCACAAAAGATCCAAATGAATGGGGGTGAGTGCCCCTTTAAATTTTGCTACCCGTCATGTCAGCCAGCTTCTGAGGTCAATCCCGGGGAGTTATTACTGAGCAGTTAAAATTGGCAGGTGCATTTTGGAAAGGAGTCAGTTACTCCATTAAAATTGGGACCGGTGAGTTCAGGACAGGACGGTAAGTGGATTTTAAACACTCACCAGCCCCATTCCTATTGGGCAAATAGGGCCAGTGTTTCTCATACAAGAAAGAAACTTGAATAAAATGTTTATGTTTTAATTTGAAAGAGTTCATTTCTGTGAGATTATTGTCAGGGTGAACTAACGCTGATCTCATGCTCACTCTATAAATTTTGTTGCTATAGTTTTTATATGTTTTGCTAAATTGTTGTTTCCATGTTTTGGGATTGATTCCAGCAGTAAAATTGTTGAATTCTACATTATTTTCTGTACTTATAAGCTCCTCACAACACAAAGCTGTAAATCAAAGTATTTAATGTGGTACATACCTTACAGATTCTGAAAAAATACAATTTTTGATATTTTCAGTAGATTGTGAGAAACACCCCAAAATTCACAAAACTCTGTGAGAGTCAGCAGGGGCCACCCCTGATAATCTTATTCTTATGAATCGAAGCAGTACGTTCCCCTACTCTCTTCTCCCAAAATGTACGGCAAATTCCTGTTATTTATATTCTCTCTTTCTCTTTATATAGGAACATAGGAACATTAGGAGGCCATTCAGCCCATCGAGCCTGTTAGACCATAAGACCATAAGAGATAGGAGCAGGAGTAGGCCATTCGGCCCCTCGAGCCTGCTCCGCCATTTAATGAGATCATGGCTGATCTGATTTTTACCTCAACTCCACTTTCCCGCCCTTTCCCTGTATCCTTTGACTCCCTTGCTGATCAAAAATTTGTCTAACTCAGCCTTGAATGTATTCAATGATTCAGCCTCCACAGCTTTTTGGGGTAAAGAATTCCATGTTCTGCCATTTAATTAGATCATGGCTAATCTGTACCTCAACACCATTTAACCGCCTTTGATCCATATCCCTTGCCAATCATGCCCCCTACATTCAAGTCCAAATCATTAATATTTACCACAAACAGCAAGGGACCCAACACTGAGCCCTGTGGCACACCACTGGAAATGGATTTCCATTCGCAAAGACATCCATCGACTTTTACCCTTTGTTTCCTGATACTGGGCTAATTTTGGATCCTATTTGTCACATTTCCCTGTATCCCATGGGCTTTTACCTTTCTGACCAGTCTGCCATGTGGGACCTTGTCAAATGCCTTATGAAAATCCATGTAGACAACATCCACTGCACTACCCTCATCAATCCTCCTTGTCACTTCCTCAAAGAATTTAATCAGATTTGTAAGGCATGACCTTCCCTGAACAAATCCATGCTGACTATCCCTGATTAAACCATGCCTTTCCAAGTGACAGTTTATCCTATCTCTCAGTATTGATTCTAATAGTTTGCCCACCACCGAGGTAAGACTGACTGGCTGATAATTGTTCGGCCTTTCCCTCGTACCCTTTTTAAACAATGGTAATACATTTGCAGTCTTCCAGTCCTCCGCATCTAGTGAGGATTGAGAAATGATCCTCAGAGCATCCACTATTTCCTCCCTGGCTTCCTTCAATAGCCTAGGAAACAATCCATCCGGCCCTGGTGACTTATCAACTTTCAAGGACTTCAGTCCCACTAGTACTTCCTCTCTCGTAATGTTTACCTTATCCAATATTTCACACCTTTCCTCTTTAAGTACTACGTCCAGATCATCCCTTTCCTTTGTGAATACGGAGACAAAATATTCATTTAAAACCCTACCCACATCCTCTGCTTCTACACACAAGTTACCCTTATCATCCCTGATAGGTCCCACCTTTTCCTTAGCTACCCTCTTGTTCTTAATGTACTGATAAAACATATTTGGGTTTTCTTTAATCCTACTAGCTAATATTTTTTCATGCCCTCTCTTTGCTTTCCTTATTTCCTTTTTTACGTCATCCCTGTACTTTCTATACTCCTCTAGGCTTTCTGCAGTATTTAGTTTTCTGTAACAGTCATAAGCTTTCTTTTTCTGCTTTATCTTGCCCTGTATACTTCTAGACAACCAGGGGACTCTAAATTTGGCAGTGCCACCCTTTTTCTTTGATGTGGAGATGCCGGTGATGGACTGGGGTTGACAATTGTAAACAATTTTACAACACCAAGTTATAGTCCAGCAATTTTATTTTAAATTCACAAGCTTTCGGAGACTTCCTCCTTCCTCAGGTAAATGTTCAAGAGCTCCTTGAAGCCTACGCATTTATACATATAGAACAATACATGGTGTTTACAGAATGCCCCTGCAACTGCCCGTTGCCAAGGCAATCACCGTGTTCAGACAGAGAGGTGTCACCTGCAGAACCCCCGAATACACATTCAACAAAAAAACAAACAGGAAAAAAAACAGAGAGAGGCAGAAACATCCGGAAGGCAGAGAAAGCCAGCAAATGACCCATTATATTAAAAACAGATAACATTTGTTCGCTGGTGGGGTAACGTGTAGCGTGACATGAACCCAAGATCCCGGTTGAGGCCGTCCTCATGGGTGCGGAACTTGGCTATCAATTTCTGCTCGACGATTTTGCGTTGTCGTGTGTCTCGAAGGCCGCCTTGGAGTACGCTTACCCGAAGGTCGGTGGATGAATGTCCATGACTGCTGAAGTGTTCCCCGACTGGGAGGGAACCCTCCTGTTTGGCGATTGTTGCGCGGTGTCCGTTCATCCGTTGTCGCAGTGTCTGCATGGTCTCGCCAATGTACCATGCTCTGGGGCATCCTTTCCTGCAACGTATGAGGTAGACAACGTTGGCCGAGTCACAGGAGTATGAACCATGCACCTGGTGGGTGGTGTCCTCTCGTGTGATGGTGGTATCTGTGTCGATGATCTGGCATGTCTTGCAGAGGTTACCGTGGCAGGGTTGTGTGGTGTCGTAGACGCTGTTCTCTTGAAAGCTAGGTAATTTGCTGCGAACGATGGTCTGTTTGAGGTTGGGTGGCTGTTTAAAGGCGAGTAGTATTGGTGTGGGGATGGCCATAGCGAGGTGTTTGTCCTCATTGATGACATGTTGAAGGCTGCGGAGAACATGGCGTAGTTTCTCCGCTCCGGGGAAGTACTGGACGACAAAGGGTACTCTGTTGGTTGCGTCCCGTGTTAGTCTCCTGAGGAGGTCGACGCGATTTTTTGCTGTGGCCCGTCGGAACTGTCGATCGATGAGTCGAGCGTCATATCCCGTTCTTACTAGGGCGTCTTTCAACGTCTGTAGGTGTCCATCGCGTTCCTCCTCGTCTGAGCAGACCCTGTGTATTCGCAGGGCCTGTCCATAGGGGATGGCCTCTTTGACGTGGTTAGGGTGGAAGCTGGAAAAGTGGAGCATCGTGAGGTTGTCCGTGGGCTTGCGGTAGAGTGAGGTGCTGAGGTGCCCGTCTTTGATGGAGATTCGTGTGTCCAAGAAAGAAACTGATTCTGAGGAGTAGTCCATGGTGAGCTTGATGGTGGGATGGAACTTGTTGATGTTATCGTGTAGTCTCTTTAGTGATTCCTTGCCGTGGGTCCATAGAAAGAAAATGTCGTCGATGTATCTGGTGTATAGTGTTGGTTGGTTGGAGGTCTTGTGCAGTGAAGAAATCCTGCTCGAACTTGTGCATGAAAATGTTGGCGTATTGGGGTGCGAATTTGGTCCCCATGCCAGATCATCGACACAGATACCACCATCACACGAGAGGACACCACCCACCAGGTGCATGGTTCATACTCCTGTGACTCGGCCAACGTTGTCTACCTCATACGTTGCAGGAAAGGATGCCCCAGAGCATGGTACATTGGCGAGACCATGCAGACGCTGCGACAACGGATGAACGGACACCGCGCAACAATCGCCAAACAGGAGGGTTCCCTCCCAGTCGGGGAACACTTCAGCAGTCATGGACATTCATCCACCGACCTTCGGGTAAGCGTACTCCAAGGCGGCCTTCGAGACACACGACAACGCAAAATCGTCGAGCAGAAATTGATAGCCAAGTTCCGCACCCATGAGGACGGCCTCAACCGGGATCTTGGGTTCATGTCACGCTACACGTTACCCCACCAGCGAACAAATGTTATCTGTTTTTAATATAATGGGTCATTTGCTGGCTTTCTCTGCCTTCCGGATGTTTCTGCCTCTCTCTGTTTTTTTTCCTGTTTGTTTTTTTGTTGAATGTGTATTCGGGGGTTCTGCAGGTGACACCTCTCTGTCTGAACACGGTGATTGCCTTGGCAACGGGCAGTTGCAGGGGCATTCTGTAAACACCATGTATTGTTCTATATGTATAAATGCATAGGCTTCAAGGAGCTCTTGAACATTTACCTGAGGAAGGAGGAAGTCTCCGAAAGCTTGTGAATTTAAAATAAAATTGCTGGACTATAACTTGGTGTTGTAAAACTTTTTCTTTGAGGGGACGTGTCTGCATTATACCCATAGAATTTCACTTTTTAGTGCCTCCCACTGGCTTGCCACTGATTTCTCCTCAAGTAGTTGTGTCCAGTCCACTTCTGCCAAATCACCTCTTAGTTCTGTAAAATTTGCCTTCCCCCAATTTAAAACATTTACTCCTGATTTAACTCTGTCCTTTTCCGTAATAATGCTAAAACTAACTGAATTGTGATCACTATCCCCAATATGATCACCCATTGTTACTTCACCCATTTACCCATCTTCATTTCCCAGGACTAAATCTAGAATTGCATCCCCTCTTGTTGGGCTTGTCACGTGCTGGCTAAAAAAGTTCTCCTGGACACCGATCAAGAATTTTGCGCCCTCTGTGCCCCTCACACTGTTTGAATCCCAGTTGATGTTAGGGTAGTTGAAGTCCCCTACTATTATTGCCCTCTTATTTTTGCACTCAGAAATTTGCCTACATATTTGTTCTTCTATCTCCCTTTCGCTATTCGGGGGTCTATAGTACACTCCTAGTGGTGTGACTGCCCCTTTTTTTATTTCTTAGCTCAACCCATATGGCCTCGATTGATGATCCATTTAGCATATCATCCCTTCTCACAACTGTAATTGATTCTTTAACCAATAATGCTACCCCCCCCCCCTCCTTTTTTATCACCCACTCTATCCTGCCTGAAAACTCTATATCCAGGGATATTGAGCTGCCAATTATCCCCCTCTTTAAGCCAGGTTTCCGTTATAGCAATGATATCATGCTGCTATGTGTCTATCTGTGCCCTTAGCTCTTCTGCTTTGTTTGTAATACTCCTTGCATTGAAGTATATACCCTTTAACCCAGTCAAATTCCTGTGCTGAACACTTTTTAACCTTTGCTTCTTATGCATTTCTGAGTTGCTAACTACGTCACTAACTGCTTTTCTACTTCCCGTTTCCTGGTCTGAATTTGTCCTATCTGTACCTGCCCTTTGGTTCCCATCCCCCTGCCATACTAGTTTAAACCCTCCCCAACAGAACTAGCAAATGCCCCCGCGAGGATATTGGTCCTGGTTCTGCTTGGGTGCAACCCATCCAGCTTGTACAGGTCCCGCCTTTCCCAGAATTGGTCCCAATGCCTCAGGAATTTAAACCCCTCCCTCCTACACCATCTCTCAAGCCACACATTCATCTGGTCTATTCTCCTATTTCTGCTCTCGCTAGCACGTGGCACTGGGAGTAAGCCTGAAACTTCGGACATCGGAAGCGGGGGGGATGACATCGGGGAGACATCGGATAGACATCAGAGATCGGAGCAGGGGGTGCAGGTGACATCATTTACAAGATATGTTTAGTTTTTTTTCTCAATGTGAAAAGTAATTTTATTTCATTTATTTACTTTATTTTTGCCTGAGCAGCCCTTCACACCTGGTTTCACCAGGCATGAGTCAGAAGCCGCCCAGGTATCTTCAAAATCTTTTTAAGTAGCCAAAATGCAAAAAATAAAGCACCTTAAGTACGGGTACATTTGCTCGTTTAAATATCGTCCAGCCAGCTTTAATTGCCAGCAGGACTTCTGGGTTCGGGAACAGCGCAGGCACCCTGATGACTCTGGGTCGTGTGCGTTCTTCGTGTTCGAGCTGGGAATCCTGCCCGCTCCGGATTTCTCCGATTTTCTTTGCTCAACCCCCGCCCCCAACGCACCTGGTCTTTCAATTGAAAATTGAGCTCCTTAACTCTGTTTCTTTCTCCACAGATGCTGCCTGACCTGTTGAGTATTTTCAGCATTTTCTGTTTTTATTTGAGATTTCCAGCAACCGCAGTATTTTGCTTTGGCAAACAATGAAGATTGAATCAATCCGCAAGGGTTTTAAATTTCTCCATTAATACAATAACATTTCAATAATTGGCGAAACTTATGAAGAAAACAGACTTTGTAGATTTCCTGACAAAATGGCCCAGAATTTCCACATCGTTTTCAGCATAATTTCAGCTTATAATTGAGGCAAGTGACTTGTTTTGGCAGCAAATGGGATGTAAGCCGTTTACGTTGGTTTTCTGCCGCTATGTTGATCAGACTCGAATTCCCTCGCACTTTTTGGCCCTTCCCGCAATCCGCCCGTCTGGTCCCGAATTTCTATATATTATAACGAGGTCCAGTGCTGTTGAATCTCCAAGTTTCCTGCTTCTGCATTCACACCACTCTCAGGATGAGTGAAACTGAAAATTATAAGGTGTAATTGTTGCCAGGATCAGTTGAGAAAGCTGGAATCCATCATTAAGGCTGTTGTAACAGGGCACTTAGAACATCATAATGTGATTAGGCAGAGTCAACATATTTTTATGAAAGGGAAATCATTTTTAATAAATTTATTACAGTTCTTTGAGGATGTAACTACCAGGGTGGATAAGGGGGTAACCAGTGGATGTCGTATATTTGGATTTCCAAAAGGCATTCGATAAGGTGTTGCATAAAAGGTTGCTACGCAAGATAAGGGCTCATGGGTTTGGGGTAATATATTAACAAGGATAGAGAATTGGTTAACAGACAAAAAACAGAGATTAGCGATAAACAGGTCATTTTCAGGTTGGCAGGCCGTAACTAGTGGGGTGCCACAAGGATCAGTGCTGGGGCCTCTGCTATTTACAATATATATGAATGACTTAGATGAAGGGACCGAGTGTAATGTATCCAAGTTTGCTGATAATACAAAGGTAGGTGGGAAAGTAAGCTGTGAGGAGAACACAGAGTCTGCAAAGGGTTAAGTGACAGGTTAAGTGAGTGTGCAAGAAGGTGGCAGATGGAATATAATGTGGGGAAATGTGAGGTTATTAACCTTGGTAGGAAGAATAGAAAAGCAGAATATTTTTTAAATGGTGAGAACCTATTAAATGTTGGTGTTCAGAGAGATCTGGTTGTCCTCATACAAGAAACACAGAAAGTTAGCATGCAGATACAGCAAGCAATTAGGAAGGCAAATGGCATGTTGGCCTTTATTACAAGGGGGTTGGAGTTCAAGAGTAAGGAAGTCTTTCTACAATTGTACGGGGCTTTGGTGAGGCTACACCTGGAGTACTGTGTACAGTTTTGGTCTCCTTACCTAAGAAAGGACATACTTGCCTTAGAGGCATTGCAGCGAAGATTCACTAGATTGATTCCTGGGATGAGAGGGTTGTCCTATGAGGAGAGATTAAATAGAATGAACCTATACTCTCTGGAGTTTAGAAGAATGAGAGGTGATCTCATTGAAACATATAAGATTCTGAGGGGGCTTGACAGGGTAGATACTGAGAGATTGTTTCCCCTGGCTGGCGAGTCTAGAACTAGGGACATAGTCTCAGGATAAGGGTCAGCCATTTAAATTGAGATGAGGAGGAATTTCTTCACTCAGAGAGTTGTGAATCTTTAGAATTCTCTACCGCAGAGGACTGTGGATGCTCACTCGTTGAGTATATTCAAGGCTGAGATAGATAAATTTTTGGACTCTAGGGGAATCAAGGGATGTGGGGATAGAGCGGGAAAGTGGAGTTAAGGCTGAAGATCAGCCAAGATCTTATTGAATGGCGGAGCAGGCTCACGAGGCAATATGGCCTACTCCTGCTCCTCTTTCTTATGATCTTATGTTCTTAAGTGAGGAGATTCTGAGCCTAGAAGGCATGGAAAATTTCACTCGTAATTTCTGCATCTGGGAATGAATTCTTGCAGTGATCTTTTTTATGTGGGGGGGGATTCTGCTCACACAATTCTTGCTTCTCGCTGCTTCAGACAGTGTCAGAACACAGGGAGATTTTTCACACCCCCAATTCCCCACCCACTGTGGGCATACCCTTGTATGCTATTATCAAGGAGGAGGAGGAGGAGCAGCAGCACAGGATGGAGCAAAGGAGACAAGGCAGCTCTTAAGAAGGATGGACTTGAATGAAAAGGAAAATCGGCGGGTGTATAACAAGCAACCAATCCGCTACTGCCCGCATTCCAACCTTGCCAAAGTTGAATTTCCCCCCCTCCCACCCCACAAATCTCAGGAGCCGGATGGGGGAGGGGTTGTTGTAGCTAAGACAAATATTGTCCTCACTTGACTTCAACATGTCAATACTTCCAGCGAAGGTTGCTAGACAGCAACCAGGAATGTTAATCAAAGCCAATTTCTCCCCCCTCCATCCCATGAAAACTGTAGCCAAATCTGTGCCTCCTACCAACACTGGCCTAGCTGAGATCAGCACAGACCAAGGATAGAATTTGAGACCATCCTGGTCTTTGTGGCTCAGTACTGCGGTACCCCAGTCATCAGACCTTATCTTTGAGAAGTATTTTTCTTTCCAAGTTCTGTTAGTTTACACTATCCTCCCCCCTCCTGTTTGCCTTTCTGTTGTTTCTCCTTAACAGTGGGACTTGCTTAAAGTCTGGCAGGACTGGGCATCAACAAATGGGTGGATCTATTTTAGAACACAAATCTATCAGAGCAAAGATAACAAATGAGAGGAATGTGTCCAATATAAATGGGAAAAGACATCTGAATGGAGCATTTAAAGTCCCTATTGGCCGAGGGAGGAATGTTGCTCAGAACAGTAGGAAGACCTGCTGCTCTTCAAATAGTGCCATCCTGCAGCAAATCCCACAATTTTGACTTTACAGCAGAACCTCACTCATCAATTTCTAGCCTTTTACTCAACAGCATGTTTCATAATCTTCTGTCTCTCTCAACCCACCCAACATTGAGGGAAATGTCTACCTGGTTACAACAACAGTTGGGCTTAAAATAGGCAACCATTCAGCTCACTGGCACTTTTTAAAATTAGACTCTGAATTAAAGTGCTAGAGATCATTTTCAACTTTGGCAGGGGGAGGAGAACTGGTGGAGCAGATCGGCCGCCCGTTATACAGACCGCCCGATTTCCCCTTCCATTGAAGTAAAAAAAGACGGCGTGTGTAACAGGCGGCCGGCCAATCCACTACCGCCATTTTAGAGCCCCCACTGAAGTTGAAAATTATCCCCCTGGTGCATTGAATGTTTTCTGACTAAAATACCAACTCTTACAGTAACCAGCTGGTCATACAGACTCAGAGTGATCTCCTGAGTACCAAGAAACTCTTCAAAGCTCACATTTGTCTCCTTCAATACATGCATCTGATTAAAATTAAAATGGAGTTGAGGTACAGATGCGCCATGATCTGATTGAATGGCAGAACAGGCTCCAGGGGCTGAATGTTCTACTCCTGTTCCTATGTTCCATCTTACCTACTGCCCCCCCACCCCTCAACTTTCACCGCAGTGAAACTTTTGCCTGAACCTTTTAACATCGACCTAAAACGGTTAGTTATGTCTTGGTTTAACACTCTGGCAATGTAGTAGTCCCACGGTGATGAGGTGTCAGCCTAGATATTAGGAAACATAGGAACATAGGAACAGGAGTAGGCCATTCAGCCCCTCGTGCCTGCTCCGCCATTTGATAAGATCATGGCTGATCTGTGATCCAACTCCATATACCTGCTTTAGCCCATATCTTTAATAACTTTGGTTGCCAAAAAGCTATCTATCTCAGATTTAAATTTATCAATTGAGCTAGTATCAATTACCATTTGCGGAAGAGAGTTCGAAACTTCTACCACCCTTTGTGTGTAGAAGTGTTTTCTAATCTCACTCCTGAAAGGTCTGGCTCTAATTTTTAGACTGTGCCCCCTACTCCTAGAATCCCCAACCAGCGGAAATAGTTTCTCTCTATCCACCCTATCTGTTCCCCTTAATATCTTATAAACTTCGATCAGATCACCCCTTAACCTTCGAAACTCTAGAGAATACAACCCCAATTTGTGTAATCTCTCTGGTAACTTAACCCTTGAAGTCCGGTATCATTCTAGTAAACCTACGCTGCACTCCCCCCAAGGCCAATATGTCCTTCCGAAGGTGCGGTGCCCAGAACTGCTCACAGTACTCCAGGTGCGGTCTAACCAGGGTTTTGTATAGCTGCAGCATAATTTCTGCCCCCTTGTACTCTAGTCCTCTAGATTTAAAGGCCAGCATTCCATTAGCCTTATTGATTATTTTCTACACCTGTTCATGACACTTCAATGATCTATGTACCTGAACCCCTAGGTCACTTTGGACATCCACTGTTTTTAACTTTTTACCATTTAGAAAGTACCCTGTTCGATCCTTTTTTGATCCAAAGTGGATGACCTCACATTTGGCTACATTGAATTCCATTTGCCACAGTTTTGCCCATTCACCTAATCTATCAATATCGCTTTGTAATTTTATGTTTTCATCTACTCTGAGCTCGAACCCCTGATATGGGAGTCAAATCCACAATCTTCTGACACCCCACCCCACCTAGTGCAACTAACTGAGCCAACCTGACCCACAAACATTAAGGGGTAATTTTCTGACTTTGTATTCCAGAGGGACCCTCGGCTTAATTTCCGATTTGCACTCCTGGTGGGTGAGGCTTCGTATCTATTTCCAGGTCTTGTGAAAATATTGCCGGGTCTATTAACTGGCAGTTTGATTTTCCTCTTCTTTTTAAGCACAGTATTTTTGAGCCCAAAAGGGGCGGGAATTGGATCACAGCCGACCTGGCAATTGATTGACAGGAAGGGAGAGGGGTGGGGTCAGGATAATAGACAAAAGCAAAGAGCAGCAGCGGGGAGAAGTGATGGAAAATACAGGTAATGTGAGGGGCAAAATAGGGAATGTGGGAGAAAGACAGGGATTTGGAACAGTGGAAGGGTCTCTCTTGGTAGAGAAAAAAATTCAGCAGTAACCCAAAAACAGTTCAGGAAATGGGTTAGGCACACTTGCCTTGATTTATAAATTATGTTGTAATTCATCTCACTGAAATCTTTGTATTCCACCAAACAAAATAACTGAAATATTTTATTTGGCCCTTGGTGATACGAACACTCAAATAATGAAAATGCAATAACATTTGCAAACAGTGGACACATGTCACATGATCAAAATGTCACACGATCAAAAACCACCTGTTCGAATAATATGGCGGAACCTGGACAGTACAGGAATTAAAATCAAAGCAGTAGACATACTGCTAATTTTCCACCCCACCACCACCTTCCCATCACTGTTTTAATAGGTTGCTAAGGCATCTGCCTGACTGAAGCGGGAGCCTTGTGTATACATTTAAATAGGGGTGCTATTACAATTGCAATTATGTATCTTGCAATTATACAATTGCAAGATACATAAAGTACAGCTCAAATATGATTCAAACAGTACAGTTGCACATCCTACATGATAATTACAGTTAATGACACTCTAGGATGCCTCATTTCATTACAATCAATACAGATTATTGATTACAGGTACACTACATTTCATTACATTCTGCCCAAGGGGTTTTTTCCCTGATTCCAGTCCCTCGGTATACAATGGTGGGAGGGCTCTAAACAGTGGCTTTTCCCCACAGAGCCTTTGCGGCGGCCGCACCCAGCTTCAGTGCATCCCTCAGCACGTAGTCCCGGACCTTGGAATGTGCCAGTCTGCAACACTCGGTCGGGGACAGCTCCTTGCACTGGAAGACCAGCAAGTTTCGAGCAGACCAAAGGGCGTCTTTCACCGAGTTGATGGTCTTCCAGCAGCAGTTGATGACTGTCTCGGTGTGTGTCCCTGGGAACAGTCCGTAGTGCACAGAGTCCTGTGTTATGGAGCTGCTCAGGACGAACCTGTACAGATACCACTGTATCTGTGATATGGCAACTGTATTGTATGCATTGTTACAAATTTTATGAATAAAGTATATTTTTGAAACAAAAAAAAATCTGTTCTTATCAGTTTATATCTGATACGACCCCTGTCTGGGGACCATATATTAAATTGATTTTTGGAACAGGGAGATGGAATAGGGGCTTGCTCCGTCCACTCCACGCATCGACCCAGTATTGCAGTGTCTCTGGGAATGGTGCACCTCCCTGTGGGGAGATATTCAAAATGAAAAACAGGTTTTTCCAGCGTCTCTGTATGTGTGTATGTAATATTACTGAGAATAAAGCTAATATATTGCACTTTAAAAAAAAATCGATAGGACCCCAGGGCCATTTTTTCAGCATACTGGGCAGGGCGTCCGGGCATGGCTCCTCTGCTCAGTGGAAACTGTTGGCCAAGAAGCGGAAGCCCTCAAAGGTAGGTAGAAAAATTATTTTTGTGGGGCCAGAAGAGGCAGGAGTGTCACAAAATTAATCTGGGCCACTGTCACCCCAAGCTCCCCCCCACCTCCCTACCCCCACTGTGTTGATCGCAAACTTGCTGTTTATGTGTTTCTCTCTGAAATTCTTTCCCTCTCTATTAGAATATGCCTGTCTTTTGCTTTCCACTTCCTCACAACAGCACTCAATATAGTAGAAAACTGGACTTGCATCGCAACATTTCATGGCACTGCCAAAACGCCTAAAACGATTATATACAGAGCGTGCACTGGCACGAGCAATATAGCGTTCTTGATCACATCTTGACATGATCATTATTTTTTAAATGTTATCATAATATTAAAAAATGAAAAATACATCAAAACAATTTACGCTACAGCAGAAACAGTATGCAAAATGGCAGCACTACAGTAGGGTTCTCAGAGCGACTTGTCCTTCATGTTCCAAACCTACTGAAAAAACTTGTAAAGCACAGACACTGCCCTCTTTAATTATGAGTCCAAGTAAAAGCATTCAACAGAGAATCCCAGTTCCTCTTCTCCATCCATTAGAAATGATGAATTAATGTGTATTTTCATTTGTCATGTGGCATTACCACCATAGATATTAAAACCAGAAAGGATTCATTACTGTTTGAGTGCTGACAGATACTTATTTGTAACGTATAGAAAAGAAACATCGACACATCAGTGTGACAGTCTGTAATTCCAAGGTACACGTTGTTTGCTTTATCTCTGACCCTATTTCTTCAATACTTTGTCTTTTCCTTTTCCTGACTAGCAGCAACAAGCAGTTCAACTCACCAAAGGCACCAAAGAACATAAACAGAATTTCATCTGAATCCCCCCCCCACTCCGAAAAAACTTCCTGAACTGAAAGAGAAAAAGGCAAATAAACAAAAGAGGGTAACTCGAACAGAGCGGTACAGAGCTCAGAGTTTTGTACAGAGCTCAAAAGTGCTGCGTTGAGCAATGATCACAGGGCTTTCTTTATTCTGAGGAACCAAATATGGCTGATGGGAAACCAGATGTGAGTGAGACCTAAAGTTCACAAATAACTACAGTGAATTCCTCCCTTGCCTTATCATTCATACACTTAGCGGGACACTTAGCAACTATTTGTACTGAACCTTGAGTTTATGCAATTGTTTCGGTACATAGGTTTTACTAGGTTTTCGTCCTCAGAACTTCTAACTCAGTGGGGTAGATTTTGACTTTGTGTGATTGCGTAAAACGGGTGATAGCGAATCGGCAGCCCATTTCACATCTCTCCCCGTTTTGATTTCCATTGAAGTTGTTGGAAATAAAAATGGGGCAAGATGTAAAACAGGCTGCTGACTCGCCATCACCTGTTTTAGGCAATCACACAAAGTCAAGATCTGCCCCACTGAGTTAGAAGTGCTGAGGTCTAAAACTATCACACAAAGTCAAGATCTGCCCCACTGACATTTTTTATCACTCAGATTTCCAAAACGAATGTATCCTGAATCTTTTTGCTCTGTGGTTTGTTATCCAATGACTATTATAGGAGTGAATGATATTGCATAAGTCCACATGTAAATGTAATTTTGAGAAAACAATGCAGCCAGATTTTACTGACAATCTGACTCTTATCTTCAGATAAAGGGGGTATAATTGGAACAGGAGATAATAAATCAGCAGCCCATTTTACATCCCGTCTGATTTTCTTTTTGGGGTGTAAAACGGCCAGCTTATTCGCTAACGTCCATTTTGCACTACTGCCAAAGACCAATTTCAGCCCCTAAGACTTTTTGTCGCTCTTATATGAACTAAATATTGGCTATAAATGAAAATGAAAAATATTTCACCAATAAGAACGTTCAACTAATTTCTGCGACACAGTAAAGAAGTATTATTCAGAACAAAAATCAGATATATCTTCCCGGAACATGCACTTGGCAGTTACCATACAAAAAGTTCTATGTGCCTGTATGTTACTAATATTGAACTGGTTTCAGGGTTCATTAAAGTCAAAGATTGATAAAGGAATAGATCTATTGAACACATAAAACAATTTAACATATAGCAGCATTCAACAAGTCCTGCTGGCTTCCAAAATCCAACTTGCAGACTGACTGATTTGTGAAGTCTGGATTTAACCAGTAAGAAGGAAAGAATGAAGAAATTAAAGAATGAGTTGTACCTTATCATGTGGCTCAAAACCATCTCCAAGCACTTCACATACATGAATTCATGTGAAGTAGAGTTACTATTTTTATGTAGGTTTAAATTGCAGGATTGAGAGGGTATTTAATGGTTTTAAGGAATGCCTCTAAATCCTCTACGTTTGCCTGACTGCAGTACTGGATTAACATAGTCCCTTATGCAAAACATTTGTATTTTGTAAACGGCATTTACACCATTTCTCTAGGGTTTCTGTGGATCTTCCGCCTAAGTTACAGCAGATGATTTGGATGGAAGCTTCAGACATGCACACCAGGCCCAACCAGAAGATAGAGTGGGGCCCAAAACCAGAGGAAATCCAGCCGCAAATTTGGGCATGAAGAAGACGAAAATCAGTCTCCATCAAGAAACGACATCACTACCTCCTCCAGACCTTTAACAGCACTGTCAACACCAAGTCCCCACCTGAAAGGTGGCTGGCATATCACAAGCTGTCCTGTGTAGGTCCCTTTACCCTGATGAAGGCAGATGTTTGTCAAATAACTGATGTGGAAACTCTGATACTTGGAATGACAGACAACTGATGGAAGGCATTACCTGGAGACTGTGTATGTGAACAATCACTCATATATCCAGGGTTGAGTGCCTACATTAACTGGATTGCAGAGAGGCTGCTAAAGCTCCATATTTCCAACAGGTGGAACCATCATTTAACGATGTATGTCAGTGCTTTGTTCAGGGCGATGGTGGCAATGCACGCACACATTTTGCAGCAATTTATACTGCACCCTCTACTGCTCAGGAGGAGTTCACGGTGCCTGCTGTCCCGCCTTGTGAGGGCTCAAACCTACATTTGGTTTAACAAAGTTCGGCAATGGGAAATTGGAACCAAGTTGGCAGAATCAATAATTTGATATCTGAGCCAAACAGAACCTCCTTACTCGAAGGCACTTTTGATGATTGACTAGCCAGTGTGGCTCATTGTTGGGATCTGAATGGGTTAACCTGCCACTGGGGGCTGGAATTCTTCACATTCACCTCTAGATAGTCTTGCAAACCAATTCTGTAATGGGCAGAGCAAGAATCTTAATCATTGGCCTGTGCTAATAAGTGACATAGTTTTGCCTGGTTACATGTAATCAGTACCCCATGCATTGTTGGGGGGTTTCTAAGTCTTGGCTTTCGTCAACCTGTGCCTAAGTTCCCTGGGCATAAGCACAGTGAGCCCCTATATGGACACACTGTGTACTCCTTATGTTTGAAGATTCCCAAGCACAGTGATAGGTTTCCACATGTGTCAGGCATTTGGCTAAAGAAAAAGGAATGACTGAAGATAAGATTTTTTTTTAAATGTTATGTGCGCATCTGATCTGTGAAATCATCCTGATATTTGTGATGGTTTTATGTTTATGTGATCAAGCTACTGATTACTTGGTCAGGAAGTAAACTATCCAATTGAAGTGTCTGTTTTCCATAGTTGTCTATGTGATAGCATCCATCTGAGGCAACTATGGTAGATATGTAGCCTATCCACCCGGCATCCTTGCCTGGTGTCTGATCCGGGCAGCTGTCTGTCCAAGGTATTCCTTTTCCCAGTAGACTGGAGAGAATGGAGATACTGCCTCCCAAGGCATCCATTTCTCCAGTAGTCTGAGGTGGAGGGGATGCTGTTTGTCTGAAGCGTGCAATTACTAAGCAGTCTATTCGGGGATATGTTTCAGTTCCCGAGCACCATATGGGGCTTAATCCTTGGTTTTTACCTTTATATACTCATCCTAAATTATCAGGTACAGAAAGAAATACAGGAGCATTGCAGTGCTAAGTCTTTTCAGGCCTTACTGGATTCTGTGCAGTCAGATAATGTAAATAGAATCACATTTAACCGCATTTTAGGATTCTACGAGAAAACCACATTGGAAGTGACAAGTCATGGCCTGCAGTCAGATTCAGCACATTTAGCTTGATGAATGACTGGTGCTGATGACTTCAACAGGCTTTTCATTCAGGACCAGCCTGTACGCTCAATTCTCATCTCTAATCACCCATGTAAACAGTTACACACAGACCTCATTAATAATTAGTGTACTCAGCATAGAAAATAAACACAGCCTGTTAACACAGGGTCGTGCCTATTTAATAACGGAGAATTACGGTGTGGAGCTCTGACTGTTTTGGATCATTTTTCTTGGTAAAAATGTTAGTGAGCACAAAGAATGATTCCAAACACCAATATACCTCACACTTTAGGAAAATTCCTCTGCATATTAGTACCAGCACATGCACTATAGTGCGTGTTAATATGTGGTAAATTGGCACATTAGCACTAATGGAGCAGTCACTAAGTATTGTCTATGCTCCTAAAATTCCTCCGGACAGTAATCTAGTTTAATACATACTGGCCTTGAATTTCCAAGAGGGTTCTCCGGATTTCCTGCCATAACTTTGGTGGGAGATCAGCGAAACCCCTCCGGAGAAAGGGAGTAAATGGCCATTTTGAGCTTGAGAACCACCGTACAAATTACCGGCAATTAGCTCCTAGACCCAGTGTTAACCCTGTCCTGGTTTGTTAAGAACTAATTAAAGGTGAGCGTGCAAAGTTTGCCAATGCTTGCCTTCCAGCCCTTTGCATTCGTGATGCTTCTATAAAAGGTGGCACTAAGGCAACATTGCCCTCCCACACCATAAATAGTATGAGCAATGCTCTGGCAGGTTCTTTTTTTGGATTGCTGTCTCAGATTGAATGTTGCCTTTTAGCACCCCAAAGCCTCCAAAAAAACACAATTTTATTCTCTTGATGGTGCGTTAAAAAAGGGCAAAAGAATGACCTCCCACGAAGGGAATTTCACAGCTGTTGATTTTGGGAGGCAGGCAACAGCAGCAAGCCAGCATTTATTGAACATCTCCAGCTGCCCTTCCCCCGCCTGGAGAGAATGGTGTGGGCGGGGGGGATTAAGATGGTGGGGGGAGAGGGGCTCGTGCCGCGTTCCCGATGCTTTCCCATCCCCCATCTTAACTCACCTTAGATCAGGCACGAGAGGCCTGCCCGCCGCAGAGAAGCGGAGGCTTAATTTAAATCGCAGTACGATGTCGTCGGTCGGACGCGCACGCCACTTTAACTGCAAGCCGACTAAGGGCCTCACAGTCTCAGGCCCACCAGAGGAGGCCCAGGCAAGTGTTTGTCTTAATTATTTTTTTAAAGGTTCCTTGTGCCTCCCCTGCCCCGGGCTTCACCCCCTCCCCTGACCATGATCGTTCGTGACACACACCCCACTTCCTGACAGTAAGGCAGGAACCCCTACATTGCCAGCAGCTTGCTATTGAGGCCTGAGGAACAATTTGGGCCTCCCTGTTCGGGCAGGCAGTGGTCGCGTAGCTCTGAGTTTGGCCCTGAAAACGGGTCCTGACTAATTCCTGCCCCAAAGAATCTTCACCTGCAACTTTAACCTATTTTTCTCTTCTCAGATGTAAATAGATCTCCTTTCTATTTCCAACATATTCTGTTTTGATTTCAGATTGTCAGCATTTGCAGTTTTTTGTTCTCATTGCTCTGGTTTATTTATGGCAATTCAAATTCACATTTCAAGCTGCTTCACTGGTATTCTGGAGTAAAAGAGTTGATTTATCGTGAGTTGAAATAGGTCCTGTTCCAGTGTGGGATTTTGTGGACCGCCACTTAAAGTTAAAGCCAAGAAAGAGTGTAGGATCTGGAAAGCATTTAGAAGAATTCCTGAGGAGGGGACAGGAGGTGGTGATGCATTGGTCATTAACTTCTGTTGACAAGCTCTAAACTTGTCCTTTAACACATGTGTTCTCTTTGGCCGTTTATCAACCTGAATTAGATCCTTTGTTCAAACACAAACATATCATCCTCCAAGGTAAGCACGAATTGTGAAATGTGGCAGCTATCGTTGGCACTCTGCTGCTTACATGTCAGTACTGCGGAGCTGACACATTGCGATCCACTTCTTTGCTGGTATGGATTTTTTATCACTCAAAATCAGTCCTCGTTTCTTATCAGTACCTTGTGTTTCTCAGGTTTCTCTTGAATTCAACACCATGACAGTGAAGATTTCATAGTACAAGAAGCTGTTGACAAAATGTTTTGTCACCTCCTTGACATGTCTTCATCCCATCTTAACAATGCGACACACAGTCCCGGGGCTAGATTGTGGAACGCACCTATGTTCATTTTTCAACACAATCACTCATCTAGACCTTAATAACAATCAATGTGACTACATTTTTTTTCTTCAGAAAATCGTTCTTTATCAGGTCGACCCTAATACAACAATTTTCCTTCAGTAGGTAGGTGGCCTGCTCGCTGATGATGAATGACAGTGTGGTACTCAGATTATTTTTTAAAATAAATTTCACGTTGGGTTAAAGCCCTGGAACCTTGGCTTTATGACACAATATTTAAACTAAAATTCTTCACTGTGCTGTACCACCTCCAACTTCGTGATCAGTCTGGCAGATGTTGAAGAAGGGATAAACTCTGGAAAACATACATCTGAGTTCTTTGTTTTACATGGCATGCAGCGGCATTATATCAAGTAACTAGGTAATTCGCTCCTGTAGCAAGCTGCTCAAGGTCACAGAGTGAATTTATTACAATCCCTAAATGGGCCATTATGGTTAAACACTCGATTTGACTATGTCTACAAAGCCATTCTTATTTAATGGGTGGCAGGACAGAGAATCACAGTGTCTCCATTGATAACACATGCAATTCCTTTGAGAGATACTCCATTCCAAAATTAGACTTGTTCAAGTTCCTTCAGGTGGGAGAGATTCTGGCAAAATCGAGCAGTTTCTAAATGAGTTTTATCACAACCTACTTGTCCTTCTTCTGTGGTCCTTCCTGTCCTAGTGGACCACCTTCCAGCACCAGTCTCAGACAAAAAGCTTGTGAGACCTCAACACCACCAGTGAATAGTTCAGTGGAATCTATTTACTTCGTCTGAGAAGTGTTCCCAAACTCACACCATTTACAGAATACAGCTCCAGTGTTTCCATGAATGTAACCTTCCAGTATACTTTATAGGGACTTTGTCAATTCTGTAAACCAAAATATTTCAAATGGCTGCACTCCTGTTGTCACCTTATTCTTTGATTTATTTTCTTAATATTTGGCTAACTGCTGGCAGACTTCGATGCCTTCCAAAAGGTCATTTTTGTCAGATTTGATGAAGTGAAAGAGTCTTCTTCAAATCCAGTGAAGTAAGTACAAGTGGAGACATACCCTTTCCTTCAATACCAAGCTACCAAGCAGTAAAGCCACCAGAAACTGTAGCTCTCCTGAGTGTATAAAACAGTGTATATTTGGTGATAAAATGTGAATCAATCAGCATCATGAATCAGTTTATTCCCCATTTCCAAGATGAAGTTAATAGGCACTTTCCCATTTTTGTGGCAATGACAAGTCTTCATTTCCTCCAGTCTCATCATTGTTTGCACTGCTTTGTTTTTCTGATTTATTTCACTTAGAATGTCTGGATCCGCGAGGTTCACCAGCATGTTAAAGTGTCAACAATCAGCTTAGCAGAATTTTTGTAATATTTCAGTATAAAGCCCCCAAAGGGTAGAACTTCCTCAGACCCTTTGAGGGAGGAGAAGTGTGGCGGGATTGGGACTTCTGCCTGCTGCTTTGCTCTGCCATTGAGACTATCCCAAATTGTGGGGATGGGGGTCATTAGAATATTGGGGGCAGGCCTCTGCACCTGGAGCGGTACGACAGAGACGCCCACCCTGCTAGGGAGGAGGAAGTCAGAGCATCACCTTTCTCTCAGTATAGCCTTTGGGTTTATTCTTCCTGGGGCCTTCTTAAGGCCCAGGATGGAATAGGAATATAGGAACATAGGAACAGGAGTAGACCATTCAGCCCCTCGAGCCTGTTCCGCCATTCAATTAGATCATAGCTGATCTGTATCTAAATTCCATTTACCCATCTTGGTTCTATATCCCTTAATATCCTTGCCTAACAAAAGTCTATCAATCTCAGTTTTGAAATTTTCAATTGACATAGCCTCAACAGCTTTGTGGGGTAGAGAGTTCCAGATTTCTACTACCCTTTATGTGGAGAAGTGCTTTCTGACATCACCCCTGAATGGCCGACCTCTAATTTTAAGGTTATGCCCCCTTGTTCTGGACTCACCCACCAGAGGAAATAGTTTCTCTCTATCTACCCTATCAAATCCTTTAATCATCTTAAACACTTCAATTAGATCACCCCTTAATCTTCTATATTCAAGGGAATACAAACCTAGCCTATGCAACCTTTATTGCAGGCATAGGTCATGCTGGGCCTGTCAGAAGCGAGTGAGGCAGAATTCGCCTGAGAGCTTGGAATCACCCCCCAAACTATCCCCATAGTTGTCCTTTGACGTTACAAAGGCAGAACAACAAGTAAAGCCCATACGTAATTTGGCAAAAACTTAGGAGAGACTGAAACCCAGCCAATCCGGGTTCTGCCCTAAATTGCAGCTTGTTAGAAATTAAGATTGAGAAATAGTAAGGGAAACCATTTTACGTGAAAGAATCACTTATGTTAGGTTCCATTTTATATTCTGTAGTTAAATCTTAGAATTAAAGATTGCAAAAGCAACTAATAGTACAATATCTGCACAAGAGGCATTCTCAAAGGCCAGTTGGCACATGTTCACATTTAGATTCACTTTATCACACTAAACTGGAGACTCAATATCGTTGTTTTGTTGGCATGGCTATTTTTGCGTCATGCTGACCCTAAAACATCAATGTTTTTCTGTACAACTCGAGACCGTAAACTGTGATAATGGAGATTGAGAATGGGTAAAGGGTTATGAAATGCCGAGACCTATAGGATTAGTGCAGTTAGCAACAGGATAAATGGTATAAAATTATAGGTTGGGAGATAAAGAAGGGAGACATCTGGAGTGTTGAACTCACCCGACTTTAATGTATGCATCTTCTGCAGCAAAGCATCCTTTGTGACCTCAGGTGTCGGTCGTGAATATGTTCAGGTTCATTTAACCTTTAATAAATCTTCAAGCATTTGACTGCGAGCTGAATTCATCCTTGGCATATAGGCACAGGACTGTAGCCTTTTGTCTATATTATTGCAAAATTCACATTCCTAACACCAGCCAGAATCATACCACACCCCCCAAAACACTGCTAGCTGGAATTTCCTCCCTCAAAAGTCCCAATGCCTGCTTGATGCGTCCTTATTTTAAAAGCAGAACCTATGAGATCTGGATCTCTTCACCCAAGGAGCAATATATCCTGACACTTTGGACAACAAGATCTTCCTCCTTGTGTTCCACCCCCAGTTCCAACTGCTCACTCATGCTTTGTTCATTACCCTGTGCTCTTCCTACCAGCTGACTCTCTAATGCGTCTCAGGTGGATATCTCTGCGCTGCTGATTGAGTGGGAGAGAGGTGATTGATGACATGTGACATGGCAGGGCCAGAAGCAGAGGAACCTGCTGCTTCTCCTTCTTCCTCAGATATATCTTGAGGAGGAAAAGAAGACAGGTTAGAATGGATTCACATGTGACTTTCAATACAAGGAGTTTCAAGAGTGTTTCATGATATATTATGCTGTGGGGCATAAAAGGATGAGAAGGAAGAGAAGCAAAATGTCATCATTAGCCTGCAGCCAGCACCTGCCCTTCTACTTTTCCCTATCCAACTTTATTGCCTCCCACCTCAGGAGCTCCAATGTTTGCTGCTCATAGGGGCGGAGAGGGCAGAGGTTTGGGGGTCTACCAGCTGTTGCTAATTTCTCCCAGTTGTTATAGGCTGCCTAGCCATGGAAAAAAGTACCCCCGACCCCGATCCTCCCCCCCAACTCCGATCCATCGATCCTTCCCCTCAACAATCGCGGACCCCCAATCCTGACGCCCCCCCACCCCGTGACTGACCCCTGATCCCATCCCCCATGACTCGCGACCCCTGTGCCAACCAATGCCCACCCATGCCCACCTATGCCCACCCCTGCCCCCATGCCCATCCATGCCCCCCCCCCAACCATACAAACAAAGACTTACCTGCAGACTTACCTGAAGATGTCCTCTCCCTGGCTGGTCTCCCATCCGACTGAGACCAGCCTGTCAATCAGGCCGGTCAGTCGGTCAGGAAACCAACAGAAAAAAATAAAAGACGTCCTTACGTCAAAATCGTAAGGACGTACGGGACCCGTACTAATGGGCTTCCCGGCCTTAATTTGACATCCCGCCCCCTTCCCAGCTCCATTTTAAAATTGAGCCCTAGGTGTCTGTATGCAGTCCAAAATGAAGGTGCTGACAGGTGAACACAACAAGCAATAGCATTCCATTTGAAACTTCCAATAGATGACTATACGTAAGGATGTCAGTGAAGGGTCACATGCAGGTAAAGGCTAGGGTGTACATTAACTAATGGGTATGGATGGTAAGCTCTTCAAGCATTTTAATGCAGTGGAGGGGGGGGTTGGCTTTAAAGGACAGGCATGCTTAGCACTCTGCATTCTTGAAAGGTGTGGCTAGATCCTCTAACTCTTACCTGGCATTAACTGGTCATGCATTGAATACTGGAATTGGCACTGACTGCCCTGGTTATCTCCTTCCACCTCTATGCTGTTCTCCTTCTAGCCCATTGCCTATCAATGCTACAAATTTCTTCTCTCCTATCCTAGCAGAAGTCCCTTAAGTTGAGCATCTGTGAAGTAAAGGGCACTGTGCCCAACAGCAGACCCATCTGACACTTTCCAAACAACCAAACAAATGGTTTGCACAAAGTCTTCTGATGCTACCTGCTGCAGGTGTTTAAATCTTGCAGAGCACCTATTTTCCCCATTCCCAAATGGTGCACACTGGTACAGTTCCATCCGCCAGACTTCCAGGAGTGATCGTGCTGCTGAGGAAAGTCCAGGATTTGGAATCAAAATGATCAAAATTTTACGCAATCTAAATATAAACTCTGAATTCAGACAGCACTCTGTTCCATTCAATACATTTAATGTCATTAATCACTTTATTCCACAAATCTTAAAAGTCCTGTTCAACCATCACCCCGTGCGCGCTGATCTACATTAGCTCCTGGTTCGACAACACCTCAATTTTAAAATTCTTATCCTTGTTTTCAAATCCCTCCATGGCCTCAACCCTTCCTATCTCTATAACCTCATCGAGTCCGACAACCCTCCGAGATCACTGCACTCCTCCAATTCTGGCCTCTTGAGCATCCCCGATTGTCATCGCTCCAACTTTGGCTGCCGTGCCTTCAGTTGTCTAGGTCCCAAGCTCTGGAATTCCCTCCCTCTCCACCTCCCTACCTCTCTCTCTTCCTTTAAAATGCTCCTTAAAACCTACCAAGCTTTTGATAACGCTCCTGTGAAGAGCCTTGGGATGTTTTTATTATGTTAAAGTCGCTATATAAATACAAGTTGTTGTTGTTTATTCACACCTATCCATGACAATAGGGATTAACTTTGTTAAGATGATATATTGCTTTAGATGATAATGTCTTCTTATTTCAATTGTAATCATTTTTACTGTATTCCCAAATGTGAGCCGAGTCATTTTTCAATATGTAAGTTTCTGTTTACCAGTTTATCTTTGCCTCCTCCACCAGACTATAGTATGGTCGGCTGCAACAGAAATTTCCTTATTGCCATGTCAACTGGCTAGTAATGAGTAAGCTATTAACCAGTAATTTGGTCGTATTTCCTGAACACAATTTTTGAAGTTTAACAAGACTACTGGATAAACAAGTGGCATTTGTACAGCAAATAATATCAGTCCCTATGTAAACATGAATCAGATCGTCAGATTTGCTGGATTAACAAATGTTAAATTAAGAAAACATTATTACACGCACACAAAATAAGAGAAAATGAAAAAAAGGTAAATGATAGTTTATATACTTAAGTGTAGTAAATTTAAATTTAATTAATCTGTGGAACACTCAAATGAAATTACAGCTAATGGAAGCTGTCAGACACTTTCCTTGTCTAAACAAGTTGGTTCCGATTTTAACTCCGGGTCAGTTTTGGGCCAGATGAGTTTTCGTTTCAGTTTAAAACTCACCCACTTCAGCCAAAAAACAGACCCCGGATATTTTAACTCTTGGGCTTCATTATAATCTCACCGGTGAGTTTCCCACTGAATGAGCTGACTCGGCCAGGAACCCAGACACTTTCAGGAAGCAATTTTTTGCAAGTCAGCAAGAGGTCTTTTTAAAGGGGAAATGCACCACTTAAAGGGAGGTTGCATTCCCTTCTGGCTTCTTTCATCTCTGAGGTCCTTGAAGAAGAATCTATTATGAGTCATGGGGAAGCCCCCAGGTTTGCAAAAGCCTCGGTGGAGATGTTTCTGGAAGAGGTGAGAGCGAGGACAGAATACCTGTTCCCCAGCAGTACCGGGGGGGTTGCCAAACACTGTCCACCTGGCAGGGGATTTCAGGTCGTCAGCACCAGGAGTATTACCCCCAGGACCTGGATACAGTGCAGGAAGTGCTTCAATGACCTCGCTAGAGTAGCAAGGGTGAGTACTGTTCTTCATTTATCCCCCTCTGCAGAACTCATGACAGCAATGCTTCACCGCCCCCCTCCCCCACCACTCCCAACAATTCCTTTCCCCCTATACTTCATTCACCTCCCAACACAAGGCCACACTGCACCACCTCTCATTCTCATTACAAACACACTCACCTCTTCTTTGCTACCTTCAAACCAGCACTACCACCATTCACCTCTCACTTGCTAGTCACAATCACCAACTTCTCTCAGAACACTTTCTTCACTTCACACTCCACACATTTACTTCCTATTCAACACCTCCCCATCCTGCTTGCATCATGCTTCTTCTCACTCTCAGCATATGCACTACCAGCACAGGCCCCACACATCCGCACTCTCCTTTCTGTAGCCACCCACTAACTCTCACCCTCTCTTTCTGCAGGACAAAACAGCGCATAATAATGAGAGGAGCAAGACCGGGAGAGGACCACCCAACCTCATGACCCTGAGCAAGCTGGAGCAGCAAGTCATGGAGATTTGTGGGCCCGACAGAGCTGGGCTGCATCAGCCACTTCAAGGCTGGGGGCTTCATTGAACAGGGTCTCTGACAATTACTTGTACCCCTTCATTAAGCACTTGAAAAATGCGCATTCATCCAGCTGGATCACTCCCAAGCACCAACACAGAGATTGGCGAGGTATTACTGAGCGGGTTGGCCGCTGGGGGGGGGGGCCTCCGTCCCATCCTGTTAAAATCACACTAGGGTCCCACTTACATCATGGGACCTCGATTTAAACACATTCATCGGGAACCTGCTGGTTTCGGGCAGCTGCATTTCTGAATGGAATTAATTACTCCATTAAAATCTGAGCCGATGAGTTGACAGTGGGAACGGTGTGGGAAGTGGATTCCCCTGATTTTAACCACTCACCCGCCTTAATCCCGCCAGGCGGGGAGTCTTAAACTCAGGGCCGGGGAGTTTTAACACAGTGCCGCTACAGAATGCCCACACTTACCAACACCTGTATTGAGAGCTGTTCACAGAATGGCTTCAGCACACTTTCAGCATCTGCTGCTTTCATTGAGTCCTAACTACAAATTGAAATACCACTGCAGCCGTTTTTTTCCATGCTCAAATGAAGTAAAAGCCCGTCAGAAATCCTCTTTAAACTGACCCTTATCCAAACAGGAAGTTGACCTTTGACACCCAGAGATGTAAGGCTACACCAATGGAAATTTCATTATCCCTGCTTCAGCTGTACTGAGTGAAATTTAATTGTGTAATTATCTGGGTGACTGAATGTGTAAAACTTTATGATGTGTCAGTTAAACGAAGCAGTGTATCGGTGAGCATCGTGCAAGTTGTTACGTGATTTAATGCTCATAAGGACGTTTTTACGAAGATACCTGTAGAACTTTAAAGGAAAAATAGCATATGTTAGAAGAATTGGTAAACAGAAGAAGTCGCTGGTATGATTGTTTTTTAACTCCCTGTTCTCTCTTGCTTAGAAACTGCCATGATCAGCCCTTAAACAATTCCATTGCAACTTGCAACAAAATTGTTGTTAATTAATCCAGACAATGTTTTGAAATACTTGGTCGATTCGCTTTGTTATATTCAGTCTGAGTATCAAGTCATCTCATACAAGTGTATTGTAGGGCTAGTTACTTCTTGTAGCCTGTTCACAATGTTTCTTATCACCAAATTCAAATGACCCTCCTTCCAACTGCACCAGCATTACATTTCCATTATGCAACCCAGCCATCCTTATGGTCTCTTTGAACCAGACTGGCCAGTAAATGACGCATTATGCAAAGTTTTTCTTCAACTCATGCATATTATCTGCTGAGAACTGGTCAGACTGTACATGGAACCATTCACAGTTGTAGCTTAGTTATCACAACCACTAGTTAATTTGTGCAATATCACTGCACAATTTGTACAAATACAATTTAATTTTTAAATAGAATTTTCCCCGTAAAAGTTTTTTTTTAGTGTGAAAGAATGCATATTGTATTATCTGTTTGAAATGTGAGAACATTTGCTGAATTTCCTTAATAAAGGGAGCCTTTACCCTTACGAAGAAGAGATATCAGTTACTTCATCACATTTTCCCTCACTGGATAAAAGGCAAATGAAAATGACTATGATTTTGATGCAGATGCAGGGCAGAGCTCGTGTACAGTGTTAAATTAGAAATATTATTTAAACTGGTTTAGTAAAACTAGTTCATTAGTTTTTTTAAAAATTTAGCTTTAAAAATGCCACTTCAGAAACAGAAAGCCTGTTAATGAACCATGGAGTGAGTTTATTCAGATGTAAACAGTTATCCCAAAAGTTTATGGGCCTTCCAGTGTATGTCCGCCATAGCGTTGACAGGATTCCAGCGGAAGAGCTAGAAATGTGGCCGGAACCCAGACACACCAGCTTTCAGCTTTATATCGGGAATTCTGGGTGGCCTGTTGGAGGTTGGGCCTCCACCTAGCCCAAACGTGGCCATTGGTGTAAGAGGAGGAGACAACTCCCTATGTCAGGAGTTCCTGCTTTCCTGGACTTCAGTGGGAGTCGGCATGGTGTCAGCAGAGGTCAGGGGTACCAGCCAACCAAGGGCAGAAGTGGGGCCCAGTGGGGATCTAGGCTGGGTATCGGAGAATCTATGTTTTTAAAGTATTTTTCAATACATCTCTCAATGGCAGGCTCCTTGGCAAATAGGCGCCCTAGATGTGCTCCCATTGCCATGGGTCCTGCCACTGACAGGCGTATTAGGGCAAATCCCCCTGACTTCAGAAAGTCTACTAGGGTCAGCAGAGGAGGTTCCTGGCAAGCACATCTCAGATGTTACACTGGAATGTGCCTATCACAGAATTTTGGAGCCCATGTGCATAAAATTCAGACCATATTTAGTGAATAGTCAAATGCTGCACTGCCTCATTCTTATTGTAAACAATTTTACAACACCAAGTTATAGTCCAGCAATTTTATTTGAAATTCACAAGCTTTCGGAGGCTTCCTCCTTCCTCAGGTGAATGTGAAAACCCAGCCTAGATCCCCACATTCACCTGAGGAAGGAGGAAGCCTCCGAAAGCTTGTGAATTTCAAATAAAATTGCTGGACTATAACTTGGTGTTGTAAAATTGTTTACAATTGTCAACCCCAGTCCATCACCGGCATCTCCACATCATTCTTATTGAGCTAAGTTTAAATTTTAGTTATTTGAGTTTATAACAAAACAAAGAAGAAGTTGGATGTAAGCTTAGCATCTGGAAGACACCTGCCTTAAACATTCCAGCTAATGAAGCAATCCATAAACCACTGGTCTCATATCTACTGTCCTCTTTATAACTTAAATCTGAACTGTCTACTCCATCATCCCATAAACTCTAGTGATGCTGATGTTTTAATTCATATGAACATAAGAAAGCCTGGAATAAGCCCACTCCTTCCATGAACATGAACAATCCATAATGTCACATATTTTACCCAACCTATTTAATCTCCTCAGGGAAAGTTCTGCATAAATATTGTCTGAATCCTAATTTATTGTGTCACTCTTCCTGCAGCAGGCCTTTACTGTAGCAACTGGATTTACAATACCTTAAACTTGATCTACTTTCACTAGTTCAATTAATTTATTTATTGGAGTGTGCACTTGTCCACATGTGCACTTGGCATTAGGCAAATATAACCAGCAGAATCAGAAATCTATCAGATTGTGAAATTATTTGTTTGCTTGTCAAGCCTCACCTTTCAAAAAAATTCCAGCATGTTAAATCCCATGGTTTATGTTTTATTGTTCAATAACCAGTTCTAAAATTCTTTATCTCACACCATAAACCCTGTTCGTTTGGTCTTCTGAATTCAGCAGTGGGTGGGTAGATTTACAAAGGGGTAAACCAACAAATGACTTAACAAGAGCTAGCTGATTTCTAAGATCGTTGGACTACATGCGCTAGAAATCAAAGTCTTTTGCTATTTTTCTACAAACGTGTATCCACCTCAGAGTGAAGGGGGCAAGAGAATTGCCCTGAGGTTTTACATTAGGTTTTGAGTGTTTTTTTCTTCAAATTAGGCATTTTAGACATCTGCAAATTTATGAACGGGAACCATTTCCTATTCTGAGAGATGTCCTCATTATGAACAGCTAGTCTTTGAGCTACATGTGTGTATTCAATTGTCCGTAGGAAATTTTGTAACACCCATTTAGCATATGTAAAACAAAGAAAAGACTTGCATTTATATAGCTCCCATCACGACCTCAGGATGTTCCAAAGTGCTTTACAGCCAAAGAAGTACTTTTGAAGTGTAGTCACTGTTGTAACGTAGGTATCACGGCAGCCAATTTGAGTACGGCAAGCTCCCACAAACAGCAATGTGATAATGACCGGATCATCTGTTTTACAGCAGAGGAGGCTGAGGGGGGACATGATTGAGGTGTACAAAATTATGAGGGGCACAGATAGGATGGATACTAAGGAGCTTTTTCCCTTCGTTGAGGGTTCTATAACAAGGGGACATAGATTCAAGGTAAAAGGCGGGAGGTTTAGAGGGGATTTGAGAAAGAACTTTTTCACCCAGAGGGTGGTTGGAGTCTGGAACTCACTGTCTGAAAGGGTTGTGGAGGCAGGAACCCTCACAACATTCAAGAAGCATTTGGATGAGCACTTGAAATGCCATAGCATACAAGGCTACGGACCAAATGCTGGAATATGGGATTAGAGTAGACAGGGCTGATGGCCGGCGCGGACACGATGGGCCGAAGGGCCTCTATCCGTGCTGTATAACTCTATGACTCTATGACTCTATGACTGATGTTGGTTGAGGGATAAATGTTAGCCAGAAGATTAGCAGTCACTTAGGACACTGGGTGAAAAATTGCCATCTGGCTGACATTAGCTATCACTGCAACAGTCACCTAAATTAAATGAGATTTTTAAAAGATCAATGATTTTAACTTGTAGAGGCAAGGCAAGAATTATTTATTTTTTTGTTGAAATTTACATGTGTGTAAAATTAAAAGTTATATAGTGAATACAAATTCATCTGAATTGTATTCAGTTTGTAATCCAGATTTTTTTAATGTTCTGGAAAAGTTTTCTTTGTTTAAAATGTTTTATATCAATCACTTCTGTGCCCTGTGTCTTTTTTAAATTCATGTTCTACATAAGGCTTGTACATAATGCCCACCTTGACAGAAAAACATAAAGCAAGGTTGTTGACAAACTTTCTGGAATCATCTGTCCCACATGGCATTGTTTTATTTGTGGGGCTTTCCTTCATTTACTCAGTAACAGTATATACTTTGGATTGTAAAAGTAAATGCAATTATTTGTTATAACCATAACATTGCAAATCTAGATTTTCCAAAAATGCTCTTTCAATCTAATGCAGTAACATAACAGCAATGGCAAGATTTAAATGATCAAATGTTAGTACCAACAAATTGTACAAGAGTCAATGTTTTCCCAATGGAAGTGATTGTAATCAGACACAAAATTATACAATCTGATATACTATGAACATAATTATATACCTTAGAAAAAATAAATTTGGTCTGTCTTACAGGTGACGTGGCTTTTAACCCTTAATGCACCATGGATGATTTTACTTTGTGGCCATTAACAAGTTTACCCATGTGTCGACAGCCCCTTCCTGCTCTGATGCATAAAAATGTATCAGAAATTGAACTAGTCACCTCTGTGATGCAACCACAATTGTCATATTTCTGGCTTTCAATTGTCTAAAATAAAATCGAAAAATATAATTGAAAAATAAAAATAAAACAAAAGGTAAATACTTTCCTTGTGCTTTCCCTGACATCCCATGTCTCCTCCTAGTCTCTTTTCCTCCTCTGTTTCATTTTAGTTTTTTTTATTTTACTCTTTGCTGATATAATCTATTCTACCTACGTTAACCTTTATTTTGAACTATTTTTAAGTTTGGGAATTTTCTATTTTTTTCTGCCTCGCTACTCTCAGCTTTCATTTTGGAAGTGGAAGCAACTTTGGAAAAAAAAATTGCTATTTGCTTGGCTAAAAACTATCTGCAAAGGCAATGTGAAAACGAATTGAAGGTCTAGACCTCAAGATTTACTCAACCAGGTGATCTTTGGCACAGTTCTCCTGTCCAAATATGGAGCTCTCAGCCACTGCAGAAGGAAAGTGCTCCCAGGAAAAATAAGCTTGTCCACAAGTCCCTAAGGGTTGGCTGTTTAGTTTTATAGTTCAGAGTTAACATTATATTAATAAAGCTACATCTAAAACTTTCAGTAGCTTTGTTAATGCAATATCAGTGTTTGCTTCAGTGTCACAGTGGGTGAAGTGAAAACCTACCAAACTAGCAGGCCGAAGGAGGCAATCATTTCTCGGGACCTGCTGGCCATCTAAGGGTTAAAACTAATTTAAATAGGTCAAAATTCTATGAATGGCAGAAGATTTCACGTCAACTTCCTGATTCAGCTGACTCCTAATTAAAACTGGATTGAACCCCTTATATATATAGAGAGAGAGACTATTAACATAATGTGGAAAATATTTTTCCCCAAATGAGCATAGAGTGGATGATTCAAATAACAGAAGATTGAAAGAAACCAAAATTAATACTCAATATCCAACTACTTATGTGTTTGAAAATTAGCAGAGGTCCTATCCTGGAAGATTCCTCTTTAAATCACTGAAAGAAAGAAAGACTTGCATTTGTATAGCACCTTATCATGTCTCAGAGGTGTCTTAGTTGTACTTCACATACAATGTTTTAGTTTGAAATGGACTGACTTCTCCTATGAAGGCAAATCATTCAAGCTAAATTTGTAATGATTTTAATTATGAAATGTAACTCCTTCTGTTAATGCTTATAGTCATAGTCCACACACAAAAAAAATTCAAGATTTCCATCAAAACAATGTTTATGAATACTGAGCACTGAGCACCTGCAAAAATTATAGAATTTATATACTGCATAACACTTTTTTTTTGCAGATCCATAAAAGCCTTTTGGGAAAAGCAATAATACCAGCAGTATGAGTAAGGTTTTTCTAAGTTTTAATCTCTTGATTCTTTCTTTCCCTCAGTATAGAACAGATTAGTTACCATCCCATAGTTCTACAGCATGGGAGTCTTCAGACTGCACTTTCAAAATAAACAGTCTGCTACTGCCATTTTAACATTTACAGTATATTCAATTGAACCCAGCAACCAAGTAGCTTATCTGCACCAAATAAAATCAAGGTTTGATTAATCTTGTCAACATAAATTAGGTTTATGAAACAGATTATTTCAAGTTGCTAAGAAATTTTATTTTATCTTTTCAATTTATGCCTTGTGTCATTCAAGTGTGGTGACTATGTAAGGGCTTTGGAATTCTGCAATATCAGTTCTTAAAAGCATGCATTTCCCAAGAGTAGCATCAGAGTTGGCAGTCCAGCCACCAAAAGTGATTATTGTATATTACGTGTCAGAAGTTTTAATAGTGTGGTGGAAAAAAGACTGATTGTTCTTATAAGGTAAAATTCATTTACATTCGGAAAAAAAAAGGTGTAAAATAACCCAAAAGCTAAGCTAAAAATAAAGCCATGGAGAATCGGAACTTTTTAAGCCAAACAATCCCTGATTGAAGCAAAGAAATCCAAGCCAGCACAGGGAATTCTTTCACTTGTTATCCCACTTTCATCCCACACATCTGAGGAAGTAAAATGAAAATTTCCTGGCATCCTGGGATAATAAAATAATCCCAATCTTCTTGTGAAACCACATTAATGCTGAGTCTTAACAGAGGCCCTTTGAGAAATGCGACTGCTGTCTTTCCCAGGCAAGGGCAGAATTCATATCAATTGACATGTGTAAAATAAAACACCATAATAAAATATAAGTGGAAGTAATCTGACAGAGCACAGCTAAATCTTAACTTAGGTAACAATTAGTAAGCAACACTGCAGAGCTACAGAGATATCCAATTAGGTCAAAGATTTATCATTCTTTGTTTTTGTTGTCCTTTTCCTAAAGTAGTTTTTCTCCGAGTATTTGAAAAACAAAGTATGGCAACCCCTCATGTTTCCTGTTTTATATATTTTTATTTTTGTTCTGTGTACCTATATGCATTTGGGCCAGATTTGTTATTGAGCTTGGAGAGATGTTAGCACTCCAATTTTAAAAATAATTTCATCACAAAAAACTTTTGTGCTGATATTATTAAACCCAATTCTTTGGCACCAACACCATTCTGCAATGCCACATTTTGCATTCTTTACTTTAGAGCTAAATTTAAGGGAGACTGATGCAGTTTTCAGAGAGCGATGGGGTTTTCAGAGAGCGATGGGGTTTTCAGAGAGCGATGGGGGTTTCAGAGAGTGATGGGGGTTTCAGAGAGCGATGGGGTTTTCAGAGAGCGATGGGGGTTTCAGAGAGCGATGGGGTTTTCAGAGAGCGATGGGGGTTTCAGAGAGCGATGGGGGTTTCAGAGAGCGATAGGGTTTTCAGAGAGCGATGGGGTTTTCAGAGAGCGATGGGGTTTTCAGAGAGCGATGGGGTTTTTAGCGAACGATGGGGTTTTCAGAGAGCGTTGGGGTTTTCAGAGAGCGATGCAGTGGTGGAGTAAGACACAATGGCAGAGAGTCATACAGTAGTAGATAATGCT
Source organism: Heptranchias perlo (assembly GCF_035084215.1). Lineage (NCBI taxonomy): Eukaryota > Metazoa > Chordata > Chondrichthyes > Hexanchiformes > Hexanchidae > Heptranchias > Heptranchias perlo. The sequence continues at coordinate 102,187,169 of NC_090329.1, read as the reverse complement.
ACAATAGTGGGGCATTGTGCAGTGACAGGGAGCGGGGCCGTGACAGAGAGCGGTACAGTGACAGAGAGCGGGACAGTGACAGAGAGCGGGACAGTGACGGAGAGCGGGACAGTGACGGAGAGAGGGACAGTGAAGGCGAGCGGGACAGTGACCGAGAGCGGGACAGTAACAGAGAGCGAGACAGTGATGGAGAGCGAGACAGTGATGGAGAGAGGGACAGTGACAGAGAGCGGGACAGTGATAGACAGTGGGACAGTGATGGAGATGGCACAGTGACAGAGAGAGGGACACTGATGGAGAGCGGGACAGTGACAGAGAGCGGGACAGTGACGGAGAGCGGGACAGTGATGGAGAGCGGGACAGTGACGGTGAGCAGGACAGTGAAGGAGAGAGGGACAGTGACGGAGAGCGGGACAGTGACGGAGAGCGGGACAGTGACAGAGAGCAGGACAGTGACAGAGAGCAGGACAGTGACAGAGAGAGGGACAGTGACGGAGAGAGGGACAGGAATGGAGAGCGGGACAGTGACGGAGAGCGGGACAGTGACAGAGAGCGGGACAGTGACGGAGAGCGGGACAGTGATGGAAAGCGGGACAGTGACGGTGAGCAGGACAGTGAAGGAGAGAGGGACAGTGACAGAGAGCGGGACAGTGACGGAGAGCGGGACAGTGATGGAGAGCGGGACAGTGACGGTGAGCAGGACAGTGAAGGAGAGAGGGACAGTGATGGAGAGCGGGACAGTGACAGAGAGTAGGACAGTGACGGAGAGAGGGACAGTGACGGAGAGAGGGACAGGAATGGAGAGCGGGACAGTGACGGAGAGCGGGACAGTGACGGAGAGCGGGACAGTGATGGAGAGAGGGACAGTAACAGAGAGCCAGACAGAGGTGGAGAGCGAGACAGTGACGGAGAGCGGGACAGTAACGGAGAGCGGGACAGTAACGGAGAGCGGGACAGTGACGGAGAGCGGGACAGTGATGGAGAGCGGGACAGTGATGGAGAGCAGGACAGTGATGGAGAGAGGGACAGTGACGGAGAGAGGGACAGGAATGGAGAGCGGGACAGTAACAGAGAGCGGGACAGTGATGGAGAGAGGGACAGTGATGGAGAGAGGGACAGTGACAGAGAGCGAGACAGTGATGGAGAGAGGGACAGTGATGGAGAGAGGGACAGTGATGGAGAGAGGGACAGTGACAGACAGCGAGACAGTGATGGAGAGAGGGACAGTGATGGAGAGAGGGACAGTGATGGAGAGAGGGACAGTGACGGAGAGAGGGACAGTGACGGAGAGCGAGACAGTGATGGAGAGAGGGACAGTGACAGAGAGCGAGACAGTGATGGTGAGCGGGACAGTGACGGAGAGCGAGACAGTGATGGAGAGAGGGACAGTGACGGAGAGAGGGACAGTGATGGAGAGAGGGACAGTGACGGAGAGAGGGACAGTGACAGAGAGCGAGACAGTGACGGAGAGAGGGACAGTGACGGAGAGCGAGACAGTGATGGTGAGCGGGACAGTGACGGAGAGCGAGACAGTGATGGAGAGAGGGACAGTGACGGAGAGAGGGACAGTGAAGGAGAGAAGGACAGTGACGGAGAGCGAGACAGTGATGGAGAGAGGGACAGTGACGGAGAGAGGGACAGTGACAGAGAGCGAGACAGTGACGGAGAGAGGGACAGTGACGGAGAGCGAGACAGTGACGGAGAGAGGGACAGTGATGGAGAGCGGGACAGAGGTGGAGAGCAAGACAGTGACGGAGAGAGGGACAGTGATGGAGAGCGGGACAGTGATGGAGAGAGGGACAGTGACGGAGAGCGGGACAGTAACAGAGAGCGGGACAGTGATGGAGAGAGGGACAGTGATGGAGAGAGGGACAGTGACAGAGAGCGAGACAGTGATGGAGAGAGGGACAGTGATGGAGAGAGGGACAGTGATGGAGAGAGGGACAGTGACAGACAGCGAGACAGTGATGGAGAGAGGGACAGTGATGGAGAGAGGGACAGTGATGGAGAGAGGGACAGTGACGGAGAGAGGGACAGTGACGGAGAGCGAGACAGTGATGGAGAGAGGGACAGTGACAGAGAGCGAGACAGTGATGGTGAGCGGGACAGTGACGGAGAGCGAGACAGTGATGGAGAGAGGGACAGTGACGGAGAGAGGGACAGTGAAGGAGAGAAGGACAGTGACGGAGAGCGAGACAGTGATGGAGAGAGGGACAGTGACGGAGAGAGGGACAGTGACAGAGAGCGAGACAGTGACGGAGAGAGGGACAGTGACGGAGAGCGAGACAGTGACGGAGAGAGGGACAGTGATGGAGAGCGGGACAGAGGTGGAGAGCAAGACAGTGACGGAGAGAGGGACAGTGATGGAGAGCGGGACAGTGATGGAGAGAGGGATCGTGATGGAGTGAGGGACAGTGATGGAGAGCGAGACAGTGACAGAGAGCGGGACAGTGATGGAGAGAGGGACAGTGATGGAGAGCGAGACAGTGATGGAGAGAGGGACAGTGACAGAGAGCGAGACAGTGATGGAGAGAGGGACAGTGACATAGAGCGGGACAGTGATAGACAGTGGGACAGTGATGGGGAGAGGGACAGTGACGGAGAGCAGGACAGTGTTGGAGAGCGGGACAGTGATGGAGAGCGGGACAGTGATGGAGAGCGGGACAGTGATGGAGAGAGGGACAGTGACGGAGAGCGGGACAGTGATGGAGAGCGGGACAGTAACAGAGAGCGAGACAGTGACAGAGAGAGGGACAGTGACAGAGAGCGGGACAGTGACGGAGAGCGGGACAGTGATGGAGAGCGGGACAGTAACAGAGAGCGAGACAGTGACAGAGAGAGGGACAGTGACAGAGAGCGAGGCAGTGACGGAGAGCGGGACAGTGACAGAGAGCGATACAGTGACAGAGAGAGGGACAGTGATGGAGAGAGGGACAGTGACGGAGAGCGAGACAGTGACGGAGAGCGGGACAGTAACAGAGAGCGAGACAGTGATGGAAAGAGGGACAGTGACAGAGAGCGAGACAGTGATGGAGAGAGGGACAGTGACGGAGAGAGGGACAGTGATGCAGAGCGAGACAGTGATGGAGAGCGGGACAGTGATGGGGAGAGGGACAGTGACAGAGAGCAGGACAGTGTTGGAGAGAGGGACAGTGATGGAAAGAGGGACAGTGACAGAGAGCGGGACAGTGATGGAGAGCGAGACAGTGACGGAGAGCGAGACAGTGAAGGAGAGAGGGACTGTAACAGAGAGTGAGACAGTGATGGAGAGAGGGACAGTGACAGAAAGAGGGACAGTGACAGAAAGAGGGACAGTGACGGAGAGCGGGACAGTGATGGAGAGCGGGACCGTGATGGAGAGAGGGACAGTGATGGAGAGAGGGACAGTGACAGAGAGCGAGACAGTGATGGAGAGAGGGACAGTGACAGAGAGCGAGACAGTGATGGAGAGAGGGACAGTGACAGAGAGCGAGACAGTGATGGAGAGAGGGACAGTGACAGAGAGCGAGACAGTGATGGAGAGAGGGACAGTGACAGAGAGCGAGACAGTGACAGAGAGAGGGACAGTGACGAAGAGAGGGACAGGAATGGAGAGCGGGACAGTGATGGAGAGCGAGTCAGTGATGGAGAGAGGGACAGTGATGGAGAGAGGGACAGTGACAGAGAGCGGGACAGTGATAGACAGTGGGACAGTGATGGAGATGGCACAGTGACAGAGAGAGGGACACTGATGGAGAGCGGGACAGTGACAGAGAGCGGGTCAGTGATGGAGAGCGGGACAGTGACCGAGAGCGGGACAGTGACGGAGAGCGGGACAGTGACAGAGAGCGGGACAGTGACAGAGAGCAGGACAGTGACAGAGAGAGGGACAGTGACGGAGAGAGGGACAGTGACGGAGAGAGGGACAGGAATGGAGAGCGGGACAGTGACGGAGAGCGAGACAGTGATGGTGAGCGGGACAGTGACGGAGAGCGAGACAGTGACAGAGAGAGGGACAGTGACGGAGAGAGGGACAGGAATGGAGAGCGGGACAGTGATGGAGAGCGAGTCAGTGATGGAGAGCGGGACAGTGATGGAGAGAGGGACAGTGACAGAGAGCGGGACAGTGATAGACAGTGGGACAGTGATGGAGATGGCACAGTGACAGAGAGAGGGACACTGATGGAGAGCGGGACAGTGACAGAGAGCGGGACAGTGACGGAGAGCGGGACAGTGATGGAGAGCGGGACAGTGACGGTGAGCAGGACAGTGAAGGAGAGAGGGACAGTGACAGAGAGCGGGACAGTGACGGAGAGCGGGACAGTGATGGAGAGCGGGACAGTGACGGTGAGCAGGACAGTGAAGGAGAGAGGGACAGTGATGGAGAGCGGGACAGTGACAGAGAGTAGGACAGTGACGGAGAGAGGGACAGGAATGGAGAGCGGGACAGTGACGGAGAGCGGGACAGTGACGGAGAGCGAGACAGTGACGGAGAGAGGGACAGTGATGGAGAGAGGGACAGTAACAGACAGCCAGACAGAGGTGGAGAGCGAGACAGTGACGGAGAGCGGGACAGTAACGGAGAGCGGGACAGTGACGGAGAGCGGGACAGTGACGGAGAGAGGGACAGTGACGGAGAGAGGGACAGGAATGGAGAGCGGGACAGTGACGGAGAGCGGGACAGTGACGGAGAGCGGGACAGTGATGGAGAGAGGGACAGTAACAGAGAGCCAGACAGAGGTGGAGAGCGAGACAGTGACGGAGAGCGGGACAGTAATGGAGAGCGGGACAGTAACGGAGAGCGGGACAGTGACAGAGAGCGGGACAGTGACGGAGAGAGGGACAGGAATGGAGAGAGGGACAGTGACGGAGAGAGGGACAGGAATGGAGAGCGGGACAGTAACAGAGAGCGGGACAGTGATGGAGAGAGGGACAGTGACGGAGAGAGGGACAGTGACGGAGAGCAGGACAGTGATGGAGAGAGGGACAGTGACGGAGAGAGGGACAGGAATGGAGAGCGGGACAGTAACAGAGAGCGGGACAGTGATGGAGAGAGGGACAGTGACAGAGAGCGAGACAGTGACGGAGAGAGGGACAGTGATGGAGAGAGGGAAAGTGATGGAGAGAGGGACAGTGACAGAGAGCGGGACAGTGATGGAGAGAGGGACAGTGACGGAGAGCGAGACAGTGATGGAGAGAGGGACAGTAACGGAGAGAGGGACAGTGACGGAGAGCGAGACAGTGATGGAGAGAGAGACAGTGACAGAGAGCGAGACAGTGATGGAGAGAGGGACAGTGATGGAGAGAGGGACAGTGACGGAGAGATGGACAGTGAAGGAGAGAAGGACAGTGACGGAGAGCGAGACAGTGATGGAGAGAGGGACAGTGACGGAGAGAGGGACAGTGAAGGAGAGAAGGACAGTGACGGAGAGCGAGACAGTGACGGAGAGAGGGACAGTGATGGAGAGCGGGACAGAGGTGGAGAGCAAGACAGTGACGGAGAGAGGGACAGTGACGGAGAGCGGGACAGTGATGGAGAGAGGGACAGTGATGGAGAGCGAGACAGTGATGGAGAGAGGGACAGTGACATAGAGCGGGACAGTGATAGACAGTGGGACAGTGATGGGGAGAGGGACAGTGACGGAGAGCAGGACAGTGTTGGAGAGCGGGACAGTGACAGAGAGCGAGACAGTGACAGAGAGAGGGACAGTAACGGAGAGCGGGACAGTGACGGAGAGCGGGACAGTGACGGAGAGAAAGACAGTGACGGAGAGAGGGACAGGAATGGAGAGCGGGACAGTGACGGAGAGCGGGACAGTAACGGAGAGCGGGACAGTGACGGAGAGCGGGACAGTGACGGAGAGAAAGACAGTGACGGAGAGAGGGACAGGAATGGAAAGCGGGACAGTGATGGAGAGCGGGACAGTGACGGAGAGCGGGACAGTGATGGAGAGAGGGACAGTAACAGAGAGCCAGACAGAGGTGGAGAGCGAGACAGTGACGGAGAGCGGGACAGTAACGGAGAGCGGGACAGTGACGGAGAGCGGGACAGTGACGGAGAGAGGGACAGTGACGGAGAGAGGGACAGTGACGGAGAGAGGGACAGGAATGGAGAGCGGGACAGTGACGGAGAGCGGGACAGTGACGGAGAGCGGGACAGTGATGGAGAGAGGGACAGTAACAGAGAGCCAGACAGAGGTGGAGAGCGAGACAGTGACGGAGAGCGGGACAGTAACGGAGAGCGGGACAGTAACGGAGAGTGGGACAGTGACAGAGAGCGGGACAGTGACGGAGAGAGGGACAGGAATGGAGAGAGGGTCAGTGACGGAGAGAGGGACAGGAATGGAGAGCGGGACAGTAACAGAGAGCGGGACAGTGATGGAGAGAGGGACAGTGACGGAGAGAGGGACAGTGATGGAGAGCAGGACAGTGATGGAGAGAGGGACAGTGACGGAGAGCGGGACAGGAATGGAGAGCGGGACAGTAACAGAGAGCGGGACAGTGATGGAGAGAGGGACAGTGACAGAGAGCGAGACAGTGATGGAGAGAGGGACAGTGATGGAGAGAGGGACAGTGACAGAGAGCGGGACAGTGATGGAGAGAGGGACAGTGACGGAGAGCGAGACAGTGATGGAGAGAGGGATAGTGACGGAGAGAGGGACAGTGACGGAGAGCGAGACAGTGATGGAAAGAGAGACAGTGACAGAGAGCGAGACAGTGATGGAGAGTGGGACAGTGATGGAGAGAGGGACAGTGACGGAGAGAAGGACAGTGAAGGAGAGAAGGACAGTGACGGAGAGCGAGACAGTGATGGAGAGAGGGACAGTGACGGAGAGAGGGACAGTGAAGGAGAGAAGGACAGTGACGGAGAGCGAGACAGTGACGGAGAGAGGGACAGTGATGGAGAGCGGGACAGAGGTGGAGAGCAAGACAGTGACGGAGAGAGGGACAGTGATGGAGAGCGGGACAGTGATGGAGAGAGGGACAGTGATGGAGAGCGAGACAGTGACAGAGAGCGGGACAGTGATGGAGAGAGGGACAGTGATGGAGAGCGAGACAGTGATGGAGAGAGGGACAGTGACATAGAGCGGGACAGTGATAGACAGTGGGACAGTGATGGGGAGAGGGACAGTGACGGAGAGCAGGACAGTGTTGGAGAGCGGGACAGTGATGGAGAGCGGGACAGTGATGGAGAGCGGGACAGTAACAGAGAGCGAGACAGTGATGGAGAGAGGGACAGTGACAGAGAGAGGGACAGTGACAGAGAGCGAGGCAGTGACGGAGAGCGGGACAGTGACAGAGAGCGATACAGTGACAGAGAGAGGGACAGTGATGGAGAGAGGGACAGTGACGGAGAGCGAGACAGTGACGGAGAGCGGGACAGTAACAGAGAGCGAGACAGTGATGGAGAGAGGGACAGTGACAGTGAGCGAGACAGTGATGGAGAGAGGGTCAGTGACGGAGAGAGGGACAGTGATGCAGAGCGAGACAGTGATGGAGAGCAGGACAGTGATGGGGAGAGGGACAGTGATGGGGAGAGGGACAGTGACAGAGAGCGAGACAGTGATGGAGAGAGGGACAGTGACAGAAAGAGGGACAGTGACAGAAAGAGGGACAGTGACGGAGAGCGGGACAGTGATGGAGAGCGAGACAGTGACGGAGAGCGGGACAGTAACAGAGAGTGAGACAGTGATGGAGAGAGGGACAGTGACAGAAAGAGGGACAGTGACAGAAAGAGGGACAGTGATGGAGAGCGGGACAGTGATGGGGAGAGGGACAGTGATGGAGAGAGGGACAGTGATGGAGAGAGGGACAGTGACAGAGAGCGAGACAGTGATGGAGAGAGGGACAGTGACAGAGAGCGAGACAGTGATGGAGAGAGGGACAGTGACAGAAAGAGGGACAGTGACGGAGAGCGGGACAGTGATCGAGAGCGGGACAGTGATGGAGAGAGGGACAGTGATGGAAACGGGGCAGTGACGGAGAGCGAGACAGTGATGGAGAGAGGGACAGTGACAGAGAGCGAGACAGTGATGGAGAGAGGGACAGTGACAGAGAGCGAGACAGTGATGGAGAGAGGGACAGTGACAGAGAGCGAGACAGTGATGGAGAGAGGGACAGTGACGGAGAGCGAGACAGTGACAGAGAGAGGGACAGTGATGGAGAGAGGGACAGTGATGGAGAGAGGGACAGGAATGGAGAGAGGGACAGTGATGGAGAGCGAGTTAGTGATGGAGAGCGGGACAGTGACAGAGAGGGGGACAGTGACGGAGAGAGGGACAGTGATGGAGAGAGGGACAGGAATGGAGAGCGGGACAGTGATGGAGAGCGAGTCAGTGATGGAGAGCGGGACAGTGATGGAGAGAGGGACAGTGACGGAGAGAGGGACAGTGACGGAGAGCGGGACAGTGATGGAGAGCGGGACAGTAACAGAGAGCGAGACAGTGACAGAGAGAGGGACAGTGACAGAGAGCGAGGCAGTGACGGAGAGCGGGACAGTGACAGAGAGCGAGACAGTGACGGAGAGAGGGACAGTGATGGAGAGCGGGACAGTGATGGAGAGCGGGACAGTGATGGAGAGCGGGACAGTAACAGAGAGCGAGACAGTGACAGAGAGAGGGACAGTGACAGAGAGCGAGGCAGTGACGGAGAGCGGGACAGTGACAGAGAGCGAGACAGTGACGGAGAGAGGGACAGTGATGGAGAGCGAGACAGTGACGGAGAGCGGGACAGTAACAGAGAGCGAGACAGTGATGGAGAGAGGGACAGTTATCTGCAACACTATCTCAGACATTTCAGCATTTACGTGCGAAACTATAGAATCATAGAATCATAGAAAGGTTATGACATGGAAGGAGGCCATTCGGCCCATCGCGTCCACATCGGCTCTATGCAAGAGCAATCCAGCTAGTCCCACTCACCCGCCTTTTCCCCGTAGCCCTGCAATTTTTTTTCCTTTCAAGTACTTATTCAGTTCCCTTCTGAAGGCCATGATTAAATCTGCCTCCACCACCCCCTCAGGCAGTGCATTCCAGGTCCTAAACACTCACGGTGTAAAAAAGTTTTTCCTCATGTCAAATTTGGTTCTTTTGCCAATCACCTTAAATCTATGTCCTCTGGTTCTTGACCCGTCCGCCAATGGGAAGAATTTCTCTCTATCTAATCTGTCTAGACCCTTCATGATTTTGAATACCTCTGTCAAATCTCCTTGCAATGTTCTCTGTTCCAAGGAGAACAACCCCAGCTTCTCCAGTCTATCCACGTAACTAAAGTCCTTCATCCCCCTGGAATCATTCCAGTAAATTTCTTCTGCACCCTCTCTAAGGTCTTCATATCTTTCTTAAAGTGCAGTGCCCAGAACTGGACACAATACTCCAGTTGTAGCTGAACCAGTGTTTTATAAAGGTTCATCATGACTTCATACTTTTGACTCTATGCCTCTATTTATAAAGCCCAGGATCCTGTATGCTTTTTTAACCGCTTTCTCAACCTGCCCTGCCACCTTCAACAATTTGTGCACATACACCCCAAGATCTCTCCGTTCCTTAGTGGTATAAACTGGGTGACATGGACATGTTGGGCCGAAGGGCCTGTTTCCATGTTGTAACTTCTATGATTCTATGATTCCTGTGCCCCTTTTAGAGTTGTGCCCTCTAGTTTATATTGCCTCTCCTCGTTCTTCCTACCGAAATGTATCACTTTGCATTTTTCTGTGTTAAAATTCATCTGCCACGTGTCCACCCATTCCACCAGCCTGTCTATATCCTCTTGAAGTCTATCACTATCCTCCTCACTGCTTACTACCCTTCCAATTTCGTGTCATCTGCAAATTTTAGAATTGTGCCCTGTCCCAACCCAAGTCTAAGCCATTAATATATATCAATAAAAGCAGTGGTCCCAGCACCAACCCCTGGGGAACACCACTGTACACATCCCTCCAGTCTGAAAAACAAACATTCACCACTACTCTCTGTTTTCTGTCACTTAGCCAATTCTGTATCCATGTTGCTACTGCCCCCTTTATTCCATGGGCCCCAATCTTGATGATGAGCCTACCATGCGGCACTTCATCAGACACCTTTTGAAAGTCCGTATACACCACATCAACTGCATTGCCTATCTCAGACAATTGCTCACGTCCCTGTGGCACTATCTCAGAAATTCCCTCCTGTACTTATGCCACCATTCCACTAATGCAGGAGATGGACTCCTCTATCCTCTGCACTATTGTGGAGAGTGTCCAGCTGAGCAGAGCCTGGAGAGGAGTGCGCCCTCCGACGCAGACTCTCCACAGCTGCCCCTGCCACCAGTGTCTGCTTGTGCTCTCTTGTGTGTGGTGACGCACCAGGTGCCATCCCAACTAACTGACTACTAGGACCCACCGAGGTGTGAGTATCTGCGCTGGTGGATGGCTCGCTAACATGTAACAGTTCGCCCTCAGAGGCCGGCATGTCCTCTGAGGAATCGCCCTCTGCCGTCACTGCAGTCATTGAAGGGCTTGTCAGAGAACAGAAGGCAATATTAAGCATCATCACAGATGTGTCATGTTGCGATGAGCATACTGAGGTGTTATACACGCCAAGCATTGTTAACATCATTTCATGTTGTGTGTGATGAATGTTAAAGTTGTGTCACCAGAAATTTGTGGGGTGCCAGTCTCGGCGTCCCCGATGGACAGGCACTCGAGGGTGCAGCAGGGCCTCCTCCTCCGTGGCTTTGAGGACCAGTATTTTTTGAGGCCCCCCCCTCCAGTCCTCGTCCTCTCACCTGCATTTTGAGCTCTCTTCTCCTAGAAGGCAGGAAAGTATAGATGTGTGAGTGAGTGATGGTGAAGTGGCCAACTGATGAATGCATTGCTTTGGGTGAGGCTGACCATGAAAGAGGTGCATCAGAAGGTGAGTATAAGACATCACATTGGAATAGATTGGGGTGAGTGGTAGTGGTGGGGTCACAAATGGGGAGGTGAGGAAGTGCTCAGGAAGTGCAGGTAATTTGTGAATGAGCCTTAAGTGGGTGTGAGGAGTGATGTGATGGAGTAGTCTTGGCAGTGCAGAATGTGAGGTGGGGTGGGGGAGGGGTGATGAGCACCACGGAATGCAGGAGAATCAGTAAGTGTACTCACTTTTGCTGACCTAGTTAGGTCATTGAAACGCTTCCTGCACTGGACCCAAGTTGGGGATATGTTGCTGCTGCTGGTGACCTCCTCTGCCACCTCGAGCCAGGCCATCTTGGTGGCAGAGGCAGGGCCCTTCCTCCTGTCGGCCGGGTAAAATAGTTCCCTCCTCCTCCTCACTCCGGCCAGTAGCACCTGAAGTGAGGCATCACTAAATCTTGGAGCAGCCTTGCACCTGTACTGCTCCATTGGATCTTCTTGCTCTTTGCTGCAGCAAAATCCATTGGAGGACTGGCCCTTTAAATCCAGACGCTCCAGCTGACAGCCTGTCATGCGGGTTCGCAGTCCACCCACTGCGCAGCTTTTGGACGGAAAACCTGGAGACAAGATTAATGGCCACCAATTACATCGCGATCATGTGGGCAATGGTAAGTATTTATTAGTCGGGTTTGCCGCGTGTCCATTGACCCCCACCCTCCCCACCCCCCCCTCCCACCGCTGTCATCCTGTCGCCCTTTTAAAATCGAGCCCAGAGAGTCGGGCAGTAGTGGAGAGCGGTGCTGTGACAGAGTAAGGTAATGAGAGGGAACAGGGCAGTGACAGAGACCAATGTAGTGACAGAGGGGGTAAAATTGGTCAACACCAGTAGCACAAAATGAGCTGAGAGCAAATCGTCAGCCGGTCTTACGCAGCGTTGTAAAACGGGCTGCCAATTTGCATGTGAGTGACATTATTGTCAGAACATGGATGCGATAGCCCAAATATAGTAAGTGATACCAAGCAAAACTACAGGTATATGGTTTGGGACAGAGGACATATGAATGATGAACTACGAAGGAAGCAGTGATGTTATGCAGAATTCTGTCACAAGAATGAAAGATCCACAATTTGCCACTTGTCAGTTATGTCGGAACAAATGAATGACTGAATTCTCTATCATCATCAAAATTTTCTGTTTGGTATTTCCTACACTTATGCAAACCCAAACTAAGGAAATTAGAGGACATGTGATCCAAGTGTCTCTGATGTGGCTACTGCTAATAATTAACCTCTAGGAGAGGGGGCGTCAGAAATACAAAAAGGGCAGAGGGAGCACAAAAACAGAGACCAGTGGGAGTGCTCAGAGACACTGCAGCAATCAGGAAGGAGGGTTCTCAGAGATAGAGTGGGCAGGGGAGGGAATCTTAGTCATGGAATTGATAGGAGAGAGATCGTCAGCATGGAACAGGTTGGGGAGGGATCTCAAACATGGAATTGATGAGAGGATTCTTAGGCATAGAATGAATTTGAGGGCATCTTAGATATGCATTGGCAGAGATGTCCATGAAATTCACCTTAAACATTCACTCCCTCCACCACCGGCGCACCGTGGCTGCAGTGTGTACCATCCACAGGATGCACTGCAGCAACTCGCCAAGGCTTCTTCGACAGCACCTCCCAAACCCGCAACCTCTACCACCTAGAAGGACAAGGGCAGCAGGTACATGGGAACAACACCACCTGCAGATTCCCGTCCAAGTCACACACCATCCCGACTTGGAAATATATCGCCATTCCTTCATCGACGCTGGGTCAAAATCTTGGAACTTCCTTCCTAACAGCATTTTGGGAGATCCTTCACCACACGGACTGCAGCGGTCCAAGAAGGCGGCTCACCACCACCTTCTCGAGGGCAATTAGGGATGGGCAATAAATGCTGGCCTTGCCAGCGAGGCCCACATCCCATGAATGAATAAAAAGAAAACGTGCAAAAGTGAATAAATGGGAGTGGAAAACAATGAGTCAACATCATTTTCTGAACTGTAAAATAAAATGACAACAGCTCCTCTGGAGTATTTGATTTTTCACAATTCTGTTAAGTAAAATATAATATTACAAGATGCCACAGCAAAGATTAGTTGATACATTTACGAACCTACGAACATACGAATTAAGAGCAGGAGTAGGTCATTTGGCCCCTCGAGCCTGCTCTGCCATTTGATAAAATCATGGCTGATCTGATTGCGACCTCAACCCTACTTTCCTGTCTACCTACTATAACCTTTGACTCCCTTGTAATTCAGGAATCTATCTAACTCAGCCTTAAAAATATTCAATGACCCTGCCTCCACCGCTCTCTGGGGAAGGGAGTTCCACAGACTCACGACCCTCTGAGAGAAAAAAATTCTCCTCATCTCCGTCTTAAATGGGAGACCCCTTATTTTTAAACTGTGGCCCCTAGTTCTAGTCTCTCCCACAAGGGGAAACATCCTCTCAGCATCGTTTGTGATATTCTGCTGTGCTCCAGAAGATGAGAATGTACACGAAAGACGTAGTTGAGATGCAGAGGAAGCTAATGCACTCCAGACCAATTACAGTTAACTTTTCTTTTCCCATTCTATGAGAAAATACACTCCCTGGAATCTCTGATTTTAAATTATCAGAAAAACATGGACATAACAGATTACTCTGTGAATGAAAGCACAAGGCACAGGGTAAATTAATGTGAGATTTGTTGTTGAATGTTGTAAACAGCTGTTTGCCTAACCCAACATGAGCAATTAGAAAATTACACTATGTAAAGTGGAAGAGCAGGTTTTTCAGAGAAACAGTAAGCTAACAGAATAGTGGCAGGACGTTTTTCAATATAGGATAATCTAAACAGGATGTGCACGGTGCGATAGTGGGCCACAATTAACAAGACATTTGAAAGTGCAGTTATTGTTTTTTAAACTTCAATATGGCACTTTCATAGCAGTAACCAGTTAAAGAAAACTTTCCATAAAGCAAAGCATCAGGACAGATAAGCTCGGTGGGATTTTGCCCACTATGTTCCACCAGGGGGTTTCAGGAGTCAGTATAAGCAGCTCTCAGTCGGCCGTACATTCACAGTAGAATCTCACCTGGGACTAGAGATGTGGAGTTTCAGGGGCTCCTGAGAAGGGACGCAGCAGGAACATCACCAGAGAAAGAACGAAGCAAGACTTGGTTGTGAGAGGCTTGGCTGAGCCACATGCCAGGAAAGAAAAGTAGGCCATTTGTAAGGCATGTGCTAAGGCGGCTATATTTAGATCAGCTTCAGAGGTAGAGTGACTTTGAAAAAGATCATTATGACTCGTTTTTGCAATTGAACAGAAATAAATTTTACACGTTGTTCAGTAAAGTAAAAAAAAACAGACAAGGCTTTGTCTGAGTTTTGCTTTAAAATGTGAGAAAACCACCTTTACAGCTTTACACTAGGAGGGACCCCCATGTGTAAATGTATGGCACTCAGTTATATCATAGGCCAATTGCAGTTAACACACCAAATAAGTGAAGTCCAATACAAACTTACCATATGCCAAAACATCCCCAGCATCACCTGATACCCCATATATCATACACCACTGCTGAGGTTGGCAACAAACTGATAAAATAAAGCAGTGACATAGTGGAAACCAGAGGCGGCAGCCAGCACCTGAACTGATACTTTCCAGCAACACCTCCTGCCTTTTCCTCGGAACGAAATGATGGATCTCAAGCCAGCTGCTGTTTCACAATATAAATCAAGTAGATATGCGGCATCGTCACAGCAAAAACAGTGCGCGGAGTTTGAACCTCACTCAGGCAGGTACAAAGGATGACAGAGTTCGAAATGAAAGTTTCGCACTGATGTAATGGTCGGTTTCGTTGATGTTTTGGGTCAAGGCGTATTTTTGCAGCATAGCAGAAGGCGCATCATTCTGTACCTGGCCAAGCTATAACTAACCTGGGGGAGTTTGTTCTAAAAGCGGAACTGTTCCATTCTCCAGGACTGATATTCTTTCCAGTTCTGATGAAAGGTCATCGACCTGAAACGTTAACTCTGTTTCTCTCTCCACAGATGCTGCCTGACTTGCTGAGTGTTGCCAGCACTTTCTGCTTTTGCTTCAGATTTCCAGCATCTGCAGTATTTTGCTTTTGTATGACATTCTTTGCCTTGTTCACCTTCAAAAAAAAAATCACCAAAAATATTAAGGAAATAAAATAAAGGAGAAGCACTGGGTTCACCATCCAAACCTACAAATTGGTCAACGAGGCCCAGGTAGCAATAATTCATGGAGGTAATTTTAACCTAACTCGCCCAGTGGGAAACTGACGGGATCGGATTGCCCACTCATTTTACACTCCATCCAATTATGCTTTTCACTGAAGTCACTGTCAGCGTCAGTTTCTGACCAGGGAGATTAGGTTAAAATTATCCACCATAATTTGTTTTCAGGACATCGATGACACAGGCAAGGCCACATTTATTGCTCATTCCTCCATCCCTAGTTACCCTTGACAGCCAAGGAGCTTGCTAGGTCACTTCAGAGGATTGTAAGAGTCAGCAGCGTAGTGCGGGACTGGAGTGATGTGTAGGTCAGACCAGGCCGACTTTCTTCCCTGAAGGACATTAGTGAACCAATTAAACAATCCAGCAGCTTTCGTGACTATTTTCCCCTAGTGCTAGTCCACAATTCTCCAGATCTGTTGAATTCAATTCATTATCTTGCCCTTAAAATCAGCCGAGCCTCCCTGCTACTGCTCCTGGATGAGCCGATCATTCGCTAGGCCGCGTTCCCACCCGGAATAAAAATCGACTACTTAGATTCAAAACTATGCACGAACTACAGATGCTTTTACAATAATATGGTTGCAGAGGACAAATGACCACTTACTAACTAATTTACTTCAAGCACAGCAAATGTTTATAGAAACTGGAAATTTTACCTGAGGACATATCAGATTTTAATAAATATTGCTAGCATGTATAATAGAAAAGACATTACTATGCCGATATTTCTAACTAAAACAGACGCAGGAATTAATTATATAGCTTCCCAGACTCAGCATTAGACATTGACATTGCTGTGATGTAATCTTTGCCTTGAGGTGCACGGTTGAGCTACCATCTTTACAGATCATGAAAGGAATTTCCTGGACGCTCCATCAACCGACCAGTTGACTTGAATTTCGATGACAATGTTTCTCTTGCAAAGGCGATACGCTTTTTCTTTTGTACAGTTCTGCCAACGCCCAACGTTCCTTTTCAATTAAATATATTCCTCCTTGTTTTTACTGCACTGTCATTTTTCACCCTTTGCTGCACCAACTGCAGTAAGTTATGTCATCTTATTGGTAAAGTGGCTCATAACCTACTTGTTATGGTTGTAAACTGAAACAATCTCTACTCACCATCAGCCAGCACTAAGCCAAAAATGCAGCCCAATCACTACTCGTTAACCAAATGCAATTACTGCCCCAAACCTGTCTGAAAATAGCCCTCCAAGTTATCCCATTTTTCCTACAAGTGAAAATGTGTAGTTGGGCATCTTTGGATACAAGAAAAAAGAGGGAAGGAACTTGGATTATTTTGGTTGTTCTATTTGGCTCTTGAAAACATGGTTCTCAGATCTTCTCTCCCTCTTGGACTCTGCTACACAAGGAGAGTCTATTCTCCCAGAAGGAAGAATTTTGCCCCCTTGCCCCAGTCAATCTGCAATTGATGACCTGATCCTTGAGAGAAACAGAATGAGTCCCCAAGGTCCGGGTGATTGGCACTATTATGGCATCAAGGTCTGTGCTATCAGTGAACCTATAAGGCCTCAGAATGCCAATAATAGCAAATAGAAAAGATTTTCCATCTGTGGCAGGATGGAAATATATTAACTTATTGATCCTACTATGTGTGGAATTCCAAAAATCTTATCATATGTACAGGATTTGTTTCTTGAAGCAGCCCAGTCGATTTTTGTGTATGTAGTAGGGGTCTTAATTGGGAACATCTCTTTGTGTTCAAATTTATTAGAGAAACCTGGGAGACCAGTAGAGCCTCAATTACCTTAGCTCCAGCATCTGAATCTAACCTTGCATGTTGTAATGTATACTCACTTTAAAGCTATGTCCTCGTATGGCATTCGGTTCCTACCACAGTAAACAGTTAGTAAATTCAGTGTGTGGAATTGAAAGGGAGAAAAATGTTTTTAAAAAAGAATACAAGAAACAATAGAATGAAATAAGGCTGTTCACCCCATGAAGTTCCACAAACAATGCACAATGTACTTTATTGTGAACGGTGGCCCACCCACTTAATCTCCTGATGGAATAAACAAGCTTGTGCTTCAGGAGTCAATAAGGCAAATAACTACAGCCATTTTAGAGTACATATTTTCATAGAATCATAGAATCATAGAAGTTACAACACGGAAACAGGCCCTTCGGCCCAACATGTCCATGTCGCCCAGTTTATACCACTAAGCTAGTCCCAATTGCCTGCTCTTGGCCCATATGCCTCTATACCCATCTTACCCATGTAACTGTCCAAATGCTTTTTAAAAGACAAAATTGTACCCGCCTCTACTACTGCCTCTGGCAGCTCGTTCCAGACACTCACCACCCTTTGAGTGAAAAAATTGCCCCTCTGGACCCTTTTGTATCTCTCCCCTCTCACCTTAAATCTATGTCCCCTCGTTATAGACTCCCCTACCTTTGGGAAAAGATTTTGACTATCTACCTTATCTATGCCCCTCATTATTTTATAGACTTCTATAAGATCACCCCTTAACCTCTAAAGAAAAATATTTTTTGCCCATGAG
The DNA here is from genome assembly GCF_035084215.1 of Heptranchias perlo. Classification (NCBI taxonomy): domain Eukaryota; kingdom Metazoa; phylum Chordata; class Chondrichthyes; order Hexanchiformes; family Hexanchidae; genus Heptranchias; species Heptranchias perlo. The sequence continues at coordinate 102,169,502 of NC_090329.1, read as the reverse complement.
GATACAATTGGGCCTTCCTCATTCAAAAGAGGGCTCCACCTAGTCTGGAAAGGTAAGTTGGCAACAATGCCACCTACCTCTGAGGTCAAATGTGGAGAACTCAATCAAGTGTGACTGGCAAAAAAGTGACAGAACAGGAAGCACGTTTAAACAACAAGCAGTGCGCACAGATGCATGATTTTTAATATATAATACAGATAGATGGGTTAACACCTCCCCAAAAGAGCGGAAAGACGAATTTCTGACTAATCATTAAGCATTCAGCCACTAGTAACCCACAGCGTAAATTCAGAGTCTTAATTTAAACAAGAACTACACGGTTATTAAAATATATCCAGTGTTATTGATGACATTTTATTACACAGATCTTTAAATTGTTTTTTCTGATAATCTCATCTTTTCTTCATGTAATCAATCCCCTTTTTGAATGTGAATTCAGGACTTGCTTTTCGTTTACATTCTGCCCTACGCAAATCTGCATGGTTTTCTCTTTACAGCCTTTAGCAAATGCTTAACAAGGAATCTTTTTTCATTAGTTTCCTTTTGGAGATTTAACGATTGGAACAAGACACGGTGTAGCAGTCGGAGCTGACTTTTGTCCATTACCTCTTCTATTGATCTTGCTTACCTGTTTACTCACATCTTTTTTTATTCGACTTAACGCCCAAGGAAAATAAGTATTGCAACAATATCTTTACATATATGAGGTCTTCTGGCAAAATAATTAGCCACCCATTGTGTTTCTCACTAGCTCTGAATAGAGCAGGCTCTGCATTTCTCTGTTGGTTGCCAGGAAAAATAGCCAGTGTTTCAAAGACACACTCGTTTCAAAAGTTGATCCAGATTATATTATTTACTGAACAATGTGCCTCATTGCACAGGCAGGGATCAGCCTGACTGCAATGCTGCGGGCTATTTTTAAAGAAAGTCATTTCATCTACTGTACACGGGTCCTGCCTCAAAAAAAATGCATGAGGTTAACGCACCATGGTAGCAATGATGTCACCGATGTATGTATTCTTCACACAGAAAATATTTAACCTTTGTCACACCACACAGGGTTTTTATTATAAATATTAAAAATACATTAAATAACACGCCAAATTAACTGTAGCAGCGTCGAAAGTTTAAATGTTCAAGTCCCCTGTGGGGAGCCGAAATATGTTCTGGGACTATGGAGGGAGACGGGAATAAAATGTTATGAAAAATGTTATGTGAGATGCTTGATGCTGCAATAATTCCCCGTTTGTGAGCAGGGTTCACTAACTGCTATTACCGTATGCCATTGTTGATGCAGATGTAAAAACTTTAAGCATGTTATATGAGCCACGAGAGGAACCTCTGTGGTAACCTTTCTGAGGGAGACACAGCTCAGCCAGGAGGAGAGACAACTATGAAAAGTAGAGATGCTGGAAGTCAATGAGTCGTTGCTGGTCTTGCTGCTGGAAGTGAGCCCTCTCTGCGGTCGGTCGGGTTGACTCCTCGTGCTTAGTATTCAGTAAAACCATGTTTAGGCTGTGTGTCTGCTTTCATTGGAGGCTGTTGTGCAAAGTGCTGGTGTTATATAATTCAGCCTATTTACACTGTGGGATTGTTGTGTTGTTGCATTGGCGGCAACACTGAAACAAAGGGATGTGCACAACTTGAAATTTCTGGCACCTTGATTTTCCCTGTAAGTTGGAGATGATCTGTTCAAGCAGGCAATTGGAAAGCCAGGCTGATCTGGGCGGCCTTAAAAATAATGGGGGCGACTGTTTATGTTTGCCACCAATGGCACAAGACTGGATTCACATCTTAAGATGGTTCCCGTGCCACCAAAATCACTAACGTCACCCCGTTTACATTACAGCACTGCTGACGAGGAGTCCTGGCTACCTTCAGGGAATGCACCATAACAAATGGAGCGTAACACTGCAGATTTGGATCAAAATTTTCCGAGATCCTGCACCACTGGCAGGGCCTCTCATGCAGAAGGCAGTTTATCAGAAAATCATGGTGGTTAAATTGGGCCATGTAGCGCCCATTTTTCAGGTGCTGCACAGCCTCCATAGGCCCCAAAATGGCAGGCAGGAAGTGTGCACACACTTCCGACCAGAAGTGCACTGCCTGCCATATTGGGTAAGGACAAACAAAAGGCGTCTTTTACACATGCCTGAAGCAAGTGTTGGGCCCTTTACATGTGCAAATAAGCTTCAGGTCCCTGAACATTAACATTGGGAAAACTAACCCTAAACATCGAATAATAAAAAAAAAGGTAAATACTTATCACGGTCACCATCCCCATTGCCGCCATTCCCGGTCACAAGATTCTCGCCCTCCGACTTACAGGCCCTGGTCCCGACCTCAGATGTCCCCCTCCCCCCCCCCACCAGATCCCAACATCCAAGTCTCCCGACCCCTGATCTCTCCCCCAGGCTCCAACCTCCAGTCCCCCTGAACCCCTGTTCCCGCTCGTACCCCCGATTCCAACCCCAATTCCCCAATCTCAACTCCAAGGCCCCCGATCCCGAGTCCAACTACTTATCGGTCCAGCGACCTAAACTTGGAGCACCTACTGTGCACTGTCTCCTCCCGCAGTGCCGTTCTCTTTGTAATGAGGTCCAAGACCCAATATCTGGGGCTCCTCAGACCTCGCCATTTGTGCGCAGGGTATTAACCCAGCGCAGGGGAGGAGCCCAAAAATGGAAGATAGGAGGCCGGCCAGAAGAGCAATAGAATAGTCGAGTCTGGACATAACAAAAGCATGGATGAGGGTTTCAGCAGCAGATGGGCTGAGGCAGGGATGGAGACAGGCGACATTACACAGGTGGAAGTAGGCGGTCTTGGTGATGGAGAGGATTATGGGGTCGGAAGCTCAGCTCAGGGTCAAATAGCAAACAGAGGTCACGAACAGTCTGGTTCAGCCTCAGACAGTGGCCAGGTTATATCACTGGGTTATAGGATTCGTATTACTTACAGATAGGATATTGGGGCATTACACCTATTACTACCAGTTACTGATAGACTATCAGTGAGTTATTGGGGGCTAAATTGGGTGATTTAGAGCCGTTTTGTAGATCTTGGTAAAGGCGGTTGCACTTAACCAACGCCGGCAGCATGTAGAGTAGGGAGATTATGACGTAAACCAGTGTGCAACGCTGATTTAAAGGGACCGGTGCTATTTTAGAACTCCACGCTCCAGCCAATGCACTGTCTTAACCTCGCACAGCTGAACAGGTCTTAAACGGCATGGAGGACCCCCCCACCCCCACCCCCATCAACTCTATTTAAAGGGATCGTGCAGAAGTTACAGGTTAGTTGCTGGATTATTGCTTCTGCCTGCTGATGCATTTGCACCTGTTTTTGGAGGTCTCCTATACTTGAATACTAGGACTAGGGGATATAGCCTAAAAATTAGAGCCAGGACTTTCAGGAGTGAAGTTGGGAAACGCTTCTACACAGGTGGTAGAAATTTAGAACGCTCTTCCGCAAGCAGCAGTTGATGCTCGCTCAATTATTAATTTTAAATTTGAGATTGATAGATTTTTGTTAACCGAATAAGAAATATGGGGCTAAGGCAGGTGTATGGAGTTAGGTCACAGATCAGCCACGATCTCACTGAAGGCTCGAGGAGCTAAATGGCCACTCCTGTTTCTACCTTCCTATGTTCCCTTAATAAAGTTTCAGTTCTCTACAGGGAGTGGGCTGGCTGGCTGACAGGAAACAGCAAGAGCACTGGCCGAATGGCAGGGGTGGAACAGGAATGCTGTCATCCTGAGAAAGAACAACAGGTTCATGTTCCATGGAACCACTGCCACTTGCTGCCTTCTGTTATGCGCCACCTTCTCCTGCAAGAAAGCGGGAAGTGTGTCATTCAGTGTCCTGAAAGATGTTTGGGTGATGTGTCATGGTTGAATAACTGCCAGTGTATTTTGTGGGTGTGCAGCTTGCAACAGCGGTAATGTGTGGAGGTGAGAGGAAGCATCTGATTGGAAGAGTTGACTACTGATGGAAAGAGTTTGTTGGTATGTGGGTGATAGGGGGGTGTAGTGCATGGAGCAGTGGATGTGGCTAGTGGTGCATTTGGTCAGAGATGCCACTTGACAGTTGAACTCACACACCTTGACCACTCGTGTCAAAGCAATGAGCTTCTTCCTGTACAGCATCCATGTTCGTGGTGCTATGCTCCTGGCATTGATCTCATTCCCTGCTGCCTCCCACTGCCTCGGGAGCATATGTCTGGAGGGCCTCTTGCCCCCCTGCGGCTATAGGATGCCCCTCCTTCTGTCCACATTTTCTGGCCTCTAGTGCATCATCAGAGAACCTTGGTACATGCTCTCTCACAGGCCCGGTACAAACTCAGATCGGCAGATTGGTGAGGTCTGGCGTCCAGATTGGAGGATGTGGGAAGTAGTTTTGAGAAACCTTTATTAAATATTTCAAAATAAAACAACAGTTTTTAAACATAAGGATGGAACCTGCATCTGTGTTTTACGTGTGCAATTTCTGGTCTCCGTTCAGACTCCGTTCAGACCTGTACCTTATATTTTGAAAATATAAGAGTCCTGCAAACTTTGAGCTGCCAAGTTGTTGCTCATTAAAAATTCCAGAGTTAACATCATCACCATGCTTCACTATATTGCAGCACTGTTTCGCTTCACAATTGACTGGCACCATTTCCTGCAGCCACAGTGCACCTCCCCTTTAAGAGGTGCAGACTGCCTTTAAGTGGTGCGAGCCACTCCTGATATCAGGGCCCCCTGCTGGTGCGTGCAGCCACTCAAAAGTGCAGGTAGCACTGGCTGCACGCAGCAATCATGGAAATCACCAGACAGCACGAATGTTACGTGTTGCCTGCATCGCAACGACTGGGCGTGAGTTAATCGCGCACTGTGATCCCCGTTTTCGGGGGTTAAATGATTTAACCTCCATTGTATTACCATTGGTTATGAACAGGTGCAGAAAATAATCAATAAGGCTAATGGAATGCTGGCCTTTATATCTAGAGGACTAGAGTACAAGGGGGCAGAAGTTATGATGCAGCTATACAAAACCCTGGTTAGACCGCACCTGGAGTACTGTGAGCAGTTCTGGGCACCGCACCTTCGGAAGGACATATTGGCCTTGGAGGGAGTGCAGCGTAGGTTTACTACAATTGTACCCGGACTTCAAGGGTTAAGTTACGAGGAGAGATTACACAAATTGGGGTTGTATTCTCTAGAGTTTTGAAGGTTATGGGGTGATCTGATCGAAGTTTATAAGATATTAAGGGGAACGGATAGGGTGGATAGAGAGAAACTATTTCCGCTGGTTGGGGATTCTAGGAGTAGGGGGCACAGTCTAAAAATTAGAGCCAGACCTTTCAGGAGTGAGATTAGAAAACATTTCTACACACAAAGGGTGGTAGAAGTTTGGAACTCTCTTCCGCAAACGGCAATTGATACTAGCTCAATTGCTCAATTTAAATGTGAGTAAGATAGCTTTTTGGCAACCAAAGGTATTAAGGGATATGGGCCAAAGGCAGGTATATGGAGCTAGATCACAGATTAGCCATGATCTTATCAAATGGCGGAGCAGGCACGAGGGGCTGAATGGCCTACTCCTGTTCCTATGTTCCTATGTTGTGCTTGACAAATATTGACAGCTAATTGGTACAGAACAGCTTAGACAAACAGCCCAGACTCACGCTGCAGTGGTGATCATTTATCACTATATTGCTGTCTCCCAGCCATCTGGCTGTTTATATAATACTGCAAGTGCATAACAACCGTAATATTCCAAAAATATTACAACTGGCTAATTTTTCCTGCCCTCGCCCAGGAGGCACTGAGATCAATTGTAGTACCCGATGCTTGCTGAAATTATGCAATATTCAACTTCTTTACTGTGGAAAGATGAGATCAAGTGGACTGAAGAACCTTCTTTTATCCAAACCTAGCTTGTGATCCTGTGATGTTTTATAGAAGGAAACTGCATACTATAACAGAGGTTAATGTGTAATTTAAGCAATAAACTATTCAGTCAGTCACAAAAAATAGCAAAACTCAACAAGAATGAATTTACTTGGTGTAACCAGAAAACACTTTTTGATTTTCAATGTCTAGTCACCTCACTAAAATAAGGTACATATTGAAATCACCAGGCAGCACGAATGTTAATAATATTTTTTAATGGACAGTTCAGTATTTAATTCCATTCAAACTTAATCTCTAAAGGAGCAACAAAAATATTTGGAAGGTTAAAAGGGAGGCAAATTGGAAGGAACACTTATCTCTTTAAACACAAAGAAATTACTTCATTTCTTAGTTAATTATCACCCTATCAAGGGACGACAGTGGAATTTCTGCGTTATAAAACATAACTTTACATTTAAGTCTTTTTCCCCCCAAATAAGGCCTTTAAAGAAGAGGCTAACTCTTTGTTAGTATGGGTATATCATTAAATTAATTAGCAGATAGTTATTTAAAAGATTAATGTTCCAGTGATTAGTAATTGTTTAGGTTGTCCATCTGTTGGAGGTCTGCTGTCTGCCTGTGCCCTATCAGTCCCATTGGAGAGAGGCCTGGTTGTGATGTCTTTAACCCACCCACCAAGCCATTATCCTCACTAATATGGATCCCTTCACTGTGTCCCCAGTGATAGATGATCATTCCCATTGTTGGCCTCTATTGTGACAAGAGAGAGCAGCGGTCTTTAATTCTCGCAGGGATAAAGACACGAGTTAACCAGTGCCGTTAGATCTAAGCAGTTCGTTAGAGAACGGGTCTAAGTGAGAATTGGATGAGTTAAGCACCCCACTGACAGCTTTGATGACAGCAGACTACAACTCCACCTTGATAAAATAAATAAATGTAACCTTTGGGTTGGAGCTTTATTATAGGGTTAACTGTGGATAGTTAACCCTCTGTCCAGTTTACAGCAATTTCAAATATTCAAATTCAAATAACAACCGTACTTAGATAGGTTATTGTAAACAATTTTACAACACCAAGTTATAGTCCAGCAATTTTATTTTAAATTCACAAGCTTTCGGAGATTTTCTCCTTCCTCAGGAAGGAGAAAATCTCCGAAAGCTTGTGAATTTAAAATAAAATTGCTGGACTATAACTTGGTGTTGTAAAATTGTTTACAATTGTCAACCCCAGTCCATCACCGGCATCTCCACATCATAGATAGGTTATGACATGTTTATATTGTAAGGGTTCCCCAATGTAGCAAGGCTGCTTGTCCAGTTTACATTGTAGAGAGAATTAAAACCATTGGCGACAATACTGAAACCATTGCATGCACAAAGTCAGACAAGGTTCATATAGACCAGCACTGTGAGAAACATGTATGTATAATTTGTGCGTTATGTTAAAAAAATACACAAAATTCTATATTCAGGAACGAAAATTGCTCAGCCCTTCACCGCGGTGCACGCCTGCTTCAAACTCCAGCGGAAGTGCAGTGGAAGTGCCACAAACGAGGTCGGAAGCCGAATACGCATGATCCTGGCCTTGCACAAGTTTCCTTTGGACTATGTTTTGGGCAGAACCTACGCCTTCCCCGAAGAATGTAGGTCACAGCTGGCCACTGCTCCTCCACCCACCCCCCCCTCACCCTCCCCCGGATTACTGCTGCCGCTACCTTCCTCCCCCGCCCCAGTCATGGCCACTACCTACCCCCAGATCAAGGCCAGTATCTCCCCCCATCCAGATCGCTACTGCTAACTCCTACCCCCACCCCTTCCTCCACCCTAATCGTCGCCGCTACCTTTCTCCCAACCGATTGCCGCCGCTACCTCCCTCCCAGCCACCCCTACCTCCCGACCCGGTCACCTTCCTTCCCAGTCATGCCCCTTCTTCACTTACCTCACTGCAGCGGCCCAATCTTCAATTGCACCTCACTTGCTCTTGGCAGCTCGCTGGCTCGATGCAAGTCAGACCCAAAGCCCAATGTCAAGGGCAAATCGAGCCTCGCCATTCAGGCGCAGGGATTGATGAGCACGGCGGCCTGAATTTCTGTGTTAACTTGCCTCAGTGATAGTATTCTCACCTCTCAGTCATACGGTTGTGAGTTCAACCCTGCCCTCCAGGATTTGAGCACAGAATCTAGGCTGACAATCTAGTGCTGTCTTTCGGATGCAATGTTAAACCGAGGCTCGTCTACTCTTTCAGATAGACATAAGAGACCCCATGACACTATTCAAAGAAGAGCAGGGAAGTTTTCCAAGTGTCATGGTCAACATATGTCCCTCAAGCAACAGCACTAAATCAAATTAACTGGTCATTTATCTTATTGTACGCAAATTGGCTACTGCATTTGCCTACGTAACAACAGAAACATCAGAAAGTAATTTATTGGCTGTAAAGTGCTTTTGGGACCTCGTGATAATGTGTACCGTGCTGTACAAATGTAAGTTTTTCTCTTTAATCGGTTTCTCAGAGACAAAAGCCAATCTACACAAATACTGGTGATGTAATTGCTCTGGCCAACTGAAAAGTTTGTAAGATTAACATGTTTTTTTAAGAAAAGATCTCTTCAGGGGTAAGTATTTTAGCATAATAAAAAGAAAAAATATGTATTTTGCAACCATTTAAAGATTTTCAACCCATTTTGCCATGGAGGGATTTGAGTGTAATTCATATGGCAGCATTACAGTTAAGTTAAAGTGAGTGTACAAAAGGTTTCAAATCCAATTTGCAGTCAGGGCTAGATATAGAAGGATATTTGTAGTCTTGCAGGACGAGCTGCCTGTTGGAATGTTGCCTGCCGTCTGCTCAAACAATGGGGGAAGGGGGTTGGGGATGGGGGGAGGGTAAATGCCATCAGACTATCCTTGTAAACCATCCAGGCTCATCGTATTGGGATAACACTATACATTCTGAAAACAGCAGGAGCTAAGTTTGAAAGAGCCCACATCTGGGGGAGGGGGATAGTTGGGTTAATTAGAGGTTGTTATGGCCAACACCTAGACAGCCAAGGGGGCATAAGTTGTACTTTCAACTTCCTGTCCACCAGGAAGCCACAAAAAAGACAAAGGGACACATGTTTGTGGTCAGCAGAGAGAACTGCTGCTAGAGGTAGGTCTGGGCTCAGGCTGAAAATTAAGAATAGAGCTGATTCGATTTCATTTAGGAGCTTATCAGAAAGAAAAAGACAAATGTTATTTAGCTCACTGATTGGGACAGTGTGGTGTGAGGTTCATTATTTTCTTTACGACATGGAGGAACTGAAATTAAGTTAAAGTAGGGTGAAGTCTGTTATAACTATTACTCGATCTGTTCACTTGCTGCCGGTAAAATAAAGCAGCTTAAGTGAGTGGTTATGATCTGGAAGTGAGTGGTTAGGATCTGAAATGCACTGCCTGAGGGGATGGTGGAGGCAGATTCAATCGTGGCCTTCAAAAGGGAACTGGATAAGTACTAGAAGGGAAAACATTTTTGGGCTACGGGGATTGGACGGGGGAGTGGCACCAGCTGGATTGCTCTTGCAGAGAGCTGACATGGGCTGAATGGCCTCCTTCTGTGCTGCAACTTTTCTATGGTTCTATAATTCTATGATTCTATTAATTTGTATTTGGCCTTGTCGCACTAAAGTACGTCTGATGGGAGATTGGGGAAACACATGTGAGGACACATGCAGGGATCATTGTAGCAACCCATTGGTTACATTATCATATGTCTAGATATTGGGTAGCAAAAGTAAACTGATTGTGAGGGACACAAGTCTGCTTACAGAAGAGAACAGTGATGCTAACTCCAGAGAATACTTAAGGTAGACCCAAAACTTGTAGCAAAAATAAACAGAAAAATAGCTGATTAAATTAATACTTTGTTCACCAATAACACGGCCCGAGAGAGCGGGGGGATAAGAGACGCGGTCAGGGGCGAGTCAGCACGCGGTCCGAGAGAGCGGGGGGGGATAAGAGACGCGGTCGGAGGTGAGTCAGCACACGGTCCGAGAGAGCGGGGGTGATGAGAGGCACGGTCGGAGGCGAGTCAGCACACGGTCCGAGAGAGCGGGGGTGATGAGAGGCACGGTCGGAGGTGAGTCAGTGCACAGACCGAGAGAGCGGGGGGATAAGAGGCACGGTCGGAGGTGAGTCGGCACACGGTCCGAGAGAGCGGGGGTGATGAGAGGCACGGTCGGAGGTGAGTCAGCACACGGTCCGAGAGAGCGGGGGGATAAGAGGCACGGTCGGAGGTGAGTCAGTGCACAGACCAAGAGAGCGGGGGGGATAAGAGGCACGGTCGGAGGTGAGTCAGTGCACAGTCCGAGAGAGCGGGGGGGATAAGAGACACGGTCAGAAGCGAGTCAGCACACGGTCCGAGAGAGCGGGGGGATAAGAGACGCAGTCGGAGGTGAGTCAGCACACGGTCCGAGAGAGCGGGGGGATAAGAGACACGGTCAGAAGCGAGTCAGCACACGGTCCGAGAGAGCGGGGGGATAAGAGGCACGGTCTGAGGTGAGTCAGCACACGGTCCGAGAGAGCGGGGGGATAAGAGGAACGGTCGGAGGTGAGTCAGCACACAGTCCGAGAGAGCGGGGGGGATAAGAGGAACGGTCGGAGGCGAGTCAGTGCACAGTCCGAGAGAGCGGGGGTGATGAGAGGCACGGTCGGAGGTGAGTCAGTGCACAGTCCGAGAGAGCGGGGGGATAAGAGGCACGGTCGGAGGTGAGTCAGCACACAGTCCGAGAGAGCGGGGGTGATGAGAGACACGGTCTGAGGTGAGTCAGCACACGGTCCGAGAGAGCGGGGGGATAAGAGACGCGGTCGGAGGTGAGTCAGCACACAGTCCGAGAGAGCGGGGGTGATGAGAGGCACGGTCAGAGGTGAGTCAGCACACGGTCCGAGAGAGCGGGGGGATAAGAGGCACGGTCGGAGGTGAGTCAGCACACAGTCCGAGAGAGCGGGGGTGATGAGAGGCACGGTCGGAGGTGAGTCAGTGCACAGTCCGAGAGAGCGGGGGGATAAGAGGCACGGTCGGAGGTGAGTCAGCACACAGTCCGAGAGAGCGGGGGGATAAGAGACACGGTCGGAGGTGAGTCAGCACACAGTCCGAGAGAGCGGGGGTGATGAGAGGCACGGTCGGAGGCGAGTCAGCACACGGTCCGAGAGAGCGGGGGGATAAGAGACGCGGTCGGAGGCGAGTCAGCACACGGTCCGAGAGAGCGGGGGGATAAGAGGCACGGTCGGAGGTGAGTCAGCACACAGTCCGAGAGAGCGGGGGTGATGAGAGGCACGGTCGGAGGCGAGTCAGCACACGGTCCGAGAGAGCGGGGGGATAAGAGACGCGGTCGGAGGTGAGTCAGTGCACAGTCCAAGAGAGCGGGGGGATAAGAGGCACGGTCGGAGGCGAGTCAGCACACAGTCCGAGAGAGCGGGGTGATGAGAGGCACGGTCAGAGGTGAGTCAGCACACAGTCCGAGAGAGCGGGGGGATAAAAGGCACGGTCGGAGGTGAGTCAGCACACGGCCCGAGAGAGCGGGGGGATAAGAGGCACGGTCAGAGGTGAGTCAGTGCAGAGACCGAGAGAACGGAGGGATAAGAGACACGGTTGGAGGCGAGTCAGCACACGGCCCGAGAGAGCGGGGGATTAAGAGACGCGGTCAGAATCGAGTCAGCGCACAGTCCGAGAGAGCGGGGGGATAAGAGGCACGGTCGGAGGTGAGTCAGCACACGGTCCGAGAGAGCGGGGGGATAAGAGACGCGGTCGGAGGTGAGTCAGCACACAGTCCGAGAGAGCGGGGGTGATGAGAGGCACGGTCGGAGGCGAGTCAGCACACGGTCCGAGAGAGCGGGGGGATAAGAGACGCAGTCGGAGGTGAGTCAGCACACAGTCCGAGAGAGCGGGGGTGATGAGAGGCACGGTCGGAGGCGAGTCAGCACACGGTCCGAGAGAGCGGGGGGGATAAGAGACGCAGTCAGAATCGAGTCAGCGCACAGTCCGAGAGAGCGGGGGGATAAGAGGCACGGTCGGAGGTGAGTCAGTGCACAGTCCAAGAGAGCGGGGGGATAAGAGACGCGGTCGGAGGTGAGTCAGCACACGGTCCGAGAGAGCGGAGGGATAAGAGGCACGGTCGGAGGTGAGTCAGTGCACAGTCCAAGAGAGCGGGGGGATAAGAGACGCGGTCGGAGGTGAGTCAGCACACAGTCCGAGAGAGCGGGGGTGATGAGAGGCACGGTCGGAGGTGAGTCAGTGCACAGACCGAGAGAGCGGGGGTGATGAGAGGCACGGTCGGAGGTGAGTCAGCACACGGTCCGAGAGAGCAGAGGGATAAGAGGCACGGTCAGAGGTGAGTCAGTGCACAGTCCGAGAGAGCGGGGGGATAAGAGACGCGGTCAGAGGTGAGTCAGCACACGGTCCGAGAGAGCGGAGGGATAAGAGGCACGGTCAGAGGTGAGTCAGTGCACAGTCCGAGAGAGCGGGGGGATAAGAGACACGGTCGGAGGTGAGTCAGCACACGGTCCGAGAGAGCGGGGGGATAAGAGGAACGGTCAGAGGTGAGTCAGTGCACAGACCGAGAGAGCGGAGGGATAAGAGGCACGGTCGGAGGTGAGTCAGTGCACAGTCCGAGAGAGCGGGGGGATAAGAGGCACGGTCGGAGGCGAGTCAGCACACGGCCCGAGAGAGCGGGGGATTAAGAGACGCGGTCAGAATCGAGTCAGCGCACAGTCCGAGAGAGCGGGGGGATAAGAGGCACGGTCGGAGGTGAGTCAGCACACGGTCCGAGAGAGCGGGGGTGATGAGAGGCACGGTCGGAGGTGAGTCAGTGCACAGTCCGAGAGAGCGGGGGGATAAGAGGCACGGTCGGAGGTGAGTCAGCACACAGTCCGAGAGAGCGGGGGGATAAGAGACGCGGTCGGAGGTGAGTCAGCACACAGACCGAGAGAGCGGGGGTGATGAGAGGCACGGTCGGAGGTGAGTCAGTGCACAGTCCGAGAGAGCTGGGGTGATGAGAGACACGGTCGGAGGTGAGTCAGCACACGGTCCGAGAGAGCGGGGGGATAAGAGACGCAGTCGGAGGTGAGTCAGCACACAGTCCGAGAGAGCGGGGGGATAAGAGACACGGTCGGAGGTGAGTCAGCACACAGTCCGAGAGAGCGGGGGGATAAAAGGCACGGTCTGAGGTGAGTCAGCACACGGTCCGAGAGAGCGGGGGGATAAGAGGCACGGTCAGAGGTGAGTCAGCACACGGTCCGAGAGAGCGGGGGGGGGGGGATAAGAGACGCGGTCGGAGGTGAGTCAGCCTTGTAGATGGTGGAAAGGCTTTGGGGAGTCAGGAGGTGAGTCACTCGCCCCAGAATACCCAGCCTCTGACCTGCTCTCGTAGCCACAGTATTTCTGTGGCTGGTCCAGTTAAGTTTCTGGTCAATGGTGACACCCAGGATGTTGATGGTGGGGGATTCGGCGATGGTAATGCCATTGAATGTCACGGGGAGGTGGTTAGACTCTCTCTTGTTGGAGATGATCATTGCCTGGCGCGAATGTTACTTGCCACTTATCAGCCCAAGCCTGTATGTTGTCCAGGTCTTGCTGCATGCGGGCTCGGACTGCTTCATTATCTGTGGGGTGGCGAATGGAACTGAACACTGTGCAATCATCAGCGAATATCCCCATTTCTGACCTTATGATGGAGGGAAGGTCATTGATGAAGTTGCTGAAGATGGTTGGGCCAAGGACACTGCCCTGAGGAACTCCTGCAGCAATGTCCTGGGGCTGAGATGATTGGCCTTCAACAACCACTACCATCTTCCTTTGTGCTAGGTATGACTCCAGCCAATGGAGAGTTTCCATTGATTCCCATTGACTTCAATTTTACTAGGACTCCTTGGTGCCACACTCGGTCAACTGCTGCCTTGATGTCAAGGGCAGTCACTCTCACCTCACCTCTGGAATTCAGCTCTTTTGTCCATGTTTGGACCAAGGCTATAATGAGGTCTGGAGCCGAGTGGTCCTGGCGGAACCCAAACTGAGCATCAGTGAGCAGGTTATTGAAGAGTAAGTGCCGCTTGACAGCACTGTCGACGACACCTTCCATCACTTTGCTGATGATTGAGAGTAGACTGATGGAGCGTTAATTGGCCGGATTGGATTTGTCCTGCTTTTTGTGGACAGGACATACCTGGGCAATTTTCCACATTGTCGAGTAGATGCCAGTGTTGTAGCTGTACTGGGAAGTTTGGCAAGAGGCGTGGCTAGTTCCGGAGCACTTTCACCATCTAGAAGGCACAAGTCAGGAGTGTGATGGAATAATCTCCACTTGCCTGGATGAGTGCAGCTCCAACAACACTCAAGAAGCTCGACAACATCCAGGACAAAGCAGCCCACTTGATTGGTACCCCATCCACCACCCTAAACATTCACTCCCTTCACCACCGGTGCACTGTGGCTGCAGTGTGCACCATCCACAGGATGCACTGCAGCAACTCGCCAAGGCTTCTTCGACAGCACCTCCCAAACCCGCGACCTCTACCACCTAGATATTTTTCTCTGTAGCCACGACCAAGAGTCCTGAAGGCTGTGTTGCCTGCACTGTGCCAGGTTTAAGGACATCGTCTCGTGGCTGGAAAAGAACTTGGAGCATAAGAGGGAGGATCCAGTTGTCGTGGTCCACATAGGAACCAACAACATAGGTAGAACTAGGAATGAGGTTCTGCTCAATCAGTTTGAGGAGCTCGGGTCTAAATTAATAAGCAGAACCTCAAAGGTAACAATCTCTGGATTATGACCTGAGCCACAAATTGGCATAGGGACAAACAGATCAGAGAGTTAAATGCGTGGCTCAAAGAATGATGTGGGAGGAAGGGGTTTCAATTCATGGGGCACCGGCACCAGTACTGGGGAAAGAGGGAGCTGGTCCGAAGGGACGGGCTCCACTTAAATCGGGTTGGGACCAGCGTCCTGGTGAATCAAATAACTTGGGCTGTAGATAGCGCTTTAAACTAAAAAGGGGGGGAGGAGTCAGGTGAGGGGAAATTTAGAAATCTAATGAGAAAAGTTAAGACAATAGAACAGTGTAGATACTTGGGTATAGATAAGCAAAGTGTGCCAGGAAGTGGCACAGAGTTTACCAATAATAGTGCAACAACAAGTAAGGTCAAAGCAGGAAAAAATGGTAAAAAGACAAAATTAAAGGCTCTTTATCTGAATACATGGAGCATTCATAACAAGATAAATGAAATAATTTCACAAGTAGAGATAAATGGGTTTGATCTAATAGCCATTACAGAGACATGGTTGCAAAATGACCAAGGTTGGGAACTAAATATTCCAGGGTACATGACATTTAGAAAAGACAGGCAGAATGGAAAAGGAGGGGGTGTAGCCCTAATAATAAAGGATGACATGAGGACAGTGTTGAGAAAGGATCTTGGCTCAGAGGATCAGGAAGTAGAATCAGTATGGGTGGAAATAAGAAATAACAAGAGGCAGAAAACATTGGTGGGAGTAGTTTATCGGCTCCCTAATAGTAGCTATACCATTGGATAGAGAATTAATCATGAAATAATAGGAGCTTGTAATAAACGAAATGCAGTAATCATGGGGGACTTTAATCTGCATACAGACTGGGCAAATCAAATTGGCAAAGCTAGTTTAGAAGACGAGTTCATGGAATGTATTCGAGTCGGTTTCCTAGAGCAATACGACATGGAACCAACCAGGGAACAAGCTATTTTAGATCTTGTATTGTGTAATGAGATAGGATTAATTAGTAATCTCACAGTAAAAGAACCTCCGGTGAAGAGCAATCATAATATGATAGAATTTCACGTTGAGTTTGAAAGTAACTCATAGCACAGATCCTGACGAATGGGAAAGATACAAAGATCAACAAAGGGTCACAAAACAGATAGTAAGAGCTACGAAAAGAGAGTATGAAAAGAAACTTGCAAGGGATATCAAAACCAATACGAAGAACTTTTATAGTTACATCAGGAAAAAGAGGGTGGTCAGGAGCAGTGTTGGCCCCTTAAAAACTGAAAGTGGGGATATTGTCATTGACAATGGGGAAATGGCGGACATGTTGAACGATTACTTTGCGTCAGTATTTACAGTCGAAAAAGAGGATAGCATGCCGGAAATCCCAAGAAAACTTATATTGAATCGGGGACAGGGACTCGATAAAATTAACATAAGTAAAGCAACAGTAATGAAGAAAATAATAGCACTATAGAGTGACAAATCCCCCAGAACCAGATGGTTTCCATCCCAGGGTTTTAAAGGAAGTAGGTGAGCACACTGTGGATGCCCTAACTATAATCTTTCAAAGTTCTCTAGATTCAGGAACTGTCCCTCTAGATTGGAAAATTGCACATGTCACTCCGCTTTTTAAGAAAGGAGAGAGAGGGAAACCAAGGAATTAGAGACCAGTTAGCCTAACATCTGTTGTGGGGAAATTGCTGGAGTCTATAATTAAGGATAGGGTGACTGAACACCTCGAGAATTTTCAGTTAATCAGAGAGAGCCAGCATGGATTTGTGAAAGGTAGGTCGTGCCTGACAAACCTGATTGAATTTTTTGAAGAGGTGACTAAAGTAGTGGACAGGGGAATGTCAATGGATGTTATTTATATGGACTTCCATAAGGCATTTGATAAGGTCCCGGATAAGAGACTGTTAGCTAAGATAGAAGCCCATGGAATCGAGGGAAAAGTACGGACTTGGTTAGGAAGTTGGCTGAGCGAAAGGCGACAGAGTAGGGACAATGGGTAGGTACTCACATTGGCAGGATGTGACTAGTGGAGTCCCGCAGGGATCTGTCTTGGGGCCTCAATTATTCACAATATTTATTAACGACTTAGATGAAGGCATAGAAAGTCTCATATCTAAGTTTGCCGATGACACAAAGATTAATGGCATTGTAAGCAGTGTAGATGAAAACATAAAATTACAAAGCGATATTGATAGATTAGGTGAATGGGCAAAACTGTGGCAAATGGAATTCAATGTAGATAAATGTGAGGTCATCCACGTTGGATCAAAAAAGGATAGAACAGGGTACTTTCTAAATGGTAAAAAGTTAAAAACAGTGGATGTCCAAAGGGACTTAGGGGTTCAGGTACATGGATCATTGAAGTGTCATGAACAGGTGCAGAAAATAATCAAGAAGGCTAATGGAATGCTGGCCTTAATATCTAGAGGACTAGAGTACAAGGGGGCAGAAGTTATGCTGCAGCTATACAAAACTCTGGTTAGACCGCACCTGGAGTACTGTGAGCAGTTCTGAGCACCGCACCTTCGGAAGGACATATTAGCCTTGGAGGGAGTGCAGCGTAGGTTTACTAGAATGATACCCGGACTTCAAGGGTTAAGTTATGAGGAGAGATTACACAAATTGGGGTTGTATTCTCTAGAGTTTCGAAGGTTAAGGGGTGATCTGATCGAAGTTTATAAGATATTAAGGGGAACAGATAGGGTGGATAGAGAGAAACTATTTCCGCTGGTTGGGGATTCTAGGAGTAGGGGGCACCGTCTAAAAATTAGAGCCAGACCTTTCAGGAGCGAGATTAGAAAACATTTCCACACACAAAGGGTGGTAGAAGTTTCGAACTCTCTTCCGCAAACGGCAATTGATACTAGCTCAATTGCTAAATTTAAATCTGAGATCGATAGCTTTTTGGCAACCAAAGGTATTAAGGGATATGGGCCCAAGGCGGGTATATGGAGTCAGGCCACAGATCAGCCATGATCTTATCAAATGGCGGAGCGGGCACAAGGGGCTGAATGGCCTACTCCTGTTCCTATGTTCCTAAGTCAGAAACTAGAGTCTTAAACTTAATAAAGCCAATTATATAGATATGAGGGGCGAGTTGTCAAAGGTAGATTGGGAAATTAAACGAAAGGGTTTGACAGTTGAAAAGCAATGGTAAACATTTAAATAAATATTTCAATACTCTCAACAAATATACATTCCATTGAGAAATAAAAACTCCACGGGAAGAGTGATCCACCCGTGGCTATCTAAAGAAGTTAAGGAGAGTATTAGATTGAAAGAAGAGGCCTATAATGTTGCCAGGAAGAGTAATAAGCCTGGGGATTGGAAGAGTTTTAGAAACCAACAAAGGACGACCGAAAAATTGATAAAAAGGGAGAAAATAGAATATGAAAGTAAACTAGCAAGAAATATAAAAACGGATTGTAAGAGATTCAACAAGTACGTAAAAAGGAAGAGAGTAGCAAAAGTAAACCTGGGTCCCTTAGAGGCTGAGACAGGAGAAATTATAATGGGGAATCAGGAAATGGCAGATGCGCTAAACAAATATTTTGTATCTGTCTTCACACTAAAAGACACTAAAAGCATACCAAAAATAATGGGGAACCAAGGGATAAATGAGAATGAGGAACTTAAAACAATTAATATCACTAGAGAAAAAGTACTGGACAAACTAATGGGACTAAAAGCCGACAAATCCCTTGGACCTGATGGTCTACATCCAAGGGTTCTAAAAGAGGCGGCTGCAGAGATAGTCGATGCATTGGTTGTGAACTTCCAAAATTCTCTAGATTCTGGAACGGTCCCAGTCTATTGGAAGGTAGCAAATGTTACCCCGCTACTCAAGAAGGGAGGAGAGAGAAAACAGGGAACTACAGGCCAATTAGCCTGACATCAGTCGTCGGGAAAATGATGGAATCCATTATTAAGGAAGTGGTAACAGGGCACTTAGAAAATCATAATACGATTAGGCAGAGTCAACATGGTTTTATGAAAGGGAAACCATGTTTAACAGATTTATTAGAGTTTTTTGAGGATGTAACCAGCAAGGTAGATAAAGGAGAACCAGTCGATGTAGTATATTTGTATTTTCAAAAGGAATTCAATAAGGTGTCACATAAAAGGTTGTTACAACGGTAAGGGCTCATGGGGTTGGGGTAATATATTAGCACGGATAGACGATTGGTTAAAGGACAGAAAACAGAGAGTAGGGATAAACTGGTCATTCTCAAGTTGGCAGGCTGTAACTAGTGGGGTGCTGCAAGGATTGGTGCTGGGGCCTCAGCTATTTACAATGTATACCAATGACTTAAATGAAGGGGCCGAGTTTAATGTATCCATATATTGCTGATGATACAAAGGTAGGTGGGAAAGTAAACTGTGAGGAGGACACAAAAAGTCTGCAAAGGGATATAGACAGGTTAAGTGAGTGCTCAAGAAGGTGGCAGGTGGAGTATAATGTGGGGATATGTGAGGTTATTCACTTTGGTAGGAAGAGTAGAAAAACAGAATATTTTTAAATGGTGAGAAACTATTAAATGTTGGTGTTCAGAGAGACTTGGGTTTCCTCGTACAAGACACACAAAAAGTTAGTATGCAGGTACAGCAAGCACTCAGGAAGGCAAATGGCATGTTGGTCTTTATTGCAAGGGAGTTGGAGTACAAGAGTAAGGAAGTCTTACTACAGTTGTACAGGGCATTGGTGAGACCTCACCTGGAGTAATATATGTGGTTTTAGCCTCCTTATCTAAGGAAGGGTATACTTGCCTTAGTGGCGGTGCAAAGGTTACTCGATTAATTCGTGGGATGAGAGGGTTGTCCTATGAGGAGAGGTTGAGTAGAATGGGACTATACTGTCTGGAGTTTAGAAGAATGAGAGGTGATCTCATTGAAACATATTAGATTATGAGGGGGCTTGACAGGGTAGATGCTGAGAGATTGTTTCCTCTGGCTAGAGAGGGGCATAATCGCAGGATAAGGGGTCGGCCATTCAAGACTGAGATGAGGGGGAATTTCTTAATGCAGAGGGTTGTGAATCTTTGGAATTCTCTACCCCAGAGGGCTGTGGATGCTCAGTAATTGAGTATATTCAAGGCTGAGATGGATAGATTTTTGGACTCTAGAGGAATCAAGGGATATGGGGATCGGGCAGGAAAGTGGAGTTGAGGTCAAAGAACAGCCATGATCTGATTGAATGGTGGAGCAGGCTCAAGGGGGCGGATGGCCAACTCCAGCTCCTATTTATTATGTTCTTATGTTTTTATCTTAACTACTACCAATAACTTTCACTCTCTCTCTGTCCCTCTTTTTTTTTAGCTCTGTCTGCTTCTCTATAACTCTGTCTGTGTATCTCTCTTTCTTTCTCTCTAGTTCTGTCTATCTCTGTCAATTTCTACCGCTATCTCTTTTTCTCCCTAGCTCTCTCTGACTGTGTATCCATCTCTTTCCATCTCTCAGCTTAACACACTTTCTGAAGGAAAAAATAAAGGGCTGAAATGGGATGAGACAGAGACTGTCCACAGTAAACTGGACAAATCTGTTAATGGATAAAACGACTGATGATCAGTGGTAAATGTTTAAAGAAACATTTAACGTGATACAGAATCAGTTTATACCCCTGATGGGCAAAAACAGCCATGGACAACTAAAGAGGTAAAGGGCAGTATAAGACATAAGGAAAGGGCATACAAAAAGGCAAAAAATGGCACAGATCCTGGCGAAGGGGAAAGATTAACAAAGGGTCACAAAACAGATAGTAAGGGTTACAAAAAGAGAGTATGAAAAGAAACTTGCAAGGGATATCAAAACCAATACAAAGAACTTTTATAGTTATATTAGGGAAAAGAGGGTGGTCAGGAGCAGTGTTGGCCCCTTAAAAACTGAAAGTGGGGATATTGTCATTGACAATGGGGAAATGGCGGACATGTTGAACGATTACTTTGCGTCAGTATTTACAGTCGAAAAAGAGGATAGCATGCCAGAAATCCCAAGAAAACCTACATTGAATCGGGGACAGGGACTCGATAAAATTAACATAAGTAAAGCAACAGTAATGAAGAAAATAATAGCACTAAAGAGTGACAAATCCCCAGGACCAGATGGCTTCCATCCCAGGGTTTTAAAGGAAGTAGGTGAGCACATTGCGGATGCCCTAACTATAATCTTTCAAAGTTCTCTAGATTCAGGAACTGTCCCTCTAGATTGGAAAATTGCACATGTCACTCCGCTTTTTAAGAAAGGAGAGAGAGGGAAACCAGGGAATTATAGACCAGTTAGCCTAACATCTGTTGTGAGGAAAATGCTGGAGTCTATAATTAAGGATAGGGTGACTGAACACCTCGAGAATTTTCAGTTAATCAGAGAGAGCCAGCATGGATTAGTGAAAGGTTGGTCGTGCGTGACAAACCTGATTGAATTTTTTGAAGAGGTGACTAAAGTAGTGGACAGGGGAATGTCAATGGATGTTATTTATATGGACTTCCATAAGGCATTTGATAAGGTCCCGGATAAGAGACTGTTAGCTAAGATCGAAGCCCATGGAATCGAGGGAAAAGTACGGACTTGGTTAGGAAGTTGGCTGAGCGAAAGGCGACAGAGAGTAGGGATAATGGGAAGGTACTCACATTGGCAGGATGTGACTAGTGGAGTCCCGCAGGGATCTGTCTTGGGGCCTCAATTATTCACAATATTTATTAACGACTTAGATGAAGGCATAGAAAGTCTCATATCTAAGTTTGCCGATGACACAAAGATTAGTGGCATTGTAAGCAGTGTAGATGAAAACATAAAATTACAAAGCGATATTGATAGATTAGGTGAATGGGCAAAACTGTGGCAAGTGGAATTCAACGTAGACAAATGTGAGGTCATCCACTTTGGATCAAAGAAGGATAGAACAGGGTACTTTCTAAATGGTAAAAAGATAAAAACAGTGGATGTCCAAAGGGACTTAGGGGTTCAGGTACATAGATCATTGAAGTGTCATGAACAGGTGCAGAAAATAATCAAGAAGGCTAATGGAATGCTGGCCTTAATATCTAGAGGACTAGAGTACAAGGGGGCAGAAGTTATGCTGCAGCTATACAAAACCCTGGTTAGACCGCACCTGGAGTATTGTGAGCAGTTCTGGGCACCGCACCTTCGGAAGGACATATTAGCCTTGGAGGGAGTGCAGCGTAGGTTTACTAGAATGATACCCGGACTTCAAGGGTTAAGTTATGAGGAGAGATTACACAAATTGGGGTTGTATTCTCTAGAGTTTCGAAGGTTAAGGGGTGATCTGATCGAAGTTTATAAGATATTAAGGGGAACAGATAGGGTGGATAGAGAGAAACTATTTCCGCTGGTTGGGGATTCTAGGAGTAGGGGGCACAGTCTAAAAATTAGAGCCAGACCTTTCAGGAGCGAGATTAGAAAACATTTCTACACACAAAGGGTTGTAGAAGTTTCGAACTCTCTTCCGCAAACGGCAATTGATACTAGCTCAATTGCTAAATTTAAATCTGAGGTAGATAGCTTTTTGGCAACCAAAGGTATTAAGGGATATGGGCCAAAGGCAGATATATGGAGTTAGGTCACAGATCAGCCATGATCTTATCAAATGGCAGAGCAGGCATGAGGGGCTGAATGGCCTACTCCTGTTCCTATGTTCCCATGAAATGCCAAGGGGGCTCCACCAGTCTCCTGCTATAATTGAAAATATACTCAAATTCATTGTCCAGTTAACATTCAAACCATTTCCAAAAATATTGTGGTACACAAAGACACAATTTGCTTTTTCCACAGAAAAAAATAAATAATATTACTTTTCTCAGTGGAAAAGTCATATTGTAATTCAAACATAAGCAAAAGCCTTTATTCAAATTATTTTGAAAAGAGAAAAACAGATATTGTTGGAAGCTGTCTCCTGGATTTGAAATGGGATCAGTGGTAGGTGAAAGCGGTGGGCAGATTCTTTGAGCTCGGAGGTCTGTGCAAGGCTTTTAATATATTACTAGCAGATCTCCCGTGGCATTGCTCACGGTGAGTCAGAGGATATATCTTTACAAATTCAGGCCTGCCAAAGATACTTTCTAGGGTATAGAGGCACAAGTCACTCTCGTAAGTGATCTGAGCATCTTACTTTAATGGGAATTGATTCACTCTGCCCTATATCTACTTGTACAATAGTGTAACCCAGGAATTTAATAATATAATGTAAGTATAGCGGGAGACAACGGAATCCCCAGGGAAATAGTGTGAGCATCTTAAAACGGCTGTTTTACCATTTGCCTGGGGGTTCAGGTGAGTAGTTTGACACTGGATTTACCATGTCCAATCGTCTGCAGTCTAGTTAATCTCTGAAGGAACCATTGACCCCAGGTTCAGAGCTCTGACACTCCTACTTGTGGAACCTAGAGGAGCAATCAATCATTACAATTCAATGATGGTGTATCTCTAACATACACTCCCAGAATTGCTTCACTACTTGTGCCCCCAGATGGACTTGACACAGACAAATGTATGCAGCAAAACCTTTAGCTTTAGGTGGCTCTAACTACTGCAAGATTTGTTTATGGAACTTCATGTTGGCCCCTCCTGCTTAAGTAGGTTTAAGATATCAAAGGTACTGGAGAAGTTTTGAAGAAGCCTTTAGTTCCCATTACCACCAAATATAAAGACTTATAACAGATGCCTTGAGGCATCTTTCAGCAACAGTATCTTATTTGTCTAAACTGCGCTGATCTGGAGTCATTCAATTGCTTTTCCCAACAGGAAACTTAACTTCATAATTTTTCTTTTTTAGGTGCACTTTTGAGTCTTACAGCAGGCTTATTCAGAGTCCATGCAGCAAATGTTCGGTGTTTGCACAGAAAGAAGAAACAAAAGTGAGAAATGTGATTTTTGCCAGGACCATCTGTAGGATGAAGGGGTTTGTGTGTGGTCCTTCACACAACCTACTTCTCTTATCCTCTTTCAGAACTGATTTAGAATCTATTGCTGCTGGCGCTTTTGTTCTGTTGCGACTGCATTAATAAATTATTCAGACCCTTTATTCGACTTAAAAATCTTGTAATTCAAGCCTCATTAATTTGAATGACATTGCCTTCTCCCCATTAAGAACAAAGATCTTGAAACAATAATATCTCGAGGCCATTGCTCGATATTTAAAATGTTTCCTACGTTTGGTTTATTTCTTATTGCTTATCTCTTCTTGTTATCACTCTATGAATGAGATGGAGAATGCATGACAGGGAGCAGTGAAATGCAGAAAAACGCAATGCCCCAGCGATATCAGACCAAATACCCGACAAGTGCCACCAAGGTCCAAATTCAAGAGAGTTGCATTTCCTCAGCTATTTCAGCAACCAGCTCTGTTTTATATCATAGACGTGAAAAGGGTATAACAGTATGCAAGCACTGCAGCTACACCCTGTGATTGTGATATCACTGGTATACACTCAATCTATGGGCCATGGATATTTTTTGGAACTTGAGGGGGGCAAAGAGTTGAATGAAATAGGTCTCCACTGCAAAAACCTGAATATATTCACACTGAACAGTTCTGGGAAGTGCTATTTTTAAACAGGTAAGTTTCTTTTGCTCCCACCTGTGCATCAGAAAATAATATTTATAGGCTGTATTTTCCTGTTTGCTAATTTTAGCAAAATGTAGCTGCAGGCATATATGCAAACTGTACTGCCAAATTGAGAAGTGAGGCTCTAAATTTCCTCATGGGTTCTGTTTGACTCCTGCTGTAACTCCAATAAGAGCCCAGCAATGTCCACCAGAATAAGGCAAGGACCCGATTGCATTGGAGCTCCCTGCTTCTAGGATTTTCCAGTCAGTCTTGTAAACGGTAGAATCTCTGCCCACACCTTACAAGGCTAATGACCTCAGGGGCAATCCTAAAGGCAGGGACTCCCTATGCCTGGAGTTCCTGCTTCCCTGGATCAGTCAGGACCCAGAGTAAGACTGAAGGCGAATATGCCTCATCTTATTCAGCCTCCACGTGGGCGTCGAGGCGAGGGGAGTGGCCTGGACCCATGTAGATGAGGAAATTTAAAACAAAATCTGGTTCAGCCCCCTTACATAGGGGGGCCAAAGGGGAGATGGCTGGGGTTTCAGGGAGGAGCAGACTGGGATTCCCCTGTTTGATAACAGACAGGCAGGCAATATTCTGGCTGCATTGGGCAGGAGAGCTACACCCATTGTGCCCCCATGCAAATTAGGTTCCCTCCCATTGACACCGCAAACTGCAGTTTGGTCAGCAATGGAGGGCACAATACCATCAGGATCCTATTCTGTGGATTTTCAGAGGCTAAGTATCGGATCTGACATTAGTTAATGTAAAACACACTGCCCTAGAAAACCATAGATGCAAAATTAACTACAGTGTTTGAAAGTTGTGGAACATGGCACAGAAAACAGTGATCATAGAGACCAAGCAGGGGCTGTACTGTACGATTGTTCCAGGCATCTGAAGCAAATTGCCAATAGTTTGTTCTTTGATCCTGATGGTAAATACACGGCCCTTGATGTATCTGTGTTCAGATTCTCTCCTAGCTCTTGTTACCCACAACTGAAGAGAAGTCTCGGTCTCCTGAGTGCTTCTTCCAAACATGCCTTCTCCTTCCAATACCGCAGGCATAAAGGATTGCCTTGAAAGAAAAGAATTGTGACTGCTGCCTGTGAAGTGGGCATTAACCTGCATAAATGATTATAATGGCAGAGTAGCTCAAGTAGTAACGGCAACGAAATTCTACAATGTATTCACGTCAGTTTTCAGGAACAACGGCCTCAAAATTAACCCCCCCCCCCCACAACCCACGATGGGAGAAAGAGGGTCGGGGGAGGGGTTAAAGAGTTAAATACGGTGAACGACTCCCCGACCTGCCATGCACACGCCCGCAACGTTTTTTAGAGCGGCAGATATCGGGGTGTCCAAGTGTCCCACTGTGGTGATGCGGGACACTTAATTAACATATTTAAATTGGACTCCCACAGTGCAATGGGGAGCCTGATTTAAAATTGACTGTTGTGCTGCACGGGTTTTCCAGGGGTCAGGAAACGTGGCAGTGAAAGGGAAGTGGGAGCTGCCAGCTCCACAGGGTAAATGCCTTTTTCAGCACTCCTTGTGGACCAGGAGGAGCAGGAGTGCTCCCCCCAGACCTTTCAAGGAAGCCATGGGCCTTCCCGCTCACCCAAATGCCAACCTCCCCCCTCCAGCCCTCCCAATTGGCAACGTCTCTTCCCCCTCCCGATTGTCGGGGACGGTCCCCGAGGATCCCCAGCTGCGGCTTCCTGCCTCTGGCTGCTGGCCAAGCTGTCCATTTGGCCGGCTGTCAAATTTTAATGAAGTCCTGCCGTTAAGTTCGCCAGGACTTCCGTGTCCCCGGCCTTGTTGGATTCTTTGGCCGCTTTCGGCCTCACCCGCACCCTCCCCAGCTCCCTGTAAATATCGGAGCCAATATGTTTTAGAACTGACAAGGGATATGGCCATATTTGAATAATGATGAGTATCGAACCATAATTGGTTAACAATCCGACAGAAAGGGAGCAAATTGCGAATAGTGATCATAATATTATTGATTTTGATATTAGGTTTGAGAGGGTGTAGCAAGAGTCACAAACCAAGGTTTTAAATTTAAGTAAGGCAAACTTTGAAGGGATGAAAAATAAATTGACCACAATAAATTGGGCTGAGTTGTTAATGGGCAAGCCTACAGATTAAGGAGTGGAAAGTAGTCAAAGAGGTTTTTAGCACAGTACAAAACTAGCACATACCCCTAAAAGACAAAAGCTTCACTTGTACAGTTAAACAACCATGATCAACAAATGAGGTAAGAGTCAGTATCAAGTTAAAAGAAAAGGCTGACACCAACATAAGGAAAAGTGGAAATCCAGCAAACTGGGAGAGCTATTAAAAGTAACAAAGGGATAAGAAGCAAATAATGAGCGGTGCATAAAGGGAGTTTAACAAAACTTACAGGGGATATAAAAGTTTATAAAAGTTTATAAAAGTTTATACATTTTTTATAAAAGTTTTTATAACTATATCAAGAGAAAGAGAGTGGTAAGGGGGAATGTGGGCCCATTAAACAGATGTAGGTGATATTATAAGTGATAATAAGGAAATGGCAGACTTGTTAAATTAATACTTTGTATCTATTTTCACAGTAGAGGAAGAGGACAAAATACCAGCGGTATAAAGGAACCTAAAAATAAGACAGGGTTATTATCCGATTTAATATAAGTAAGAAAATGGTAATGGAGAAAATAATGGGACTTAGGGTAGACAAATCACCAGGACCCAATGATTTCCACCCTAGGATATTAAGAGAAACAGGTGTGGAAACTGCAGATGCATTAGTCATGGAATCATAGAATCATAGAATAGTTACAGCACAGAAGGAGGCCATTCGGACCATCGAGCTTGTGCCAGTTCACTGCAAGAGCAATCCAGCCAGTCCCACTCCCTCGTCCTTTCCCCATAGCCCTGCAAATGTTTTCCCTTCAAGTAGTTGTCCAATTCCCTTTTGAAAGCAATGATTGTGACTGCCTCCACCACCCCCTCAGACAGTGCATTCCAGATCATAACCAATCGCTGTGTAAAAAGGCTTTTCCTCATGTCGCCCTTGGTTCTTTTGCCAATCACCTTAAATGATAGAAACGATAATCCGGGATGGAATTAACAGTCACTTGGACGAGGATGGATTGATTAGGAAAAGCCAGCACAGATTTGTTGAAGGCAAATCGTGTTTAACTAACCTGATAGAGTTTTTTGATGAGGTAACAGAGAGGGTAGATGAATCATAGAATCATAGAAAATAGGAGCAAGAGTAGGCCATTCGGCCCTTCGGGCCTGCTCCGCCATTCAAAATGATCATGGCTGATCGTCTAATTCAGTACCCTGTTCCCGATTTGCACTTGATGTGGTGTATATGGACTTTCAAAAGGGGTTTGATAAAGTGCCGCACGGTAGGCTTATCATCAAGATTGCGGCCCATGGTATAAAGGGGGCAGTAGCAACATGGATACAGAATTGGCTAAGTGACAGGAAACAGAGAGTAGTGATGAACGTTTGTTTTTCGGACTGGAGGGAGGTGTACAGTATTGTACCCCAGGGGTCAGTGCTAGGACCACTGCTTTTCTTGATATATATTAATCACTTGGACTTGGGTTGGTACAGGGCACAATTAAAAAATTTGCAGATGACACAAAACTTGGAAGGGTAGTAAACAGTGAGGAGGATAGTGATAGATTTCAAGAGGATATAGACAGGCTGGTGGCATGGGTGGACACGTGGCAGATGAAATTTAACGCAAAGAAATGCAAAATGATACATTTCGGTATGAAGAACGAGGAGAGGCAATATAAACTAGAGGGCACAACTCTAAAAGGGGTACGGGAACTGACAGATCTGGGGGTATATGTGCACAAATTGTTGAAGGTGGCAGGGAGGTTGTGAAGTCCAAAACCAGGGGTCACAGTCTCAGGATACGGGGTATGCCATTTAGAACTGAGATGAAGAGAAATTTCTTCACTCAGAGGGTGGTGAACCTGTGGAATTCTCTATCACAGAAGGCAGTGGAGGCCAAGTCATTAGATGTATTCAAGAAGGAGATAGATATATTTCTTAATGCTAAAGGGATCAAGGGATATGGGGAAAAAGCGGGAACAGGGTATTGAGTTAGACGATCAGCCATGATCATTTTAAATGGCGGAGCAGGCCCGAAGGGCCGAATGGCCCACTCTTGCTCCTATTTTCTATGTTTCTATGTAAAGCGGTTAAGAAATCATACGGGAACCTGGGCTTTATAAATGGAGGCATAGAGTACAAAAATATGGAAGTCATGATGAACCTTTATAAAACACTAGTTTGGCCACAACTGGAGTATTGTGTCCAGTTCTGAGCATCGCACTTCAGGAAAGATGTGAAGGCCTTAGGGAGGGTGCAGAAGAGATTTACTAGAATGATTCCAGGGATGAGGGACTTTGGTTATGTGGATAGACTGAAGAAGCTGGGGTTGTTCTCCTGGGAACAGGGATGGTTGCAAGGAGATTTGATAGAGGTATTCAAAATCATGAAGGGTCTAGACAGAGTAGATAGAGAGAAACTGTTCCCATTGGTGGAAGGGTCAAGAAACAGAGGACATAGATTTAAGGTGATTGGCAAAAGAACCAAAGGTGACGTAAGGAAAAACTTCTTTACACAGCGAGTGGTTAGGATCTGGAATGCACTTCCTGAGGGGCTCGTGGAGGCAGATTCAATCATGGCCTTCAAAAGGGAACTGGATAAGTACTTGAAGGGAAAAAATTTGCAGGGCTACAGGGAAAAGGCGGGTGAGTGGGACTAGCTGGATTGCTCTTGCATAGAGCCAGTGCAGACTCGATGGGCCAAATGGCCTCCATCCGTGCTGTAATCTTTCTATGATTCTATGATTCTGTGATGTCCTCTGGTTCTTTATCTTTCTGCCAATGAGAACAGTTTCTCTCTATCTACTCTGTCTAGACCCTTCATGATTTTGAATATCTCTATCAAATCTCTTCTCAACCTTCTCTGCTCTAAGGAGAACAACCCCAGCTTCTCCAGTCTATCCACATAACTGAAGTCCTTCATCCCTTGAACCATTCTAGTAAATCTTTTCTGCACCCTCTCTAAGGCCTTCACATCCTTTCTAAAGTGGGGTGCCCAGAATTGGACACAATACTCCCGTTGTGGCCGAACCAGTATTTTATTAAGTTTCATCATAACTTTCTTACTTTTGTATTCTATGCCTCTATTTATAAAGCCTAGGATCCTGTATGCTTTCTTAACCGCTTTCTCAACCTGCTCTGCCACCTTCAACGATTTGTGCATATATACCCCCAGGTCTCTCTATTCTTGCACCCCCTTTAGAATTGTACCCTTTAGCTTATAATTCCTCTCCTCGTTCTTCCGACCAAAATGTATTACTTTGCACTTCTCTGTGTTAAATTTCATTTGCCACGTGTCCGCCCATTCCGCAGGCTGTCTATGTCTTCTTGAAGTCGATCACTATCCTCCTCATTGTTCACTACATTTCCAAGTTTTGTGTCATCTGCAAATTTTGAAATTGTGCCCTGTACACCCAAGTCCAAGTCATTAATATATATCAAGAAAAGCAGTGGTCCTAGTACTGACCCCTGGGGAACACCACTCTTGTGTACGTTCCTCCAGTCCGAAAAACAACTGTTCACCACTACTCTCTGTTTCCTGTCACTTAGCCAATTTTGTATCCATGCTGCCACTGCCCCTCTTATTCCATGGGCTTCTACTTTGGTGACAAGCCAATTATGCAGCAATTTATCAAAAGCTTTTTGGAAGTCCATATACACCATGTCAACCTCATCGACCCTCTCTGTTACCTCCTCAAAAAACTCAATCAAGTTAGTTAAACAAGATTTGCCTTTAACAAATCCATGCTGGCTTTCCTTAATTAATTCATGCTTGTCCAAATCACTGTTAATTTTGTCCCGGATTATTGTTTCTGAAAGTTTCACCACCATCGAGGTTAAACTGACTGGCCTGTAGTTGCTAGGTTTATCCTTACACACTTTTTCAAACAAGGATGTCACATTTGCAATTCTCCAGTCCTCTGGCACCACCCCCATATCCAAGGATGATTGGAAGATTATGGCCAGCACCTCTGCAATTTCCACCCTTACTTCCCACAGCAACCATGGATGCATCCCGTCCGGAGCAGGAGACTTATCTACTTTAAGTACAGTTAGCCTTACTAGTATCTCCTCTTTGTCAATTTTTAGCCCATTCAGCATCTCAATTACCTCTTCTTTTACTGTGACTTTGGCAGCATCTTTTTCCTTGGTAAAGACAGATGCAAAGTACTCATTTAGTACCTCAGCCATGCCCTCTGCCTCTATGCGTAGATCTCCTTTTTGGTCCCTAAACAGCCCCACCACTCCTCTTACTACCCGTTTACTATTTATATGCCATAGAAGACTTTTGGATTCCCTTTTATGTTAGCCGCCAGTCTATTCTCATACTCTCTCTTTGCCCCTCTTATTTCCTTTATCACTTCACCTCTGAACTTTCTATATTCATCCTGAATCTCACTTGTATTATCAACCTGACATTTGTCATACTCCCCCTTTTTCTGCTTCATCTTAGTCTCTATCTCTTTCATCATCCAGGGAACCTTGACTTTAGTTGCCCTACCTTTCCCCCTCGTGGGAATGTATCTAGACTGTACCCGAACCATCTCCTCTTTAAAGGCCGCCCATTGCTCGATTACTGTTTTGCCTGCCAATCTTTGATTCCAATTTACCCGGGCCAGATCCGTTCTCAACCCACTTAAATTGGCCTTCCTCTAATTGAGTATTTTTACTCTAGAGTACTCCTTGTCCTTTTCCATAGTTAATCTAAACCTTATGATACTGTGATCACTGTTCCCTAAATGTTCCCCCACTGACACTTGCTCCATTTGGCCCATCTCATTCTCCAGAACCAGATCCAGCAATGCCTCCTTCCTCATTGGGCCAGAAAAGTTCTGGTCAAGAAAGTTCTCCTGAACACACTTCAAAAATTCCTCCCCCTCTTTGCCCTTTACACTATAACTATTCCAGTCTATATAAGGATAGTTGAAGTCCCCCATTATTACTAATCTATGGCTCTTGCACCTCTCTGTAATTTCCCTGCAGATTTGCTTCTCTATATCCTTCCCATTAGTTGGTGGCCTATAGAATACACCCAGTAGCATACTGGCACCTGTATTGTTTCTTAACTCTAACCAAATAGATTCTGTCCTTGACCCCTTGAGGGCATCCTCTCTCTCCAGCACTGCAATATTCTCTTTAATCAATACTGCCACCCCTTCTCCCCTCCTTTCTTTCCTTCCCTATCTTTCCTGAGCACCTTGTATCCAGGAATATTTAGTACCCAATCCTGCCCTTTTTTGAGCCAGGTCTCTGTTATCGCCACGACATCATATTCCCATGTGGCGATTTGCGCCTGCAGTTCACCAACCTTATTTACCACACTTCGTGCGTTTACACACATACACTGTAAACCTAACTTAGACCTTCTTGTATTCTCTCTTAGTCTGATCCCACATAATACTGTACTGTTTCTTACTCTAGTGCTATCTGTCTTTCCCAATCCTTTGTACACCTTGTTTCTCCTTTCCAATGCTACATCCTGGTGCGACCCCCTGCTAAATTAGTTTAAAAACCTCCCCCACAGCACTAGTGAACTTCCCCACGAGGACATTTGTCCCAGCTCTGTTGAGATGCAGCCCATCTGGCCTGTACAGGTCCCACTTCCCCCCAGAACTAATCCCAATGTCCCAGGAATCTAAAGCCCTCCCTCCTACACCATCTCTCCAGCCACGCATTCATCTGCTCTATCCTCCTATTTCTATACTCACTAGCATGTGACACCAGGAGTAATCCGGAAGTTACTACCTTTGAGGTCCTGCTTGTTAATTTCTTTCCTAGCTCCCTAAAATCTGCCTGCAAGACCTCATCTCTCTTTATACCTATGTCGTTGGTACCGATATGGACCACGACCTCTGGCTGTTCACCCACCCCCTTCAGAATGTTCTGCAGCAGCTCAGTGACATCCTTGACCCTGGCACCAGGGAGGCAACATACCATCCTGGAATCACGTCTGCAGCCGCAGAAACGCCTGTCTATTCTCCTAACTATTGAATCCCCTATCACTATTGCTTTCCCGATCTTCCTCCTCCCCTGTCCCTGTACAGCTGAGCCACCCATGGTGCCATGGTCTTGGATCTGGCTGTACTCCCGAGAGGAACCATCGCCCTCACCAGTATTCAGAATTCTTCAAAATTCTCTAGATTTGGCAATTGTGTCTTTGGATTGGAAAATTGCAGATGTCACTCCATTATTTAAGAAAGGAGAGGGGGAGAAACCAGTCAGTTTAACATCAGTTGTGGGGCAGTTACTGGAATCTATCACCAGGGACAGAATGACTGAGCACTTGAATAAGTATGAACTAATCAAAGAGTCTGCATGGATTTGTGACGGGTAGGTCATGTCTAACTAATCTAGTTGAATTTTCTGAGGAAGTCACTAGCATAGTGGACAGAGAAGTGTCTTTGGATATTGTCTACATGGACTTCCAGTAGGCATTTGATAAGGTTCCACACAAGAGATTATTAGCAAATATAAAAGCACATGGAATTAGAGATAACCTTGTACAGCAGCATAAAAAGGGCAAATCGAGCAGGGAAAATGTATCCATGCCTAATTTATCAGGCATCACATGCCCATTCCACGCTGATACAAGCATTTGCACTAAATCGAATCTCTACAGTATAAAGGAATACTAACTAATTGAAGGGAAGATTATTCAAGAGTCATATTATACATAGATTCAGGTGAAACCATCTAATGCCATGTTTACTCATATCTTTGATGCTTTTATTGATTTTTACCAGACAATGTTGTGCCGTTGTTTAAAAAGGGAGAGAGGGATAGACTGAGTAATTACAGGCCAGTCAGTCTAACCTCGGTGGTGGGCAAATTATTGGAATCAATTCTGAAGGACAGGATAAACCATCACTTAGAAAGGCACAGAGTAATCAAGGACAGTAAATGTGGATTTGTTAAGGGAAAGTTGTGTCTGACTAACTTGATTGAATTTTTTGAGAAGGTAACAAGGAGGGTCGATGAGAGTAGTGCATTTGATGTAGTCTACATGGATTTTAGCAAGGCTTTTGACAAGGGCCACATGGCAGACTGGTCAAAAAAGTACAAGCCCATGGGATCCAAGGGAAAGTGTCAAGTTGGATCCAAAACTGGCTCAGTGGCAGGAAGCAAAGGGTGTTTTTGTGACTGGAAGCCTGTTTCCAGTGGGGTTCCACAGGACTCAGTACTAGGTCCCTTGCTTTTTGTGGTATATATTAATGATTTGAACTTAAATGTAGGGGGCATGATTAAGAAGTTTGCAGATGATACAAAAATTGGCCGTGTGGTTGATAGTGAGGAGGAAAGCTGTAGACACAAGGAAGATATCAATGGACTGGTCAGGCGGGCAGAAAAGTGGCAAATGGAGTTCAATCCGGAGAAGTGTGAGGAGGGGAGGGCAAACAGGGCAAGGGAATATACAATAAATGGGAGGATACCGAGAAGTATAAAGGAAGTGAGGAACCTTGGAGTACATGTCCACAGATCCCTGAAGGTAGCAGGGCAGGTAGATAAGGTGGTTAAGAAGGCATATGGGATACTTTCCTTTATTAGCTGAGGCATAGAACGTAAGAGCAGGGAGGTTATGCTAGAACTGTATAAAACACTGGTTAGGCCACAGCTTGAGTACTGCGCACAGTTCTGGTCACCGTATTACAGGAAGGAAGTAATTGCACTAGAGAAGGTACAGAGGAGATTTACAAGAATGTTGCCAGGACTGGAGAATTTTAGCTATGAGGAAAGATTGGATAGGCTGTGGTTGTTTTCTTCGGAACAGAGGAGGCTGAGGGGTGATTTCATTGAGGTGTTCGAAATTATGAGGGGCCTAGATGGAGTGGATAGGAAAGACCTATTTCCGTTAGCAGAGAGGTCAATAACCGGGGGCATAGATTTAAAGTAATTGGTAGAAGGATTAGAGGGGAGCTGAGGAAAAAAAATTTCACCCAGAGGGTGGTGGGGGTCTGGAACTCACTGCTTGAAAGTGGGAGACTTCTACTGCCTCCCAAAGATACACAAAGCCAACACACCCAGACGTCCTATCGTATCAGGCAACGGAACCCTGTGTGAGAACCTCTCTGGATACATCGAGGGCATCCTGAAACCCATCGTACAGGGAACCCCCAGCTTCTGTCGCGACACTACAGACTTCCTACAAAAACTCAGTACCCACGGACCAGTTGAACCAGGAACACTTCTCACCACGGTGGACGTCTCGGCACTCTACACCAGTATCCCCCACGATGACCGCATCGCTGCGACAGCATCAATACTCAACACCAACAACAGCCAATCTCCAGACGCCATCCTACAACTCATCCGCTTCATCCTGGATCACAATGTCTTCACCTTCGATAACCAGTTCTTTACCCAAACACACGGAACAGCCACGGGGACCAAATTCGCACCCCAATACGCCAACATTTTCATGCACAAGTTCGAGCAGGACTTCTTCACTGCACAGGACCTCCAACCAACACTATACACCAGATACATCGACGACATTTTCTTTCTATGGACCCACGGTGAGGAATCACTAAAGAGACTACACGATAACATCAACAAGTTCCATCCTACCATCAAGCTCACCATGGACTACTTCTCAGAATCAGTTTCTTTCTTGGACACACGAATCTCCATCAAAGACGGGCACCTCAGCACCTCACTCTACCGCAAGCCCACGGACAACCTCACGATGCTCCACTTTTCCAGCTTCCACCCTAAACACATCAAAGAGGCCATCCCCTATTGACAGGCCCAGCGAATACACAGGGTCTGCTCAGACGAGGAGGAACGCGATGGACACCTACAGACGCTGAAAGACGCCCTAGTAAGAACGGGATATGACGCTCGACTCATCGATCGACAGTTCCGACGGGCCACAGCGAAAAATCGCATAGACCTCCTCAGAAGACTAACACGGGACGCAACCAACAGAGTACCCTTCGTCGTCCAGTACTTCCCCGGAGCAGAGAAACTACGCCATGTTCTCCACAGCCTTCAACATGTCATCAATGACAACGAACACCTCGCTATGGCCATCCCCACACCTCCACTACTCGCCTTTAAACAGCCACCCAACCTCAAACAGACCATCGTTCGCAGCAAATTACCCAGCTTACAGGAGAACAGCGTCCACGACACCACACAACCCTGCCACGGTAACCTCTGCAAGACATGCCAGATCATCGACACAGATACCACCATCACACGAGAGGACACCACCCACCAGGTACATGGTTCATACTCCTGTGACTCGGCCAACGTTGTCTACCTCATCCGTTGCAGGAAAGGATGCCCCAGAGCATGGTACATTGGCGAGACCATGCAGACGCTGCGACAACGGATGAATGGACACCGCGCAACAATCGCCAGACAGGAGGGTTCCCTCCCAGTCAGGGAACACTTCAGCAGTCAAGGACATTCAGCCACCGACCTACGGGTAAGCATACTCCAAGGCAGCTTTCGAGACACACGACAACGCAAAATCGTCGAGCAGAAATTGATAGCCAAGTTCCGCACCCATGAGGACGGCCTCAACCGGGATCTTGGGTTTATGTCACGCTACACGTAACCCCACCAGCGAACAAATGTCATCTGTTTTTAATATAACGAGTCATTTGCTGTCTTTTCTATGTTTCTGCCTCTCTCTCTCTGTTTTTTTTTGGTGGTTTGTATATTCGGTGGACTTGTAGGTAACACCTCTCTGTCTGCACACTGCGATTTCCTTGGCAACGGGCAGTTGGAAAGACTTTCTGTAATCACCAGGTATTGTTCTGTGATTTATAAATGCGAAGGGTTCGAGGATTTCATTTCCACAACATTCACCTGAGGAAGGAGGAAGCCTCTGAAAGCTTGTGAATTTCAAATAAAATTGTTGGACTATAACTTGGTGTTGTAAAATTGTTTACAACTGCCTTAAAGGGTGGTAGAGGCAGAAACCCTCAACTCATTTAAAAAGTACTTGGATAAGCACTTGAAGTGCCGTAACCTACAAGGCTACGGACCAAGTGCTGGAAAGTGGGATTAGGCTGGGTGGCTCATTTTCGGCCGGCGCGGACATGATGGGCCGAATGGCCTCCTTCTATGCCATAAATTTTCTATGATTCTATGATTTTCACACGGCTGTTATTGGTTGGAGGTCTTTTCATGTGGGTAAAATACGCTACAAAATTGCTACATATCACGATCACCAGCCAGTTTTATTTTCACATGTCAGACCATCCAACCATTCCTAATACAAGATTGTCATGTGAGGTGATGACACTCGTGTGTGTATTTTTTATTATTCATTCATGGGACGTGGGCCTCACCGGCAAGGCCAGCATTTATTGCCCATCCCTAATTGCCCTTGAGAAGGTGGTGGTGAGCCGCCTTCTTGAACCGCTGCAGTCCGTGTGATGAAGGTTCTCCCACAGTGCTGTTAGGTAGGGAGTTCCAGGATTTTGACCCAGTGGGTATATGTGTGTGCGCCTGACTCACAATTAAAAAATCTTTCTAATGTATAAGATTCGCTCAGTGTTGACAGAATGAGGTGTGCGTGTGTATGTGCATGGGTGGGTATGTGAGGATGGTTGTGTGTGTTTATGCGTGAGGGAGAAAATCTAGAAGAAGATTTAAAATGGGAGATAATAAAGCCTACACGTGCTTTTTTATATAAAGAAACTTAAATAAAGAAACAACACCCATGCTTCAGGGCAACACCATGGTTGAAAAGAATTGGAAAGAAGATGCAATTACCTAGTTAAATGAAGAATTAGTAGTGTAGGTTTTAAAATTCTATTGACTAGCTGTTTTCAATATATAGAATTCCCAAAGTTTAGGCATGGTAACAAATATTAATTCTATAGGAAACAAAGAATGACTGAACTTTCCTTCCCACCATCTGGATTGATGGCATTGATATTCAGGCTCTGCTTATTATTTGTGGCTAATGAAAAGAAGGGTGATAAGGGAGGAAATGTAAAGAAATTAAAATGAAAGGAAAGAAAGCAAAGCAAACCTGGATGGACAGATAAAAAATAGTACAATGATAAAAGTATCAAACTAAGATTGTCAAACTTTCAGGAGCAGCAATTGACATATTATTTAAAACACACATCTGTAGTTTTCCTGCTGTAGTGTTGTCGGTGGTTAATGGAATTCCCATATCATTGACGAAGTTGAATAAGCATTTCTAATACCAACAAATGTACACTTTGATAGGTTTGTAGAGGACTGAAGATGCAATTTGTAATGTATGTTTGCATTTGATGCAAACCATCCAATATCACCAACATATATCACTTGACTTTATTAAAACACAAAATATGTAATGTTTTCCCAACAGAGAATATTGTCAGTTTTTGAAAAGATAAAAGTTTGGCTATTACTGTGAGTGATGTTATTGTATGAATGCTTAATGCACTCATACCAAATTCCTTCCTCTGCTATTTTAACAGAGCCACTAACCCATTTATTTTAAATAAGTTATTGCCTCTGTTAAAATAGCAGATAAAGGAATTTGATATGAGTCTTTTAGGCGTTCATGTGATAACATTGCTTACAGCAATCTCTAGCCTTTGTACATCACCCTTAAAAGGAGATGTACAACAAATGCATTTATCAAGATCTCATATGAAAGAGCGAGTTGAATGAAAATGTGGGTGTGTGATGTCCAATAATGTAGTTTGTGTCAAATCATTTCCAACAACACTTGTAAAACGTTACTTTCATTGGATGCCAAATATGATGTCGTTTCCTATAAAGATAAGCCTTTACATCCTACATTTTGGGCTATGATTACCATTAAAACTAAAAAAGGAATACTTTGTGCAGTGACGGTTAAAAAGATCATTGTGATCCGTGCATTGTGATGGGCTGCTAGTTTTTCGTTTGCTTTCAGCTGAGAAAGTCGCATGGCATTGGAAGATTGAGAGATTGGAAAATGGAGAAGATAATAAATGCTTTAACAACAATAAATTGAAGAAACAAAGCTGCATGGTTCTGTCTTTATATCGAATTTGGATGCTGAAATCTCACTTTAGTTCCATGGTTCAGTGTTTCAACATATGGCCCAGAATTTCTGCATCACGCTCCCAGTATAATAGGAGTGTATCGGAGGGCGCAGGAAATCAGACAGGACTCTGAAGCACTGGACCCTAGCTTATGCCATGAGTTTAGTCGGTGCCTGTTGGAGGTGGAACCTCTATCCACTTCAAATATGACCCATGATTTTGGAGGGGGCGGGGTCTGGGGGAGAGAATTCCCAAAGCTCCAGCCTCCATTCCACCGAGCAACCTGAACACCTGGATGAACCCTGCATTTAGATCAGCTCAGGAGTGGAAGTGGGGCCCACCAAAATTTCCCAGCCAGAATCCTGGCCTGGAAGATCCCAGAAATTGTTCCCTGGACTTTTCCAGATCAGCTCCCATATAAAGGGTGGCGATCATTTTCAATCCTGCACCTTCTGGGTAAGCCCCCCCCACCCCGCCCTCTCCCCTCCCCCATCCAGCAGTTCTACTTTTTCTAGCCCTACTTTTTCTAACCACCTCTTGTGCCGGGCACCTTAGAGGCGTCCATAGTGATGTGGGCAGCCGTAGCGGCATGTTAATGAGGTGACCTCTCGTGAGCCCATATGCTCCAGCAGGGTGAGAAGTGGAGATTATCAGTTTTCAGTCCGCCATACTTCCACTCGCAGAGCGAGGCCATGGATTTGCAGCCCTGTTGTATTTTGGCCAAGAAGCTGGATGAATATAATTTTGGATCACAATTAAGCACATAATCTAGGCTGACCCTTCAGCACAATACTGAGGGAGGGTTGCATTGTCAGAAGTGCGATTTTTCAGATGAGACATTAAAGCAAGGCCCCATCTGCTCATTTAAGTGGATGTAAAAGCCCTATTCAAAGAACAGCAGGGCGTTCTCTTGGTGTCCTGCCCAACATTACTCTCTCAACCAACGCCACTAAGGAACAAATTAACTTGTCATTCATCTCATTTGCTGTTTGTGGGACCTTGCTTTGTGCAAAATGGCTGCCATATTTGCCTAATTAACAACTGTGACTTCAAAAGTAATTTGTTGGACATGAAGCGCATTGAAACAGCCTGAGGATGGCATAAGGTGCTACATAAATGCAATTTATTTCTTTCTCTTCTTACATATCATGTACTCTACCTTATTGTGGACTTTACTTATCACCCAGCAGTTTAGTATAATTTATATTTCCATTCATGAGGCTAACCAAAGCTCACTTGCAATTTCATCACCCATGATGTATTGGCTCTGTCTCACTTGTCGAAATATAAATCATGTTACATGGTTGGCCACAAGATATCCCTTATGTTTACTGAAAGCACTTTGAGATTTCCTGCACATGAAGAGTGCTATAAAATTTTAAGTTGTTATTGAAATACATTTCTCTGGGGTGACTGCCCGAAACACCTTCAACAGCACATTTTAAACAATTTTCCAGTTACAACGAATGTTGGGACTTGTGTGTGCAAGAATGAGTCCGAGTGAAAAATCTGGTCAGTGTTTTTATCAAGCGCTAAAGCTTTCATTCCACAAATGAATGTTGCCAACAGAAATATACTGAACATTGCAAGCAGCAGAATTCATTTTAAATTGTGGCAATCACTATGGACCAGATTGCAAACCTTAGACTCTGGCCGTGACCCACACTCCTATTTGTGTTCTTTTACTTTAAAGCAATCATCGGTGCCAATTTGGCTCACAATCTCACATAAAACAAGATTCTTTTCCTATTCTCTATCATTGCTTTGAATATCTACATAATACGGTGTTACATTCTATTACAAAATTAGAGATTTTCTTTGATGCATTGTGAAACTTTATACATATTATGTGAGGCCCCACGCTGCTGACGGGCTTCACAATCTGCAGGCATGAGTCAGAAAATCAGGTGCTGGACCTTGCGCATGCCGCAACCTGGATGGCTTCGAGCTTCTTGAGTGTTGTTGCAGCTGCATCCATCCAGGTAAATGGAGGGTTTTCCATCACACTCCTGACTTGTGCCTTGTAGGTGATGGAAAGAAAGAAAAGATAGACACTCATTTTATACAGCACCTTTCACGACCTCAGGACATCCCAAAGCGCTTTACAGCCAATGAAGTACTTTTTTTTGAAGTGTAGTCACTGTTGTAATGTAGGAGACACGGCAGCGCACAGCAAACTCCCACACATGTGATAATGACCAGGTATTCTATTTTAGTGATGTTGGTTGAGGGATAAATATTGGTCAGGACACCAGGGAGAATTCCCCTGCTCTTTTTCGAATAGTGTCATGGGATCTTTTATGTCCACCCGAGAGGGCAAACGGGGCCTCGGTTTAACATCTCATCCAAAAAACAGCACCTCCATCAGTGCAGCACTGGGGTAGAGAATTCCAAAAATTCATGTCCACTGGTTAATGGATTGAGGCTACCCAGACTAAATTTTTTTATAGTCAACATAGATAAGACATTCATTCCAAAAGTCTGACTGGAATTCAAACCTAACCAACTTCACCACCCAGACCCATACCTATTCTAGAATTAAAGAGCACGTAAAATACCATGAAGTATGTGTGTCGTCACATTTGTATCACACATATCAATTAAAAGTTGTACACCATTTGAACAGGAGACATTAATGGTATCTATATTTCACAGCTGCTGCCTGAATAGGGAATGCTGGACAAGTTGCTACCACCAGCTCTTCTGTCACCAGTACAGCTTGTGGTCTCCTGGACATTAGTTCTTGTGTTATGGAGGGTATGCAACTTACTGACTTTATGTTATACAAGCAGAGGAGTCACACTTTGGCAGGGGATCGATGGAACCTCTGAAGAAACAGCAAAAACAGCAATTTTTAACCGTTTATGCCTATTCTCCGAGGGTTCTGCCAATGTCCTGCCAGAGAACCACTGCCTAAATTCCAGGCACCATTGTCTACTGTAGCTTTGGTGCAACTAAAACACTTCAACAGGAAACCATCTGGTCAATGCACCACTCAGTGTGGAACGGTGTCATGCAGGCGGTAGAGTCCCAATTTTAGTCACTGATCTGTGCTGAGTTAGCTGATCTCAGCAAGGGGAACATGGGACATTTTGGAGGGGCCAAAATAGACCAATGTTCCCACTGCTGACTATTCAGCTCTACAACACCAAGTTATAGTCCAACAATTTTATTTGAAAATCACAAGCTTTCGGAGGCTTCCTCCTTCCTCAGGTGAATGTCAAGAAATCCTCGAACCTTTCGCATTTATAAATCACAGAACGATACCTGGTGATTACAGATAATCTTTCCAACTGCCTGTTGCCAAGGCAATCAAAGTGTTCAGACAGAGAGGTGTTAACTACAGGACCACTGAATATACAAACAACCAAAAAAAAAACAGAGAGAGAGAGGCAGAAACATAGAAACATCCGGAAGGAAGAGAAAGACAGCAAATGACCCGTTATATTAAAAACAGATAACTTTTGTTCGCTGGTGGGGTTACGTGTAGCGTGACATGAACCCAAGATCCCGGTTGAGGCCGTCCTCATGCGTGCGGAGCTTGGCTATCAATTTCTGCTCAACGATTTTGCGTTGTCGTGTGTCTCGAAGGCCGCCTTGGAGTACGCTTACCCAAAGGTCGGTGGCTGAATGTCCTTGACTGCTGAAATGTTCCCCGACTGGGAGGGAACCCTCCTGTCTGGCGATTGTTGCGCGGTGTCCGTTCATCCGTTGTCGCAGTGTCTGCATGGTCTCGCCAATGTACCATGCTCTGGGGCATCCTTTCCTGCAACGTATGAGGTAGACAACGTTGGCCGAGTCACAGGAGTATGAACCATGTACCTGGTGGGTGGTGTCCTCTCGTGTGATGGTGGTATCTGTGTCGATGATCTGGCATGTCTTGCAGAGGTTACCGTGGCAGGGTTGTGTGGTGTCGTGGACGCTGTTCTCCTGAAAGCTAGGTAATTTGCTGTGAACGATGGTCTGTTTGAAGTTGGGTGGCTGTTTAAAGGCGAGTAGTGGAGGTGTGGGGATGGCCATAGCGAGGTGTTCGTCGTCATTGATGACATGTTGAAGGCTGCGGAGAACATGGCGTAGTTTCTCCGCTCCGGGGAAGTACTGGACGACAAAGAGTACTCTGGTGGTTGCGTCCCGTGTTAGTCTTCTGAGGAGGTCTATGCAATTTTTCGCTGTGGCCCGTCGGAACTGTCGATCGATGAGTCCAGCGTCACATCCGGTTCTTACGAGTGCGTCTTTCAGCATCTGTAGGTGTCCATCACTTTCCTCCTCGTCTGAGCAGATCCTGTGTATTCGCAGGGCCTGTCCATAGGGGATGGCCTCTTTGACGTGTTTAGGGTGGAAGCTGGAAAAGTGGAGCATCGTGAGGTTGTCCGTGGGCTTGCGGTAGAGTGAGGTGCTGAGGTGCCCGTCTTTGATGGAGATTCGTGTGTCCAAGAATGAAACCGATTCTGAGGAGTAGTCCATGGTGAGTTTGATGGTGGGATGGAACTTGTTGATGTTATCGTGTAGTCTCTTTAGTGATTCTTCGCCGTGGGTCCATAGAAAGAAAATGTCGTCGATGTATCTGGTGTATAGCGTTGGTTGGAGGTCCTGTGCAGTGAAGAAGTCCTGCTCGAACTTGTGCATGAAAATGTTGGCGTATTGGGGTGCGAATTTGGTCCCCATGGCTGTTCCGTGTGTTTGGGTAAAGAACTGGTTATTGAAGGTGAAGACATTGTGATCCAGGATGAAGCGGATGAGTTGAAGGATGGCGTCTGGAGATTGGCTGTTGTTGGTGTTGAGTATTGATGCTGTCGCAGCGATGCCATCATCGTGGGGGATACTGGTGTAGAGTGCCGAGACGTCCATCGTGGTGAGAAGTGTTCCTGGTT
Organism: Heptranchias perlo; assembly: GCF_035084215.1. Taxonomy (NCBI): domain Eukaryota; kingdom Metazoa; phylum Chordata; class Chondrichthyes; order Hexanchiformes; family Hexanchidae; genus Heptranchias; species Heptranchias perlo. The sequence continues at coordinate 102,126,287 of NC_090329.1, read as the reverse complement.
CAACTGGTCCGTGGGTACTGAGTTTTTGTAGGAAGTCTGTAGTGTCGCGACAGAAGCTGGGGGTTCCCTGTACGATGGGTTTCAGGATGCCCTCGATGTATCCAGAGAGGTTCTCACACAGGGTTCCGTTGCCTGATACGATAGGACGTCCGGGTGTGTTGGCTTTGTGTATCTTTGGGAGGCAGTAGAAGTCTCCCACGCGGATGTGGGATGAGAGCGCGTAGGATGCTTTGAAGATCTGGATCGAAGGTCTTGATCAGTTTGTTGAGCTGGTGGGTGTGTTCTTTGGTCGGATCTGCGGGTAACCGTCTGTAGTGTTCCTGGTTGTCCAGTTGTCGGTATGCTTCTTTGCAATAGTCCGTTCTGTTCTGTATGACGATGGCTCCTCCTTTGTCCGCTGGTTTGATGACGATGTTGCGGTTGGTCTTGAGAGCGTTGATGGCGTTGCGTTGTGCTCGTGTGACATTCTGGTCTGTCTTGTGAGTGCGGCTGATGAATCTGGCATTGACGCATTTCCTGACAGCTTGAGCATACATGTCAAGCTGAGGGCAGCGACCCTCCGGAGGCGTCCAGTTTGACTCTTTCCTCTTTGGTTGCTGTACAGAACAGAACAGACCAACACTATACACCAGATACATCGACGACATTTTCTTTCTATGGACCCACGGTGAGGAATCACTAAAGAGACTACACGATAACATCAACAAGTTCCATCCCACCATCAAGCTTACCATGGACTACTCCTCAGAATCAGTTTCTTTCTTGGACACACGAATCTCCATCAAAGACGGGCACCTCAGCACCTCACTCTACCGCAAGCCCACGGACAACCTCACGATGCTCCACTTTTCCAGCTTCCACCCTAAACACGTCAAAGAGGCCATCCCCTATTGACAGGCCCTGCGAATACACAGGGTATGCTCAGACGAGGAGGAACGCGATGGACACCTACAGACGCTGAAAGACGCCCTAGTAAGAACGGGATATGACGCTCGACTCATCGATCAACAGTTCCGACGGGCCACAGCGAAAAATTGCATAGACCTCCTCAGAAGACTAACACGGGACGCAACCAACAGAGTACCCTTCATCGTCCAGTACTTCCCCGGAGCGGAGAAACTACGCCATGTTCTCCGCAGCCTTCAACATGTCATCAATGACGACGAACACCTCGCTATGGCCATCCCCACACCTCCACTACTCGCCTTCAAACAGCCACCCAACCTCAAACAGACCATCGTTCGCAGCAAATTACCCAGCTTTCAGGAGAACAGCGTCCACGACACCACACAACCCTGCCACGGTAACCTCTGCAAGACATGCCAGATCATCGACACAGATACCACCATCACATGCGAGGACACCACCCACCAGGTACATGGTTCATACTCCTGTGACTCGGCCAACGTTGTCTACCTCATACGTTGCAGGACAGGATGCCCCAGAGCATGGTACATTGGCGAGACCATGCAGACACTGCGACAACGGATGAACGGACACCGCGCAACAATCGCCAGACAGGAGGGTTCCCTCCCAGTCGGGGAACACTTCAGCAGTCAAGGACATTCAGCCACCGACCTTCGGGTAAGCGTACTCCAAGGCAGCCTTCGAGACACACAACAACGCAAAATTGTCGAGCAGAAATTGATAGCCAAGTTCCGCACCCATGAGGACGGCTTCAACCGGGATCTTGGGTTCATGTCACGCTACACGTAACCCCACCAGCGAACAAAAGTTATCTGTTTTTAATATAACGGGTCATTTGCTGTCTTTCTCTTCCTTCCGGATGTTTCTATGTTTCTGCCTCTCTCTCTGTTTTTTTTTTGGTTGTTTGTATATTCGGTGGTCCTGTAATTAACACCTCTCTATCTGAACACTTTGATTGCCTTGGCAACGGGCAGTTGGAAAGATTATCTGTAATCACCAGGTATTGTTCTGTGATTTATAAATGCGAAAGGTTCGAGGATTTCTTGACATTCACCTGAGGAAGGAGGAAGCCTCCGAAAGCTTGTGATTTTCAAATAAAATTGTTGGACTGTAACTTGGTGTTGTAAAATTGTTTACAATTGTCAACCCCAGTCCATCACCGGCATCTCCACATCATGACTATTCAGCTCAGTCTGCGACAAAGTACACGTCCATGGGCATTGGGTGAGGACAGGGTCAGGATCAGCTGTGATGCTCGTTATGGGCACTTCGTGCTATCCACACTTACACATCAAGAATATCCACTGATGGGCTGTGGACAGTACACAAGAAATCAGCATGAAAGAAAGACTTGCCTTAACATATCTCAAAAGCACTTCATTTACATATAGTGAAATATTTTGAAGTACAGATACATAGGCAAACGTGGTAGCCATTTTGCACACTGCAAGATTCCACAAAACTCAAGTAGATGAATGGTCAATGCTGGTTGAGAAAGGCATGTCAACCAGGATGCTGGCAAAACTTCCTCTTCTACTTCAACTAGTGCTCTGGCATCTTCAAGATTCAGAAAAGGAGATAAGGGTCTCAACTAAAAGGCAGCAACTCCAATAATGCATCATTTTCTCAGTGCCTCGTTGGAGTGTCAGCCTAGGTTATGTGCTCAAGTCCCAGAGTGGGGTTGAACCTTCAATCTTGTGATTAAGAGTGAAAGTGCAAAATTAGAGATTTTTGTTTTTAAAAAAGGAAAGGTCTTGGCCAAACCTTTTATTGTTTGGGGATGGAGAAGAGCACGTTTCAATGCAATTTACATCACTACCTTGTATGCTTGTAAAAAGTTTTTAAAAGTTCGCCAAACACAGTTTTACGATAACAGTGGCCTTTTAAACTGATCCACAAACACATTTAGCAAAAGCGAAGCGATGGCAATGACAGCCTATTCCTAGTAAGAGCGTTCGAATTGACGCTTTGTGCCGCTGGCAAGCTTAAGGACTAGAAATCTAACTGAAGTAATTCTTTCTGTACTACTTTTCTCAGTCTCACACCTGTTTCCTGTATTGCGCCAGTTTTGTTGCATCAGCTAATAAAAAATTCTAGGATTCTCATCAAAATTCTGTATTAAGTGAAACCTTTTTCATTATACACAACTGTTTTTAATACTTGCAGTCAAGTGTGAACTTGCCAGTTACACAGCAGCCCATCAATCAGGTTTTGGGCATGCTCAGTAGGTCCCAGAATCTGTCAGCATCAGTACTGTCAATCAAATAGACACCTATGACAAAATTTAATTAGATTTTATTCAGATTTAATTTATTTCATGTTTACACAGTGGAGAAGCCAATAATAACCTAACCCAAAGGCAAAAGGGTGTAAGTTATCCTTAAAATCTCCATTTCCTGTCAGTTTCAGAAATACTCTTACAATGTGCTCCTCGTTTTTGCATTAACGTACTATGTAAAATATGTGAAACAGATTTGATCTGTAAAGAAGCTTAACCTTGAAGTAATCCGACCAGAAAAACGAATGCCGTTGCAGGTGTTTATTTAGTTTCATGCTCCCTTATGTTTTCTTTGAAAAGGATTGCTGAGTTGGTAATTAAAAGTGATAGAAAAGAAAAAGGAATAAAGTCATTTTTCTAGTATTTTACTGGGAAAATATGGATTAAAACAATGCTGTAATAAGTGATTGTTCAGGTTTGAGGCTGGAATTTATGATGGAGAGCTCAATTCAGTGCAGTGCTCCACTGTCGGAGATGCCGTCTTTCGGGTGAGATGTTAAACCAAGGCCCCGTCCGCCCTCTCAGGTGGATGTAAAAGATTTCACAGCACTATTCGAAGAAGAGTAGAGGCGTTCGCCCCGATATCCTGGCCAACATTTATACCTCAACCAACACCTAAAACAGATTGTCTGGTCATTTATTTCATTGCTGTCTGTGGGGCCTTGCTGTGCGCAAATTCCAACATTACAGCAGTGACTTCATTTCCAAAGTACTTCATTGGCTGTAAAGTGCATTGGGACATCCTGATGTTGTGAACGCTGCTGTATAAATGCAAGTCTTTCTTTTTCTTTTAAAGCACAGGCAAACGGGGGCATTTCAATCTGAAGTCCAAACTAACTCAAAATTATAGAATCATAAATGTTACAGCACAAACAGACCATTTGGTCTATTAAATCTGCACCAATGTTTTTCTCCATATCAGGCCCTTGGGCTAATCCCACTCTCCTACTCAGTCCCCATAACCTTTAATATTCTTCATTTTCAAGCAACTGTCTGACCTTTATGGAGTTTGCTTCAATAATGTTTTGTGGCAGAGAATTCCACATTCTAAACATCTTCTGTGTAAAGAAATGTTCTCTCACCTTCCCTTTAATTCTTTTTGTGGTTATCTTTAATTGGTGCCCTCTAATTACTATCTTACAGAATCAAGGGGAAACAATTTTTCACAATTTACCTTATCGCAACTCTTCGTAATCTTGAAGACCATTTTCAGGTCATCCCTTAATTGTCTCAGCTCTGGTGAGAATAAAACCAGGAGCCTTGAAATTTCTCTGCTGTTTGAGTGTAATAATCACTCAAGCTGCGTGGGAGATGACTAGTTTCATTTGGCAACAAGATGTTCCCTCTTGCTATTGCTGTGGTCTTGTGTTCTGCACAGCAAAGGCTTGTATTGCATTGCTCATGTTCGCCCTTTGGACAATGTCAGCGCTGTCCAGCGACAGTGGCTGAATACGTGTTTCAGCACTGGCTGTCCTCACTTGTTTGACCATTCCTAGCTGAAGTAGTCACTCCTCATATGAGGTTCACTCTACTCCCCAGCACTGCACTGATTATGTGACCCTATGAACCCTTCCCTTTAGCAGCAAGGCACATTAGGTTGCTGTGTTGTAGACAAGAAATGTTTCGTTATCAGCCACATCGAGCTTCCATGAACAATCGATTACATGTTCCTGGCATGAAATAACTCTCTAAAGCCAGACTGTAGTGTGAGGCCTGTGTTCATTGTCTGTCTCATATAGTCCCTCAGTGAGGTGAACCTTTTCCAGTCCCACATGGTTCGTATTACACAGGGTGTCGTGGACATCTGGACACTGAGTGACATTCAGCACATGACTTGCTGGTACTCCTCCCATCTCTGCTGCATGTGTAGCCAAAACAGCAGACCTCCTGCCTGTAAGCAGACTGACATATAACTCTGTCCAACTGGGTAAGTCTCTGCCCCTCCAGCACACCGCAGCTCACCGTTCTGTTTTAGGATACATTGGGCTCCCTATTCCAACCCTAGCTTCTTTCTGTTTAATTAAATTGGACTTAACTCCCTCATCTTCCAAATCATCCCCAAACAAAACCTGAAATGGTGCAAATGATGAAACTACTACATCTTTCAGACCTGTGGAACATTCTATCTTAGCCAGGGATACATCCACCATCCCCCCAAAAATGCAGGAATGTAGGTAATCCCATTCTTTATATATATTGATCACTCTGTAGTAAATACAGTTGTGCCTGTGTCAGATGACACTCCATGACACAGAAGCCTTTTGTTTGTCACACGTTCACCATGATTGGGTGTAACAATATGAGGGCTCATCTTAATTGGACAGAAAATCATGCAGGGTGTGTTGATCTCTGCACCTGAATTCCTGACTCCAAGTACTCCAAGGCTTCTTCGACAGCACCTCCCAAACCCACGACCTCTACCACCGAGAAGGACAAGGGCAGCAGGCACATAGGAACAACACCACCTGCACATTCCCCTCCAAGTCACACACCAACCTGACTTGGAAATATATTGTCATTCCTTCATTGTCGCTGGGTCAAAATCCTGGAACTTCCTACCTAACAGCACTGTGGGAGAACCTTCACCACACAGACTGCAACGGTTCAAGAAGGCGACTCACCACCACCTTCTCAGGGCAATTAGAGATGGGCAATAAATGCTGGCCTTGCCAGCAATGCCCACATCCCATGAACGAATAAAAAAAATAGAAGGTTGTTGATTGGAGGCATCGCATACCAAACATCACCCACTGGGAATGTTAATTCATAGCATCTATCATAAGAACATAAGAACATAAGAAATTGGAGCAGGAGTAGGCCAATCGGCCCCTCGAGCCTGCTCCGCCATTCAATAAGATCATGGCTGATCTGATCCCAACCACAAATCTAAAGAACACAAGAAGTCGGAGCAGGACCCGGCCACACAGCCCCTGGGCCCTCTGCGCCACCCACAGGGCATTGACCGATCCGAACTCAGCTTCATGTCCAATTTCCTGCCCGCTCCCCATAACCCCTAATTCCCTTTACTTCTAGGAAACTGTCTATTTCTGTTTTAAATTTATCTAATGATGTAGCTTCCACAGCTTCCTGGGGCAGCAAATTCCACAGACCTACCACCCTCTGAGTGAAGAAGTTTCTCCTCATCTCAGTTTTGAAAGAGCAGCCCCTTATTCTAAGATTATGCCCCCTAGTTCTAGTTTCACCCATCTTTGGGAACATCCTTACTGCATCCACCCGATCAAGACCCTTCACAATCTTATATGTTTCAATAAGATCGCCTCTCATTCTTCTGAACTCCAATGAGTAGAGTCCCAATCTACTCAACCTCTCCTCATATGTCCGCCCCCTCATCCCCGGGATTAACCGAGTGAACCTTCTTTGTACTGCCTCGAGAGCAAGTATGTCTTTTCTTAAGTATGGAGACCAAAACTGTATGCAGTATTCCAGGTGCGGTCTCACCAATACCTTATACAACTGCAGCAATACCTCCATGTTTTTATATTCTATCCCCCTAGCAATAAAAGCCAACATTCCGTTGGCTTTCTTGATCACCTGCTGCACCTGCATACCAACTTTTTGATTTTCTTGCACTAGGACCCCCAGATCCCTTTGTACTGCAGTACTTTCCAGTCTCTCGCCATTAAGAAAATAACTTGCTCTCTGATTTTTCCTGCCAAAGTGCATAACCTCACATTTTCCAATATTATATTGCATCTGCCAAATCTCCGCCCACTCACCCAGCCTGTCTATATCCCCTTGCAGGTTTTTTATGTCCTCCTCACTCTCTACTTTCCCTCCCATCTTTGTATCATCTGCAAATTTTGATATGTTGCACTCGGTCCCCTCCTCCAAATCGTTAATATAGATTGTAAAGAGTTGGGGACCCAGCACCGACCCCTGTGGAACACCACTGGTTACTGGTTGCCAGTCCGAAAATGAACCATTTATCCCAACTCTCTGCTTCCTGTTCGATAACCAATCCTCCACCCATGCCAGAATATTACCCCCAATCCCGTGATTTTTTATCTTAAGTAATAATCTTTTATGTGGCACCTTGTCGAATGCCTTCTGGAAGTCTAAATACACTATGTCCACTGGTTCCCCTTTATCCACCCTATACGTTATATCCTCGAAGAACTCAAGCAAATTTGTCAGACATGACTTCCCCTTCATAAAGCCATGCTGACTTTGTCCTATTAAATTATGCTTATCTAAATGTTCCGTTACTGTCTCCTTAATAATAGACTCCAAAATTTTACCCACCACAGATGTTAAGCTAACTGGCCTATAATTTCCAGCCTTCTGCCTACTACCCTTTTTAAATAACGGTGTTACATTAGCAGTTTTCCAATCTGCCGGGACCTCTCCTGAGTCCAGGGAATTTTGGAAAACTATCACCAAAGCATCCACAATCCCTACTGCCACTTCCCTCAAGACCCTAGGATGGAAGCCATCAGGTCCAGGGGATTTATCCGCCTTGAGTCCCATTATTTTACTGAGTACCATCTCCTGAGTGATTTTAATCGTATTTAGCTCCTCCCCCCCGAGAGTCCCCTGTTTGTCCAGTGTTGGGATATTCTTAGTGTCCTCTACTGTAAAGACTGAAACAAAATATTTGTTCAGCATTTTTGCCATCTCCATGTTTCCCACCATTAATTTCCCGGTCTCATCCTCTAAGGGACCTATGTTTGCCTTAGCCACCCTTTTTCTTTTTATATAACGATAGAAACTCTTGCTATCTGTTTTTATATTTTTTGCTAATTTCTTTTCATAATCTAACTTCCCTTTCTTAATCAATCCTTTAGTTACTTTTTGCTGTCTTTTGAAGAATTCCCAATCTTCTATCGTCCCACTAAGTTTGGCTACCTTATATGTCCTTGTTTTTAGTCGGATACTATCCTTGATTTCTTTACTTAGCCACGGATGGCTGTCATTTCTTTTACACCCTTTTTTCCTCAGTGGAATATATTTATTTTGAAAGTTGTAAAATAACTCCCTAAATGAACACCACTGCTCATGTACCGTCTTACCCTTTAATCTATTTTCCCAGTCCACTTTAATCAATTCCGCTCTCATACCATCATAGTCTCCTTTATTCAAGCTCAGTACGCTTGTTTGAGAATCAACCTTTTCACCCTCTAATTGGATATGGAATTCAACCATGTTGTGGTCGCTCGTTCCAAGGGGATCCTTAACTAGGACATTATTAATTAATCCTGACTCATTACACAGGACCAGGTCCAAGGTTGCCTGCCCCCTTGTAGGATCAGTTACATACTGCTCAAGAAATCCTAATATCATCCCCAAAAGTCTTCAAATCACCGTGATTGCTTAACTGAACTGAACTGAACTCTCCAATAGTAGGTTCTTTGAAGCACTGTGCAACTTTAATAATAACTTAATTGTACAATAAATAAACAAGGCATGCTTTTAACATGACCTGCAGTATTTTATTGAATGAGGCAAATCCAATTGCTGCCATGATAAAAGCTCTATGGAATTCATTATTTCCATTAGATCAGTAGGTCATTAGAAAATGATGTACAAAATACTGATTGATGTTTAAAAATGGCAGTTGGTTGCATTAGCAGCAGGAACAATAAAAATTCCTATTGCATGTTACAAGTGGGTCTACTGGGGATTTTATAATGCTGTGGGAGCCAATTGTAGCAACTTTATTGTTTCAATAGCGATTTATTAGATTCTATTTGAAGAAGAGCAGAGAGGTTCTCCTGGTGTCCTGGCCAACAATTATCCCTCAGTTAACATCTTAAGTAGATGATCTGGTCATTTATCACATTGCTGTTTGTGGGACCATGCTGTGCTCAAATTAGCTGCCGTGTTTCCTGCATTACAACAGTGACTACACTTCAAAAGTACTTCACTGGCTGTAAAGCACTTTGGAACATTCTGAGGTTGTGAAAGGAGCTATATAAATGCAAGCTCGTTCCTTCTTTCTTTCTTCCCGCTATTCAGATTAATTCTGCAGCAGATTATCTATCCTCTTTCTTTCTTGTTTATTTACCAGTAATCATTTTGCCCCATGCGTCATAAAAATGTTACTGAATTAAAAGTTGTAATTGCATTAATGTTGTAACAGTGATGTTTTTTGGTAAACTGAGCAGAAGTTTTTGTTATGCTGGAAGAGTGACTTGTAATACTACCCTGATACCACAGTAAGTTTCGGTCATGCTACTACTGAGTTAGAATGAGCTTTTGATCTGTCACCTAACAATTGTGGACCGGATCCTGCAACTTTAAAACAGACTAAAGTTTATCCCTTAGTGCCAGTGCGATGTTCCATTTAGAGTATTCCTTCATCTGAATACCACAATTATGAGGACAAACGGTGTATGCTATCCAACACTTATATGTCACCTTTAAAGGTATCTGCGGGTCTGTTGATAGTAACACTACATCAAGGAGACTTTTGTGTGTATTTGTTAATCCACAGGGAGCTTATTTTAATAACTATGCTGCTTTCTGGTCATGACTATTCTTTTTTCATTGAGCAACTGAGGTGAAAGACCAATGACATAATGTAGTAAAAGTAGGAGGGAAGTCAAGGTAAATCAAAAAGTAATGGTTAGATGATGCCATGCTAAGGGTTTAAAGGCCTGTAGATTATAGGAGGAAGGAAAGATTGAGGGAGGTAAGGAGTTTGACAGTTTTGAGGTCTTGCAGGAAACAATGAGTCAGAGTAGATTCATGTTGATTAGAAGTTTGAGCTACAACATAATGAGGCAGAACTCTTCACCAGCATAAGCATGAATCACAACAGAAAACAAAGTTACAACCACAAATTGTATGACTTAAAAAACTCTTTACACGAAAAAGAGCTGCGTGTCACTGTTCTCCTGCACTTAGAGCAATTTGGAGATCAATGATTGTAAAGAAGAAAGGATGAAGTGGACTATTAATGGAGCAGAAAGCCATGGGTACAATTTCCAGACTCCACTGCACATTGTATCCCAAACGTACAGTTGTCCAAAGTGATCTAGGTCCAGTGTGGAAAGAAAAGCACAATCCGTCCTAAAACTACAGCTTCAACACTCAGTAGGTGTGATCACACACGTACAGATAATCGGAGAGTTAATATTCAGGTATTTAGGGGTAACTTTGCGAGGGAAGGCTCCCAGCATAGAGCCTCGGTAGCAGGCACACATAAGTCAGAGATAGGGCTATAACACGATAGAAAGAATGAACTTACACTTGTATAGCACCTTTCGCATCCTCAGAACATCCCAAAGTGTGTTGGAGCCAATAAATCACTTTTGAAATGAAATTACTGTTATTATATAGGCAAGCATGGTGGACATATTTGTGTACAGTCAGATCCCACAGCAGCAAATGAGACAAATGACCAGATAATTGGTTTGTGATGGTGTAGATTGAGGGAGGAATGTTGGCCAGAGCATTCAGACAAACTCACCAGGAAGATCCCAGGTTTGATCTCTCATTTGTGCAGAGTTAGCTAATCCCAGCTGAGGCAACAGTGGGCATTTTACGATAAGAATCATTATGAGAGAGTCAATGGACACTGGGGAAGTAGCAGTAGATTGGAAACAGGCTTACATGATGCCCATATTCAAAAAAGGTAATAAAACAGACACAGATAACTACGGATCCATTAGTATTACTTCCATTTCATATAAAATAATGGTATTGATTTATCAGGAGAAAACTTGAGGATTATCTGTACTACAACCTAGCAAACAGCAGTCAACACACCATTAAATGGGGAAGATCCTACCTGACTAACCTTCTTCATGTCTTTGAGGAAGTGACAATCCAAATCGACAACCCTACAACATTGTGCATTTAGACATCCAAAAGGCATTTGGTAAAATTCCACATAAGCGATTGCAAGTCCTAATTAAGCTCAAAGCAATGGGGGTTTCAGGGCAAAACTTGGGTATGGATAGGAAATTGGCTGAATGGTAGAACACAATGGGTGCTGATTAGAATGGTAAAGTCAGAAGCTTTCTTGTTCTCTTTTTTTCTGATTCATCTTCTTCTAACCTCACAAGGATGAGAATTTTAAAATCAAGGCGCTTCCGGACCAGGAGCCAATGTAGGTCAGCGAGCACATGGGTGATGGGAGAACAGGACTTAGTGTGAGTTAGAATACGGGTAGCAGAGTTTTGGATGAGCTCAAGTTTATGACGGGAGAAAGATGGGAGGCTGGCCAGGAAAGCATTGGAATAATCGAGTCTGGAGATAACAAAGGTATGGATGAGGGTTTCAGCAGCAGACGAGCTGAAGCAGGGGCGGTGATGTGGGAGATGTTACGGAGGTGGAAGTAGGCGGTCTTGGTGATGGAGGGGATATGTGGTCGGAAGCTTACCTCAGCGTCAAATAGGACGCCAAGGTTACGAACAGTCAGGTTCAGCCTCAGACAGTGGCCGGGGGAGGGATGGAGTCGGTGTCTAGGCAACGGAATTTGCAGAGGGGACCAAAGACAATGACTTTGTTCTTCCCAATATTTAGTTGGTGGAAATTCTTGCTCATCCAGCACTGGATGTCGGACAAGCAGTGAGACAAATCACAGACAGTGGAGGGGTCGAGAGAGGGGGTGGTGAGGTAGAGCTGGGTGTTGTCAGGATACATGTGGAATCTGACGTGTTTTCAGATGATGTTGCCGAGGGGCAGCGTATGGATGAGAAATGGGAGGGGATGGGAAGGGGCCAAGGATAGATCCTTGGAGGATTCCAGCGGAAACAGACATAAATGAGGGTTTCAGCAACAGATGGGCCGAGGTAGGAGTGGAGTGGGCAATGCAATACTACGGAGGTGGAAGCAGGCGGTCTTTATGATGGAGAGGATGTGAGGTTGAAAGTTCAGCTGAGGCCAAAATAGAATGATGATATTGCAAACAGCCTGTTTCAGCTTAAAACAATAGCTGGGGAGGGGGATGGAATCAATGGCAAGGGTACAGAGTTTCTCATGGGGGCCCTAACCTGTCCTTCCATGGAAACAGGACTTGAGACTTCTGATGATCTTACAGTGATTATGGTAATGCCCAGGGCCTCATTGAACCTGTTTTCAGTCTCTATCCTTGGATGTTGAAAAGGAGTCACCATCCAAGGCTGAAGTGGAAACCCCTGGTCTTGTATCAGCCATCGTGTCACAGAGCTTTGATTGTTCAGTGTAGGTATCCTGAGTTACCTGAGAATAAACAAATCATGGCTAGTCCCCGGGTAGCACGCACTGACAAGCAGAATGAACTGGCTTGCATCACTTACTATCTGGATATTCAGGGAATTAAATCCATTCCTGTTGATGACATTGATGACACTTTCAGACAGGGCTTTTATGGCCACACTCGTAGGAATCCAATCACTAGGATGAAGTTGATGGCTCTCTCTCTCTGCTTTGTTCGGTCCATGCAGAACTGAACAAACTCAGAGATAAGCCTGAATGTGGTATCCATGACCTGTCTAATATAGCCATGCACTGCTGACATGCATATAACATTGCTGTTGTTACCATCATTTGCCCTTTATGCAGCTGCAGTGAGCATTTCCCTCATTCTCAACAGCAGTAATCCTGTCAGGAGAGGAGATACCACTCCATCTCTGCCCTGCATAAGAAGTTAACCATGCCCCAGGAAAATGGGGAGTGGTTACAATGGAATCGCAATGTCAGGCCCATTGCACTTCCAACAGGAATCGGAGAAAAAATCCAATCCGATATAATTTGGGGTGCAACATATTCACTGCTTTATACCTAAAGCACATTTGCACGGATAAGATGTGCAATTGTAATTAAAAAAAACTAGGAGGACATTCCTTTCCTCCGACTTGCACGTTTCTGACAGTTTGCTTCTCCCTTAAAGCCTATTTGACCTGCTAGGTCCCATTTACTTTCCATACCTTCTGTTAAAGGCAGTGCTTCTCAATAAGAGGATGAAGAATATGCATTGAATGAGGAAATCTCCATCAACTTCTGGGCCAGTAGCTTCACATGCCAGCTTCACCCTTTGAATACTGGTAAGTTGCCCTTCTGTACTGTAGAGAGCAATTCACCACAGTCCTCGTGCCATCTACAATCATAGAATGGTAACAGCACAGAAGGAGGCCAACCAGCCCATCGAACCTGTGCCAGCTCCCTGCAAGAGCAATCCAGTTAGTCCCATTCCCCCGCTCTTACCCGGCAGCCCTGAAAATTTCCTCTCTTCAAGTATCCATCCAACACCTCCCCGAAAGCCACAATTGAATCTGCCTCCACCTCCCTTCCAGGCAGCACACTCCAGACCATAACCACTCGCCGCACAAGGAAGTTCCTCCTCATGTCACCTCTGGCTCCTCTGACAATCACCCCAAATCCGCGTCCTCTGGTCCTTGACCTCTCCGCCAATGGGAACAGCCTCTCCCCATCCGCTCCACCCAAACCCCCCATGATTTTGAACACCTCCACCAAATCTCCTCTCAACCCTCTCCTCTCCAAGGAGAACAACCCCAGCCCCTCCAGTCTATCCACACTACTGAAGTGCCTCATCCCTGGAACCACTCCAGCACCCTCTCCAAGGCCCCCACATCCTTCCCAATGAGCTGCAAGTTGTCATTGATTAATCAGGGTTTACATCTTCTGCACTCTCCTTCAATTTCTCTCAAAAATTGGGCGCTCCACAGCTGCTTTAGCCAACAGTGCTGAATAGCTATTGAAGTGGGTGAGCAGCAACCTCGCACCTGCTTTTAGATTGTCCGCTCAGTTAGCTCATCCGAGCTTCCAGAAAATGCCAAGTAAAACAAAAATTGACAAAGAGAAACTTCCATTCAATGGCTGTGTGCTAAGGAAATTCACCCTGTGCAATACTTTGCTGACCTCCGTGGCCAAAAACGGATTCACATTATACATCGATTGACGACTGTCCAGCCATGGCTATTTTTCCCCTAGATGCTGATCTTTTAAATATAACGTAAACTGTCGTAGCGTAGCGGAAAATTGTAATTCTTTAGAGCCGGTGTTTAATTACAGCCTGTGTAAGCCAACATAAAGAATAATATACTAATTTTAACGCAATCAATAGCACAGACCAAGCATTTCTGTCTGCATACCTAATGTCCAAGCAATCACTGGCACAATCCACTGATTCTTTTAACAACAACTTAATGACTATAAAAATCTGGAATTAATATGCTACAGCACTGGCCAATTAATCACTGATATTTTACATGATACTCTCTACAATGTATTGTCCGAAGTAATTTGGCTGCAATATCAAATAATTGTGCAATTATCTTTCATTTCATAATATTTACATTTTTAAGTATTGTAGTTGACTGGCCAGATACAGCCAAACGTGTTTAATAATACAAACATTGGATTGGAATAATTCCACTCAAGACTACACTGTTAGTTTAGGAAAATGGTCTCTGTGGATCATTGTGCTCTTTCAAGACAGATTTTCCTCATGTCAGAAGCCATTATGATAAAGGAGCAGTTTATAAACTCTTGAGGAAATCTGTGCACCTTCATCAATTTCTTTAAAACTGCATTATTATCACCTAATGAGGATTCCTCGCATTTGTAAGGTTCTGTTAAATAACAAGAGTGGAGAGAAAAGGAAAATATTAAGGCCATTAACTGCTTGTTGAGCCTATTGTACAAGAAGCAGTTGGTGCTTTCCTCAACTTTTATATATAGGTATATGTAAAGAAGTAATGATAAACCTGTGGAAAACATTGGTTAGTCTACAGTTAACGTATTATGTGCCATTTTAGGCAGCACATTATATAAAGGACATTAAAGCCATAGAGAGTGCACAGCAAAAATTTGCCAAGATGATGTCAAGGATAGGAAACTATAGTTATGAAGAGAGATGAGATACAGAGATTATTTTCACTGAATAGAGAAGGCTAAGTGGAGATTTAACAGAGCTTTTTAAAATTATAAATATTTTTGGTAAGAGTGAAAGGCTATTTCCTCTGGTTGGGGAGTCAGTGATAAGGGATAATCAATTTAAAATTGCCAGTAAGAGAGTGAGGAGAGAAGGTAGGAGAAATGTCTTTACAAAGGAAGCTTTGCCACAGGGAATGGTTGAGGCAGAGACCATTGCATCTTTTAAGGGAAAATTGGATAAAGAGCTGGCAAGACATAATGGCCTCGCCATTAACCACCCCACAATGGACGGGAGAGGGTGGGGGGGGTTACAAAGTGAAATGCACATAATCCGACCCCAACATGCCGCTCACACCGCCATTTTTACAGCAGCGGATATCGGGGTGTCCGAGTATCCCGCCATGGAGAGGCAGGACGCTTGTTAACATATTTAAATCGAGCTCCTACAGTGCAACTGGGAGCCTGATTTGAAGTTAACTTGTGATGCAGGGGTTTCCAGGAGTGGTCCTCCCCAGGCCCCTTCGGCTTCCTCCAGCCCCAATCTCCAGCCTTTCCCCACAGCCCCCCCCCCGATTGCTGACCTTCCCCAGCACTCTTGATTGCCGAAAACCCCCAGCCCTCCTGGTTGATGACCAGTGCTTCCGATCCCCTCTTCCCACTCCCAATTGCCGACCTCCCGCCCCCACCCCTGATTGCCGGGGACCGTCCCCAAGGGCCCCTGGCTGCAGCCTCCTGCCGCTAGTGTTCCTTCCCACCCACCAGCCAGGCTGTCCATTTGGCTGGTTGCCGGGTGGGAGGCAGAGCCATAAGATGCAAACGAGGCCCTGCCGTTAAGATCAGCAGGACCTCCACATCCCCAGCCTTGCCCAGTTCTTTGGCCATTTTCGGCTTCAATCCACACCCTCCCCGTCTCCCCGTAAAAATCGGGGCCAATGAGCCGAATGTTCGATAGTTCTTAATTGGAAATAATTTGAAGAGAGACATCTAGTCAATTCTACTGTTCATTTTCATAGGTGCAGCTGTCAAAGGAATATATTTTCCTCTATATGTAAAATTAAAGAAAAATACATTTACTAACTGCCTTTATAAATCAATGACAGTTTAATTCAACAATTTCTCTTTAATTAAACACAAAAAGGATACTATTCCTCAACTGGCCATAGATGGTTGTCTTTAGATCATCGTAGGCGATCACCCGCTCTCATTTCCCACCTGATCCCCTCATTCACACATGACACCACGGTCAGTAATGGGGCTGGATTTCCTTTCTCATGCCCCTACAGGGGCGGAATGGGACTTACGCCTGCTACCCTGATCCTGCCGTGACTTCAGCCCAGCTTCCAGGGTTGGAGGGGTCATTAAGCTTTCATGACGGCCTCCCGGTAGGAATCCCACCAGCAAATGGGAGCCCGCTAGTGACCCTGAGGGAAGTGCCAGCACCATAAAAGATGGGAGTCGCATTAAAGAGGCAGAAGAGCCTGCAGAATTGAACACATCTGCCACTGAAGGCTCAGCCTAGAGCGAGGCCATCAGGAAATAAGTGCTGGGTGGGAAAATGGAGGGAGAAAACGTCTCCTCATGGCCCTTTTCCAACATCTGGGAAATGGGACCTTCTTGTTGTTACCCCCAGGGATTACCACAGGGCTTCACCTGATAGTACCAGGGAGTGGCGGGAACAAAGGAAGATGGAAGGAAAAGGGGCTGGGAAGCTGGGCTTTACCCCCTCCCCCTCCAGCACTTGTATGCAGCGGGTGGGGAAGGATTGGCCAGTGGCAGTCCCAGCAGGGGCAGGCGGAGGGAAATTGAGATCAGGGCAGTGAGGCAGCAGTGGGTCTCACCGTTCAATTTTGCACCCTTCTCTGCTGTTATTCCACCTGATTTCAGGAAGGATAGCAGAGGAAAATCTGGCCCTTGGTCTCCATATTCAAACCTGGCTCGATGGAGCTGGAGAGTGATTTCAAGGAAATCAGATACTGGTGTATTTTCTTTGCTGGACAGCCTGTCATTTTCAGCGTAGTAAACTATATACACCGCAAATTTCTACTGGCATCCTGTAAATTCTCATCCTCAGCTACAAATCCCTCCATTGTGTCACCCCACCCTATTTCTGCAATAGCCTTGAGTGCTATATCCCCTCCTGCACCCTCAAGTCTTCTTACTGTGGCCTTTTGCCCATCTCCTACTCTCTTAGGCCCACCATCAGTGGCCACCTTGGTTCTATTTTTTGGAGTTCTCTCCCTAATTCCTTCCACCTCTTCGCTTCTCTGTCCCCCTTTAAAAGCTTTCTTAAAGCCTACCTTTGCAACCAAGCTTTTGGACACCTCTCCTAATCTCGCTCCTTTCTCTGAGAAGAGCCTTGGACATTTCTTCAAAGTAAAGGAGCTATATAAATGCAAGGTCCCAATTTTGTTGCAAGTTACCCTGCTGAGAACGCAAAATGCCATTGCTTCTTTCTATTATATATTGTTCAATTGGTATTAACTCGCAAAGCTATGCAAGTGATGTCAAGCAATGTAATCACTTACATATCTCAGTTCTGCACTCACCGTACATTTGTACATTTCTGCCGAGCCCTTGATCTCAGGCAGCACCATTGACGTTGTCAGCAGGATTGACAGGCAGCTGTTGCCTCCAACAGTGCTGCTCACCTCCTTCACTCAAGACATACAGTATTGCCGATTCCCAGGAAACCCACCAGTAGATCAATTATTTCTAACGGTGGGCTTTTCAGAGGTGAGCATGGATAGTTTATCTGTTGCTCTATAATGAGGAGCAGAAGGAAGATAACCTACCCTTGAGAAACTGATTGATACAGGCTGAGCCTGGGGGTTACTAGTATTCCTGCCCCTTACATTGACTGCCAACCAAGAGACTTTTGAACCCTGTGCTCAGTATTGGGCAGTATCACTGGTAGCCCACTGTGTCCCAGAAACAGAGGCATCTCTAACTTGCCCACCCACCTGAATCCTGATGTTGCTGCCTCTTATCATCCGTAGTTATAGAGACAAAGAGAGAGAGAGAGAGGGGTTAAACCAAAGAGTAAAAAGAAAAGAGAAGAAAAGAGTTGGAGAGAGAAAGAAATGAATACAGAGAAAGAGGGAGAGTCAAAAGTGAAGGAAGAGAGAAATTAACATGAAGGTGAAGTGAAAGACTGATGTGATGGAGGAGAGACCGAAGTAAAGGAGGAGAAAGGGTGAGATTGAAATGGATGAGCAGAGAGCAACTTAGGATGTATTTAAAATACAACTTCAGCATTTTGGTAAAGCAGTTTCTGTTTTGCACCCACACAAAAGCTATAAGGATAAATTCTGTGGACCCCCACTGCATGTCAAAAACAATTGCAAGCCAAAATTGCATCTTTAATCAGGTGCAGCCCAGTCACCAGTTCTATCGCAAGGATCCGGCTCATTGATCCAATAAAGTGAATGCTACTGGTCTAAGGGATGGTACTGGGAATGTAGTGAAAGACTGTGGTGACCAGGAAACACTGTGATGTGGCAAAAGTGAGAGCAGCAGCTAACAGAGCTGGGGAGCAGTGTTTTGAAAGGAAGGAATGGTGTGAGGCAGGAGCTGGGGGCAGTATAATGAAACACATTCTTGTGGCCACTGATTTATAGGATGTGGTTGACAGGATGTTGTGGTCAGTCTGTTTTTCTAAAGGACGTTCCCTAACCGGACAGCTTGTAATTGTTTCTGCCAGTTTCTATTTCTACGTTTTTCCATCAATCTAATTTGTTAAAGTGCACTCTGTGTGTTGATGGGATTAAGGGCTGAGGAGCATTGCCCAGATGCGTAAAGCAATGGTGTTGCATAAGGACCAGCAGTATCTGAAAGGGAAAAGGGACACAATGTGTAATGGAAGTGAGAGGTATCCGAGAGAGAGAGAGAGAGAGAGAGCAGTGGTAAAAGAGAGAGCTTGAGAGAAACATGCTTGAATTTAGCGCCTTTCACAACCTTAGGACGTCCCAAAAAGCTTCCCCGCCAACTAAGTACTTTTGAAGTGTAGTCACTGCTGTAATGTAGAGAAAAGTGGCAGCCAATTTGTGCAAAGCGAGGTCCCACAAACAGCAATGAGATAATGACCAGATAATCTGGCCCTGATTTTAGCTTCGGACGTGTTTTGGGTGGATGGGTGGTGGGGATGAGTTAAAAACTCACGCCTCATTAACATGCTGCCAGGAAGTGGTATTTAAGTAGCATCTGACCCGTCCAGGAGCCCGAGTAAAAATTGCAGTAAGCGGGATCCGAGCGGCTTTCCGGGTGATTGGTAAGCTGGGGCATTTTAACTGCCCACCTGCCCGGTTTCTATTGGACGGCTAGAGTTAAAATTGTCCCTACTGTTTTTTTTAATGATGTTGGTTGAGAGATAAATTTTGGCCAGGACACTGGGAGAACTCCCCTGCTCTTTGAATAGTATCCTGAGATTTTTTACATCAACCTGAGAGGACAGACAGGGTCTCGGTTTAACTTCTCATCCAAAAGACAACAGCTCCAACAATGCAGCCGTCCCTCAGCCTAGTAAAATGGTGTGGAATCATTTCCAATTCCACTACACTATCAGCTTCATTCTTCTTCAAATCCAACATAGGGAGCCCCTGCCTCCACCCCACCCACTTGGGGGCACTGTGGCTGTAATCTGGCACCCAAATTCACACGTAGCAAAGTGTGGAATGAAAAAAATCTTCTAACCCCAATTGTACACCCTGCAGCGCTGCCAGTGATGCCCCCACACCACCAACAGAGTCTCACAAAATTGGTCCTTGTATCCTAATGAATGGTGGTTTGACTAGTTGGAGATGCAGAGCTTCAGGAGCAGCTGCTTCCCTCTCTATTTATTCATAGGAGCCACCGATCCTATTTTTTTACACAGCGAATTATTATGATCTGCAATGCACTGTGTGAAAGGGTGGTGGAAGCAGATTCAATAATCATTTTCAAAAGGGAGTTGGATAAATATTTGAAGGGGAAAAATTGCAGGGCTATGGGGAAAGAGCAGGGGAGTGGGGCTAATTCAATAGCTCTTTCAAAGAGCTAGCACAGGCACACTGGGCTGAATGGCCTCCTTCTGTGCTGTACGCTTCTATGATTCTATGAACCCTGGCTATTTGAGCACATGCTCTCATACCTATTGTCTTTCTGTAGAAATTTAGCTTTCAAATGGTTACATGATAAACTTCAGGAATTTCCCTGGGGCTCATTCACCGCCATGACTTTGGCGGAAATCCCACTTCCGCGCACAATCGGGATCTCCGCCGAAGTTACATTGGCAGAGCAGGACAAGCCCTGAGGAAATTCAACCCCAAAGTGTTTTTCTAATTGCCTTGGGGTCAATATGGATGATTACAATTTATGCAGCTGTCTTCCCCCCCACCACCTTCAGTTTATAATTATGCTAGCGTACAGTGCCATACAAAGTATTTATTCTGTAGAATATTGTAGGAAAATCCCAGACTGCATTAAGTGGCTGTCAGATGCAGTTTGAGATGCCTCTTGGAAGTGCAGGTGGTCTTGGTGTGGGCTCCAGTGGTGGTTCCATGTTGTCAATAGAAGAGATTTAGTGCAGACATGGTATCTGTTATTGCTCATTTATTCTGCTCGATGAGCTAACACTCTGCACATACTTGTGGCCACTGATTTGTAGGATGTGGGTTGGCGGGATATTGTGGTCAATTGGTATTTGCCGAAAATGTTTCCTAATAGAGTGGTTAGTAACTTGTCTCTTTTTTGCTGTCCGTTTCTTTAAAAAAATTCTTACATTGTGTAGCATTGCTTTTAGAATTTGAACACAAGGAAGTATGAAACAAGAAAAGACTATTCCAAGCAATTGAGCCCACGTCTTCCAACAAATCATGTACAATCTGTACTATCATGGACTCTACCCAATTTACTTAATCTCCCAAGGGAAGTGAATAATCACAAGTAAAACTTCTAACATAAAACACTGGAAAATCTTTCAATGACTCCATGAGGCAATCAAGTGAAACCACCAGGATATCAGCCTACCGTCAATCTAAAGATGCTTTTATGTCACTGATTTTTATCTAATTTTGGCAGTGCACCACTCTCCCCTTTTTTACATTGCTCACCCTGCACTGCCCTCCACAGGCCTGCAGGAGGCTGATTGGAAATATCCAGCCAGGCTGCCTCTTTTAGCACACCTTTGGTGATATCCTGTATTCTCCCAATCCCCGCTCGGTTTCTAATCAGTCACTCTGTGAAGCATCGTGGGATGTTTCTCTATTTTAAAGATGCTATGCACATGCAAATAACCATCAATGAGCCCAACAAATTCTTGCCATAAAGCTTTTGCATTAAGAAATCAGCTGTTATTTTTAGGTGATTATTTTTTTAAAATTTTCTTACTTAACAACATAGAATCATAGAATGGCAACAGCACAGAAGGAGGCCATTCGGCCCATCGAGCCCATGCCGGCTCTTTGTAAGAGTATTAGTCCCATTCTCCCACTCTTTCTTCGTAGCCCCGCAAATTTTTTCCCTTCAACTATTTATCCAATTTCTTTTTGAAAGCCACGATTGAATCTGCTTCCACCACCTTTCAGGCAGCATATTCCAAGATCATAACTGCTCGCTTGGTAAAAAGGTTTTTCCTCATGTCGCCTTTGGTTCTTTTGCCAATCACTTAAATCTGTGTCCTCTGGTTCTCGACTCTTCTGCCAATGGGAACAATTTCTCTTTAAGAACATAACAACATAAGAAATAAGAGCAGGAGTAGACCCTACGACCCCTCGAGCCTGCTCCGGCATTCAATCAGGTCATGGCAGATCTTCAACCTCAGCTCCACTTTCCCGCCCGATCCCACGTCCCTTGATTCCCTTAGAGTCCAAAAATCTATCGATCTCAGCCTTGAATATACTCAACGACTGAGCATTCACAGCCCTCTGGGGTAGAGAATTCCAAAGATTCACAACCCTCTGAATGAAGAAATTTCTCCTCATTTCACTCCTAAATGGCTGACCCCTTATCCTGAGACAATACCCCCTAGTTCTAGACTCTTCTAGACTTTATTTATTTTATCTAAACTATTCGTGACTTTGAGCACTTCTCTCAGATATCCTCTTAACCTTCTCTGCTCTAAGAAGAATAACCCCAGCTTCTCCAGTCTATCCACGTAACTGAAATCCCTCATCCCTGGAACCATTCTAGCAAATCTTTCTGTACCCTCTCTAAGGCCTTCACATCCTTCCTAAAGTGTGGTGCCCAGAATTGCACACAATACTCCAGCTGTGGCCGAACTAGTGTTTTATAAAGGTTCAACATAACTTCCTTGCTTTTGTACTCTATGCCTCTATTTATAAAGCTCAGGATCCTATCTGCTTTTTTAACCGCTTTCTCAACCTATCCTGCCACCTTCAAAGATTTGTGCACGTATACCCCCAGGTCTCTCTGTTCCTGCACCCCCTTTAGAATTGTACCATTTAGTTTATATTGCCTCTCCTCATTCTTCCTGCCAAAATTTATCACTTTGCACTTCTCTGCGTTAAATTTCATCTGCTATGTGTCCACCCACTCCACCATACTGTCTAAGTCCTCTTGATGTCTGTTATTATCCTCCTCATGTTTACTACACTTCCAAGTTTTGTGTCATCTACAAATTTTGAAATTGTGCCCTGTACACTCAAGTCCAAGTCATCAATATATGTCAAAAAAAGCAGTGGTCCTAGTACTGACCCCTGATGAACACCACTGTACACCTCCCGACAGTCTGAAAAACAATCATTCACCACTACTCTTTGTTTCCTTTCACTTAGCCAATTTTGTATCCATGCTAGCGCTGCCCCTTTTATTCCATGGGCTTCAATTTTGCTGACAAACCTATTATGAGTTGTTTCTCCTTGACTTGAAAATTATTAAGCAATGTCAACTTGTTTTTCCTATTTCAAGGTGGTGAGGATAGCTTAGATCCTGTAAGTACCTTAAACATTGTGATTTTAGTGGTAATTTTCCAACTTTGCATTTCTGGTGAGCTAGGCTTCCCACCTGGAGCACAAAGATGGGAAATTACCTCTTTTGTACTAATGCCGATTTGTTTTCCACTGTGTGAGGATACTGTAGCTCAGACACTGCAATGTTGTCATTTTTGGAGTTACAGCCGCCTGTAGCACAGATACACCCATGCTGGCAGTCAGAGGGCTCACTTACTAATCGTGATAGGCTCCTACTGCCTGGAAAATGGGTGTTGGGAGCTAAACCCAGCGATCAACAATACTGTATGAAAGGTTGGTTAAAAAAAAACTGAAGAAAATATTTAAACATACTGGCCTACGCATCAAAATAACCAAATAGAGGATGCAAATTGCTACCAAACATATATTCTTCCATCAAAACAAACAAAACTTTTCAATGTACTTCCAGAAAAGAAAGGTAGCTTTAAGAATTTAACTACAATGGGCTAGGCCATTCATTTACTAATTTTATATGGTATTTTATAAGATCCTTCATCATCGCTGGGTCAAAATCCTAGAACTTCCTACCTAACACAAGAACTAGGGGGCATAGTCGGAGGATAAGGGGTCCGCCATTTAAGACTGAGATGAAGAGGAATTTCTTCACTCAGAGGGCTGTGAATCTTTGGAATTCTCTTCCCCAGAGGACTGTGGATGCTGAGTCGTTGAATTATATTCAAGGCTGAGATCGATAGATTTTTGGACTCTAGGGGAATCAAGGGATATGGGGATTGGGCAGGAAAGTGGAGTTGAGGTCGAAGATCAGCAATGATCTGATTTAATGGTGGAGCAGGCTCGAGCGGCCGTGTGGCCTACTCCTGCTCCTGTTTCTTAAGTTCTTATGTTCTAACAGTGTTGTGGGAGTACCTTCAGCGAAGAACTGCTGCGGTTCAAGAAGAATGCCAACCGCCACCTTCTCAAGGGAAATGAGGGATGGGCAGTAAATGCCAGCTTTACCAGTGATGCCCATATCCCAAGAAAGAAATAAGAAATATGAGCACAGGGTGCACCAAGACTAGAGTTCATCCACCAATGCTAATTTTGACAGGGGACATCATGAATATAACTCCTCCTTCACTGGATGAAAGCACAGCCTGCATTTTTTATCACCACAAATTGTGACGTATCACGATACTCAGAAGGTTGTGTAGCATGTGACTGAATTTCTGATATTCACCTCCCACGAGCAAGGCTCCTCATCAGGAGCGTGACAATGAAAAATATTCACTGGTATCTATATTTTATGCTGGTCTGTCATCACGTTGCATTGTTTTTTTATTTTTCACTGTGATGTTTTTTGTTCTTATCAAAAGGAGATCAATGTTTTCTTTATTAATTTTTACAAACCTTTTATTGGGAGAAGTTTTATGGGAATGCCCAGAATGCACAATGTTGTTAGGGAATCGTGATCTTTGGTTAGTTGGTTGAGGTATTGTTTCTTTGTTATGGGTCATTTACTTCCTTTTAGAAACCGCATTAAGGTTGTCAGGGTTGATCTCAAGGTCAAAGGTGCAGATGAACTTTGCCTTTTTAATTATTTTGTCACGTTTGTTTTGTAGGCTCTGCACAGCAACATGTTACTGCTAAAGCATGTGAGTAAAGGAGGTGGATGAGATGTCATTCTGTCAGGAAGCTTGCACTGCAGGTGACAGATGCCTGTTTCTCTGCCAGAAGTGCAGGCACTGCATGTCCTGTAACTGGATGTACTAGTTATTCTGTGAGAAAATCATGGAGGTATACTGATGACCAACAGCAACAACTTGCATTTATATAGTGCCTTTAATGTAGTAAAACATTGCAAAGCTCTTCACAGGAGACGTTATCAAACAACATTTTTTACCAAGCCACGTAAGGAGATATTAGGACAAGTGACCAAAAGCTTGGTCAAAGAGGTAGGTTTTAAGGAGCATCTTAATGGAGGAGAGAGAGGTAGAGAGGCGGAGAGGTTTAGGGAGGGAATTCCAGAGCTTAGGGCCTCGGCAGTTGAAGGCACGTCCACCAATGGTGGAGTGATTAAAATTGGGGATTCGCAAGAGGCAAGAATTGGAGGAGGGCAGAGATCTCGGAGTGTTGTAGGGCTGGAGGAGGTTACCGAGATAGGGAGGCCATGGAGGGATTTGAAAACAAGGATGACAATTTTAAAATCAAGGTGTTCCTGGATCCGGGAGCCAATGTAGGTCAGCGAGCACAGGGGTGATGGGAGAATGGGATTTGGTGCGAGTTAGGATACGGGCAGTAGAGTTTTAGATGAGCTCAAGTTTATGGAGGGTGGAAGATGGGAGACCAACCAGGAGAGCATTGGAATAGTCGAGTCTATAGGTAACAAAGGCATCAATGAGGATTTCAGCAGCAGATGAGCTGAGGCAGGGGTGGAGACGGGCGATGCTATGGAGGTGGAAGTAGGCGGTCTTGGTGATAGGCCAACTAATGATGTAGTAATTGTGGAAAAGTGATGAGTTCTATGTCCACAATTGCCAAACCACATGAATGCTAGAATGTTTCATATCCATTAAATAAAGTTAATGGTTACATTCAGAAGATGCTGCAATAATCATTACTAAACCCTTTTAAAAGTTTGCCAGCACAATTTCCTGAAGTCTCCAAAATGCGACATTACGGTTTTAGTAAAAAAAAGCCTCAAAATTGCCCACTGTTTCCTGTAGTTCGAATTTTCATTTCAAGCAGTAATTTAAAGCAACCACAGAACATGGGAAACCACTGGGCTAATTCACCTCCTGACCTCTCGCCCCCCACCTACCCCCCCCCAACACATTCTACCATTTAACTTTCTTCCTTCTGCCCATCTGTTTTAATCATTTGCGAAACCTCATCCTACTGAGCGTCAGCAAGTAAGATAGCTGTCATCAGAACAAATTTAAACCTTTGAGTTCCACTTTCCACTGAATCAGCTGCCTGCCCCCAAGCTTTTAATCATGAACAGGGAAGAGCACCAGCCGAGCTTCCACTAGCCTGGGGTTTGTGTCTCACCGCAATGTGAATGATGGTCTGGGGGGAAAGTTTGGACCATTTTCAGTCTTGTAATAATTACTGCTGTTCTTGGAGTACTGTGCTCTTAGCCTAACTGCATTAAGAAAAGAAAATAAAACTAGTTGATACCAATCCTAATGTGGAGCTGGAAAATAAGGAATAAAGTGCCCCCTGACCTCATCATAATGCTCTCGTTTACACTACTGTCTCTGTTATAAGGCAACTGAATAGTAGCTCCTGACTTTTTCACGTTGCCTTTCATGTTATGTCTGTGGGACATTCATTACACACCTAACATTCAAAGGGGTTGTTTTTCGATAATGAAGTAGGGAAGCTTGAAATCAGATTCCTTATCTATAGATTTACCCATACATTCACCCTCAACAAATCCACAGAAGGCAGCAGCTATGTTTGTTTTCATTCCTCCAAATATTATAAAGCCATAAATATGATGAACAAGCTTTTACAAGGAAAATAATTGCACCTGACTGTTAAAATAATGTCAACTATAAAGGGGAATTCTCCACGATGCTGCATCTGCTGAGATGGAGGACGCCTGACTCACTGAATATTCTGGAGTCCGATTTCAGGCAGGATCACAGAGGAAAATCCAGCCCTACTGTATAGATTAACACATAAAGAATGGCCACTAGGGAAGGGTACTGGAACGCTGCCAATCGCAGCATGAGTCAGCACCTTCGGGAGAGGAGAGAAACAAAGTGAAATTTTGCAAAATACATTTAAAACTGCCTTTGTAATGTACTCCTTGCTATACTCTTTGTATGGTTTCCAGAGACAGCATTCCAGAGAGTCTACTATGTTTTACCTAATTGTTGTAAATGACCAAACTTTCTGTTAACATGCAATAGTTTCAAGATCTGGAATTATCCATTCAGTTCAGCATGTAATGCAAACAATTACGCACATAAGAACATAAGAAATAGGATCAGGAGTAGGCCATATGGCCCCTCGAGCCTGCTCCGCCATTCAATAAGGTCATGGCTGATCTTCTACCTCAACTCCACTTTCCTACTCTATCCCCATAGCCCTTGATTGCCTTAGTGTCCAAATAGTCATCGACCTCAGTCTTGAATAAACTCAACAACTGAGCATCCATAGCCCTCTGGGGTAGAGAATTCCAAAGATTCACAACCTTCTGAGTGAAAATTTTTTTCCTCATCTCAGTCCTAAATGGCCGACCCCATATCTTGAGACTATGACCTCTAGTTCTAGACTCTCCAGCCAGAGGAAACAGCCTCTCAGCATCTACCCTGTCAAGCAACAGGGAGATGCTGAGAGGCTATATATAGAACAGTATATATTGTCATTTGTACCAGGCTTTTTATTACCAGTTAAACATATTAACTAACAGCAAATGCTTTAACACAATGGAATCTTTGAGCTTATCTATAAAAACACTTTCCTTCTTCGATCAAATTTTTTGGGAAGTAAAAAGTATTTGACCTATTGATTGTCTGGATGTGTTATGTATTATTTTACACACATGGATATAGTCCTGCCTTTAAATTAACTTTGTAATTTGAACTGAAGTTATACGAAGCTGCAGGCTACATGGCAACATCTTGGATTTTATCCAGAATGTGTACTTCAGCACCAAGATCTGGGTATATGAAAGACTGACAGAACCTCTCTGTTTTGAAAGTGGAGTGAGGCAAGGTTGTCCACTGTCACCCATGCGATGTAATATAGGAAGACGGTAATGAAAAAACAATAGTGCAGAAACTGTAGTATGAAAAGTCAAACAATTAACTGAATTGCAGTACAGTACAAATCCGTCAGTCACCAGTCACCACTTTAGGAATCCAAGTTCACAAGCGAACAGCATGGAAGCCCAGAGATGCCTGTTTTATACGGGTGAGCAGAGCCCCAGGAGTGAAAAGGCCAGAAGACCGTGAAATTCATTGAGTATTAAATGCAATTAAATAAAATTAGAGGGTATAACGAGATTTGGGCACAATTTTATCACCTCCGCCCCACAAACTGATGGATCAGTACTCTTCCATGCTGAACCCTATTTAGAGAAA
Source organism: Heptranchias perlo (assembly GCF_035084215.1). Lineage (NCBI taxonomy): Eukaryota > Metazoa > Chordata > Chondrichthyes > Hexanchiformes > Hexanchidae > Heptranchias > Heptranchias perlo. The sequence continues at coordinate 102,098,241 of NC_090329.1, read as the reverse complement.
GGACTGAAAGAACCAACGTACTCTTAGTGGGGGTGTTCATCACCTAGTGGCTTGGTAATAGCACTGATAAGCTGACCGAGTCTTGACTAGGCCTGCATCAGAAGGTGAGAGAACTAACATGGGGGATAACTTCCTTGACCTCGTCCTCACCAACTCACCTATCTCAGACAAATCTGTTCATGATAGCATAGGTAGGAGAGATCATCGCAGTCCTTGTGAAAACAAAGAGGTAGATTTTAATTTTCATTGCCAGATGGAAAACTGGCGGTAACGGATTGGCCGCCCATGATACATCCGCCCAATTTTCCTTTCCAATAACCATCTCCAACAAGAAAAAGCCCAAGCACCTCCTCTTGAGCTTAATCGGCCACCATCACCGAGTCCTCCACTATCAATATCTTGGGGGGTTGACCAGAAGTTTAACTGGACCAGCCTTATCAACACCATGGATACAAGAACAGGGCAGAGGTTGTGTGCTCTGTAAAAGTGGCTCACCTCCTGACTGCTCAAAGCCACTCCACAATCTACATGTCTCAAATCAGGACTGGTATAGAATACTCACCTCTCACTTGGATAGGTGCAACCGCAACAGCTATCAAAAAGGTCGATACCCTCTAGGACAGAGCAGTTCACTTGATCAGCACCACTGCCATTGGACTCAATATCCATCCTCTCTATTACTGGGGCACTGTGGCTGCAGTATGTATAATCTACAGGATGCATTGCAGCAACTTGTCAAGCTTACATGTTTGGCACCCCAGTTCTTCCACTTGTGTCAGCGTGTGATTGCTCTACAAGCTAATCTAGTTCTTCTACACTGTGGCAGGATATATAGGTTTCTGTGTATCTGTGAAAGGCAATAATGGGATCCTTAAAGCCCCTGTCAATGGCTCTCTCCATGTGATCCCTAAGCCTGTCCAAAGCCCAGAAGACAGTCTTTTGCACGTTGGAGCCCAAGGCCACCAAGGCAACAGTCTGAGCATTCCCGAGAGATGTCAACTGATCTTAAAGCTTCTGCAACAGGAAGCACTGCTGGAGGTGTCTCTGCAGTTGCCACATGCTCCATGGTGATTTGCAATGCTTTGATTCTATGCATCGACACAGTGCAGATGTGCATGGTGGACTCCTGCACACCAGTCATCATCTGTTAAAGATTTCACGTCACTGTCCAATAACTGCAACATTCCTTGTTGCCCTGAAATCATCCATTTGAAAGCATGTTCCCTAAGACCTGGATCCATGCCCCCATCAGCTGAGGTGGACACGAGCTGGCTTCTGGACGACAGATTCCTGTTTTTCCTCTGCCACTACCGCCTGTTCCTGTTCACATGCTCCATGCACTCTCCTACTTCTCAGTGTCAAAATCCAGTGAGATGGATGTTTCTGAGCTGCTTCTTTGGAGGGCTAGTGATGGATGCTGCACCCAGTCAGATGCTGGCTTCCTCTATTTGCCTGGTCCCCAATAGAGTGGCACACTTAGAGAATATCAAAAGGAACATATGGTACAATGGTGCATTGGTCAGAGTTCTTCAGATGTTGTTTTCAGCAAAACAAGTAGCATGAAGCTGCACTTTGGTATATGCTTTATTGATGGTGTGTGAATAGGATGAGGAAAAGAAAGCAAGGTCAGATTTCGTATTAACCCTAAGCTGAGGCATCCTACTTCACCTTAAGTCTGCTCCCTCAATTATCTCTCTGATAATGGTTTCTAGGGCCACCTTCTCAAATTGGGTAAGAGGATGGAAATGGGGGAGTTCCTCCTGTTTGGACTGTCTCCTCATTATGCGCTGTTTCCTCCTGCAACCTGAGTGGAAGAGCTAAGAATCTGAAATTGCAAGGATTATATACAGGAATGTAAGCATGCAGCCGGATGTGATGAGGTGAACACGCATCATGCAACTACATGAGATGGAAGGATTTGTCAGAGGAAAATACACACCATTGTGGTTTTATACTGATACAGTTTTTTTAAACATCACTTACCTCAAAAAAACAGCCATTTACACTGGGTGGAAGTTTTCATACAAAATAAATTTAGTTATCTCACAGGTTTTCCATTGGTAGACTGGAAAGTGGCAGGGCTTAAAAATAATGGAGGTGAATATGCACAGGGGTTTTCCCGCTTGTCCGCCTCAACTTTGACGAAAGAGCCATGGGAATCCTGGAAAAATAGCGAACAACATTTGCGTCGTTTCCTTGGGTTTCCTTGGTTATCCCACTAAAGTTATTCCAACAGATGACTGGGACAACTCCCACAGAAATTCACCACCAGCAAATCATGATGTACTCTGTAAATGTTCACAGGACTCACAAGTTGATATGATTGTCAACTGATCATGTCAATCAGGAGGAACTAAAGTCACTGAAATTACTGGGGTCCCACTCCACTGACACAAGTGCAGCAAAGTGGAACCCACATCTGCCCACATTAATGCACGTAGGCCCCATCCTACATTTCAGGGATGAGGTCGTTTGCGTGACTGGGGTGGGCACATTGCGCCTGCAAGGGTGCATCAGTGGTGCCCTCCCCAGTACACCCTTATAAGGCAGAGTGGCCCACAACAGCTCAAACTGAGATGCTCCCCAGTCCCTGCCATGTTGAAGAAAATAAAAGCCTCTCCAAGTCATCAGCTCCCAGCAGAGCCATTCCGCCTGCAGACTAAAGGTAATCAATCCCTTGCCGAGCTTATACTGTGGGGCAGGAAGCTGGTCCAGGCACATGGCTGCAACCCAAGTAGACCTAAGTTCCAACTGCTGGCCCAATACCAGGAGTGGCCAGACCTGGGAACAATGCGCAAGTGCCAGTTGGAAGCAGAATAGAGGTGCCATGCTGGAGCACGGCAGAGTTAGTGGCGGTGACAAGAAGTTGAAGCATCAGACATCAGGCAAGAAGTGCGGCAGAAGAGCACAGCTGAAGAGGCTGTGTAATGTTTTTTAAATGCGGAGCAGGCCTCAGGTGCGGGGGGTCGGCAAGCATAATTAAAGTGTTGCCACCACATCTCTTCATAGAAGCAAAATCCTGACACCATGGAGCAAATTATTTTGTTTGCAAGCAACAAGTATATCCTCCCATTGGCAATTACTGAATTAATTGAACTAATTTTGATTTCTTCAAATTAACTAACTGGTTATTTGATTGTACTTTAACAGTTAAATCCCCATTCCAGCCACTAATCTTTGCTTTATGGGTATGTGAGGGGCTGTCTGCCCATTCTGACAATTCAAATGGACACTAAAGATCCCATTACACTTCAAAAAGAGCAGGGCATTCTTCTAGTATCCTGGACAACATACCTTTCTCATCCAGTGCCAGCATAAACAGTTTTATTGGTAATTCAGTTCATTGCCGATTATGGGATCTTGATATGTGTAAAATAGATGCTATGTTTGCCAGCATTACACTGCATGGGAAGTACTGTAAGATGTTTCTGAAAGAGATGATAAGACATTGTATAAATGCAAAGCTTTCAATTCATTCAGTCCTGAGTGCAACATTTAGTTTTATGATCATGCAAAAAATGTTAAAACCTAAAGATGCCTTTATTTTGCCTTAAAAAAAATAGAGGCTTCGAAAATAAGTATTGAAATCTAAAATGCAGCCTCTCGATTTCAAATGAAATACCTCAATGTCATGTGCTAACAGATATGGATCACATAGAATGCTGGCTGTGGTGGTCACATGGCAGCTTCTTGTCACGCTTTGTCTCTGATGTTGTGTGGCAAGCTCCAGACCTTCGCCTGTCTCTGGAGAGAAGGGCTCAGACCACTGAAGAAACAAAGCAGACTTTTCAAAGAGGTGCCCACAAAACAAAATACTGACCTGTTAAAATCTTTAGGCACCCTTTACTTAAATGGTGTTTAGATACTGTTCTAAGGTGGTCTTTGAACTGCCAGAATTGAACCACTTCCAGCAATCCTCGAAGAACAAATATCCGTATTTAAGGATTAGGTTTATCCACCTAGGATTCTGAATTTACCCATTCTAAAAATACTACTTAAACGTCTGAGAAATATCAGGAGTCACAAATGCAATTGTACGTGTTTTTCTTTTAGAAAATTGCACTTTTTTAATGACTTTTTTAGTACGTATAGTAACATTATAACAGCAATGACAAATTGTTTTTCTTTTTTATTTTAAATAGCAAAGATAAACTTTAACCACAGAGGCACAGCTCAGACCTGAGTTCTATCTATCCAATCAATAATCCTGAATAAATCTCATCAAAACATATAAAATTCTAACAGGACCAGACAGACTAGATGCAGGGAGGATGTTCCCGATGGCTGGGGAGTCCAGAACCAGGGGTCACAGTCTCAGGATGCGGGGTATGCCATTTAGAACTGAGATGAGGAGAAATTTCTTCACTCAGAGGGTGGTGAACCTGTGGAATTCTCTACCACAGAAGGCAGTGGAGGCCAAGTCATTAAATATATTCAAGAAGGAGATGGATATATTTCTTAATGCTAAAGGGATCAAGGGATATGGGGAAAAAGCGGGAACAGGGTACTGAGTTAGACGATCAGCCATGATCATTTTGAATGGCAGAGCAGGCCCGAAGAGCCGAATGGTCTACTCTTGCTCCTATTTTCTATGATTCTATGATTCTATGAATAAATGATCTGAAGAACTATTTTATTAGAGGCCTTCATTTTTGGGCCGCCTTCTCAAAGCTACCAAGAATCTCCAGAGAGCAGCTTTCCTTCATTTTTCATCAAATTGTCATTTGCTGACACTATCAGTGCAAAAAGTTTACAAAAGCCTTTCCCAGTTATGGGATTTTAGTTGAGCATCACTTTTAGCATGCCGTCATAAGCATTCAATCCAAAATCTGTAGCCGCACAAATTGGCACTCACGTTTAGTCCTGCCTTCATCACCTTGAAGCTCAACTTCTCCAATGCTATCCTCATCAGCATTCCCAACTCTACAAACTCCCATTTATTCGGAGCTCTAGAGCCTGCATGTCTCCTACACAAAGCCCAGCACATCCATTGACATCCTTGGCAAGCCCCACACACATCCTGTGCTGCCAGCAAATCCATGTCTTTGATGTCTGGAACTCTCTCCCAAAATCTCTTCACCTTATCATCTCCCTGCACTCAAAAAATCTTCCTTTCAACCCCTCTCCAATTCTTCTTTTCCTGGTCCACTCTTCCATCGCCCCCAGCACCCGCTGTCCCCACGGCATCTTCCCGTATGCCCTTTCACCTCCTCTCTTCCCCACCCTCCAGGACTCCTTCCAGGTGAAACAGTGATTTACTTGTACTTCTTTCAATTTATTATACCCTATTCGCTACTCAAGATGCTATCTGCTCTACATTGGAGACCAAACGCAGATTGGATGATCGCTTTGCTGAACATCTCCGTTCAATCCACAAGCGTGATCCTGAGCTTCCGATCGCTTGTCACTTTAATTCTCTACCCTACTCCCACTCTGACCTCTCTGTCCTTGACCTCCTATACCTGTTCCATTGAAGCTCAACGGAAGCTCGAGGAACAGCACCTCATCTTTCGATTAGGCACTTTACAACCTTCTGGACTCAACACTGATTTCAATAACTTCAGATCATAACCACTGCTCTCATTTTATCGGACAGCAAGTAATGGTTTTGCCGTTGCCATTTACAACTCCTCTAGGCCCATCTTTTATTTCTTTACTTGTCCCATTACCACCTTCCTTGCCTTGCACTATCATCCCTTTCAACATTTAATCACTCCTGCCCTCCACCCTATCACAGCCTACCCTTTTGTTCTTTCCTTCCCTCCTCTTCTCCCTTCCCACCTTCCCCTGGCTCTGTACTTGCTTAGAAACTGTTAAATCTTTACTTCTTCCAGTTCTGACGAAAGGTCATCGACCTGAAATGTTAACTCTGTTTCTCTCTATCGATGCTGCCTGACCTGCTGAGTATTTCCAGCATTTTCTGTTTTTATTCCTTCTTTTCCTCTATTCAGTTTCCATTTTCTTTTCCACCTTCTCTGACACTTTCTTTCCATGAGGAGTGCTATAGTGAGTTATTGTTATTGTCATAATGATGTGAAGTCAGTTTCTTTATGAGGGCTTCAGCTTCAAGGTCTCCTTTAGGTATTCACAAAGCTGCCCATAAGATTACATTAAATCACCAGGGAAGCCAGCTGCCGCTCTACTGCTGGATACAGGGCTCCCCTTTTCCTCCACCTCCATCAGACCACTTATCCTGCCAATGTTGTCAAGGAAAAAATGATGCATTACCAACACAACTTGCTGGTTTTTACAAATTTGCAGGAATCTAAAGACTCCCAGTAGAGTATTAGATAATAAAAATCTTTTTTTAGATTAAACATCTATATAATTAAACATTTTATGTGCAGCGCACATCATACCGAGTGTGTATGTCACATTCCGAATATCACTTGTACAATAATCACACTTTTCTGATGGGCTGATTTTCCTCTGCTTTTATCTGGGTGCACCCAATTCCCGGGTCAAAGCAGACGAAAATGGGGTGAAGATCCATTGCGATCCCTTTGCACTTCACATGCATTTACCGGAATATCCCCAAGCAGGGATGGAGAGTTTCTGCCTGCAGAAGGCAGAAGCATTCAACTGGATTGCTAATGAGCTGAGAATGATGTCAAAATGCCTCTTGTTTTATTTTCCTAGGTTTCCAAATAATGGCCGTCCAGAAAGAAAGAAAGAACTTGGACTTATATAGTGTCTTTCATGAACTCAGGATGTCCCACAGCTTCACGCCAATGAAGTACTTTTTTGAAGTGTAGTCACTGTTGCAATGTAGGGAAACACAGGAGATAATTTGCACACAGCAAGGTCCCATAAATAGCAATGGGGTTAATGAGCAGGTAATTTGGTTCTTATCATATTTGGTTGAGGGATAAATATTGGCCTGGGAGAATGCCCCTACTTTTCTTCAAAAAGTGCCATGGAATCTTTTACATTCACATGAGAGGCAGATGGGGCCTCAGTTTAATGTCTCATCCGAAACACGGCACCTCTGACAGTGCAGCACTCCTTCAGTGTTCAAGTCCTGAGCTGGGATTTAAACCCACAATCTTCTGACTTAGAGGCTACCACTGAGCCAAGGCTGACAAAAAGCCAGTTAACCCATTGAGCTGCCGAGTTTGGGCTCAGCCTCCTCAAATTGGGGGCAAGCTCCTCCCACCTCCAAACAGGTAAGCTTTTCTTTGCAGGGTCAGTAAGGAGAATCAGTGGGGCTGGAGAACCCCTGACTGCTAGCAGCAAAAGATCCCAAAGCTGATGGCCAGTACTGGTGTTGCAGGGCTTTTAGGCTCTTTAGACACATTGCATTCCAAGGGACGAGTCCACACTGGAGGCACTTTAGGTTTTTTTCATATTTATTCTCAGAAGGCCACATTTTCTTGCCCATTCCTAGTTGCCTTGAGGAGGTAGTGGTGAGCCTTCTCCTTGAACTGCTGCAGTCCTTGCACTCATGGCACTCCACAATGATGTTAAGTAGGGAATTTCTGGATCTTACCCCAGAAAGATAAAGGAATGTCAAGCTGTGTCCGTCAGGATGCTATATGGTTTGGAGGGGAACTGGGTGGTGATGGTGTTCCCATGACATTGCGTCTCTTGTCCTTCTTGGTGGTATAGGTCCATGTGTCATTCTAATGATCTGAGCCCAGAATTATAGGTAGGTTCAGATCAATTCGGGCTGAGTGAACTCAACCTGGGTGCACATGCCTAACTTGCATTCAGATAGAGGGGCTGAGGAAAATTGATCCCATTATTTCTTCAGTTGATCATATCAATTTGCTCAAATATTTAATAGGCAGGAAAAGTTGCCTCATGACACAACAACCACATTCTCAACTCAATCTCTCTTTTCAACATACCTGCAGCACAATTGGCCCAGTCATCAGTCGCCAGGTCTGGCTTGACTGCGTCAAGCATTATCACGCTTTGCTTTCCTCAACCAAAATTATGACTCCAGGATCTCCTTGAATGAAAAGGATACCCCAGATCCTTTATCCCACACCCAAATGTCTCTTTAAACCATTCGACTCACCCCTTCTTACCTTCACCTCAAACACCAAAGGTGAAGAGCTCATGACTTCTTTGTCTCCAAGACCGAGACCCATGTTGCTGCCTCTGCTGATTCCTCCCCTCCCCCCTTCCCACCACCCCCACCTCCCTCCAGTGTCCCACCAATCTACCCCAAGATCCTCATCTCTTTGAAGATTTTCATCCATCTCCCCCTGCCCTCTCAAAGCTCATCATTTCCAACTTCCTCGTCTTGATCCCTCAATCCCCTCCCTACTCGAACAATCAACTCCCCATCCTGGACTTCGTACTTGCCGATAGCTCCCTTTCTTCAGGCACAGTTCCTGCCCCTTTCAAAATTGCTGACATCGCCTCTTGCCTCAAAAGCCTATCCTTGACGAATCAATCTTCTGCAAACAAGATCCCATCTCCCAACCTCTCTTTCCTCTCTAAGATCCACAAAAATGTTGTTACCTTCCAACTCCATGCCCATCTCTCCTGAAACTCCCTTTTTGAATCCCACCACTCCAATTTCCCCCCCCTTCTTACAGCACCAAAAGATCCCTTGTCACAGATGATATTCCCTGAGACTGTAGTGCTTTATTCCGCCTCGTCCTCTTCGACCTTTCTACAGCATTAAATACAGTTGACCATACCATCCTCCCCCAGCACCATGGGACGGCCCTTGCATGCTTCGTATCCTACCTATCTGATCACAGCCAGTGTATCTCTGGGAATTGCTTCTCTTCCTTCTGCTGCACTGACACCTACCTTCGTGATCCCTTCCTCTTCCTTATCTACATTCTGCCCCTTGGCTATAGCATGGAGTCAGCTTTCCCATGTACGGTAAAGGAACCCAGCTCTATCTCTCCACCACTTCTCTCAACCTCTCAATTGTCTCATGATGTCGGATTGCTTTTTTGAAATCAAAGTCTTGGGGTGAGTCACAATTTCCACAGATTAACGTCGGGAAAACCGAAGCCTCTATCATAAACTCCATTTCCTTATCACTGATTCCAACCAAGTCCCCAGCCAATCTTTCAGGTCCAACCAGATATCCGTAATTTCAGCAACCTGCTTGGCCCAGAGTTAAGCTTTAAATCCCATAACCTACCATCACCAAGACCACTTACTTCCATAAACCCAACATTACCTACCTCAGCTACTCTGCCAGTGAATCCCTCATACATGCCTTTGTCACCTCTAGACTTGATTATTTTCACTCTTTCTCTGTTGGCCTACTATCCTCCACCCTCCATAAACTCCAAATTTGCCGAAAACTCTGCTGCACATAATCCTCCACATCGAGTCTCACGCGCATATCACCCCCACCCTCAATGACCTACAATGGCCCCCAGTCCCCCAGTACTTTACATTTAAAATCCTTGTCCTTGTCAATAGTTCCTCCATGGCCTTGTCCCATCCTATCTTTGCAATTTCCTCTAGCCCCATATCCCCTCCCAATTGCTGCATTCCTCTGACTCCAGCATTCTGTACATCCCCTTGCCCTTCACCCCAACCACTCATGGCAGAGCTTTCAGTCCCCTCAGTCCTACACTTTGGAACTCCCTCCCTAAATGTCTGTGTCCTGCCACCTCACTTTCCACCTTTAAAAATCTCCTCTGGATCAATTTTTTTGACCAAGCTTCGGTTATTTCTCTTAATCTTTCCCTTCCTGGCACGACATTTGTTCCCCTTATGCCTATTTGTGAAGCACCTTGAGATATTTCTTACATTAGAGACACTATGTAAATGCAAGTTGTACTTGTTTTTGTGGTGGTGATGGTTGAAAATTGAAATTGTCCACCTTCCCAATAAAGCAGACATTCTTTTGGCTGAGCATTGAATGGCTCCAAAAGATGATAGTTCTGGATAGGCAAAAGAGAGGTAACTTTGGGGGAGGGAGGGGGAAGAGGAAGTCAATTCAAAAAAAAATTCTATTTAGATAACAAAATACCAGTCTTGTTGGCTTGCTTCATAACACTGTGAGTATTATCTCTGGGTTGCAACCTTACAAAGTAGCAAAGTATAGCTGATATACTGATAAATGGAGATATAATTTTTTATCACTGTGGTATATGACAGATTTATAGTAGTTCAAGTGAATAACAGGTCGTAGTCTATAATCACCGTTAACTCTGGGCATTTTTGTTCACTTTACTGTTTATCCCTTAGCTGCTATAAAATCCTCTCCTTTAAATGCTCTATCCGTCTCATCTGACTCCAAATCCTTTCACTAAATCCCAGCTATCCAGGGAACAGGAGCCAGACCATACCAGCCAAACCATCTGGATGATTAAATAACCCAAGGTATTAGGAAAGTACAACTGCTCTGATTTGTAGCCTTTTGAAGGCAGATCAGATTGAGGGTGTCACTAAAGAGGGAGAGCACAAGTAGCCCATAATGTAAATACTGGCCACTGTAGCTTTTGTTGCCACTTTGCTCACGGCACATCCGGTATTAGAGCCTCATCTCATGTCTAGTCTAAAATGAAAACAACGGAACTGCATTTTAAAACAAGGGGCTTGCCTGCGAGAAATATATTTGTGGAAACACGATAATAATTTGCCCAATTTACCTTGGAACTAAATATACAATGTATGTTTGTTATTGAAGCTGCAGAATGCTTGGACCATTCCCTTACAGGAAAGTGGTGAGCTGGTTTCTTAAACAGAAGTGATGACTTTAAGCCCCAGGGCTGCGAATGCTGGGAGTCAGTTTCGACAGGTTATAATCCAGCTGGTTAGAACCTATGATAGCAGTGATCCTGTGCCCAGAGCATCCCATCCTCCCCGTTCAAGAAGCTACATGGTGTCTAGTGGTTAAAATGCCATGTAAAAAATGAGATGCATTTCCTCAAGCTTGTGTTGAGCTTCATTGGACCAGAGTGGAAGGCCAAAGACAGAGAGGCAGAGTAGGAAGGGGTGAAGAATTAATGTCGCAAGCAGCAGGGAATTTGGGGTCGCACTTACTGACAGAATGAAGGTGTTCAGCAAAGCGATCACCTAATCTGCATTTAGACTTCCCAATGTACAGGAAACTACACTGTGAACAGCAAATTCAGTATACTGGATGGGAGGATGTACTTGTAAGTTGCTGTCTCACCTGGAAGGAGTGTTTGGGGCCCACGACAGTGGTGTGGAAGATGATGAATGTGCAGGTATTACATTTCCTGTGTTTGTGTGGGAAGGTGCCGGGGAAGGAGAGCAAGTGATGGAAGAGTGAACCAGGTGTCACCAAACTCCACATTCGACAGATCATCTTCTGCCATTTCTACCATCTTTAACATGATCTCTCTTCCAAAAATATCTTCCTCTCCCTTCCCCTTTCAGCATTCTGTAGGGACCAATTGCTCCTCTTCAACCTCTCAAAGCAACACTTGAACAACTAACCCTTCACATTGCACTCTGGTTAAGAGGGGCTCTAACTCGAGATTTTGCACTATGGCTCCCTAGCTCCCCTAATAGCTGTTACTTAAATGGACAACCTGAAAACCCCTTCCTCCACTTTAACAGAATGATACCCCCACATCTCTTACTTCAGCTCTCACATGTCACTTGCAACATACCCCTCAATTGCTAGCCTTCCCTTCATTTACTCTATGTTCTTGCAGGAGAAAGTGGTGCACAATGCCCGCCAGAGGCAGGCCATCGGAGGGGATATCCCTAACTTTAAACCATCACGCCATTTGAGCAGAAGGCCATGGAGCTCGTGGGAAATCACTCTGCTCTTGTCGTTGGAGATAGAGAAGCAGCAGCATATTGCCAGCGCCAGGTTAGTGACTGAATACCTACACTGTCGCTCCAGTATTTCTGTGAAGCATCACACAGACACAACATTCCACCTCTTTCTTTGTCTCCTTAATCCCGAGTGGGTAATTCTAGCCTCTACCGTCCTTTCTTGCAGACCCAATAGAGTGTATCAGAGTGAGAGAGGGATGAGTAAGCCATAGGATGTTGAGAGCTCTGTATCCAAGATAGGGATGCAACTTTAAGAAGTTATGTAAAAGGGGGTATAGTTTTAAGAAATTGTTGACCTTAATTGCTTGTAACAACTCTCAGCCCGTAAGAATAATAGGCTGGGAAATTGTTCAGTTGGGGGAGAGGAAGGAACTGAGAGGAATAAGAGGTAGGCTGGAAAGTAATACCTAGCATTGTTTTGTTCACTGCTGCAAGTAAAGACCCCATGTGGGTGAATAAACCTCACTTGTTTTAGGATCTAGTCTGTATGTTTAATGGAGCACTGGATCCTGGGCCTGCATCAGTTTGTTATGTGTGGTGTCAGAAGTGGGATTTTGGCACTCTGAGAAAGGCCAAGACCCACGATAATGGAGAAAATGCTGAGAGCATTCATGCAGGCTACATTGGTACAACAGGAGTGGACGAACAAGATTCTGTAACCCCGAGAAGAAATTAATCGTATCATGAGGGTGAAAGCGGAAGATGAGGCAGGAAAGCAAGCACCTGAGAAAGTGAAGAGAAAGCAGTTGGTGAATAGTGAGATAGCCGCAAGGCCCGAGATGGACAATCACAAAATCGAAGAGGAAAATGTGGCATCTTCTGCTCCCAAGAAGACCGAGCAGAACAAAAAGAAACCAAAGTCTGAGTCCACGCGCCCAACTAAAGAGGAGGAAAACAGCAGCAATGGGCCAAGCAAGAAGGATTTGGATTTGCCAGTGAGCATTAATGGGGAAAATCATGCAAGTGGAAACAAAGTTGAGGTAAATAAGAATTGCGCAGTGAAGCAGGAAGTTGTAGACCAGGATCTCCCAGAGCCAGGGAAGACCACCGAGGAAACAGCGTCAAAATATGAGGAGGAGAAGGATTCTTCGAAGAGTTCCATAGACACCAAGCTCTCAGACAAGGCAATGCCTGGAAAAAATACAGACAAATTTCACCAAAGGAGTGGAGGAATTTACAGGCAAGGAGAACGATAGCATCCCTGCGGCAACAGGCGCCGAAGAAGACTTTGGAGGAAGAAGCACCCCAGGAAATCAAGCATGTGAAAGAGAAACTGGAGGCCAAGCCCAATGGAGTAAGATGCTTAAGGACGTCTCTGAGAATATCTAAACAAATGGTGAAAGTGATGGAGAACCATGAGAAAAAAGGCTAATTTAAAAAGAAAGAAGAACTGAGGGGTATGTGGCCTTTCAAGAGGACAGCTCAGGTGATGAAGCAGAGAGCCCACCAAAGATGAAAAGGCCAAAGGGTATCCATGTCTTCAAAAAGCCTAGTTTCTCCAAGAAGAAAGAAAAAGATTTAAGTCAAAGAGAAGCCAATGGAAGAAAAACAAGGAGAAAAAGTTCAAAGATATAACAGCAACAGAGGTTGTTCAGCATTGGAAAGAGAAAAAGAAAAAGAAGCCTGTTCCAGACCAAGAAGCAGTTCGGATGGATATTCCTCCTTCCCTCAGGCATATCTTTGGTGGTCCATTGGCTGAGGCTGATGAGAGAACTATGTTGAATGATGGGATCCAACGGCCAGCAGTTTTTCGAGAATGCATTGACTACATGGAGAATTATGGCATTTTTAGGGTATCAGGTATCAAATCAAAAGTTGATGAGCTGAAAGTTGTGTATGATCGTGAAGAGCCTCCCTGTCTGGAGAATTATGATGCAAATAAGGGAGCCAGCCTAGTGAAACAATATTTCTGTGAGCTGCCTGAAAATGTTCTTACCAAGGAACTCGGGATGCAGTTTGAGGATGCATGTGGAAAAGGCACGGAGTGTGAAAAAGTCCAGGAATGCCAGCGTCTACTAAAGGAACTGCCTGTATCCAATTACATCCTCTTTTCTTGGCTTATCATCCATATGGACCATGTCACTGAAAAAGAAAGTGAAACAAAAATGGAATATCTGTAATATTTCCATGGTTCTTAGTCCTACTGTTTAAATCAGTAATCATGTACTGTACCTGTTTTTCACTCATGGCAAAGAGCTATTTGGGGAAATCGAGCTGAAGCCAGCAATGAAACCACTTCGCTGGTCGAATGTGGCAACAATGCCAGCCTTGCCTGAGACATGAGAGCATTAAGGAAGAAATTTGGAGGCAGGAATTCCTGTTGCATTGCTTGCACAGAGACCTGCAAGCCAGCAGAAAGGACTTCTCCAAAAAGGAGAGGTTGTGGGAGGTACAGTAAATTTTAATAGCTATATAGTGCAATCTACATGAAGCAAAAACTTGCCCAGACTGTTATGGAGAGGGTGTGCCTTAGGAGGAACTTACCAAGGCTTTGGCCTTGTAAGCACCCCCACAGCTGCATTATATGGTCAGCTGTTGGAATACCAAGGAGCAGTATGGGACTGCAACAGTTGAAGAATATTACCAGAAACTTATCATAGAATGGTTACAGTGCAGATGGAGGCCATTTAGCCCATCGAGTCCGTGCCGGCTCTGTGCAAGAGCAATCCAGCTAGTCCTACTTCCCCGTCCGAAACCCACAGCCTTGCAAATTTTTTCCCTTCAAGTACTTATCCAATTCCCTTTTGGAAGCCACGATTGAATCTGCCTCCACCACCACCCCCCGGCAGTGCATTCCAGATCACAACCACTCGTGGTGTAAAAAAAAAGTTTTTTCTTATGTCGCCTTTGGTTCTTTTGCCAATCACCTTAAATCTATGTCCTCTGGTTTTTGACCCTTCCGCCAATGGGAACAGTTTCTCTTTATCTACTCTGTCCGGACCCTTCATGATTTTGAATGCCTCTATCAAATCTCCTCTCAACCTTCTCTGCTTTAAGGAATACAACCCCATCTTCTCCAGTCTATGCACGTAACTAAAGTCCCTCATCCCTGGAATCATTCTAGTAAATCTTTTCTGCACCCTCTCTAAGGCCTTCACATCTTTCCTAAAGTGCGGTGCCCAGAATTGGACATAATATTCCAGTTGTGGCCGAACCAGTGTTTTATAAAGGTTCATCATAACATCCTTGCTTTTGTACTCTTTGCCTCTATTTATAAAGCCCAGGATCCTGTATGCTTTCTTAACCGCTTTCTCAACCTGCCCTGCCACTTTCAATGATTTGTGCACATACACCCCCAGATTCTCTGTTCCTGCACCCCTTTTTAGAATTGTACCCTTTAGTTTGTATTGCTTTTCCTTGTTCTTCCTACCAAAATGTATCACTTCACACTTTTCTGTGTTGAATTTCATCTGCCACGTGTCTGCCCATTCCACCAGCTTGTCCATATCCTCTTGAAGTCTATCACTATCCTCCTCACTGTTCACTACCCTTCCAAGTTTTGTGTCACCTGCAAATTTTGAAATTGTGCCCTGTACACCCAAGTCCAAATCATTAATATATCTCAAAAAAAGCAATGGTCCTAGTACCGACCTCTGGGGAACACCACTGTATACCTCCCTCCAGTCTGAAAAACAACTGTTCACCACTCTCTGTTTCCTATTACTAAGCCAATTTTATATCCATTTGGAGAGGAGTGTGATATCCATTATTGTCTTGTCGGCCCCTGCAAGTAAGGATTCCACATGGGTGAATAAATCTCACTTGTTTTAGGATCTAGTCTGTGTCTAATGGACCACTGGGTTCTGGGCCTGCATCAGCTTGTTACAACAGCAAAAGGGGGCAAAAGAGGAGTAAGATGATGATGATGAGGAGGAGGCAGAACAGAGACTACCTGCTGTCAATGATGATGACAAGGAGAATAATGATGAAAAGGGAGATAACAGCACTCTGAAGCCCACTCATGTGTTTCTGCCCTTCCTCTCCCCTAACTCCCTGCATCACTTGCTTTTTCATTCCCACACACCAGTTCAGATACTTTCACCCGGAAACAATTGGATATTGTTAGTACATATGTGGCACCGGGTGATTCACAGAGCACGATGGAACTGGAGGACTGGGAAGTGGGTGAGGATGTCCCACCTTCCCAGTGAAGTCCGAGGAGAAGGTTGCCTATGGCTTTGGAGTTGTGGGACCCAAAATCATGAGTGTTCACCTGAAAAGAAGGACCTTTGAGGAACATCAATTATATGCAGGCTTTGAGGACAATCTCTGAGAATATGCAGCAAGTGTGACTCTCAAGCCTACAGTGCCTGAAGCTTTCTTTTCATTTCAGGCGCCAATGTGTGTGTGTGGAAGCTTCATTTCAATCTGCAACAGATCCCCACCTAAAACAGTCAGGGATGTGGGAGGTGGTACCGGGCTACCCAGGTACAAGCTCCAGCGATGCAGCCAGCAGCAGCTCCATGCCATGAGAGGAAGGCCACCTTTGCCCCACGAACCTTCTGTAGAACATGAGCAGACAACCGCCTCCTGCAATTGTGATGCTCGAATTGCACTTGGGAGAAGTACTAGCATTGGTGAAAGAAAGACAGGCATAGGTACCCAGAGGAAGCACTGTATTAGGAAAGAGTAGGTTGGCTTTTGTTCACTTTGGACTTTATTGTATTAAAACAGAATGTGCACTGACATTGCACTGTTATTCATGGAGGTTAGAGTCATGCAGGAGAGGGTGCACTTATTTGGTGCTGACTTATTCACTGAGGTGATGATTATTGACACACTTGTGTAGGGCAAAAGAGGGCTAATGAGTTGTCATGTTGTGGGATGGGTACTGGAGTGAGGGAATGTCCCTTTATTTGAAAGTGGGGGAGAAGGAGGTGAGGTGATGGTGTCAACTGTGTATCACAGAACAGAAGGCTGCAGTGCTCTGGTTTGATGAGATGTGCTCTGACGCTTCTTGCAGCAGTCACTGAGACATCCTGACTGTAGGTCATTGTGATGCTGTCCGCCATTTCATTCTGGATTCAATGGAACTATGGCCTCCTTGCCAGCAATGTCAAGATCCAGCCCTTTCTGAATGGTAAAGTTGTGACTGATGCAGCAGGCTCGGAATATTCATAAAATGCCATCTGGAGCATACTGCAGAGTCCCTCCTGACCTGGTGTACTTTATAGGAGTGCTGGCAAATTCTTTGGCTCTGTGTCGATGTTTTGTCTGATTATGCTCCTCTGAAGTGCCTTGGAATGTTTTACTATGTTAAAGGTGCTATATAAATGCAAGTTGTTTGTAACAGTTAATAATTACATCCACATTCTTTTGCCTTTGACCGTTACTAATGGTTTTGTGCTTGGGTGACACTTGAGTACCAGTAGGCTGACTTGATTGCTTTCATGTCCAGTGAGGAACACCTGACATACTTTGTATTATTTGTTCTGAAATCACTGTTTTAATTTAAGATTTTGCATTTTTTTTTAGAAATATCATTATGGGTGAACAACCCTTCCCTAAAATTAGTAGTGTCCTCCCTCTAAAAGGAATCACCTATTGATGAGTTTACTCACAATTTACCAGCCCATTTCAAAATAGGACTCCTTCATTGTGTACAGATGTTTTCTGTTTCTTTTTCCATTGTGCATAATCTTGCATTTAATTACAGTAAAATCCATTTGTCCGTCCTCTTAATTTGTCCCAATCTCTTAGAGCACTCATGCCTCCTGGCCATACAGCTTGGTATCATCAACAAATTTTACAACGTTGCAAGAAATAATTTTCTCCATTACTTATGAATAGTATAAGCAGCAAGGAATCCAGAACAGATCCTTGTCGAGCTGTCCATTATCCCTGCCTTCAGATAATCCTTTTCCATTTATCATCACTTTCTGTTTCCTATTGCCAAATCAGATTCAATCACTTTGCCATTAATTCCATTAGCCTTAACCTTCTTTTAAGTCTCACATGTGGCATTCTATCAAATGCCTTCTAAATATCTAAGCAAATTATATCCAGTTGAGAGCCCTCAATACTAATTTAGTTACCTTCTCAAAGAATTCCAGCAAATTAGTGAAGCATTACTATTGCTTCCAAATCTATACTAACTATTCCTTGTGGTCTCTGCACTTTTTCAACAAGTGTTGATAGCATCTTTTATAATGCGGTCTAATGTTTCTCATTACAGATGCTGGTAACTTTAATTTCTATGTTCTCACTCCATTTTTGAGTATTAAGGTAGTATTTTCAATCCTCCAGTCCTTAGGTACAACTCTTGTATGAAGCTCTTAAGAATATTAACTAGTGCCTCACCTACTTCTTAGAGTCAGAGAAGTTTATAAAACAGAAGGAATATAGAAATATTAAAGATGGTTGGGGTGTGGAGCAGGAAGGCTGTTTGACTGGGCTAGGTGGTTGGAGGTAAGAGGTCATGTGATGAAACCTCCAGGAATATATCCAACCAGCATTGGCAACCCTACTCCAGCCTGATCAATGATTTGCATAGGTTTAGCATTATTACCTCCTGGCTTGTCCAGGAGGTGGGGTGATGGGGTCATGGTGTTAAGTTGCATCATGACAGTATTACACAGAGTTTACTGCACAGAAACAGGCCATTCGGCCCAAGTGGTCTATACCAGTGTTTATGATCCACACAAGACTCCTCCCTCCCTGCTTCATCTAACCCTATCTGCATATCCTTCTATTCCTTTCTCCCTCATGTATTTATCTAGCCTCCCATTAAATGCATCTATGCTATTCACCTCAACTACTCCTCGTGGTAGCACGTTCCACATTCTTACCACACTCTGAGTAAAGAAGTTTCTCCTTAATTCCTTATTGGATTTATTCGTGACGATCTTATATTTATGACCTAACTGAACTTTTCCTGTCCATTATTTTGTATTATATATTTCATATGTTTCACCCAATCCTCTCTGGTGATGCCCCATAATAGATTTGTCTGGGTTAATATTTGTGAGGTCCTAAGTGCTTTACAAGTGCTCATTAGGTGAAGCTGTTTCCTGACCTCCCTGGTGCCAACTTCATTATCTTGCTTTTAGTGGGCACATTAGTGTTCCTACCTTGACACTCTGTCAGTCTGGAGAACATTTTTTTATTTGCTGTCATAAGTGACGCACTGAGGAAACAAGCATTCACACGATTGGCACCCTCCTGGAATGTTTGTTGTACATGGACTCTTTTTGGTGAGTTACCCTCTGCTCCAAGAATTGCCATGTTCCCAGGCCCAAGTCCTCCAATAAAACTTTAAGGCTTTCTTCACTGAAGGGGGCGATTCTGGAAACCTCTCCGAGCAGCTTATCCATTAATTCACACTCCAACAAAAAACGCTGCCTTCCTTTAAAAATTCAGCAGCCCTTTAAAAGCTGCTGCACTCCCTATCCCATGCCCGTAACTGCTCAAGAGCATATTGAAATGATTTAAATGAGCCGATCTTCCACTCAAGCAATGTGGGTGCACCTGGGAGTGCAGGACTGCTGGGAGCATGGATCATATTTTAGTCCAAACACAGAATCGGCTCTTTAATTCTTTTAAGTTTCATTTTACAACACATCGAGATAAATTTTCATTTTCATTGTTCTCAGATCAGAGTTTGGTGCCCTGGGCTTGCATATCAGGAATTTGGGTGCTCCCCTGCATTCCCGGTGTATGCTCCCAGCGCGCATCAGGTGTACTGAAGAGAGACTCCACCTTTTTACTGATTGTCCACATGTATTATAGACTGTGCCAAAGTGATTGAAACAAGAGGACAGGACTGGGTTTAGCTGTGCTACCTACAGTGGTCATACAGCCTGATAACCTCCAGTTTAAAAACTCCTGGGTTTTGCTTAACTGACCTTGGGTGTTGAGTATTGTCCATTAGTGAAAACTAAAGTAATGCTGCAAAGCATTAACATTTTAACTGGCTTTTTTTGGGCGGTGGAGCAGAACGGGTGTTATAATCATTCTTCTCTCTCCTAGCTGAGAGCCAACAGTGCTAAAGATTGAAATATCTTTTCTATAGTGGAAGACGAAAGGTGCATTTGGTGTATTTTAAGTCTGGGATGCAAATAGTAGGGAATGGAGCACTTCTTCACTCTCACTTCGCTGACTGCAGCAAGTGAGCGCAAGCTAGATTCAAGGTGATGCTCCTTATTCTGCCCCAATCATACCTTAACCTCTAAAGAAATTGCCTCTGTCTTCTACATTAGCTATCCTTGAAATTTCTAAATGAGAATGCCATGTAATGATATGATGACAAACAGTGACTACAGCAACAAGAGAGTGAGGAGGGAGCAAAGAAAAGACTTGTGGCTGATTTCAAATCTAGTTTACAATGAAAAAATGCTTTAATCTGGTAAAATAGTTGTAGTCTGAGAAACTTCCATGACTTTCTATACTTTGCAAAGAAGGTATGCCTCTCTGGCTGCCATCTGCTTCTGCATAATGGAGGTAGCGTCCTTCCATTTTTACATGGTTTTCCTGCAATATCAACTACATGGGTCTAATATAACTGCACAGTGCCAGTCGTATTAAATTGCACTTTTCTAGATTGGCACATTTTAAACAACAGTATGGTGGGCTTATCTCTGCTCCATTTCTATGCCCCATTTTTATCCTAATTAATTTCTACTTGGGAAATATTTGCTGGTTCAAGTTGGAGCTTCAGGGAGTCCATCTGTATCTCAGTGCTGCTATTGCAGTGGTTTCAATTCACCAGCCCTCATCTGCCTTACGGAAATTATAATAAGATTATATTTTGAGCAAATGCAATGGTACAAATGACAACACATGGAAGTAACTCATTGAAAATGTAAATAAATTGTGAAAAATCCTGTTTTCCCTTCTGGTGTCATTGTGGGCTAGATTGTAGTTCATCATGATGTCTCTTACTCCATGTAAGACTATGCATGTCGGCAGTAGCGTTTACAGTATCTTGGCCTTTATTACAAGGGGGTTGGAGCAGAAGAGTAAAGAAGTCTTACTACAATTTTACAGGGCTTTGGTGAAACCTCACCTGGAGTACTGCGTACAGTTTTGGGCTCCTTATCTAAGGAAGGATGTACTTGCCTTAGAGACGGTGCAACTAAGGTTCACTAGATTAATTCCTGGGATGAGGGGGTTGTCCTATCAGGAGAGGTTGAATAGAATAGGCCTATATTCTCTCGAGTTTAGAAGAATGAGAGGTATAAAATTCTGAGGGGACTTGACAGGGTAGAGGCTGAGAGGTTCTTTCCCCTGGCTGGATAGTCCAGAACTAGAGGGCATAGTCACAGGATAAGGGGTCAGCCATTTAAGTCTGAGATGAGCAGGAATTTCTTCACTCAGTTGATTGTGAATCTTTGGAATTTTCTACCCCAGTGGGCTGTGGATGCTGCGTCATTGATTATATTCAAGGCTGAGATCGATAGATTTTTGGACCCTAGGGGAATCAAGGGATATGGGGATCGGACAGGAAAGTGGAGTTGAGATTGAAGAGCAGCCATGATCTGATTGAATGGCGGAGCAGGCTTGAGGGGCTGTATGGCCTACTCCTGCTCCTATTTCTTATGTTCTTATTGCACTCACTCTCTAGGCCCATATATAAATAACATCCATTTGAGTGAGGTGTTGAAGGGGTGCCAACACCCATGAAATCGTACCTCGAGGGGAGGACAGAAAGGAAGAAAATTGAAGAAAAAATCATTTTAAATGCTGTATTAAAGTCTATAGGTCCAACCAATGGCCAGAACATAGCAGAAAATCACAATGTGCCTGCAATTTTAGAATATGCACTCGCTGCATGCAATGCTTTGTCAGTGGTGCAGGGCTTTGCATCATTTATGCTTATTTATATTATAAATAAAATTTTACAGTGGGACATAATCCCAAGTTTCACATTTTACAAAATACTTCAGCTCTATTTCTATAGTTTACAACATCATCCGGAGCTCGTAGTTATGTGACACCGTTGTAACCTGCTTCTAGGTATCTATTATTGTATAATGACTTAAGTAGTAAGCCTGAATCAAAATGCAAACAATCCAGTCACAGTCCACTGTTATACTTGGGGCTAGATCTGAATACAGAACCACTAAGTCTGCTTACAATATACTACATTTTACCAAAGGATGTTGAGTATTAAAAGTAAAGTGAAGGAACATCTGTCTCATATTCACCAACTATTCATCTAAGTCTTTGTTGTGCTCAACACTGGATTCCAGCATTATTTGAATTTCACATTTATGTCTATCCACAAGTTTGAATAAAATAGCACATGTTCCATTCCTCAGGACAGTCAATCCTCTCCCTTTAATGAAGACATGATGACATCACATGGGAAACAAAGATTAAAAAGGAAAAATGAATAATATTCATATTTGCATCATGATGATTTGTTAAAATATATCAAATATGTGAAGAAAATGACTTCCGTATGTACCACAAAAGCAACTATTAATTTGCAGATAAAGCTTTGTGATTGTGCTTTCCACATTAATGGCTCAATTAGTTAATACACTGGCCAATGCGTAATTTAGCCATACATAAGAAGGGCCCAGATTTGAACCCCCGGTCTATACTGAGTTAGTTGGCCTCAGCCGGAGTGGTAAAATTGGCCTAGGGCCCCTGGCTAGGAAGGACAAGAATCAGTCTGGGTTCCTACTTCTGATCGCTATCCAGTGACTCCTGCTGTAAAGCAAATGTGTGCGGATAGCAGTAAAGACAGGAGAGCCCCTACTATTTAGTATGATAGCCCCCCCACTCATGCTCAAATAGCCTGCTTGACACTCACTATCTAGGCTTAGGCATGGAGAATGGGTGAAGTACCCGATGGCACTGGTGATTGTGAAACTGTATCCAACTGTGTGTTTGCAATTCCCAGAAAGAATGGGAGAATATTAGGGAGAAATGAACAGTTTGTGATTAAAATAGATAGAAACTGTGCTTCTCTAATGAGTCCACAAGTGTATCCAGTGAGTAGTTAAGTTCCATATGGGCCAGGAAGGTCCCAAGTTCAATCTCCCCCCGGCCTATGCTGCGTTAATTGTTTTCAGATGGTGCAGTGGTGGGAGCTTTACAATTGACCTGGGAAACCATGGGTTTGGAAGGGGAAACCACAGGATTCCCACACTTGATTGCTGTCCAGCAACCCCTGCTGGAATGCATGGGAACTGGATCAGACTCTGCTGTGATGCCCCTCACAATGAACTAACCTGCCAACATCATGGTCAAGGCTCACACACGGACAATGGTCACTCAGGAGAGGTACTGGAGGAAAACTGTCACAGTGGAATCATACCCCAAGTAGGAGCCTTCAGGAGAAGGAGGTGAGGGGAGAAAATTGGCAAGACAAGAAATTTTCATACGGCTTTCTTCTCCATTTGATTACTTTATGGTGATTGAGCTTTTGAAATAAGCATTTACGTGCAACATGCAACTATTAACAACTAATAGGCCTGTATTGCTGCAGCTGAGCCTTTTACAAAATCCTACATAATCCTGACATTGCCTTTTTAAAGTCCTGGAAGGATTAGCATGGTGTTTTCGAATTATGTCTTTCACAAAATCCTCGGTTGATAATTTACCTTTTTATTTGTTCCATATGTGTGGCTTAGAGCTCCTTGATATTTGAATTTAGTGAACATTTATTTTTATATATATTACATTTACAGTAACCATTCTGTCACAGTGGATTGTATTTATGTAGCAAAAAGCTAAATATGGTATTACAAAGGGATTCTGGAAAGACTTATACTGGAATTCTCATCCCATCCAATGCTTGCAATTAAGCATAACTTGCTATCCCTAACAGGAATTCTTGCTGAAATGTCCCCCATCGCAATATGTTGGGCAGATTCTTAATTACAATTAATCATAGAATCATAGAAAGGGTACACCACGGAAGGAGGCCATTCGGCCCATCGAGTCCGTGCCAGCTCTATGCAAGAGCAATCCAGCTAGTCCCACTCCCCCGCCCTATCCCCGTAGCCCTGCAAATTTTTTACTCTCAAGTTTGAAAGCCACAATTGAATCTGCCTCCACCACCCACCCTGGCAGTGCAATCCAGATCACAACCACTTGCTGTGTAAAAAAGTTTTTCCTCATGTCACCTTTGGTTCTTTTGCCAATCACCTTAAATCTATGTCCTCTGGTTCTTGACCCTTCCGCCAATGGGAACAGTTTCTCTCTATCTATTCTGTCTAGACCCTTCATGATTTTAAATACCTCTAGCAAATCTCCTCTCAATCTTCTCTGTTCCAGCTTCACCAGTCTATCCACATAACTAAAGTCCCTCATCCCTGGAATCATTCTAGTAATTTTTTTCTGCACCCTCTCTAAGGCCTTCACATCTTTCCTGAAGTGCAGTGCCCAGAACTGGACACAGTACTCCAGTTGTGGTCGAACCAGTGTTTTATAAAGGTCCATCATGATTTTCTTGCTTTTGCACACTATGCCTCTATTTATAAAGCCCAGGATCCCGTATGCTTTCTTAACTACTTTCTCAACCTACCCTGCCACTTCAACGATTTGTGCACATATATCCCCAGATCTTTCTGTTCCTGTATCCCTTTTAGAATTGCGCCCTTTGGTTTATATTACCTCTCCTCGTTCTTCCTACCAAAATGTATCACTTCGCATTAAATTTCATCTGCCACGCATCCACCCATTTCACCAGCCTGTCTATATCTTCTTGAAGTCTATCACCATCCTCCTCACTGTTCACTACACTTCCAAGTTTTGTGTCATCTCGGATCCGAATGTTTCTATAATTTTTTAAATAATGGATTTTATTCCGGTTTTTACATTTAAATTGAATTCTGGTAGAAGATCTGAACGATTTGTGCAGTAGCCATTTAGGATACAACTCAAAAGGTAACTTGAGTGTAACGTGGGCTGATCCACTAGGCAGTGTGCAGCACAAACCAAATTAGCCGGAATTTACCACCAAAAATATTGGTGCAGAAATCCCACTGTACCATTCCTGATCTGCTGATCCCATTGCAAGTCCTGGGGACAGGGTAATTTGAATAATAGGAGCAGGCACACTTGGCTGCAGTATGCAACAGGGGTGGTTGACTCACATTGGCAGTGGAATTCCGAGCGACATCCTGCTGTTCTGAGGGGGCAGGTCCAAAGCTCAAATCAGGCCCAAGCAAAAGGTGAGATTCAGTTTTTTGTTCCTGGTTCTCCCTGGAACAGCAGGGGCACTCAGCAATGGTACATCTCCGGCTGTTGAAATTTACACTTGAGGTCTTCACTAGGCCCAGAATGGGACCTACGCTTGCTCAGAGCAAATGTAGATCTCACTGGGACTGTCAGAGAAGCTTCTGGTAGAATTCCCAGGAACACCCTGCAGACATACCTCTAAACAGCTCACTTGATATGAGTGTGGCAGCCAGAAGAAACATCCCCCGCACCATTTCATTTGAAGCATGTTCCATTTCTCTTTTAAGCCACATGGAGTCTTGTGTAAATGGGTCTCAATGAGATGTTTAGCTCTAGGATGTATACAAGCCTGATGAGACAGGCTTGAGAATGTGTAATGTTATGGCTACATGCAGCATTGTGTAGCTGTGAATGTTTGACATCACAGTATGATGCTTGTGCTACAAACCAACTGTTTTCCTGGTGTCCTAACCCTTAGCACACCACGGACAGAGGTTACTTGCCAGAGAGCACTATTCTTGGCGGACTGTGGTAAGTATATATTTTGGTCATCAGCCTCCTTCTAGTCTGACACAACCGCGTCAATCATGAGTGACTTGTCCATTGAATAACCGAAAAACTGGCCGTCAAAGCCAATCAAATGGCAATTTTTTCGAAGATGTATTCACCTCCAAAAATGGATGGTAGAAGCAGGAGGGCAAAGGAAAATGTTAGGTAAATTATTTCCAACTAAAATAAATAGAACATAAATGTTAAAAGATGTAGAATTGCTAAAAAAAGAATGAGATTAAAGTTTAATTTGAAAAATAGGACAGAGAGCAGGAGGGGGGAACAAAGAGATGACAGGGCAAGGAGAATTAAAGTATTTCACTCTTTACTTCAAATTATGGCTCAGAATTTCCTCGGTACTGCTCGTGCTCAGTCACTGTAACATCGCCAGATGTGTAGCGGGAAACCCCATTTACATGCCTAAATGGAGTTCCTTCTGCACCTCTGGCAAAGTTACAGCAGCAGAGCGGGAGCAGCTCCACGGAAATTCCGGGCCTAAAATTTTAGCTATCTAGGGTTAATACAGTAATAGAGATATTCCTTATATAGTTCTTTAAGTAATAAAGCTATGCCGACGGCAATTCCTACCACCAGATGAAGGGTTAAATAAGTAGCATTTTCCTTTATTGCAATTGTGTCCTGTGTTCCATCATTACAAAGAGTGAGCGGGGAGAGGGGGAGCAAAGGGTTATGATAAGCATAAGAATGAAATATGCACAGGAGGTCTGCCTTGGGACAGAGAAACAGTTTTACAATTTCCTCTTAAGGATTCAAAATTAAAAGTTCAGGAGGGGCCCTTCACTAACTGTGCTGCGTGCCCCCTTGTTAGTAGATAGATTTTTTTTCTTTGAAATTTGTTTCCTTCAATTCATTAAAACATTTCACATATCTTTTCACGGATTTCCTTGAGGTATAATTGTTAACTGCACTATATCCTTTTCTATCTGCTGGAGTTGAGGCAGATTATGTACTAATGTAATAGTGATTTTGTTTTTCAGTATCTCAGGGACAGTTTTATCTCTCTTACCTCCTCGAGCCTCTGTTTTTATTGCTTGTGGGGCTGAATTAGTTATACAGGAGCTGGGAGGAAACCTCTCCTCCCCATTAAGCTAGGATCCTTTGTATCAGACACAATGATAACCAAGGCAAGATCACAACACTGCAATTGGGTGGATAGAATTAGATTATTTAGGAATACCACCAAGTCACAGTAAGAAATTTATGTCTAACTATAAGTGGATATAATGCCCGGTTCGGTCTAGAACATTGCTGCCATCGTCAATTGGAGAAATGGAAACTATGCAAATTGCAAGTTTTCAAATAACCTGTTTGGAAATCAAACTCCCCTAACTTGACTCCTCAGTCCCATAGTGACAATTTGAAATTTAAATTTGAGTGCAGATAGATTAAGCAATACAAAAAGCCAATGGAATTTTGTGTTTTATAAACAGGGGCATATAGTACAAGAGTAAAGAAGTAATGTGCAACAGAGTTTTGAATGAGCTCAAGTTTATGGAGGTGGAAGATGGGAGGCTGACCAGGACAGCATTGGAATTCAGCAGGATGATAGCACAAATGGAAATCTATATTAATGAATATACGACAATGATGGACAGGAAATGCCCACTGGTCCATCTAGCCTGTCCCATATAGTTGTGATGCCCTATGCGTCACCGAACATACACTCCCCAACTGCCTGGAGCCATGTAACCTCATGGGAGAGGGAAACAAACTGATTACAAACCCAGGCCAATTAGGGGAAAAAAGAAGAACTGCCTTACATCCAACCTGGTTCTGCCCTTATATAACTTGTAAGCGTGACTCCTGGTCCTCCTTATGTTATCCAGTTGAAATATTTGATCCACATTAAGACTACCTAGTCCCTTCATTATTTTATAAACCTTGATCCAAATTGCCCCCAAGATGACCAAAACTGGACACAGTATTCTAACTGAGGCATAACCAAGGTCTTGTACAAGGACAAAATAGTATGCTTTGTTTTGTAATGAATTGTCCTGTGAATACAACCTAGAACCCTGTTTGCTTTAGCTATAACTTCACAGCATTGATTATGAACCTTTAGAGAGTGATGCACTAAAACACCCAGATCTCTTTCTTTCACCACTGCCTTTAATTCTGTCTCTGTAGGTTATTAGTATATTCAGCATTAGAAATGTCCACGTGTATAACACTACACTTTTCTAAGTTAAACATAATTTGCCAAACACAGCACCCATTCCCCCAACACATTGAGATCTGCTTGCAGTAGTTCAGCATCTTCTACAGTCCTAACACATGCACATATCTTGGTTTGGCTGCACATTCTTTCACAATGTGATTACGATTTCATTAGAAATATAGAGAAATCCATACACTGCATTTACTGTGTCACTACACATAGTGGTTGGAGAAATTCTTATCACAACAGTCACAAGTTTCTGCAAAAGCATCTTTGATTTCCTTACACAGGTAGAGTATTGGAAGTGTCAAATCATACCTCAAAATCTCCTGGACAAACATTTGTGTTTCAAGTTTGTATAGGATTAGGTCATTCAACTTATGGAAGAAACAGACCATAGACCTTAAATACTAGTTAGAGGGTCTATCAGTTTAATATCTGCTGATGGCCATTTCAATACTATAGCTATTCTGTTTTATAATTTTAACCTTTTTGATTCAATATATGGTTTTCCAGTCATTTAGCAACCCATAGGTTTCAAGATCTTTTTTGACTTCAACACATCCATTTATTCTTTGAGTGTGTATATATATATATAAAAAACAAATTTGTATGGCTAACAATAGTTTTACAATATCTAGTTACATGGTTGGAGAATAGCTTAAGAATTGCTTTCTGTAAATTCTAACAGACAGCAGTTAAACAAAAGGCATTACTTTCTAAATCAAAGTCTTTCAGTAACTCCTCTTGAAGTAGCTGATGGCTATAGTAATCTACTAATTGAAAATATGAAACTAATCTTTATTATGGAAACTATTTCCGATTCTTCAGTTCTAAGGGTAAGCTTGTGTGTTCCTCCCACTAATCTGGTTTAAATAAAGCCACCTTGTTTTGAATGAGTATCAGATGTGTGTTAATTCCACCCTGTCGTCTAAAACATTTGCTGACACTAATTGTTGACCTAAAAGAGGATATGGATTGGCATAGCCATCCATGGCAGTAACCTGATAGGTAGAATGGGATGGTGCATGAAGACTGTTGAGATTCACAGCTGGTAACAGCTGATACAGGACATGTCACATGGTCATGTGACTAGAATCCCCTCCTCCTTGTTCTTTTAATTGTTTATTGTTTACACTTTATCAAAGACATGGCTAAAAATCCAAGTTAAAGAATGCACAAATCCAAACAAAAGCAATTATAATTTTATAATTAAAGCAACTTGAATGCAATATGGATGAGTACATGCTGTATCCTTCTTCTGCTAATTAAATCCTCATTTCCGGAATGTCCATATTTGATTCAGGATCTGGAAACATAAAAAGTAACAGTAGATTGAATTAGGAAAAACTTGCATTTATATAGCGGCTTACCACAACTTCAGGACATCCCAACCAATGGATACTTTTGAAATGCAGTCACAGTTCTTATGTAGGCTAACACATCAGCCATTTTCTACACAACAAAATCTTGCAAAGGACAGGGATGAAAGACTAGTTAGTGTGGTTTTAGGGGTGTTGGCTGAGGGAGTAATGTTGGGAGAACTCCCTGTTAAAAAAAATAAGAGCTCATGGTGTAGGGGTAAATATTAGCATAGATAAAGGATTGGTTAGCTAACAGGAAACAGAGAGTAGGCATAAATGGGTCATTTTCAGGTTGGCAAGATGTAACGAGTGGAGTACCACAGGGATCAGTGCTTGGGCCTCAACTATTTATAACCTATATCAATGACTTGGATGAAGGGACCGAATGTATGGTTGCTAAATTTGCTGATGACACAAAGGTACGTAGGAAAGTAAGTTGTGAAGAGGACATGAGGAGTCTGCAAAGGGATATAGATAGGTTAAGTGAGTGGGCAAAAATTTGGCAGATGTGGGAAAATGTGAACTTGTCCACTTTGGCAGGAGGAATAGAAAAGCAGTATTATTTAAATTGAATCCCCCACCATCAACATCATGGGGGTCACCATTGACCAGAAACTTAACTGCACCAGCCACATAAATACTGTGGCTACAAGAACAGGCCAGAGGCTGGGTATTCTGCGGCGAATGACTCACCTCCTGACTCCCCAAAGCCTTTCCAACATCTACAAGGCACAAGTCAGGAGTGTGATGGAATACTCTCCACTTGCCTGGATGAGTGCATCTCCAACAACACTCAAGAAGCTCAACACCATCCAGGACAAAGCAGCCCACTTGATTGGTACCCCATCCACCACCCTAAACATTCACTCCCTTCACCACCGGCGCACCATGACTGCAGTGTGTACCATCTACAGGATGCACTGCAGCAACTCGACAAGGCTTCTTTGACAGCACCTCCCAAACCCATGACCTCTACCACCTAGAAGGACATGGGCAGCAGGCACATGGGAACAACACCACCTGCACGTTCCCCTCCAAGTCACACACCATTCCGACTTGGAAATATTTCGGCGTTCCTTCATTGTCGCTGGGTCAAAATCCTGGAACTCTCTACCTAGCAGCACTGTGGGAGAACCTTCACTACACGGACTGCAGCGGTTCAAGAAGGTGGCTCACCACCACCTTCTCAAGGGCAATTAGGGATGGGCAATAAATGCTGGCAACGCCCACATCCCATGAGCGAATAAAAAAAAATGGAGAGAGATTGCAGAACTCTGAGGTACAGAGGGATTTGGGTGCCCTAGTACATGATTCACAAAGGTTAATATGCAAGTGCAGCAAGTGATTAGGAAGGCAAATGGAATGTTGTCATTTATTGCAAGGGGAATGGAATATAAAAGTAGAGATGTTTTGCTACAGTTGTACAGGGCATTGGTGAGACCACATCTAGAATACCGTATGCAGTTTTGGTCTCCTTATTTAAGAAAGGGCATAAATGCTTTGGAGGCGGTTCAGAGAAGGTTCACTCGACTGATTCCTGGGATAAGGGGGTTATCTTATGAGGAAAGGTTGGACAAGTTGGACCTGTAAATGCTGGAATTTAGAAGAACGAGAGGCGATCTTATTGAAACATATAAGATCCTGAGGGGACTAGAAGGTGTACATAATGAGAGCATGTTTCCCCCTGTGGGAGAGACTAGAACTAGGGGACACTGTTTAAAAATAAGGGGTCTCCCATTTAAGACGGAGATGAGGAGAATTTTTTTTCTCTCAGAGGGTCGTGAGTCTGTGGAACTCCCTTCCCCAGAGAGCGGTGGAGGCAGGGTCATTGAATATTTTTAAGGCTGAGTTAGATAGATTCCTGAATTACAAGGGAGTCAAAGGTTATAGTAGGTAGACGGGAAAGTAGGGTTGAGGTCGCAATCAGATCAGCCCAGATCTTATCAAATGGCAGAGCAGGTAGAGGGGCCAAATGGCCTACTCCTGCTCTTAATTCGTATGTTTTTATGTATGTTCGTAGTGCCATAAAAAATTTAAAATCCATCTGCATGAGCAAAACAGGTAGGCAAGCCTTCGGTTTAACATCTTATCTGAAAGATACATCTCCACTATGCAGCATTCCTCAGGATTGCATTGGAATGTCCTCAAGTCTTGCAGTGCAGTTTGACTGAAAGTTGCCATCACAACCTTCTGGGGGTTTTGCCAGATAGCTTCAGGAATCAGGGAATATTTATGCAAAACTTTCCTCTGAGATTAAATGGATGGAGTAGAGTCCATGACAAGATGCGTTGTACTTGGTTTATGGAAGGAGCAGGTTTGATGGGTCAAATGATCTTTCTTTGTGCCATGCTTTCTTAATGTTCTGATTCTGACCATGACCAATGATACCCCTGAATAATGGACATTAAGGCACTGATTGAAGCCAGGGCATTGTAACCTATCATTGGAGTCTCCTGAAAATTATCTGTGTGTTAATAAATTATATAATTTCTGATAAAGAAAGACATTTTAATCATTTTTTTATAAATCCAAACAAATCAAAACTGGGCAAGAGATTAAACACAGAGACTGGGGAAAAATGTACTATTTTGCCATAAAATGAATTCAGTTGATTAGTTTACACCCTGCGCCCTATTTGGTTAATAACCAACAGGCTTTTTTTAAAATTCACTTCCAATTTTTCCAACTGGCAATACTTGGCTCACACCTTGTTATCGAATTGGCTCCTAATGCACCACCAGTTGAATATTGTGCGTTCACTTTCTAGTCCTTATGCATTATAACTGTTCAAGACAGGATTCCTCAGAAAGATCTATCTGGTATGGTGCAGCCCTAGTCATGATGCAAAAATGCAACACGTACCAGTGAATGGGTAACCCTTTTATTAAATTCAATTTAAAGGTGATTCCAGTCATGAGAGATTTAATTAAAATGAATGGATGGGCATTCACGAACTACGTGCTCCATGTGAGTGTCCCTAATAGTACCGATCCACACTGGGAGCTCAGGATTGTGGAATCACCTCGTGTGCGTCCGTGTCTGTCTGTGTCTGTGTGTGTGTGTACATCTGCACACTTGTAAGATTGTTTTTTCTTTAATCAAACACAAAACTGTTCAGATTGTACACATAAATCTGAGTGAAACCAGGATTTGGGCTTATTGGTCGGCTGGGCAAGGATTTGCTTCACAGGAACTAATAAATCAATGTAATTTCATATATCTGATGTCCATTATTCTGAGGATTCTAATTAGGCTTGTCGTCCATGACCTTACCCCCGGCTCCAACTCTGACATAGATATTTATTAAAACGTATAAAAAAAGACATGTTAAAGTAAAAGGAAAACTTGCTGAACAGCCTGCTTCTTCTCAGGACTTTTGTTCATTTTTCCTGAGGCAAAATTTACTAGTTTTCAGAACTTGACATCATCAATTAAAAAGGTGCTCAGCCAAATGCATTTCATTAAAAATTATATGGCAAACTTCTTTTCAGAATATATAATACGGTAACATAAATTATCACTGTGAAATGCATCATCATGTTGCATGTCTTTCTCCTTCAAGCAAAAACTATTTCCTGACTTTTATTTCTTCATAAAGACAATAATGGCTCTGAAATTCCATGGGGTTCTCCTGATCTCCAACTGTAACTTCAGCAGGGGACCAATGGAACCCCCCAGAAAAATGGCACATGTCACCATTTGCACCATTTTTCCAGGCCTTCCACTGATGTCCCACTGGAGAACTCCTGCAGAAATTCCAGTCAAATGTCCCTTTAAGTGCGAATTAATTGTTCCCAAAAAATAGATTTGTTCATCCAAACAATATTTGCTTTGCATTTTGTGCAATGGAAAGCAAATCAAAAGGGGGCACAAACATGTTGTCTGGGTATAGGAGCAAAGGATGGAGAATAGGAGAAAGGAAAAGTTAAATGATTTGATGGTAGATATTGTTGGCCTATTTTCCAAAAGCCTTTAAATAAAGGCCATTCTCTCTTACCAACCTGTGTACATTTCCCTGAAGTTAAAGATTAGATACTAAAAAAGGCTACTTGTATTAATTCTAAAAACTAGTTGAAAAAGAGGGTTGTTATGTTTGAAAAACACTCAGGTTGGTGTGGTAATGTAATGGCTGCTTTTATTTCCAACTCTGGAATGTTCTCTCCAGATATAAGCAGTCCCTGGAGTATAATTGCTGTAGGATGCTTGCTTCCATCAGGGGGCCCTCTGGTGTTCAGTTGTCAATATGCACGTACAATACATATCAAGGGTAACTTTGGAGTCTTTTCCAGGCATTTGCAGTACTTGTACAGGCACTTCACAGACCAACAGTAAAGACTGGACTTATGTAAAATGAGTCTCTCAATACGTAGGCCATGTAAACCCCTTCTGATGACTGATCCATACTGATCTGAGCTGCCTGGATCTTGAAAAATGCTTTCAATTATATTGCTCTTTCAGAGCAAACTTCAAGCAGTAAAATGACAATTCTGGCATTTGTAGTAGTTAATGAAAAAAAAGACTTGCATTTATATAATGCCTTTCATGACCTCAGGATGTCCCAAAGCACTTTACAAGCAATGAAGTATTTTTGAAGTGTAGTCACTGTTCTATTGTAGGAAACGTGGCAGTCAATTTGGACAGAGCAAGGTCCCACAAACAGCAATGTGCTGATGACCAGATAATCTGTTTTTTAGTGATGTTGGTTGAGGGATAAATATTGGCTAGGACACCGGGGAGAATTCCACTGCCCTTCTTCAAATAGCGCCATGGGATCTTGTATGTCCATCTGAGAGGGCAGATGGGACCACAATTTAACATCTCATCCAAAAGACAGTACCTCAGACAGTGCACTGAGTGTCAGCCTAGATTTTGTGCTCAAGTCTCTGGAATGGGACTTGAACCCACAACTTCCTAACTCAGAAGGGAGAGTGCTACCATTGAGCCACAGTTAGTTTTCTGATAACCTTTTGCTGCTCTCAGTTGATTTATCTTTACAGCTGAATTGTTAGATTACTGGACACATATTCAGATTAAGAGTCACAGGGGCCGATTTTCAGGCTTGGTTCATGTTGGGCGGGCGGTGGGCAGAGCGATCGTGCTGCTCAGCCAATGGCGCTAACAAGAGGCTTGGAGCTTTCTCTTGGGTCAGGCCTCATTTGTATAATGCCGGCTAGACGCGAGCACTGAGCCAGCACTCATAGCTTGCTCGCTGATCGGTATGAGGGGGATATATCCATCTGCCCCTCCGTGCAGCCAAGCCAAAAGTTGGAGATTAAAGGTGTGGGGGGGGTGGCAATCGTGGGATGGGGGCACAGATGGGCTGGCAATGGGTGGGAAGATTTTTGCGGGGCCAGGAGGAGCATGAAAAATGGGGACAAAAATTATCCCCACAAACTTCAGAATAAGTAACACCATAAAAAGCACAATTATTTCGATGCAGTCAGATTGTAACTAATTTACCAACAATTTCAGCGACGACAGTGAATTTAAGAAATGTCCGAACAAACTGATAGTCCCATTCACTATAACCAACGAAATGTGCATCATTTAAACTGCATTTGGTTTGGAGGAACTGTTTTTGTAGAGTTCACCTGATTGTCCAGACAAACCACATCCATTATAAGTGAAGTGTACTGTAGTAGCAAGGGGAAGTTTTTAGCATGTTCAGAGAAATGGATAAATAAGGTGTAGGCAATTTATTTAGCTTGGTCTGTGATTATGGAAATAGAGCACACGAGAATAAAAATCAACATGTCTCAAGCAAGACATTAGATTAGAAGGATTTTTTCCCCATGGAACACAGTAGAAAGACTTCTAGCCAAATTTGCTGCTGAAGTTAAATGACTACTTTAAAAAAGAACTGGATGACTATCTGGTTAGGAATGGGATTAAGGGCCATCCTTGACTACAGTGTGGCCCTATGTCCTGCAGAACACAATGGCCTAGAAATTCGATCCCACCGGAAAACAGGCGTGCATGTGACGGGTCGTGTGCTGCGTGCTCCTGTTCACATGGTCCCAGGCTGGGTCCTCATTAAAATGATTCAGGTGGCAGCAAGTGCCACCTGCACTATTCATTGGCTGCACGTCTGTTTGGGGGGAGGCAGGAAATCGGGCATCTCTGACGCCACTTAAAGGCAGCCGGCACCTCTTAAAGTAGAAGTGCACTCTGGCTGCAGAGAACAGGGAAACTTACTAGATTGAAGAAGATGGCTGGAAGAAGTCTAGAGAGGGCACTCACTCATGCCTGTCGGAGACTCTGGTCAAGACGGTGGACAGGAGGAGGGAGATCCTTTTCCTCCCAAGGGGGCAGAAATCCCTCCGGGCAACACCTGGATGGAATTTGTTTTTTTTGTTCTGGATTTGGTGTTGTTCTTTATATTTGTGGTGAAGTGGGGTCAAGACCCATAAGGCTGGATTGAAGGGGAGTCATAAGGATTGCCGGACTGTTGGTGCATTGGGGATTGGAGGGATGGTCCACGTGTAGCGCCCTTGGATCAGCTGCTCTTTGAGAGCTCTGGCGGCTTGAGGCTCTGGTGGTCGATGCTTCTTCTTCTTCTCCTCCTCCTCCTCTTACTCTTCCTCCTGCTACATTTGCTGCCCAGGCAGGGGGTAAGGGATGGTCTCTCTTGATGGCAAAGTTTAGGAGCATGGAACAGATGACCACAAATCTAGATACCTGATCAGGGCTGTACTACTCCTCTGGAACGGTGCAGGCAGCGGAAGCATTGCATGAGCACTCCAACTGTCTGCTCCATGATGTTCCTGGTGGCAGCATGACACACACCAACCAGTTCACATTAGAACCAAGAGGCAAGCCTACCGATCACTGTCCATTCTCCAGTCATAACTTGCTGCAGTTATTGTTCAGAGAGGCTGTTAGTCTCTCAGCTTGAAAAGCTTCTACCTCACTTGGGACTTCAGAACAATTCTTTTATCTACATTTTTTTTTTAAATCCACTTTCACGAGAACCAGTAATGCTAACAGCTAGCCATTTCCCTCAGGATTTATTTCATATCATTCAATTCAAATATCTGTTGAGAGCAGAAGAGAAACTGAAGAATAAAAATATTGATGTACCC
The DNA here is from genome assembly GCF_035084215.1 of Heptranchias perlo. NCBI lineage: Eukaryota > Metazoa > Chordata > Chondrichthyes > Hexanchiformes > Hexanchidae > Heptranchias > Heptranchias perlo. The sequence goes on along the minus strand of NC_090329.1, from coordinate 102,062,194 downwards.
TCCTACAATACAGGGCTCTTTGAGCAGGTTACATCTGCACTTCAAGAATGTCAAGCTATTGGAGACTTTTTTTTAAGAAAATGAAGGCCTGAGGCTTTTCTACCAGGTCTGGGAGAGGTGCCAAAGCTCAGCGTGTTCACTCAGTCTCCAAGTCTAAGGGCAGACCAAACATTCCATTAGTACTAGCAGCTCTCCCATGGCGTTATTCTTGGTAATTCAGAGGAGTCACAGTTTTATAATGACAGGAGAATTATACCATGTAACACACAATGAGGTAGAGTTTCTACAGGGTTCTGTCAATCGTCCACTGTAACTTTGGTGAAATCCCCAGAGAAACAGTGTATCCTCATCCCCATTCTCCACCCTCCATAAACTTCAGCTGATCCAAAACTCTGCTGCTTATATCCTATCCCGCACCAAGTCCAGTTTACCCATCATTTACGTCCTCGCTGACTTACATTGGTTGCCCGTCACCCAACACCTTAAATTTAAAATTCTTACTGTTGTGTTTAAATCCCCACGTGAACTCACCCCCTCCCTATCTCTGAAATCTCCTCCAGTCCACAAGCCCCACCTCGAACTCTCCGTTCCTATGGCTCTGGCCTTTTGAACATGCCTCCATCCTTCCTCCCTTCAACCCATCATTGGCAGCCACGCCTTCAGCTGTCTAGGGCCCATGCTCTGGAATTCCCTCCCAAATCTCCTCTGGCTCTCCATTAAGACTCTCCCTACAATCCAACTCTTTGACCAACCTGTTTGGTCCCCCTTTCTAATATTTCCTTTTTTGGCTTGACAGCCATTTTTTTCTGATTACACTCTGTGCAGTGCCTTAAGGTGTTTTTCTATGTTATATAACTACAAGGCGTTGTTTTTGCTGTTATGTGCCACAAGCTTTATTTGAATTAGGGCGTAGCTGTCACTGAAGAAAGACTGAAACACCCTTTGCCTTATCTTAGCACAGCCCCAGAGGACTGTGTCCAGGATGAGATTGGCATCCAATTCAAGGAATCTGTCTCAATTCTTGATTGATGTTATAATGACAGGAGCTTCTGATTCAGAGCTGAAAGTTCTACAACTAAGCAGAGCTGACGCCTAGAGTTGCAAATGAACCCCATTTAAGCATCAGGGCTCTTCATATCAACTTATGTCATATCTTCATATCAACTCTGTGACTTTCATGAAGAGAATGTGTTCAAATTCTCATCACATTTAGTAAGAAACAGGAGAGCTTGGGTCCCCAGAAACCTAAATCCAGACCTGGAGATCTGGAATAGAAACCAAACCAAACTAATATTCCTGAGAGAGGGTGAGGAACGTGACGGGGGGAGTAGAAGGAATCTGTCTCTGGAACAGCAAATAAACATGTGGCTGTTTTAATAAACATAAATTGCATAAATAAACAACCACTTGTAAATAAAATGAATTAAAAATCAATTACCTGAAGCGTAGAATGTTGCAGAGTTTTACAAGCCTCAATGTATTTTGACAGTGACTGTTAAGTAAAAGTTTATTGTGAGCCTACTTAATCATATTCTTTTTGACAGGTACCTATTATACTTAAAGCTGAAATGTCAAATGTCAAGTGCCTTGCATTTTGGTCAACCTGATGGATCAGAGCAAAAACAATCACATTATCAATCACTTCTAGTGGCCTTTCTAATTAAAACCAAAATTATTGCAAAATTGACAACTCACTTGAAGAGTGCATACAGTTCCATATGTAGCTGTAACCGCGATTCAAATAGCTGCATTTAGGGATTTGTTTTAAGTTCTCCACTCCATGTGACACATGCAATCCCTACCTGAGGGAGCATATAGGAGACTTGCCGCTGGTCAGTGCTACTTGTGAAGAAATGCTTGTTGCCTCTGTCCTACAGGCATAACTAAGATTCAGAATGTTCATGTGGGAACAATGCAAACCAATGTCTTGCTACTCCATATGCAGCATAATGGTGCAACATTTTTTACTCAGTGATTGAGGGCTACCCAATTACTCCTGAGTGATTTAGTAACTGGACATATACTTGAAAAGGAAACATTTGCAGGACCATGGGGAAAGAGTAGGGGCGTGGGACTAATTAGATAGCTCTTTCAAAGAGCTGGCACAGGCATGATGGGCTGGATGGCCTCCTTCTGTGTGGTATGATTCTATGATTCTTGAGTGAGTTTCGTAGAGACACCTGACCCATTAAATGAATATTGCATGTCAATGTAACACCAACACATTGGAGTAAATTCTCATCTTCACCACATGGACGGTAATGAACAGAAAGAAAATCGGGCAGGTTCTATAACAGGCGGGTGATCTGCTCTGCCATACTGTGAGGATGAAAATTAACCCCATTGTTTCACATGGTGGTGGGAAGCACCTCAGCTTTCAATTGTGCTTCTATGGGAAGGTGAGGTGCTTCCCACCAGGAACAAGGGAAATTGTGTACGTCACTTGCACTAAGTACCCACTTCCTGCAACTTTAGTGCAGGGCATAGAGTGACCAAGAAAGAGGAAGGAACGAGATACCTTAACAAAGAAAAAGCATCGGCATCTAAGAAATCATTTTATTTTAATTGTATTTTATGGTTAAACATTCTATACTTTTTTCACAACAATAAATAAAAATTGGTTTTGAATACTTCACCAATGAGACCAAATCTTGTGGGTGATGAAAATTGGATGATATCAGAAGAATGTTGTGTTTAACATCATCATGAAAACCCTGTGGAATTCACTGAAGCACAGCTTCATAATCTGGGAGGAAATCTTTCATTTTGCACATACAGTTCCAATTCAAACAAAAATGTAACAAAAATATGGGTTCAGTCTGTGTGTGTAATGCTTGAGGATGCTCTCCAATCATGAAACAAACTTTTTTTTAAAAATGTATAGGTTATTTACTTATAGCAGTGTTAGGAAATAAGGCAACAAATTGCAATTAAGAAGTTATCCCATTCTGATTGGCTTTAACACCAACTAATGTAGTTTTGATCTGACTCTGTGTCTGATGAGCATCTCAGGTTCAAAGTAAACAGAAAATTCCAAACTAAATCCAGTTCTCTCATCAATAATGTAACAATTACTCTCACGGTAGTGAGAAATGCTGAACTGATACTCAAACCCATCCAAATATCTCAGATATCTCTGTTTAACAGGACATTATCCTCCAGTAAAGTGTCTCATAGAAAATGTCTGTTTCTAAATCGAGGAATGTGTAATAATATCATTGTTACCAAAATGACATCTTGTTACTGATCAAGTCTGCCAGCAACATTTTGTGACCTGGAATTAGAATTGCAATAAAATTATGGCAATTGCATTGCAAAAGTTTTCATTGAAGCTATTATATTACTTTGCAAATGCCCCCCCCCCCACCACCTCTTCCCTCCACCTGTCAGCAATTAACGTAGCAGCTGTTAAACTTAGTTTTTGAAGCAGACCATACTTGGTTGTTCATGAACCAGAACCTGCCAGAAAGCTCCCCAGTATGGAGACAACACCCATTTTTGCCAATATTCTCTCCTTCTCTCTCAGCGGCAGTGATATCTGCTGAGATTCGGGTCCACAGGCACTAGTCACCCTTCAGTAACTCACCCAAATGGCCATCCTTCATTTGTGTGCCAAGACAGCGAGGTCAGCAGACAATTGTAGTATTTCTAATATCTCCCTGGCTGAGGGCAGCTAACTCAGCACAGACTAGGTATCAGGCTTGGGACCTGTTGGTCTGTATAGCTTAGTCACACATTACCTTTACCAACTGAGCCACTGGGAGAGCTGACAGCTCCCCATTGATCCATTTGCCTTTTTTTTTCTGAACGATGACAGCCCAACTTTATAAAGTTAAAAATTAAAATTGTGCAATATTTTTGGATGAGCTTCTGTCTTCAGATGATTAACCCTTGAATACATCTGAACCTTTAAAATGACTGTTCCTACCATGTGTCTGAAATGGCAACTTTAACACAGTGACATTCTAATGCATTGCATGACCATGAAAAGTTAGGGTGCTAGTTGCTGATTTTACATATTACAAATAGCAGGTTGTGATTATTTTCTAGTTATTTAATGCCCATTGGTAGATTGCTAACACATTTACAATACAATGCTTACAACTTTGTTCTCTGATACTTAGGTTAATAAAGGCTAAAAATAAATATTATTGCAGGAAATAAAGTCATTGGCACTAAAAGTACTCATAAGGAATTATTTATGATTATTTATGAGCCTGTGACAACACTAACAATAAATATAGCTTATTATAATTGCCCAGTCATAATGGGAACCCAAGTGCTCATTAAACTCAATAACATCCATACTTGATAACAAGGCTCCATACAGTTTCCTTGCTTGCACACATATGGAACAAATGAAGTTTCACTCTAAAGTGATAACAAGAAGAAATATACCACCACCACATCTCATTTGTTATTTCTTTGGTGTCATTTATTTCTGGTTTGGCATTGGCGGGGCTGTTTTTGAAGTTTGGTGGGCCCAATGTGTGCCAGGGATTAAAATGTGTGTGTCTCACTCCTTACCAAAAGATATATGTTAGGGATTACAGTCAAAGATCACCTTTAAATACTGTTTCAACTCACTGTTTTGTCAAATGTAGTGCCACCATTATTTCACTCCTTCTGTTTATCAATTGTAAACAAGAGGTGATGTTTTTGCCTAACAGAGACAGAGGGAGAAGGCAGGTGTTATGCTCTCCATAATTTTGTGTTGAGCCCTCCTTTCTCAAAATGAATCTATCAGCAGTTTCACACTGATCATACTTTTGCATGAAGCTGCCTCTTCAGTCTATCGTAACACATGAGCCGCTGTATTTCCTCCAAACTATTAAGACAGTATTTTTATTTACTTAGCAAAGAACAATTCAATTATTTCAAAACAATGATATATCCTATTAAAAAGTAACAAGGGAACATTAAAATATAAAGCAACGAGAACATAAAGTATTCTTTCAATAAACTTTAAATACTTGGATTGAAGAGATTTCTGTATCAATACAGCACTTTATCACAATTAACAAATTGGAAGACACCTCCTAATTTCTTATGAAGCACCGAGGCCAATAAGCCCAGTTACACAGAACATATATTACGGAGTTAGATTGTTCTTTAAAATTAAACTGTGCTAGTGAAGGGTTAGAACTACCATCCTTGCTTCCGGAACAACAAAAAAATATATAAAACACAATAATTGTAAGAACAATGTTAAATAAGTGAACACTTAACTAACGGCTATCTATTCTCTTGTAGGTTGATTGAAGGATAGCAACTTCATATGTAATATAATGTATTAATAAAAAGAAAACCTGCGACATTGGGTAGAAACTTGGATTGTTTCTTGGCATTAGTCTGGTTTTGTGGAGCCCGGAGGAGAACTCCTGTTCCTCCCAGCACCACAAGAATAACGATAGTTACCTGTCGGCTCCACTTCAGCTGGACCGCCAGCCGATACTGGGTAGAGCAGGCGCAGTGCACTATTGTCCTGGAATGGGAAACGGAATCCTATGGATGTCATAGGACCTCGATTTGTATTTTAAATGGACACACTGACTGACTCAGGTGGGTGCTCCAGTTGTCCAGCGGTGGGCCGGGGGGAAGATTGTGGCGGCCACAGCGACGGCAGGAACGAGACGGTAAGTCATTCCCCATTTTTGGGCTAACTACCGCCCCGTATCCACCAAATCTATCCCTTTATGTGGTAGTTATAGGAATGTTCCCTCAAAACAATCCAGGCATCTGAAACCTCACTTAAAATTCACAAATCCATGCTGGCTCTCTCTGATTAACTGAAAATTCTCGAGGTGTTCAGTCACCCTATCCTTAATTATAGACTCCAGCATTTTCTCCACAACAGATGTTAGGCTAACTGGTCTATAATTCCCCGGTTTCCCCCTCTGTCCTTTCCTAAAAAGCGGAGTGACATGAGCAAATGAATATGTTTCATTTGTGTCTCATTGCATCTGCTTTCTTTTGGGATTTGATAGTTGTAAAGAGGTGTCAACAACCAGTGTTTGAGAGCAAGGGTTTCCCAGGAACCATTTATTCAGTCAGTTTCTACATTCAAAAAGGTACATCATACAAGTCAACTCAATTTGGATACATCATTTGAAGATCCAGAAAAATTTGCCATCATCTGACGGATCTTATGTTTGATATAATGTATGACTTGCATGATCATGTAGATGATGGAATTTGTAGCTAGGTAACCATATGTCTATTGGTGTGCAGTCCACAACTCACAGAGAAAGCTATTAATCACATAAAAATGCTGCTGGGTTGTTCTTGAGCTTTCAGAAATGGATGAACATTCCTCTCCTAAGAAGCTGAGCATCCATCACCTACTGCATACAATTTGACATTGAAGGTTGCACAATGTCAATGTGATCCCTTTCTGGAAGGAACCTGAAGCATATAAGTTCACAACTTCTATTACCCTGACTGCAATTGGTAGTACTGTTACTACTGTATCAGGAATGATAATTCCAGGAATGAACAGGTGGTAGATGTCACTGCTGATGATGTATAACATATCTTTAATAACTTGCTAGAGTCAGGAACTTTCCCTCAGACTAGAAGCATGCTAACATAATTTCAATTTTTAAAAAGATGATAAGGTAGAATTGGGTATTTATAGGCCCATTAGTTTGACTTCAGTAATAGGTAAGGTGTTCGAACGTATCATTAGGCTTGCCCTATATGACCATTTAGATAGAGAAGGTCTTATCAGGGACACCCAACACGGCTTCTGGAAAAGTAGATCACATCTTACAAATTTGATTGCAATTTTTGAAGAATTCACCAGGTTAGACGATGGAAGTGACCCAGTAGACATTATCTGCTGGGAATTTCAGAAAGCCTTTGATAAGGTAATTCACAAGAGGCCTCTCTACAAAATAGAATTAATGGTAATCTGCTGCAGTGGATTGAGAATTGGCTGAAAGCTCGTGGTCAGGAAGTTGTTGTCAACAGGATTTGGATCTGCTTGGAGACCGGTAACCAGTGGTGTCCTGCAGAGATCAGTGTTAAGACCTTTGCTCTTTACTATTTTCATTAATGACCTGGATATAGGTGTTCGGGGAACGATGCGCAGGGTTGCTGACAATACCAAGTTATGTGGGAGTATTAGGACTGTAGAGGATGCTCAACTACTGCAAGCAGATCTCGATGTATTGAGGGAATACGCCCATGTTTGGCAACAGCTGTTTAGCTTAGAAAAGTGTAGTACTATGCACGCAGGCAGATCTAATGCTGAATATATACTTACGCCCTACAGGGAACATAATTAAAGCAAGTGGTGAAAGAAGAAGATATGGGAGTTATCGTGCATCAATCTCTTTAGGTTCATGATCAACGCCGTGAAGCTATAGCTAAAGCTATCAGGGTTCTCGGTTATATTCGCAGGACAATTTATTACAAATCAAAGCATAACATTCTGTTCTTGTACAGGACCTTGGTTAGGTTTCAGTTAGCATGCTGTGTCCAATTTTGGTCTCCTCACATAGTGGGGGGTATTGAGGTTTTGGAAAGGGTGCAGAGGAGGGATACAAGATTAATTCTCAGCTTAAAACACCTTAGTTACCCAGTTAGGCTCAAAGAGCTGACTGTCTATACTTTAGAAAATCATAGCAATTTGATCGAGGTTTTGTAAAATCATGAAAGGACTAAATTTTGTTTATGTGGATCAATTATTCCATCTAAATAGGTTAGGGAGGACCAGAGGTCACGTTATGTAAGGGCAGAACTAGATTGGATGTTAGACAGTTCTTCTTTTCCCAGAGAATAGTGGGAACTTTGGAACAGGTTTGCCGGATCGTGCAGTGAATGTTAATTCGCTGAATTCCTTCAAGGGAGATGATCTCCTGGACTAGTTTCAATCACCTAAAGAGGTCAGAGAGGAATTTACCTCATTTTTTTCCCTAATTGGCCTGAGTTTTTATCTGGTTTTTCACCTCTCCCGGAAGATTACATGGCTCCGGGTGGGTGGGGAGTGAATGTATCGTGATCCATAAGCCATCACAACTGTAGGGGACAGGCTGGATGGACCCAGTTCGTCTTTTCCTGTCCGTCATTTTTGTGTGTTCGTATGCAAAATTTCTATACACTGCAGATCAAGTCAAGGCTTAGAAACTTTTTCTGAGATTATTCTGAATTTACGAACGTAATAAACCATTGAGGGTCTGGACGGCAATATCCCTTACTTCAGTTAGTGGAGCCATGTGGAAGATACTATTCTTTCCTAATTTAGTCATATCACCTTAATCATTTCATTTTTTTTGGTGCTGCTTTGAATCTACGGCAACTTTTTTTTTGTATACCTTGGTCCACAAACTATAATTGTTTGGCAACACTAGGGACTATTTTGCATCTCTGAGTAAGTGCTAATAACATGAAATAGTGTTTAACAGATGTCAGTCACCAAATGTACTGTTCTTCATGTGCAGCAAGCCTAGCCAATGAGTTGACCGGCAATTGTGGAGTATATCACAGTTAACCCTTTCTGCTTTTCTCAGTTGACTTTAGAAGGTTTTTTTTTATATTTGTTCTCGGAAAGTAGGCAATGCTGGCAAGGCCACATTTATTGCCCATCTCTAATTGCCCTGAAAAGGTGGTGATGAGCCATCTTCTTGAACCGCTGCAGTCCTTGGGCTGGTGGCGCTTCTATGATGCTGTTAGGCAGGGAATTCCAGGACACCGACCCAATGTCAATGAAGGTATTGGGCTCGATTTTACCGTCGGGTTTCCTGTGGGTTTCCAGCGGGGGGGCCCGGAAAATCCCGATATCCAGTCACGTGACCGGATCGCGCCACGATCCCGCCCACTTCCGGGTTCCCCGATGACGTGCGGGGGTGCGTGCGTGGCCCCCGCTGGTGGGAATCCCGCAGGCAATTAAAGCCAGCGGGATGCCACTTGAGGTTATTTATTTCGCTTGTTCAGGTCATTAACTGACCTGATTAAGGGACTGTGTGATTTTGGGGAAACATGGGACTGCTTCACACACTGGGGGAAACAGTCCAAGTTGAACTGGACGTGTTGCAGCCGTCAGCCTGTGGCAGCTGCAAAGGTCCATTTGACAGGTTGGGGGGGGGGGAGACCCTCACCCATTGCAGGAGGCCGCTCTGTCACTTGGGACAAAGTGTGGCCTCCACCACCCCCCTCCTGACGGTCAAAGTCACCAACCTGCACACTCACCCCGGGATCCGGAGACATGTGCCTACCTTGCGGACCCCCTCAGATGTACATATTGCGGATGAGGGCCGCCGTAGCTGCAGTCATGACCTCCTCGGAGGGCGCACAACATCGCCAGCCTCGCCATCCACGCCGTCCACCTCTGACACGTGGAGCTCCACAACAGAGTGCTGTGACACATCCACCTGTACAGCAGGAGGGAGGGCTACCGCAGAGAGAGACGCGTCGCAGAGGGCACTACCCTCGCCACAGGGTCCACAGACCGAGGCGCAGCTCCCCGGACCTCTCCGAGCAGCAGTGCACACGGAGGCGCAGATTCACTCGACATGTAGTCGTGGAGATCTGCAGGCTCTTTCATGCCGAGCTGCTCCTGGCTGGCCCCAGCACCACCTGCTTACCTGTCGCTGCCAAAGTCACCACTGCCCTCCACAACTTCTCCTCCGCATCCTTCCAGGGTGCTGCCGGGTACACCGCCGATGTCTCTCAGTCGTCTGCGCGGAGGAGCCCTGCAAATACACCTGCACCTACTCTGCAGTAACACAATGGGTGGCATCAGTGGTGGGTCCTCATAGTGATACCCAGGAGCGGGCATTATTGGACACAACAGACAGGATTCGCGGAGACATGGCAGTGGCGGTGCCAATATAATGTGTGATGTTTGTTGCTCTGAAATTCAATATAGGTAACACCCATGGCAAACCCTCAGACACCCTTGTGCATCCCCTTCATGCTCACGACACATTTGCCTTACGCTGCCTACTGCACATATGCGATGCATGCCCTGTGGCTGCAGCACAGGTGGTGGCAGGTTGAGTGAGGCTGGCCGTGAGGGAGATGCACGAGAGAGTGAGTATGGGATAGAGCCATGAGATTATGAGGATTGGGTTGCGTGTTAGTGGCGGGGTGAGTATTGGCGAGGTGAGTAGGTGCAGGTAAGATGAGGATGGGGTTTGAGTGGGTATGAGGGGTGATGTGACAGAGTAGTGTTGGCGGTGCCGAAGGAGATGTGGGGTGGGGGCAGTGTTGTGGCAGACGGAGTGTAGGGGAAATACTACGTGTTCTCACTGTGGCTGACCTACTGCGGTCATTGGAGCGCCTCCTGCACTGTATGCAGGTGGGCGATATGTTGGTGGTGCAGGTGACCCCCTCTGCCACCTCGAGCCAGGCCTTCTTGGTGGCAGAGGCAGGCCGCTTCCTCCCGCCCGCCGGGTGGAAGATCTCTGTCCTCCCCCTCCTCCTCACCCCATCTGATGATACCTGGGGTGAGGCATCATTAAACTGGGAGCAGCCTTCCCCCTGGGCTGCTCCATGCTGTAATTTGTTCCATTGGTTGCAGCATCTGTCAGTGGAGGACTGCCCCTTTAACTAGAGAGCCTCCAGATGACCGATCGTACTGCGCATGCGCAGCCCGCCCGACGCGCAGACAAGCAGCGCGGACCCCGGAGAAGCAGGTAAGTGGATTGCCTGCTACGATCGCGCGGGCAACCCACTAATTTCACCGGGCGCGGAGGCCACGCACCCGAAACCCAACCCGCCGGAAACCCGCAGGCCTGCTAAAATCAGGCCCATTATGTCCAACTCAAAATGGTGTTTGACGTGGTGGGGAACTTGTTACCTGTCACTTGTTAGCCCTAGCCTGGATGGTGTTCCTATGATGGTGCTGCTCTTTTCCTTATTGATGATAGAGGTAGCAGGAATGGGAAGTATGGTTGAAGTAAGCTTGGCGAGGTGCTGCACTACATCCTGTAGATAGTATGTACTGAAACTACAGTGCACCGGTGAATGGGGGGTGAGTATTGAGTTAGAGAAAAGGATGCTGATCAATCAATTGCTTTGTCTTGGATGGTGTCGAGCGTCATGAACGTTGTTGCAGCTGCAACTACCTCGGCAAATGGAAAGTGCTCCATTGTACTGCTGATTTATAGAGGTGGAGAGGCATTGAGGGGTCAAGAGGTGAGCCACACTTCACAGAGTACCCAGCCTCTGTCCTGCTCTTGCAGCCACCGTGTTGATATGGCTGGTCCAGATAAGCTTCTGCTCAATGATGATGCCCCCGCTGGATATTAATGGTGGGAGACTCAGCGATGGTGGTGCTGATGAAGGTCAGTGGGAGGTGGTTGGGCCTTCCCTGGATGGAGGTAGTCACTGCCTGGTATTTATATGGTACAAAAGTTACATGCCATTTGTCAGTCCAAGCCTGAATGATGCCCAGGTCGTGCTGTGGGCTGGAATGAGCTGCTCAGCTTGGAGAGTTGTGAATGGAACTGAACACTGTAAAATCATCAGTGAACAGTCCAATTGCTTATTGCAGAGGGATGATTGATGAAGCAGCTGACAATTGTTGAGCTAAAGACAACACCCTGAGGGTATCCGGGAGCGAGATCCTGGAGCTGCAATGATTAGCTTTAGATGACTATAATCATCTTCCATTGCGTCAGGTATAACTGCAGCCACTGGTGGTAGGGGGCCAGTTAGTTAATGTCAAGAGTGTATTACCTAGGCTGAAGGGGCTGCTGAATGACAAATACAAAACCTGTTTGATTATTCACTCCATCCAAATCTGGTAATGGGAAGAAGTTCAGGCTGTGCTGAATGATGTCACAGATCTCCATTATACACAAACAAACTTACATCGTCGACAAATTATGGAAACTCATCATTAAATTAGTCATTACTTTTTCACATTAACCTGTTTTCCTAGGGCTCCTTGGCACCATAATCAGTCAAACACTGCCTTGATGTTGAAGGCAGCTTCTGCCACCTCTCCTCTGGCATTCAACATTTGTATAGATCAAGGCTGTGACAAGGTCAGGAGCTGAGTCATTCTGACAGAACCCGAACTGAGCATTGGTGAGCAGGTTATTGGTGAGTAGATGTGACTTGTTGGCACTACTGATTATTTGTTCTATCACTTTGCTGATGATTTGGAGGAGGCTGATAGGGCGATAATTTGCCAGGCTAGATTTGGCCTACGTTTTGTGGGTAGGACTTACCTGGTCAATTTTCCACATTATCAGATAGATGCCAGTGTCAGAGCACGATCTTCATAAATCTTGTTTGGCAATTTTTGTGCATGTATGTCTGGGGTAAGAGAAGAGCTAGAAAAGCCATGTGGATTTTTGGTGTCATGACTTCACACCAAAGAGCATTTTGAAGAAATCTGTATCACTTCTTATGGAAATAGATTTGTCAAAACATTTTTCACAAGATGTGCCACTTTGATCTCCAAATCCAGCATTATCTAGTACACGTATATATGAAACATAGGAACATAGGAATTGCTGGACATCTTGTTCGCCTTCTAACATCCTGGTAGTCGCAAGATACAACGATAATGGATTTGGTGACTAATCGTAGCAATATCGCTATTGAATAAGATATTAAGCAGAGTCCTCTATATTAGCTGTATATGACTGCCTGATGTGTGATCTTGTTTCTTTTAGATACTGAAGCTGAGTCATAAATCAAAGACCCGGCAACACAAAGTGCTATGATTAAAATGTACTAACTCGGATCCTGTCTGCTGCCATACAAGGTCATACTGCCAAAAAGGAACACGGTCCATCTAGCCAGATATATCAACTCACAAATCAGATTATTGTGGAATTCAAGCTTTACAGAAGGGAACATGAGCCTTAGCAAACACTGCATAGAAAGTCGGAATAGTAGGATGTTAATTCAAATCCACTAGAGAGATTTGCAATACATGGGAAAATAATATGTGAGACCTGCTGACGTCTGTTGTCTTTTCGCCCACATTTATTTCAACAGCTTTGAGAGGTTTTTTTTCTCCGAGTTATGATAGATGTTGCCACCCACCTTACTTCTTCCTGCTTGTGCTTCATACAAAACATCTTTGTTATTTCATATAATCAGATTCAGAGGCCCTGTTACAGCTGCGTCTTTAAGAACATTCTAACAGTGTGGATCCTGCACTTCCCAGGCTTCCAGGAACTAAAAATAACCACATGAAAATCTCTGTGAACTGTCCGAGGAGCAGACACATTTGATCCTAACAAAACAGTGGAGCACAGTATTTCCTCCATCAAAGCGTGTGATTTCAAGAGTGCAGTTGTGACTTTTTGCAATAATCTTGAAGGGAATCAGTATTTATTTCTGGGAAGACTCATAAGTATTCCAAAAACAAGTGTCTTTTGGATCCACATGCCTTTTAACTCCCAAGCACAATAGCCCTTTCACACATCTGCAGTGGCTTGCCAAGATTTCTACACTAGTATTGGCGCTCATTCTTTCTTTGATTTTCTACTTCACATCTGTAGCATAGGGTCAACGACCAAGATCCAAGATCCGATCATACTTACACAAATTGTAACCCAATTTATTCTTCCAGTCATCATTCGTTCCTGCTTCTAGCTCTACTGGTTGGCAATGACTTTATTAAAGCTTCTGTGAAGATATTTGGTGCCCTACAGCTTAAATATAATCATTTCAGTTTCATCCTGTTTATCCATTTGATATTTTCTACATTCCAGTCACTTTTTCCAGTCGGCTGCTGTTAAATGTGCTTGATGAAGCAACTGCTCTATTTTTCTGCAGGGCACGCTTCAGTCTCAGCCATAATCTCTACTGAGTTTGCCCTGAGTATCTTCACCTCTCTTGATCTATACAGTACCAAAAGTCCATAAAACATCAATTTAAATCAAGTAAGTTTTGTGGGCTGACAGAGACATTTTGCAGAGGATCTGTCCTGTAGCACAATGTGTTCAGGTTGAGTTCTATAGGTTAACTACATTTGAACTAGCTAATCAGTCTATTCAGGATGACCTGTGAAAGTTGAACAGCACATTTATAGGGGGATGTGAGGGTTAGCGCACGCATTTAGGATAAGATGCAGGAATTGATGAGGCAGATTTGAATCCGCCTTGAAGAAGCGCTTTTACCAATTTTTTCTGCAGACTAAACAAAGAGTTTTGTAGGAGTTCCATTCTATGGAAAGAGCAGTGCATGGAAAAGCTGTGTGACCTGATAGCGCTTTTCAAGCTGTCTCCAGTACAGCTGCAGATTTGTATCTGATTCACAGTGGAATAATTCAAGTAAATGATACAGAATTTTCACAATGACCCCTTATGAGTAGAAACTTATCTCTAGAGACATATTTTAGAATAATGGGGAATCAGTATCAGCCTTATGTAAATGTATAATATCTCATGTTTTCTCCACATGATACAGTAGTGGATCTTTGGAATAAATTCTTGGAAAAACTAGTTAATTCTGGGTTAATTGATATATGTTACAAGAAACTGGATCAAAAGCTCTTGAAAAAGGATTGCGGTTTATAAGTTATATTAATAATGGATTCACACAGGTGTTAGGAAGGATAAAGATGGTGGTGAGGAAGGTGGAGACATGATTGAGATATTCATGTACAACCTACTCCTGTTAATTTAAAATAGTTTGTGCACAATTATCAATTAACAATTATCAAGTAACAATTCAAATTATCCAGTAACATGAATTAAGCAACTTAATTAAGACACCTACCTTTTTTGTGCTCACAAAAATTTCCATAAACCAACTCAGCAAATATTTTGTTTATATAATACATATACAGTAATTTATGTATCTTTAAAGAAGTTTCAAACCCCACTTTTGTCCAGTTATCATTCTGACTCAGAGTGATACATATTGTGAAGTCAAGTGATGTGATCCTCCAAAGAAGGAAGAAGGAGTCAATAGTATCATCAAACTAGTTTTGAAGCTGGAGTTTGAAGGGTTTCCATTGTATTATTTGACGGGTCAGTTCACAGACTTATCAAGGGTGAATTATGGGTGTAACATTATTTTTTTTTATTAGTAACAAGTAAAATGAATCATACATTAAGATTCCCAATGAATGAGTTTAATTTGTGCTCCTCCTGGCCCCCACTAAGGAGTGTATTTTACTTGGAGGGCCTTCGCTGCCTTCAGACCAGGTGTCACCGAGCCGGCTGACCGCAGCTCAGGATGGGGTTAAATTGCCATCAGTTTCTTATTGATGTCATAGAACCTCGATTGACATTTATGCACGAGGCTCCCGCCTAAGTCCAGTGGCTTCCTCACCTGCCACTAAAATCAGCGGCATTAAAATTGGACATTGGTGAAATGGAGCGGGAAATGGAGCCGCTCCATTTTAACTGCTCGCCAACTCCATTCCTGCTGAGTGGGGAGAGTTAAAATTCCCCCTCAAGTGGCTATTCTTCAAGCGTGAGTCTAGATAGTGATTGAAGACATCATGGCCAGCCCTGATTCTGTCCTTACCCAATGTCCACTGTCCAGCAGACATGACTGAATTGTAATCAGAAAAGGTAAATAAAACTATACATGGAACATAACTACCCTTTTTGCTTCAGAATACATTTTGTACTCTTCTGAAGACAACAGATTAAACAGAATATAAAATCACTCTTTAAATTTCTATTGCTTTATCTCCAGCATGGTTAATTTACTTTCCTTGCAGTGATCTACTTAGAAATGATTTCCTAAACCACCCTGTATGTACAGTGATATGTAAAGAGTTCACTCTATGCTGGTAAACAATTGCATGAATTTAGGTTATGGACAGTCAAACCTAACGATGCATGGCTTGAAATATAAAAGTGATAGAAATATTTATACAAAAATAAAGGAACTAGATGAGTTTAATGTGCTCACTTCCTGGCATTACTGCCACAGCTCGCTTGAAATTCTTACATCTCTTAAGTACATGAAAAAGACTATTTGATCCAACAATCTGCTCTTTTCTAATGACCATGTACAATTTGCTCTATCAGGGACTATATCCAACCTATTTAATTTCCTACCAGCTTTCTCCCTATTACCCAAAGGTAATTAATGAAAACTTCAGAGTTTCTAACTTTACAAGCTTCATTATTCATCATTTATTCTCCATGGCATTTCATTTAATTTTCATTGCCTCAGCAGCTCAGGAACCATTGTGTTCCATCTCCACCTATACTCATTCATATAACCTTCAATCCAGTCCCTAACCAGATATTTATCCAAAGCATTTTTAAATGTGGTGATCAACACAGCATTAACTGCTTTTACTAGGAATCTGTTCCACACATCAAGTTCTAGTATTTAGTCTTGATCATGGCATGCTAACTTTAACCCTATGTCATGTAGTTTGGTGTTCATAATCCAAGTTGCATAACTACTTAAGGCTATATTATTTAGGCCTTTTAAAGACCTGGATCATATTGCCACAACCCAACTTTTCACTAATGAAAAAAATTCAGCTCTGTGAGTGGGTCTTCATAATTCTGAGTCCCAAATCAGCTTCACTACTGTCGCAAAAACACTTTCCAAAATATCAATGTCCTTATAAGATGTAAAAAAAATCATGAAAATCCTGAAGGTTTCTAAAAATGACCTGTTCTACATGGTGACTACCGCTTTATACCCAGAACAGTGTCCTAGATACATTGTACCTTTTACAATCTTTTTTTGGCCAACTCGCTTTTGTTTCTACCCTTGGACAGTTGCAATTTGCACTGTGGGATCATTTCTGGTTGCTACCCTTGGGCTGTGCCCTACTGGGGGTGGGGGGGAGGAGTCCATATTTCTGTGCAGTCCGTTGTGTTCACATCTGCATTAATCAATCCATGCTGAACAGTCTGAAAAAAAACAGGAATTTAACTAGGCAGAGGTGACAAATAGCTTTACCCTAGTGTGGTTCCTAAACACAGCATAAATCATTGACACTTGCCCGGGAACTTGTGATAACTGAACTCAGTGGCTCTAAAAGCACCTACCAGGGAAAAAAAGACTAGACATACGAATACTTGAACAGTGATGATTGCTATAGAAGTACTGTTTTGGGGCCAGCTTGTGATACTGTGAGAATTTAAACAACCCAGTTTAAAGGTTAAAAATGTTTGACTTTCACATAGTGGCATTGTTCCAGCTTTATAACCCACACTGTGAGGAACATGAAAAGCTGACCGGTTTCTTTGGTAAGATAAGCAGATAAAAGATTCAGTTTCAAAACTGAACTCACAAATATGTGAAAACAGAGACAATGACAATAAATATCTATATGTCCTGTATGTGGTAATGTTTACACATAAGGTTCACAGCTTAGTATTCACTGAAGAGCAAACAAATACGGCCAGTCTGAGCATTTAGCTTTAAATTTCATTCATTGGAGATGGAGAATTATGAAGATAAAATTTCCAAATCAATTAGAAATGTACATGTCACTCCATAAGAGTGCGGAAAATGTGAGCATTTTTGTGAATGGTACTTTGGTTCCTCTGCCACAAGGTGATTTCCACTTTCTCACAACGCTATTGTTAATCATGCCAAAGTCAACTATTTCTGAATCCTAAATATTTAGCATTCTATGTATTTTCATTCCTCTAAGTGCAATACAGTGGTAGTCAAACTTAACCCATGGCTACTTGTGGCTCATATCCTTCTGGTTATTTTGAGATACACTGTTCCATGTGTCTCTGGATTTCCACCCACAGCCCACCAACTGAGCTGTTAAAAAGACAGGAAGAAAGGATTTATGGCAAAGGTTAGTGGGCAAACCTGGTCTAAAGGATGTTCTAGCTTTAGGAGAGCCAGGTAATTAGAGCTGTTATTAAAGGAGTATATTTTACATCAAGGAGGTTGTGCCTATTTGCAGAAAAATCTGTTTACCGTGACTTCCTCAACAGAATAGGAAAATCTAAACAATTGATTTGCTGCTAACAAGTTCTGCAAATTTCTCAACTATAATTTGCATGATCCATTTTGCCAAAGAAGTCAATCATTCTGAAAGTGCAACTTCCTTGACAGTCCAGCTTAACAGGGCACAGACATACTGTTGCAAAAACTAGAAGGTGCAACATCCTTGACAGAAAATACGGTAAGTCTTTGCGGTGAATAATGTTTGGCAAGAGAGGCCAAATGTTAATACTGCAAATTCATTTTATCACTACTGAAATGCATTAATTATCTTTTTGCAGTAGTAATCTTTGAAGGTCTTGACTTCAGTTAAATTCAGTTCAGACTGAGAAGAGAAGCTTTGATTAGACCAGTGCATATGTGGTCGAGGATAACTGAAAATAATATTCCACTTTTAAAGCGTTATTTCTTTATCTTTTCAAATCCGTACGTAAATGGAAAGTATGTACAAGTTATAATATGTTTGATAAATAGATTTTCGAAGTTAAACATAACAGGTGTGAATCTGCTCATCTTCCATAATTTCAGTAGAAGAGCTATGGAATCCACAGAAAATTGGCACAAGCCCCATTTATGCCATTTATCCTCAACCACATATGCACTGGTATAACTAAAGCTTCTCGTCTCAGTCTGAACTGAATTTAACTGAAGTCAAGATCTTCAAAGATCACTACTGCAAAAAGATAATTAATGCATTTCAGTCATGATAAAATGAATTTGCAGTATTAACATCTTCTCCCAAAGTTACAATGAAGGAGAGGGAGAATCCCCATGGAAGTTTGCCCCCCAAAATGACTAGGGAACTGAGTGGACAGTGAGTTAAACAATGGTCTTTCATTTGTATGACCTGGAATCCAGCTCAGGCTATGACTTGGATCTACAACACCAAATTGTTACTAAACTGGCAGTCTCACTCAGATAAACAACAGGATGGCTGGTGTGGGAAGTAGAATAAATGTCACCATAGATACAGTGGCAGAGATGCTGTACTGAGGTCAGGCTGAGGCATATTGTTGGAGCAGAGCAGAGGGTACTTTATCTTACTTCTAACCCAGACTACATCATCAGGGAGCACTCGATACTGACACCAGTTCCTAAAATTGAAAAACTTGCCATTTCTCATCAATAATAATTAACACAAAAAGAAATCACTCGAAAAAAAGATAGAAGTAAGAAAGAGAAAAAATAACGTAAGTGAATTTCTCTGCTGTTTTCAGACCATTAGTGATTCATAATTGGCGCAGGAAACTTTTCAGGCAGGAAAATCAGGCAAAAGATGTTTCCGCCCAGATTTCCACCATTAAAATGCTTTTCCCAAGTTTCTTTGTGTTTTTGACCCATCCCGCGATCCGTTTGTCGAGTCCCTACTGACCTTATTTGCATATGTCAAAATGAGGGCCAGTGACGCAGCAGCTCTTTGTTTCCTGGTTTCATGGAGGAAAGGAGCGAATCCCAGGTGTCCTGGACCTATTTATCCTCAACCAACAAGAAATCTCTCTCCTCCTCCTCCTGCTCCTCCTCATCATCATCATCATCATCATCTTTCTGTTTCCCTTCCCTTCGTTGCTGCAGTGGATCTGTAGGAAATTAGGTTAGAAGGCAGAAATGGGTGTCCATTAATCCCTCAGGATTAAGAAGACAGAGAAGGGGGTGGGAGCTTGTGTCTGTGTGGTGCTTTACAGGCATGCCAAGGCATAGGTGTTCAGTCACTAACATGGCGCCGGCATTATGCCGCCGACCTCACCATCTCCCACAGCAAGAGCTGTCTGCCTCCTCAGTTATAAAAGCATAGAACTAGGTTAGATGCAAGGAGATACTTCTTTTCCCAGATAGTCAGTGACCTCTAAAATAAGTTGCTGGTACATGTAGTGGGTGCGGATTCATTGCAAGTATTCAATAGAGAGCTGGATGAGTACCTGAGAGTGGCCAACATATCGACATACAGTAGGTAGGTCAGTTATTGGGGGTTGAGTCACGCAATCCTTTTGTTGGAGACTGGATAATGAAGTTGATTACCACACTATCATCTGAGGCCTCGATCAAGCCAGACTGATCAGGTGAAATTTTCCTCTATCTCTATTGGCTGTAAGGGTCCTATGTGTTGCTTGAGACGTCTCAGTATGGTTCCTAATAGCTGAATCCCCACAGCAAAAGAAACTACCTACTATCCAGCGCAAACTGACACTGAAGGCTATAAATTACTGTTGACGATATCAACAGATGAGTGCTTAATCCGTCAGTATGATGATCCTCTGCTCACTATTTTAATAGTGGTATAAACCCATCGAAAATAAACAGGTTACTACCACCATTGAAATAGAGAGGAATGACGTACAAAGGAGTTATGTGTTTACCTGCTAATAATGCTCACAGCAATACCAGCCTTAAATTGGGAAACTCCCTCAGAGGTGTCATAAGAATAGCTAGTATGCAAAGTGAAAACAAAATGCAACAGTCAGAGGCTGGGGTAACCGTGGAGAACCAGCATCTCCAGACCAGAATATTTTGAATCCTCTGCACTAACCATTTTTTAAGATTTCACCTCGGCTCTTCTAGGCTCAAGAATTATTTCATAATAAAGCTAAGATATTAGGAACGACTACCACTGTGATATCGATAAATGAAGTGTAACGTACCTAATGGAAAAGAACCAAACAATTCCAAAATATTACTCCTGTTCTACTTTTTCTCCATTCTCTTTTTGCTCCCTTTCATCTTTGTTTTCCCTTTTCCTACTTGCCTCTGGCACCGCTAACTTAGCTAGGATTTTCAGAACTGAAACCATATATTATTTAAAATCTGTCTTCTCTGTGATTGATGTCAAATTAGAACAAGGATTATTGAAATTGGAGCTCATTGTGTCAGCAGAGTGACAGATCATTCAACAACTTACACTTATGTAGAACCTTTAACATAGTAAACATCCCAAGGTATTTCACAAAAGAGCAAGCAGGAATTGAGAGAAGGTCAAGGAGGTGACCAAAAACGTGGCTGATGAGCTAGTTTTTGAGAAGGCTTTTGAAGGTAGGAAGAGAAAAATGCAGAGGATTCTCAAAATCTTCCCCTTTGTTCTTTTGGTGATGATTTGAAATTTATGCCCTCTAGTTGCTGACTGATCAATCAGTGGAAATAGTTTTATACCAATTACCTTATTAAACTATTCAGAATTTTGAGCACGTTTGTCAGATTTCCTTATGAAAAGAGCCCCATTTTCTCTGGTTTCCCTTCATAACTAAAGCTTGCCTTTTCTGGTATCGTCTTAGCAAAGTCCTTCTCTCTGTGGTCTTGACACCCTTCTAAAGTAGAATGCCCAAAACTGGGCACGATACTCCAACTACAGCCTAACCAATGATTTGTATTTGTTTAGCATTATTGCTTTGCTTTAGTACTCTATGCCCCTGATTATAAAACTTATGTGTGCTGCTATTACAGCTTTATCATCTTTAAAGATTTGTGTATCTGAATCCCAGTTAACTATGCTCCCTATTTTTGTCTCAACTGCAACTTTTGATATTGTGCCCCCATACCCAAGTCCAGGCCATTTATATATATTGAGAAGAGCAATGGTTCGAACACTGAACCATGGAAGACACTACTGCTACATCCCTTCTGGGCATAAAAACATCCATTTACCACAAAGGCGTGAATGAGGGAATTCTGGGTTGGTAACACTTTATGACTTTGAGCAGCCAACAGTGTCTTCTAGGACAGAAGGTACCTAGTCTATCAGTATTTGCAGAGGGTCCTTGGGAGTCTGTTAATATTTGCACAGGGTCTCATACAGAAAAGGTTGAAAATCATTAATCTAGGAAAACAATACCATAGTGTGAGGCTGGAGTGGAGTGCGGGGTTGAGAGGATGCGCATGCTATGAGCAGGGAAGCAAGTCTGGAGGTGGTGACAGAGGCCAGTTAGTATGAGGCCAAAGGGAGCTTTAAATATAAGGTTGAGGATTCTGAAGTCAATAAGCTGGTAAAGAGGGAGCAAGTGAAAGTTGTCAAGAACGGAGCAATAGGCGAGTGGGTCGTAGCATGAGGTGTGGGCAGTGGAATTTGGGACAAATTGTATTTTGCGCAGTGTGAAGTCTGGGAGGTTAGGAACATAGGAACAGGAGTAGGCCATTCAGCCCCTCGTGCCTGCTCCGCCATTTGATAAGATCATGGCTGATCTGTGATCTAACTCCATATACCTGCCTTTGGCCCATATCCCTTAATACCTTTGGTTGCCAAAAAGCTATCTATCTCACATTTAAATTTAGCAATTGAGCTAGCATCAATTGCCGTTTGCGGAAGAGAGTTCGAAACTTCTACCACCCTTTGTGTGTAGAAATGTTTTCTAATCTCACTCCTGAAAGGTCTGGCTCTAATTTTTAGACTGTGTCCCCTACTCCTAGAATCCCCAACCAGTGGAAATAGTTTCTCTCTATCCACCCAATCCGTTCCCCTTAATATCTTATAAACTTCGATCAGATCACCCCTTAACCTTCAAAACTCCAGAGAATACAACCCCAATTTGTGTAATCTCTCCTCGTAACTTAATCCTTGAAGTCCGGGTATCATTCTAGTAAACCTACGCTGCACTCCCTCCAAGGCCAATATGTCCTTCCGAAGGTGTGGTGCCCAGAACTGCTCACAGTACTCCAGGTGTGGTCTAACCAGGGTTTTGTATAGCTGCAGCATAACTTCTGCCCCCTTGTACTCCAGTCCTCTAGATATAAAGGCCAGCATTCCATTAGCCGCCTTGATTATTTTCTGCACCTGTTCATGACACTTCAATGATCTATGTACCTGAACCCCTAAGTCCCTTTGGACATCCACTGTTTTTAACTTTTTACCATTTAGAAAGTACTCTGTTCTATCCTTTTTTGATCCAAAGTGGATGACCTCACATTTGTCTACATTGAATTGCATCTGCCACAGTTTTGCCCATTCACCTAATTTATCAATATCGCTTTGTAATTTTATGTTTTCATCTACACTGCTTACAATGCCACCAATCTTTGTGTCATCGGCAAACTTAGACATGAGACTTTCTATGCCTTCATCTAAGTCGTTAATAAATATTGTAAATAATTGAGGCCCCAAGACAGATCCCTGCGGGACTCCACTAGTCACATCCTGCCAATGTGAATACCTTCCCATTATCCCTACTCTGTGTCGCCTTTTGCTCAGCCAATTTCCTAACCAAGTCCGTAATTTTCCCTCGATTCCATGGGCTTCTATCTTAGCTAACAGTCTCTTATGTGGGACCTTATCAAATGCCTTCTGGAAGTCCATATAAATAACATCCATTGACATTCCCCTGTTCACTACTTTAGTCACCTCTTCAAAAAATTCAATCAGGTTTGTCAGGCACAACCTCCTTTCACAAATCCATGCTGGCTCTCTCTGATTAACTGAAAATTCTCGAGGTGTTCAGTCACCCTATCCTTAATTATAGACTCCAGCAATTTCCCCACAACAGATGTTAGGCTAACTGGTCTGTAATTCCCTGGTTTCCCCCTCTGTCCTTTCCTAAAAAGCGGAGTGACATGTGCAATTTTCCAATCTAGAGGGACAGTTCCTGAATCTAGGTTGGAGAGGAAGGTAATGCAAAAGGGAAGTCGGAAGATGACAAAGGCATGAATGAGGGTTTTAGCATCTGTGAGGTTATGAGGAAGGTGGGCGATATTTCAGTGGTAGAATTACACAGTCTTGATAAAATTCTGATCATAATTTCTGGGCGACTCAAGGAATTTATAAACCACACAAAGGAATTTGCCAAAATGATTATTTCATCAGCAGTGCACAGCCGGTTAAGACACATTAATGGGACAGACTACATGGAACTTTGCTCTGCATCTTGGCGTGGTATGTGTGACCTGGAAGATCTTCATGCCAACACTGGATGCATTAAATTGAAAAGTGTTCTATTTCCCAATAATGCCATCCCTCATCTTGTTTTGCAAAATATGTTCCACCAAAACAATACATTGCTAATAGATTTGTAATATAGTTTGTTATGAGAGTTTATATAATAACAGTGTTATAAAAAATATTTGTAACAGTTTTTCCTAATAGGTATGTCAAACAAAGAATTTGCAATAATCACTGCTTGCGATAACCAGGTTCAGCTACATATCTGATGAACTCACGGTGCCGTCAATAAAAAAATTACTCTGGTTACCACAGTGGGAAGCCATAAAGGATGAATCCATTAAAATCAGCTATTAGATTTTAGCATAGTATGGACCATTTACCTTGTATTAAATGTGTGCAAAATTCTGCAAAGACTATTATCAACAGAAAATGTTCTAACTAGCATTAGTTCTAACTTCTGCAGCTATCGATCTGCACAATCAAATCTTCAACTCCACCTTTGATGCTCTTATCCTCAGTGAAACCCTTACTCTCTCCCACCTGGTACGGCCCCCATCTTTGCTCCCTTAAGTCCAAGGGACGCAGACTTGAACGTATACGACGCTCAACAGGTTTACCATTAATCATATGATCTGGCTGGACCACATCAAGAACTAATGGGCCCTGTTCTCCTCTGCCAAAATTACTCACTACTCCAGGATCATCCTGGACTGCAAAGGTAACCCCCTGGTTTTTAGTTTCTCCACTACCAACCATCTCCTTAAACTCCTCTCCCCTGCCCCCTCCACCCTCACTTCCAACAACAAGTACGAGGTGCTCACGGACTTCTTTGTCATTAAGATTGAGACCATCTGTTCAGCTGACTCTGCTGGTTCCCCCGTTCCCCTTGCCCAGCAAGCAAAACCTTCCCCCAGGCTCACCCGCCACCAACCCCCCCCCCACCCCGCCCATCTCTAATCCCACATCTTTCTCTAGTTTCTCTCGTGGCCTCTCTGAACTCATCTTGTATATATGAGACCCACCTCCTGCTCTCTCAACCTTATTCCCACTAAACTGCTGACAACTTCCCTTCCTGGTCCCTATACTAGCTGATATTGTAAACTTTTTTTTTCACTTAAGGTACTGTCCCCTCCCTTTCAAATCTGCCTTCATCACCTACTCCTCAAAAAGCCGACCATTGACTCCTTTGTCCATCCACAACTTCTCTAAATTCCTTGAATATGTTGTCGCCCCGCAAACTCATCTTTCCCGCAACAAATGTTATAGCCAAGGTGAATTTTTCCCGTGTTTGAACCTCTCCAATCAGGCTGCTGCCCATGCCACCGCACTGAAATGGCCCTAATTAAATTCACAAATGATGTTCTCTGTGACTGTGGTAAACTATCTCTCCTCATCCATCTCGACCTGTCTGCAGCCTTTGACATAGTCAACCACACCTCCTCCAACGCCTCTCATCTGTCGTCCAGCAGAGTGGGACTGCTCCTGCCACTCCCCTATCCAATCATAGCCAGTGAATCTCCTGCCTTCCGCACCAATTACCTTTGCAGTCCCCCAAGGATCTATCTTTGTCCACCTCCTATTCCCCATCTACATGCTGCTCCTTGGCAACATCATCTGAAGACATGACATCAGGTTCAACATGTGCACTGATGACACCCAGCTCTATCTCACTAGCACCTCTCTCGACCCCTCCACTGTCTCTATGTTGTCAGACTGCTTGTCCAACATCCAGTCCTGGAGGAGCCACAATTTCCTCCAATTAAACATTGGGAAGACAGGAGCCATTGTCTTCAGCCCTGCCACAAACTCTGTTCCCTTGCCTCTGATTCCATCCCCCTCCCTGGCCACTGTCTCAAGCTGCTCGCAATCTCGAGGTACTATTTGACCCTGAGCGGAACTTCCGACCCCATATCGTCTCCATCACAAAGACCACCCACTTCCAACTTTGTGATATCGCCCATCTCCGCCCCTGCTGCTGAAACCCTCATTCAGTTTTTGTTATTTCAGACTTGACTATTCCAATGCTCTCCTGGCTGGCCTCCATCTTCTACCCTACATAAACTTGAGCTCATCCAAAACTTGCTGCCTGTATCTTAACCTGCAACAAGTCCCATTTATCCATCATCCATGTGCTTGCTGACCTACATTGGCTCCCGGTCCACGAATGCCTCAATTTTAAAATTCTCATCCTCGTGTTTAAATCCCCCCATGGCTTCAATCCTCCCTTTCTCTGTAACCTCCTTCTGCCCTACAACCTTCTAAAAACTCTGCGTTCCTCCACCTCTGGCCTCTTACGCATCCCCCACTCCCTTCACCCCACCATTGGCGGCCGTGACTTCAGCCGGCTAGGCCCTAAGCCCTGGAATTCCCTCCCCATACGTCTCCGCCTCTCTCTCCTCCTTTAAGACCCCCCTTAAAACCTACCTCTTTGAGTCACCTGTACTAATAGCTGCTTCTTTGGTTCGGTATCAAGTTTTGTCTGAGACGTTAAAATCGCTATATAAATGCAAGTTGTTGTTGTTGTAGCTTTAGCAAAACAGTAGGAATCCTTTTTGGAAAAAATTCACCCTGGCTATGACATTTTTAATGCTGAGGGCTTCTTGGGAAAGTGTGTGAATATTTTATGGTGTTGTCAAGTTGTTCCAGTTATTATACTAAATAAGTTCTTGTTTAAGTTGTTTAAGTTGTTGCTAAAACAAGAAAGGAAATTTCAACATCTGATAGTTTTCACCTGCTTCGTCAAGCTGTTGTATTAGCCTCTCTGCTAGAAAGCTATGGAAATGCTTTAGTGGTCTCTTGTGGCAGAGGACAGATACTACAACACTGCAATTTATCACTCAACAGAAACACAAATGCCTGATCTAAGCGCAACTCTAATCCAAGTATACAATTCCAATGGAACAAACCACTTTCCATTCACTTCTATTACATAGAATTCTCCATCCAAGCATAAGACTTCAATACAAGACCTCATCCAAGCCCAGTGCTCCACAATTAATATCTGGCTTTCAAACCACAATGCACTCAAATTCAAACTTACACCAAAAAACAGAAGGTCACTCACTTTTATGTGAAAGGTAGGCTTTAATGAATTTTTATTTTGTTTAACAGCATGTGGTATGCAAATTTGCTAATCTATTTTTAGAAACCTTTATATTTTTTGGCAAACTAACTACACATGGATCAAGAGTCAACATTTAAATCGATATATTTTTTAAATTTATTCTCGAGATATGAGCGTTGCTAGCAAGGCCGACATTTATTGCTCATCTCTAGTTGCCCTTGATATGGAGCCTTCTTCTTGAATTGCTGCAGTCCATGTGGTATAGGTACTCCCATAATGCTGTTAGGTAGGGGGTTTCAGGATTTTGACTCAGCGATGATGAAGGAACGATGATATATGTCCAAGTCAGAATGTGAGTGACTTGGAGGTGATGGTGTTCCCATCTAAGTGATGGAACTCACAGATTTGGGAGGTGCTATTGAAGAAGCCTTGGTGAGTTGCTGCAGTGCATCCTATGGAAAATACACACTGCAGCCACGTTGTGCCGATAGTGGAGAGAATGGATGTTCAAGGCGGTGGATGGGCTGCCGATCAAGCAGGACATCGCTGCAGGAGTTCTTCAGGGCAGTGCCCTAGGCCCAACGATCTTCAGCTGCTTTATCAATTATCTTCCCTTCATTATATGGTAGAAGTGGGGATGTTTGCTAATGATTGCACAATGTTCAGCTCCATTCGCAACTCCTCAGATAATGAAGCAGTCCATGCCCGCATGCAGCAAGACCTGGACAACATTCAGGCTTGGGCTGATAAATGGCAGGTGACATTCATGCCACACAAGTGCCAGGCAATGACCATCTCTAACGACAGTCCAGTCACCTGCCCTTGACTTTCAACGGCATCATCATTGGCGAATCCGCCACCCTCAACATCGTCGGAGTCACCATTGACCAGAAACTTAACTGGACCAGCTACATAAATGCCGTGGTTACTAGAGCAGGTCAGAGGCTGGGTATTCTGCGGCGAATTACTCACCTTCTGACTCCCCAAAGCCTTTCCACCACCCACAAGACACAAGTCAGGAGTGTGATGGAATACTCTCCACTTGCCTGGATGAGTGCAGTTGCAACAACACTCAAGAAGCTCAACACCATCCAGGACAAAGCAGCCTGCTTGATCGGGAGCCCATCCACCACCTTAAACATCCACTCCCTCTACCACCGGCGCACCGTAGCTGCAGTGTGTACCATCCACAGGATGCACTGCAGCAACTCACCAAGGCTTCTTCGACAGCACCTCCCGAACCCACAACCTCTACCACCTAGAAGGACAAGGGCAACAGGCACATGGGAACACCAGCACCTGCACGTTCCCCTCCAAGTCACACACCATCCTGACTTGGAAATATATCGCCGTTCCTTCATCGTCGCTGGGTCAAAATCCTGGAACTCCCTACCTATCTGCACTGCTAGAGTACCTTCACCACACAGACTGCAGCGGTTCAAGAAGGCGGCTCATCACCACCTTCTCAAGGGAAACTAGGAATGGGTAATAAATGCTGGCCTAGCTAGCAAAATCCATATCCCAAGAATGAATGAAAAATATATATTTATGCAGTCCAGTTATTTACTCACCTCTTTGCATCCTGTATGGATATAATACATCGGTAATTTCTGGAGTTTTCGTTTGTGATGCCTAAATTGGCTTGTTATCTTACATGAAACAACTCAAAAAAAGTTTGGTTATCAGCAGAAATTAAATAAAGCATGGTTAAACCTATTTAACTGTCAGCTCACTCTAAAGTTAACAAGGACTAAATAGTTACTAACAGCTACTTTATTTCACTACATCTGTGTAATCAAGGATAACCCAACTATTAACATAATCATCACAAACTTAACTTTGAAATTATAGCAATTATCTAGATCTGATTTAACATAACTCAGTCATATTCGATTTTGAGGATTACAATATGTGTCTTCAGCCTGCACCATGGATCTTCAGCAAATAGCCTGTAGTTTTCTTCTCGGCCCTTCAGCAGTCTTGTGTTTCTCTTTTCCAGTTAACGTTGGGCATATTCTTCAACACACTCACATTCTAAACATTCTTCTGTCAACAAACTTCTATTTACAGACTTCCTCCTTCAAACTCCTCTTGCCTTCCTTCCGCAACCAAAAGCACAAATCTTCCTTTTACATACTTCAATTTATCAAGATAAAAGCCTTACTTCAGACAATTCAATCCATCAATCACTCCTCCACAAAGTTGGAGTTTTCACTCGAGCACATTTACAAATAACTTTTATCCCTGCAAGGTTTTTAACTTCTCCATTAAATGAAAGTTATCACTTTCCATGTTATATTACTAAAACTGCCTCTACTAAAATGTGATAAATGTCTAAAAGAATCTCCTTGTTTCTTGGAGAGCAAGGAAAAGTATTTGGGGGAGGATTAAAAGTGCCAATAATTTCAAACCAATTTAAACAAATAAACCCAGTATATTATTTGGTTGACAGTGCACAAGCCTCATTTCAAACAAATTAGACTCGATAGGACTAGGATTTTATCACTGGTGAATTACATAGAAATTACATGGAAACAGGTTATTCAGCCCAACCAGTCTGTGTTGATATTTCTCCTACACACAAATCCCATGTGCCTACCCTGTTCCCATATTCCTTTACCCTCCTTTCCTTCAACCACCTTATTTAACCTATTCTTAAATGTCGACACAGTCTCTGCTTCAATCACTAACTTCAGTTGG
Organism: Heptranchias perlo; assembly: GCF_035084215.1. Taxonomy (NCBI): domain Eukaryota; kingdom Metazoa; phylum Chordata; class Chondrichthyes; order Hexanchiformes; family Hexanchidae; genus Heptranchias; species Heptranchias perlo. The sequence continues at coordinate 102,032,711 of NC_090329.1, read as the reverse complement.
GAATTTCACAGCCTTACAACCCAGTGTGTAAAAGTACCAGTTTCCAACATGATCATTATTTTACATGTTAAACACCCTCAAAATATTTTCAAGAATGTGCGATGAGAAAAATGTTGCATTGCATGATGGCAGAGAGCAGTGCAAACCATGCATAAAGGAACCATTCATTCTCTATTATCAAAAACAAAAATAGAAAATGCTAGAAACACTCAGCAGGTCAGGCAGCATCTGTGCAGACAACAGACACGTTAACGTTTCAGGTTTGGACCCTCCATCAGAACTAGAAGATATTGTAGATGAACAGCATTTAAAAAGGAAAACAAGGGGAAAGGCGATAGTCCTGTAAAGTGCTTAAGCGAAAACCAGGAGGTAGTTAAAAGACAGAAATAATGGAGGTATGAGAAAACAGGAGGCATAAGAGAAATCAAATAATAAAAGACATCCATAATAAACAGAGTGTATGTGAATCATTGAAGGATTTGGGAGATAGGTGGATGAAAAGGGAAGCATGAAAAACTGGCAAAGCAGAGCAGGGTCCAGGAGCCTAGTAGAAGAAAAAAAATCAGGTCAACACCAAGGCTAGCTGAGTGATTGCAGCATTTTCTGGGGGGGAGAGGGGTTCAGATTTCCATCATCTGCAATATTTTGGTTTTCATTCATTCCTTCATCAATGTTTGGCGCGCGGGAATCTGGCTCCACTGAAAGACACAGCAGATGTGTCTGCGCATGCGCGCCCGGGCACAATCCCCCCCCCCCCCGCCCCCGCGCCCGTTGCCATAGCAGCAGAGCGCCGGTCCCCCATTTTGTGCGCCGGCTGGTAACCATGGAAATAAGTCCGGCTCAAGCCTTCGCGGCCCTGTGGTCGGATCCGGATCAAGAGAACACCAAACGGTCGAGGCCCAAACCCGAGCGCGGCGGAACGAAGGCCCAGGGTGAGCGAGAGGTGCAGGTGAGCGCCTCGGCCGAGGTGTCGGCGCCGCCGAATCGGGCGCGGGTCTACGTGCTGGTGTCGAGCAGCAAGGAAGCGGTGGCTCAGGCCAAGTGCAGCGTGAACCGGCGGCTGGACTACATCGTGCAGAGCGTCCGCGGACACGGAGTCCGGGTAAGCGGAGCGGGGGCGGGAGGCGCCCGAGGATCGCCAACATTCGTCGTCGCTGATAGTGAGGGATGATTTGGGGGAGGGACCGGACCGGGACCGTTAGGTGTGAGCTTCCTAAGGTCGCAGACCTCCTCACATCACCTGTCTCTGCCTCATAGAATCATAGAAGTTTACAACATGGAAACAGACCCTTCGGCCCAACATGTCCATGTCGCCCAGTTTATACCACTAAGCTAGTCCCAATTTCCTGCACTTGGCCCATATCCCTCGATACCCATCTTCCCCATGTAACTGTCCAAATGCTTTTTAAAAGACAAAATTGTACCCGCCTCTACTACTGCCTCTGGCAGCTCGTTCCAGACACTCACCACCCTTTGAGTGAAAAAATTGCCCCTCTGGACTCTTTTGTATCTCTCCCCTCTCACCTTAAATCTATGACCCCTCGTTATAGACTCCCCTACCTTTGGGAAAAGATTTTGACTATCTACCTTATCTATGCCCCTCATTATTTTATAAACTTCTATAAGATCACCCCTAAACCTCCTACTCTCCAGGGAAAAAAGTCTCAGTCTATCTAACCTCTCCCTATAAGTCAAACCATCAAGTCCCGGTAGCATCCTAGTAAATCTTTTCTGCACTCTTTCTAGTTTAATAATATCCTTTCTATAATAGGGTGACCAGAACTGTGCACAGTATTCCAAGTGTGGCCTTACTAATGTCTTGTATAACTTCAACAAGACATCCCAACTCCTGTATTCAATGTTCTGACCAATGAAACCAAGCATGCCGAATGCCTTCTTCACCACCCTATCCACCTGTGACTCCACTTTCAAGGAGCTATGAACCTGTACTCCTAGATCTCTTTGTTCTATAATTCTCCCCAACGCCCTACCATTAACGGAGTAGGTCCTGGCCCGATTCAATCTACCAAAATGCATCACCTCACATTTATCTAAATTAAACTCCATCTGCCATTCATCGGCCCACTGGCCCAATTTATCAAGATCCCGTTGCAATCCTAGATAACCTTCTTCACTGTCCACAATGCCACCAATCTTGGTGTCATCTGCAAACTTACTAACCATGCCTCCTAAATTCTCATCCAAATCATTAATATAAATAACAAATAACAGCGGACCCAGCACCGATCCCTGAGGCACACCGCTGGTCACAGGCCTCCAGTTTGAAAAACAACCCTCTACAACCACCCTCTGTCTTCTGTCGTCAGTCCAATTTTGTATCCAATTGGCTACCTCACCTTGGATCCCGTGAGATTTAACCTTATGTAACAACCTACCATGCGGTACCTTGTCAAAGGCTTTGCTAAAGTCCATGTAGACCATGTCTACTGCACAGCCCTCATCTATCTTCTTGGTTACCCCTTCAAAAAACTCAATCAAATTCGTGAGACATGATTTTCCTCTCACAAAACCATGCTGACTGTTCCTAATCAGTCCCTGCCTCTCCAAATGCCTGTAGATCCTGTCTCTCAGAATACCCTCTAACAACTTACCCACCACAGATGTCAGGCTCACCGGTCTGTAGTTCCCAGGCTTTTCCTTGCCGCCCTTCTTAAACAAAGGCACAACATTTGCTACCTTCCAATCTTCAGGCACCTCACCTGTAGCTGTCGATGATTCAAATATCTCTGCTAGGGGACCCGCAATTTCCTCCCTAACCTCCCATCATTTGTGAGATGTAAGGAATCTTACAACACCAGGTTATAGTCCAACAGATTTATTTGAAAATCACAAGCTTTAGGAGCTTACCTCCTTCGTCAGGTGAGTGTTGGATTCCTTCAAAGTTACCGCATATATATATGTTCTCTGACTATATATGCGGTAACTTTGAAGGAATCCAACACTCACTTGACGAAGGAGAAAGCCTCCGAAAGCTTGTGATTTTCAAATAAAACTGTTGGGCTATAACCTGGTGTTGTAAGATTCCTTACATTTGTACACCCCAGTCCATCACCGGCATCTCCACATTCATCTGTGAGGGGGGCGATTGGGAGGTGCGCCCTTGGTACTGGTTAATGTTAGGAGTGCGCGCTTCCGGCGGGCAGCTTTGATTTTTTTTTCATAAAGTATATACTTTATTCATAAAATTTGCAGCAAAACATACAATACAGTTGTCATATCACATTCCAAACGTACACAATACAGATTATACAATTTGCAGGTTACATCAAGTACAGTTCAATGAACACATTGTACATAATGACTGGGGTGTCTCATTGCATTACACTCAATACAGATTATTGATTACAGGTTCGATCGCTGGAAGCGAATATTGGCTGCACCCAAATTCCTGATATATATATATATATTCCCAACAGGGAGGGGTGGGCGAGAACTCTGCACTCTTTCGTGGTAGTGCTCTCGCCTCTGAATCAGAAGGTCGTGGGTTCAATTTCTACTCCAGGGACTTCAGCGCATAATCTGGGTTGACGTTTCAGTGCGGTACTGCGTTGTCCGAGGTGCCCTCTTTTGGATGAGGTGTTAAACCGATGCCCCGTCTTCCCTCAGGTGGAAGTAAAAGATCCTGTGGCACTATTTTGAAGAAAAGCAGGGGAGTTCTTAACCCGGTGTCCTGACCAATATTTATCCCTCAACCAACATCACTAAAAAAACAGATTATCTGATGATTATCACATTGCTGTTTGTGGGACCTTGCTGCGTGCAAATTAGCTGCCGCCTTTCCTACATTACAACAGTGACTACATTTCAAAAAAGTACTTAATTGGCTGTAAAGCATTTTGAGACGTCCTAAGGTTGTGAAACGCACTATATAAATGCAAATCTTTCTTTTTTCCCCTTATTACTAATTCTCCTCCCACGGAAAAGAGCTCGGGTTAATACTGTAATTGGGCTAAATTAGCATCCTGAGAGTGAGACACACCAACATCGGTCACATTTGTACCAGTGCGTCTAGTGGCAGCGACGATTTGTGGCCTCCTCGTGGATGCAGGTCGGCTGCGTTATTAATAGTCATCTAGTTAAAAGTGACATAATAATGAACTGTCTATTGACAATGCAGTGAACCTGCATCAATGATGAGATCACGATGACTATTAAAGAGGAGTAAGCATGAAATTATTCATTTTTCTTGAAATCACAACCTGGCAAATAACATTTGTACCAGACAAATCAAGTGGCAAAATAATTTTGTAATGCTGGTTTGAATTTTTCACCACCTAAATTTTTTATTGATAAAAGTAACAAAACAAAACCTTTTTTTAAAAAAGCAATTTTGAATGCTATATTCTTACTCCTAGAATTGTCTGTACAAATTTGTAAATCCCTGGAAAACTCAAAGGTTAAAGTTAGCAATTACAGTATGAGACAACAATCATGGCAAGCAGGATGAGCTGAAAGCACAAGAGGCTAAAAAGTAGAGAACTACTTGGGATAAAGCGGATGAGTGAGTTGGCAGGTTGAGAAGCCAGGAGAGAAAGAGAAACAAGTGAATGAGTAGAAACAGAAAGGAGGAGGAGATTTTTTGTTGCAGACTTCACTGTACCAGTATCTTTAACTTGAGAGACTGAGTTTTTTTCCTGGGGTTTAGCCTAATATTAGTTTTGGTGATATTTACCATCAAGAATGGCTCAAAAACGTAACACAAAATATTTTGTTCCAAAACTTCAGGATTTTGATGCAATAAAAGCAGGTGTGTCCAACTCAACATCTTCCCAAGAGCTGTGGTGGCCATACTTGAATCATGCTCACTCCACTCCACAGTCTCCATATCCCCCAGGGCTCTCCCTGATCTCAGTGCTTTCACAACCCAGTCCCTTCCAGCGCACCTACACTCAGTACTTTAAGACCCAGCCCATTTCATCATGAGCAGCGCCATGAGAAATTCACTAGCTTTATTTAAAAATTTGACTTATTTTTAAATGTATATCACTTAGTAATTGCAAAACCACAAATACAGGATGCACTATTACTTTTGGTCATCATAAATGTCACTACTGATATCTCCCTGATGCTCAGCAGCTGTGGGTATTATTGATACACTGGGGAGATATTTGGCAGGGTGACTTGCAAACCTCTGTCCAAAATCTTGTGTTATTTGTATTTGAAGAAATTGGCTGCATCATACAGACTATTGAGTGTAATGTGGTTAAGATCTTAATTTTAGTTGACTTTTATCCAGTGATCTCAATGTAATGATCTTTTCTCCTCCCGAGAGTTTGTGAAAGCGATTGCCTATTCTGAGTAGGTATTTAGAGTGTGATCCTCGAAATGATGCGTTATATTATTTGCATGAATAATGCTATATAGACTCCACCACATATGTGGACACTGTAATGACAAAATGTAAACTTGCAAGGAACAGTCACAAAAAAGCACTACGTTTCTGATGGTGACATGCTGAAAATTGTGGCTTCTAACAGTTCAACAGTGCCATCAGCAGGTACTTGGTGTTACCACAACTGTCATAATGTGTACAAATCTGTAAAATTGCGATCTGCAATGGTGAAAATGTTAAATTATGAATGTTCCAATACTAATACTGAATCTGTATCAACAACAGTGAAGGTATGGAATTGGTGAGAATAAGAAAATAATAAGATGAACAGATTCTGAGCTACGATGGAGGAGTTAGGAGAGGTGATGAAAAACATGGTTAAAAAGATGGATTTTAGGGATGGAATTCCAGAGATTGGGGCTGAGTTAGCTGGAGGCTGTTCCACTAATGTTGGGGTACAAGGTGTGAATCAGAGGACCGAAGGGTGTGGGAGGGAACAAAAGACTGGAATAGGTTCCAGCGTTAGAGTGGTGTGAGGCTGTGGAACCAATGCAGCTCAGCAAGAATGGAGTAATGGGTGAACAGGACTTAGTGTGAAACAGGATACAGGCGGCTGAATTTTGGACAAGTTGGAGTTTGTGATGGGTAGAGGATGGTAGGCTAGCAAGAGGGCATTAGAGGAATTTTGTCTTTAATATATACATTCTCCACCCCACCCAAAACCATGTGATCTCCTGGACACAGGCAAAAAAACAGATTAAAAATCCAGGCCAATTTGAGGGGGGGGGTGGAATCTGGGAAATTCCTCTCTGAATATTGGGGCAGAAATTGCTCCTGAAATAACAGAGAGCTCAACAGTGCTCTCCGTTGTTAGTGGCGAAATGGAGGAGCAAGTTCTGGCGTTCACACATGCGCAGTGAAACATGGAAATCCGGAACTTGCTCCTCGTGGTTCGCCGGCGAGACGACAGCTCCGAATTAAAGGGACATTGCATGCTGCAATCAGAGAAATCAATGAAAAAGTGCAAACTTGCTTATCTGCCCAGCTGGAAAGTAACTGATTACGCCAACAGATAGGTACACTTAAAAATACAGTTCTAAACTAAGTTTTAACAGCGCGGTAAGTCTTAATGACTGTCAAACAACTAAAAATTAACTTTCAAAAATGTGGAGTCTCATTACTCCTATTTTAATAGTTTTTGGTCATTTAAAACAAAAAAATTTGATTTAAAATGTTGTACCTTTCACTTCCTGGTTTTCATATTCCAAGCTGGCACAAACAGTGAACGCAGCTTGTCAAAAATACTGCGATCTGATTGGTTGAGGGGAGAGATCAATCCTTTCGCTTTTCCCAGGGTCCTAGCTTCACCTGAACTGATACTGGGCTCTTCTCTGCTTCCTATTAGAGGAAGTGGCTGACGAAAAGACCGCACTAAGTTAGTAGGTTAGTTTAACTCTGTGGAGCGGCGAGGAGTGTTGCTTCACCGCTCCGAACGATTTCTACCCCAATAAATAAGAATTTTGCTGCCAATGGGAGTGAGGTGGGGAGGAGACAGGCGATATTATGGAGGTTGAAGTAAGCAGTCTTGCTGATGGATAGGAAGTGGAATTTCAGTCTTATTTCTGGGTCAAAAAGGGTGCCAAGGTTTCACACAGGCCTGATTCAGCCTGAGCGATTGGCCAGGAAGGGCTATTAAGTGAATGGCAAGGGAGTAGAGTTTATTACGGTTGTGAATACAATAGCTTCAGTTGGAAATTTTGACTCATTCACAACAGTACCAAACGGGCAGTCTGACAGTACAGACGTAGATGTGGGATCGAGGGAAGAGGTGGAAAATAGATCTGGGTATCGCCAGCTGACCCCTTGCTGGTCGATAACGTTGCTGAGGGGTAGCATGTAGATGAGAGGGCCAAGGATAAATTGATTATTACTAGAAACCATAATAGTGTATTGTAAAAACTTAGGGGCCCACTTTCATGTGGGCAGTGAGCATCCCATTTCATTATCATTCAGAATGTCAGTTTGTGCTCAACAACCATATTGATTAACATTTCTGTGAACATTTTATGCAACTAAGGGAAAATTAACAGTGAATGCTAACCACGCTTAATTTCTCTGAGCTAGTTCCAGTAATGTTAAACCCATCCAAAGTAAACTTTAACTTTGCTTTAAACGTTTAAAGTGTTTGTTTTGAAACTGAACTTGCTCCCCAGTGGAAAAATAATCCTCATGGTGTGGTACTGGGCCATACAGACCAAGAAGGCCTCAGACTCAATCTCTGCTTAGTGCTGAGTTAACTTTTCTCCACTGGAGTAGCAGTGGAGCACTGCAGTCAACCTCTGAGGGGAGGAGAATCAGCAATAGAAACAAGCTTTGAAGCCCTTGTCCCCAGTAAAATATTTACTCTCTCCTGTTCTGATAATTTCCCATCTTCGCTCCCTCAATCCAAGAGGTGTAGACTTGAGTGTAACTGATTTAGCCACATCAAGCACTAGCAGGCCTCACTCTCCTCTGCCAAAACCGCCCACTACTCCAGGATCACCCTGGACAGCAAAAATAATCACTGGTTGTTTTTCCCCACCGCCAACTGTCTCCTTAAACCCTTCGCTCCTGTCCCCTCCAACAACAAGTGTGAGAAGCTCGTGGACTTTTTTGTTTAAGAATAAGACCATCTGTTCAGCTGCCTCTGCTGGTCCCCCTTTCCTCTTGCCCACCAAGCGAAACCTTCCCCCAGGCAGGCTCAGCCCTGCCCTAGCCCTAATCCCATGTCTTTCTCTAGTTTCTCTCCTGTCTCCCCTCATGCCCTCTCTGAGCTCACCTCATCCATAAGAGCACTTCCTGCTCTCTCGACCCTTATCCCATTAAACTGCTGACACTCAACTTCCCTTCCTGGTTCCCATGCTAGCAGACATTGTAAATGGTTCCCTCTCCTTGGGTACAGTCTCGTCCCTTTCAAAACAGCCGTCGTTACTCCTCTCCTCAGAAAAAACCTCCTTGCAAACTACTTCCCCATCTCCAACTTCCCTTTTGTCTCCAAAGTCCTTTAACATTTTGTCACCTCCCAAATCTGTGCTCATATATTCTGCAATTCCACGTTTGAATTTCTCCAATCCGCTTTCTGCTCTGCCACAGCACTGAAACGGCTCTAATCAATCACAAATAACATCCTCTGTGACTGGTGCACTATCCCTTCTCGACCTCTCCACAGCCTTTGACATGTTTGATCATACCATCCCCCTCCAATACCTCTCCTACATTGCCCAGCTCAGTGAGACTACTCTCACTTGGTTCTAGTCACTTACCCATTTGTAGCCAGAACATGGTTTCTCTTCCCGCACCATTACCTCTGGAGTCTCCCAAAGATCTGTCCTTGGCCTCTTCCTCGTATGCATGCTGTCCCTTGGTGATATCATCTAAAGATATGTGGTCAGCTTCCCAGCTCTACCTCTCCACCACCTCTTTCGACCCCTTCACTGCCTCTGTGCTGTAAGGTTGCTTGTCCGACATCCAGTCTTCGATGAGCTGCAATTTCCTCCACTTAAACGTTGGGAAGACTGAAGCCATTGTCTTTGGCCCCCGTCACATGCTCCATACCTTTGCCACAGTCTCAAGTTGAACCAGACTGTTCGCAACCTCCACATCCTATTAAATGCCAAGCTGAGCTTCCAACCCAGTATCCTCTCCAAAGAGCACCTACTTCCACCTCCGTAATGTTGCCCATCTGCTGCTGAAACTCTCATCCGTGCTTTTGTCACAACCGAGTTGACCTCCCATCCTCCACACTCTTGTCAACCTCAGCTTATCCAAAGCTCTGCTGCTTGTATTCTATTTCACACCATGTCCTGCTGTCCCATCACTCCATTCTTGACTAATCTACATTGGGTTCCCGATGCCTCAACGCCTCCCATTTAAATTCTCAACCTTGTGTTTAAATTCCTTTGTGGTCTTGCCGCTCCCTATCTTTGTAACCTCCTCCAGTCCTACAACCCTATCCCCCATAAATCTCCGTTGCTCTGACTCTGGCTTCTTGTGCATCCCCTCTTCCTTCATCCTGCCTTCAGCTGCCTAAACCCTATACTCTGGAATTCCCTCCCTAAATCCCTCTGCCTCTCCACCTCCATCTGCTCCTTTAAGACCCTCCTTAATGCCAGCTCTTTGACCAAGCCCTCCCAATATTTTCTTCTTTGGCTCAGTGTCCATTTTTGTCTGATTGCACCTTGATGTTTTTCTATGTTAAATGTGCTATATTGTAAGTTGTAGTTGCACCCCATGATGGGTTATCACCCAAGAAGAGGAATGAAAAAAATTGAAGTCTTGTCCTCAGCAGGGCAGGACTCCAGGTGTGTATTTCCCTTGTAGTTGGGGAAAGCACATACCTGGAAAATCCTCGGGTCCAAACTTCCTCCCCCCACTCCACCAGGGGTTCACGTCACAGCTTGGTTTCACTGTTAGCAGAAATTGTGGTTTCTGACATCATGAATCCTGTTCATGCTGAATTGAAATAAATGCCTTCTATTACCCAGAGGATGGTGGGTGTATGGAATTCGTTGCCCAAATTGGTGGTGGAGGCAGGGACCCTCAACTCTTTTAAAAAGTACCTGGACCTGCACCTTAAGTGCTGTAAGCTGCAGGGCTACGGACCGGGTGCTGGAAGGTGGGATTAGAATGGGCACCTGGTTGTTCTTTGAGCTAGCGCGGACACGATGGGCCGAATGGCCCCCTTCTGTGCTGTATCTTTTCTATGGTTCTATTACCCAGCGGGACATAGAGATTGCTGTCTCCTCGCAATAAGGTCTGCTTAGTGGGGCAATGATTTTATTCTCCCCAGGTGTAATCCTACACTACTGCATTTTTCATACTAATACTTCTTTATTAAATACTTGTTTTCAAATGATTTGTTAATGTTCTAGGAGGACAATATTACAGTGACTAAGGATATTCGGCGAGTTGAAAATGCCTATCAGATGGAAGCAGAGGTACTACTCAGTTCTAACCTTTCATAAACTTGAAAGAAAATACTGCATATAGACTATGCCCTTAGCATTAGGTTAATTACATTTTTTACCGTCAGTTTTTGGTTTCATTGAAAAGGAGTGGATGATTGTTGAATGTAATTAATTTAAATCAGTTACAAATGTAATATTGGAAATGTACCATCCTATTAATGTGGGTTTGCCTGAATGCTTTAATCTATGTTTGTGTAAACTTCAGGCCAGTTACTGGAGGTTGTAGCTTTTAATCTGTTTAGGTGGCTACTTTAATTTGTTTTCCAGAAAGTTATGAAGGCTGGCTTTCCTTCCCCCGCCCCCCCCCAGCCACCTAAGAGGCTTGCAGCAATGGTAATGGCTACCAGCTTCCGGCCCTTCTAGCTGCTGACCAAAAAACAGCAGCTGGAGGGCTTCCGTCTACAATGACCATTCAGCTGACTCCTTTTTTTATATAAAAAAAGGACTTACATTTTTAGGTCTTAAGGACTTCCTACTCCCTCCTCAGACCCTCTGGTCTGAAGGGGTTTTGGGAGCAAGCAGTAAGGCCTACTAATTGTGGTCATCCCTTCTCTGGGAAACCCCCACAAGTATGTGGTCAACAGAAAAGGGCAGAGACCTGACATTGTGGGTCTCCCCCTTTTTCCTCCGCTTTGCACCTGGGAAATAAATGTAACCCGTGCACAAAGAAAAAGGAATATTGGCCTCATTATCTCTACATCCACACACCAATAACTAACCAAGAAGAATGGTTGGCAACTTCTCGGCCTCTGGCACTGGGTGCTGTTTTCGTACCAGTCACTAGATGATGCTCAATAGTGACATAGATTGGCAGCCTCTCTGATATGATTTAAAGAGGGAAGTGCCTTATCCAGAAAATCTAGCTGAGATCAAAAGCTAATTTATAGGGAGTTACCAGGGAGAACCCAAGTCCTGTCACTCTGGGACACCTAGTGTATGTGTATCTTTTTATTGGTGTTGGCTGGGGAAAGCAATGTTGGCCAAGTCAGCAGGCGAACTCTGCTCTTCAAATTGTGCCATAGGATCTTGTATGTACGCTTGAGCAAACAGACTTAGTTCAACATAAAGACAGCACCTCTGGCTATGCAACAGTCCCTCAGTACTTCACTGAAGTATCAGCCTAGATTATGTGCTCAAAGTCCTGGAGTGAGGCTTGGAACCACAACCTTCTGACCCGGAGATGACAGTGCTACCAACTGAGCCAAACTTAGCATCTAGTGTTTGTGTAAAGCAGACAGATTTTTTTCCTCCCATCTTTAGGATCTCCATGCACTCTATCTTGAAGAGCGAGTGAGAGACCTTGTCATAGGTCCCTAGTGGTGTTGTTCTGTAACAAGGAAACAGACATGCATGAGAGCAAATTTTACACAAATTTTTACTCCCTCCCTGCAAAGAAACTGTTAGCCTGCACTCCATCATCCATGAATGTTGAGATTTAGTCTTAAACTTGTATTTAAGACAGAGTGTGAGTTTGAGTCCCATCTGCATCTGACATCAAATATTTGCTAAGTCCAAAACCAACCAGGAGACAGGATAGGGGATGGGATTATTTATGGGATATAATTATTTTCCAGGGCCGCCCAATACATTTCCTTTCCCTGTTGTTCTTCTCCTTTTTCTCTCCTCTTATGAAGTCGTTGACCGTCACCAGGAGACAGTTTCCCGGGAGACAGTTGGCTCCCAACATCTTGCCTAATTGGCCCATTCTTGTGTGGAAAGACTGGAGAATCTGGGATTGTTCTCCTTACAGCAGAGAAGGTTAAGGGGAGATTTAATAGAAGGGTTTTGATAGAGTAAACAAGGAGATACTGTTTCCTGTTTGCAATAGGACACAGATTTAAGATAATTGGCAGAAGAACCAGTGGGGAGATGAGGAGAATTTTTTTTACACAGCGACTTGTAATGATCTGGAATGCACTGCCTGAAAGGGTGGTGGAAGTAGATTCAATAGTAACTTTCAAAAGGGAATTGGATAAATACCTGAAAGGGAAAAATTTGCAGGGCTATGGGGAAAGGAACATAGGAACAGGAGTAGGCCATTCAGCCCCTTGAGTCAGCTCCACCATTTGATAAAATCATGGCTGATCTGTGATCTAACTCCATGTACCTGCCTTTGGCCCATATCCCTTAATACCTTTGGTTGGCAAAAAGCTATCTCAGATTTAAAATTAGCAATTGAGCTCGCATCAATTGCCGTTTGCGGAAGAGAGTTCCAAACTTCTACCACCCTTTGTGTGCAGGAGAGTGGGACTAATTGGATAGCTCTTTCAGAGAGCCGGCACAGGCACGATGGGCCGAATGGCCTCCTTCTGTGCTGTAAGATTCTATGATTTATGTTTTACTGATCAAGAAAATTAGTTGAAAATCTTAATAATGTCATAAAACAGAAAAGTAAATGGAAAATATCTTTTATTTAAAAATAGTCTTTTGATGTCTAGTTTACATTAGTAATTTATGGACAGCCCACTCAAAAATTTGAAGACATCCAAATGTGACTCCTACATATGGGAGGGAACCTGATATGTTTCTGCATTTCTTATCTGGTGGGGCAAAAACAGGCATCAACCTGCATAAGCACCCTGTCGGCTAAACTAGCAATAACACTGGCAATTTGTAATTGTGTTCTTCAAAAAGGAATTGGAGAGAGAAAATTAGAAGAACTACTTCTGTTGCAAAGAATTATATTTCTGGTTAATGAATTATCAACCCAGCCAAAGTCCAAAAGTTCTTTGCATTTTTTTCTAAAGGACTTATATGTTTTTCCCTTCCCTAGGTCTGTATTATATTCAGTGACTTTGGCCAGATGGAGAATTTGTGTAACCTGTTAGTCGAGAAACTAGACAGTTCTGTCATCATTGGTTCACCTCAGTTCTACCACACAACCGAAGCTGTGGAAAACATCAGGTAACGTGGTCTACTTTATGCATTATGTTACCCAGGACCAAGACACATTTAATTGTTTTACAAATTGTCCCAAGAAAAGTGTTTTAGATTGTTTCTTGTATTGCTCATTCATTCCTGGAACAGTTCATTTTTCTCTTTGATTTACCACATGCTTTCAGCCTTTTCAGTGTCCAGGAAACTGAAGTTCCTTGTAGATGGGATGATATTACCATTACTTAAGCCTTAATAAAACAAATCCACATAACAGTTATGAGCTTAATTGCGAATTACCATAAACAGACTACATTTTGAATTTGTATATCAACAGGATTGCCGTATAAGTGTATTAGCATGGATGTTTATAAGATGATATATAAGAAAGTGCAGAGTGAAAAAAAGGCCATTCAGTCCATCAAACCATTCCATCCAAAATCCACTGTTTTCTCATGGGTTTCCTCCCCATTACCACTTGTTGATCCATTACTTTAAGGAACTCTAAATTTTCTCCCTTGAAAATAAAAATCAAGCACTGCTATTAATATCTGTTTATCGCTCAACCTCCCCTCCTCGACATATATTGATCCTGTTTTCTTTTAAAAGTGTCAATTGATCCCAAATCAACTATCTTCTCTGGGAGTCTGTTCCACATGTCTGCTATCTGATTGAGTAGTGACAAGCTTTATTGGAGATGGGGTTGGTAAGTATGGTTCCTTTGAGATTGCGTTGGCTTCAAACCGATATGGAACAGTTAACCCTCCGTGGCAGTCTCTAATCCTGCACAAGGCCATTAAATTTATTGACATTGAATTCCACCTGCCATTTTTTCTTGCCAATTCCACCATATTATCAATATCCCTTTGCAGCTTCCTTTCAAAATTATTTACTATGCCTCCTAGTTTAATATTGTCTGTAAATTTGGACAGCACGCCCTACAGCCCTAAATCCAAATTATTGATATACACAGTCAACAAAAGTGATCCCAGAACAGAATCCTATGGAACACTGTTACCCACTTCCAACCACTCTGAGAAACTGCCCCTAACTCTTACTCTCAATTTTCTCCCTTCTAACCTTTTAAATCCCATTTGCTACCCTCCCCCAATTTCATTCCCCTTAATCTTCTCCACTGGTCTGTTTGGACCTTGTCAAAGACTTTGTGAAAGTCCATATACACCACATCCACTGCATTTCCACATCCACTGCATTTCCGCATCCACCACGTCTGTCGCCACTTCAGATTTGTCAAGCATAATCTTCATTTCTGCATATGTAGGTTGTGATATACTGAGGATGTGATAATGTTCAACATAAACACAAGTATTTCTTTCTATTATGCAGTACACTACTAATACAAGTGTCTGCACCACTAACTGGTGTCAATAATAATGATCCCTATCTTCATGTTGATGTCATCTACCATGTACCAACAATTTTATGAGATTAGAAAAGTAATGTGGTTTTATTGGCCAGTAATAACCAAGTAATAAGTTCAGTCAATTCAGTTACTGTAATTAACAAAGTTTTAAAAAGGAGTGCACTGGAACGTCATGATTTATTGTGTCCTCAGACATCATCATCTGTCTAAAAGGCTTTGACCGTCTGGTAACCCTTCCTATGTGCCAATTCGTTTTACCTACCAAATGCAAAATGTCATTTTACACTGTTTACAAAATAATTACTTGTTGGACCACACTGGTGCATGGTAGAGGGAAAAATGGCTTTCTGACTCTGTAATTGCGGGGTAAGCCTTGGGGTTGGGTGGCTAGAAAGGGAATGTTTCAGGTCATGCTGGCTGCTTTGTTTACATCTGGAGGATTAACAGAATCATACTATGTCACAAAGGAAAAAATCAATTTTAATATGGTTTTAATTTTTATCATGCATAGGAATTGTGGAGATATGAAAAGCTTATTGTACAAATTTTTAATAGCATGTGAAGCCTGTTGTTGTACAGTTGGAGAATTTATTGATCCAGAAGCCTTGACAACAGGCAGATAATTAATAAAACTATGGCCATTTACACTGATGCTCCAGAGATTCCACCGATCTCCCACCATAACTTCAGCGGGAAATTCGGAGACCCTCCTACGGAAGTTTGGAGACTTGTGCCTCGATTTTAACTCTAGGTGGGATCGGTGCGTGGAGGGCCAGGGCGAGTGACAAGAATTGAGCTCCCGGGCCTCATTTACATATGCTAGATCGGACTCCTGCTCCAACTCAGCAGGAACTACTGCCCAGCCATCAGGCAGGACCAGATACTCGAGCGGGAAACCAGCGGGAACGGTCCCTGGCACAATCGAAGTCCATCAGAGGACTTCAGGAGGGGAATCCAATCAAGGAAGAGGGGGTAAGCCCAGGGTAAGGGAGGCCTAAGGTTTCCTTGTGCAGCTAAGAGAAGTATTCCTGAGATTAAAAGAAAATTAAAACTTATCTCGCCTGGCCTCTTCTGGCTCTAAAATGTCTTTTAACTAAAAAACACATTGAATAAAATTAAATTACATCAAAGTTTCTTTTTTTTTATAGACGGCAGGCATGTCTTAGAGCTGTTGCTAATTCTCGACGTAAAGCATTTGACGTGTGCCGACTGCTTGGCCAATCCCTGGGCAGACCTTTGATCATCCGGGAAGAAGAAACCAAGGAGAGTGAGGGGCTAGCCTCTGAATCAACACCACCTGACAACACAAGGCCACTGACTCTTCAGCAGCAGATTAGCAACACATCTGTGACTGTTTATTCCAAAGTGTTTGTGACTTTTGAGCTTAAATCGAAAGACAATTTAAAAAGGAATAATTAAGTAAATCCTTATTGAATTTACAAATTGAAGAGTTATACTTTCAAATAAGGAAACAATCTGCATTTCTAAAAGATGCCAATGAATGTTTTAAAATGTGCATAAAATGCAGATTTGGGGAAGGCAATCCCTGTATCTGTATTTAGTGGAGATTTTCTAGAGATGTAAACGCTGTATTTTTTTAATCCGTGATGGTGTTAATTTTTAATATGCTCCTTAATGTAGGTAAAATGGATCCATCAGTCTTATGCAAAACAGCACCTGCTGTTTCTACTTATTCAGCATGATCACCAGTAACCAAAGCAACATGGAACTGACGGCAACTTGAGGCAATCAACGTTAAAAATCTCTGGGAACTAAAAGTTATTCACACAGCTTTTGGTCATATACACAACTTTGAGGCTACATGATATTTTTGTGCATCACATTGTTACCAAATCTTTTTCAGCCATTTCAGTTTCCCATCATTTGATCTCTTAATCTTCATTGCTGTGTTGATACAAAATGGAGAAGAAAACTAAAGTTGATGGTGTAAGTCTGTTTCAAGATGTAAAGCTTGCTGGTGCTATGTGCTAGTGGGTACCACTTGTATCCTTCTGAATGTGGGTTCCCTCATCTCACTGGGCATTTCCGCCTCCAGACATGTGTCAGGTCCCATAAGAGGAACCAGAAACTCCCAGTGACAGGAGACCCTGGCACCACCTCCTCCATTGTCACTGGATTTGTAAGGGGTGGGCGGAGGATCCACCCTTACAAGGCCAATTAGGCCAGGACATGGCATATCCACATCCTGGCCGATTTGCAAGCTATGCCACTGGACACCTGCCAGAGTTATGGTGGGAGTTTGCTGTAATGGCTGAGGAAACTCAACCCCCCTACATTGTTAAAGGAGGAGTGTAGTTTCTAACAATCGCTGTAATATCCAGAGTCCACTGAGTCAGAAGGATAGTGTGTCAGAATAACATATCTCCCTGGTTCACTATTGAGAACCGATACAATTTCAGGACACGACACATTGTACTTTTACAGTTATAATGGGAGAGATGAATAATGACATTGTGTAAAACTGTTTTTATTAATTATGAAAGGCTTTCACATTTTCCAAGAATTCAACACTGCTTTTCTTTAAAGATAGAAACCAAAATGATTAAATCTTTTATAGCAATGCAAATAGTGTTACTTATTCTGGCCCCTCTGTTTGCTACAGTGCTCTATAAATAATGCATTGCACAAGTGCTGTTTAAGTTTTTATTTAAGTTTGAACACCTGGCTTGTTATATAATACTCCACTTGATTATTAAAAATTCTTAGTCACTTGCATACTGCTGCTGTGGCAAATGAAAATATGTATTTTTCCCCTTTTGTTGAAGTCACCCACTCTTGTGGTTTCACAGCTGCTGGCAGCCCTTGAGTACTGCACTCAGGTGGTCAATCTTCATGCATGTGCCTAGGTAGTGATTGTCAGCAGGCTACTCCACCTTACCTTGGAGGGCCTGACACCCAAGAATGTTCTTACCCAATGGGCTAGATTTTGCTTGATTGGGGCATCTCACGGTGTGCTCAGGTAGACTTACAATTGCACATTTAGGTTTTAACAAGTGTGAGCTGATAATGGGCACAGGGAGGGCGACAGGGAATCTGGGACCTTCGTGAATAATGGGACAAACAGTGTATCTCCTTAACCAAAGGATTGAGAAATAAAGAGGAAGGACTGAGCAGGGTGAATTAGATTGGGTGAATTAATCAACGCAGGTACAGAAATAGAAACAGAGGGAAAGAAAGATTGGATTAAGAGAAAAAGCAGACAGGAAAAGTAAGAACATTTTTTAAAAATTTGTCAACCTGAAGAAATGAGACACCACACTTATAATTGTTCACTTGCTGGGCAAGAGAGGTTGGCAATCATTTACAATTATGTCGTTAAAAGAGTACTTGCGCTGTTAATAACTAGACTTAACTTTCCGCGGTGAGTTTAATGGTCAATTAACGTGCAAATGCAGCAACTTCATGTAAATCACAGCGGGGAGTTCCATTGCTACAACCATTAAAATCTAATTGTGTGGCAATTTTCCAGGGTACTTTTACATATCTTAAGTGGGCTTTCCAGCTTCTGGCAGGGATGCTGTCTGGAGGGGCCATGATGATTCACTGCTACAATTGTTTAAACATTTTTTTTGGTAAAAGGACTGAACCTTTGATCTACTGTGCCGTCTCTACAGTGCATAGCAACACTGGACAACAGAGACACACAGGTGTCCCTAGCACCCAGCATTGCTAAGGCACAAATGACAAAACATGTCAGATAAGGTATTTCTGTCATTTGCATACTATAACAATGCACCTGCTCCCATATGCGAGCCAGATGTATGACACACCCCTGTCACTTTTGGCAGAAGATCCAGAAGTGACCGGGAAGAGCTGGGAGCCATCAGAGTGACTCATGAAGAATTTCCTGCTCAAGATACAGTGGAGCACTGATGTAACTCAAGTGGAAAGTCTAGACTCAGGAGTTTGACATAAGAACATAAGAAATAGGAGCAGGAGTCGACCATACGGCCCCTCGAGCCTGCTCCGCCATACGATAAGATCATGGCTGATCTTCAACCTCAATTCCACTTTCCTGTCCGATCCCCACCCCTTCATTCCCCTACAGTCCAAAAATCAATCTATCTCAGTCTTCAATATACTCAACAACTCAGCATCCACAGCCCTCTGGGGTAGAGAATTCCAAAGATTCACAACTTTGAGTGAAGAAATTCCTCCTGATCTCAATTGTAAATGGCTGGCCCCTTATCCTGCAACCATGCCCTCTAGTTCAAGACTCTCCAGCCAGGGAAACAACCTCTCAGCATCTACCCTGTCAAGCCCCCTCAGAATCTTATATGTTTCAATGAAATTACCTCTCATTCTTTTAAACTCCAGACAGTATAGGCCAATTCTACTCAACCTCTCCTCAGGACAACCCTCTCATGCCAGGAATTAATCTAGTGAACCTTTGTTGCATCACCTCTAAGGCAGGTATATCCTTCCTTAGATAAGGAGACCAAAACTGCACACAGTACTCCAGGTGAGGTCTCACCAAAGCCCTGTACAATAGTAGTAAGACTTCCTTACTCTTGTACTCCAAC
The DNA here is from genome assembly GCF_035084215.1 of Heptranchias perlo. Lineage (NCBI taxonomy): Eukaryota > Metazoa > Chordata > Chondrichthyes > Hexanchiformes > Hexanchidae > Heptranchias > Heptranchias perlo. Next base: position 102,013,550 of record NC_090329.1, on the reverse strand, counting down.
CCGCTTGCAATAAAGGCCAACATGCCATTTGCTTTCCTAATTGCCTGCTGTACCTGCATGCCAACTTTTTGTGTTTCTTGTACCAGGACATCCAAGTCTCTCTGGATATCAACATTTAATAGTTTCTCACCATTTAAAAAATATTCTGTTTTTCTATTCTTCCTACCAAAGTGAATAACCTCACATTTCCCCACATTATACTCCATCTGCCAACTTCTTGCCCACTCACTTAACCTGTCTATATCCCTTTGCAGGCTCTTGGTGTCCTCCTCACTGCTTACTTTCCCACATAGCTTTGTAACATCAGCAAACTTGGATACATTACACTCGGTCCCTTCATCCAAGTCATTACTATAGCTTGTAAATAGCTGAGGCCCAAGCACCGATCCTTGCATTACCCCACTAGTTACAGCCTGCCAACCTGAAAATGACACGTTTATCCCTACTCTCTTTTCTGTCTGTTAACCAATCCTTTATCCATGCTAATATGTTACCCCCAACCCCATGAGCCCCTATCTTGCGAAACAACCTTTTATGTGGCACCTTTTTGAATGCCTTTTGAAAATCCAAACATACCACATCCACTCATTCCCCTTTAACTACCTTGCTAGTTACATCTTCAAAAAACTCTAATAAATTTGTCAAACACTATTTCCTTTTCAAAAAACCATGTTGATTCTGCCTAATCATATTATGATGTTCTAAGTGCCCTGTTACCACTTTCTAATGGATTCCAGCATTTTCCCAACGACTGATGTCAGACTAACTGGCCTGTAGTTCCCTGTTTTCTCTCTCCTTCCTTTCTTGAATAGCGGGGTTACATTTGCTACCTTCCAATCCGCTGGGACCTAGAATCTAGGGAATTTTGGAAGATCATAACCAATGCATCCACTATCTCTGCAGCCACCTCTTTTAGAACCCTGGGATGTTGGCCATCAGGTCCCCGAGGTTTATCGGCTTTTAGTCCCATTAGTTTCTCAAGTACTTTTTTTTCTACTGATAATAATTACTTTTAAGTTCCTCACTCTCATTAGCCCCTTGGTTCCCCATTATTTCTGATATGCTTTTGGACATGGGATCTTATGGTCTGTATAAATTAGTGCTACACCAGGTGGTTCCTTTATCCACGGGGCCAGTAATGGGAATTCAGAAAAGAGTTTTTAAAACCCCAGCCTTTGTTGTTGCTTGCAGAGGCAATGATTTGTGGACTAATTAATAGTGATTAAAGTGATAGGTGGAGGTGCAGAGTATCTGTGCTCAGCAAAGCAGACTCTTCCCCTTAAGGAATAAAATTCAACCAGCTCTTTTGATGATTAGGCATAGAACTACAGTCAATGAAAGAGCTGAAAACCTCTCCGTGGAGAAATGTGCAAGGCCTGTGGAGAAATGCCATCTTCATGTCGTACCATATTCCACACTTAATGCTTCTCATGCAGCTGTTTCATTCCCCTAAAGTTCTCAAGAGAATGTCAGCTTGAAATAACTAAATCAATAAAATATCCCATGGTTATTACATAATCTCAGACTAATTTCAGCCTCCCTTTTGTAAAAGCCTTTTGCTGCCATGTTGCCGAAATGAGTATTTACATTCTTTGTGCTTTGCACCAAAATGAAGAATTGATTTTAAATTATTATTTTTAAACTTTTGAAAAGAGCTAGAAGCATGATCTACCTCAGTGACAAACTATAGTTTTATATTTGGATCTAAAATGTTCCACATTTTAAATCAAAGCCCAGTTTAGGGAATTTTCGACATGGCATTGAAATATCTCTGGAAAAAGGTGAGGAAATTATACTTGTGGGTTTTTGCTGTTCATGTAAATAAATTCTGCACAAGCTGGAGGCATAGAGGAGCTCATGTATACATTTATTAAATGCACATTAGCTCCTCATTATTGTAGAGTTGTCTTCTTAATCCAGTTGATTGGGCCTCCCTCTTTAACTTTGGGTCAGCTCGACTGCCAGATGTGAAGCAAGTCTAGTACTGGCTGAGAGAGGTCAGGCTGCAGGTAGGCAGGAATGTGCAACCACAGCCTACTCAACCCAACCACTTTCCAATTTGCTGCATGGATTGTTATCTATTTTTAAATTATATACACAGATTGTTGCTAATATTAATGATCCTATCAGTATTAAACAGACATTCATAATAGTCCTAAATTCAATAACTTATTTTAAAACAAATGTATTAATAGTTTTTTTGATTGCTATAATTGAACTATGGAAGTATCTGGATATTCCCTTGGTTTCCTATTGTATTCTCTTCCATATAAATAATGTGAGGTATTTACTTCGTGCTTCTATAAACACAATGAACAACCTAGTAAACTAGGCCTTTAGACTAGGCTGGCCTTTATATCTGGAGGACTAGAGTACAAGGGGGCAGAAGTTATGCTGCAGCTATACAAAACCCTGGTTAGACCGCACCTGGAGTACTGTGAGCAGTTCTGGGCACCGCATCTTCGGAAGGACATATTGGCCTTGGAGGGAGTGCAGTGTAGGTTTATTAGAATGATACCCGGACTTCAAGGGTTAAGTTACGAGGAGAGATTACACAAATTGGGGTTGTATTCTCTGGAGTTTCGAAGGTTAAGGGGTGATCTGATCGAAGTTTATAAGATATTAAGGAGAATGGATAGGGTGGATAGAGAGAAACTATTTCCATTGGTTGGAGATTCTAGGAGTATGGGGCACAGTCTAAAAATTAGAGCCAGACCTTTCAGGAGCGAGATTAGAAAACATTTCTACACACAAAGGGTGGTAGAAGTTTGGAACTCTCTTCCGCAAACGGCAATTGATACTAGCTCAATTGCTAAATTTAAATCTGAGATCGATAGCTTTTTGGCAACCAAAGGTATTAAGGGATATGGGCCAAAGGCAGGTATATGGAGTTAGATCACAGATCAGCCATGATCTTATCAAATGGCGGAGCAGGCACGAGGGGCTGAATGGCCTACTCCTGTTCCTATGTTCCTATAATAAAGTACATGTAGTACCTTGCTATTGATCATATGGTAGTGTAATCTTTCAATACTTATATTATAATGAGTTGTAATAGCTTTATTTAATAAGTATGTAAAAAGAAATGCATACCTGGGAGGCAGTTAAAAAGCTGTAATAAAGTGTTGGATATTGTACGTAATTTCATAGACTACTTGAACTCCACTGTTAGTTTCTGAACAACCTAATTTGATTACAGTCATACTGCTGTCAAATTTACAGCAGTAGTTTGCACCTGTAACAAGCTTCCTCTGGAATTTTTCAAACCATTGCACTTGTGTGTTTTATCTGACACATCACACTTCCTGTATTACATTTTGGGCATCACACCTGCAAATTTGCAAATTTCTTGGAGCTGATTTGCAACAAAGCAGAACTGAAGAACTGGAAATGTACAAAGCAAAACAATGAGAAAGGAGTAAGCAAAAAACTGAGCAATTGCTCTTTTTGTAGAGATGCAACTCCTAAAGTGGCATAAGGTGACCAATCAAATTGCTAAAATAATTTTGTGAAGTTAGTTTGAGCTGCTAAAGGAATAAAAAAAAGGAACAATTCTGAACAAAATGCTTATTCTTACTCAGAGTTGCTCATATCGTGTTGTAAGGCCACATTTTCTTGGAGAGGCCTACTCATGAGGCAGTAGCCTGAATTCAATTTGGAGTACTTGCCTCAAAATTCAATTCTTTGCTTGGGCTTTCCTGTTGTCAAAGTAGCTGTCCGGGGCTCATGAACACCGTGTAGTCTGATGATGTACACAGGCACCATATTAATGCTGCATTGAACAATGCTGGATTTGCCGTGATCCATTTCTTTGCCTGTGCAGCTCCCTAAAACTGCTTCCCCTCTCCAGACCTGAAGACCCTCTTTCCCCAGTGCTGTCAGAGCCTAGGACCCCTACTCCCATCCCGACCTCCTCTGGTGCTGCTTGACAACAGGGCCACCCACATATGCTCCTAGACACGGAGGTCCCCTCGTCCTCATGCCTCCAGGCCCCACATTGCCTCTTCAATGCAACCAGACCCCAGGACCTCTTTCAGGGTGCTACTAAATCTCACCCCAGTTCTGTGAAACCCTAGGAAAACCCCCCTAGTACTTCAAATATTCAGCAACACCTTCCCCAGAGGGCTACTGAACCCCAGTATCCCTTTCATAGTGCTATTAAATCCCAGGACTCCATTAGTACTCTTACAGTCAACAATATACAGAAAGAGACAAAAATTGGAAGACAATTAGACACAGCAACGTGGAAAGAATTGAAGAGTAAGACAGAACAAGGGATAATTGCAGGATCAATTTTGCTTTTACTTTTGTCAAGTGCAATAGCACAGGAGATCAATTGTATTATATAACAATACATTGCGTTTTACATGGCATAGAACCCCTGCCGTTATAAGACCACATCACCCTGACTCACTTCGAACAATGTGATGAAAGATCAGCCAATAATTTGTTAAAACTGCAGTGAGTGTGAGTTCTTTAAGGAACATTAAACTGTCTCTCATTCTTTCCCATTCTCCATTTCTACCCGTGCTGGTCTCTAAGGCTGATTCCACAATCGGGTAAACCTAGTGAGGGGCACTGCTCACGACATGTCCACAAGCTGCAGGCCCACCATTTCCTGATCCATCTCTCTGCAAGTGTCAGCTCTTGCTGGGGGTACCTGATTACTGAACCAGTCCTTATGTCTTCCTGTTTGCCTCTAGATATTTTTTCTTTCTCTCTATGACTCTGACTCTTCTATTTTGGCGTCTGCCTAATTATTATTTGACTGAGATGAGATTCCGACCACATATCCGCTCCATCGCCAAGACTGCCTACTTCCACCGCCGTAACATCACCTGTCTCTGCCCCTGCCTCAGCTCATCTGCTGCTGAAACCCTCCCTCATCCATGCTTTTGTTACCTCTAGACCTAACTATTCCAATGCTTTCCTGGCCGGCCTCCCATCTTCCATCCTCCATAAACTTGAGCTGATCCAAAACTCTGCTGCCGTATCCTAACTCGCACCAAGTCCCGTTCTCCCATTACCCCTGTACTCACTGACCTAAATTGGCTCTGATTTTAAAATTCTTATTCTTGTTTTCAAATCGTTCCATGACCTCGACCCTCCCTATCTCTGTAACCTCCTCCAGCCCTACAACCCTCCGAAGTCTCTGCGCTCCTTCAATTCTTGCCTCTCGCGCATCCACAATTTTAATTGCTCCACCATTGGTTGCTGTACCTTCAGCTGCCTGGGCCTTAAGCTCTAGAATTCCCTTCCTAAACCTCTCCACCTCTACCTCTCTCTCCTCCTTTAAGACACTCTTTTTTGACCAAGTTTTTGGTCACCTGTCCTAATATCTCTTTATGTGGCTCGGTGTCAAATTTTGTTTGATAATCACTCCAGTGAAATGCTTTGTGATGTTTTATTGTGTTAAAGGCGCTATATAAATGCAAGTTGTTGTTATTTGTTAATTCTTGCAGCAATGCTAACTTACAATTTATTTTGATGTTGGATTTAGGTTAATATGAAATATGCAACTTCCCAAGAAAACCAACTAACAAACTTTTATAAAACTGTGTGTGTAATGTCATTTCTTCAAGCTTAAAACTCTGGACCTCCAGAAATGCACAAATCCTTACCATATCATATACCATGCTGCTACCCTGAACTACAAGTGCCCTATTAAATCCTGCTAAAGATATATAAATGTTCATACTTTGGAGATATATAATAAATGCCATTCTATTATATAGAGTACACATCAGTATTGGTTTATTTGGGTCCTGAATATAGTAATTCACTCATGCCTGTGGTGAGTTGATGGTTCACTTTAGGTAAACCATTGGTCCTAATTACATATCCTTTATGCAACTACCTTTCGCGTACATTATTCAACATTATCTGGGGTTAGATGCATGTGAAGCACAATGGAGGCAAAAACAGGTAATTAAAGAAATTAAGGCAGTTAAAAGCTGGTAATGACTTATCAAAAACATTATGTTGCAGCTGCATGAGGAGGCTGGCAATGGTACAACGAAAATATTCTGGATAAGGAATTTATCCCATAAATGAATGGGATCAAATATCTCAAACACTCCAATTTTAAAATGTATAAGGGGCTCGAAATCCCGGAGGCCACTCCATCACCAAAAGTGTGGTGGGGTGAGATTTCCGGCCGCCACTCTACCCTGGCATTGATGCCATCCTAAATCACGGGACGGGGTCACCCGCATAAAAGGAAGGGGGGATGCCAGCATCATTTACAGCGCTTCCTGGGCATTCCTCGATAGGGGCCCAGGCACCATGCCATTCCGTTGGGTGAATGGGAAAGACCGTGCTGGCCAAAGATCACATGATTTTAAAAACTGATCCATTGTGCAGCAGCTGCTCTGTGGTCAACTGCCATCAGGATACCAGTATTGTGGGCCTCAATTCTGCACAAACATACCTGCGTCATGCATCATAATTTGTATTTGGTGCAAAGGATGCTGAACTGGTGGGATTTCTGGCGGGTGACGTCAGCCCAGCAGTTACCTTTCGGAGGTCAGCACAGTGGAGTGGACATAAAAATCACCCCTCCCACCATTGGACTTTCTCATCGGCACCAAAAGGGATCGAGATCTCGTGGATCAGTGTCCCAACTCATATTCCACCCAGCCTGTGTACTCCCCTGTAGTGCTTCCCCAAGCCCAAGAATTTCAAGCCCGTGTTTTTTATAAAAAGGAAGACTTTAGTTTTAAGAAACAAACTCAAGGATAAGGCTGGTGTAGAACTTTATCAGAGATTGTTTAACTTAACAAACTAATCTTCAATTCCACAAAATGTTCTGTAAAACATGGATAAAGTGAACTAATTTTCATTGTAAAGTAATTCTATTGCTCTTTAATTACTGTCACTGTAATTGTTCCTAGTCAGAAGGACCCATGTCCATTAACCTAGACCTCCTGTGTGGGTTGGATAGATCTTATTTAGTTAAGAATGGTAGATAAGTGATGGCATCCTTTAACTCCATTCCTAGTTAGAGCTCAATTTCTAGGATATCCTTGTTTGAATAACTTAGCATTAGGGACAGCGAATAGATATTACCCAAAAGTCCAGTTACATCATTTATGCGAAGTTCTTAGAAAAATATGACATGGGAGTTCCTGATGGTTTACATTAGTGAGCACAGGCTGTTCTGACCTGAAGAAAAACAGCTCAGAAAAACTCAGACTAATGAAATGGAGTGAAGAATGATTGACACAATGAGAACAGTGACTTCAGATATTTCCATCCTGAAAGATTACTTGACCAGACCCATCAACATAAAATTTGTCAAATATTTCACACCCCCCTCCCCCTTAATATTTTTAACCATCTCACCTTACACGAAGTCCATTGAACATGCAAAATAAATTACATGTTAAGAGCTAGTTTTGACATTTCCTTTATTCACAGCAATTCATGAAAGGAATAAAATGTTCTCAGACAATGCTTATTGCAATAGTCATCTACATACAGCTTGTGAAACTGTTTTTAATGAGGGGTGATATAAAATCAATGGTACAGAATGAATGCAAAGTTTTTTCTATAAACTACAGTACTGTTTCACATTCAATTCCAGTGGACAAGTTTAGGAGAAAAATGCACATTTCTCAACATATCAAGTATACGGAGCATTAAGCATTTGATCAGCTCACTGACAACAGTGCAATAATTGCACGTTTTGAACATACAAGCAGAAAAAGCTTAGATTTGGATTTCTTGGGGCCTGGTCCTAGTATATCTGCATCTATTGTACATGATGCTTGAATATGCATGTTAAACTATGGCTCTGTTAAGCAATGTTGCTTTCAATATATCATTTTAAAAAGCTCAAGGATAGTGAGAATGGATGTGGGATCTGATTCCCTAAGTTCACTCATCTCCCACTCTCAGATGCATACTGTTGGGGAAGGTTCCAGACACCAGGTGTTGTCTTACTGGGAGGGGAATAATAAACATATCAGGAAGAGAACTGTCCCACTGGCATGCTTGCACAGCTCCTGGCAGCCAGGTCACAGTGATACTAGCAGCAGGTCACCCATCTCCTTTCTCATGCAAAGATGGTGCTGGATTTTGGGGAATTACCAGGCAGAAGGCTCTTAAAAAATGAGGCTTCCCTGATGGCTCAGCAGGTTTACACAGACTAGGTGAGCCACATAGGTCAGGAAGATCCCAGGCTTGATCCACACTCTGCTCAGTTAGTTAACCTGGGCCAAGACAGCAACAGCTTGCACTTATGTAGCACCTTTAAAGAAGCAAAACGTTCCAGTGCACTCGTCAGGGGAGAACAGAGCCAAGCAGGAGTCAGGCAAACAGTAAGAGCAGGTAACCAAAAGTATGGTTTTAAAGAAATAGGTTTTCAGGAGTATTTTGAAGTTGAGAAAGCTGTGGAAATGAAGAGGGGTTTAGGAAGAAAATTCTAAATTGCAGAGGCCCAATAACTGAAACCTCTGCCAGCAATGGAGGAGTGGAGAAAGACAGGGGTTCATAGTCCAGAATCGACAATGGCAAGGGGTCACTAGTAGGGTGCCACAGGAATCATTGCTGGGGTCATTGTTGTTTACAGTTTATATAAATGATTTGGAGCTGGTTGCAGAAACAAAACTGCCTAAGCTTGCAAATGACACCAACTGGGAGAGGGGAGGTCCACAATAGGGAACAGGCAAACTAAATACAAAGCGAGCTGGATAGATTGGGAAGGTGGGCTGACGAGTAGCAAATGGCATTTAATGTTGGCAAATGCAAGGTTATTAGACTAGGGAAGGGAAATAAACAGCAAGAATATAAACTAAATGCCTCTCGGTTACAGACACAACATAGGAGAATTATCTGTGGGTAATGATGAATAGCTCATGAAACTAACATCACAGTGTGTGACAACAGTAAGTAAAGCAAACTTAATATTGGGATATCTCGCCAAAAGAATAGAGCACAAATCCCAGATGTCAATGAATCTGTACAGGTATTGGCACAGACACGCCTGCAATACTGTGTACAGTTCTGGCCACCATACTACACCAATGATATCTAGGAATTGGAAGCAGTGCAAAACAGGGTAACAAACTGATACCCAGCGTAAGGCATCTGATCTATGAAGAGAGGTTGAAGAGAATGAGATTGTTTACACTGGAGAAGAGAAGGCTCAGGAGAGATATTATTCAAGCATAAAGGCTCTTAAGGGAAGAGATCAATTAAACCCTGATAATATAAGATTTCCAAGAACTCTAGAATGAAGGGACACTGGATCAAGCTTGAAAGAGAGAAGGTTACAGATAGTTTAGTCTTAACTGTTTTACACAGAGGGTGGTGTTGAATGGACTTTCCAGAGAAGCAGATAGTATGGAAAATATTACGGGAGAATTGGATAAATATTTATGTAATGGGTGATTGAGAGTGATTAGTTTTTGGTCCAGATGGAATTTTCTATTCTTGTATTATTCTATGTTCCTATTTAATTAATATACCGGGGATAGGGAGCCAGTGAAAGTTGGTGAGGATGGGATGATAGGGGACAGGATAGAACTCGAGGAGTAAAGTTTTGGATGAATTGGAGTTTGTGCAGGTGGAACTCAGGATGCCTGCGAGGAAAGTACTGGTAAGGAAAGACCTGGAAATGACAACGGCACGGATGACTTTCAGCAGCAGTAGACGTGAAGTAAGGGTAGAGGTGACAATATTACCAAGGTGCAAATAGGTAGTATTTGTGATGGACTAGATGTGGGGTTTGAAGCTTTTCACGGGGTCAAACAGGGTAGAATGTTTGGTTCAGCCTTAAGGGAGCAGCCAGGGTAGCGGATGGAATCAATGGGGAAGGGAGCTAGTGTCCGGAGTTTATCCATGGTACACGGTCAGGACAGCTTCAGTCTTACCCATGTTGACTGTTATTAATTCCGAACAGTACCTCACCAAATCAGCCAGTCTTCGTGTGTGAGTCTGGACAGCGAGTGTCGGTAAGGTATTATACCATGGAGGAGTGAGCATGACTCTGTCCATGCCTAGCTTCCACACACGTGCACTCTCCAACAGGGGTCACTGGACAGCAATCAATAATGGGAACCCTGGCTGATATTTCCCCTTCCCAGCCCAGAAGACCAATTGAAGCATTCCGACTGATTCTTCTAACTCATCCCAGACCTGGAATCGAACCTGGAATCTTTCCAGCAATGAGCCGTGCATATTGGAGAAGCTTCTGAACTTTTAAAAAAGAAACTCCAGAGCTATAACTCAAGGAAGTAGTGGTGGGTATACCACTACCCAATGGTTTCCACTGTATTACAGTGTAAAGTCAAAGTTCAATTCCTACTCCCATACAAACACAATGGAAGCTTCAACTTACTTTTTTTCTTATTTAACGACACCATATTTTTCTTAGCATAGAGACAGTAAGGACATTCTACAAATTACTACTGGCAAAACACATGTTACCCTGTCCCTTTGATTTTTCTCTCACTATAATCTAACACTGACACTATGTCAATGAATGATTAGAAAGGTTTGACCGTAATAGTCTGTCACTGGTAGCAGAACTTTTATGTAATGTACAGGCTAGAAATATGTGATAAGCTTACCCACCATGCTGTGCCCCTGTTAAAGGGAGATATGTATTGAATAATTTTCTCAAAAATATGTAGAAAAAATAAATTTGATTTTTATATAGTGATTGAATCATCTTGCAATTATTTCACATCTCAAACGGAAATATCAACAAATATGTGCCTGGAATGGTAATATTTTTAAAACTTTCATTAAATAGTTTGGCATGACATTTTAAATACATTATACATTCAGGACCTACACGAATTTAAAGGCTTCACATTAATTCTCCTTGAGCAAAATATTTTTCCTACATCATTTGGCAGTTAACCTCCATTCAGTCATGGGGATAGATTTGCTTCAACCATGGCATCATTATATACTGGGCTCCATCAAACATGCTGAAGAAAGATGCTAAATGCGGGTGGAACACCTAAAAATAACAATGAACAAAGTTGATCAGCATTCAGTGAACAAGTATAGTTTGGATAACAGATCCTCAGCCTGGGGAGGGGTAGGGGTTCTCCAAACAACCTTAAAGTCCCAAGGTTAGGAGGGCAAAAACCTGCCACAGCTTCCACCCTCAATTACTGTCCAATAGCCTCCTATGCGTATGTGGAGGTTGGGTGAAGGCAGGATTGGGCTTCAGTTGTGACGCCCCATGCAGTTGAACAGACTAGCATCAAATTCTATCAAAGCTCACACATGAAAAATGAGTACTTGGGAGAGGTACTGCGGAACTGAACCCCAGGCAAGGAGGTCAGTGCTTTCAGGGAAGGAATAGAAGGAAACTAATGGGAAGAAAATAAATCTGAAGCCCATAACTAGCAGTAAGTTGAGGGAGAAAGAGGGAGATGACTAGAAGATGTCAATTTTTCCCAACCGTTGAAACCCACAATTTCAAGGTCTCAACAGACACCCAGGTGTGCCTAATGATGGAAGTTACAAGACTTGCCGGCTTCCATCCTGGATTAGCTCCACTTGTACTTGTACCAGGTTATGTACCTCCAAACTGGTCTGAAGCACTCACTTCCACAAGTGATGTATATCGTTCCGTTTGCTTTTTTTATATATTAAAAAAATGAGTATTACTTTGTGCTCAAATTATTTCCCCTGGGTTTTCCTTCTCCTTTACTGAGACACTATGACAGCTTGTTTCCTGATAGATTACCAGCTTTCCTTTACTTCCTTCCTATATATGTTTACAAGAATTTTTCTTGTAAATTATCTTCAATATAGGAACACAGTTATTTGATCAAAACCTTAGAATGTATCACTACCTTCAAACACGCCCCATCCAATCTGAAACATTAAAATAGGCTCTCAGACCATGACCAAATGGATATTTGAATGTTGAAGTACTTCTAGAGATCACTTTGGGACCAAAGTTTGTAGTAATTGGGGAAAGGCTTTGAACTATGCTCCAATCATATTGCATAAAAAACTGAATTTGAGTCCTCTACACCTCAGCTTTTACACAGCACCTTGTTCCCAAATCTACCGCCACCCCTCACCCCCCCAACCCCTCCCCTCCGCCAGCCACACTCAAACATACCTGTACACCTGTTAGTATGACAATATCCTTCTCTGGAATGTAGTCTGTTGCTGAGTTTTTTCCATCAGTTGTGTGAATCAGAACCTTATAATGAGGAGTATATTTCAAATTCTACAGACAAAAATATAGCGATCAGTGATCATTTATCGATGCAAACAAAAATAAAGCACTATCCAGGTATATAATTTAAAAAGTTCCGGCAGAACATAACCAGAGATTGCTCCTGTGATTCTTAGTGGCCAGTTCCAAAGTGGCACAGAGAAACTCCAAAAAGATGGAAAGAATATTCCTTAAAATCCTAAAGCAAAATATACATCAGAGCTACTTGGCTTGGACTACTTCCTTTCCTGTGAGAAGTATCCCTCAATTCTGACATAATGCATTACCAGAAAGGCACTTTCCATCTGTCTCTAGAATCGTGGATGTACTGGACACCAATAACAGCCTAGATCAAACTCAACTTTACAGATATAATTCAGTGTGTTTGAGATAAAATACATGTAAAGTTAAACCAAAAGAGTTGCTTACTATTTTTTCTTTTCTGCTAAGATAACACAAGTTAACAGCAATGAAAATAGATCTCACAATAGATGCCTGCTCATTTAACAAAGTTTCCTTTGTGCATCACTGTCATACCTGCATGTTTGAAGGATATCTTTGGTTAATCCAATCTTCTGGGCCTTTTGCATTCTCATCCCAGCCTACAATCACACCGTAGTATCCATCTTGCCGGTGTCTGAAGACCTGTCCTACTCTGTATTTGACAGAAACTGGCCTTGGAGACCGAGGCTCAGACGAGCCTAATAAAACAAGTGGAAAATGGCATCTTTAACAAGTATGTACTGGGATTTAATTTGGAGCCTTTGAACAATTCTTTTATACAAGCTTACATTTCAAATGATTGTTTCAAATTATTTTGATGCAATTTTATGAAAGCCTGTAATTTTGGGAGATTGGGTCGCACAGCAGAGTAGAAAGAAGACATTCCTCCTATCAATGTGGGCTGGATTCAATTCCTAGCCTCGGAGGTGAAAGAACAGTATGGTAACTCACTATCACTCAGTTCCCCACCTCATGTTTCTAAATAATCTTGTTAATAAAATTGGTATTTTTAGCCAAACATGATGCACATTTGCTATTGTTCATTTAAGTGTCAAACTGGGAGTTTTCTGAAACACCACAAAGCTGATCATAGAAAAGCACCGCGATGGTACAGCCCAAAACATCTACCTGCAGACAAGATGTTAAGAGTGCATAGATCTCAGCGTGGTCACCAAACTACACCCTGGCTTTGGAAAGGATACAGAGAAGTGCAACCACACTGATATCAGGGATTAGACACCTGAGCTTGAGTTACAAGGAGAATCTAAGGAATCCTGGAAATGAGGGTTCACTTTACATCAAGTTGTTTATGTAACTAGGAGCCATGGACAGTGAAGGTAAACAGACTGTTTAGATTTAGCTATTTCACACAAAAAGTGATGAATGGTGGAATAGACTGCCTGGTGAGACAGTAGAAAAGAAGTGTCAGTGAATTCAAGAAGGAGCTGCATTTTTATTTTGGCAAAAGAAGTGATTAGGGAGTATGGCAGATAAGAGTAAAGTTTGTTTGTTTTGAACTCTGAGACTAAACAGGTGGTCTTTTCTGGTCCTCTATATTCTTATGTTCCCAGGTACCTGCAAAGTATCCATCTTTCTCTTTCAATAGAAAGACTTCTATTGCTGGTGACTCTCCAAGAGGATCTTCATTCTGGATAGTTCTGCAGAACATCAGGGAAAATATGAAACTTCCTGGAAAACTCTTGTCCCAATCAATAAAACCATATGCATTGCGAAGATCTGAAAAATTCCATTTCTCAACTCATAAGGAGGAAGTTACTTTCCAGTTTTGGTGAGAGGAAGCAAACAGACCCAACAGCTTTGTTAACAAAACCAGCATCTCCATACTTCCATCTTTGGCCTTTTCTAGCACCACTCCTAAAGGCATTGCCAAAATCAAGTCCACACCAGTGGGAAATTAAAGGTGTGATTCTCCCCACTCCCCTATGGCAGTGTCACTGTATTTTGGAGTATTAATTGTACTCCATTTTCTAACAAGTCTTTTTCTTTCTTGTTTTGCCCCCAATCCTATCAAAACGCAACATTCCTCACTTACTAATGCAGGCAACTTACCTCAGCTGCTCTCATGCTCGAGCAGGTCACAAGGAGGCGCACCAAAGACGTCTGGTCCATTTTCCTCCCCCCATCCCCCACTGCGAAGTGCCTGATCCTGACTGTAGTCACAACCATCACTCCCGCCAACTTATTGTTAATTTTAGTTGTTTTCTTCCTGGGGTGCATTTTGTTCCATTTCAGGAGTAATTTTTCTTCAGTTGGAGTTTGCAGATGAGTTACTTTAAATGAGTAAAATTAAAGGTGAGCTAGGCAAGCAACAAGTAATTCATAAAACATTATGCAAACTAGTGCCCAGGTATTATGATAGCATGTGGTTCTATAGGTAGTCCTCTTCAGCAGTAAAGCAGCAGCTATGCACTATATCACCAATGAAAATATTTTCCACCCTCCATAAACTCAAACTTGCCCAAAACCCTGGTACATCTATCAGGTCCCATACTAAGTCATGCATCACCCTGTCCTCATTGACCTACACTGGCTCCCTATTCCCAAATACATTAAACTTAAAATCCTCGTTCTCATTTTGAAACCCCAAAGTCCTTCCAAGAAGCAATTCTAAAGCATAAAATACAGCAAGTGGAGTGACCTAAGAGACAACAATAGCCAGAACAACTACTTACGTTTATATTGTGCCTGTAATGTGAAGAACATCCCAAAATGCTTCAGAGAAGTGCAAGGAAAAGTGGCCTTGCGCCAAAAAGAGAAGGGTTAGGAGTGCCGACCAAAGACTTGGTCATAGAGGTGAGGTTTCAGGAAATTTTTAAAGGAAGAGAGGAAAATGGGGATCCAGAGAGAATTGTGGAGAGTAGGACCCAGACTGCTGAAGGCAGTGCCACCAATGAAGGAACGAACAGGGGTGGGGAGAGATGCATTAAACTCCAGATTCAGATGAATGGAGTGTTTGGGTGGGGGGGGGGTGGTGGTGGAACACAGGCTGGAAGAGGTTGCAGAGACAGGATGGGGTGAGGCCATGAACGGATTTAAAGATGAGAACAAGGATTTTAAATTTAAAGTACTGGGGAATAGGGAGCCAATGTAGGCCAGGAGAATGGGGTGATGCATGACTTAGTATGGGACTGGTGACACGTGTCAGAGTTTTAGACAATTTGGAGTTTATGGAGGGTGGAGGAAGAGAGGCCAGAAAGGAAAGCAATGGAGTAGTCGAGTCTGGAGGTGATAAAGACACTTACGAGGCTTTCGTTGGCGGAAGTAGGGAACATTGTGAAGGTGGAAGTAAGCAGTCTTTGTGGTAGAGGGATTATGGGGTCTGAAACTGTGCTAAGGAGCACAGAAATTCCACTGTTTTAGGGGTGGAAATCTAGCATACTGGGTGTGGAAGGGCAGGTAAATGGTGTGGAACTCGTTTGTGGGTCAGAAGAAAAATTGGAATAGGGGCACTTCTTCCAACCACCACCAACCCCCCACCCCCAGCCCCTCCCCCCAACAATGTCACATTTAGGGGGGGCGGGATCTTGGGCACCTCCGGAAATCCCACCAGTTAAGCCTCCTCTATGGCGCACTTACTGTAGAGGGCCGAATGTGGGCTTTGCATTACCGTATTCAAATAGCAATCAATCCCAGAGAGACAGATTGCTATTTGGATATCAAGTCCACCAGCGAGGGAGCAACACAAAAGTAAGTTTGTATCCTTTAAACCTTTGTTCAGACTGATCTGAATCTCTGCTGGGTCTGCAAGGAGGGCTCTCAAGTAACCAGAATTTCTAGGCTAGGATCTAACAGAATGCTAAGGCTGTGAGTGGCCTGGTTGAACCTGGGACAGTGACCAAGAAGGGGAAGAGAACAGAGTTTGTGGTAGGGGCCGAAGACGATGGCTTTAATCTTCCCGGTGTTGAGCTTAAGGAAATCATGATTCATCGAAGGCTGGATGTCAGACAAGCAGTTGAGGGGTCAATGGAGGTGGTGAAGGGGTACAGCATACATATGGAAGGTGACCCCATGCAGATAATGTCTCCAAGGGGCAGCATGTAAATGAAGAGAAGGCCATAGATAGGTCTACCATAGGTAGGTCTAAGGATAGATGGGCACAAATATCTTCCTGTATGATCTTAGGATTATTACATGTGTTGCCAATGGGAGTGTTTAGGTGCACATGCCAGTTGGATTGCTCAATATCCTACCTCTCTTTTAATTGCCATTCTTTTAGCCAGTCCTTCCATGCTTGTAAATTTAAGTAAGATCTTCTGAATCGGTTCCAGTTATTGATTAACCTTTTTAAAAAGGAATTAGAAACATTCAATATATTAGGGCGTGGGAGAAGAGAGGGAAAAACACCACAGACCACATATTAGTGAACAGGCCCTGGCGCATGGAAGTCAGAATAAATTCTTACGTGTTATCTTGCAAATGTGTGGTATGCTCGGAATGATTTGCCACATATCATGTAACAACACGCTTCTTCATTTTTAGAAATCATGAGGTGACACATTAACATGGTGCACAACACACTATGGCAGAGTGGTCATATGCCAATTCAGGTCAAGTGTTCCCCATACAGCAAGCTCCAAAGCTCCACTATGCCCTGGAAGAGTGGAGACAAGGGAGGACTGTACTTAACCATGGGGAAGCAAATTGTTCCAGCCCACTCCCATAGTCACAAGGTAGCCTTCCTATCCTATCAACTAAGAAATGGTGCGTGACCTGGGAGGACCACAAGAATATTATACAGCAAGCCAGGACAGAAAGTAATACAGATCTTTTGGACACCATTGATATAGTTATCTCATTCATAATCAGAAATACAATGAATCTAGCAATGGAATGGTTTAATGACTAAGATGTGCACTTTATAATTTCGTAGATTTTCAGCCAATTAGATAGCAACCCAGATGTTAGAAGTAGATAAACTCAGTGACTCTTCTACATATTATATCTGTAAATCAATACAGAACCAGCACCTACATTCAACATTACAAACCTAACCATTTCCACACATTCCCTTCTTACATTTTTCAAGCAATGGCGGTTGGGAATACATTTGCAAGAAACAAAATAAATAAACCAGCATTTATCACAGTTCAGGGGACTCTTTTCAGGAAAAATATTAACATAGTTTTGATATATTCATTATTTGGCAAAAGTCCATTTTCGCAATGCTTCCACTTGCACAGCCTATTTTACAGGGAACTACAAGGCCAGATCGCACAGGTGCTGACAGTAAATTAGCTTCATAAACATGCATAATCCTGGCAATGGCTGACATTTGAATCCTCTCACAACTTTCCATTGGGTGTCATGTTTCAGCTACACTACACAAAGGAACAATTATTTGTATTTTGCTTTCACAGATGTCAGCACTACTTAGTGTGCTGCGATAGAACTTGTACGCTAAGTTTTAAAGTTTGTCTATATTTCTTCTAATACACTTACTCAAATGTATTTTACTCCCCAATCACTGAATTAAAAAAGGGCACAAACTTGGCAGTGTCAGCATATTGCCATGTACCTCATTTTAGATACACTAAAGACAAAATAACACCATTCATTTCCCCCTTTATTCATCCATCCATCAGCACTATAAATACGTAGAAGCAGTACTGTAGCACCATAGTAGTTTTACAGCACAGAAGGATGCCGTTCGATTCATGAAGGCTATGACAACTGTTTGCCAGGCCAATCCAAATCTAATCCCACTGCCCCGCGCTCTCTCCATTTTGGGTTATACAGTCAGAACTGGACATTTGAATGTTCAAACACAGAATTACACTGGTTTATATGTCAACATCCTGCAACTGGAAGTTTTGAATTTGCAGTGCTAACCCAAGAAATAATCCATTAACTGCACATGTGGTTGTTAAGGTTGTTCTAATTCTGGGTTAATTGTTTTGAGGTTGCAAATTAAGATTTGTTAATTAATGTGGAGTTATTTCATAAGCCAATATAAAACAGACTTTGGGTTATCTGATCAGACCCAGAGAGTGGGCAAGTATCGGCTAAGGTTCACTTACCAGGGATGTTAAAGCTGGGTGGAGGAGGAGGTGGGGGGAGAAGGGAAGTCCACTGTGCCCAAAGAGACATGATGTGGAGATGCCGGTGATGGACTGGGGTTGACAATTGTAAACAATTTTACAACACCAAGTTATAGTCCAGCAATTATATTTGAAATTTACAAGCTTTCGGAGGCTTCCTCCTTCCTCAGGTAAAGAGACAAGCAGTGACTAATACAGAGCTTTGGATACATGACATACCGTCAGCAGAATATACTAGAATCTCTTCATGCTGCACTGACATTACAGCTGAGAAGTCGTTCTGCATTTGCATTACTTCTACACTACCTGCTGACACAATTGAGAGAGTTTCAAAACAGTCAAATTAGATGTTAAATGTGGGCCTATTTTGTGCTGCAGTCCAGCATTGGTTTGCATCAGACACTCAACTAAAACAAACAAAAAAATGTTTAATTCAATATGTAAATGGATTAAGAAATGCAGGCAACGTTGAGTGTGTTCAGCACCATTGTGTCCCTGTGTCAAAAGTTGCTGCTTCTTGTCCTTTAGCCATCCCCACTAATCACCCAGCACTAACCCAGTCAGATAACAAAAGCCATGCAACGCATGATAAAATTATAAGATCATGGGCAGGCAACAAATAGATACATCAGACTATGGCCAGGATTCTCCCAATAAGGCCCAGCAGTAAATACATACGTTTTGCTTTTCAAAAGTTATTGGGGACGACCAAGTCACTAAAAGCCATTGAATCCTGAGCACTAAGCACCAATTAATAGCAGTGGCAAGGTGAAATCCTGCCAGTGGAAATTTGGATTGAAAACACATTTTGAAAGCTATAAAATTCGATTGTTTCTCCTGAGAGCCAACGCAGGCGCAGAGAGTCGGCATACTGCCTTTTCATCTGGCTATGCCTGACATGCTGGTAGTGCTAGATGCTGATGCTGGCTGTGCAAAGTTTGTGATGTGCTGTCTTTCCCAGCAGTGACATGTTGCTAAAAACACCAACAAATATTAAAGAAAAAGAATGTGTAACAGTACCTTCTTGATGCCTGGATGCGCTGGGTAGAATTACTGCCAGACCACCGAGATAAAATATACTGTGCAGGAAGTGCAGATATTAATAAGCCAATCTGCAAAGCGGCAGCTGCATTTAATTGAGGCATCCCAGTGTTAACCACCCTCTGCTTTCACTAACAGTATGGAGGACTTGAAGATAACCAACTTGAACTGCTGTTAATTGAAATAAAAGAATATTAAATACTTGGCACATTTTTTGCTATTTACATTAGGAAGAACTTGCATTTATATTGCGCCATTTATGACCTCAGGACATCCCAAAGCGCTTCACAGCCAATGAACTACTTTTTGAAGTGTAATCACTGTTGTAATGTAGGAAGTGCGGCAGCCAATTTGTGTGCAGCAAGATGCCACAAACAGCAATGGGATAATGACCAGACAATCTGATTTAGTGATGTTGGTTGAGGGATAAATATTGGCCTGGACACCAGGGAGAACTCCCCTGCTCTTCTTCGAATAGTGCCATGGGATCTTTTACGTCCACCTGAGAAGGCAGACGGGGCCTCGGTTTAACGTCTCATCTGAAAGACAGTACTTCCAACAGTGCAGCAGTCCCCTCAGTACGGCAATGAAGTGTCAGCCTAGATTTTGTGCTCAAGTCTCTGGAGTGGGATTTGAACCCACAACCTTTTGACTCAGAGGCAAGAGTGGTACTACTGAGCCACAGCAGACACAGATATCTACAGGATACTACAGGTTCCAAACATGACACTATTTTAAGCAGCTGAGTAGACTCAGCAATATAATACATGGCAATGAGCTCCCGAATGTTTTATATCCAGTCTGATATTCATTTTGTTTAACCATTATATTGCACAGGAACCCATTGGGTGTTCTACTTATACAAAAGGCTCATAAAACAAGTGTTGTGAAAACGAACAAAATAAATATTTTAAAAATGTAAAGAATTGAAGGGCCATATATTGAGGTGCATCATGTGGTATTAATAAAGCAGTTGTGTTTTGTGATTGTTTCTTTTTTGCAAGTACTGTAGTTGGGTATGGCTCTCAAGCTGTGAGTTTTAGTGTTCCCAATGTTGGGGTACTGATATTTGGTAGCAAAACAGAGATCAATGCAATTGTGTGAATCAGTCATTGGAGTATGGAAACAGTTTTGTAATATGCTGGTGACAATGCAACAAATAACTTTATTCCATCCCACCCCAATCTCAGCCTCAGACAGCAGTCCAGGAGAGGGATGGAGTCGATGGCTCTGGAACAGAGTTTGTGGCAGGGACCAAAGACAGTGGCTTTGATCTTCCCAATATTTAGTTGGAGGAAATTTTTGCTCATCCAATACTGGATGTCGGACAAGCAGTGTGACAAATCACAGACAGTGGAGGGGTCGAGAGAGGTGGTTGTGAGGAAGACCTGAATGTTGTCAGCGTACATGTGGAACCTGACGTCGTGTTTTCAGATGATGTCGCCGAGGGGCAGCATGTAGATGAGAAATAGGAGGGGGCCAAGGATAGATCCTTGGGGTACTCCAGAGGTAATGGTGCAGGAGTGGGAAGAGAAGCCATTGCAGGTGATTCTCTGGCTACAACTGGATAGATAAAAACGGAACCAAGTGAGCACAGTCCCACCCAGCTCGACGACAGAAGCGAGGCATTGGAGGAGGATGGTGTGGTCAATCGTGTCAAAGGCTGCAGACAGGTCGAGAAGGATGAGGAGGAATAGTTTATCATGGTCACAGTCACATAGGATGTCATTTGTGACTTTGATAAGGGCCGTTACGATACGGAGGCAGTACCAATATTCACATCTGCATGCTTTCCAACCAGGACAACTGAATAGCAATTAGGAGCATGAATCATGAATGATATTTTTCACCTCCCTAGCTCACGGACACCAAGGCCAACCATACTGCTTCCACCACAGCTCCAGCTAAGATATACTTGCCTAAATCAGCACTACTAGGTAGTGATACCTTCTTGATCTGGATGTCTCAGTACTACACCATGATACGCATTTACTCACCGACCCATCAAGAGAGCAGAAAGATTATCTTAAAAAAAGAACTTAACATTTTAATAAAGAAAGAAATAAGAAAGGACTTGCGTTTATATAGCGCATTTCATGTTCTCAGGACATCACAAAACTCTTGACAGCCAATGAAGTACTTTTGAAGTGTAGTCCGCCTTCTATCATTTAAATTAGGCCTGGGAATTAAAATCTCACTGGCCTCACTGCCCCGAGTTAAAATCAGACTTAGGAGTTAAGGACAGTTGCTCAGAATGGTTGGAAGTTGGTAGTGGTGTACCATCAGGCTCTGTTTTAGGAACTCTTCTGTTTACTGTGTACAATAATCATTTGCATTTGGAGCTAAATGGAGTGATGTCCAAATTTGCAGACAATACTAAAATAGGAAATATAAATAATTTCCAGAAACAAAGGGTGCTGCAAAGGGATATTGATAAGATGGTGGAACTGGCAAAAAAAAAGATGGATTTCAATGTCAGTAAATGTGAGGTTATACATTTTAGTAAAAACAGAAGTACTTTGAATGGAGAAAAGCAGAGGGATTTGGAGATTCTGGTTCACAAAGACATTAAAAATAGCACCTCAAGTGGATAAGGCTATAAAAAGAATTAATGGATATTGGGTTTTAAGTAATCGATTCAAATGCTGTACTTGAGGAGAACTTAAAAAAAGACAAAAGGAAATGTTTGCTCCTTGCTGGAGTGCAAATTTTAAAATATTGTTTGAATTGTGACTTGTGACAGTTCTATGATCTCTCTTTGTAGTTTGCAACAATTCAATCATTTTCTTTTAAAAGCTAAAATGTAATCACTCTCTATTCTCCGTATCTTTTCTCCTAAGCTTCACACTAGGCAACACACTAACTGCAACCCAGACTACTTGTAGGGTTCTACTAATACTGAAATGAATCATCAGGCAGGTGTACAAGAGTAATCCATGAAAAAAAAAACCCTCAACAAATTCCCCTTCCTTCCATGTGCAGAAATGCATAGCAACGACTCCCTCAGCATCGCCCCAGAGCAGAGATCAGGAACTCAAGAGAGTGGAAGAAACTGAATCTGTGCCCACGCACTCCATGGAGCGGTGTTTTTGAGCTCCGACAGTACATTACTGCACTTTCCTACTATCATAATGCAATAGAATTGATAACAAAACTATGATGAGGACCAAAGCTCTGTCAAAGAGCCGGCATAGGCACGATGGAACATTATTGAATAGCCTCCTCCTGTGCTGCACCTACTATGATTTGAAACAAGAAGTTATTTTCTAATTCAGCAGCACAGCTTCTACTCACATCATGTCCCTTCTTAATATAACTTCTGTAAGGAATCTTACAACACCAGGTTATAGTCCAACTGTTTGATTTGAAATTTTCAAATAAAACAGTTGGACTATAACCTGGTGTTTTAAGATTCCTTACATTTGTCAACCCCAGTCCATCACCGGCATCTCCACATCATAATATAACTTCCACTGAGATTGCTGGCATGGCTAATCCTTCTCCACAACACACATTTAATATTCAGATGGGAGGCAATAAAACAAGGTCACACATTTATTTGTTAATTTCTTCAGTGAAAGTTGTGACGAATCATTCACATTCAAACACAAAGTAATAAACAGTTTAGAAATAGGGAAGGATAAGTCAGACTTAGGATATTTTCTGGATTTTTTTTTTAACCACTGAACATCAGTCAGACTGATCATAGCCCAGTAAGGGCTTGTGGAACACTCATTAGGAAACCCAGTTTGTATCATCTGAAGAACTTTTTTGTTGGCTTGTTCAAATTGAGGTAAAAGGCAGGTCTGAACACTCCCGTCATCTTGGGAACAACGTACTAAATACAAAATCTATCCCTTGTTTTGTCGCATGTTTTCAATGGCCTGGGAACAATTGTGGGGGGAGGCGTGAACCTCTAAATATAACCAATAACACACCATTAAATCTTGACATGAAGGATAAATGTGCCCTAAACACAGTCTCCCTCGTCTTATTAACAACAGGGATTTGCTCCCATTAACTGATGGAGCAGCACCGAGAAATTAAGCATTCCAAAGCAAGGGAAGGGCTGGATGAGATAGGTCTGACAATGTCCATCTCTGGTCATTTAAACTCAGCCTCCTGGAGCGGTTTAGTAACTAACATCTTTTCTCCCCACAGTCCTCCTGCCTAGTGAGAAATGAACTGCAGTCTGCCAGAGAAAAGCAAAATATGGGGAGTGGCCTTTTTTGGAGGTGGGCAGGTAATAGTGCAAACCTTATATGATTTTCCACAAGCTCAAACAGCCTAAAAAGAGGACAACCTTGCAAATGGCATTCTCCTGTTTATAATCCTGTGTTAAAAGTTTAGGTGCTTGCAAGCTGGTACTCAAGGAAGCAAAATTAATCATGACGCGTCAGCAATGGACGTGACTTTTACTCGCTTGTCTTAAAAGTTTGTTGAAAAATCCTTTAACTTTCTGGCGGTGGCAAAATTACCGGGACAACATTCTGCTCGCCTCAATCGGTGAAAACTTGTTTGCGTTCAGAAGCTGTTCAGCGGTGCTCGGTGCAAACAACGCGAGCAGCAGCGGTAACCGGGGCCACTTAAATCAGTTGGTAAACACACATGATTGTGGATTTATCCCAAAATATGGACTGTTCTGTACTGCGGAGTCACATTTATGAGGAAGTGGGTTAGAATGACGGAGATTGGGGCTTTATCTGAAATGTATTAAAACATGAACATGGAAATTGTTCTGCACTATCTACAAAGTGCTTAATATTGTAAGTATAAAAACATTTGAAAATAAACTGGGACATGAATTTCTGGTCTCAGAAGGCAGATCAACACATATATTTTCATTAGAATCCCTTCAAATACAAACTTATTTACAGTTCACAAGAAACCACGGAAGTAAACATAAGAAAATGTGCTGGTGAAGTTTTTAAAAAATCTTTAAAATTAAAAAAACACACTTTAAAAACTTTCAGTTATAAAACACACGTTCTCCTTCCAAATCAGCCAGAGTTACTGACTTTCCAACTTTTGAGCTCAGTTACTGCAAACACTGACTTTGAAGAGTTGGACCTAGAGCAAAGGATAAATTCAGCAGTATGAAATGGGCCCAACTTACCAAAGACTGGATATTTTTATTACGTGAATTTTGTAGCACTCTCTATCAGAGCCTCCTAAATCCAGCGCACACACGGGGCTTGATCAAATTCAACATCCGCCGCCAAAGGGACAGGGAAACAATTGTACAAGGACAGACCCACGGACCCGCAGGTGTCACTTCAGAACCTCACTAACCCACATCTCAGTTTCCAGCAGAGTCTACAAATACCGCCCATAAACAGGAACTGAACATTCATTCAAAATGCAAACAAGTGTTCTGTTTGTATGCGTGTGCCACTCAGATTCAGCGCTACACATCGCAGCCCCTGTTCACCAGCACTGCACCACATCCACAAACTGCAGGTGGCGGCCTTGTTGCCAATGTTTCTTATCCAATAGTTTCGCCCCACGAGTTGTTCGGAAGCCGTTTCATACGACGCCACGTCAGAAAAACACGTCTCCAATCCCGCACATTGAGCCAGAAAGCAACAGAGCCTCTGTTTGACCAACTATTGGTGTATTAGGAATTCATCTGTCGGTTGCACCTTACTGATTTCAAGATGCTACTTTGATCGGTCAGATACGAAAATGTGCATTGTTATCGTTGCATTTTCTTTTTATTGATACCTTGCCGTAAGTTTTTAAACAGGGAAGCAACATAATCTGTTCGTTGTCGGATCCCGAGGAGCATTGTTCAAAATTACGGAAGGAATTGAGAAAGTAAAAATATTATTTCTAATGGTCACTCAACTTTAACACCAAGAGCACAACGGGGTGGGAACGTTTTTTTTTACAGGAAGAGTTATTAGCATATAGAATGCATTATAAGTTCTAATGAAGCCAGGCTAATCATAACATTTAAGGGGAATTAGATAAACACTGGGGAAAATATATTGGGCCAGATTTTGCTGGAACGGGGCATCTCGTGGATTATTAGTCTCGGCTTAATTGCAGAATACATTATCCTCTAAGTACATGCAGCGATGCCAATATTTCAGCTTAAAACATATATACCTCCACACCACTTTGTCCTACGAGTGAATGAATTATATACTTACAGAGAATGGCAATATCTTGTGACAGTCAGGTTATTTCACACTAGAAACATTGAACTTTTCTTGCAAACTTAGCAGTTTTTAATACAAGAAATGTAATTACAGTTCAAAAGGTGGGAGATGTATATAAACTTATATAGCACAAGGTAAGATCCTCTGCTGGACCCTGAGAAGGTGAAGAAATGCAACATTTTAATTCTGCTTCCATAAACTGTGATAGGACCATAAATAGAAATGTAGAGTGGAGTAGCAACAGCTGCACGAACTCTAATAAAATTTAGTTTCAGTTCCTTAGTAAGTACTACATATAGTCCAGTATGAATTGAGGGATTCAAATCTTTAATTATTTAAACACCAAGATGTAACATTTTCAATTTGGTATTTTATGTCTTCAAGTAGACGGTTCTGCAAGTACGGTAGCATAGTGGTTATGTTACTGGGCTAGTAATCCACAGGCCTGGACTAAAATCCAGAGTCATGAGTTCAAATCCTGCCACGGCAGCTGGCGAATTTAAATTCAATTAATAAATTAAATTCAATTAATTAAATAAAAAATCTGGAATTAAAATACCAGTATCAGTAATGATGGCCATGAAACTACAGGATTGGTTCACTAATGTCCTTTAGGGAAGGAAGCCTGCCGCCCTTACCCGGTCTGGCCTATATGTGACTCCAGACCCACAGCAATGTGGTTGATTCTTAATTGCCCTCTGAAATGGCCTAGCAAGCCACTCAGTTGTAAAATCTCGCTACGAAAAGTCATAATAAGAATAAAACCGGACGGACCACCCGGCATTGGACCACTAGGCACCGGACACGACAATGGCAAAACACCAAGCCCAGTCGACCCTGCAAGGTCCTCCTTGCTAACATCTGGGGACTTGTGCCAAAATTGGGAGAGCTGTCCCACAGACTAGTCAAGCAACAGCCTGACAGAGCCATACTCACATCTTTCAGCCAACGTCCCAGACTCTTCCATCACCATCCCTGGGTATGTCCTGTCCCACCGGCAGGACAGACCCACCAGAGGTGGCGGTACAGTGATATACAGTCAGGAGGGAGTGGCCCTGGGAGTCCTCAACATTGACTCTGGACCCCATGAAATCTCATGGCATCAGGTCAAACATGGGCAAGGAAACCTCCTGCTGATTACCACCTACCGTCCTCCCTCAGCTGATGAATCAGTCCTCCTCCATGTTGAACACCACTTGGAGGAAGCACTGAGGGTAGCAAGGGCACAAAATGTACTCTGGGTGGGAGACTTCAATGTCCATCACCAAGAGTGGCTCGGTAGCACCACTACTGACCGAGCTGGCCGAGTCCTGAAGGACATAGCTGCGAGACTGGGCCTGCGGCAGGTGGTGAGCGAACCAACACGAGGGAAACACTTACTTGACCTCGTCCTCACCAATCTACCTGTCGCAAATGCATCTGTCCATGACAGTATTGGTAGGAGTGACCACCGCATAGTCCTCATGGTGATGAAGTCCCGTCTTCGCACTGAGGACACCATCCAACGTGTTGTGTGGCACTACCACCGTGCTAAATGGGATAGATTCAGAACAGATCTAGCAGCTCAAAACTGGGCATCCATGAGGCGCTGTGGGCCATCAGCAGCAGCAGAATTGTATTCCAGCACAATCTGTAACCTCATGGCCCGGCATATTCCTCACTCTACCATGACCAACAAGCCAGGGGATCAACCCTGGTTCAATGAGGAGTGTAGAAGAGCATGCCAGGAGCAGCACCAGGCGTACCGAAAAATGAGGTGCCAACCTGGTGAAGCTACAACTCAGGACTACATGCATGCTAAACAGCAGAAGCAACATGCTATAGACAGAGCTAAGCGATTCCACAACCAACGGATCAGATCAAAGCTCTGCAGTCCTGCCACATCCAGTCGTGAATGGTGGTGGACAATTAAACAACTAACAGGAGGAGGAGGCTCTGCAAACATCCCCATTCTCAATGATGGCGGAGTCCAGCACGTGAGTGCAAAAGACAAGGCTGAAGCGTTTGCAATCATCTTCAGCCAGAAGTGCCGAGTGGATGATCCATCTCAGCCTCCTCCCGATATCCCCACCATCACGGAAGCCAGTCTTCGGCCAATTCGATTCACTCCACGTGATATCAAGAAACAGCTGAGTGCACTGGATACAGCAAAGGCTATGGGCCCCGACAACATCCCAGCTGTAGTGCTGAAGACTTGTGCTCCAGAACTAGCTGCGCCTCTAGCCAAGCTGTTCCAGTACAGCTACAACACTGGCATCGACCTGACAATGTGGAAAATTGCCCAGGTATGTCCTGTCCACAAAAAGCAGGACAAATCCAATCCGGCCAATTACCGCCCCATCAGTCTACTCTCAATCATCAGCAAAGTGATGGAAGGTGTCGTCGACAGTGCTATCAAGCGGCACTTACTCACCAATAACCTGCTCACTGATGCTCAGTTTGGGTTCCGCCAGGACCACTCGGCTCCAGACCTCATTACAGCCTTGGTCCAAACATGGACAAAAGAGCTGAATTCCAGAGGTGAGGTGAGAGTGACTGCCCTTGACATCAAGGCAGCATTTGACCGAGTGTGGCACCAAGGAGCCCTAGTAAAATTGAAGTCAATGGGAATCAGGGGGAAAACTCTCCAGTGGCTGGAGTCATACCTAGCACAAAGGAAGATGGTAGTGGTTGTTGGAGGCCAATCATCTCAGCCCCAGGGCATTGCTGCAGGAGTTCCTCAGGGCAGTGTCCGAGGCCCAACCATCTTCAGCTGCTCCATCAATGACCTTCCCTCCATCATAAGGTCAGAAATGGGGATGTTCGCTGATGACTGCACAGTGTTCAGTTCCATTCGCAACCCCTCAGATAATGAAGCAGTCCGAGCCTGCATGCAGCAAGACCTGGACAACATCCAGGCTTGGGCTCATAAGTGGCAAGTAACATTCGCGCCAGATAAGTGCCAGGCAATGACCATCTCCAACAAGAGAGAGTCTAACCACCTCCCATTGACATTCAACGGCATTACCATCGCCGAATCCCCCACCATCAACATCCTGGGGGTCACCATTGACCAGAAACTTAACTGGACCAGCCATATAAATATTGTGGCTACGAGAGCAGGTCAGAGGCTGGGTATTCTGCGGCGAGTGACTCACCTCCTGACTCCCCAAAGCCTTTCCACCATCTACAAGGCACAAGTCAGGAGTGTGATGGAATACTCTCCACTTGCCTGGATGAGTGCAGCTTCAACAACACTCAAGAAGCTCGACACCATCCAAGATAAAGCAGCCCGCTTGATTGGCACCCCATCCACCACCCTAAACATTCACTCCCTTCACCACCGGCGCACTGTGGCTGCAGTGTGCACCATCCACAGGATGCACTGCAGCAACTCGCCAAGGCTTCTTCGACAGCACCTCCCAAACCCGCGACCTCTACCACCTAGAAGGACAAGAGCAGCAGGCGCATGGGAACAACACCACCTGCACGTTCCCCTCCAAGTCACACACCATCCCGACTTGGAAATATATCGCCGTTCCTTCATTGTCGCTGGGTCAAAATCCTGGAACTCCCTTCCCAACAGCACTGTGGGAGAACCGTCACCACACGGACTGCAGCGGTTCAAGAAGGCGGCTCACCACCACCTTCTTGAGGGCAATTAGGGATGGGCAATAAATGCCGGCCTTGCCAGCGACGCCCACATCCCGTGAACGAATTTTTTTAAAAGTCCTATCTACACATGTATCCTACTGGCCAGCCTTCTGATTTTGACTGCACCTGGGCTTGAGATGAGTTTCCCCTCACCAAGCCATGCTTCCTCCCTATATCTACCTTGCTGACTGACTGCCCCTCTTTTTTTTCGTTCTGTGTTTTCAGCCAGTAGGAGGGCTGTTCCTTTGACTTCTTGCCCATTCAATGATTCACCAGTAAGCCTGTCAATAAAACTGGCTACCCATCTTCCTCCCTTAGAGTGCGGGTTTTGTGAAACCATTTGTTGATATTCTCAGAATGAGTAAGTGTCATCCTGGCTTAGTAGGCCTGGAATAAGACAATTGATTTTTATTGTCTCAGTTTGAAGTAGATTGTGAATTCTGACATTCCACAAACTGGCTCATCTGGCTTTAATGCACAACTTTAATGCTTGGCCCATTAGCAGATGAACCCTTTGTCTACGTGGCTTGAGCCTGTGACTTTTTAAACCTGTCTGAAATCACTGTTTTGAATCACAACACAAACATAAACTCATTTCCAAATCCATTCTGTGAAAATGAATAAAAATCAATAATCACAAAACATGACAGTTGACATGTGACAGAGATGATCAAATTCTGTATAGGCCATGATGCCACCTGAGCTGCTGGAACCATAGATGTGTCACACCAAGGAAAACAACTGGTTCAGGAAGTGTAATGTTAACGGTGTGTAAATACGATGATTAAATATAATTGCAAAGCAACACTATTCGATGTAATATTACCTTTGATTAATTTGTAATATCTATACAATGGGTGGCAAATCACACTTTGTTTTTATCACATCCAAGTTGAATCTCCACTTGTTAAGTTCTGTGTGGGACCTACTCCTGTTCAGTTCTTTTTTTTTTATTCGTTCACGGGATGTGGGCGTCGCTGGCAAGGCCGGCATTTATTGCCCATCCCTAAGAGGGCAATTAAGAATCAACCACATTGCTGTGGGTCTGGAGTCACATATAGGCCAGACCGGGTAAGGACAGCAGGTTTCCTTCCCTAAAGGACATTAGTGAACCAGATGGGTTTTTACGACAATCCGGTAGTTTCATGGCTATCATTACTGATACTAGTATTTTAATTCCAGATTTTTTATTTAATTAATTGAATTTAAATTCGCCAGCCGCCGTGGTGGGATTTGAACTCGTGACTTTGGATTTTAGTCCAGGCCTCTGGATTACTAGCCCAGTAACATAACCACTACGCTACCGTTCTGCCACTATGTTTTCTACTCACAATAAGTGCCAGTATCCCAGGCATGACTCATATCCTGCCTGTGGTCCTGGTCAAATCTATCGCTGCTCCTGCAGCCCAAAATTTCACTCTTTGGCCCTGCGACCCACCATCCCAAACCAGGCCCGTGACCCTAGCTGGGTCCTTCCTGTGACCCATTGCCTGATCAGTGCTCTGTACATGGCAACTGAACATGCAGCCTGCAACTGTGCGCAGCTCCCTTCTTCACCCGACCAGTACCTGCCAGCAGAATTGTGGTCTGCAGTCCTCGACAGTTTCCTTCCCTAGGACACGATGCCATCCAAAAGGAAAGAAAGTGAGGGCAAGAGAACGAGAAGCAGAAGGGAGAAAAGAAATGCTAAAGAGACAAAGAGGGAGGGAAGCAGAAAATGAGAGAGAGAGAGAAACGGAAAAGAGAAGCAGCCACACAAAGATGTTAAGACCGGTAAGAAAGATATCACATGCTATGACGTCTCATGAACAATACAATAGGAGATCCGCTAGTATTCAATAAATACATATTCATCAGATCAATTATACAAATTAACTGTACATACTATATTATCTGAGCTACACACCTATCCCTACTCAAAATACATTGTACATAGAATTACATGGTCTACACAACAGAAACAGGCCATTTGGTCCAGTTGGTCTATGCAAGCATTTATGCTCAACATGAGCCTCCTCCCACTCCTCTTCATCTAACCCTATGAATGGTGTTGAAATAGCTTCAGATGAAGCTGAAAAAGATCTAGGAGTCTCAGTAGATTTGACGCTCAGCACATCCAACCAATGCAGAGCAGCAATAAACAAAACCAGTAGAATGTTGAACTACATAGCCAAAGCAGTAGAATACAATTCAAATTGTGATCAAACAGTACAGTGCTCCAGGCAGACCACACCTTGAGTTCCATGTCCAGTTCTGGTCCCTGAGACAAAGGATGACCTTCAAGCACTGGAGGCAGGGCAGAGAAGAGCCATGAGGCTAGTCCCCAGTGCCAGAGCTCTGAGTTATGAGGAAGGATTGGAGAAATTTGGGGTTTTCAGCTTTGTAAGGAGACATCATGAAAGGTGATTTTATAGAAGTTTATAAGATAGTAAATGGTATGGAGAATGTGGCTCCAGAAAATGGATGCACAGAGTAATCAGTATATGGAATAGACTTCCATGTATGATAATGAAGATGAAAACTGTGAAATAATTTAAGAACCAACTGAATGCTGCAATGGGGGTACATTAGGGTACATCCGGATGGATGAACTAACATGGGCCAATATGGACTCCCTCATCCATAATTATTTTGTGATCTGAACAGCCACTGGCAGAGCAAATCATACAGTGGAGGTGGGCTTGCAGCATGTAGCATAACTCTGGCGGCTTCCTTTGTAAAATAAGAGCACTGTTCCTCAAGCAAATGCAGGTAGGAGCATCTCTGCCTTACACTTTTGTGTGGGGCAGGAAATCTGGGCTTGTATCTTTTAGTATCAGTAAGGTATGTACTATTTTTACTTCAAGTCAGGAATGTAAATTTGCTTCAGTTAATTTGTAGCCTTAGATACACATCAAAAAACACATTCCAGGTGCAGAACTACCCATGAAAAACACCACAGGAGATCCACTAGTAATCCATCTATATAATCTCTCCATCTATTATAAAACAGTATGTCTAGCATGTGATTTGGACACATTTCTCTGTCGCACCTCATCATTATTTTCTTACATGCAAATTATGTAAATGTCTTATGTCCTAATTTCTTGCAGGTGATGTCTGATACGCAAATTTATTTCAGCTCAATGAAAATTACTTTATCAGTTGATATGCAGATTTGTGATTTAAATTTATTAATTGCAAATCTGTCATATGCAATTTTTTTTTAAAGGAGAAAGTAAACTAATTAAATTGTTCAAACCACTTCTTCCAAAATATTTTGTCTAACCTTTTTTCCTCTCGGCCAACCAATGACGAACTTTAAATAAGGTTTCTAACATTCCAAAACCATTGAAGATTATATATTTCACAATAGCATGACTAAATTGACTCCTTTTGTCTTTGAGTACCTTCATTAATGTCTTTACTTGAAGGCCTCAGCCTTAGACTTGATGGCCCAGCCTTTCCACTGCACTTCTGCTGGTGTAGCAATGTAAATTGGGCAGCCAGAGGCTTAAACGTTTGTGAGGACATGCTCCACTAGTTCCAAGCCTTTTTTGCCTTCCCAATTTCTGCTGGCAGTTACATGGGGTGTCCACCCACTGTCCGGAGTGAGAGCATTAAAGTAAGGCAGTTATGACGGTGACATCATGCATCATAATTTCCACCCTTACTTTGCTTGCAGCACATGACATCGGGGGTACCTGTATATTTCATGGAGGGGTCCTGGAGGCACCACTCACAGCCTGTGGTACCTACCGCCATTTCACAGCTGCCGCCGATCTGAAGGAACCTCTTTCCCTGCTCCCCCAAAAGGCTTTTCCTACTCTTCCTGATGGAGCACCTCTGGCAGCCCATCACTGAATTTTGTCGAGCAGCATCCTGATATAATTAAGACCATCCGTTAAAACCCTGCAATACTTTATGCTCTTCTTGCCAGAATCCTCAGTGAACTTCTACTACACACAATCTAATCACAGCCTTCTTTGTCTTGTTCCCCTTCATCCAACTATCGTCACAAACTTTCAAAAACCCTCCACAGGTGAACATGGTCCCAAGAGAAGCAGCAGTACTTTAAATCCTGCTGCAAGACAATGACTTTTTGCCTCCCCACGTGTCTGTGCCCAAAAATCTCCATTGGAAGCCTGCCCTTGCTCATGCAAATTAGCTGACCCGAGAAAACACCCCAGGGTCAGTAGTGCATAGGAGCAGAATTGACCAAATGCTGAAGTTTTACCAGGACAACTGCCTAGCGGAAAGCCTAGGTCAATATTTCTGTCCAGAACTATTGGTTAGCCGAAGGGAGATTCCAGTCTGAGCAGATGCAGTGTGCGTGCGTTTCCCAGAATGCATCTGGACAATTTTGTCAGCCAAAATGGAAGGTTTCTCTTTAACCTCTACCAATATGTATCATGATGTGGAGATGCCGGTGATGGACTGGGTTGTACAAATGTAAGGAATCTTACAACACCAGGTTATAGTCCAACAGTTTTATTTGAAAATCACAAGCTTTCGGAGGCTTTCTCCTTCGTCAGGTGAGTGTCGGATTCCTTGAAAATTGCCACATATATGGTCAGAGAACAATGCCTGATGATTACAGATAATCTTTCCAACTGCCCGTTATCAAGGCAATCAAATAAATTGAATAGTGTTCAGACAGAGAAACATTAGATACCAGACTACTGAATATACAAACGGCCAGAACCAAAGATAGAGAGGGAGAGAGAGAGAGAAACATCCGAAAGGAAGAGAAAGAGAGAGAATGACCAGTTGTATTAAAAACAGATAACTTTTTTTTCCGCTGGTGGGGTTACGTGTACATGAACCCAAGATCCCGGTTGAGGCCGTCCTCATGGGTGCGGAACTTGGCTATCAATTTCTGCTCGACGATTTTGCGTTGTCTTATGTCTCGAAGGCCGCCTTGGAGAACGCTTACCCAAAGATCGGTGGCTGAATGTCCTTGACTGCTGAAGTGTTCCCCGACTGGGAGGGAACCCTCCTGTCTGGCGATTGTTGCGCGGTGTCCGTTCATCCGTTGTCGCAGTGTCTACATGGTCTCGCCAATGTACCCTGCTCTGGGGCATCCTTTCCTGCAACGTATGAGGTAGACAATGTTGGCCGAGTCACAGGAGTATGAACCATGTACCTGGTGGGTGGTGTCCTCTCGTGTGATGGTGGTATTTGTGTCGATGATCTGGCATGTCTTGCAGAGGTTGACGTGGCAGGGTTGTGTGGTGCCATGGATGCTGTTCTCCTGAAGGCTGGGTAATTTGCTGCAAACGATGGTCTGTTTGAGGTTGGGTGGCTGTTTGAAGGCGAGTAGTGGAGGCGTGGGGATGGCCTTAGCGAGGTGTTCGTCGTCATCGATGACATGTTGAAGGCTGCGGAGAACATGGCGTAGTTTCTCCGCTCCGGGGAAGTACTGGACGACGAAGGGTACTCTGTTGGTTGCGTCCCGTGTTTGTCTTCTGAGGAGGTCTATGCGATTTTTCGCTGTGGCCCATCGGAACTGTCGATCGACGAGTCGAGCGTCATATCCCGTTCTTACGAGGGCGTCTTTCAGCGTCTGTAGGTGTCCATCGCGTTCCTCCTCGTCTGAGCAGATCCTGTGTATTCGCACGGCCTGTCCATCATGGCTACTATCGACACCAAAAACTGCCGGATCTCCAAGAAAATTGCGCACATCGACACAGTTTTTACAGAGCTGCAAGAAAGCAGACAAGATCCCGAAAGGACTACAGAACACGAACCCACTCAAGTCAACATACAACTCAGATTACGCTGAGAGACTCTGCCGTCGTACCTCTCGCACACTCTGCAACCATCTCGTACACCAACTCTACAGCAGACGCCGCAACCTCGAAACCAAGATAGAGTCCATACTCTCAACCTGTACTCAGGACACAGCAGACCAGCTACGAGATACCGCCAAACAGACGAGACAACGGAACTACGCTGCCTACATGAAAACCAAGAGCAGGAAGCTTGAGAAACTCGGCATCACCACCAGCATCAACCAAGCCTCCCCCGGTACCACGGTTGCAACCACAGGGAAGTCTATCATCAATTTGTCCAACCACACCCTTCAACCAGACGAAATCGAAGTTCTCAGCCGAGGGCTCAATTTCTGCCCCACCACCAGAATGGACCCCATCGGTCTCGCGGCGGACACAGAGGAATTCATCAGGAGAATGAGGCTCCGGGAATTCATCCACAAATCCCAAGATTTCAGCAGCGAACCCAATGAGACAATCAACGATCCAGAACAGCCGACAGAGGGATCTGCGGTACAGCAAACGAAGAAGAGTCAAACTGGACTCCTCCGGAGGGTCGCTGCCCTAAGCTTGACATGTATGCTCAAGCTGTCAGGAGATGCGTCAATGCCAGATTCATCAACCGCACTCACAAGACAGTCCAGAATGTCACCCGAGCACAACGCAACGCCATCGACGCTCTCAAGACCAACCGCAACATAGTCATCAAACCAGCGGACAAAGGAGGAGCCATCGTCATACAGAACAGAACGGACTATTGCAAAGAAGCATACCGACAACTGGACAACCAGGAACACTACAGACGGTTACTCACAGATCCAACCAAAGAACAAACCCACCAGCTCAACAAACTGATCAAGACCTTCGACCCAGACCTTCAAAGCATCCTACGCCCTCATCCCACGTACTCCCCACGTAGGAGACTTCGACTGCCTCCCAAAGATACACAAAGCCAAGACACCCGGACGTCCTATCGTATCAGGCAACGGAACCCTGTGTGAGAACCTCTCTGGATACGTCGAGGGCATCCTGAAACCCATCGTACAGGGAACCCCCAGCTTCTGTCGCGACACTACAGACTTCCTACAAAAACTCAGCACCCACGGACCAGTTGAACCAGAAACACTTTTCACCATGATGGACATCTCAGCACTCTACACCAGTATCCCCCACGATGACGGCATCGCTGCAACAGCCTCAGTACTCAAAACCAACAACAGCCAATCTCCAGACGCCATCCTACAACTCATCCGCTTCACCCTGGATCACAATGTCTTCACCTTCGACAACCAGTTCTTTACCCAAACACATGGAACAGCCATGGGGACCAAATTCGCACCCCAATACGCCAACATTTTCATGCACAAGTTCGAGCACGACTTCTTCACTGCACAGGACCTCCAACCAACGTTATACACCAGATACATCGACGACATTTTCTTCCTATGGACCCACGGCGAAGAATCACTGAAGAGACTGCACAATAACATCAACAAGTTCCATCCCACCATCAAACTCACCATGGACTACTCTTCAGAATCGGTTTCTTTCTTGGACACACGAATCTCCATCAAAGACAGGCACCTCAGCACCTCACTCTACCGCAAGCCCACGGACAACCTCACGATGCTCCACTTTTCCAGCTTCCACCCTAACCACATCAAAGAGGCCAGCCCCTATGGAAAGGCCGTGCGAATACACAGGATCTGCTCAGACGAGGAGGAACGCGATGGACACCTACAGACGCTGAAAGACGCCCTCGTAAGAACGGGATATGACGCTCGACTCGTCGATCGACAGTTCCGATGGGCCACAGCGAAAAATCGCATAGACCTCCTCAGAAGACAAACAAGGGACGCAACCAACAGAGTACCCTTCGTCGTCCAGTACTTCCCCAGAGCAGAGAAACTACGCCATGTTCTCCGCAGCCTTCAACATGTCATCGATGACGACGAACACCTCGCTAAGGCCATCCCCATGCCTCCACTACTCGCCTTCAAACAGCCACCCAACCTCAAACAGATCATCGTTCGCAGCAAATTACCCAGCTTTCAGGAGAACAGCGTCCACGACACCACACAACCCTGCCACGTCAACCTCTGCAAGATATGCCAGATCATCGACACAGATACCACCATCACACGAGAGGATACCACCCACCAGGTACATGGTTCATACTCCGGTGACTCGGCCAACATTGTCTACCTCATACGTTGCAGGAAAGGATGCCCCGGAGCATGGTACATTGGCGAGACCATGCAGACACTGCGACAACGGATGAATGGACACCGCGCAACAATCGCCAGACAGGAGGGTTCCCTCCCAGTCGGGGAACACTTCAGCAGTCAAGGACATTCAGCCACCGATCTTTGGGTAAGCGTTCTCCAAGGCGGCCTTCGAGACACAAGACAACGCAAAATCGTCGAGCAGAAGTTGATAGCCAAGTTCTGCACCCATGAGGACGGCCTCAATCGGGATCTTGGGTTCATGTCGCGCTACACATAACCCCACCAGCGGAAAAAAAAGTTATCTGTTTTTAATACAACTGGTCATTCTCTCTCTTTCTCTTCCTTTCGGACGTTTCTCTCTCTCTCTATCTTTGGTTCTGGCCGTTTGTATATTCAGTAGTCTGGTATCTAATGTTTCTCTGTCTGAACACTATTCAATTCATTTGATTGCCTTGATAACGGCAGTTGGAAAGATTATCTGTAATCATCAGGCATTGTTCTCTGACTATATATGCGGCAATTTTCAAGGAATCCGACACTCACCTGACGAAGGAGAAAGCCTCCGAAAGCTTGTGATTTTCAAATAAAACTGTTGGACTATAACCTGGTGTTGCAAGATTCCTTACAATATGCATCATATCAACAGGTTCCTTTCCAAATTATTTGAAGAAAATGTACAGAGCAATTTTTAAAATCTTTATTCAGATAAGGTGAATATTAACTGTTTCTTACTGAGACAGAGAGATAGATAGAAAAAAAACCAGAAGGCCACCTGCACTTACCTAGCGGGGTTTAGAGAACAAAGGGCAGTTGTCTTTATGAACCCTCTCCCTGGGATACGTAGTTTGATATAATCTGTTATAGACTGCAATCTGTTGTAGGCTGATAATTTACCAAGTCTCTGATTTAGCATCAATAACCAAAAATCTGATTTTGTCTGGAGTCATTACTATCAATCACAGGGTTAATCAACAATCACAGAAGCTGGTTTGGCACTAATCATCTCCAATGAAAAGTGTAAATGTTACAAAGCATTAGGATTGAAGTTCTGAGTTATTTACTTAACAAACATCTACTACCACAGTAACCTAGGAAGGAAAGCACTCACAACTATCAGTAAATGGACAAAAAACTTAAAAGTACAGATGCACACACTGTGCGCGAATGAGTATTGAGATCACATGTCTAACATTGGTATCTATTATTCAATTTTAATTTACTAATCAGAAATGCAATTATCCACATCTGGATTCCCAGTTAGCCACATGTGGCTAGTGGCTAACATATTGGACAACATTGTCTTAGTGTATCTGTGTTCTACCCTCTCAAAAGCCTCAATATCCTTCCAATGTGTGGAGCCCAATACTTCACACAGTACTCCAACTGAGGTCTTCTTAAGGTTTTATATTGGCTCATCATTACCTCTTGACTTTTATTTTATATACCTCTTGAGGTAACACCTAAAATTCTATTAGTTTTTTTCACAGCCTTATAAACCTGAGGTAATGCCTTTAATGTTCTGTGAACCTGTACCCCCAAGTCAGACTGCTCTTCCACAGTATCGAGTTTACTTCCATTCAGAGTATAATTACTCCTGTTATCTTTTTTTACATTAACGCATCTCCTCATACTTACTGACATTGAATTCCATCTGCCACTTTTTAGCCCATTCCCTCATCTTATCAATATCCCTTTGCAGTTTCCTTTGGTCTTCTAAAGTATCAACTATACCTTCTATTTTGGTATCATCTGCAAATTTAAATACCGCATCCTCTAGGCCTATATCCAAATCATTGATACACAGTGAAAAGCGGCCCCAGAACTGAACTCCGCGGGGTACCACTACCCACTCTGGAAAACTGACCTTAGCTCCCACTCTGTTTTTTCCCTTCTAGCCAATTTTTAATCCAGTTTTCTCTCCCTAATTCTATGACCATTACTTTAGGGTAATCCTCAATATGGTATTTTGTCAATGGCTTTCCTGATGTCCATGTACCCAACATTGACTGCATTTCCTCCATTTTCAAAAATTCATTCCTGGGATAGCAAGGCCAGCATTTATTGCCCATCCCTAGTTGCCCTTGAGAAGATATTGGTGAGCGTTTCACTATGTTAAAGGTGCTAAATAAATGCAAGTAGTTGTTGAGCCGCCTTATTGAACCGCTGCAGTCCGTGTGGTGAAGGTTCTCCCACAGTGCTGTTAGGTAGGGAGTTCCAGGATTTTACCCAACGACATGGTGAAGAAATGGTGATATATGTCCAAGCAGAATGGTGAAGAAATGGTGATATATGTCCAAGCAGAATGGTGTGTGACTTGGAGGGGAATGTGCAGGTGAAGGTGTTTCCATGCGCCGGCTGCCCTTGTCCTTCTAGGTGGTTGAGGACACGGTTTTGGGAGGTGCTGTCAAAGAAGCTTTGGCGAATTGCTGCAGTGCATCCAGTAGATAGTACATACTGCAGCCACAGTGCGCTGGTGGTGGAGGGAGTGGATGTTTAAGGTGGTGAATGGGCTGCTGATCAAGCACGATCGTCCCTTTTGATATCTGTGCTGGCTACTTCTAAGTATTTTCTCTTTATCTAGATATGTGGTAATTTCATCTTTAAAGACTCTAAAATTTTCCCCTAACACAGATGTTAAGCTAACTGGCCTGTAATTACCCAGATTAGCTCTGTCTCCCTTTTTAAAAATGGGTACTACATTGGCCACACTTCAATCTTCTGGCACACATCCACACTCAATGGAGTCCTGAAATATAATTTCTAGAAAGATAAAGACTTGCATTTATATAGCACCTTTCATAACCTCATTAAGTACTTGAAGTGTAGTCACTGTTGTATAGTAGGAAACGCAACAGCCAATTTGCACACAGCAATGTGATAATCTGTTTTAGTGATATTGAGGGATAAATATTGGCCAGGACACCGGGGAAAACTCCCCTACTCTTCTTCGAAATAGTGCCTTGGGATCTTTTATGTCCACCTGAGAGGGCAGGCGGTGCCTTGGTTTAACGTCTCATCTGAAAGACAGCACCGGTCTAGATTGTGGGCTCAAGTCTCGGGAGTGGGCCTTGAACCCACAACCTTCCGACTCAGGGCGTGCTACCAACTGAGCCACGGCTGACACCTCCCACTGCAATTTCCTCCCTCAACTCTTTCAGGATTCAAGAATCTATCGCATCAATTTCTGGTGCTTTGTCTTCCTTTAGTCTAACTAACCTATCTAAAATTTTCCTTTTATCCATCCTAATGTCACTCATTTCACCATCATACAAGACACTGGATTTTTTTTTTGGGCAGGTTTAGCAGAGCAATAATGTGGTGTTGCTTAAGAAACAAAAGTCAATATTTTAACTAAGAAATGTAATGGTATGTATCATTTCACTTACATAAAAGAAGTTAAAGGTGAATCTACTAAACCCCAAATAATGGTAAATTCTATCCTTGGCCCACTCCTAATTCTCATCTACATGCTGCCCCTCGGCGACATCATCTGAAAACACGTCAGGTTCCACATGTACACTGACGACACCCAGCTCTACCTCACCACCATCTCTCTTGACCCCTCCACTGCCTATGATTTGTAATGCTGCTTGTCCGACATCCACTATTGGATGAGCAGAAATTTCCTCCAATATTGGGAAGATCGAAGCCATTGTCTTCAGTCCCTGCCACAAATTCTATTCCCTAGCCACCAACTCCATCTCTCTCCCTGGCCGCTGTCTGCAGCTGAATCAGGCTGTCCTATTTGATTCTGAGCTGAGCTTCCCACTCCATATCCTCTCCATCACTAAGACTGCCTACTTCCATCTCCATAACACTGCCCTTCTCCTCCACAGCTCATCTGCTGCTGATACCCTCATCCATGTCTTTATTACTTCTAGACTCAACTACTACAAAGCTTTCCCGCCTGGCCTCCCACCTTGCACCCTCCGTAAACTTGAGCTCATCCAAAACTCTACTGCCCGTATCCCAACTCGAACCAAGTCCAGTTAATCCATCGCCCCTGTGCTCACTGAGCTACATCGGCTCCCGGTACGACAACACCTCGATTTTAAAATTCTCATCCTTGTTTTCAAATCCCTGCGTGGCCTCGCCCCTGCCTATCAGTGTAACCTCCTCCATCCCCACAACCCTCCGAGATCTCTGCGCTCCTTCAATTCTGGCCTCTAGCACATCCCTGGTTTTCTTCACAAGAACATAAGAAATAGGATCAGGAATAGGCCATAAGGTGCCTTAAGCCTGCTCCACCATTCAATAAGATCATGGCTGATTTTAGTCCTCAACTCCACTTTCCCGCCTGATCCCCATGTCCCTTGATTCCCTTAGAGTCCAAAAATCTATCGATCTCAGCCTTGAATATACTCAATGACTGGGCATCCACAGCCCTCTGGGATAGAGAATTCCAAAGTTTCACAACCCTCTGAGTGAAGAAATTTCTCCTCGTGTCAGTCCTAAATGGCCGACTCTGCATGTCAACTTTCTGTGTTTCGTGTACAAGGACACCCAAATCTCTCTGTACACTAACATATAATAGTTTCTCACCATTTAAAAAATATTCTGTTTTTCTATTCTTCTTACCAAAGTGAATAACCTCACATTTCCCCACATTATACTCCATCTGCCACCTTCTTCCCAATCACTAAACCTGACTATATCTCTTCGCAGGCTCTTTGGGAGTGATTTTAGGAGGCAAATGCGGGTGCGTTGGGTGCTCCGAAAATTGCGCAAATCCCTTCCAGGTTCGGAAGCCAGCTCCAACCCACAATTAAAGCCGGCGGGATGACAATTAAAGAGCCAAATGTACCTCATTGAGATACTTAAGGAACTTTACCTGTGACAGATGAAGGGATTAGAAAGATTTTTTTTAACTTACCTGGGCAGCTTGCCCACCGCTTCTGATTCTGATGGGCCAGATCAGGGAAAAAAAAACTAAATACGTTAAATAAAAAACCATGCAATGAAGTGTAAACACTAAATGCACCTACCTTTGAAACCTGCTCCGATGTTCCCCTCGTCACCCTCCCGATGTCCCCCCGATCTTCCCCTCTCCCCCCCACCCCGATCTTCCAATCCAGAGCCGGATCTTCCATTCTCCCCTCCCTCCCCCCGGTCTTCCAGTCCAGCACCAGATGATGTCTGGCTCTTTCTCTTTCCCGCCCCCCCCCACCTCGCATTGCAGCTCCTGATGGCAGCCAGCTTGTCAATCAGGCTAGCTGCCGGGCGCAAAACCCAGAGAGGACGTTAACCACTATCAATCAACGTGCGATTGCGTCGGAAACAGTAAGTTTGGTTCATGTGGGTTTCCCACGCGCCCAATCGACCCCCCCGTTGCCATCCCGCCTCCCCGCTAATATCGGGGCCTTTGTGTTCTCACAGTTTACTTTCCCACATGTTAGTGTACATCATCAGCAAACTCGAATACATTACATTCGGTCTCTTCATCTAAGACATTAATATAGACTGTAAATAGCTGAGGCCCCAGCACTGATCCTTGGGCACCCCACCAGTAATAGGCTGCCAACCAGAGAATGACCCGTTTATTGCTACTCTCCGTTTTCTGTCCATTAATTAATCCTCCATCCATGCTAATATATCACCCCATGAACCCTTATCTTGTGTAACAACCGTTCATGTGGCACCTTATCAAATGCCTTTTGAAAATCCAAATATACTACTTCCATTGGTTCCCATTTATTTACCCTGCTAGTTACATCCTCAAAAAACTCTAATAGATTTGTCAAACATGATTTCCCTTTCATAAAATCATGTTGACTCTGCCTAATTATATTATGCTTTTCCAAGTGCCCTGTTACCACGTCCTTAATAATGGATTCCAGCATTTTCCTGACGACTGATGTCAGGCTAACCAGCCTGTAGCTCCCTGTTTTCTCTCTCCCTCCTTTCTTGAATAGCGGAGTTACATTTGCTAACTTCCAATCCACTGGGACCATTCTAGAATCTAGGGAATTTTGAAAGATCATAACCAGTGCATCCACTACCTCTGCAGCCACCTCTTTATGAACCCTAGGATGTAGGCCATCAGGGGAGTTGTTGGCTTTTAGTCCCATTAATTTCTCCAGTACTTTTTCTTTGCTAATATTAATTACTCTCATTAGACACTAGGTTCCTCACTTTTTGTGTCTTCTACTGTGAAGACAGATACAAAATATTTGTTTAACATCTCTGCCATTTCCCTATTCCCCATTCTAATTTCTCCTGTCTCAGCCACTAAGGGACCCATGTTTACTTTCACTGCTCTCTTCCTTTTTACATACTTGTAGAAGCTCTTAGAATCTGTTTTTATATTTCTTGCTAGTTTATTCTCATATCCTATTTTCTCCCTCTTTATCAATTTTTTGGTTATCCTTTGCTAGTTTCTAAAATTCTCCCAATCCTCAGACTTACTACTCTTCTTGGTAACATTATAAGCCTCTTCTTTTAATCTAATGCTAACCTTAACTTCTTTAGTTAGATATGGATGGATCACTTTTCCCGTGGAGTTTTTATTTCTCAATGGAATGTATATTCGTTGAGAATATTGAAATATTTCTTTAAATGTTCGCCATTGCTTATCTACCGCCATATCTTTTAATCTAATTTCCCAATCTACTTTAGC
Source organism: Heptranchias perlo (assembly GCF_035084215.1). Classification (NCBI taxonomy): domain Eukaryota; kingdom Metazoa; phylum Chordata; class Chondrichthyes; order Hexanchiformes; family Hexanchidae; genus Heptranchias; species Heptranchias perlo. The sequence continues at coordinate 101,969,860 of NC_090329.1, read as the reverse complement.
CAACTTGCCCCTCATACCTATGTAATTGGCTTTAAGTTTAAGACTCTAGTTTCAGACTTAAGTATGTCACTCTCAAACTCAATGTGAAATTCTATCACATTATGATCACTTTTCCCCAGAGGATCCCTTACTATGAGATTACTAATTAACCCTGTCTCATTACACAAGACAAGATCTAAAATAGCCTGTTCCCTGGTTGGTTTCATGATGTATTGTTGAATGCATTCCATGAACTCGTCTTCCAAACTACTTCTGCCAATTTGATTTGCCCAGTTTATATGAAGATTAAAGTCCCCCATTTATTGCATTATATTTATTACAAGCTCTTCTTATTTCTTGATTAATACTCTGTCCAATAATATAACTAGTTTTAGGAGGCCTATAAACTACTCCCACCACTGTTTTCTGCCCCTTGTTATTTGTTAACATGTTAATTCTACTTCCTGATCTTCCGAGCCAAGATCCTTTCTCACTACTGTCCTTATGCGATCCGTTATTATCAGGGCTATCCTCACCGTTCCCCCCCTCCCGCCCCCCCACCTTTCCATTTTGTCTGTCTTTCAGCCTCAGCAAGCAGAGGAAAATATGCCTAATACTGATGTTTCTACAAAGTAAAAATATTTTTCTTTTAAGCTTATAAATGTACAGTTCTTTCTTGCGATAGTTACTGGTCGAATATACGTTCAAATAGTATTGCAATATGAAAGTGTGTAGTTTAATGCTGAACATATCTTAGAACACTCCTCTTTAAAGTAATTTAAGCTGGGTTACAAGTTTTCATAATAATGACAATTATTTACTTTTTATTTTAATTGGCTTCATTTAGAAGTGAGCCTCCTTAAAATATATATATATGTAGCCTACTGTGGAGGTTAAAATGTGTTGAGATAGAGTACGAGATTTTTCACAAATAAGCTGCAAGAAAGGAGGCATTAGGGTCAATTTTAGGATGGCCGAGCGGGTGCTTTCATGGCGGGGGGGGGGGTTTCCTAAAATTGGGAAATCCCGGAGCGCGTTCGACCCGCCCACTTCCTGTTCCCCAATGACGCGAATCGTTGCGCGCACAGCCCCCTCATGCGGGACTCCCACCGGCAATTAAAGCCGGCGGGATGAAAGTTTAGATAGTTAGGGGGGTACTTGAGGTCATTGACAGAACTCACTGGGAAGAGATTTTAGCAGGGATGTGATTTTGGACTCTCCTCAGCGTGTTTCCCATGCTGTGGGAAACACTCTCTGTTGTTGCAGACGTGTTTCAGTCAGCAGCCATTGGGAGATGCAGAGGATTCCTTGACAGTTGGGGGGAATACCTCATTCATTGCAGCAGGGCACTCTGTCACCTCAAAGTTTTGCCTGCCACACCGTTGTCTCTACACTCAAAATTATTAAATCATACCCTAAACTCTGCTGTCCAAACGCATTTACCTACTTTGCGGACCCCCTCACACTCACACCGTCAGGATGGTAGGGGGGGGTTCCATAGCTGCATTCATCCATTGGAGGACGAGCAACATCATCAGCCTCGCCAGGCACGCCGTCCACCTCCACCACGTGGAACTACATAACACAGTGCTGTGCAACAGGCGCCTGCACAAAGTAGTCGTGCAACTACACATACACCCACTGTAGGGTGACCCAATGGGTGGCATCAAGGGTGTTCATGGAGAACCTCATGAAAGGGCCTATTGCACAAGCCAGTCAAGAATGGCCAAGACATGGCAGTAGTAGTGACAATATATGTAATGTGAGTTGATCAGAAATCAAATAGAAGTAAAAACCATGACAAACCCTCAAACACCCTTGTGCATCCCCTTCATGCTCATGACACGTTTGCCTTACGCTTCCTACTATACATACGTGATGCATGCCCTGTGGCTGCAGCACAGGTTGGGTGAGGCTGACTGTGAAAGAGATGCATGAGAGGGTGAGTATGAGACAGAGCCATGAGATTGTATGAGGATTGGGTTGAGTGGTAGTGGTGGGATGAGTAATGGGGAGGTGAGGAAGTGCAGGTAAGATGGGGATGAGGGTTCAGTGGGTGTGAGGAGTGATGTGATAGATTAGTGTTGGCAGTGCAGAAGGAGATGTGGGGTGGGGGCGGTGATGTGGCAGAGGGAGTGTAGGGGAATGAGTAAGTGTACTCACTTCAGCTGACTTGGTTCAGTCATTGAAGCGCTTCCTGCACTGTATGCAGGTGCGTGATATGTTGGTGGTGCTGGTGACCTCCTCTGCCACCTCGAGCGAGGCCTTCATGGTGGCAGAGGCAGGCCACTTCCTCCCATCCTCCGGGTGGAAGATCTTTCTCCTCCTCCTCACCCCATCCAGTAAGATTTGGAGTGAGGCATCATTAAACCTGGGAGCAGCCTTCTCCCTGGGCTGCTCCATGCTGTAATTTTGCCTATTTTCTGCAGCATTAGTCAGTGGAGGACTGCCCCTTTAAATAGAGCTCCTCCAGCTGACAGCCTGTGATGTGGGTGTGCAGTCCGCCCGCCGCGCAGCTTTCCAGAGCGAAACCCGGAAGCCAAGGTAAGTGGCTTCAATTTACTTACGATCGCGTGCAAAACCCCACCGATTTCACCGACCCCCGCTGCCAACCCTAATAACGGGCCCATTGTTTCTCTAATTATTCAAAAAGGCAACCAATATTTTGGTCAATTAATTACAAGAATATCTGCAGCAGTTATTTGGCTAGCTTTTACAAAGTACAACCACACCAGAAATGTAGACCTGTTTGTTACTATGCAACACCATTGTAAGGTCCTTGCACTCGAAAGTCTTTTCAGAAAAAATGCGGACTATTTTGTCCATTTTTTTTTCTCCTTTGTACATTTAGGTTTATGCACTGTTCTTATATCTTTGGGACTTGGTTTTGAATCGAGCCCAGAGTAATGGAACAAGATTTTCCTCTGTTGGCCAGCTAAAAGGTCTCAACTGACCAAGCAGTCTTGATCCAGTTTCATGTGCATATCAGTCCATAATTTGACACAAATTGGCACTAAATCGACCATCTCACTTAGAGAGATTATGACTTAAAGCCATCATGGGGCAGTTAGGAGTTTTGCTTGAGATTAGGGATAGAGCAGAGCTGGGGACACCAGAAAGCAAAAGTGGAAAAGTGTTCAATTTCCTATTATTGACATCTTTCACAGTCAGCACAAAATAATCACCTACTCCGATTTTCTTTCCATTTCTGCCAAAGCAAATTTTCTTGAAAGTGGTTCTACTATATAAACATTTTCTGTTCAAAGTAATTTCTATTCTCCATCATTTGAAATAGGTTTGGGGAGAGAAGATTTAAAAGCACATGCAAATGTTTACCTGTTTTAATATTATAGTAATATCATTTGGTTCATTGCAAATTTTAAGGTACTTACTATTGACCTGAATGAAATAAGCAGTTTGGTGGATATTAGTTACTTTAGTGCTTGAAAATAGTATTATTACTGTGTGAAGCCTTATTTCAATTTTCTTTCTATGCTGTCTTGATTTGATATTTTCAGCGATCAACAGCAATAAATTTAAATGTAATTTAAAATAGTTTTGATGTTGATGAAGTTGTCGGTATTCCAGTGTTTAATCTTTGAACTCAACACTTGAGCTATTATGGCTTACACATTAGAGGACTGTTGCTGACTGAATTTTGCAATAGGATGTAGACACGTTTGTGTGCGTGTCATATATTCTTAAAAGGCAAGACCTTCAAACCCATCAATTAAAAATAACAGCTTAAATTTTTTTTAAAGCATGAGAAATTGAAAGTTTGCTTTTGAATCAGAGCGCCTTGTTGGTTGTTGAAAATTCTTTAAGAACAAAGGTTTCAATTTCTTCATTTAGTTGCATCCGCATACTATTGATAAAGCAGGATTATATAACTGCAAAAAATGAGAAAGACACTTTACATTTCAGTCTGGAACTTAGTAATCTCTTACTAAGTCTGTAAGATGGCGCTTCTTAATTTTAGATAACTTTTCTCCTGTTATTAGCATCAGTTGCAACCTGAGTTGTTAAAGATGGCAGTCATTATTCTGTAACAATGTTTTTGAAACTGTTTATAAATAATTTGCATACAGGTTTAAGACATTATCTGCTTTTAAAAGCTGAACAGGGTTCATAAAATACTGCAAGTAAAAGCTAAATAATAAGTTGGCATCCATACCTTGCAGTGCAATTCATGCAGCACTTATCTCACTGATACACTCACAAGTAGAATGTGGTCATCAGACTTGACACTACTTGTGGACTGAAATCTGTTATACTGAAACACTCAGCAGGTCAGGCAGCATCTGTGGAGAGGGGAAAACAAAAAAGCAAAATACCGCAGATGCTGGGTTCTGGCGAAAGGTCATCGGCTTGAAATGTTAACCCTACCTTGCTCTTTCCACTGGTGCTTCCTGACCTGCCGAGTGTTTCCAGTATTTTCTGTTTTTTATTAAAGTTGACATGCTGCTGCATGAGACCACTGCAAGGAGAGTTGCCCTGTATGACACTCCAGAGCAATGTTCCCAGAGGACAGCAGTTCACCAGGTCTGTCTGGAACTGCTGGTTAAGCTCAATGGTCTGAACAATACATTGGTGCCATTTATGAAGTTCTGCACTCTTGTGGAATCCTGCCACCTCTGCGTCCTGTTGAACTGATGCTGCTGTTCCATCAAACAAGTTGCTTGATGCATCTGTAGCCAGCCACTTGACTGATTTGGTATACATCACCGATGGTGGCTCAGAAGGATCCAGTGGTGTATAGTTTATTTCAACAATGACCTTCATGGCTGTAAGAGCCACATGGTACAAGCCCTTTGCAGGCTGGCCTCCAGAAGCCTCATTTGTGAAGGGGAGGCACTGAAGACCGGCTTCCTCTGACACAGTCAGTAAAAGTGGGTCTTGGAATAAGCGCTGGTGTGTATATAATACATGAGGTATAGCCACATAAGCCTTTCTTGTCCCCTCAAGAACTGCTGTTCCTCCTCCAAATCTAAGTACACCATTGGAACCGCAAAAGGAATTCCCATCCTGCCCACTTTGGAAGATGCAAAAGTAATACCAGCTGAAAGCAAGACAGTTGTAATTGGAAGTAAAAGTCTTGCAATGCAAAAAAATCAACAAAAGTTAATGCACCAAATTAAAATGCAAATAAAGCAATACAATAAGTGGGGGAAAATAACTATCCAACTGACAATTAAAAAGTGATACCGTTAAGATTTCTACTCACAAGGCCACCCGCACACTGCTGCATCCGTTTCAAATGGGTGATCAGCGCTGCCGGCAAGAAAGCAAAAATCAATGTGGGATCTTTTTACATGCCTTTTTAAACATTGTTTATGCTGATCACCTGCAAAATCCCCATCATTTTTCCTGGTCATGAAATGTGTAGGCTAAGGATTGGGGGCACAAATCTTCATGTTTGATTTTGCAGCCCACACTCATTCCTTAGTGAGGCTCTGTTATATTAGTGGAAATTAGGGCCCAGGTGTTACTTCATAGAAAAGTAGGAAAAATCACTTGGTAAATATCTAGTTCCTCTAAATTAACTTCTCGTGTGCCACTGGTAGAAGCTTGTGAACAGGTTGCCTAGGTGATTAAAAAAATTGTAGGGAGAAAAAAAATCAACCATGACACTCGCAAGAATAGTGCAGAAAAAATGTTATCAGTGATGTTAGTTTGAACAATGTTTAAATAATGCAGTGTTTTAATGAATTTACCCATCTGCTCCCTTTTAAAAATATTGCATTGTGGTTTTGAAATGAGTGGCTGCTGCTAGTTGGGTGAATACTGCCTAAATGTCAAATCTAAACTCTATTTAGCTGTAGTGCACTAGCAGTGAAATTAAAGCCTTGTGATTTTCTAATGGAATAGCTACAGTTGTTGTTGTCACAAAAACATGTAGTATTGCTAGCAACCTTCTTAGATATCATCCAATTACATCTGGCATAGCGAGCACGTAAGATTTTAATGGTCCAAAGCCATATATAAAATTTGTGATATTATCTAAACAGTTTTTACTGTACTGATAATAGGAAAAGGAAGTGTGTTTCTGATTAAAGCTAACAGCTCTCATCAAATGCTCAGATCTATACCAACAAGAGCAAATGTCCTTAAAACTTACAGTCAGCAAAGCCCAATTGCATTTGAGTTTTATAAAATACTTAAAATAGAAAATGCTGAAAATACTCAGCAGGTCAGGCAGGATCTGTGGAGCGAGAAATAGAATTAACGTTTCAGGTCTATGACCTGTTGTCAGAACTGGAAGAAGTAAAAATGTAACTGTTTTTAAGCAAATACAGAGTCAGGAAAAGGGGGGGGGGGGAGAAGAAGGGGAGGAGAGGAAACAACAAAAGGGTAGGTCTGTGATAGGGTGGAGGGCAGGAGTGATTAAATGACAAAAGAGGTCAATGAAATCACTTTACAACATTGATTTCTATAACTTCAGATAATAACCACTGCTCCCATTTTTTTCGGACAGCAGGTGCGGGTAATGGTTCTGCTGTTGCCATTTACAGCTCTTCTAGACCCATCTTTTGTTTCTTTATTTGTCCCATTACCACCCCTTTGCCTTGCACCATCATCCCTTTTGTCATTTAATCAGTCCTGCCCTCCACCCTATCACAGACCTTCCCTTTTGTTCTTGCCCCCTTGCTTTCCCTGGCTCTGTACTTGCTCAAAAACTGTTAAAATCTTTACTTCTTCCAGTTCTGCCGAAAGGTCACCTTCCTGAAACATTAGCTCTGTTTCTCTCTCCACAGACGCTGCCTGACCTGCTGTGTATTTCCAACATTTTCTGTTTTTACTTCAGATTTCCAGCATCAGCAGTATTTTGCTTTTATTTATAAAATGTTTATTTTTCACTTCAGAATGACTTATTTTTGCATATTAGATTTGGCATAATCTTACAGTTTTACATAGCACGGTTCTGTTCATCGTTGATTTATTTCAATCCTGGACTGCCAAACATAATGACTTAGAAATTCGAGCGTGCTGAAAAATGGGTACACAGCGAAAGATCCCTGGGCCTGAATGGATAGACTCGAGGCACATATAATGGGCATCCACAGGCAGATCACCGGGGCAGAGGACTCGGAGATCCTCTCAGGTAAGCGGCTCTCAAGTAAGTCATTAAAGGGAACCGGGAAAGGGACATCAGTGGGGATCAGGAGCGAGGCATCGGTGGCCAGGATCGGGATGAAGGGTGGTGGCGGTGATTGAAGAGGGTCGAGGTCACGAAGAAGCCGTGGCCAGCTGCAGCCGGCGTGGTTTTAACGTGGGGCCAGTAGGAGCGCTCCTGCTCCTTTGCATCTTATGGTGCCATTTTAGGCAAAATGACATAAGTTTTCAAATAACAGATAAATTTATGACCAAATGGTTAAAAATTGTGGGAGGATGGCACATCATGTATTAAAACAGGCACCACTAGATATCAAAAAAATTGAGAAAAAAATTGATCAGGAACTATTTTTATTTGTTATCTTAGTCAATAGTATCAAAATAAGATGTTGCCAAATTGGTTTTAAGAGTCTGAATTCTTAAAACATATAAGCTTTAATCTACAAAATTCAAAAGTGTGAAATATAAAATATACAAGTACAGTTATAATTGTACTTTTTAAAATTTGACTCTCCCATTTATATAAAAAAATGAATAGCAAAGATATAGGGTGTATATGACATTGTTCTGTATTACAAAGCATGCTCTGGGATTTTCTTTAATTTCAGAGGGAGGGAAACGTCAGTTTAATTTGCAAAAACTGCCTTTTAACCATCTTTAAACCCAGCATGCAAGTCATACACTTTAGGCAAATGTTTGTGCCTCCTTTGTACAGAGGCCTGACCTTTAGAATCAATAATGAAATGGTAATTGTAAATAGAGGGGAATGCTAGCATAAACAACAATCAGTACTATACAGCATTCATAAACGTAGGTGTTTTGTGCAATATTTACATACATTTTCTTTGCTTTTATTTCAGATACGTAACCAAAATACATAAATGAACACATTATGAAACTTAATACATTCTTTTTATCCCCATTTTTTTCTCCAAGGGTGGAGGAGGAAGAAGCTTGCATACTTTGGCTGCATGTTCAAATACAAAAAAAATCATGAATCCTCAAACTTAATAAAGACAAAGATCAACCTCTCATAAAATAATTTTCTTGAATTAAGTTTTATTTTAAAAATAGGACCGGAATAAGGATCCTAAAGGGAAATGGCAAAATGCTGTTCTGCAGATATGAACAGTATAACAGAAGTTTATAATATATACTGTGCATGGAGTTTCCCTGTAATCCGCTGCAAATTATTTTTGATAAACCCACAGTAATGATGTTTCAAGGGAATAAACACCTTAAAATGAATACCATTTATGTTATGCACTGATGTTCCAAAATGCTCTTAAAACATCAAGAAACCCACAAATTTTCACAAAACAGTAATAACTTCAACTAAAATTCCAAACACAGTATATGTTATATGACAAACATATCAGTGAGTGAATTAAAAGGTTGACCTAATCTCGGGGTTCTGATGACATTCACGAGCTGTTCAGATTTAATTCTTATCAGACTCCCCTAAATAGGATATGGCCTCAAAACTCATTCACAAGTATTCATTATTTTATTTACACAATGTTCGACAAAGAATTACAAAAGGGAAAGAGACACTTTAATTCAGTTTGTGGGAGCATTACTGTTAAGGACCAGTAAGAATGAAACAAGGTCACATTTAACTTGTACAGAAAATGACAATTATTTCTTGGTTCACTGGCTATTAAATTTTTTTTTAACAGAAGCAGATACTTAAACAAAAGGCAGAATGATGCATGGGTACATACCATAGCAACAGTCTCAAACTTGACCATCGGATATAGCACATTGGTATTTTAATGAGTATGATCCTCCTCTAGATATCTGTAGTATTTGTAAGTGATGAATAAAGAAAATTGTTTGCTTTTCTTACCAACAGTTAATACAAAAAAACTCATAAGTGGGTGGTGATCTTATTTAAAAACAAATTTTATAAAACAACTAATTGTCTTAAAAATCCAATCAAATAAAAATGGTAAACCAAGAAATCAAAAATTGTCACATTACTTTAGAAAAATGAACTGCAAAAGAAAATAAGCGCATCTCAGTGAGAAGATGAAGTGCTTATGCAGTCAAATCAAACATCACCCATAAGTTGCCAGAGGGAAATCAGAACTGGGACAAAATTCTAAGTATCTTAAAGAAATATTCTGCTTCAGAGTGTACTGTTTACATTTGGCAGTTTGGAAGAAAAATGATCTGCAATCATGTATACATTTACTGCATGCAGTGCATGGCATCTCATCACTTTCACAAGTGATTATCTGTGCTCTCATGTTAAAAACACAGTTTTGCTTCTGTTATATACATATAAGTAGGTGGTGTCAAAAGGTAGAAAAGCTCCGGAGTGTAACAATCTTTGTCCCAGCCCTAACCATTAACAAGAAAAAAGAAAAAAAAATATATATTCAAGGCACAATCACCAAATGCTATTCCTTTCGAGGGAAGATACTGACTTAATGTAGCATAGTGGACATAGGCAGAAAGTGCACAAAACGACACTGTGTAGTAAGGTACTATTTGCAAACATCCAATAAAAATTCATTTGACCACTTAAAACATACTGATTACAAAAAAGCCAACTTTTCTTTAAAATCAGAAAATAGGGTGCAAGCTCCAGAACAGATTACTGCATGGAATGAATTTTAAACCATGTTTCTCTCTAGAAAGCCCAGTAAGGGTAATTGAGCTAATATTCATATACAATGGGACCTTTAAACCATGACATTTGTTAATTGCGTACCAGTGCCAAGTAAGTTCCCATGAAATCCTGTACTGTTTTCTGTCTTTGAAGGGGTGGGGGAAATTCTCACAAACTAAACAAGTCTGGAAATTTCGGCACGATTCACATGCTTGATAATCCTAAAATCTCATAACTTTTCCCAACCAATAAAGGAGTTGGGCATGTTCTCATAAATCCTTTATAAAGATGGACAGCGTTTATATGTGAGTGTGCTATAAAGCCATTTGAATAGACGGCACATCTCAACCCCATCCCTGTTCTATATCTTAAAATATTTTTTTTCTACTTACAATATACAATAATTTTTTTTGTGTCTGTGAAAGCATAACTAAAACCAGTCTCCTTTTCTAATTCGCCAACAGTTTTTTTTTCCTGATTGTGTAAGGTAAGCAAGAGACAACCACTCAGTTCCAGTGCAATGCAGTCTTTTTTGTTTGCCTCTACATTCAATAAATGGGAGAAGCAGCTTACAATTGCTTCACACTACAGTGGGAACATGATGGGCCATTGGTGCAATTCTTTAAAACGCTTGAATTGCAGGTGCCCAAATGCACTTGAAGTCAACTGTGGGTTCTCTGCAGTACATTATGACTGACAAATGAGCAAGGACTTGACTGTTAACTTGGGGGAGAAAAAGTGCAACCTGAAATGTCTGGCAAAGTAACTATCTAAATGTATTTTTGATGACAAGAACATAATGGTACCTGCATAGTAGCAATGAGCAGATAGTGACACATAGCGCAAACACTTGCAAACATTTGCTGATTGATAATGAGTGTATGAAATGATCAGAAACTGGAAAAGCAAAGCATGTAAATGGAAAATTTTTGACAAGCTTTGATGGCACATATTTTGGGATTCACAATAAGAGTAAAAGTCAGCTTTTAACATCCTTACCAACTTAGCATTAAGCTTTCAAAAATAAAAACAGAAAATGCTGGAAATACTCAGCAAGTTAGGCAACATCTATGGAGAAAGAAACAGAGTTAGCGTTTCAGGTTGATGATCTTCCATCAGAACTAACGTTTCAGGTAACTCTGTTTCTTTCTCCACAGATGCTGCCTGGCTTGCTAAGTATTTCCAGCATTTTCTGTTTTTATTTCAGATTTCCAGCATCCACAGTATTTTGCTTTTGATTAAGCTTTCAGACTTCAACCTAAATAGGCTCATTGATTTTTAAAGGGTAGGTCATGCATGACGAACTTGATTGAATTTTTTGAAGAGGTGACTAAAGTAGTGGACAGGGGAATGCCTATGGATGTTGTTTATATGGAGTTCCAGAAGGTATTCGATAAAGTCCCTCATGAGAGACTGTTAACTAAAGCTGAAGCTCATGGTTAGGAAATTATCTGAGCGGCAGGAGACAGAGAGTAGGGATAATTGGCAGGTACTCAAATTGGCAGGATGTGACTAGTGGTGTCCCACAGGGATCTGTGTTGGGACCTTAACTATTCACTGTATTTATTAATAACTTAGATGATGGGATAAAGAACCACATGTACAAGTTTGCCGATGACACAAAGATAGGCAGCATTGTAAACGGAAGCATAAAATTACAGAAAGATATTAATAGACTAAGTGAATGGGCAAAACTGTGGCAAATGGATTTCAGTGTAGGCAAGTGTGAGGTCATCCACTTTGGACCTAAAAAGGATAGATCAGACTACTTTCTAAATGGTGAAAAGCTCGAAACAATGGAGGTTCAAAGAGACTTAGGAGTCCATGTACATAGATCATTAAAATGTCATGGGTAGGTACAGAAAATAATCAAAAAGACTAATGGAATGCTGGCATATATATCTAGAGGACTAGAATACAAGGGGGTAGAAGTTATGCTGCAGCTTTACAAAAGCCCTAGTTAGACCACACCTGGAGTTCTGTGTTCAGTTCTTGACACCGCATCATAGGAAGGATATATTGGCCTTGGAGGGAGTGCAGCGTAGATTTACTAGAATGATACCTGGACTCCAAATTACGAGGAAAGATTATATAAAGTAGGGTTGTATTCCCTTGAATTTAGAAGATTAAGGGATGATTTGATCGAAGTTTTCAAGATATTAAGGGGAACTGATAGGATTGATAGGGAGAAACTATTTCCGCTGATTGGGGAGTCTAGGACTAGGGGACATAGCCTAAAAATTAGAGCCAGGACTTACTTTCAGGAGTGAAGTTAGGAAACACTTCTACACGCAAAGGGTGATAGAAGTTTGGTACCCTCTTGCGCAAACGGCAGTAGATGCTAGCTCAATTATTAATTTTAAATCTGAGATTGATAGATTTTTATTAACCAAAAGTATTAAGGGATATGGGGCTAAGGCGGGTATATGGAGTTAGGTCACAGATCAGCCATGATCTCATTGAATGGTGGAACAGGCTCGAGGGGCTAAATGGTCTACTCCTGTTCCTATGAAGACAGGGAGCTCATCATGGATGTACAAACCAATCTAATGATAAACAACAACACTGTTTCAACCTTCTCCCTAAAAAATGCAAGGCAGCACAACATAGATGGTTTACATTTTGTACTGAAGGTAAATAATACTACACATATGAATATATGCCAACTCTAAGAAATTTAAGGAAAACTAAGAAATTTTAAAAATACTGACCAATGTACATTTCTGAAATTGAATGACCATCAATGCAGACCTTTTTGGGGCAGCAAACAATTCACCTAAATATTACACATGCTTGCAGGGATACTAAAACAGGAAAATCACATTTTGAATGTATTTGATTTTATTATTTTAGATGACTTTCATAAATGCTTGGCAGGTTCAAATAACGGATTAAAAACAGAATGGAATAACTAAAATATCTCCACACATAAAAAAATGAAAATCAGAAGTTTAAAAGGCATTTTTTTTTAGATGAAAAGAACTTACCGAATTTAGAAGCAACCAGTTGGCAAATCTGTAACGATTAATGATTGACAAGTGCAAATACTAATTGATCCCAACCCGCTAGTCTGCAAGTGTGTCCCCACCACCAAAACAAAGCCAGAATCTGCAGTTCTTCAGAGGACATTAGATGGAAGTAGAAGGTGAAAATGTACATCAGAACGCCAATATTCTAACATGAATTAATGCTGGCAAACATTAAAAATTTGTGCATTGATAAAATGTACCAGGCAGTAACTAGTGAATACAAAACAAGATCTTAAACTTTCTAGAGATTAAATGGTTACTAGATCAGTCCTTGCTCATTTTGTCTTCTCATTACACCAAACTTAAATCACATCTTCAACCGGTCTGCAAGTGAGAATGCAGTGACCTCAAGTGCAACAATCCCTTACCTGTTCTTGTCTAAACAAGAAGCTTCATTGAGTAGACAAAACACTACTGACGTTTACCAACCAATCAGGTTGGCCTTTGCTTTTTCAGTCAGTTTCCGCAGCCTGCCCCTACTGGATGTTCCAAAAGTTAAAGTGGAATCTTCAAACAGCAGCTGCCTTTGCTCCTCCTCTGAATCCTCCTCATTGTAGCATGTTGTCCGTCTACCTTGATTCCTTGTTTTCATGACAGATTTAGAGCTCATGGCCTCCTCAGTCCTTTCGTCCTCTTCCACAGGCTCTATTGGCTCAATGGGCTCCACGGGCTCCACAGGCTCTTCAGGCTTCCTACTGTTGCTCCTCGTCTGCATCTTACGTTTAGCAGCAACTGTCAATTTGGATTTAGCTTGTAGACTCTTTCCTTTGGGTTTCCTGCCTCTTGTTGGCTTCTTCTGCAAAGATTCTCTTTGTGTGTTGCTCTCTGAACTAGAGCTGCTTTCTGAGGTAGCTTCTTCACCATTCTCATTGGATAAGTCTCTTTTTACTTCTGCTTTCTTCATTTCATTCTCATGTCCAAAACCAAGTAGTTCTTTTTTACTTTTCCTACCTCTTTTCTTACCAGGTCCTTTAAGACTTTTTACCACCTCTGGTTTCCTACCAGGACCTCTCTTGACCACAGGTTCAGAGAGACATGCACTGTGTCCATTTATTTGTGGGCTCCTCTGTGCTGAAGATTCAGCTTGAATGTTACCTACATAGTAAATGGAAAATAAATATGCATGTAAAGAAAGTATATACATAAAGGTAATATAAAATGTACAAAGTATTACTCTTTGAATAATGAAATTGAATTTTATTAAAATTACATTCTTAATTTTGTGACTTTTTTTTAGTTAATGATGTATAAGTTCAAGTTTTGGGTCAAACATAAGAAATAGGAGCTGGAAGAGGCCATGGGGCCCCTCGAGCCTGCTCCACCATTCAATCATGGCTGATCTTCAACCTCAACTCCACTTTACTGCCCGATCCCCATATCCCTTGATTCCCCGAGAGTCCAAAAATGTATCTCAGCCTTGAATATATTCAACGACTCAGCATTCACAGCCCTCTGGGGTACAGAATTCCAAAGATTCCCAACCCTCTGAGTGAAGAAATTCCTCCTCATCTTAGTCTTAAATATCCCCTTATCCTCCGACTATGCCCCAGAATTCTAGACTCTCCAGCCATGGGAAAGAGCCTCTCAGCATTTACCCTGTCAAGCCCCCTCATAATCTTATACTTTTCAGTGTGATCACCTCTGATTCTTCTAAACTCCAGAGAGTATACTCAACCTCTCTTCAAAGGTCAACCCTCGCATCCCAGGAATTAATCTAGTGAACCTTCACTGCACCGCCTCTAAGGCAAGTATATCCTTCCTTAGATAAGGAGACAAAAACTGTATGATGTACTCCAGGTGAGGTCTCACCAAGGCACTGTACAATTTTAGTAAGACTTCCTTACTTTTGAACTCCAACCCCCTTGCAATACAGACCAACATGCCATTTGCTTTCCTAATTGCTTGATGTACCTGCATACTAACATTTTGTGTTTCTTGTACCAGGACACCCAAGACTCTCTGAACACCAACATTTAATAGTTTCTCACCATTTAAAAAATATTCTGTTTTTCTATTCTTCCTACCAAAGTGAACAACCTCACATTTCCCCACATTATACTCCACCTGCCACCTTGCCCACTCACTTAACCTGTCTATAAACCTTTGCAGACTCTCTGTGTCCTCCTCACAGCTTATTTTCCCACATAGCTTTGTATCGTCAGCAAACTTGGATACATTACACTCAGTCCCTTCATCTAAATCATTAATATAGATTGTAAACAGCTGAGGCCCAAGCGCCAATCCTTGCGGCACCCCACTAGTTACAGCCTGCCAACCTGAAAATGACCTGTTTATCCCTACTCTGTTTTCTGTCCATTAACCAATCCTTTATCCATGCTAACATGTTACCCCCAACCCCATGAACCCTTATCTTGTGTAACAACCTTTTTTTCTGACACCTTATCGAATGCCTTTTGAAAATCCAAATATACGACATCCACTGGTTCCCCTTTACCTACCCTGCTAGTTACATCCTCAAAAAAAACTTTAATAAATTTGTCAAACACAATTTCCCTTTCATTAAACCATGATGACTCTGCCTGATCATATTATGATTTTTTAAGTACACTGTTACTACTTCCTCAAAAATGGATTCCAGCATTTTCCCGACGAATGATGTCAGGCTAACTGGCCTGTAGTTCCGTGTTTTTTCTCTCCCTCCTTTCTTGAATAGCGGGGTTACATTTGCGACCTTCCAATCTGCTGGGACCGTTTTAGAATCTAGGGAATTATGGAAGATCATAACCAATGCATCCACTATCTCTGCAGCCACCTCTTTTAGAACCTAAGATGTAGGCCATCAGGTCCAGGGGATTTATCGGCTTTTAGTCCCACTAGTTTCTCAAGTACTTTTCTCCTCTGATATTAATTACTTTAAGTTCCTCACTCTCATTAGACGCTTGGTTCTCCACTATTTCGGGTATGTTTTTTGTGTCTTCTACTGTGAAGACAGATACAAAATATTTGTTTAACGCATCTGCCATTTCCTGATTCCCCATTATAATTTCTCCTGTCTCAGCCTCTAAGGGACCAACGTTTACTTTTGCTACTCTGTTTCTTTTTACATACTTGTAGAAGCTCTTACAATCCGTTCTTATATTTTTTGCTAGTTTACTTTCATATTCTATTTTCTCTCTTTTTATCAATTTTTTGGTCATCCTTTGCTGGTTTCTAAAACTCTCCCAATCCTCAGGCTTACTACTCTTCTTGGCAACGTTACAGGCCTCTTCTTTTAATCTAATATTATCCTTAACTTCTTTAGTGAGCCATGGGTCTCAAACTCAACATGAAATACTAGATTATGATCGCTCTTTCCTGAGAGGATCCCTTACTGTGAGATTACTAATTAACCCTGTCTCATTACATTATACAAGATCTAAAATAGCCTGTTCCCTGGTTGGTTCCATGATGTATTGCTCTAGGAAACTGTCTTGAATGCATTCCATGAACTCGTCCTCCAAAATACCTTCTCCAATTTGATTTGTCGCGTCTATATGAAGATTAAAGTCCTCCATGATTACTGCATTACCTTTGTTACAAGCTCCTATTATTTCTTGATTAATACTCTGTCCAACGGTATTGCTACTATGAGGGAGCCTATAAACTACTCCCACCAGAGTTTTCTGCCCCTTGTTATTTCTTATTTCCACCCATTCTGATTCTACTTCCTGATCTTCCGAGCCGAGATCCTTTCTCACCACTGTCCTTATGTCAACCTTTATTATTAGGGCTACACCCCCTCCCTTTCCGTTCTGCCTGACTTTTCTAAACATCATGTACCCTGGAATATTTAGTTCCTAACCATGGCCACTTTGCAACCATGGGCTCAATATTAAAAGGGCGGCAGGAGGCGGGGGGTGGTCAATGGGTGCACAGCAAACCCGACTGATAAAAACTTACCTTTCCCCACGTGTTCGCAACTTAATTGTTGGCCATTAATCTGGTTTGCCGTCCGAAAGCTGCGCAGTGGGAACAATCTGGATTTAAAGGGCCATTGCTTCAATGGATTTTGCTGGAGCAAGAAGACCCAATGGAGCAGTACAGGGGCAAGGTTGCTCCAAGATTCAATGATGCCTCACTTCAGCTGCTACTGGTCTGGGTGAGGAGGAAGAGGGAACCATTTTACCCGGTTGACAGGAGGAAGGGCCCTGCCTCTACCACCAAGAGGCCTGGCTCGAGGTGGCAGAGGAGCAGCAGCAACATATCCTGCACCTGGGTCCAGTGCAGGAAGCATTTCAATGACCTAACTAGGTCAGCAAAAATAGGTACACTTATTGATTCTCCTGCATTCCATGGTGCTCATCATCCCCACCCCCCAGCCCAACTCATTCTGCACTGCCAACACTACTCCATCACATCACTCCTCACTCCCACTTAAGGCTCACCCTCAACTTACCTGCACTTCCTGACCTCCCCATTTGTGACCCCACCACTACCACTCACCCCAATCCTCATCCAATGTGATGTCTCTGTCCCATACCCTCTGATGCACCTCTTTCACAGTCAGCCTCACCCAAAGCAATGCATTCATCGGTTGGCCACTTCACCATCACTCACTCAGAACGTCTGTACATTCTCCCCTTCTAGGAGGAGAGCGTAAAATGCACGCGAGGACTGGAGGGGGGTGGGGGGGCCACAACAAATAGTGGCCCTCACAGAGGCGGGGGAGGAAGCCCTGCAGATCAGCCACACCCTCAAGTGCCTGTCCGTCGGGGTTGCCGAGACTGGCACCCCACAAACATCTGGTGAAACAACTTTAACTTTCATCACACACAACATGAATTGATGTTAACAATGCTTGGTGTGTATAACACCTCAGTATGCTCATTGCAACATGACACATCTGTGATGATGCTTAATATTGCCTTCTGTTCTCTTCCAGGCCCTTCAACGACCGCAGAGGGCGATTCCTCAGAGGAGCTCCAGGCCTCTGAGGGCGCAACGTCACATCTTAGCGAGCCATCCACCAGCGTAGATACTCACACCTCGGTGGGTCCTAGTAGTCAGTTAGTTGGGATTGCACCTGGTGATTCATCACACACAAGTGAGCATGAGCAGATATTGGTGGCGGGGCAGCTGTGGAGTGTCCGCATCGGTGGGCACACTCCTCTCCAGGCTCTGCTCAGCTGCACACAGATGCTGAACCCCAGGGGCCATCCTTTAAAAGGAGAATGATCGAAGGACAGCAGCACATTTGCGAGGTACTGGAACAGGTGCCACACACACTCTCCACAATAGTGCAGAGGATAGAGGAGTACATCTCCTGCATTAGTGGAATAGTGGCACAGGTACGGGAGGGAATCTCTGAGATAATGTCACAGGGAAGTGAGCAACTGTCTGAGACGGTGTCGCACGTAACTGCTGAAACGTCTGAGATAGTGTTGCAGGTAAATGCGGAAATGTCTGAGATAGTGTCGCAGCTAAGTGCAGGAACATCTCCGTTGAGCTTCAAGCACGGCTCACAAATGGCCGTTCGGACTCAGGGTGAACAACATTCTGCTGCCTTAAACAGGCAGACAGATACTTACAAGGCATCACACATATCCTCCAAACTGTTATCCAGCAGGGTGTAGGAGTGATGTGGGCCTGGCCCAGGAGAGGGATGATGGCAAAGGGGGACATGGAAGTGGCAACGCCACTCAAAGCGATCCCATGTCTCACCCGTTGCCCCCCTCTCAACCAGTACCCGCAATGCTGCCTCCTCTCCAGGTGGCCGAGTCAGCCCCTGCACAGGTGCAGGTGGAGTAGTCTTTGGAGGGGCCCTCATGGGCTCCAAAACCCAGACGGCTTCTGCGCAAAGCATCTAAGCAGTTCAGCCATGGACATGAGCAACCTGCCACAACCTCTGCTGCAGCCACAGGGGATGGACCATGTAGAAGCGGTAGGAAGAGAAAGGCTAAGGATTTGTGATCACGAAGTGTATGCACAAGAGTGTCTGACAGACTGTCATGTTTTTCATTTATATTTGGTTTTTGTTAAATTCACATTAATAGTTATCATTCTCACCACTACTGCCACGTCTTGCCCATTCTTGACTGACTTTTGTGATAACGCCCTTTCATGTGCTTCACCATGAACAGCGACACTTGATGCCACCCATTGGGTCACTTTACAGTGGGTGTATGTGTAGTTGCAGGACTGTTTTGTGCGGGGGTGGGGGCAGGGATGGGCGCAGGTCTTTTCAGGTGGTGTGAGGACTGGACTCTTCTCACTTTCTGATCTTATGAGAAGCGTTCACATATGAATGAGAAGCGTTCACATATTTTTTGTGTATTAGAAATGTAAAACTCTCTGGCCTCATGAGCAGCCAGTGAGCTGCTGCTCTGCCCATGGGTTTGCCTCCTCCTCCTCCTCCTGCTCCTCCTCCTCAATGTGGATAGCAGATATGGATGGTGGGTGAGGGCATGGGGCCTCCTCAACAGGTACCCCTCTCTGTTGCGCCATGTTGTGCAGGACACAACACATTACTATAACGCGACCCACTCTCGCTGGTGCATATTGAAGCACTCCCCCAGAACAATCGAGGCACCGAAAACGCATCTTCAGCAACCCTATCGCATGTTCAATTATAGACCTGGTGGTGACGTGGCTGTCTTGTATCAACGCTGTTGCTCACTGATGGGGTTCTTCAGAGGTGTCATGAGCCATGTCTGTAGGGAGTATCCCTTGTCCCCGAGGAGCCAACTCTTAAGTGTGTTTGTTGCTTGGAAGAGCCCTGGGATGTTCGATTCCCTCAGAATAAACGAATCGTGGCAGCTGCCAGGGAATCTGGCACACACGTGAAGAAATCTTTTGCGGTGGTCACAAACGAACTGAGCGTTGATGGAGTGTCGATGAACAGTCCTGGCTCATGTGTAGGTGCTC
The DNA here is from genome assembly GCF_035084215.1 of Heptranchias perlo. NCBI lineage: Eukaryota > Metazoa > Chordata > Chondrichthyes > Hexanchiformes > Hexanchidae > Heptranchias > Heptranchias perlo. The sequence continues at coordinate 101,950,258 of NC_090329.1, read as the reverse complement.
GGATTGCTACATGCGTGCAATCGATTGCACCCTGGGAAGCCAGCCACAGAGTGGAATCCCACTGCCCTCTCCGTCTGGCTGAGGTCGTCCATGGGAAAGTTGAAGTATTGCGAGGCTCTACGGAACAAGCCATAGGTGACCTACCTTATGCGCTTGTGCACAGACGTCTGAAAGACCTCGGCGATGTCACCGGTGGCACCCTGGAATGATCCGGAGGTGAAGAAGTTGAGGGCAGTGGTCACTTTAACTGCTACGGGTAATGAGATGCCACCAGACCCAGCTGGGAGCAGTTCGACCTGAAGGAGGCTGCAGTTGTCTGCGACCACCTGGCGACTCACTCTCAGCGTCCGTATGCACTGCTCCTCAGAGAGGTCCAGGTAACTGAGCCTCGGTCTGTAGACCATCTGATGAGGGTAGTGCCTTCTGCAACATCGCTCCCTCTGTTGTCCCCCTCTGTGCTCTTGTGCAGGTGCCTGTGGCGCAGCACTGTGTTGTGGAGCTGCAAGTGGCGGAAGTGCACGCCGTGCCTGGCGAGGATGTTGCTCGTCCTCGGATGTAGTAGTGAATGGAGCCATCGCGTCCCCCATCCTGATGGTGTCAGTTTAAGGGGGTCCGAAAAGTTAGTAAATATGTGAACAATTCTGAGTGTAAACCAAGAATTTTCAGTCTAATCACAAAGACCTCACAGCCAAAAGTTTGTCTGAGAGAACTGAGTACCCTGCTGCAATAACTCACCTTTTATCCCCATCTGTCAAACAGGCATTTAAATGTCCAAATGGCTGCCGGCTGAAACATGACTCCTTCCCCATGATGTGTTTCACACAGCACAGGAAACACTATGAGGCAGCATTGAAATCGCTTGCCAGCATAATTAATTACATTCATGCACATTTCAAATACTTCAAGCACTTGAACTGTTGGTTTAAATATCGTCCCGCTGACTTTAATTGCCGGCGGGACTTATGGGTTCGGGAACGGCACGAGCTCCCAAATGACTCAAAGTTCTTGCCTGCTTTCACCTGATGTGAATCATAAGTGATGGAAAACCCGAACAGGTAAGGTTAAATTTGTTTTACATTTCTAATACACAAAAAATTAAGTTCCTCAACTATCGCATTGAGATACATTATCCTTTTAAATATTGGCCCGCCGGCTTTAAGTGGGGACGAGAGTTCCGGGTTTCTGTTGTGTGCGCGCATCCAAACGCGCCTGGGTTAAACCCGGAAGTGGCACTGTTGGAGCCAGGATGCGGTACCGCTGAAGAATTAAACTATTTTTACTACCCACCCGCCGCCAACCCACCCGTTCTAGGGGGTTAAAATTACAAACCGAGTCTCACTAGTTCATCACCTCTGTAGTTGTTGACCTATGCTAGCTCCCTGTCTTGTAATGCATTACATTTTAAATCCTTATCCTCATCTTCAAATCGTTCCATAGCCTGGCCATCTCTTTACGATATCCTCCACCCTTATATCCCGTCCTGTACCCATTTGTATATCCTACCCTCCCTTTGTCTGACCAGTAGCAGCAGAGCTTGCAGCTACCTCTGCCCTACTCTCTGGAACTCCTTCTTAAATCCCTCTATGTTTCCACTTCTAAAAACATTATCAACCTATCTTTTCAACCATGCCTTCAATCACCCCCTTCTAATCTCTTCCTCCATGGCTTGCCGTCCATTACCCCATCTATTTCATTTGTGAGGTGCTTGGAATTTTGTTTTACGTCAAAGGCACTATATAAATGCAAGTTGTTATCATTGCAAGGGTTCCTCAGCACAGAAAAGTTTTGAAAACTACTGATGTACATGATATAATTAGTATATGATCTGAGGGAATGATTTCTCCTGGAAAATTATGCAAAATTACAAACATAGTGGGGAGATTTCCTCTGGTTGCTACGCATTAGCAACACTGTAATCATTGCAGCAAAATTTCCTGTGGTTGCTATGCATTAGGAACATTGTAAACGTAGCAGGAACAGTTCCTCTGATTGCTATGTGTTAGTAATATTGTAAACATAATGGGAAGTTTTCACTGGTTGCTACGTAGTACTAACATTGCAAACATAATTGGGAGAATTTCCTCTGATCATTATTTCTAGTGAAATCATAAGCATATTCTAATCGAACACTTTTATGATTTTGTTGGAAATAAGAAATCTATCCAACTATATTTACGATGTCATTAACACATACTGACCAGAGGATTTTTTTTTCTGTGTAGTTTCTTAGATCATGTTTAACGGAAAAGTCCCTTTACTGTAATACTAATACTAATCATTAACCTGATAGCTAGGTGGGTGACATGTATTGGCTGAAAAATATGAACGGGTTACTACACATTAACAAGTTATTCGCTACTAAGAAGAGTTAATATTTTTGTGGCCATCAAAACAATCAATTAGATATTTCACTACAAAAACAATTGGATGGAGGAAGCCAGTTTTAAGATACTTGCCTTTAGGTTGTTTATATGGTGTTGATTTATTTCTTCGCGTTAACCTCCTTTTCTCCGGCCCTTCATCTGTCAATGCAGTCTGAGTATTGTGTTTTGATTCAGATAGTTTAGGATTACAGATATTGTTCTGGGCTTTCGATGGCTTAGAGGTATTGTCTGCTGAATTAAATATTAAAAAGAGGAAAAAAGTCTTAAATACATTATGTCTTTCCTTTTACCATTAGAATAATTGCATTTGATATTTCCAGTTAAGTGCTTTTTTTGCAGATGTTGTAGAACACTAGTCATAGCAAGGTTCACATAATTATAAATTATTAAACAATTTGTTATAAAATACAGATACTGATTCTGGGCCTGATAACTCAAGTGACAGCGTGCTTGGCTCCTGACAATGTTGCTCAAATTTCTCTTCATATAATGAGGGATTCAAAAGGCAGACCAGTACAAGGAACTTAGTTGTGGAAGAAGTGAATGATTCTCATTTCACAGTCCCTTGGGAACCAATCACAAAGCAGCCAAGTCAGTCCTGTCCTCTCAGCTCAGTTGCGGGGGGTGGGGGTGGTGTGTTGAGCAGTATTCAGCAAAAGAGGGGAGTGGAGGGATAAACTGATGAGCATGAAGGATCTGAGTGTGATCCAGTGAATGGGAGTTCAAATCCCACCATGACAGTAGTAAAGGATTAAAAACTTACTTTTACTATTATCAGCCCTAACCTCTTCAGCAATTTGATGATGTTAAGTCAGCGTGCTACATGATCCTCAGCTAAAATGATGACTTGCCGTCACGCCACCAAGCGCGGGCGCGACTCTTGACCGTGTATAAATATTCAGCTCGAACAAGGGTTCAGGGTAGAGGAACAAGATGAGAACTCCGAGCAACAACCAAGTTACAGTCCCTATCCAGAAGACAATCAGTTAATATAATTCCTTATTCTCTGTAAAATTACCACTTATAAACTTGTACGTGTTAATCCTTGCCTGTGCTCAAAATAAAAGAACAATCACTGTAACCAATTGGTGTCAGGCCCGAATTTGTCTTACATAATTGGCGATCGCGGTGGGACTTGACAAAGGTGCTCACCTCCTTTGAGTAAAAGGAAGGTCCTAGGACTGACCAGAGGACCTACCTAGTTGGTTAAGGAAGGAAACCTTAGGGAGTATAGGAAGTGATACCACCTACCAGTAATTTAGTTAACTATGGAAGGAAGAACAGAGGTAGAAAAAGCCTTACAGAAGAAACTAGAGAAAATCTGTGTTACAGATTTAGTGCCAGTACTGACAAGTGGAGACAGAACATTTGAATCAATAGTACAGTGGATTCAGGGTCAAATAAATGACAAGAAGTTGAAGTTAGACAAAGGTTAGACAGTTGTTAATATATGCAGCTCATTTCAGTGCACGGAGAAGTGAGGAAAAATTAAAAGAAGTAACACAAGAGAGTCAAAAAGACAAAGAAAAAGAAAAGAAATGTGAAAAATTAAAAAGTAAGAATCGAGATCTGAGATGTAGAATGACTAATGCAGGCAGGAGCTGCTACTACGGCTGTGCAGGGATTAGGAGTGCAGCAAATGAAAGATAGAATTGATGAATTAAAGAGAGAAAACAATGTCTTGAGACAACGATTAGAAGATGCGTGAGGAGCTCTTAGAGAAATGGTAAATAGACCTGCCAGGGAGGCAGATCACACCAAGTTTCAGCTAATAATATGAGTTGCAGGTCAAACTAGGACAACAGGCAGCCCTTGTATCAGCTATCACCACAGGAAGACCAAACTGTGGGGTAGGAGAAGGAAACGGAGAAGATGATGTAAATTGGGATTCTTTGGGTAGAGAGGCAGCATGTTGTAATAATCCTGATTGTGGAGGTTGGGGAAACCAGCCCGTAAATGTGATAACAACCAGTGTGAGAAGTAACCCATATGGAGCGGTCACGGCACAACACAGTGAAAATAGACCCCTGAGGTCCGACGAAACAGCTGCCCTGACTAGAGAATTAGAGTCCATTAAAAATGGGAATGATCCTATTGTACTCATTAGAGCCTGGGGAGATTTTAGAAGAGGATGCGGGGAATTGGAGGATGCAGACCTAAAAACTGTTCTGTTTGCAGCCCTCGATGGAAACTTGAAACAGTGTCTCGGCCCCACGATTTATGAAGCTGCGAATGGATCTGATGTATTGTTCGGAGAGATAGTGGGCTTATTGGGAATAAACAGCCTAAATTTAATGCAGATTTGTTGGCAGACCGTACAGGGACCAACAGAACATCCCACTGCTTTTGGGAACCGATTGTTTGACGTGAACGAAATGACACCTTTCCTTTTAGGAGCAATTGGAAACAAATGGCTGAATCAAATGGTGGAAAATGCAAATAAAACTAACAGATTTGTAGCGCTGAATATTGGAAAATCTAAAATCAGATCAAAAAGTATTTCGACAAAAAGGCAAAACCTTCCAAGTTTGAAGTAGGAGATGTAGTTATGGTCTTAAATTATGGGAAACGAGCGCACATGTTTGAACCAAAATGGAAAGGACCTTTTCCAATAGTGGGGAGAGCTAGTCCAGCAGTATATTTAATACAGTACACAGCAAAGAGAAAGAAAAAGGTCATGAGATGGTACCACATTAATCAGCTTAAGTCAGCAAAGGTCAGAGGTGAAACTGGTAAATAACACATAATATGCTTGGTCTTTAAGTTACACTGACGATAATAAGATGATCGGGGTAATTACGACAGCAATACTAATACTCGTGCTAATTAGGGTACAGTCAATCAGGGAATGTGACATCACAGCGGAAGGAGGAATCAAGACATCTGCCCCCTCCCTCACCGGAGCTCGGGCTCTACTCCATTATGACACAATGAAATGTAAAAGTCACAATGACAACAGACCACGTCGCAAAAGGAAAAGGTGTATGTCTCAAGTGTACCTGCCCGGATTATAGGATGCCAGTTGTGTGGCCAGTCATAAATGGGCAAAGGGTAACCAAGCTCAAGGGAGGACATTTCGTCCCAATCTTCTTCGAGGCAAAGATATGGCCGCCGGAATGGCAGGAAGTGGGAGACATTGGGGTTCCACACCAAGAAGAGGATAAGTTGTGTTGGCCCACATTCTGGCCCTACAACAGTGGGACATATATCTGACACTGTTCACGAAGATGGGTTTTGGCCTTTTTTGCATAGCAACGACCAGGATGGCGTAAGATCTAGAGAAAATTCACTCCTGCTTGTGAAGCAAACGGGGCCCAAGGAGTGGTACGGCTGGACTGCGTTAAGAAACCAAAGAACCACTAGGTTGCCCTACCTTGGAGAAAGGACTCACTAATGGACTGATCGCCTATGAGTCTGGACAGATGTTATACAATGAAGTACCCTATGAGATTGTTCCCGTAATGTAAGCTTGTCCATCCCGCTGTGTAATGAAAAGCATGTAACCTTCTATTGACAGGTTAGGGAGGAAATTGCGGGTCCCCTAGCAGAGATATTTGAATCATCCACCGCTACAGGTGAGGTGCCTGAAGATTGGAGGGTAGCAAATGTTGTGCCTTTGTTTAAGAAGGGCGGCAGGGAAAAGCCTGGGAACTACAGACCAGTGAGCCTGACATCTGTAGTGGGTAAGTTGTTAGAGGGTATTCTGAGGGACAGAATCTACAGGCATTTGGAGAGGCAGGGACTAATTAGGAACAGTCAGCATGGTTTTGTGAGAGGAAAATCATGCCTCACGAATTTGATTGAGTTTTTTGAAGGGGTAACCAAGAAGATAGATGAGGGCTGTGCAGTAGACGTGGTCTACATGGACTTCAGCAAAGCATTTGACAAGGTACCGCATGGTAGGTTGTTACATAAGGTTAAATCTCATGGGATCCAAGGTGAGGTAGCCAATTGGATACAAAATTGGCTTGACGACAGAAGACAGAGGGTGGTTGTAGAGGGTTGTTTTTCAAACTGGATGCCTGTGTCCAGCGGTGTGCCTCAGGGATCGGTGCTGGGTCCGCTGTTATTTGTTATTTATATTAATGATTTGGATGAGAATTTAGGAGGCATGGTTAGTAAGTTTGCAGATGACACCAAGATTGGTGGCATTGTGGACAGTGAAGAAGGTTATCTAGGATTGCAACGGGATCTTGATAAATTGGGCCAGTGGGCCGATGAATGGCAGATGGAGTTTAATTTAGATAAATGTGAGGTGATGCATTTTGGTAGATCGAATCGGGCCAGGACCTACTCCGTTAATGGTAGGGCGTTGGGGAGAGTTATAGAACAAAGAGATCTAGGAGTACAGATTCATAGCTCCTTGAAAGTGGAGTCACAGGTGGATAGGGTGGTGAAGAAGGCATTCAGCATGCTTGGTTTCATTGGTCAGAACATTGAATGCAGGAGTTGGGATGTCTTGTTGAAGTTGTACAGGGCATTGGTGAGGCCACACTTGGAGTACTGTGTACAGTTCTGGTCACCCTATTATAGAAAGGATATTATTAAACTAGAAAGAGTGCAGAAAAGATTTACTAGGATGCTACCGGGACTTGATGGTTTGACTTACAGGGAGAGGTTAGACAGACTGGGACTTTATTCCCTGGAGAGTAGGAGGTTAAGGGGTGATCTTATAGAAGTCTATAAAATAATGAGGGGCATAGATAAGGTCGATAGTCAAAATCTTTTCCCAAAGGTAGGGGAGTCTATAACGAGGGGGCACAGATTTAAGGTGAGAGGGGAGAGATACAAAAGGATCCAGAGGGGCAATTTTTTCACTCAAAGGGTGGTGAGTGTCTGGAACGAGCTGCCAGAGGCAGTAGTAGAGGCGGGTACAATTTTGTCTTTTAAAAAGCATTTGGACAGTTACATGGGGAAGATGGGTATCGAGGGATATGGGCCAAGTGCAGGCAATTGGGACTAGCTTAGTGGTATAAACTGGGCGACATGGACATGTTGGGCCGAAGGGCCTGTTTCCATGTTGTAACTTCTATGATTCTATGATTCTATGAAATGATTGCACATAAGCTTGAGGCCTTCTTGAACCGTAACTCGCAGAATTACTTGTAGGATGCATCTAACCCCGCCTACACCCCCAATAACCTGACCACGAGTGACCCTGAGCCAGAATCCCAAGCTGAGGCACCCCCGTCTCTGACCACACTTGGGGGAAGAAGAAAAAATAATTGTGATTGATTGGCCCCTGTAGTGCCGCAATCTCAAGGTGGGGATTGTAAATGGTTAAAAACTTATTTTTGCTATTATCAGCCCTAGCCTCCTCGGCAAGTTGATGATGTTAAGTCATCGTGCTACATGATCCTCAGCTAAAATGACGACTTACTGTCACACCACCAAGCGCGGGCGCAACTCTTGACAGTGTATAAATAAACAACTCAAACAAGGGTTCAGGGTAGAGGAACAAGGAGAGCTCCGAGCAACAACCAAGTTACGATCCCTACCCAGAGGACAGCCGGGTAATATAATTCCTTATTCTCTGTAAAATTACCGCTTATAAACTTGTATGTATTAATCCTTGCCTGTGCTCAAAATTAAAGAACAATCACTGTAACCATTTGGTGTCAGGCCCGAATTTGTCTTACACAGTTTGAGAATTTGAACTCAGTTTAAAATATCTGGAAATGTAAAGCTGGTATCAGAAAAAGTGATCATGGAGCTGTCAAATTGTCACAAAAGCCCAACTGGTTCACTAATATCCTTTAGGGATGGAAACCTGCCAGCCTTACATGGTCTGGCCTATATTGACTCCAGTCCCACACCACGTGATTGACTCTTAACTGACCTCTGAAGTGGTTGAGTTAGCCATTCAGTTGTATCAAACTGCTACACTGCAGTGGTTCAAGGAGAAGGACCAGCACCAGCTTCTCAGGGCAACTAGAGATGGGCAATAATGCCAGCTTTGTCAGTGACATTGACATCCCGAGAATTAATAAAAGCTTGGTCAAAGAGGAGTGTCATAAGGGAGGTGGAGAGGTGGGAGGTGGGGGTTTTATGGAGGGGATTCTACAGAGTGTAGCCATTGCAGATAAAGGCATGGCCGCCTATCCTGGGGTTGAGGAGGAGGGGTGGGATGCATGGAGAAGATGCACAACAATCTGGAGTTAGAGGAACAGTATTCAGAGGAGGGGGTTTTAGGGCTGGAGAAGGTTACAGAAATAAGGAGCCACGAGTTCATAAGACAGGTTTAATTACAAGATTGCGAATTTTAAACCCGAGGTATTAAAGTCAATATAGGTCAGTGAGAGCAGGGGTGATGGACAAGCAGGACTTGCTGTATGATAGGATAAAGGCAGATGGGTTCAAACTTGCATGTGGTGGAGGACAGTAGGCCAGCTGGAAGCACATTAGAATATTTGAGTCCAGAGTTGCCTGGATTAGAGGTTCAAACGAAGATTTCAGCATGGAGAGGACAACGGTGTTGGCGGGGGGGGTCCTGCAGGGGGATGAGAGAGGCTGCAATCGGCAGAGGGGAGGCCAAAGGCTTCTTTGAGGGGCCGGTATTAGCACTCCTGCTCCTCCTGGCCCAAAAGGAGTGCTGTAAAAGGCACTTACCTTCTTGAGCCAGCAGCTCCCACCTCCCTTTCACTGCCGGGTTTCCCGAGCCTTGGGAAACCCGTGCGGCAACTGTTAAATTTCAATCAAGCTCCCAATTGCACTGTGGGAGCCTGATTTAAATATGTTAATGAAGCGTCCGCCTCTCCATGATGGGACACTCGGACACCATGAAACCCACCGCCGTGCAAATGGCGGCAGGCGCGCACGCAGTGGGATGGGGTTGGGGTCGCGTTCCCCATTTTTTCATTTTTAAGCTCCCCACACCTGACCCTCTACCGTCCATTGAGTGTGGGGGTGGGGGAGGTTAATATCGAGGCCAATGTCTTCAGCCTTCCCAATGTTTAGATGGAGGAACTAGTTTAGTAATTACATTAATTAAAAACAATGGAAACATAATGAAAATCTTCAAAATAAACCTAAATGTTTGGCAATTTTAAGAGCAGATTTTACAAATTTGAGTTCCCAAAGCACAGCTACAAGTTCCAGGAGAGCATATTGCAATTTGGGTGTGGAGGCCTGCAGGATTTTACATGCACAAATCTCAAATTCATAAAAGCCAACCTTTAGTGTTCAGAAAGTAGAATGCATTATATCTGCTTAAAATGGGACGCAGCAATGTATACTTGTATTTTATTTAAATGTAGTGTTCTTATTCCTTGTCAGGTTGCACCTGATCCTATCTGTCACTGTACTATGGGAAGCCTGGGAGAGAGAGAGTCTGGCTGCTGCAGATAGCAATACACAGCTGCAGTCTCCTTGGCCATCTGCCTGTAAATCAGCAGTCCGAGTGCATTTTATTTGACAAGTTGTTGGTGGTACAGTAACATTAGGAATTCTACTGCCAACCCTAAAACAAGGCATTCAGCAACAAAATCTTCTTACTTGCACTTCCTGTTGATGAGGCAACAGAAGACTTTGAAACTGCTGCCACTGCCCCTAATGAAGATGGTGTTTCAGTCCCAGAGGTGATCGCTGGTCGTAGCCTTGTGCTTCTGGTACGCACCGCAGAAGCAGATTCACCTGCCTTGCCGTTGGCCTGAATAACAGAGGGTTTCATACTTGTTGATCGCACAGGCATAGATAAAGGTGAAGAAATGGGTTGCTCTGTCTTGGCATGGGGTTTTAAAAACTTTCGTTTCCTTTCAGGGCTGTAATTAAAACACGGACTGTCATTATATATCCACAATGGAAAACTTCACATTAAAAGCAGATTATTCTTGAATTATACAGCCAACTTTTGAGTTAAATTTTTTTTTCTTCACATTATTCCAGGGAAGAGGTAAAAAATGCCACTGGTTACACTCTTATCTCTTATTACATCCATTCAGCTAAATAAAAGGCAGACAGTAACTAATTTAAATTCACATCACTATCTGTTTGAAAATGTTGAATCAAAGAAAGATAAGTCACAAGAATAATTTATTCCTACATTGTCCCTTCATCTATTAAAAAAAACACGACTTATTTGTCAATTTTTGTTAATTCATCATCAGAGCCACTGCACTGTATTTCCTCTCCACTTGTTACAGCAAATTCAGTTTCTTTAACATCATGTTACACCGAGCCTACAGCACAGAAACAGGCCATTCGGCCTAACTGGTCTATGCCGGCATTTATGCTCCACACGACCCTCCTTCATCTAACCCTATTTGCATACACTTCTATTCCTTCTCCCTCATATGTTTATCTAGCTTCCCCTTAAATGTATCTATGCTATTTGCCTCAACTACTCCTAGTGGTAGTGCGTTCCACATTCTAACCATTTTTGGATAAAGAAGTTTCTCCTGAATTCCCCATTGGATTTACTAGTGGCTATCTTATATTTATGACCTCTAGTTTTGGACTGCCCCACAAGTGGAAACATTTTCTCTACGACTAGTCTATCAAATGCTTTCATTATCTTAAAGACCTCTATCAGGTCACTCCTCAGCCTTCTATTTTCTAGAGCCCCAGCTTGTTCAGCCTTTCATGATAAGCATATCCTCTCAGTTCTGGTATCATCCTTGTGAATCTTTTTTGCACCGTCTCCAATGCCTCTATATCCTTTTTATTATATGGAGATCAGAGCTGTGCACAGTACTCCAAGTGTAGCACAGTAATCTGAGTACTGATGAAACTCTATTAAAAATAAGCTCAAACCTCATGAAGATGAACAATTTTTCAAACATTTCTATATTCTAGGTCTCAATATTTTTAAATTTGATTTCCTCCTCTTGTTAGTTATGTATGGCATGCATGATTATGCAGCCAAGTGGACAGGCATGCAATCTGGCTTTTGCCAGTACCACTCTTCATTGAACCAGAGTGGAGGTGCATCATACTTGCTCAGAGAGGCTCACCATTCCAATTTTCTCTCCTTCTGCAAATCACTTCACTTCTGCTCTGCTCCTTCTACTAAAATCACGTCAGAGATCTAAAACTCCTCCCTTTCTCCTTTAAACCTCAGAGCTGGTGCTACAATTTTATTGGAGACAAATAGCTCTTCTCAGTTACATGCACAGGTTGTTGGATGAATCAAATCAGTGTTTAACCACACAATGCTCATGTACAACATCCTCCTGCACCATTTCACTGTCCCACACTTGATAACACCCACTGACTTAGTATCAATTAATTTGTGGAAGGAGTTTGACTATACTTAGAATCACCAAATTTCCCAGCACTGAAGGAGGCCATTCGGCCCATTGCATGTGAAGGAGGTCTCAAAGAGCTATCTCCACTTTGTCCTCTTTCTCTGCCCTTTCAAATATTTATCGATTTCCCTTTTAAAAGGTATTATGGATTCTGTTTCCACCACAATTTCTGCTGGGCATTCCATCTCCCAACAACCCTTCGCATTAAAAAAATTCTCTTAACTTCTCCCTTTGTTCTTTTGGTGATGATCTAAATTTATCCCCTCCAGTTACTGACTCAATCATCAGTGGAAACACTTATTCCCCATTTACCTTATTAAAACCCTAATAATTTTGAGCACCTCTATCAAATCTCTTGACTTTCTCTGTTCTAACAAAAAGATCCCCAGTTTTTCTAACCTAACTGGTCTTTACCAAGGAAGAAGATGCTGCCAGAATCTAGGTGAAGGAAGGCATAGGGGTCAATTTTCGGATGGCCGAGCGGGTGCGTTCGTGGTGTGGGGCTCCTAAAACTGAGCATTCCAGGAGTGGGTCCGGAGCCCGGCTCCAACCCGTCCACTTCCGGGTTCCCCAATGACACGAATCGGTGCGCACGCAGCCCCCGCATGCGGGACTTCCACCAGCAATCAAAGCCGACGGGATCCCACTTAAGATCATTATCTGGGTACTTGAGGCCGTTTACAGACCTCATTAGTTGCAGATTTTAGGAGGATTTGGATTTTGAACTACCCAGAGCGTGTTTCCCATGCTGGGGGAAACACTCCCTGTTTAAACAGACGTGTTGCAGCCAGCAGCCAGTGGCAGCTGCAAAGGTCCATTTAACAGGTGCGGGGTAAACCCTCATTCATTGCAGCAGGGCACTCTGTCACCTCAGACAAAGTTTTACCTGCCACACCATTGTCTCCACACTCCAAATTATTAAATCATACCCTAAACTCTGCTGTTCAAACACATTTACCTACTTTGTGGGCCCTCTCGCGCTCACACCGTCAGGATGCGGGGGTTCCATTGCTGCATTCATCACTCCATTGGAGGATGAGCAACATCACCAGCCTCGCCAGGCACGCCGTCCGCCTCCGCCACGTGGAGCTACACAACACAGTGCTGCGCAACAGGCACCTGCACAAAGTAGTCGTGCAACTACACATACACCCACTGTAGGGTGACTCAATGGATGGCATCAAGGGTGTTCATGGAGAACCTCATGAAAGGGCCTTATTGCACAAGCCAGTCAAGAATGGCCAAGACGTAGCAATATAATATGTAATGTGAGTTGATCAGAAATCAAATAGAAGTAAAAACCATGACAAAGCCTCAAACACCCTTGTGCATCCCCTTCATGCTCACGACACATTTGCCTTATGCTTCCTACTACACATACGTGATGCATGCCCTGTGGCTGCAGCACAGGTAGTGGCAGGTTGGGTGAGGCTGACTGTGAAAGAGATGCATGAGAGGGTGAGTATGAGACAGAGCCATGAGATTGTATGAGGATTGGGTTGAGTGGTAGTGGTGGGATGAGTACTGGCAAGGTGATTAAGTGCAGGTAAGATGAGGATGAGCTTTGAGTGGGTGTGAGGAGTGATGTGATAGAGTAATGTTGGCAGTGCAGAAGGAGATATGGGGTGGGGGCGGTGATGTGGCAGACGAAGTGTAGGGGAATGAGTAAGTGTACTCACTTTGGCTGACCTGGTTAGGTCATTGAAGTGCCTCCTGCACTGTATGCAGGTGCGTGATATATAGGTGGTGCTGGTGACCTCCTCTGCCACCTCGAGCTGGGCCTTCGTGGTGACAGAGGCAGGCCACTTCCTTCCGCCTGCCGGGTGGAAGATCTCCCTCCTCCTCACCCCATCCAGTAGGACCTGGAGAGGCATCATTAAACCTGGGAGCAGCCTTCCCCCTGGGCTGCTCCATGCTGTAATTTTGGCTCCTTTCTGCAGCATTAGTCAGTGGAGGACTGCCCCTTTAAATAGGGCTCCTCCAGCTGACAGCCTATGATGCGGGTGTGCAGTCCGCCCGCTGCGCAGCTTTCCAGCGCGAAACCCGGAAGCCAAGGTAAGTGGCTTCAATTTACTTATGATTGCGTGGGGAACCCACCGATTTTACTGGGCAGGTTACTCACGCACCCAGTCGACCACCCCGCTGGCAACCCGCCTTCCTCCTAATATCGGGCCCATAGTTAAGATACTGAATGAGATAAAAATTGAGAAAGAAGGGGTACTTGAAAGGCTAGCTGTACTTAAAATAGTTAAGTCACCTGTTCCGGATGGAATGCAACCTAGGATGTTGAGGGAAGGGGGGAAATTGCGGAGGTACTGGCCATAATCTTCCAGGTATCCTTAGATATGGGCGTGGTTCCAGAGGACTGGAGAATTGCAAATGTTACACCCTTGTTCAAAAAAGGATGTAAAGATAAACCCAGCAATTATAGGCCAGTCAGTTTAACCTTGGTGGTTGGGAAACTTTTGGAAACGATAATCCGGGACAGAATTAACAGTCACTTGGATGAGTATGGATTGATTAGGGAAAGCCAGCACGGATTTGTTAAAGGCAAATCGTGTTCAAACAACTTGATAGAGTTTTTTGATGAGGTAACAGAGAGAGTAGATGAGGGCAATGCAGTTGATGTGGTGTATATGGATTTTCAAAAAGCGTTTGATAAATTGCCACATGGTAGGCTTACTATTAAGATTACGGCCCATGGAATAAAGGGGGCAATAGCAACATGGATACATAATTGGCTAAATGACATGAAACAGAGAGTATTGTGAACCGTTGTTTTTCGGACTGGAGGGAGGTGTACAGTGGTGTTCCCAGGGGTCGGTGCTGGGACCACTGCTTTTCTTGATATATATCAATGACTTGGACTTGGGAGTACAGAGCACAATTTCAAAATTTGCAGATGACACAAAACTTGGAAGGGTAGTGAACAGTGAAGAGGACAGTGATAGACTTCAAGAGGATATAGACAGGCTGGTGGCATGGGCAAACATGTGGCAGATGAAGTTTAATGCGGAAAAATGCGAGGTGATGCATTTCAGTAGAAAAAATGAGGAGAGGCAATATAAACTAGAGGGCACAATTCTAAAAGGGGTAGAGCAACAGAGGGATCTGGGGGTATATGTGCACAAATCGTTGAAGGTGGCAGGTCAGGTTGAGAAAGTGGTTAAAAAAGCATATGGGGTTCTGGGTTTTATAAATAGAAGCATAGAGTACAAAAGTAAGGCAGTCATGATGAACTGGTTCGGCCACAACTGGAGTATTGTGTCCAGTTCTGGGCACCACACTTTAGGAAGGATGTGAAGGCCTTAGAGAGGGTGCAGAGGAGATTTACCAGAATGATTCCAGGGATGAGGGACTTAAATTACGTGGATAGACTAGAGAAGCTGGGATTGTTCTCCTTGGAACAGAGAAGGTTGAGAGGAGATTTGATAGAGGTATTCAAAATCATGAACAGAGTAGATAGAGAAACTGTTCCCATTGGCAGAAGGGTCAAGAACCAGAGGACATAGATTTAAGGTGAAAGAACCAAAGGTGATGTGAGGAAAAACTCTTTTACACAGCAGGTGGTTATGATCTGGAATGCACTGCTCAAGGGAGTGGTGGAGGCAGATTCAATCATGGCTTTCAAAAGGGAACTGGATAAGCACTTGAAATGAAAAAATGTACAGGGTTACAAGGATAGGGCGGGGCAGTAGGACTAGCTGAATTGCTCATGCATAGAGCCAGCACAGACTCGATGGGCTGAATGGCCTCCGTCCGTGCTATAACATTCTATGATTCTATGAACTGAAGCTCCTCATCCCTGGTATGACTTTAGTGAATCAATATGCCCTCTCCATAACTTTGAAATTCTTCCTAAATTAGAATGTCCAGAACTGGACACAACATTCTAACTACAGCCAAACTGATGATTTGTTTGGGTTTAGCTATTGCACTCACTATCAACTTTTTAAGATTTGTGTATCTTTCATGTCACAAGTCTCTCTGTTCTATTCTTTTACCAGTTAGTGTATATTTACTCTCCATATTCTTCATTCCAAAATGTATCTCTTCAAAATTCTTTGCATTAAATTTCGTCCAAATCCATATGCTGAATATAATAGTTTGGCTATGTCCTCCTGAACGTATTTACAGTCCTCCTCACTGTTAACCATGCTCAATATTTTTACGTTGTCTACAAATTTTGATATGCCCCCTATACCCAGCCAGATCATTTATATATATTGAGATCAGCAATGGTCCCAATCATTACCCCATGGGAGGACATAATTGTTTACACTCCTCCAGTCCAAACAACATTCATAAACAATATTTTCTGTTTTGTATCCTTTAGCCAACTTCTTATCTATGCTGCCACAGTCTCTTTAATATCTTGCACCTTATGTTTATCAATAAGCCCCCTGTACCACACATTACCAAAAGCCTTTGAAAAGCCATTTATAAAACATCACCTGCATTTCCTTCATCAATAAGCTTTGTTATTTCCTTAAAAAATTGTCATAACTTCATACAGTGCATTATTTTTAAAATAGAGTTACTTCCAAAAAGTTTCTTAGAACTGAGAACAGTAACAAAGTACTTCTCACACAATCAGAACTACAAAAAACATGCCAGGTTACTGTTTGACAAAATCTTTTAAAAATCCAATTTCTGACTTTGGAGTTATGATACATTCCCAATACAAGACTAACTTGTTCATCATTCAGCCAATTCATGCACTTTTAAATCTGTATCCAATGGAATCAACCCTTGTACACTCTTGTCATCATTGACAAAATGGTACTTATTGTAGTCCTCCCTTTCTCCTTTAAACCTCAGAGGTGGTGCTACAATTTTACTGGAGACAAATAGCTCTTCTCAGTTACATGTACAGGTTGTTGGCGGCTGAAATTCCAGGGCCCCTGTTCATGACCACAATTGCAGTGAAGTGTGTCTTCCCATCACTTGCAGCAAAGATTAAGACCCTATCCCAAATTGTGGGCACAGAGTCATGTAGATAGTTGGAGCAGACTGCATGCGCTGTACAGGTGCAACTATCCGGAAGAAAATTAGAGCATCCTCTGCCATTCTGATGAGGGAGTCTGAGGCCCTTATTGGGCCATAGAGGCATTATATATTACATGGTATTTACAGCACGGAAACAAGCAATTCGGCCCGACAGATCTATGCCAGTATTTATGCTCCACACCAACCTTACTTCATCTCACACTATCGACATATCCTCCTATTCCTTTCTCCCTCATGTACTTATCCAGCTTCCCCTTAAATGCATCATAAATTCTTCAGCTTAAAAGGACATCAAGGCCTGATTTCTACAGGTAATTGTTCCTCACTGGCATTGATTACCTTTGTTGGAAAGCATTTGGAATGTCCACTAACTCTCAGTTGGCCTGGCCTCTGCTTAGGCCTAAGGAGGACATAGTTTCCTGTATAGCCTGGGAACACCATCAAAAACTTATGCTAACATAGAAGGGGCAGTAGGAAGACTTGCCCGCTCCAGCTTGACTGGAATTTAGAGTGCTTCCCACACGGCACGCAAGTCCGGTGGATTTGGATTACGTGCCAAATTCTGACCCCTCCGCTCCCACCATGAGTGATGCACCCACTTTGCCTCCTTCCATTCTCCCCCCAAACAAGGAATTTGAGGTCCTTTGTTTAAACAATAAATTGAGCCAAATTGAGCTCTGTTTTAACTTCTAATGACACCTATGATTATTCTTTTCCAGAGCTCCTACAAAGTAGCAGCACAATAAATGGTAGAACTAAATGCAACTTTGCAATCAAATGCTGCTAAACTTTGTTTTGTACCAGACAGAAGTTTTTGCATTAACTGTCATCATTGCTCTACATGGGTGGTGTTAAGAATATCTTGCCCAACAGGTGAAAACAATCTAAATACTTTAAGAGCTTTCATTAAGAAGGCTGCAATATGTAACAGCAGGAACAGTCAGCTAATACTTTGAGACTTGAGTAGGTTAACAGGTCTGTCACTTTTTGGTTACAAGGCTTTGTTCAAACTAACTTCTATGACAATTTATTGGTTTTAATATTCAATCTGTTTCCAGAAAAAGATAAACTAGTATTGAATCTGTACCCTCAAATTAAAACCACTTTCCTGTTCTCTATACCTAATGACAATGTGGTTAACGGAAAATATTGCCACAGCAATTTATCACCTATCCTTTGACTACCCTGAATGAATATACCTTGATGCTGCACTGCTCGAGGGAGAGCTACTTCTTCTTCGCTTCTGCCGTTGGCTGGAAGGCTTCTTTCTTGAATAAAATCGAACTGCTGACTTATAATCAGCAATGACCGAGCTTATGTGTTCTTCAAACAATGCCGACAGCCGTAAGCTCATGCTGTAGATCTGGTGAGAATGAACATTTAATTGTGAGACTAGACCAATGCAATCTCCTTTTCTGAATGCATATTTAAGTGTCTAAATAACGCAAAAGTAATGTTACCATAATAAGCCTGACAATGCATTCCAGTTTATTATATCATTTTAGGAATTTGTTAAATAGGCTGTTTTGTTACAACAATGTTGCCCAAACTAGGGGTGACATCTCTAAGGTGAGACCTAATGACTTGGTCTCGGGGGCATGGAAAACTGGGCAAATTATTTTTTTACTTTACATCATCCACAAATTATGCATTCCTGTGACTCCTGCCACTCCTTCATAAATGGAGACATTAAACCGAAGCTCCATCTGCCCTCTCAGGTGGATGTGAAATATCCCATGACACTATTCATATTTTGTCTCGAGAAGTGATGCACACGTCAGAGTGGGTGGTTGGATTGTAATGTTGCTTCTAGCTGTTGACACTAGGAACATACGAGCAGATGTAAGTCATTTGGCTATTTTGCTAGGCATGGCAGCTCTTATCTTTTTTCACCAAGCTTTTGGTCACCTGTTCTACTATCTCATGTGGCTTGGTGTCAAATTTTGTTTGATAACGCTCCTATGAAGTGCCTTGGGGCATTTTACTATGTTAAAGGTGCCATATAAATGCAAGTTGTTGTTGTCAATTCCTTGCCTTTTGTTCATATCAACAGGAGGGAGAGATTCAAAGCCTTCCTAGACAGACAGACCGATAGAGAGAGAGAGAGCGCAAGAGAGAGAGAGAGAAGGGAAAATGTGAATTTCAGCCCATAATATTTATATTAGTTTAGATAGAATTGAGTTGGGAATATTCGGATTTTGGGTTGGAGTGGAGTTCACAAATGTAAATCTACTTACCTTTTCGTCCACAGCTAAATGGCCACTGTCAACCAAAGTCAATAACATGCCCTCTCCTTATTTATTTTGGACGACTCCTATGTCATTTCAACAGTTTCTTTTGACTGTTAGCTTACCCGTGACTTTTTGCTGGGAGTGTAAGCTTTGGAGTTGCTAAAAACAAGACGCACGTCTTTATACAATTCCAATGGCGTCTCATAATTTCCAGCCTCTAGTGTCTCTTTTACTGTTCCAAAATCCATTGGTGTATCAACAATATCTCTATAATCCTAAAAGAAAAAAAATGTTTACAAAAAAAGAGGACGTCAGTAATCTATAAAATTGAAATAAAAGCTGGTCAGCTAAATCAAGACCACAAATTTGAGAAATGAAGGCATAGGGGAAGAATGTGCAAGTGGTCTAATGGGCCAGCGTGAAAGCTTTCCCATGCTGAAATCTGCACTGGGAATTTCCTTGGGGATCTCACGATCGGCTGCTGTAACTTTGGTGGAAACCCCAGATACACCGCATAAACGGAGTTTCCGCCAAATTTCCGCTAACGTTACGGCGGCTGATTAGCTGAACCCCCAGGAGATTACCGGCGCTGGCCTCTGTATCACAATGGTGCTGTTGAATACTTGTGTGCGTGTGTAAAAGAAAGTATAGAATTAATACCCTTAATATAAGGTAGCCAGTGATTCTTGCTTATAGACAGCAATGACTATTTTCAGGAATAATAAGAAAAAAATGTCAACACAGGAAATCTGAAATAAAAATAGAAAATGCTCGAAGTACACACAGCAGTAAACATCTGAAAAGAGAAAGATAGATTATTGTTTTGGGTGCGATTGCAATATAATTTACCTTTCTCTTTTATATAGGCCAGCTGCACTATGGGGGAAGGAAATCCCAAAATGCACAAAATCTGGCAAATGGCTAATTTCCAAAGGAATTAGAAATGAAACAAGGTCATGTAGATCAGCAGCAAAGCCTCCAAAATGCAACATAGCAAATTTCCGTACGCAATTCTACAACCTGCACTCCCCAAATTGCAAGGCTCTGTGCCATGAGCAGAGTCTCCAAAATATTCCTTTGTATATCTTTTTTAAGCACTCAGTCAAAGTGCCTTGAAGTTACTTAAAAGAAAAATAATGATGTAGACAACGTGTAACCAAATAAAGCAAAACAGGTATTTACATACTGGATACTCAAATAAATCCACAGGCCGACGGAAAGGCTCCGAGTCTTCACACTGCAAGATTAGATCCAGCAGCTCCCGACAGCGCACCTTCCAGGCGTTAATATCGTGTGACTGAACACGATTGCGCTGTGTCCTCCTGGGCTGGTGTTCCTGGATTCCCCAAAATACAAGAATTAAAAGATTATGCCTAAAACATATTAACATACTTTAAATCTCTTCCAGCGTGTGACTGACCCTTCATCACTACCTGAAGTATCTAATCTCCATGCAACATCTACTCCTGACAGCGTAGAGCAGATATTAACCATACAGGTTGAACCTGAGTCCGTGCATTCTGTGCATTTCATGGTGGAGCATGAATGCCCTGTTATTTCCAAGAAAGTCTACTTTGGGCACAAAACTTGTAGCATATCACATTATGAAATGAGTATCAGGGATGAGAAAAGGGCATTTAGCCCAGTGAAGCTCATCTCACTTACGGATGCATTAAGGCTAAAATAGATGCTAGTTTCACAACTAAGACGGGTTACTTTTAAAAAAATTATTAACAGTTTATTTATTGAAGTAGCAGATTAATATTTTGTACATAACGTACAATATATTTACTTTATCTCCCCCCGCAACCCCCACAAAAAGCTACCAACAAATAAATACACTACGCCAGCTGATCTGCATACATATGTGCTGACACTTCTGTTACACAGAAACAAGGATCAGGTTACCTTCTTATTCCTGGTGGAGGTTCCTGGAACATCAGAATTCTCTGCCTCATTGTCCTTATAACCAGAAAAATAGGACAGAACAACTTAACACAAACATTACAGTTAGAAACAAACATCTATTAATGTGGTATGGATAATATGGAATGTTGCAGTTTGAGTGTATCACGAGTTTATTTAAGGTTCAAGAATAGTTTTAAAACTCTGCAAATCTTCATAAATAACAGGCCAGATTTTGCTGTGAGCAGCGAACAAACAGCGTCGTTCGTTAGACTTGCAGTTGCCCACAGACTTTCTATGAGCTTTTGCACGGCAAGTTCCTGGAAATTAGAGATCCAAAACGGATGGTGCCCTCTACAGGGCATCTGGGTCCTGTGTGAACAGGGCAAGCAGTGGTGTATCTCCTCAACCAGATTGAAGCATCATTAATAACAGCGCTGAGTCAGAACCAGGAAGTGTAAGTGAGAATAGTGAATATAATGCCAAATCAGGTACAAAAAGCGAAATAAAGAGAGGTTAAAAAAGATTGAATTAAGAGAGGTAAAAGAGACAGAAAGAAAAAGTTTTAAAAAATTATTTAACATTTTTTTAATATCCGACAATAATTAAAATCTGAAGGAATGAGATTCCACACTTGTAAAAGTTAATTTTCAGTGCCAAAGAGGTTGTTTGGCCGTAATTAAGGCTTATCACACATTTAAAAGGGTGCTTAGACTGAAATGGACAAGCTCTAATTTATAGGAACAGGAATAGGCCATTTAGCCCCTCGAGCCTGTTCTGCCATTCAATGAGATCATGTGACTGATCTGTGACCTAACTCCATATACCCGTCTTAGCCCCATATCCCTTAATATCTTTGATTAACAAAAATCTATCAATTTCAGATTTAAAATTAACAATTGAGCTAACATCATCTGCCATTTGCGGAAGAGAGTTTCAAACTTCTACCACCCTTTGCGTGTAGAAGTGTTTCCTAACTTCACTCCTGAAAATCCTGGCTCTAATTTTTAGGCTACGTCCCCTAGTCCTAGACTCTCCAACCAACGGAAATAGTTTCTCCCTATCTACCCTATCAGTTCCCCTTAATATCTTGAAAACTTTGATCAAATCACCCCTTAATCTTCTAAATTCAAGGAAATATAACCCTAGTTTGTGTAATCTCTCCTCATAATTTAACCCTTGGAGTCCAGGTATCATTCTGGTAAAACTACGCTGCACTCCCTCCAAGGCCAATATATCCTTCCTAAGGTGCGGTGCCCAGAACTGAACACAGAACTCCAGCTGTGGTCTAACCAGGGCTTTGTATAGCTGTAGCATAACTTCAACCCCTTGTATTCTAGTCCTCTACACATAAAGATCAGCATTCCATGAGCCTTTTTGATTATTTTCTGTACCTGTCCATGACATTTCAATGATCTATGTATATGGACCCCTAAGTCTCTTTGGACCTCCACTGTTTCGATCTTTTCACCATTTAGAAAGTACTCTGATCTATCCTTTTTAGGTCCAAAGTGGATGACCTCATACTTGCCTACACTGAAATCCATTTGCCACAATATTGCGCATTCACTGAATCAATTAATATCTCTCTGTAATTTTATGCCTCCATCTACATTGCTACAATACTGTCTATGTGTCATCTCCAAACTTGGATATGTGGCTCTCTTATCTCATCATCTAGTCAATTTTTGGTAAGTTTTGTCTGTATCCATCAGATAATAACATAAGAACATAACTGGAGCAGGAGTAGGCCACATGGCCCCTCGAGCCTGTTCCACCATTCAATAAGATCATGGCTGATCTTTGACCTCAACTCCACTTTCCCGCCCGATCCCCATATCCCTTGATTCCCCTAGTGTCCAAAAATCTATCCATCTCAGCCTTGAATATACTTAACGGCTGAGCATCCACAGCCCACTGTGGTACAGAATTCCAAAGATTCACAACCCTCTGAGTGGAGAAATTCCTCCTCATCTCAGTCCTTATCCTGAGACTATGCCCCCAGTTCTAGACTCTCCAGCCAGGTAAGTACAGGAACTTGCCATTCAATACAGCGAGATGCCATTTTTGTGCAGTTTTTAGAGGAGCATCGCATCTCGGCCAGCAACTTCCACTTTTAACTCCACATGTGCGATCGCCGGAAGTTACTGTCCAATTTGCAAATAACAGTACTCACTGTCATGTTTACAGCAAAATCCAGCCCAATGTTTTATTTTCATACATGTTGGTGAGTAAATAACTAGGGCTTTAATCTGATCGCAAATTCAGGGAACTAACAGCAGGTTTGACAGTCTCTTAAGTGCCCAACACTGAAGTGTGCATTTATTAAAGTAGATTACATTTTACTAACATTGTATGCACTGCTAGTAAAGCATCCATTTCCCCATCATCTAACAGTTGAGGCAATAATACAACCCTGATTACAGGGGTCGTCCCTCCCTCAAAGGAATTGACTCTTGTTGGGTGCAGTCCATGGGCACTGACAACACTTCCAGTACAAAACCCAAGTGCCAATTATTTATGTGACCCTAGACAATGATTATTAACAGACTATTCTACCACAGAGGGCATCACAACAGAGTCTGATCTTATCCTTGCTCAAAGTTCAAACACATGAACTTTATATTAGGGGTCACTGGACCACAATTAGCAGCAGGAATCCTGAATGATTTATTTTTTGCTCTCTGAAGCCAAAGGTGCTGAGGTCAATTGTAGCCCTCAACTACTGCCCCAAATGAGACCAGCCATTTCGGGACAGACTGAGGACCAAACCAGGAAGCTCTGCCCTAAATGTCACAGTAGTAATCCAGCCAGTGTCTACTCACTAGGCCATCAGGTGTGCTCAGCGGGTACATTCTCATATCTCAAAGAGTCTATTTTTCCAGATTTCAGGACTTTGCATGTTACTCTGTGTTTATTTTCCCAGTCTTATTTTACCTCATCTTCCTCATCTGACATCATTTTCTTCTTCAGGTTATTGTAGAATGGAAGGATATCAGTACAGCTCTGGTCTCTGCAGCAATAAATGTGCAAGGTTAAGCCTCTGGATATATTCAAAAGGCATGTCCATCAACAAAAGGACTACTGGCAGTTCATAGATATCATAGGAAAAGGAATAACAGAAAGGAAATGACACTTTGTAGCTGTGTAAACCTCCAGTGACGACTTGTCATTTCCATTTTAAACATTAAGATTTGAAAGGTACCATGGGAATATTTTTGCACTGTATCACTTTACCCTAAGGGTACAAATTTAATTATTATGCTGGAGTTTTTAAAAAATGTTTGTATTGGAAGAACTGGAAGAAATGTAACAGAAAAATAAAAAAACACTTTTAATATAATGAAGCAAGAAGGGGAAAAATTATTATTTTTAAAAAAAGAAAATTAACATTGAATGACTTCCAGCAAGTTTTTTTTAACAAGTAAAAATAGTGTAAATGAAGTTAGTTTGTTTGAAACTTCAACACAACTCAGCCTAGAACACCATTCAGTGATAAAACCGGGTATCAAATACTTCTACATTTACTTTAATTTTAAAAAATATATATTGTAATTTATTTTTTTTACACCGGGTGTGAAATTCCTGGGATCAGGAGGCGCAACTGGGACACTTTTTAATGCTGAGGGGCTGGAATTGGGGGTGGTGGAGGGAACTAATTCTGCTGGGACTCAACCCCATGGAAAAAAGTGCAGGAAATTCCATTCAGGGGGCAGATAAGTCCTCCACTCTGCATGAAGGGGAGCATGTCTAGAGGTAATCCTGGACTATTCTGTGAATTGTGCCCATTACTCCCCTGTAAGGCCTCAATGAAACTTTAACCAGCTCAGAGCTGGCATATATATTCAATTGAGGCCCCTGGAAAAGTTCCAAAATGTAGTAAGACTAAGGTAATCAATTTTTTAAAAAGATTAAGGCATTATAAACAAAAGCAAAATACTGCAGATGCTGGAAATCTGGAATAAAAACAGAAAATGTTTTCTATCTGACCTGCTGCCTGTTTCCAGCATTTTCTGTTTTTATTTAAAGCATTATAAATGTATACAACTACCCACAAGTTGAAATTGTAAGATTTGAGTACACAATATTGTTACAGGGACTGGTACCAGAAAAATGACCATGAAAGCTGCCAGATGTTTCCCTGTTCTTCAAGACAGGCATCTGCTACCCCTTCCTTGTCTGGCCTACATGTGACTCCACTTTCACACTACATCTTAATGTCGTCAGGATAACTAGGGATGAACGGTAAATAGTGCCTCGTCAGTGCCATCCCATCCCAGGAATGAATTAAAAAAATATTGCAACATAGAAGTGAAGTTGCACAACAGTGCAACTACCAAAAACGTCGTGAAGACACAAGCAAAGTCTGAATTACTAGTTGTTGTACAAGAACAACAACTAGCATTTATATAGCACCTTACATGACCACAAGATGTCCCAAAGTACTTCACAGCCAATGCAGTTTTTTATAATTATTATGAGTTGTATCACCAGGGGCTGCAATTTAGTCAACTTTGGGAACAAAACCTTCTGGTAAGTGCTGGTTTGATGCGCAGCTTTTCACCAGAAAGAAACAGCATTACTTCTATGTAGATGTGCTAATAAGCATAAAACAAATTTTATCTGCCAAATAAAACAGCTACATATTATTTTGAAAGCCAAAATTCTTTGGAAAGTTTTACAGCACAAACAAAGCACAAAGCTGGCTACAATGGGACCATCCTTCCTGGAATGCACTCAATGAAGCAATGGAATTCCCCAGTTAAGAAAATGTACAGATTTCTCCATGGTAAAGCACCACGTTGCTCACAGTACTAAAAAAAAAGTCCTGAAAAGAGTAACCAAACCAAGGTGTGAGGGAGCTAAATTAACATATACAATTGTTGTTGAAGCACCCTTAGATTATTGACAATTTCGACCAATGACCGCCTCCGAATCTCATTGAAAGCAGAACCCCTCCCCCATGAACACGCCAGCATTTCTCCTTCAAGCAAAAGCAACCCAAAATCAACAAAACTGTGCAGAACAAAAGTGATACTAATGTTCACTGCAATTTTTTGAAACTATTTGAGTTTATAAAAGGGGACAAACCATGGGAGGACCTCTAAGATACCAATCCATTATAATTTGGTGTATGAAAACCTAAATGCCAAGAAAAAACTTGAAGGTTTCACTTAAAATGTAATTAAATTCAAACATTTAGTTTTATTATGGAAATGGTTCTGTTCACCCTACCCACAGGTCATGCAGCATCTGTGGAGAGAGAAGCAGAGTTACTGTTTCATGTCGCTGACCTTTCGTCAGAACTGGAAGATGTTAGAAATTAACAGTTTTTAAGCAAGTACAGAACCAGGGAAAAGGAGGGGAGGAAAGAACAAAGGGGAAGTTCAGTGGAGGGCAGGAGTGATTAAATGACAAAAGAAATGATGGTGCAAGGCAAAGGGGGTGGTAATGGGACAAGTAAAGAAACAAAAGATGGGTCGAGAGGAACTGTAAATGGCAACAGCAGAACTATTATCATGTCCGAAAAAATGGGAGCTGTGGTTATTGAAATCAGTAACAACCTTCCAGACTCAACAATGATTTCAATAACTTTAGATTATAACCACTGCTCCCATTTTTTCAGACAGCAGGTGCTGCTAATGGTTCTGCTGTTGCCATTTACAGCTCCTCTAGACACATCTTTTGTTTCTTTACTTTTTTTTTATTCGTTCACAGGATGTGGGCGTCACTGGCGAGGCCAGCATTTATTGCCCATCCCTAATTTCCCTCGAGACCCAACTTGTCCCATTACCACCCTCCTTGCCTTGCACCATCATCCCTTTTGTCATTTAATCACCCATACCCTCCACCACAGACCTTCCCTTTTGTTCTTTTCACCCCTCCCCCTTCTCCTGGCTCTGTACTTGCTTAAAAACTGTTAAGTCTTTACTTCTTCCAGTTCTGATGAAAGGTCATCGACTTGAAAAGTTAACTCTGTTTCTATCTCCACTGAAGCTGCCTGACCTGCTGAGTATTTCCAGAATTTTCTGTTTTTATTTCAGATTTCCAGCATCTGCAGTATCTTGCTTGTAATGTTTACCTGTCAGGATGGATCTATGTTTAAACCTGGCCTATATTGTCACTGTTCAGCTACTTCCTGTGGAAATATGATCTACATAAGCATATTCTGATGTCAATTACAGGCTAATTGCTAAATGTCAGCTCCCTGCTTCTCCCTCTGGAGAGATGTCAGTCTATGAAGATCAAATAAACCATCTAGAAGTATCTGTCCGCCTTTCTTTCTCTCTTTGTGTACCTTTTTTCTTAAGTTTGTTCAGTTGTGATTTGTTGAATATGATATTTGAATTAATCAGGTGCAAGCATGACACATACTTTGCATATGTAACAATGTGTCACAATTTGAGGTGTGACAGATGTGTACTAGATGCAAGACTTTCATATACAGACAGACACACAACAAACAAAAAACTTACTTTATAAACTGTAGAAGGACATCAATGACAAATTTGGCAGATTTAACGATAGGGCTTCCAGGCTCATTGAAAGTCCGTGCATTGTGTTCAATATATCGTATCTCCCACATGAGGGATGACATGCGCCTGAAAAATAATAGCATCACTCTGCTTAACCATACAAAATTAAAATTATTACACCACAACCACTGAAGGGCACCAGCAATAGGTGTGTAGGAGGAAATATATCCTACAATCCAGCATGGGGAGAAAGTGAGTGCACTACTCTTCTGGGATGCTGGATCCAGCATGGTATCACTCAAATGATACCAAAAATAAGTTTCTATTGGTATGTGATTCATGTCATCCTTCATTTAGTGCAAACCAATTATTAAAGCTGAGAGTTAGAATTGGAGTAAGTTAAGGAATAAAAGACCAAAAATAATTAAATGACAAATCATTCATTAAATATTGCCCATTCATTTAGGGAATGCAACTGGATTAAAATAGTTGATGCCTGTGACTAAATTTCCATTGTATTGTATTATTTGTAAAATAATAGTGGACGGAAAATCTTGCTAATCTCCGTATCCAAATTCACTTCTGGAAAGCAAAGCTACATGACGGGAGCATGAATTTGTAAAATCTAATTGTACACATCTCTACATCCTTCATTTCCAACCTGTTGCAAATTTTCACAGTACATGCATCATTATCGCTTTAGTATCTACTGAAATATAATATAAAGCAGATTGTTATAGTGGCTGCGGTCACTTTTTCACTTCCCAAATGTTTTAAGTTCAAATCAATTGTCAATATTTTAGAACTATGCACATATAATCTACTCTTCATTAAAGTTATTTGATAATTTGACTTTTTTACACTAATTTCCTACTTTACTATGTTATGTATATTGCTTAATTTATTAGATAATCCAACTTTTAAGCACTAAAACAATTTCAAATTATCAATAAATCAAATGCATCAAACAAACAAAATAACACAATTCTGAAATTTATTAGATTTTAGTTATTACCTTACTTGCCTTTAACGTAACTTTCATTTTTTCTAGTTTAGGTACTTCAGTCTCTAACTTGTGCCACCACTACCAGAAACATGGAAGGTTCGTGATGGTTCTGTGGTAGTGACACCCATTTCTTTATCTGTTGCTTAAGATGTATTTATTGTAATTTACTGTATGTTTTTCATACCTAAATTTCTTTTGACTCACTCGCTGAAATATGAATGCAGCCCTGTCCTCCCAGACATATCTGAGCTGAAGGCTAGTTTTAAATTTTAATCTTGATGAATTTTTAAAGCAGTACTGAGAGTTTTTTTTAAGTTAAAAATCTAGTAATATTTAAAATAATTATATTAAAACCATGTTACATCTTTATTGAGATGCCCAAAAACTATTCTTGTTTGGAAGTAGTAAGGTTTCACTGATAAAAAAATTTCCTGAACAATTTACTCAGATTTATGAATTTGAATTTCTTGGGGCCAAATGATAACTTTTACAATAGTACTCAAATATCCTATTCTCAAATTGTAAAAACTCATGGTTGTCTAAAAACAAATACCCATCATTAACAAGAGCGGAGGGGAAAAATGTTATGATTTTTCATCTTTTATAAGTCATCCAAGATATTATTTAATCCTTTCTTACTTAATAGTAATAACTTGCATTTATATAGCACCTTTCACAGCCTGAAAGGCATCCCAAAGCGCTTTACAGCCAATGAAGTACTCTTGAAGTGTCGGCACTGTTGTAATGTAGGAAATGTGGCAGCCAATTTGTGCACAGCAAGGTCCCACAAACAGCAATGGGATAATCACCAGATAATCTGTTTTAGTGATGTTGGTTGAAGGATAAATACTTCCCCGGACACCGGGAAGAAATCTCCTGTTCTTCTTCGAAATAGTACCATGGGATCTTTTATGTCCACCCGAGAGGGCAGACTTAGTTTAACATCTCATTCGAAAGACAGTGCATTACAGTGTCAGCCTAGACCTTGTGCTCAAGTCTGATTTGGGACTTGAACCCACAACCTTTTGACTCAGAGGCGAGAGTGCTATCAGTGAGCCATGGCTGACACCTAGTTCTTTACTAAGGCGGACACCTTCTTAATGAAGAATAACTGAAAGTAAACATCGGCAGTGAATTTGTCCATTTCATTTCACTTCATTGTTCAATTGAGAGAACTTTTTGGATAAACGCAAATCTATTTCTTTTTCACTCTGTAGTACTGACAGCAGTACACACTTTTAGCATTCCTCCCACTGCAAAGTTTCCTCCTTCAGTAAAGAGGGCTGAATTGCTAGGCTGTGGGCGTTTCCTATCTGCCATCGAGGTGCTTTTAAGTATTTTCTCCCCCTTAAATCTGTCAACCATTTCCCTAATTGATGGGCAAGACGGACCTGAGCTAGTGCAGGTGAATTCACTCTTTACCTTTCTCCCTCTTTCATCCCTCCAAGTGCAGCTTTACAACAACTCGGTGCATCTTCCTGCTTCTAAATTGAGATAATAATCTCGAAAATGTAAGAAACTGTGTGCGAGCTTTTGACCTATTGTTCCATGTTCTAGTACATTAATACACCAACCGGGTTGCCTGAGATGGTATGCTAATGCAGAGTCAGACGCAGGTTGTTCTTTCCTGCTGAGAAGGAATCCTTCATTACAACATACTCCTTCTCCTGACAGCAAGTAGATTGAAATCCCAGTCAAAACCGGGATTTGAATTCATGATCCCTGAGTTAAAGGTCCATGTTCTATCATGAGTTATTGGCTACCACCTTTATTCTTGCTCTCAGGTAAGACAAAGTGTAAACTCACCTGTAAAACCTATTCTCTACCCTCTCTTTAATTGTGTTGAGGTCTGTGGGATAAGCCACGACAGTACAATATAAAGGATAAGCCTGAAGGTCCACAGGCGCCACAAATGGAGCAGCAATATCTGAAATGAGTTCAGAAATGTTTGAACAATTTACAATATGAAAAGTTACTGTACCAAAACCGTTAAACCATACATATTGAAAATCCAGCCATTATTCAATTTATTGAAACAGAACAGAATAATATTAACAAACATGAAAGAAAAACGTTTTCAATGCCAAATGAAGTTAACATAATGAATCTCCTCAATGAAAGCACTTCATTCAGCTCATATCAATGTTCGAGTGAAATCATTTATGAATTAAATGCATTTGTGGTTCCTTATATTACTTCACTCACCTCATTTAAGGAAGCAGTGCTCTAAAGGACATTTTTTAATCCTTAAGGTGTAGTGTATATACAAAAGAAATATTTGTGATACTTTTAAAATATACTAGTTGCTTATATTTTAGTGTTAACTATACCCTGATTTCAGGCACAGACAGGGCATACTTAACCCGAAAATCTGGTGGAAGTCAGTTTGGCTGGATTGCAGCCCAATTTAGGTTCCACTCCATTAAGCGGCTGAACTTAGGGTGGACATTTCAAGTTCTGTGGGATGCAAATAGGAGCTTCATTAGGTTATTCAAAAAGAGGTAGGGAATGGCACCCCTCTTAGCTGACACGCTTGGAGGAAAAGGAGGAACTGGGGAGAGACGCCAGGTTGGTCAGGCTGCCCAAAAGGCAGCCCGTACCCTCCTCACACAGCCAAAACCTACATCTTCACAGAGAGGTGAAATGGCTTTGCTTTGACAGGTATCCTGCTGTTGTGAAAACAGACCCCCAGTGGCTATGAGATATAAATGTCAACTAACTAACATTTAGACTAGTTGGTTCTTCAGATGTACCCCAATAATGGGATGCAATACTTTAAATGCTACTGCATGAAAGAAAATACGCTTGGGCGATTGGCAGAACTTGTCAAGAAGTCACCAATTGTTTATGCAGGTCCTGGCACATTCTTGGAAACAATGTAGAG
The DNA here is from genome assembly GCF_035084215.1 of Heptranchias perlo. Taxonomy (NCBI): domain Eukaryota; kingdom Metazoa; phylum Chordata; class Chondrichthyes; order Hexanchiformes; family Hexanchidae; genus Heptranchias; species Heptranchias perlo. The sequence goes on along the minus strand of NC_090329.1, from coordinate 101,919,117 downwards.
ATCGGTCTTCTTTGAACCTGAGTCAACATAGAGGCAGAAGCCAAGGTGTACCATCTGTTGCAAGAACACCTGTGACTTTTTGCAGCAGGGGGCTGGCACATGCAGGGGTAGTAACGGTCTGCTGTGGCCTGAAACTTGGCTGCACCTCCTTTCAGATGTGCCATGAGGCTGCCCTATGGGGGTAGTGCTGTAGAGTGGTACAGAAGACAACCCTGCCTTGACATCAAGGAAGACTGTAAAGGCCTTAGAGAGGGTGCAGAGGAGATTTACTAGATGAGGGAAGAAGGGTGAGGGACTTCAATTATGTGGAGAGATTAGAGAAGCTGGGATTGTTCTCCTTAGAGCAGTGAAGGTTAAGGGGAGATTTAATAGAGGTGTTCAAAATTATGAAGGGTTTTGTACTAGAAATTAGCTAATTTCAATGGACCTAGACCAGATTAACTAATTGGAAACATGGTAGAGCACAGATTGGACCAAACAATCAGAGATATTTAAATTAAAATGGATGTGGTACATATTAAATGCATTTCAATTAGAAGTAATGGGATATGTCAAAGGCGGGGGTTCCATGGATAAATAGGGAGATTAGAGCAAAAATGTTATTAAAAAAGAGGTATATGAAGAGGGAATGATATAAAAAAAGCTGAATTATAAAAAGGTATAGAAAGGAAGCAAAAAGAGACATTGCAAAGACCAAGAGGAAGTATGAAACAAAACTGGAGGTCAGCATAAAGGAAAATAATAAGGGCTTTTGGGAGTTACCCTTTATGCGAGTATATATGGTAAGCTATAGAAATGAGTAATTTTTAGTTAGCCTTTTCGCCAAAGCGATTATTAACAGTGAGGTCATGGCATGTGTGTGCATAATAATTCACTTAAATAAAAACAGAAAATTCTGGAAATGTACAGGTCAATCATCTTCTGAAAATAACAGGCAGGTTAACGTTTTGGGTGCAGTTCTTCATCAAAGTTGAACCAGAAACCTTAACATCTTTTGGCTTTCAGATGCTGACTGAAAAGAATTGGAGAGCTTAACCATCGTGATTATTGATCACAGAGGTATTGGCAGAAGCCTGGAATCAAGAAGACTGTTTGATTTCTGCACAGGATCTAGCTAATAGCATAGAGACACCAAAAAAGCATTGGCGGGGCGGGGTGCTAAGAAGGTACAGAAAGTGAAACTTACTTAAAAGGACATGTAAGAGTTTTAACAAAGCTTCATATTCCAACTGCAGGTTTCATTTGAATTTAGTTACTTCAGGTTTTATTGGATAAGAACATACCAAGAGTTATGAGCTGATTGATCCCACCAAGGATTCTTTCACATTCTGCTTCTCTCTTCCTGCAGCCCCATTCTTCTTCCTGAGATTTGTACAGCTGTATTTTATGTTCAGCAGCAGTCAAGGGAACACTTGACCCAGGCTCAGTGGGGAAAACAGCTGAAATACAATAATCACAGTTAATCCAAAGGAAATAATAAATTTCTGATATTCTCTTATTAACTGAGGGTCAAAACTAACTGAATCATGTTGGCTCCAAAGTACATTTTTAAAAGCTTTATTCAGATAAAGTTTATAACAAGTTTTTTTAATAAAAAAATAGAATGGTTATGTTTGCATGTGTGCACCTGTACACGCGAGTGTGAGTGAGAAAAAAGTGTACTGATTATACATGTTACAGCCTTTGTATTGTACTCTATATGCTTCAGAAAGTGTATTAGGGAGACAGAGTGAGAGAGATACAGAGAGATAGATAGATGGAGGGAATGAGAATGCAAGTGAGGGAATGGGGGTCAGGGGGTGGGGGGAGAAAGAGAATTATGTTGGCAGTCTTAGACAAGGCATTGGAGGTCTGTTGCTGCCCATGGAAGAAAGGAAGAGATACAGTGAGAGACAAACATAGGAAGTAACTCTGAACTATAGCAGGAGCGTAAAACATCAACGGAAAGGAAGGTGGGGCATGGTGCATAACAGCTGATCGATCCGAGGCCGTCAATTTTCCGCCCCCGCTGAAATTGAAAGTTACCCCCATGGTGTATTTCCTCATTCTAATTCAATTTTGTGTTTTAAAAAAAACATAAGTAGATCTCTGAAAGTAAACAAAGGCTCTGAGAGAAATTGATAGGAGAGGAAGGAAATAGGTTAAGGTTGTGGGAATCTCTGGCCTCTTGCCACTTAGGTTTGAGGGGGAGCAAGTGGGTGTGGAGCACAGGGGTGGATGGAGGTTTGAGGACGAGGTGAGTGACAACAGAGCAAGGGAGAGGGGATAATACAAGGCTTGTGCAGATAGCTCAAAGAGACAGAGGTAGTGATGGGAGTGAGGAAGTGGTAGGAAGGAAGAAGAATTACATACAGTTTTACAGTACAGAAACAGACCATTCAGCCCAACAGGTCTATGTCAGTGTTTATGCTCCACACGAGCCTTCTCACACCTTACTTCATCTCATCCTATCAACATATCCTTCTATTCCTTTTTCCCTCATATATTTATCTAACTTCCCCTTAAATACATCTATGCTAATCGCCTCAACCACTCTATGCGAGTTCCACATTCTCACCACTTTCTGAGTAAAGAAGTTTCTCCTGAATTTCTTATTGGATTTATTAGTGACTATCTTATATTTAAGGCCGTTAGTTTTGGACTACCCTACAAGTGGAAACATCATCTCTATGTCTACCCTATCAAACCCCTTCATAATTTTAAAGACCTCTATCAGGTCACCTCTCAGTCTTCTCTTTTCTAGGGAAAAGAGCCCCAGCCCGTTCAGTCTTTCTTGATAGTTGTACCCTCTCAGTTCTGGTTTCATCCTTGTAAATCTTTTTTGCACTTTCTCCAGTACTTCTATCTCCTTTTTGTAATATGGAGACCAGGACTGTGCGCCGAACTGCAAGTGTGGTCTAACCAAGGTTTTATACAAGTTTAACAGAATTTCTCAGCCTTTGAATTCTATTCCATATTCTATTCAAGGAGTATGAGGCCTCCATATTCTTCTGACCAAGAAGTACCACCTCACACTTAACTATATTGAAATTCATTTGCCAATTACATGCCCATTCTGCAAGTTTATTAATGTCTTCCTGTGTTTTGTCACAGTCCTCCTCAGTATCAACTATAACCCCAATTTGGTGTCGTCCGCAAATTTTGAAATTGTACTTCCAATTCCTGAGTCCAAATTGTTGATATAAATGGTGAACAACAGCACCGATCCTTATGGAACACTGCTTCCCACCATTTGCCAGTCTGAGTAACTACCTTTAACCCCCACTTTCTCTTTTCTGTTTTGTAGCCAGCTTGCCATCCATTCTGCAACTTGTCCCGACTCCACCTCTGCTGTCTCTTCCCTAACTTTTTTTTAGTATGTGCGGATGCAATCCAATATTCATTGTCTACACTTCACATTCTGACAGCTGATCATCAGATATTCAGAACATTTTGCACAACAGTTTCTGTTACACCAGTTATTTTTACCCAGGAGTAGCAATTCACTTTCACTTCCTTAGTCATCGATCTTCTGAAGATTGCAATAACATTTTCACATCATAATAAAGAGTGCTCTCTTTGATATAGAAATAAATTATGAGATATTATTCTTCATATATTTCTAATTCTACTTTATAATACTCAGGATTAATTACAGAAAATACTTTTCACAAAAATTAGAAAATATCTAAAATCATAAAATCCAATGTATAACTGTGACCTGTGTATAACTGTATAATTGCCATTTTACTAAAAGTAATCAGGTGCATTGCATATAAAAAGTCCACAAGAATAAAATTATGACATACACATTATACAATATCAATGGCAATGGGCAGTGGATCTTCCTATAATTCATATAATATAAAGTACCCATCACTATGTATTTTTGAGCTCTGACAAGTAAATGGTTGCTCAGGCACAAAAAAAGCACCTCATCAAGGAGAACAAAGAATACACACACAACTCAAAAAAGATTTAAACCTTTGTATTTTTGTTTATTCGTTCATGGGATCTGGGCGTCACTGGCAAGGCCAGCATCCCTAATTGCCCTTGAGAAGGTGGTGGTGAGCCGCCTTCTTGAACCGCTGCAGTCTGTGTGCTGAAGGTTCTCCCACAGTGCTGTTAGGCACAGGATTTTGACCTAGTGGCGATGAAGGAACAGCGATATATTTCCAAGTCGGGATGGTGTGTGACTAGGAGGGGAACGTGCAGTGGTATTGTTCCCATGTGCCTGCTGCCCTTATCCTTCTAGATGGTAGAGGTCGTCGGTTTGGAGGGTGCTGTCGAAGAAGCATTGGCGAGTTGCTGCAGTGCATCCTGTAGATGGTACACACTGCAGCCACGGGGCGCCAGTGGTGAAGGGAGTGAACGTTTAGGGTGGTGGATGGGGTACCAATCAAATGGGCTGCTTTGTCCTGGATGGTGTTGAGCTTCTTGAGTGTTGTTGGAGCTGCACTCATCCAGGCAAGAAGAGAGTATTCCATCACACTCCTGACTTGTGCCTTGTTGATGGTGTAAAGGCTTTGGGGAGCCAGGAGGTGAGTCACTCGCCACAGAATACCCAGCCTCTGACCTGCTCTTGTAGCCACAGTATTTATGTGACTGGTGCAGTTAAGTTTCTGGTCAATGGTGACCCCCAGGATGTTGATGATGGGGGAATCGGCGATGGTGATGCCATTGAATGGCAAGGGGAGGTGATTAAACTCTATCTCGTTGGAGATGGTCATTGCCTGGCGCGAATGTTACTTGCCACTTATCAGCCCAAGCCTGGATGTTGTCCAGATTGTGCTGCATGCGGGCACGGACTGCTTCATTATCTGTGGGGTGGTGAATGGAACTGAACACTGTGCAATCATCGGCAAATATTCCCATTTCTGACCTTATGATGGAGGGAAGGTCATTAAAAAGGGTAGTCGGCAGAAGGCTGGAAATTATAGACCAGTTAGCCTAACATCTGTGGTGGGTAAAATTTTGGAGTCTATTATTAAGGAGACAGTAGCGGAACATTTGGATAAACATAATTTAATAGGACGAAGTCAGCATGGCTTTACGAAGGGGAAGTCATGTCTGACAAATTTGCTTGAGTTCTTTGAGGACATAACGTACAGGGTGGATAAAGGGGAACCAGTGGACATAGTGTATTTAGACTTCCAGAAGGCATTCGACAAGGTGCCACATAAAAGATTATTGCTCAAGATAAAGAATCACTGGATTGGGGGTAATATTCTGGCATGGGTGGAGGATTGGTTATCTAACAGGAAGCAGAGAGTTGGGATAAATGGTTCATTCTCGGACTGGCAACCAGTAGCCAGTGGTGTTCCGCAGGGGTCGGTGCTGGGTCCCGAACTCTTTACAATCTATATTAACGATTTGGAGGAGGGGACCGAGTGTAACATATCAAAGTTTGCAGATGATACAAAGGTGGGAGGGAAAGTAGAGAGTTAGGAGGACATAAAAAACCTACAAGGGGATATAGACAGGCTGGGTGAGTGGGCGGAGATTTGGCAGATGCAATATAATATTGGAAAATGTGAGGTTATGCACTTTGGCAGGAAAAATCAGAGAGCAAGGGCCCGATTTTAGCAGGGCTGCGGGTTCTCGGTGGATGGGCTAGCGGGCGCGTGGGTAACGTGCCCGGTGGAATTAGTGGGTTTCCCGCGCGATCATAGCAGGCAAACCACTAATTGGATTCACTTACCTGCTCCTCCGGGTTCCCCGCTGCTGATCTGCGCGTCGGGCGGGCTGCACATGCGCAGTAAGATCTGTCAGCTGGAGGCGCTCTATTTAAAGGGGCAGTTCTCCATTGCTGCAACCAATACCAAAGATGACTGCATGGAGCAGCCCAGGGGGAAGGCTGCTCCCAGTTTAATGATGCCTCACCCCAGGTATCAATACATTGGGTGAGGAGGAGGGGGAGGACAGAGATCTTCCACCCGGCGGGCGGGAGGAAGCGGCCCGCCTCCGCCACCAGGAAGGCCTGGCTCGAGGTGGCAGAGGGGGTCACCTGCGCCACCAACATATCGCCCACCTGCACACAGTGCAGGAGGCGGTCCAATGACCTCAGTAGGTCAGCCACAGTGAGTACACGTAGTCTTTCCCCTACACTCCGTCTGCCACATCACTGCCCCCACCCCACATCTCCTTCGGCACTGCCAACACTACTCTGTCACATCACCCCTCATACCCACTCAAACCCCATCCTCACCTTACCTGCACCTACTCACCTCGCCAGTACTCACCCCGCCACTACCACGCAACCCAATCCTCATACAATCTCATGGCTCTATCTCATACTCACCCTCTCGTGCATCTCCCTCACGGCCAGCCTCACTCAACCTGCCACCACCTGTGCTGCAGCCACAGGGCATGCATCACATATGTGCAGTAGGCAGCGTAAGGCAGACGTGTCGTGAGCATGAAGGGGATGCACAAGGGTGTTTGAGGGTTTGTCATGGGTGTTACCTATATTGAATTTCAGAACAACTCACAGCACACATTATATTAGCACCACTACTGCCATGTCTTCGCCAATCCTGTCCGGTTTGTGCAATAATGCCCGCTTCCTGGGTATCACTATGAGGACCCATCACTGATGCCACCCATTGTGTCACTGCAGAGTGGGTGTAGGTGTATTTGCAGGGCTCTTCCGCGCTGACGACTGAGAGACATCGGCGATGTCCCCGGTTGCACCCTGGAAGGCTGCGGAGGAGAAGTTCGGGAGGGCAGTGGTGACTTTGACAGCGACAGGTAGGAAGATGGTGCACGGGCCAGCCAGGAGCAGCTCGGCATGAAAGAGGCTGCAGATGTCCACGGCTACATGTCGAGTGACTCTGAGCCTCCGTGTGCACTGCTGCTCAGAGAGGTCCAGGAGGCTGAGCCTCGGTCTGTAGAACCTGTGGCGAGGGTAGTGCCCTCCGCGACGCATCTCTCTCTGCGGTAGCCCTCCCTCCTGCTGTACAGGTGGATGTGGCACAGCACTCTGTTGTGGAGCTCCACGTGTCAGAGGTGGACGGCGTGGATGGCGAGGCTGGTGATGCTGTTCGCCCTCCGAGGGGGTCATGACTGCAGCTACGGCGGCCCCCATCCGGAAGATGTACATCTGAGGGGGTCCGCAAGGTAGGTACATGTCTCCAGACCCAGTGGTAAGTGTGCAGGTTGGTGACTTTGACCGTCAGGAGGAGGGTGGTGGAGGCCAAACTTTGTCCCAAGTGACAGAGTGGCCTCCTGCAATGGGTGAGGGTCTCCCCCCCCCCGACCTGTCAAATGGACCTTTGCAGCTGCCACAGGCTGACAGCTGCAACACGTCCATTCGAGCTGGGAGTGTTTCCCCCAGTGTGGGAAACAGTCCCATGTTGTTCCAAAATCCCACATAGTCCCTTAATCAGGTCAGTTAATGACCTGAAATACCAAACTAAATATTGTCAAGTGGCATCCCGCTGGCTTTAATTGCCTGCGGGATTCCCACCAGCGGGGGCTGCGCGCGCACGCCGGCGCGTCAGCGGGGAACCCGGAAGTGGGCGGGATCGAGGCGGGATCCGGTCCCGCTCCTGGATTTCGCCATTTTCGGGGCCCCCCCCCGCTGAGAACGCACCCGATAGCGGGTGGTAAAATTGAGCCCCAAGTTATTATCTTAATGGCGAGAAACTGGAAAGTACTGCAGTACAAAGGGATCTGGGGGTCCTAGTGCAAGAAAATCAAAAAGTTAGTATGCAGGTGCAGCAGGTGATCAAGAAGGCCAACAGAATGTTGGCTTTTATTGCTAGGGGGATAGAATATAAAAACAGGGAGGTATTGCTGCAGTTATATAAGGTATTGGTAAGACCGCACCTGGAATACTGCATACAGTTTTGGTGTCCACACTTAAGAAAAGACATACTTGCTCTCGAGGCAGTACGAAGAAGGTTCACTCGGTTAATCCCGGGGATGAGGGGGCGGACATATGAGGAGAGGTTGAGTAGATTGGGACTCTACTCATTGGAGTTCAGGGGAATGAGAGGCGATCTTATTGAAACATATAAGATTGTGAAGGGGCTTGATCGGGTGGATGCGGTAAGGATGTTCCCAAGGATGGGTGAAACTAGAACTAGGGGGCATAATCTTAGAATAAGGGGCTGCTCTTTCAAAACTGAGATGAGGAGAAACTTCTTCACTCAGAGGGTGGTAGGTCTGTGGAATTTGCTGCCCCAGGAAGCTGTGGAAGCTACATCATTAAATAAATTTAAAACAGAAATAGACAGTTTCCTAGAAGTAAAGGGAATTAGGGGTTACGGGGAGCGGGCAGGAAATTGGACATGAATTTAGATTTGAGGTTAGGATCAGATCAGCCACGATCTTATTGAATGGCGGAGCAGGCTCGAGGGGCCGATTGGCCTACTCCTGCTCCTATTTCTTATGTTCTTATGATGAAGCAGTTGAAGATGGTTGGGCCTAGGACACTGTCCTGAGGAACTCCTGCAGCAATGCCCTGGGGCTGAGATGATTGGCCTCCAACAACCACTACCATCTTCCTTTGTGCTAGGTATGACTCCAGCCACTGGAGAGTTTTCCCCCTGATTCCCATTAATTTCAATTTTACTAGGGCTCCTTGGTGCCACACTCGGTCAAATGCTGCCTTGATGTCGAGGGCAGTCACTCTCACCTCACCTCTGGAATTCAGCTCTTTTGTCCATGTTTAGACCAAGGCTGTAATGAGGTCTGGAGCCGAGTGGTCCTGGTGGAACCCAAACTGAGCATCGGTGAGCAGGTTACTGGTGAGTAAGTGCTGCTTGATAGCACTGTCGACGACACCTTCCATCACTTTGCTGATGATTGAGAGTAGACTGATGGGGCGGTAATTGGTCGGATTGGATTTGTCCTGCTGTTTGTGGACAGGACATACCTGGGCAATTTTCCACATTGTCGGGTAGATGCCAGTGTTGTAGCTGTACTGGAACAGCTTGGCTAGAGGCACAGCTAGTTCTGGAGCACAAGACTTCAGCACAACAGCCGGGGTGTTGTCGGGGCCCATAGCCTTTGCTGTATCCAGTGCACTCAGCCGTTTCTTGATATTGCGTGGAGTGAATCGAATTGGCTGAAGACTGGCTTCTGTGATGGTGGGGATTTCGGGAGGAGGCCGAGATGGATCATCCACTCGGCACTTCTGGCTGAAGATGGTTGCAAATGCTTCAGCCTTGTCTTTAGCACTCATGTGCTGGACTCTGCCATCATTAAGGATGGGGATGTTCACAGATCCTCTTCCTCCTCCCGTTAGTTGTTTAATTGTCCACCACCATTCACGACTGGATGTGGCAGGACTGCAGAGCTGTGATCTGATCCGTTGGTTGTGGAATCGCTTAGCTCTGTCTCTTGCATGTTGCTTCCGCTGTTTAGCATGCATGTAGTTCTGTGTTGTAGCTTCACCAGGTTGGAACCTCATTTTTAGGTACGCCTGGTGCTGCTCCTGGCATGCTCTTCTACACTCCTCATTGAACCAGTGTTGATCCTCTGGCTTGTTGGTGATAGTAGAGTGAGGAATATGCCGGGCCATGAGGTCTGGCTTATTCCTCACTCTACCATTATGTATGAATATTTCATTCACTTCTGGCCACAAACAAATTATATTTCCAGTCATCTCTATTATGCACAGAAGTGATATCTAATGTTTAATAGTCTGGAAGCTGTAGTTAAGGCAGAAGTATACTTGGATGCTTTTGAGTTTTCTCTACATACCATCATTAGGTATCGCCTCCATATCCCAAGGGCTCATCTTCTCAGTGTCTCCATTATCCCAGCTGGAAGTATAAAGGCAAGACATAAGCCTCTAAAGCCTGTATTAATATTCACATATCAAACTCTGAATCAGGTTGGATTTCAATGATACTTGAAATTTTTTTTTAAACTGAAGATATAGTTTTTAGGTCATACATTGTACGCTCTTATGTGCCATGTTGGGATGTGGGCTCATGTCTACAATTCTCCACAGTGAATTTTTTATGTCAATTGTGCCATCATGAGAAAGCACCCGTAAGGGGAAAATCGAGTGCCTTCCCAAGGGAGTTACAGGTTTGTGGGCATGGAGAAGGAGAGAACACAGGGGAGAGAGGATGTTGGGGGAGAGAGAGGATGTTGGGGGAGAGAGAGGATGTTGGGGGAGAGAGAGGATGTTGGGGGAGAGAGAGGATGTTGGGGGAGAGAGAGGATGTTGGGGGAGAGAGAGGATGTTGGGGGAGAGAGAGGATGTTGGGGGAGAGAGAGGATGTTGGGGGAGAGAGAGGATGTTGGGGGAGAGAGAGGATGTTGGGGGAGAGAGAGGATGTTGGGGGAGAGAGGATGTTGGGGGAGAGAGAGGATGTTGGGGGAGAGAGAGGATGTTGGGGGAGAGAGAGGATGTTGGGGTAGAGAGAGGATGTTGGGGGAGAGAGAGAGAGAGAGGATGTTGGGGGAGAGAGAGAGAGGATGTTGGGGGAGAGAGAGGATGTTGGGGGAGAGAGAGGATGTTGGGGGAGAGAGAGGATGTTGGAGGAGAGAGAGAGAGGATGTTGGGGGAGAGAGAGAGAGGATGTTGGGGGGGGAGAGAGAGAGGATGTTGGGGAGAGAGAGAGAGAGGATGTTGGGGGAGAGAGAGAGAGGATGTTGGGGGAGAGAGAGAGGATGTTGGGGGAGAGAGAGAGAGAGAGAGAGAGAGAGGATGTTGGGGGAGAGAGAGAGGATGTTGGGGGAGAGAGAGAGAGGATGTTGGGGGGGAGAGAGAGAGGATGTTGGGGGGGAGAGAGAGAGGATGTTGGGAGGGAGAGAGAGAGGATGTTGGGGGGGAGAGAGAGAGAGAGAGAGAGAGAGGATGTTGGGGGAGAGAGAGAGAGGATGTTGGGGGAGAGAGAGGATGTTGGGGGAGAGAGAGAGAGAGAGGATGTTGAGGGAGAGAGAGAGGATGTTGGGGGAGAGAGAGAGGATGTTGGGGGAGAGAGAGGATGTTGGGGGAGAGAGAGGATGTTGGGGGAGAGAGAGGATGTTGGAGGAGAGAGATAGAATGTTGGGGGAGAGAGAGGATGTTGGGGGAGAGAGAGGATGTTGGGGGAGAGAGAGGATGTTGGGGGAGAGAGAGGATGTTGGGGGAGAGAGAGGATGTTGGAGGAGAGAGGGAGAGGATGTTGGGGAGAGAGAGAGAGAGGATGTTGGGGGAGAGAGAGAGAGGATGTTGGGGGAGAGAGAGAGAGGATGTTGGGGAGAGAGAGAGAGAGGATGTTGGGGGAGAGAGAGAGAGGATGTTGGGGGAGAGAGAGAGAGGATGTTGGGGGAGAGAGAGAGAGGATGTTGGGGGGGAGAGAGAGAGGATGTTGGGGGGGAGAGAGAGAGGATGTTGGGGGAGAGAGAGAGAGAGAGAGGATGTTGGGGGAGAGAGAGGATGTTGGGGGAGAGAGAGAGAGAGAGGATGTTGAGGGAGAGAGAGAGGATGTTGGGGGAGAGAGAGAGAGGATGTTGGGGGAGAGAGAGAGAGGATGTTGGGGGAGAGAGAGAGAATGTTGGGGGAGAGAGAGAGAGGATGTTGGGGGAGAGAGAGGATGTTGGGGGAGAGAGAGAGAGAGAGGATGTTGAGGGAGAGAGAGAGGATGTTGGGGGAGAGAGAGAGAGAATGTTGGGGGAGAGAGAGAGAATGTTGGGGGAGAGAGAGAGAGGATGTTGGGGGAGAGAGAGAGGATGTTGGGGGAGAGAGAGAGGATGTTGGGGGAGAGAGAGAGGATGTTGGGGGAGAGAGAGAGAGGATGTTGGGGAGAGAGAGAGAGGATGTTGGGGGAGAGAGAGAGAGGATGTTGGGGGAGAGAGAGAGAGAGGATGTTGGGGGAGAGAGAGAGAGGATGTTGGGGGAGAGAGAGGATGTTGGGGGAGAGAGAGAGGATGTTGGGGGAGAGAGAGAGAGGATGTTGGGGGAGAGAGAGAGAGGATGTTGAGGGAGAGAGAGAGGATGTTGAGGGAGAGAGAGAGGATGTTGGGGGAGAGAGAGAGAGGATGTTGGGGGAGAGAGAGAGAGGATGTTGGGGGAGAGAGAGAGAATGTTGGGGGAGAGAGAGAGAGGATGTTGGGGGAGAGAGAGAGAGGATGTTGGGGGAGAGAGAGAGAATGTTGGGGGAGAGAGAGAGAGGATGTTGGGGGAGAGAGAGAGGATGTTGGGGGAGAGAGAGAGAGGATGTTGGGGAGAGAGAGAGAGAGGATGTTGGGGGAGAGAGAGAGAGGATGTTGGGGGAGAGAGAGAGAGGATGTTGGGGAAGAGAGAGAGGATGTTGGGGAGAGAGAGAGAGGATGTTGGGGGAGAGAGAGAGAATGTTGGGGGAGAGAGAGAGAGGATGTTGGGGGAAAGAGAGAGAGGATGTTGGGGGAGAGAGAGAGAGGATGTTGGGGGAGAGAGAGAGAGGATGTTGGGGGAGAGAGAGAGGATGTTGGGGGAGAGAGAGAGAGGATGTTGGGGAGAGAGAGAGAGAGGATGTTGGGGGAGAGATAGAGAGGATGTTGGGGGAGAGAGAGAGAGGATGTTGGGGGAGAGAGAGAGAGGATGTTGGGGGAGAGAGAGAGAGGATGTTGGGGGAGAGAGAGAGAGGAAGGAGGGAGAGAGAGAGAGAGGAAGGAGGGAGAGAGAGAGAGAGGAAGGAGGGAGAGAGAGAGAGAGGAAGGAGGGAGAGAGAGAGGAAGAAGAGAGAGAAAGAAGGGGGAGAGAGAAAGACAGAGAGAATGAATGATAATGCGTGCAAGGGTAGGATGGGAAGAGAACTACTTTGGCAGTATTAAGACAAGGAATTGGGGTTATGCTGCTGCCCATTGAACCATGAATCACAGCCTTCCAGCCAGAAAGATTTAAAACGGCAAGAACGCTGAAAGACATTTTTACAACAGTCTGAAGCAATGAAGATATTTTTGTTTGTGAACACATTTTATAGTGTCTTTTACTGAAGTACTGCATAAATATTTGTAAAACAATAAATTTAACTGAACAAAATTACAGCTCTATTATAGAGCAGCCAATCAGCTGGAGGAGTGGCACAATCAACAGGAACAGAACAGAAATTGCTGGAAACACTCAGGTCGGTCAGCGTCTGTGGAGAGAACAAACAAGTTAACATTTCAGGTGTAGACCCTTCATCAGAACCGACAAAGCATTTATACCTGAAACATTAACTCAATTGTTCTCTCCACAGTTGCTAATTAGCCTGTCGAGTGTTTCCAGCATTTTCTATTTTTGTTTCAGATTTCCAGTATCTTCAATTTTTTGCTTTTTATTTACAATCAACAGGAAGTTGGCATTGCTATTAATGTTAAAACCAACAGTGAGAAACTCTTCCAGCATTATAATAGAAAAAGTATTATCCAAGATGAATCCAGAACTCTTAAAGATGCAAACAGGGTTAAAACAAAGAATGATCAAAAAAAGTCAACACTAAGGCCCAGAAAGCAAAGAATAGTGGTGAACGGTTATTTTTCAGACTGGAGGGAAGTATACAGTGGTGTTCCCCACGAGTCAGTATTCGGACACTGCTCTTTTTGATATGTATTAATGACCTGGACTTGGGTATGCAGGGTATAATTTCAAAGTTTGCTGATGACACAAAACTCGGAAATGTAGTAAACAATGTGGAGGATAGCAACAGACTTCAGGAGGACATAGACAGACTGGTGAAATGGGCAGACACATAGCAGATGAAATTTAACATACAGACGTATGAAGTGATGCATTTTGGTAGGAAGAATGAGGAGAGGCAATATTAATTAAATGGTACCATTTTAAAAGAGGTGCAGGAACAGAGAGACCTCGGGGTGCATATACACAAATCTTTGAAGGTGGCAGGACAAGTTGAGAAGGCTGTTAAAAAAGCATATGGGATCCTGGGGGTTTTATTAATAGAGGCAGAGAGTACAAAAGCAATGAAGTTATGCTAAACCTTTATAAATCACTGGTTAGGCACCAGCTGGAGTCCAATTATGGGCACCACATTTTAGGATGGGTGTAAAGACCTCGGTGAGGGTGCAGAGGGGATTTACTAGAATGGTACCAGGGATGCGGGTTATGTGAAGAGACTGGAGAAGCTGGGGTTGTTCTCCTTGGAACAGAGAAGGTTAAGGGGAGATTTAATAGAGGTGTTCAAAATCATGATGGATTTTGAATGAGTAAATAAGGAGAAACTGTTTCCAGTGGCAAAAGGGTCGGTAACTAGAGAACACGGATTTAAGGTGATCGGCAAAAGAACCAGAGGCGAGATATGGAAAAAAATTTTAACACAGCAAGTTGTTATGATCTGGAATGCATTGCCTGAAAGAATAGTGGAAGCAGATTCAACAACAACTTTTAAAAGGGAATTGGATAAATACTTGAAGGGAAAATATCTGCAGGCCTGTGGGGAAAAGGGCAGGGGAATGGGATGAATTGGATAGCTCTTGCAAAGAGCCGTCACAGGCACAATAGGCTGAATGGCCTCCTTTTGTACTGTATCAATCTATGATCCTATGAACGTCTTTGACTTTTTTTGAGAAAAGCCGTAACTTGTCAATGGGAAGCTAAATCTTAACGCAATGGATATCAATGATAAAGCCTGGAGGTGGATAACAATTTACATTCCCATAGTGCTTCTCGTGGAAATGAAATTGGCTGAAAGACAGCAGATACTAGCTAGGGAAGTGATATCAGATTGAGGACGATACACCGGGAATTGGTGTTGTGATCCCAATAGTTCCTAATTAATAAACAAACTGGATTCAGAACCAAAATTCAATTTGGTTGACTTTGCAGATAGTCGAGGGGGGGTGCAGAAATCAAGTCTAACAAGGTAACTTAGGAACTACAGACAATCTAGACAAAATTTGCAAGTGGGCATAATTATGAGAGATGAAATTCAGGACATATAAATGCAAGGAATTACACCTAGGAAGAAATAAAGGGAGACATGGTCAATGAATGGTCTTGAAATAGCTAGGAGGGAAGCTGAACATATGAACATACAAAATTGGCAGGCAAGAAAAGACCAGTTGGACCATCAAGCCTGCCCCACATCATGATGGATGGTGCATCATGAAAGGAATCTGGGATTAACAGTGGACTAGACACTTAGCTTCATGTTGGGGCAATGTACTCCCCATTTCCCCACTTGTTCCCTGTATATACTTACATATTTTTCATCCCCAATTACTGAGTTCCCTCTTGAATATAATGGCTGATTCAGCTTCAGTAGACATCTATGGTAAAGCTTTCCACTTCCTAATAAGCCTATGCATGAAAAAATATCTTATAAATTCCCTCTTTATGTCCTAGTACTAATCCTAAGCTTATGCCCCTAGTTACCAATTTGCAAATTGGTGGTGAATTAATTTCCTTATTATCAATTTGCTATTCAGTGGTGAATTAATTCTTGGAATGTCCTTCTGGGTAGGGTAGTGGAGGCAAAAGCTTTGGAATCATTCAACAGGCAGTCAGATGCTGTGATGGCGGGGCTGTACATTTCTATGGAAGAAAGAGAAATTGATGGGCCAAATGGCCTCCCTCATCCGTATGTAACTTTGCAACTATCCTACTTAATTTAAGTCAAAGTTAATTTATGTTCAGTTTTTACAGAACACTTCAATGATTATCTTACCAGACATTGTAGCACTGGAATAGACTATCTGGATAGACTGGCTGTAGCGGCTCCTGGCTTTCAATTGTCCCAAACCACCATGCATCATCAATCACTGACCGAAATCGATCACCTAAAGAGTAGCAGGAAAAAAGGACATTGGTATTCAGATTAGAATGGAAAGCCTCTGCATGTCAACCGTATTAAAATAATTACAATGCAATCTTAAATAGATTATATTTAAATAATCTAGCAAGCCAAGTCAGCAATATTTTTTGTAATCTCCTGCAAGATCCCTTACTTCTGACACAGTAAAATCACTTGTTCAATCTTGCAAAATTCAGCTGGTCTTATTTGATCTATAACATCCTACTAAAACTTCAATAATGCTTTTATGTCCAACTGTGGGTGGTCCAGTACAAACATTTTATTTTAAATAATATTAATTGCAGGGATGGTGAATATCCAGTTGCATTGCTCACAGTGAGTCGAAGGATACACTGTTTTATAAGACAGTATATCATATAATGCACAAAGTATTATATAATGCAAGTGCACCGTCAAACACATTCCTAACATCATCCTCTACATAGGGATATTCAGTGGGAACTTTAGAAGGAATATGGAAGATTAAAATTTTAAAGTCACTTTCACCAGCGGGAAAAATAGGAGACAAGATGATGGCAGGCACCCCTCAACCTGCAAAATTGGGCATGGAGGTCAGAAGCATATTCTGCACCCAAGATGATCACTGCAACCCAGTGTGGCCAACAAGCACAAAGGGCTGGAATCCAATGCACAACATGCGCACTAGGTTCATTAAGGCCTGAGAGCTATTTAAATAAGACCTTTACCCCATATCTGGCTGGAGCAACTGAAGTTGCATAGAGCCCATTTGGAATAGATGCTAAAAGGGAGGCCGCAATGGTTATAACAAAATTCAGGCACTTCTGCTTTGTGTCCCTCAGCACCAATGCCCCCTTATCCAATGCCCCACTCCCTGTGAAGAAAGTGCACAATGCAGAACAGGCAACCTAGAGCACTTGCCCAACAATGCAGCCCTGGCAGCTCACTGAGACACGCAACTGGAAAACAAGTAAAATATACAGTTGAGCTGCCCTCATTTGATGGGGCACGGTCAGACTAGTTCTGCACAGGCTACATTATCAGACCGCCACGTTCATGTTTAAATCACTTGCTACTATTTATTCCTGCTTTTAAAAAAACTGCTATATAGTACGTACATTTTGGTTATAAAGTTTCTTTCCTCAATATTACCAAAGTTAATCATGATTCTGCAAGGCAGCTATGAGCACCAGAGGTGGCACCTAATAGCATTCCTGCTACTGTAGTCACTACAGAAGTAATGAGCCTTGGATCTATGACCAATGCCAACCAGAATATTCAAAAACAAAGGATATCCATTTGATTCGCCTTTACATACCAATCTTCCATTGTCGATTTTTTGTTTCATCAAACTGCTGTCGTAGCACTAGAAAATCAATGACATCTGGCATATCATGGTACCTACAGTCAAGATAAATACAAATACTTAAAAAAAAAAATCAATCTACATTCTTTACAGACAATAGAGAACATTCAAGCAATTTTTTAAAAACAGATTGAAATGGCAGGAATACAGATGGAAAGGGCCAATACTGTGTGGCAACATATAGAAATGGCAGCTGGTTATTGTAGATTTTTAAACATTTTGTCCAATATCTACATATTATGAGGCATTTAGAAATGATATAGAGAATGCACAAGCAGAAGTAATCTAATCATAGGTTAATCATAAATGAGTAATGATTGGCTTCATCATAAGTTCAGTGAACTAGGTACACCATTGAGGTACAATGGGGTAGATCTTGACTTTGTGCGATAGTGTAAAATGGTAATAGTGAGTCGGCAACCCGTTTTACATCTCTCCCGATTTTTTTTCCATTGACTTCACACAAAGTCAAGATCTATCGCATTGTGTTGTCTGTTTATACAAATGTGAAAATAATAATAATTTAAAATGACTTTTAAATTTACTTTAAATGCAATTACTAGAAGCAGAGAACATGTTTTAATATTTTAGATTTACATCTTGCTAGTTATCTCATACCATCAAAGTGGGACTCGAGCACCATTTTGAAAATTCCTTCAATTGACACTAAATTCATACGGTCTGATTTTAACTCTGCTTGCCTGGCAGGAATGGGGGAAGTGGGTGGTTAAAATGGCAGTCCGGCATTTTGCACTGCCTTCCCAACACACACCCGCCTACCGCCATTTTAACTGTTGGGTTTTTGGCAGAGTCAGGGCTGCCCGCTGAATGCAAGCAAGGGCTTCATTAATTTAAATGTCGGGAACCTATAATGCAATCTGGACCTCAAAGCGATGTTAACTGCTTCTCGCACCAGTCACGCAGTGCCGGAGCCACTAGTGAAAGCTGCCGGCAAGCAGGAGCGGGGCCAGAAGAAGCCCAGAGAAGTCAGTAAAATTATATACTTTTTGACTCCTGGTGAGCCGAGAGGAACAGCAGTGTTCTTCCGGCCCCATAAGGAAATTTTGGGTTTCCCCTGCCCCGGGCTTCCCTCCACCTCCCCTGACCGTGTTCGCCTCCAGACCCCTCTTCACTACCTCCCCGCCTCCCCCACTACTTACTTTATGCCATGGACCATTCCTTTGGATCCCCAGCGACGGCCTCCTGCCAGAGAAATCCCACTCTCACCCACCGGCCAGGTAACGATTCCCACCTGGTTCGGGTGGGAGTCCAACTTGGAACATTGAGATGAGTACCGGGAGTTAAAATGGCCCGGGCCTCACACTGCACTCATGCCCCGAGTTAAAATCAGGGTCATAGTGTCACCTGGGCCTCAAACAATACTTGTTTTCACCTGTATGACTTTTTAATCACACAGAACCAAAAGCTTATTTTGTCAAATTTATTACCAGGTCACGAGCGTGGTGCTACTGGTGTCAAAAGCATAAATGCGGCCAAGTGACATTCAAGCATCCATTTATTGAGGTCTATTTATTACTTTCTAGAAAAACAAACAGCTCTTACTTCATAGAAAATGAGCCTCCTGTCAGTTTGCCAGTGTCTGGATCGATGAAAGCCAGTTTGAGACAGCACAAAGATGGAGGTCCCACTTCGTATTTGATCCCAACTATTTTCACCAGCTCTTGCTCCTGATACAAGTACAAAATATGTTCCATGTTGTACCTTTCATGACTGTGGCTGTGTCTACATCTTGGATGAGTACAATTAATCTTAGCATGACCACTGCAATAGTAGGTTTAAAGAGATAGTACTGGGGAAGCACTTCTAATAAAATCTTTCCTCCATCTGTTACACAAAAATAAAAATTAAAACATTTCCTACCTTTTAGGACTTTCCATTTAAATTTTTAAAGAGCAACCCAGTGGCGGATTTCTGTTTTTTTTAAAAATTGAGTCCCCTAACAGCTTTCAAGCAAAAAGAAAATGCACAAAGCACAGCATTTTTTCTTTGTCAGCCTCGCGCCCGGAACGTGCAGAGGACCATGTTTAGGAGTCTCCATATGAGAAATCCAAAAAGGTAAAGCTTCTGTTGGCCCGATATGGCATGCAAATTCTACCTCCAACCCTCCCCCTTCCCCACAGCAGCACAACTCACTGATCTAAGTCCAGGACCTTAGGTACGGACTGGTGAGAGCCATGGCACACAGGTTTGGTTGGAGTTTAACCATCTCCTATCAGGGCCTCGCTTGTAGCCAGCTCATACCAGAAAATCAGAGGTGTACTGCCTGCAACTTGTCGTCCATTGTGATCAATGGATGGAAAATACAGGGCAGCTCACTTGCAATTTTCCAAAATGTGTTGGCTGTGTGTAAGGCCCTGCCAGTGGCAGGGGTTTCTGATAAATTTGCCTGTAGATCCTCAGCTGAGTCCACCGACAACACACAATATCTGCAAAAATGAGCATCACAATTCTTTAAGAAATGTCCAGACAATCCCAGGCCATCCCTTACAACATCATCCAACAATATAATTGATGATGACAATGAACAGGCCAGATAACAATGGACATTAGCCCACAGAGCGAGAGAGAGAAAGAGAGAGAGAGATATTGTGATTGGTTCATTAAGTCTCCCTTTTACCCTTACACATCCTGGATAAAATCCAAGATTCTGCCATGCATTCC
The DNA here is from genome assembly GCF_035084215.1 of Heptranchias perlo. Lineage (NCBI taxonomy): Eukaryota > Metazoa > Chordata > Chondrichthyes > Hexanchiformes > Hexanchidae > Heptranchias > Heptranchias perlo. Next base: position 101,899,392 of record NC_090329.1, on the reverse strand, counting down.
CACAGCTTCTAGCTACTTCATTGCCACGAGCCACTGGGTTGAATGTCTCACAAATATTGATGACAACAATGGTAAATGGGTTTCCCTGAGCCTTATGATGGTCCTTGATCTGTCCTCACAAGAGAGAAAAACAGCCAGCTGAGAGGAATGGGTTGGAGATACAACAAAATACAGCTGTTTTTACACTTAAAGTGCCCCCTTCAGTTATGGGGAAGCCAAGTACCTCCAAACTTTGTAAGGGGTGGGGGGGGGGGGGGGGGTGGAGGCAGGATAAAAGAGTGGGGGTAGGATTGGAGATACAGTCAACCATGAGTCATTCCCGCAGACTTGCCAGCATCAGTTAAATCACATTATTGGCAGGGACCTAGGAATAGCCTGTCTGCATTGCATGTTCAGCTAGGACAGTGAATCGCAACACCTAATTAATACCTTAAGACATTTCACAAAAGAATTTTTTCTCCAGGATTCTAAGAAAAACTAAACTGTTTTGCTAAATGTTACCTGTTGGCTAGCAAAACATGACAATGCAAATTATCTTAGAAAATTCTGCCAGCATGTCTCCAAAGATACTTTACCCGTAAATCCATCTTGTGCCATGCCTGCTTTTTAGCATTTATGCTAACAAGTTTTAGCTTCTTAGCCATTTCAACATAGGCTTCGTGACCCTGTCGAAAATAGTAAACCTAGAATTCAAACAAAAAAAAAATTGTAGCTAGCTTGCTATTCCCAAAACAGCACACAAGCATAAATGATCACATTATGTTACAAAACAATGATTTACTACAGACAGTAAAGAAAAATTCCTGGGTCAATGAATAATAAGTTAACCATGGCCAATCAAAATTCCTTAATTTGTCAGGTGAGATGTACAATATTACAAGCATAATTATATGAATTTATTTGATGTTAATACCTACATTACTGAAATTAAATGAGTAAAGCAATGCAATCTTTAGCACTGATGCGTGAAAAGGATGATAATGCACCAAATAATTATTTTTATCTGCACCAATGCAAAAAAGGATTCTTTCATTCTTGTTCCTAGAAGAAATTATGTTTTCACACATATTATAAATCAAATTAGAGGCAGTCACTCATGCATAATTCACACAATTATCTGCATGAAATACAGAGTTTGAGTCTTGGACTCAGTGTAACAGAGCAGTAAGGATGTGGCATAGTTTAATTTCTTTTTTGGGGGGGGGGGGGGGCGACATTTTGTGTTTATCAAGGTGACATATTATTGCTGCGGAATGGAACAGTTTCTCAATTAAAGAATGCAGTATCAACATCAAGCAATCCCAAATCAAGTATAGCACAAAACAAAGCAGAATAAAGCCTTCTATTCTGCCCAAGCAATGTGGATCAACCTCAAAAGAACAACCCATAAATCCCTTTTCCCACACCAGCCATCCTTATAGCCTGCATCTGATTGATACTGCCTATTCAGTACCAAATTAGGAGCAGCTTGTGGTATGGACCAACATTCAGTAGGAACGGAGATGAGACCAACCTAATTTCACATAGAAGCCAACAGAGAGAACACGTTCATTCCATCAATCTGGCCTGAATTCAAATCCAAAGCTAGTATCCTAGCTCAATATATCACTGAAGTTCCATTTCTCTCCTGCACTCACTTCTTGGGCCTAAATTTTAACTTGGAAAAACGGGTGGGTTGGGGATGGGGGTGCAGTAAAAATTTTAAAAATTTAAAACCCGCTCCAACAGGCCCATTTCCGGTTTTAACGGAGGCGGGACAAGCAACCAACCCGCTCTTAGGAGGCAGGTCGATCAGTAAAAGCTTTCAAGGAGGCTTCAGGCCTCCATTTTGATAGTTTTTCTATTTTTAACCCCGGGGGGCCGGGATTCCCGGGCCTTCTACTTCACACCACGTATGAGGAGGCGAGAAGGCTCGAAATAGCAGGTAAGTGCCTTTATAGCACAGCTTGTGGGCCCGGAGGAGCAGGAGTGCTTCCCTCAGGCCCAACAAGCTTATCTGCAGCGACCCCCACTATGATCTCCGACCCCCCCCCCTTCCAAGCTTGGAGAGAGAGGGTGGATGTGGGAAGGAGTGGAAGACGGTGAAGAGGAGAAACAATCTATTTGAACTGAGATTTGGTAAGCAATTGAACAAGCAGTGAATGACACTGAAACAACACATCCCCTTCATGGACAGACAGTCAGGCTCAGGTCCCGGAATTAAACACCTACAATTTGTAACAGGCAATGGATATTCCCAATTGGGCAGGAGAACACTCCAATTTATACCATCACTCTAGTGGCCTAGTGCTACGACAGAAGCAGTGAAAAATTGCTTCTGCATATAGAGAGGGGTGGTACAAGAGAGTCACTTCTTGTATCACTCAAATGTAGCAATAATGACAGGCTCCATGGAGATGATTACAGATTGTACCATCATAATTTCTCTAAAGCCAGGAGGATGGATGGATTCAAGGCAAATTTATAGGGTGGATGGCAAAGAAATAGGAAAAAGACGATTTACAAAAGTTATGTTGTAATAGTGATAATTTACTTCAGCATTAAGTTACCATCAGCTTAGAATGGTTATTGCGAGTGGTTAAATTGGAATATGTTAAGAAGAGGTACACACCCCCTCCAAGTCAACCATAACTTTTGACCCCTTTCTTAACCTTTCACATTGCCAACTTGAATATTACAACTTGAGCTAAGTATCTTAAATCTGTGTCCTCTGATTTCCGACTCCTAGGTCTCTTTCAGCTTCATCTTTAGCTATTTCAACACCATTCATACCGTGTCAACTATTTTTTCTTTCCTAAGTGTAGGTCGTTACACTTTCTGCATTAAATTTCATCTGTCATTGTTCTGCCAACTTATATATCTTGTCCAACTGTATTCTGTAATTTCTGGGCTGCCTCCTCCAATTCCACTGCCCCTCCTAGTTTGGTAACATCTCCAAATTTTACCACTTTGCATTAGTTTTGATTCCAGGTCATTTATGTAAATTAGAAGCTATAGTGCTAAGCCCTGAAGCATCCCACTCGGTAGTTTCCCCACACTGACATTACTCCTCTAATGTTGTTATTTCTAACCCTTTAGGCAGTTTCTTACTCATTTCCAGAGTTTACCCTGAAATCCATTGTGAATTAAGTGCCCAATATGCATATCCACAGTGAACATGAAAGTTTCACTATGAAATCTAGTTGGAACCAGCACTACATTGTATATTTAAACAGTTCTGCAATTAGAATGCATTGTATATTTGACATGAAACACATTTTTGAGGTCCAGAAGTAGCAATTACTGTGCCCCTCTATGTGAGAGTAAGTACATACGTACACTCCTCTCTCCAATAATAGACAGTGAAAACACCTGTAAAGTCTTACCTACTTAAATGAAATTTAATGAAACCATTTTCCTGGCACGGGTCTGCTCCAGTGCTGGCCAGCAGCAGCACACCTAAAGTATGCTGTGCTCATCGAGGACCAGGGTACCTTAATTGCTTGTCCCATGCCATTAATATGGTCCAGGGACACCCATGGCACAGGCCTGTCCCCTGGCTGGATTTAATGCTAGAAAACAGGACTGGAAACAGAAACATGGTTGCAGGCCTCAAAGGCTTATAGATGCATTCCAGCCACCGGCTTTGGGCCTTCTGGAGTGCAGCAACCAGAAATCTCCAAGACCAGAAATTCTGCTGAGAAAGTTTGAAAAAAATTTTAAACTTACTATGGGGTTCCTCTTCAGCTGGCTTCCTTTTTGCACCCCACCCCCCTCCCAACCACCCCGGACCCTTTAATCTGAGGAGGGTCCTGATGCAAGCCCCCACCACCAGCTTCATAGGACACCCCTACACCTGAGTACTCATTGCCAGAGGAACAGGAAATTGAAGTGGAAGGACCAGGAGCGCCCCACTCTCACCTCAGTAGCATGTTAACACTGGGCTTGCACCTACTGCAGACATAGGCACTGTTCTACTGTTCTCCCCCCTACCAAAGAAGCCCCAGAGCTTCTGGGACAATGTAAATTTACAGAGACCCAGCATAATGGGCTCTGCCCCCCCCTTTTTTTTTGCCTGACCTGGGGAACCCAACCATTTGCTGGTTACAAAAATACATTGAAACCTGTAAATTAAGGATACCTAAGGGACTTGCATCAGGTGTCCTTCATTTGCAGGTGTCCCTATTTTCAAAATGGTCACTGTCTGTACAGTAAATTATTTGGGACTGTCAATTAGTGCCCCTTTTTTGCTGTGTTGCTTTGTACAGGCTTCACTGTATACTCATCAGCATTAAGTGCTATTCTTTTTCCACCTTAAACGAAAGTGAATTTTGTGCTCAAGGTACCGGGGTATGAACAATTTTTCCATATTATTATATTAAAACATTACTATTAGTATCACACCCCCTGTAATCTGGTTACATTTGATGGCATGTGATCCTGGAGCAGAATTCATCAATCCGACACTGCCAATTTCTTGCCAGATCAATGTAAACATTACATTTATTTTGGCGTGAACGTGCTGTGCACCATCGCTGGTGGGGGCCTGCGAGTAGGTCTGCAGCCCGCTCTCTTGGCCAGCAGAGGTGCTTAGTATTGGGAGATTACAGGAGGAGAAAAGGAAAAAATAAAAGGTACAATGTTGTCAGATATCATTACATTATGAATACATTTGCTTTTTCAGTGTGACCAACTAGCAATATTATAAATTTCTCAGAACACTGCACAAGTGAACATTACAAAACACAAAGATGCAAAAGATTAATGAAACTGAAGGAAATTTCCATCTTTGTGGCAGTGAGGTAAACCAAACCAATCAGACTAAATTCATCCTATGTTGAAGGAACAGTAAGCAGCCATCACAACAGCAAAAGCGTAAAATTATAATACCTCATCACCCATTTGTGGTACGAAAGGGCAGCGTCTGGGTATAGTGTCTGTGATCCACACTGGTGGCAGCCATTCTTCCAGAGTCTCTCCCTGCTCCGGTAAGACTCCAGCTGGTGGTCTCTGTAAAATCACAAATTTTCTATCAATTCAACTTCTCTAGTGCCACCATTTATAAATGACCACGGTGCATCTGTAATCACAAATAACTTTCAAACGGACACTCTCTGGCCAATTGGTTCTCCGCCACTTCTGCTTAGTTCTACAGAGGACATCAAAAAAATCTAAAAGAAATAAGCCATCACCTTTATTCTTTTCTCCCGCGGTTTCCTCCTTATCTTTGGAGTTGCTGAATCATCTTTGTCTTCTTTATGTTTCTTCCTTTCTTTCTTGTTCTCTTTTTCTTTCTCTTTCTCTTTTTCTCCTTCATCTTCTGAACTGCTAGCAGCTTTCTTTGCTTGCTGCCGTGAAGATTTCTTTGGTGGCTGGAGGTTAATGCCGGCATCCGCTGTCCAGTCAGAATAGTCACTTGAATAATCACTAGAAACAGAGAACTACAATAAGTTGCACAAACTACAGTTCTGATGAAAGGTCATTGACCTGAAATATTAACTCTGTTTCTCTCTCCACTTATGCTGCCTGGTCTGATGAGTGTTTCCATCATTTTCTATTTTTATTGCACAAACTACCTTCTGGGCATCTCCTCCAGAATACTTTCCTAACCATTCCTCTAGCTTCTTCCAGTTGTATGTATTGCTTCTTAAAAGGAAACAAGCTTGGCTGCACAAAGCAGCCTAAATTTTCCGATACTGGAGTAGTTTAAATTGGGGTGTTTACTGGCAGGTTTTTTAGACAAATGGGGCAGGATTTTAACTGTGAAAAACTGATGGGTTGGGGGCAGGGGGGCATTGAAAATTGCAACAATTTCAGACCCACCCCAACCCGCCCATTTCCAGTTTTCACCGGGGAGAGTCGAGGGGAGGGCAACGGGCCTCCATTTTTTCAGGTTTTGTGATTGCAACCCCTGGGGGTCGGGATTGCAGGGTAAGTATTCCCAGGAAACTGCAGGTAAGTGCCTTTCTGGCAAGGCTTGTGGGCCCGGAGGAGCAGGAGTGCTTCCCACAGGCCGAACAAGCCTACCTGCAGTGACCCTCACAGCCCCCACAACAATCACGACCCCCCCTCGCCTAATGATCGCGAAGCACCACGATGACCCCTGATCCCGACACTCCCACCCTCGGTGACTGACACCCAAACCCCCCCCCCCACCCAACCCCCGCCATGACCCCAGGTCCTACCCCATGACAATCAATCAGAGTCCATGCAATCTGTAAATAATAAACAGAGGCCTTTATTCTGTAGCCAACCACAAACTTCAACAACAGTTTCCAGCCAATCAGGCTATCAGTCTGCAGTCTGAGCACATCAAGGGGAGAACACTAACATGAAAAATTGTGAAATGGACAGAGTAAAAAGCACTAGGATCAAAATCAGTACAGGCTCAGTGCTAAGTATTAGCTGGCCGATATTTCCAGGTAGATAAGATTAAGCACCTAATCAGTTTGGAACTGAACGATCTGGTTTCAGGATGGCTACCTGGTAATTCCAATATTTTAAAACCGTTCTGTGACAGGACACCTATCCAATTCTGGGTTATAAAAAAGGCTACACACATGTATGAATCAGTCCGAATGTAAAGAAAGCTTTCCTTTTCTTTTTTATGAAGTTCAGGATTAGTCATAGTATTCTTATCACAAGGCTAGAAATACAGTTTCTTTCTCTTTAATAGAATATGCTAGATCTAGGTTCTTTTATATTTACTGTACCCAAAAATAATCTGATTTTAAAACAATAGCATCAATCAGGCCTGTGGGAACCCCTAAGTCAGGTATTGCTACGGCTGTACCATTTTGTTTTTGCCTGAAACTGTTCTGCCCTTTCTTTTGAATGGGTGGAAGAAAAACTGCACCTCCCACCTCTCGCCCTTCCTTGTAGGCTTTCCATCTTTTAATGTGTGTGCGTAAATTTTTTAAATCCTCAGATTATGCAAACACTTCGGAATTTGGTTTGGAACCTCTTGGATTCTGAAACACTCTACATCATCACTAGTGGAAAACAACAGCAGCAGCAATACATAACCATTGATTACTGTTCAAAACTTTTGAAAAAATTAAACAGAAAATAGCTTAAAACATCATCGAGTTACATCAAAACTACAGTACAAAAACAGGCCATTCGGCCCAACTGGTCAATGCCAGTGTTTATGCTCCACACGAGCCTCTTCCCATCCCTCTTCATCTAACCCGATCAGCATACCCTTCCATTCCTTTCTCCCTCATGTGCTTATCTAGCTTCCCCTTAAATGCATCTATGCTATTTGCCTCAACTACTTGTGGTTGCGCGTTCCACATTCTTACCACTCTTTGGGTAAAGGAGTTTCCCTTGAATTCCCTATTAGATTTATTAGCGACTATTTTACATTTATGACCTCTAGTTTTGGACTCCCCCACAAGTGGAAACATTTTCTCTACGTCCACCCCATCAAACCCTTTCATTATCTTAAAAGACCTCTATCGGGTCACCCCTCAGCCTTCTCTTTTCTACAGAAAACAGCCCCAGCCTGTGCAGCCTTTCCTGATAAGTATATCCTCTTAGTTCTGGTATCATCCTTGTGAATCTTTTTTGCACCCTCTTCAATGCCTCTATATCCTTTCTATAATATGGAGACCAGAACTGTGCACAGTACTCCAAGTGTGGTCTTAATACTTGCCTAGAGCTACTGCTTTCGTTGTGCCAGGCATCCCCATCTTCTTCTGAGGTCGCACCATTGACAACACGGACTTCAACCTCCTGAAGATTAAAATCCAATTCGCTGAAGATATTTATTTATATCAATAAAGGCAATTCACACAATATGCATTGATGGTATTCCAAGTAACAAGTTCCTTAAGTCAGACATGCATTTAAAAAAATATAAAACTGGATCAGATTAAAGCAGCCATGCGATTTGTTAATGATGAAGTTTTAAAATCATTAGACATCTGAAGCCACAGTCGGACGCACTGATTAAATGTTCAGAAATTGCTGCTCAGTGGGACTGTTGTGAATGTTCACAACATAAAATACCGTCAGAAAATAAATGCTTTTTCAAAAACTTCCTAATTATAACAAACGTAGGAGGCACTTGCCTCTCCTCTGAGTGTCTTCTTGCCCCTCTCACATCCAAGAGAACACATCGCAGTTCTAGGATGCAGGAGGGAGCCAAAATAATACACACTCAAAAAACAGAGACTGGTAACTCTACCACAGATTTAATCTTTTATAATTCAATTCTATGCAAAAATCACGCCAATTCTTTCTCTAATAAATTATAAATGCAATTCAATTTTACTCTGTAAAGGCCCTCCTCCTATCCCCCTCCATTGGATTTTTCCAAAGATAATTGCTGTTGTGTCCCGATGAACTTGGTTTCATTAATATTAATTGAGCAAGCTGCCAGCGTCTGTCGCACCTCCACAGGCAGCTCGCCAATTTGAACAAAATGAATATAGGGAAGTGAGGTGAGGTCGGGAAACTGTGGTTTCGGTGAAACATCCCTGCTCCTCCTGGCTCCAGAGCAATGATTTTTAAAATATATCGGGGAAAAAATTCGATAAAGGCCATTTTCGGTCGCGGGTAACGTGATGCGCTATTACCCCGCGCCCGATGGCCCCTATGCAGGCAGCACGTGAATTTCGAGCTGCCTGTTACTTACCATGATATCTCTGTGCAGCCAACGCTACCCACGCTGCTGAGAGGCTGCACGGAGAATGAGGAAGTCGAAATGGGGCGTGCACAGTATACGTCATCAGCAGCCTGCACCTCTTAAATGGGACATGTATAGTTCACTAGGAGGAGGGAAAGATAGCCACAAGGATGGCAGGACTGGTGCGAGAGAGGGCCCCCACGCTTCTCAGATGATGCACTGGAGGCCCTGGTGGAACGGGTGGACGAAAGGAGGGCCAACATGTACCCACACAGTGGCAGGAAACCCTCCAGACTGCAGCTCTGCAGGCATTGGCAGGCTGTGGCGCAGGAAGTGAACGCCAGGAGCATGGCACCACGCACGTAGGTGCAGTGCCAAAAGAAGTTCAATGATTTGACACGAGTGATCAAGGTGAGTGAATGCAAGTGTCAAGTGGCGCATCCTCCCATCTGCACCACTGCTCCAAGCATCACACTCTCCGTCACCCACCCACCAGCGACATGCAACGCTGCACTTGGCACGCTGCATCTCACCTGCACATAGTACCACACTTACAGGCCACACAACCATTACTCACAGGTCATACACACTGGCAGCTATTCGACCACGACAGGGAGATCACCCACACACCTTGCAGGATACTCACTGACACACTGTCCTCTGTCTTGCAGGAGAAGGTGCCATATAACAGCCGGCAGCAGGAGAGACCTGAGGGTGGACGGTGACGCTTACACGTCCTCAACACCCCCCACCCACCCAAAGAAGAGACAGTACTTCCGACCATTGGGCGGGCCGTCACTGCAGCCGTGACAACATGCCACGCTGGAGGTCCCGATGAAGGGAGTCTCTGCATATCTAATGCTCCTTCTCCTTTCCCACATCTCCTTCCTCCCATAATCTTTTCTGACTCACGTGCTGCAGATGCTGTCGGCACGCACGTCTTACTTGCTCCTCTCCCTGCTCCACAACTCAGCTTGTTTCCCTTTGTCATTGCAGATACCCAAGAACAAGTGGCGGCACAATCCGAGGAGAAGGAGGAGGAGGAGGGGGACACTGAAGCCACACCATCACTCGATCTGACTCTTGCTTCCACCAACTCAGAGACTGACACTGAGCATCCTTTAAAGGTTAGGTTAGAGGAGGGATCTGCACGTGGTGAGACACCAAGCACAAGTGCGCAGGAGCCGGGGCGGAGGGAACGGATACCACAGGAGCCAACTCACCAGAGGGCGAGGTCGCTCACTAGTTCTGCTGCAGAGGAATCAGACGAGGACTTCGAAGGGTCAGGCTACAGAAGACAGCTGATGGGCGTACACCACTAAATGCTTGGGGCACTGGAAAGCCTGCCAAAAAGCCTGCGCATAATGAGAAGGGGCATGGAGGAGTCGAGCTCCAACTTGGCACAGGGCTTAACGCCAAGCTTGGAGCCCATCCTTTCCAACATGAAACGGGTGGTCACCTCCATCAGCACACCTATGGAACCCACCACGAGGCAGCCTCTGATGGCCAATGTCGCGGCTTCCATTGCAGCACAAACATCTGCCATCAAAGGTCTGCAAGCTACGGTTGCTGTTCAGACTGCTGCAATCGAAGCTCAGACTGCTGCTATCGTGGGACTGGGGACCACTGTGGAACGGGGCTTCCAGAGCACCACAGCACTCCAGCAATCCGTTCTCCAGCTGATCACCAGGATTGCTGAGGCACCGCCCCGGGAGAGTGGCAGTGGCGCCATGGCAGTCGGACCTACTGTCTTCTCCCAGGACGACAGAATTCCTGCTCCCACCCCTGCCACTCCGCCAGTGCCCCTGTTGTTGCCTATCGGCCAGCCAGGCCAGACTGCTGCAGCCCATACTGAGATTTTACAGTCTGAAGCTGGACCCTCCCGGCCCAGAGCTGCTTGAGGTCGTCCTCCAAGACCATCTGCACGCTCCTCCATTGAAGGCCAGCAGCCTCCCACCACCCATGCTCCAGCCACTGGGGAAGCACCTCATAGCAGCACTAGGACAAGTAAAGGCACATGAACAACAGGGGGGCATTAAGGCAATGCACACGGGTGAATAGTTGTGTTCTGTTTCCATGATTTCATTTATTCATTGATAAACGTGACTTTGAATTTGCATTTGGTGGTGGTTTTTATTTGTGCGATGAGCTAAGAGGGAAACCAATGTGCAATCAGATGAAGGGCGATTGAATGTCTTGTGGGAGCGGGAAGGTGGGGAGTGTAGGACTGTTGGTGAGTTGGGGGATGTAGTTGACATTATTGATAGCGGGCACTGATCAGGCGAGCACGCAGAGCCTTTACAGACAAGGCGTGTGGTCCCTGTTGCCCCATTGCATCTTCCTCCATTTCCTCTTCCGACTCCTCCCCCTCCACACTCTTTTCCTCCTCCTCCACCTCTAGCTCAGGGTCTTCGCCGATCATTGGTGGTAAAGGCAGGTCCCTCATGATGGCGAGTTTGTGCAGCATGCAGCAGACCACCACGAATCTGCGCACCCGCTCAGCTGAGTATTGCAGGGCTCCTCCAGACTGGTCCAGGCAGTGGAAGTGTTGTTTGAGGAGGCCTATGGTGTGCTCCATGACGATGCGTGTGGCAGCATGGCTCTCATTATTGGCCCGCTGTGCACGTGTGTGTGGGTTCCTGACCGGAGTCTTGAGCCACCGCGTGAGGGGATAGCCCTTGTCGCCCAGTAGCCAGCCTGAGACTTGCCGAGGCGGGTGAAAGATAGCTGGCATGTTGGACTGCCACATGACAACGGTGTTGCAACTGCTCCCAGGGTAGTGGGCATCGACCTCCATGATACGATACATATGGTCGCACACCAGCTGCACATTGAGGTGGTGGAAGCCCTTTCGGTTGACAAAAAGAGCCGAGTTGATGTGCGGGGCACGCAGGGCAATATGTGTGCAGTCAAGGGCACCCTGCACCATGGGGAAGCCAGCAATACGAGCAAACCCCTGTGCTCACTCGTTCCGCTTGTCTCTGTCAAGAGGGAAGGTGATGAACCTGTTCCTCATCTGGTACAGTGCGTCTGTGACCTCCCTTATGCAGCAGTGCACTGCACACTGCGAAATGTTGCACATGTCGTTAGAAGAGGCCTGAAATGATCCTGAACTGGAGAAATTCAGCGCCACGGTGAACTTCATGGCCACATGCAATGCTGTCCTTGCCCTGCGCTGAGGCTGCACCAGTTGACAGATCTCGGTCACGGCTTCCTTGGTGAACCTCAGGCATCGGATGCAATCCTCCTCGGTCATGTTGAGGTAAGAGAATTGGTCCCGGAAGGCCCTCATTGGACAGGGCCTCCTGCTCAGTAACCTGCGTCTCCTCGTCCTCCCTCTCCTCGCAGCTTGACCTGCTATACATGGCCTCTCTGCATGCTCCCAGTTGTGCTCAATGTCCAGCTGGAGCCCTAGCAGACCACCCATGGTTGCCAGGAATGTTGTTCAACCACAGATGTAACTTTCCAAACCGTAAGGCAGTACCTGCCAAACCACTCTCAAATGTAGTCTAGGAACTCTCAGTAAGTATAGGGAGCTTCAAAAAACACTTCCCATTCCACCAGCAGCCAGAAGCAATAATCCAGCAAGTAACCTGCAGCACCTGCACGGTCCCCTTAAATAGCGCTGGTGGGGTGGTCCTCCACGCATCCTAAGACACATTGAGGTGGTCGGGGTTAAGACTGTGCGTTGAGTTGAGTGTTAAGTACCAAAATGGTGTCTATCACTTCAAATCAGCGTTGCACATCGATTGCACGCATTTTCTCCCTACTTTACATGCTTCCAGTGTTCTGTATTGGCGCATTTTTTTTTATTCGTTCACGGGATGTGGGCGTCGCTGGCAAGGCCGGCATTTATTGCCCATCACTAATTGCCCTTGAGAAGGTGGTGGTGAGCCGCCTTCTTGAACCGCTGCAGTCCGTGTGGTGACGGTTCTCCCACAGTGCTGTTAGGAAGGGAGTTCCAGGATTTTGACCCAGCGACAATGAAGGAACGGCGATATATTTCCAAGTCGGGATGGTGTGTGACTTGGAGGGGAACGTGCAGGTGGTGTTGTTCCCATGCGCCTGCTGCCCTTGTCCTTCTAGGTGGTAGAGGTCGCGGGTTTGGGAGGTGCTGTCGAAGAAGCCTTGGCGAGTTGCTGCAGTGCATCCTGTGGATGGTGCACACTGCAGCCACAGTGCGCCGGTGGTGAAGGGAGTGAATGTTTAGGGTGGTGGATGGGGTGCCAATCAAGCGGGCTGCTTTATCTTGGATGGTGTCGAGCTTCTTGAGTGTTGTTGGAGCTGCACTCATCCAGGCAAGTGGAGAGTATTCCATCACACTCCTGACTTGTGCCTTGTAGATGGTGGAAAGGCTTTGGGGAGTCAGGAGGTGAGTCACTCGCCGCAGAATACCCAGCCTCTGACCTGCTCTCGTAGCCACAGTATTTATATGGCTGGTCCAGTTAAGTTTCTGGTCAATGGTGACCCCCAGGATGTTGATGGTGGGGGATTCGGTGATGGTAATGCCATTGAATGTCAAGGGGAGGTGGTTAGACTCTCTCTTGTTGGAGATGGTCATTGCCTGGCACTTATCTGGCGCGAATGTTACTTGCCACTTATGAGCCCAAGCCTGGATGTTGTCCAGGTCTTGCTGCATGCGGGCTCGGACTGCTTCATTATCTGAGGGGTTGCGAATGGAACTGAACACTGTGCAGTCATCAGCGAACATCCCCATTTCTGACCTTATGATGGAGGGAAGGTCATTGATGAAGCAGCTGAAGATGGTTGGGCCAAGGACACTGCCCTGAGGAACTCCTGCAGCAATGTGCTAACTCCTATACCAAAGTGGGGTCCGGCGCACACCACGCTGGAAACGTGCGTGCGCAGCCAAGACGCCATCTTGGATGTTGGAGAGGCCGCGTCGCGCTGAAACAACGGGCGCTACACAACCCAATTTAGTGCCCACCTTTTTTAAACTCATCAGCAACCACTGAAGAATCCTTAGCAGAGCAGGCCAGGCGCCTGCTTCACTCATCAAAGATCAATTTCACAGAGGGGGATCCTTGAACAGCTACTAGGCCCCTCACTAACATATTCAAGGGGTCGAACGCCTGTTTTAGGCAGCCACCTGGGACAGCTAAAAATGGTCCCAACAAACTTAACAGTGGCCCAAACACACATGCAGATTGGGGCTCAAGTCCTCCCACTGCTAAATTTGTCATAGTTGCACCCAAAAAATGGGCGTAACGCATAACAATTTTTACCCCAGTATTTGCAAAAAAAACCTTTTTGGGAAAGGAAATCAGCTCCGGAGAAAAGCGGTCATTGAGACGTCTGGCTGAAATCAAATATAGTATTAACTTGAGTTATTGCATCAATACACATAGTGGATAAGGCTCCCAGTATGCATACCCAGCATCTGATGACGTAAAACCGCTCAAGCTTTTGTTTTAAATCCAGTGAAGTCTTTTTAAAGTTCTGAATGAAGAGTTAGTTACATGAAGGCCTCAAAATCTAAACTCAGTCAGCTCTATATTTATGAGAGGAAAAATTACATTTTTTTTCCAAATGGTATTCTTTATGTATCTAGAAAGTGTAAAAAAAGAGAAAGTATAGAGGAGTTTCTAAGAAAACATGTTTAACTGAACAATTTTTCACTCCTTAACCAACAATTTACTTACATAACAATAGTCAATGCACTTCAGAAGGTCATTTGTTGTGCAAAGTGCTTTGAGGTCTTTCACAATCATGGCGTTCTACTTGACCCTGAGATGAGCTTCTGACCACATATCCCCTCCATCACCAAGACCACCTACTTCCACCTCCGTAACATTGCCCTTCTCTGCCCTGCCTCAGTTCATCTGCTGCTGAAAACCTCATCCATGCCTTTGTTACCTCTGGACTGGACTATTCCAATGCTCTCCTTGCCGGCCTCCCATCTTCCACCCTCCATAAACTTGAGCTCATCCTAAACTCTGCTGCCTGTATCCTAACTCACACCAATTCCCATTCTCCCATCACCCCTGTGCTTGATGACCTCCATGGCCTCGCCCCTCCCTATCTCTGTAACCTCCTTCAGCCCTACAACCTCCGAGATCGCTGCACTCCTCCAATTCTTGCCTCTTGCGCATCCTTGATTCAATCGCTCCACCACTGGCGGCCGTGCCTTCAGCTGCCTAGGTTCTAAGTTCTGGAATTCCCTCCCTAAACCCCTCCGCTTCTCTACTTCTCTCTCCTCCTTTAAGACACTCCTTAAAACCCTACCTCTTTGACCAAGCTTTTGGTCACCTGTCCTAATACCGCCTTATGCGGCTCGGTGTCAAATTTTGTTTGATAACGGTCCTGTGAAGCACCGTGGGATGTTTTACTACGTTAAAGGTGCTATATAAATGCACGTTGTTATTGTTGAGGCATTAACATGAGAGATGTTTTATAATATTTCAGTTGTTGTGACAGTAAATATATCACAGTTATCAAGTGAAAGAGATTTGTTTAAACTGGGCAATTTAGTAAGTTACTACAAAAGCTACTTTCTCTCCATGAAACTTACCTCTGAAGAGCTGTTGTAATCTATATTCTGCTGTGAACTTCTGCTGCCATCATCCACTGCAGATCGCGTGCAGTAATTGTGTATGTTCTGGCGGCTCTGTTTTCTCCCTTCTCCATTTTCTTGCAAGCGTTCATAAGAATGGGTCTAAGAAGCACGCAGTGGCATAATAGGTTATTAATACAGAATTAATTTTAAAATACAGTTGTGCTCAAAATTACTAAAATCATCCCACTGCAATTTACTGCTCAGTTTCCAATACTAATTCCATCACCAAGTTTACAGCAGTTCAAACTATGTGATGGATTGCTGCAGTCTAACATAACACACTAATTTCCAACTTCAACTGGAACAAAATTAGAGTTCACAGAATAGAAATGAGATGAGGATTAACTCAAGTTAAAATGAATGTTGCTTCTTACAGAGTTGATAATTTCTAATATAAAATCTTGTATTTAATAACAGGAAACCACGTGCCTGAGGTATGCACATGGCAGGAGCAGGGACAAGGGACATTCAACTTAAATTGGGGTAGAACAAAAAAATCTCCAACCCCCCACCCCATCCTTCCCTCCCCACACACCAATTTTCAAACCTATTTTAGTTGGGTTTTTATTTAACACTAGCAGGAATGTGATACTGCTTTGAGCTCTGTGTGTTTTCAAAACCCCATTCCAGAGGTACACAGTCAAGGCTGTCATTCCTCTCACTGGCCAAAAGGTTTCATCTGCAGGCAAATTCAAAGTACATCGGGCCATGCACCGCAAGTATTCCCCATTGTCGCTCCATTTATTTCTGTGCAGAAATGGAGTCCTTGGGCATAGGCTTCAACTGGTGTATAATATGGAGCATTTTGGGATCTGGGACAATCAGGCAAATCCAGGAATGGTTAAGATCTTTTTATGTACTCCATCACCCAACTGTAAGGTAGGAAAATTTTAAAATACAGACAACAGTGGGCTGGAAGCATATCAGCAATTTGCTCTCTCGCGTGCTTAAGTTCAGAATTGTACTGTGGAACTGTTTCTATGTTGATGTTTTTCAAAGATCCAATTTGAAAAGATTTCTCTAACTACTAATTCAGAAACTGATTAGACAGTATTCCCTTAGTTACTGGAGCATTAGGGTATGGATTTATCTGGTTGTTATGTGTAGTAGCCTCATAAATGGTTTTATTTAAAAGTTTTCGACAGTAATACAATTATGAACACATCCTAAAATAAACTTATATAGAGCCTTGGTTAGACCACACATGGAGAACTGTGCACAGTACAAATAGGATATAGATGCACTGGAGAAAGTGCAAAAAAGATTTACGATGATGATACCAGAACTGAGAGGGTACAACTATCAAGAAAGACTGAGCAGGCTGGGGCTCTTTTCTCTAGAAAAGAGAAGACTTCTTATCATAAAGTGCTCTGGAAAGTCTTCTTGCAATTGAGAGTGATACAAATGCAAGGTGTTGTTGATCTGGCTTTAAAGCTTCACAAAAACTGAATTTACGATTTTTGACTTTTATGGTAATTATTTTATGATTCAGCCAGAGCACATATCCAAATGGATGAAAATCCACATGTCAGCACATCTCAGCATAAATACCGAGATGCATTCACCCCAGACTTCCGCTGCCAACTCTGCTGACGATGGTAGGGTCATAAACTGTTCTGCAATCTGCACAGTAATGGTGGGCTAGGGGCAACCCTCCTGAAATTTCCAGCCTCTTCCAAAAAGGCTGGAAATTTCAGCTGAACAGTCTCAGCCAGGCTGGGGAGGGGGAGGTGGTATCGGGTCAACACCTCCCCCCCACCCCCACCCCCTAGAAAAAAAAATTCACGTTCAGATCTTCAACAATGCAGGCCTCTACTCCGACTTGGACCCCTCCAAGTGGGCCCCATAACTGGCGGTGGATCAGCTGTTACGCCTGATCTGATCAGAATGCAGGAACTCCTAGTGTTCAGAGTTCCCGCGCCCCATTACAGCCATGACCTTGTAAGGGATGGGCAGCACCGTTTCCTGTAAGCTGCGCACGTGCGTGACCGCGCAGCAGTCCATTGAGTGCTGCGCACTTCGGAACTCCGTCTGGGCAAGGCCAGGATAAAAAGCACGGTCAGCAGAAGACCCGAGAGCAGAGAGGAACAAGAGGATAAAAAGTGCGGTCAGTGGAAGGCCCGAGAGCAGAGAGGAACAAGAGGATAAAAAGTGCGGTCAGTGGAAGGCCCGAGAGCAGAGAGGAGCGAGATGATAAAAAGCACAGTCAGCAGAAGGCCCAAGACGATAAAAACCACGGTCAGCAGATAGCCCGAGAGCGGAGAGGAGCAGGAGGAGCGAGAGGATAAAAAGCATGGTCAGCAGAAGGCCCGAGAGCGGAGAGGAGCGAGAGGATAAAAAGCACGGTCAGCACTAGGCCCGACAGCGGAGAGGAGCGGGAGGAGAGGGTACACGCAGTTTTTACACAGTTGGCATCAACTCACACAGGCAGAAATTGAAAAAGTGACATCACAGGTCAGCAGGTGGGCAAGTGTCACTTTTTTTTCTCTAAGTTCAGGTCAGGGCAGGGGTTTAACTAAGAGCTTAAATCAATAACTTAAATTAGATAAATTAATTAGTTAATAAAACCAAAATGTGGGGAAATGTGAGGTTATTCACTTTGGTAGGAAGAATAGAAAACTGAATATTTTTTAAATGGTGAGAAACTATTAAATGTTGGTGTTCAGAGAGATCTGAGTGTCCTCATACAAGAAACACAAAAAGTTAGCATGCCGGTACAGCAAGCAATTAGGAAGGCAAATGGCATGTTGGCCTTTATTGCAAGGGGGTTGAAGTACAAGAGTAAGGAAGTCTTACTATAATTGTAGAGGGCTTTGGTGAGACCTCACCTGGAGAACTGTGTACAGTTTTGGTCTCCTTATCTAAGGAAGGATATACTTGCCTTAGAGGCAAACAAAGGTTCACTAGATTAATTCCTGGGATGAGAGGGTTGTCCTTTGATGAGAGTTTGAGTAGAATGGACCTATACTCTCTGGAGTTTAGAAGAATAAGAGGTGATCTAATTGAAACATATAAGATTATGAGGGGGTTTGACAGAGTAGATACTGAGAGGTTGTTTCCCATGGCTGGAGAGTCTATAACTAGGGGGCATAGTTGCAGGATATGGGGTAGACAAGTAAACTTGGACAAAACATATAAACACTGGAAGACAGGGAGACACAGAAGAGAAAAACATCCGAGCCAGAGACAGCCACCCTCTTCTCCATCATCTGGCCTGTCATTTACAGACTCTGGGTCTCAATCAGGATGTCCCCATTCCTCTGGTGACAGTGTTTACTTCTGAGATTTCTATAACCAGTTTTGTTTAATTAAAAATTCTTGACAGTTCACCTTGTTACAATTATCCATTATTTTGTACATTTGTTGTTTGTTATTTACCCTGAATAATGTTTTCTAAAAAGATGTTCCATTCAAAGTTGTGATTTTTTTTTACGGTAACACACACGCCCTTCATAACCATGCACAAATCCAAATTCATTCCGCACATGGCCGAAAAATATTAGAGGGAACATTGATGGGCAGAGGCTCCTCTTCCACAAGGGCATCCAGGAAACTTGGCCGCAAGGTTGGGACCTGGCATAGCTGGGATTAGTTTCCAGCCATTCCACCAAAGTTACATTGGGAGTCTGCTGGAACAGCTGAAGATTGTCAAGGCTAACACAATAAATGTAATTCACTTTCTTAGCAAAACTAATATATTCTGCAGGTTTCACGAAGATTGCCAATTATCTCCTCTCCTGAAAATGCTGACTCCTTGCTGTTACACAGTTCAATGGGAGGGAGGGGGTGTGGTTGCCCTCCCATACTTCACTCGAAAGACCATTACTCGTGGGTGAATAAACTGCCACTTTTTTCACCTCCCAGATGAAGCAAAAATAAATTATAGAACATAACTTCACAAATCGATCATCGTTTGGAATCATCTACCAATGATGTAAATGTTTTACATCATTCACCGTGACTATGGCATTACATTATACTAAATAATTCAGAAATGGATTTAATTATACAGTACCATTAAGGGAATGTCATTCCTTATTATGACATTCAATTCATGACTTCTGTTCATCCCAAAACTTTAAATCTCCATCAACAAGACTCTGATGTTTGCCTAACTGCGCACGCAAGTACAAATATTCATAAATTCTAATAGCAGTCACTTTTCTCAAAGGCAGAATTAACTGTCAAGTTCATGCTTTTCTGGAATCTTTTTATCAATATTAAGGATATCACTCTTGGCACGTATTTAGTTTTATTTTAGTTACAACATATCACCTGTAAAATTATGGTTAATCTTATAAATATTAACAAGCAACCAGTTGACGGCTTCAATAGGCAATGGCAAGGAAGGCTGGAGAAAAAGTTTGCAGCTGTAATTTCAACTGTGTTGAAAATTAGGGATGTACGCAGCTGAGAAAGTGCTTTACCATGGGAAGGAGAGAATAATAGATGACGATTCATCCAGATTGCTTTTTTCACCTCCTAGTGGTCAGTTCAAGTGTGAAATTAACAGAGTGCTGGAAAGATGTTTGCCCTCTTAATTTCTGCTGCACTCCAATCACATCGTTGACTGCCTTCAACTGACTAAGTAACTTATTGTTAGTGTTTTTGATACAAAATTCCTTTTTCAGTTTCACAAACACACACACAAATGCATCCTATCATGGAATACGTGGAAAGAATCTCCTTAAAACTCTAATGCCGAACAATACAAACGTTACTGAAGTAGGCTGAACCATGAAATCTTTACTTGCAGTGCTTTCTGAATAGACCTAAGCTAATTGTAAGTCCACTGCATTTTTACATCACTAGGTGCAGAAATGACATCATTATCCCCAAAGGATTGATTTATTTTCCCTTTATAAATAACAAGTCGTCAAACATTAAAGGCGAGGGCATCTCAGAAAGCAACAAAGGAAACAAAATAAAATTAGTTTTTCGATAATGGTTTATTCAAGATTAACCTTTTGAATATTCTGCAGCTGTAAAAATAGGGACATATTTATTGTCATGGGCCGTCGCCAGAAAGGATTGTCTCTAAAGTTCTAATATTGTTTATAATATATAACTTGAGAAATACACAGAAATGTGTAAGATTCAGAACATGTAATACTTCCAGAAAAGAAATCTAGAAAAATATTTTTACTGTAATCAGTGATGCTATTGCAGTCCTGAAAAGAGTCAGTAGTGAACAGGGGTAGTCAGATACAAACGTGATGAATATGCTTTAAACTACTAAGAATCATCTGACCTTTAAAGACAAGTATCTAATTTCTCTCAGCCTATTCTTCTGGAATTGCCGAATGTATCTGATGGAGTAGTTACCTTATTTTCTCGTTGAACCTGACTTGCTGATTTCTTTCTCTTCTCATATTTATAAATGTTTACCTCTTCTTCCCCTTTGGCTGTTCTGCATTCTTCCTGCTTACTGTAACATTAGAGAAGTATAATTACAAAAGAGAAGTTAGAGGTGTACACACACACTACCACTATCCACCATGTGGCTATTGCAGAAAATGAATGAAAGATGACACATTAATATATATTATATCACATAACATAATCAAGGCAGTTACTAATCAACTCCAAAGCGAAAACAAAACTGCAGAGTGGCCCGTTTTAATTGGAAACCATGTAATTTGTAAAACTCAATGCCGTGCTGATGTTTGGTTGAATGCGGTTTTACAAATGCCTCATTTCTTTTAATTAATGCTTCACATTAATCAGATGCCTGCCTCTTTGGCAGCACCAAATATCGAGAATGCATTCTACTGTTGAAATTCAGCAATTCCTTAAGGACTGACTGATAGCTTTCCCTTTAGTTTCTGAGAGAAAAAAAATTGAACATTCTTTCCAGAACGACGTTTCTGAGGGCAATTGGTGGCAACCTACATCTTCAAAACTTAGATGACATTTGAACCTTGAGATAAAATGAGAGTGTCTGTCAGCTCAATGGTCAAAAACGAAATTGGTTTTGGACAGTCTCAATTCAATTCCCAGCAGTTAGTGATCTTTGGAACATGCCCTTAAATTTGTCGCTAATTATCTTCAGTTATGAAAATCTTGCTCCAAGATACGACAAGCATGCAGGATGCTAAAAACTGAAAAGAAAATTGAGTGTTCTAATATTGGAGTAGAGGCACACTGCAAGGCAACATAGGCTAAAATCCTATTTAAATCTTCTGCCCTGTGCCACACTTATTATGTAGAAAGTGGGCAAATATTTACAACTGCCAGGTCTGTATACCCGTGCACATCTAAAAAAAAAATTGAACAAAATAGGAAGATACTACGCTTGCTGAAGAGTTAAAACTTTACACTGTGAAACAAGGTTAAAAACAAAAGGTGGATATAAGATACTCGGTGCAAACACGTGATACTTCACCACAAGGACTGATTTTACACGTCCAGTGAGTGCCTTACAAGGCCGCAACGTAAGGTATTATAGTCCAAAAGGCTACAAATATGGATAACTTATCGATTACCATTCATATTCTGAAGATGTACTGAACCCTTTAAATGACGCCAAACAAAGTTCATTTCAAGTTAAAAAAAAATCATGACAAGTAGCAACATTTTTTTTTAAAGAAATACGTATTCCCACCTGGCTACACCTTGGGTTAATTCTGGCACTACCACCCTCCGACTCCAGGCCACGAGGTCCCGTTCAGTAGCAATTTCACTTCTTGGTGCATTGCTGTGCATCTGCCGCACACCTTCGATTTGTCCACTGCGTCTCAATCCAACATTTGGAGGCGAATGCATCTCAGAGGCAGAACTTTGAGAGCCTGGTAGGAACAAATTCAGAAACGTTGCAATGCATGTTACCACACTCAATACAGGTGAAAAATTAGATGGAAGTAAATTAGCAGAAACATATTTCAAACCCATAATTTGTTTTGGAAGCATTACTGAACATTTAATTGTCCACAAATACTAAATGAAAATAATGGAAAGCAGGATATGAAAAGCCTTGGAACTAGCCTACCGTTTTTTTTTTAAAAAACAGATACACGAAAGTCTCAGTTTCCCAATGCAGCTTGGATGAGTTTAATTCTCTCTCTAGATGGAGCACTCTGTGAAGCATGCCACCAGAAGATGGATAGAAAAGGGGGTAGTGTTAATGAAAATTTGTGAGAGTAGGTGATAAATGATCAGAAATCCTCCCTCTCCAAAATAATTAATGCCACTAGAAATAAACAATTGTAGAAATCATTAGAGAAAACCAGAGTCCTGAGAATAACGCACAGTAATGCAAATGTCATTATAAATCAATTCTTGAGAGATTTTAACATAATATTAGGTTTATTTTGGCATCGAAGTGCCATTTTAAAGATGCATTTTACACTGGCAATCATATAGGCAGTTTTTGGGATTGTATAATTTTAATCATTTTGTTCTCGGGATGTGGGTGATACCAACAAGGTCGCACTGCTTGTCCATCCCTAATTCCCCTGATTTTGTACAATATTTAAGAGGTAATGAAATGGAAGGACCTACGAAGTTATTTTAACAGATGGAAGCAACTTATTTGCAAGTTTGATTAAAATCTAGTGAAGTCAAACTTGCTGAGATTACAAATTAGTATGAATTAATGCATGGATTCCAGTGTAACAACAAACAAACTCACATTTGTATAGTGCCTTTATCACATGCTCAAATAGGCAAGGTGACAAAAACAAAGCATTTTTGTTTGTGATACATGACATTATTGGCCTCTTTTTTTCTTGCTACAATATGTACAGGGTTATAGGCAGGTTCCATTACAGAAATGTCCAGTACACAATCAGGACAGAGTTGAAGGCCCCTATATTCCTCCTCCCTCTTTGCTCGGGTGCTGGTCAGGCTCTCTGAGGCTGAGGTACAATGGGCTCGATATTAGCAGGGCGGCGGGTCGACTGGGCGCATGGGTAATGCGCCCAGTGAAATCAGTGTGCTCCGCACGGAATCGCAGGCTAATTGGAGCCACTTACCTGTGCTTCCGGGTTTCCCGCTGGTAAGCTGCGCGGCGGGCAGACTGCGCATGCGCAGCAAGGTCTGTCAGCTGAAGGAGACCTATTTAAAGGGGCAGTCCTCCACTGACTGATGCTGCAGAAAATAGGCAAAATTACAGCATGGAGCAGCCCAGGAGGAAGGCTGCTCCCAGGTTTAATGATGCCTCACTCCATGTATCATTGGATGGGGTGAGGAGGAGGGGGAGAACAGAGATCTTCCCCCCGGCGGGCGGGAGGAAGCGGCCTGCCTCTGCCACCAAGAAGGCCTGGCTCAAGGTGGCAGAGGAGGTCACCTACACCACCAACATATCATGCACCTGCATACAGTGCAGGAGGCGCTCCAATGACCTAACCAGGTCAGCCAAAGTGAGTACACTTACTAATTCCCCTACACTCCGTCTGCCACATCACCGCCCCCACCCCACATCTCCTTCTGCACTGCCAACACTACTCTGTCACATCACCCCTCACACCCACTCAAAGCTCATCCTCATCTTACCTGCACTTACTCACCTCGCCAGTACTCATCCCACCACTACCACTCAACCCAATCCTCATACAATCTCATGGCTCTATCTCATACTCACCCTCTCATGCATCTCTTTCACGGTCAGCCTCACTCAACCTGCCACTACCTGTGCTGCAGCCACAGGGCATGCAT
This sequence comes from Heptranchias perlo, assembly GCF_035084215.1. Lineage (NCBI taxonomy): Eukaryota > Metazoa > Chordata > Chondrichthyes > Hexanchiformes > Hexanchidae > Heptranchias > Heptranchias perlo. Next base: position 101,875,549 of record NC_090329.1, on the reverse strand, counting down.
CACATATGTGCAGTAGGAAGCGTAAGGCAAACGTGTCGTGAGCATGAAGGGTGTTTGAGGGTTTGTCATGGTTTTTACTTATATTTAATTTCTGATCAACGCACATAACATATTATATTGGCACCACTACTGCCACGTCTTTGCGAATCTTGTCTGGTTTGTGCAATAATGCCCTTTCCTGAGGATCACAATGAAGACCCACACCTGATGCCACCCATTGTGTCACTGCAGAGTGGGTGTAGGTGTATTTGCAGGGCTCTTTTGTGCAGACGACTGAGAGACGTCGGCGATGTCCCCGGTGGCACCCTGGAAGGATGCGGAGGAGAAGTTGTTGAGGGCAGTGGTGACTTTGACAGCGACAGGTAAGAAGATGGTGCTCGGGCCAGCCGGGAGCAGCTCAGCATGAAGGAGGCTGCAGATGTCCACGACGACATGTCGAGTGACTCTGAGCCTCTGTGTGCACTGATCCTCAGAGAGGTCCAGGAAGCTGAGCGTTGGTCTGTAGACCCTGTGGCGAGGGTAGTGCCCTCTGCGATGCATCTCTCTCTGCGGTAGCCCTCCCTCATGCTGTGGAGGTGGATGTGTCACAGCACTGTGTTGTGGAGCTCCACGTGTCAGAAGTGGACGGCATGTCCGGCGAGGCTGGTGATGCGGTTCACCCTCCGAGGAGGTCATGACTGCAGCTACGGCGGCCCCCATCCAGAAGATGTACATCTGAGGGGGTCCGCAAGGTAGGTAAATGTGTCTGGACACCGGGGTAAGTGTGCAAGTTGGTGAATTTTGGTGTTAGGAGGAGGGTGGTGGAGGCCAAACATTGTCCAAAGTGACAGAGTGGCCTCCTGCAATGAGTGAGGGTCTTCCCCCCCCACCCCCACCACCTGTCAAATGAACCTTTGCAGCTGCCACAGGCTGATGGCTGCAACACGTCCGTTTGAACTGGGAGTGTTTCCCCCAGTACGGGAAACAGTCTCAGTTCATTTCAAAATCCCATCCCTCCTAAAATAACAGGTCAATCAGATCTGTAAACAAACTGAAGTACCTGTTTAATTGCCGGCGGGAGTCCCACATGCGGGAGCTGCGCGCGCATGTCAGCACGTCACTAGGGAACCCGGAAGTGGGCGGGTTGGAGTCGGGCTCCAGACCCGCCCCAGGAATCCCGGATTTTCGCAGCCCCCCCACCACGACCGCACCCGATTGCGGGTGCGAAAATAGAGCCCAATGTGTCTGTCCAGGTCTTACAGCATTCATACTTGGTGATTGATATTTTGTTCAATTCTGGGCACCAATTTAGGAAAGATGTCAAGGCCTTAGAGAGGGTGCAGAAGAGATTTACCAGAATGGTACCAGGGATGAGGGACTTCAGTTATGTGGAGAGGCTGGAGAAGCTGGGGTTGATCTCTTTAGAGCAGAGAAGGTTAAGAGGAGATTTGATTGAGGTTTTCAAAATCATGAACGGTTTTGATAAAAGTAAATAAAGAGAAACTGTCTCCAATGGCAACTAGAGGACATAGATTTAAGGTGATCATCAAAAGAACCAGGTGACATGAGGAAAATTTTTTTTAATGCAGAGTTGTTATGATCTGGAATGCACTGCCTGAAAGGGTGGTGGAAGCAGCTTCAATAATAACTTTCCAAAGGAAATTGGATAAATACTTGAAGGGAAAAAATTTACAGGGCTGTGGGGAAAGAACAGGGGAGTGGGACTAATTGGATAGCTCTTTCAAAGAGCCGGCACAGGCACGACGGGCTGAATGGTCTCCTTCTGTGCTGTAAGATATTATGATACTATGAATAGGTCATTTGCAAGGTCTGGTCCCACCTCTGGTGCAGGCTCATTCATTGGCAGGGGCTTGCTTCGGGAAACAGGAGCGGGAATGCAGGCACAATCATCGAATCATAGAAAGTTACGGCACAGAAGGGGGCCATTCGCCCCATCGTATCCGTGCCGGCCGAAAATCAGCTATCCAGCTTAATCCAACTTTCCAGCACTTGGTCTGTAGTCCTGTAGGTTACGGCACCTCAAGTGCATATCCAAGTACTTTTTAAATGAGTTGAGGGTTTCTGCCTCTACCACCACTTCAGGCAGTGAGTTCCAGACCCCCACCACCGTCTGAGTGAAAAAATCTCTTCTGAGCTCCCATTTAATCCTTCTACCAATTACTTTAAATCTATGCCCCCTGTTCACTGACCCCTCTGCTAAGCGAAATAGTTCCTCCCTATCCACTCTATCTAGTCCTGTCATAATTTTATATACCTCAATTAATTTTATATACCTCAGCCTCCTTTGTTCCAAAGAAAATAACCTTTGTTCCAAAGAAAACAACCCCAGCCTTTTCTCATAGCTAAAATTCTCCAGCCCTGGCAACATCCTCGTAAATCTCCTCTGTACCCTCTCTAGTGCAATCACACATTTCCTGTAATGTGGTGACCAGAACTGTATGCAGTACTCAAGGTGTGGCCTAACCAATGTTTTGTACAGTTCTAGCATAACCTCCCTGCTCTTATATTCTATGTCTCAGCTAATAAAGGGAAGCATCCCATATGCCTTTTTAACCACCTTATCTACCTGTCTTGCTACCTTCAGGTATCTGTGGACATGCACTCCAAGGTCCCTTTGTTCCTCTACACCTCTCAGTATCCTCCCATTTATTCTGTAGTGCCTTGCCTTGTTTACCCTCCCCAAATGCATTACCTCACACTTCTCTGGATTGAATTCCATTTGCCACTTTTCTGTCCACCTGACCAATCCATTGATATCTTCCTGCAGTCTACAGCTTTCCTCCTCACTATCAACCACACGGCCAATTTTTGAATCATCTGCAAACTTCCTGATCAAGCCCTCCACATTCAAGTCCAAATCATTAAAATTTGTCATGTCTGACAAATTTGCTTGAGTTCTTTGAGGATATAACATATAGGGTGGATAAAGGGGAACCAGTGGACATAGTGTATTTAGACTTCCAGAAGGCATTCGACAAGGTGCCACATAAAAGATTATTACTTAAGATAAAAAATCACGGGATTGGGGGTAACATTCTGGCATGGGTGGAGGATTGGTTATCGAACAGGAAGCAGAGAGTTGGGATAAATGGTTCATTTTCGGACTGGCAACCAGTAACCAGTGGTGTTCCACAGGGGTCGGTGCTGGGTCCCCAACTCTTTACAATCTATATTAACGATTTGGAGGAGGGGACCGAGTGCAACATATCAAAATTTGCAGATGATACAAAGATGGGAGGGAAAGTAGAGAGTGAGGAGGACATAAAAAACCTACAAGGGGATATAGACAGGCTGGGTGAGTGGGCGGAGATTTGGCAGATGCAATATAATATTGGAAAATGTGAGGTTATGCACTTTGGCAGGAAAAATCAGAGAGCAAGTTATTTTCTTAATGGCGAGAGACTGGAAAGTACTGCAGTACAAAGGGATCTGGGGGTCCTAGTGCAAGAAAATCAAAAAGTTGGTATGCAGGTGCAGCAGGTGATCAAGAAAGCCAACGGAATGTTGGCTTTTATTGCTAGGGGGATAGAATATAAAAACAGGGAGGTATTGCTGCAGTTATATCAGGTATTGGTGAGACCGCACCTGGAATACTGCATACAGTTTTGGTCTCCATACTTAAGAAAAGACATACTTGCTCTCGAGGCAGTACAAAGAAGGTTCACTCGGTTAATCCCGGGGATGAGGGGGCGGACATATGAGGAGAGGTTGAGTCGATTGGGACTCTACTCATTGGAGTTCAGAAGAATGAGAGGCGATCTTATTGAAACATATAAGATTGTGAAGGGTCTTGATCGGGTGGATGCAGTAAGGATGTTCCCAAAGATGGGTGAAACTAGAACTAGGGGGCATAATCTTAGAATAAGGGGCTGCTCTTTCAAAACTGAGATGAGGAGAAACTTCTTCACTCAGAGGGTGGTAGGTCTGTGGAATTTGCTGCCCCAGGAAGCTGTGGAAGCTACATCATTAGATAAATTTAAAACAGAAATAGACAGTTTCCTAGAAGTAAAGGGAATTAGGGGTTATGGGGAGCGGGCAGGAAATTGGACATGAAGCTGAGTTCGGATCGGTCAATGCCCTGTGGGTGGCGCAGAGGGCCCAGGGGCTGTGTGGTCGGGTCCTGCTCCGACTTCTTGTGTTCTTTAGATTTGTGGTTGGGATCAGATCAGCCATGATCTTATTGAATGGCGGAGCAGGCTCGAGGGGCCGATTGGCCTACTCCTGCTCCAATTTCTTATGTTCTTATATACCACAAAAAGCAGGGGACCTAGTACAGCGCCCTGCAGAACCCCACTGGAAACAGCCTTCCAGTCACAAAAACACCTGTCAACCATTACCCTTTGCTTCCTGCCACTGAGCCAATTTTGGATCCAACTAGCCACTTTCCTTTGGATCCCATGAGCTTTTACTTTTTTGACCAGTCGGCCATTTGGGACCTTGTCAAAAGCCTTGCTAAAATCCATGCACACTACATCAAACGCATTCCCTCATCGACCCTCCTTGTTACCTGCTCAAAAAATTCAATCAAGTTCATGCTGACTGTCCATGCTGAATGTTCAATCCATGCTGTCCTTGATTAACCCATGCCTTTCTAAATGATGATTTATGCTGTCCCTTAGAATTGATTCCAATAATTTGCCCACCACCAAAGTTAGACTGACTGGCCTATAATTACTCGGTCAATCTCTTTCTCCCTTTTTAAACAACTGTACAATGTTAGCAGTCCTCCAATCCGCCAGCACCACACCTGTAGCCAGTGAGGATTGGAAAATGATGGTCAGAGCCTCCCTTATTTCATCCATTGCTTCTCTTAGCTGGCTGGGATACATTTCATCCGGGCCTGGCGATTTATCTACTTTCAAAGATGCTAAGCTCCATAATACTTTCTCTCCCACTATGTTTATCCCATCCAATATTTCACACTCCTCTTCCTTAACTACAATATTTGCATCATTCCACTCTTTTGTTTGAATGGCCTGCAGGCCAGCTCTGGGACCTTCCATTGAAGGACAGCAGTCAAAAGGCCTTCAAACCCACAGATCCATGGGAAGGCTGCAAATGAAGGTACAACTTAACTTCTCAATCCTCCATTGCCTTCCTGCCTAGCCCTCTGAAACCCTCCAATATGAAGGCGGGAGGGAGGGGCGGGGCTAGTGCAAGGCCTAAGCTCAATTACTTTGGATGCCCTTCAAAATGGTCATCGTTCCATTGCACCAATATGAAATCGAAGCAAGAGGACCAGGAATGTCCCCTGCTGCCTCATTCCTAGGCTGACCTTGCCCTACAGCTGTTGTAGGTGCAGATGCTGGTCTGCTTATCTAGCAAAACCTGGAAATCCTGGGGCAACGTAAAGGGGCAGAGACTCACGGTAACAGTCCTAGAGGGCGAGATCGGGGTGGGGGGGGGGGGGGTTGGAGTAGGGATCGGCTGGTCGCGGGGCAGGTTGGAGGGAGGGGTGGGGCTGGCAGATCCCGGCAGCAGGGAAAGGCCACGATCAGCAGAAGGTTTACTTGAGGGGCCGGAGGAAGCACTCCTTCTCCTCCTGGCCCAAACTGAGTACTCTAAAAAGCACTTACTTGTTGGATCCGACTGCTCCAGTCTCCATTTCGCTGCCGGGTTTCCCGAGCCCTGGGAAATGCGGCCTGCAACTGTTAAATTTAAACCAGGCTCCCAACTGCACTGTGGGAGTGTGATTTAAATATTATAATGAAGTGTCCCGTATCTCCAAGACGGTACACGCACACAGCTCGCATCCCGTTGCCACAAAAATGGAGTCATGCACGTACACGACGGGTTGAGCATGCATTCCCCGATTCTTAATTTTTAACCCTGTCCAACCCTCTCCCGCCCTTTGTGGGGGTGGGGGTTAATATCGACCCCCAAGTGTCTGCTGATATAGTTCAGGAAGGCCTTGCGATGCAAAATTTTACTGCTAGATATTCTTAGATGAGGGACCATATCACAGTTCATCCAAAGTGTTTGAATTTGCTCCCAAGAAGGAACTAAGCACTGTAAATCAAATACAAATACATTATGGATTTATAGGGTAGAAATTGCACCATCAAAATTGTGTGTACTTCGAGTGTAATTACGGTGGGCAGTGGTGTGGGGGGGGGTGCGGGAGAAATAGAGCAGAACCCATATCTGCTGGGTTTCCACCCATTTTACACTGCCCAACAAATTGCAATCCAGGGGCAGGGGCTATCTGAACCCACCCCCCCAACATTATGGAGGCAGTGTGAGGTAGTTTATGGGGGCATTTCTAGGTTACTCTGGGAATCCTACCAGACGGACCTGAAAGGTCCAATTGAGAGCGGGTATGGATTTCATTCTGGGACTTAAATAGGCAAAAGCAAATAGCAATCAATCTGAGAAGGATCAACTGCTGCGGCTGGGAAAAGGGTCAGCCAACATGGGACAACATGAATTCTGAATTTAGCCTACCTTTCCAAGTGGTCTCTTGCTCCCCCTCTCAGGGCAGCAGGTGTCGCTTCGAGATAATGCTAGTTCTGTAGGTTGGGTGCTCCTTTTGCACAGCTACAGGTAATTGCTCATGTTATTTAAATGGGCCCATCGTGGGATCTGGAATGGTCTCACGGTGGAAGTTTAGCGGCCGTGGGAATTTCTAGGCTTATATATTTGACTGGCAGCTCTATTTAAGTTTGAGAGATGCATTTTTAATTTCCTTTATCTCATGCAATCTTCAAAGGATTTTGAATGTGCGTCAATGTCCAAAGCCAGTTTCTCAGTCCTTATAAGGAGAAAGAGAGAGGGAGGGAGGGAGGGGGAGAAAGAGAAAGGGAGGGAGAGGGAGGGGGAGAGAGAGAGAGAGAGAACAGACACACACACACGCACACAGGGACTACACGAAGAGTTAGCAGCAAACTCCCGTGTTAGGTTTATGGTAAGGGATCTGTTTTCATTTCCAGTGCTACTGAGTTTTAGCACAGGAGACCCAACTATGTCTATTATGTCTATGGATGAATACTCAAGCTTGTATATTACTGTAAATCTGCTGCTTGGCTTTGCCATTGTTAACTTATCTATTTATTGTTAATAAATATATTTGGTAGTTCATAGCCTACACCATAGCCTGGTACAATGGGCATTCCATCGCTTTCTGAAGTCACGGAAATCATGAGGGTGATGTGATATATCCTGTGTGCTGAAATACAGTGACAAGGGTTTCTATTTGACACCTGGACTTGCTACAACTACCTAGATAGTGAGTAGGAAAAGACATATTCCAATTCATAGTGAGCCAGGACTTGTTACGGGAGTGGTCTTTGGCACTAAACACAAGGAACTTATTGGAGTTAATGTTCAAAAATATAACAGTGGTGACAACGAAGGTTAGGATTAGAATATCACATGCAGACCAACAGGTTTTTTCAATCTGTTTAAATTTAAAGTAAGTTGAGAGGTAGCAAACAACAGTTTTCAGAATGTCTAAAAGGTCTCAGTAAGACATGGACATAGCTATAAATAGCCTGACTAGGAAAAGGGGAAAAGGGCCAGGAATGAGCGTACCATTTAGTAGTGCCAAAACTTTTTTTGAACTGTAGTCACTATTGTTACATGGGCAAATGCAGCAGCCAACTTTCGCACACCAAGATCCCACCAATAGCAAATTTAATGAATTGGGAGTTAATCTTTTTGCGGGGGATGCTGTTTGAAGAAGGAATGCTGGCTAGGACACCAGGAAAACTCACTGCTCTTCTTTCAATAATGCCATGGTAAGTTTTTTGCTCCATCTAGCTTATCTAATATTGAAAAGCACCAGGGGCATGATTTTATCGAGGGGGCAGGGGGGTTGAATTTCTGAAGGAAACTAGGAAGTACAAGTTTCCCGGACGTCTTTATGATTTTGACGTATGGACGTCTTCTTTTTTTTTTGACGGTTTCCCGCCCAACGGGCCAGCCTGATCTCAGTCGGACGGGAGAAGAAGGAAGGGGACGTGAACGAGTAAATATTAGATGGGGAGGATGGGTGCTCAGTTATCGGTAGGGTCAGACGTGGGGGCGCGTTCAGAGATCGTGGGAGGCATTCGGAGATCGTGGGGGGGGGGAAATCGGAGATCGTGTGGGGGGGGGGGTAAATCGGAGATCGTGGGGGGGGGGGGAAATCGGAGATCGTGGGGGGGGAAATCGGAGATCGTGGGGGGGGGGAAATCGGAGATCGTGGGGGAGGGGGAAAATCGGAGATCGTGGGGGAGGGGGAAAATCGGAGATCGTGGGGGGGGGGAAATCGGAGATCGTGGGGGGGGGGAAATCGGAGATCGTGGGGGGGGGGGAAATAGGAGATCGTGGTGGGGGGGGAAATCGGAGATCGTGGGGGGGGGAAATCGGAGATCGTGGTGGGGGGGAAAATAGGAGATCGTGGTGGGGGGGGGAAATCGGAGATCTGGGGGGGGGGGGGGGGGAGAAATCAGAGATCATTGGTTGGGGGAGGGGGGGTTCGCTGCAGGTAGGCATGTTGGGTCTGGGGAAAGCACTCCTGTTCCTCCGGGCCCACAAGCTGTGTTATAAATGCACTTACCTGCAGTTTCGGGCCTTCTTGCCTCCTCTCACATAGCATGAAGTAGAAGGCCCGAGAATCCCTGCCCCCAGGGGTTAAAAACAAATAACCTGTCAAATCAGAGGCCTGCCGCCTCCTTGAAAGCTTTTTGTAACCGACCCACCTCCTCTGAGCGGGTTGGTTACCCGCCCCTCATCCCACCTCCGTGAAAACGGAAGTGGACGGGGTGGAGGCGGGCTTTAGGTTCTTAAAATTTTTACTGCTCTCCCGCCCCCAACCCACCCGCTTTTCCCATTTAAAGTCATGGCCCAGGTGTCTAATAACAAACTATTTATCGAGTCAAGAAAATCTGAAGAAAACTTCTTTTGGCAATTCTATTCCCTCCACTACTGAAAGTGTTGACTGTTTCCTGGGGCACAGCTTCAAGGGTCGGATAACCTCCACTACTTCGCCCAGGTTACCGTTACTCATAAGTGAACCTTGACAGTAAAGAAAAAAGGACTTGCAATTATATAGCACTTTTCATGACCCCAGGACGCCCCAAAGCGCTTTACAGTCAATGAAGTATTTTTGAAGTGTAATCGCTGTTGTAATGTAGGAAACACAGCAGCCAATTTGCGCACAGCAAGGTCCCACAAACAGTAATGTGATAATGACCAGATAATCTGTTTTAGTGATGTTGGTTGAGGGATAAATATTGGCCAGGACACCGGGGATAACTCCCCTGCTCTTCGAAATATTGCCGTGTGATCTTTTACGCCCACCTGAGAGGGCAGATGGGGCCTCGGTTTAACGTCTCATCCAAAAAACAGCACCTCCAACAATGCAGCACTCCCTCAGTACTGAACTGGAGTGTCAGCCTAGATTTTGTGCTCAAGTCTCTGGAGTGCGATTTGACCTGTGACCTTCTGAGTCAGAGGTGAGAGTGCTACCAACTGAGCCACAGCTGACACTGTGTCAGCATGCTATTCCACAGGAGGACATTTCTAGATGAGCCTAATCCTTATCCCTTCCTGATGTCCAGACATATATACTTTCAGCAGCGGATCACTGGTGAGCAATCAGGATTGGAAACTCTGGGCAATTCCCCCTGCCATCCCCCCACCTAGGGATAGTGATACAATGGCCCAAATTTAGCACTTCTGTGGATTTGCAGATGAATCTCTGGTATGGTGGAACTTCCAAAGATGGGGCCCTGACCCCAGCCAATTCTCCAGTCTCAGGGCCACTTGGATGTTTTAGGAGGGCTCTGTTAAGGAGTCCGGGTTCCAACATTAGAGGGGTTGAAGACCTGCCGCAGTGTAATGTTGCCAGTGACCTCAGAACTGAATTCCACTCCATACTCTCTGTGCTCAACTGCCGAGTCTTCGATCTAACAGGCTACTTGACTTTTAAAATTTAACCCTACCTCCCCCCTCACCCCCTCCTTCCCACCCCCCCCAACCACCCGTTCTGCTGTCATAGCAACACTTGACACAAAGGATGAATCGGTGTCTCTTATGCCCACTGCTGCTATGTCACAAATGATGGAAAAAACATCAGATGACGTATTTCCGTCAATTCTACCTGATTACAATATACAGTTGGGTGTGTTGTACACTGGCCAGCCCTTCCCCCGGCAAATCAGAGGGGCATAAAAATGAGCAGGGAGACAGCAGACCACTTCCTTGACCCAGTTCCACCGAAAATCTGATGGAGAGATAATGTGAAATCCTGACCAGTAAATTTAAGTTATTTTTCAACTATGTGTTCAAAATGTTCCCAAATGCACAAAGGGAAGTCTTTTTTAAAAAGAAATTCACAGGAAGAGGATGGAATAAAATGGCTATTTAAGTTTGGTAAGTCTTTACAAGAATATTGAGGCAGACAACTATTTCTTACCAAAATCCAAGAGCTCATGTCTATTTAAGAAAATAACTTGGTGTCTAATGTAATGGAGGACACCTGAGAGCCAATCAAATCCTGTAGAAGTTGTCTTAAGTTTTTGAGGTGACAGTTTAGTGCTCATGGACAGGTGGATGAATGGCATAAAAACTATCCTACGCTAATTTTCCTGCTTTTTTTTAAACCCGCAATAATGCATTTATTGTTCGGTTATTAACTTATCCTACCTATTCTTCCTCTGTTCATGGTGTTGTTGGTACCTGTAGTCAGTCTCTGATCTTGTTCCTGCTGAAGTCGTTGGATTATGTTGTCCAAAGGGCTGACTTCATGGCTTGCTTGCTGACTAAGAACCTGATTCAACCCTAAAGAGATAGTGACAAACAACAAAACCAGAAGATTAAGCAAAAAAATTATTTTATTATAATTAACATAAAGAATTAATAAACAATCAAAAAAGATCATATTTTCCAAAATAGGTAGCTTTGTACAGTCTCTACTGGTCCACAGTATTTTATTAAACGCCAATTGTTAACAATCCATAATAATCAGTGTTTTATACTTATTTGACAACAGCAGCATTTGAAATTCTGACACTCTCATTGCTACACTTAGCACATATACTTAATGGTTACTTAACACTTACCCTGGCAAGGACAATAAGGCCCACATATTTGTATGTTTCCAGCATGGTCTGTAACGTGCCCTAGGTTGTATATTTATACTTCTGAATTTGTACTGAAGCAGAAAAAAGGGGCATATGGCACATGTCAGGTTGATAACACAAATGAGAACCCAGTTAAATATAGAAAGTTCAGAGGGGAAGTGAAAAAGGAAATAAGAGGGGCAAAGAGAGAGTATGAAAATAGACTGGCAGCCAACATAAAAGGGAATCCAAAAGTCTTCTATAGGCATGTAAACGTTAAACTCGTAGCAAGAGGAGGAATGTGGCCGATCAGGGACCAAAAAGGAGATCGATTCATGGAGGCAGAGGCCATCGCCGAGGTACTAAATGAGTCCTTTGCGTCTGTTTTTACCGAGGAAGAAGATGCTGCCAGAGTCTCGGTAAAGGAAGATATAGTTGAGATACTGGATGGACTAATAATTGATAAAGAGGAGGTACTAGAAAGGCTAGCTGTACTTAAAAGTAGATAAGTCACCCGGTCCAGGTGGAATGCATCCTAGGTTGCTGTGGGAAGTAAGGGTGGAAATTGCGGAGGTACTGGCCATAATCTTCCAAACATCCTTAGATACGGGGGGTGGTGCCAGAGGACTGGAGAATTACAAATGTTACACCCTTGTTCAAAAAAGGGTGCAAGGATAAACCCAGCAACTACAGGCCAGTAAGTTTAAACTTGGAGGTGGGGAAATTTTTAGAAACAATAATCCAGGACAGAATTAGTAGTCACTTGGACAAGTGTGGATTGATTAGGGAAAGCCAGCACTGATTTGTTAAAGGCAAATCGTGTTTAGCTAACTTGATAGAGATTTTTGATGAGGTAACAGAGGGTCGATGAGGGCAATGTGGTCGACGTGGTGTATATGGACTTTCAAAAGGCACTTGATAAAGTGCCGCATAATAGGCGTGTTATCAGCATAAGAAATAGGAGCAGGAGTAGGTCATCCGGCCCCTCGAGCCTGCTCTGCCATTCAACAAGATCATGGTTGATCTTCTACCTCAAACCATTTTCCTGCACCATCCCCATATCCCTTGATGCCTTTAATATCTAGAAATCTATTGATCTCTGTTTTGAATGTACTCAATGACTGATCCTCCACAGCCCTCTGGGGAAGAGAATTCCAAAGATTCACCACCCTCTGAGTGAAGAAGTTTCTCCTCATCTCAGTCCTAAATGGCCTACCCTTTATTCTGAGACTGTCACCCCTGGTTCTAGATTCTCCAGCCAGGGAAAACATCCTCCTTGCATCTACCCTGTCGAGCCCTGTAAGAAATTTGTATGTTTCAATGAGATCACCTTTCACTCTTCTAAACTCTAGAGAATAAAGGCCCAGTCTACTCAATCTCTCCTCATACGACAATCCCGCCATCCCAGGAATCAGTCTGGTGAACCTCAGTTGCACTCCCTCCATGGCAAGTATATCCTTTCTTAGGTAAGGAGACCGAAATTGTACACAATAGTCCAGGTGCGGTCTCACCAAGGCCCTATATAATTGCAGTAAGACATCTTTACTCCTGTACTCAAATCCTCTTGTAATAAAGGCCAACATACCATTTGCCTTCCTAATTGCTTGCTGCACCTGCATGTCTGCTTTCAGTGACTCATGTACAAGGATACCCAGGTCCCTTTGAACATCAACATTTCCCAATCTCTTACCATTTTAAAAATACACTGCATTTCTGATTTTCCTACCAAAATGGATAACTTCACATTTTTCCACATTATATTCCATCTGCCAGTTTCTTGCCTACTCACTTAGCCTGTTTGTATCCCTTTGAACCCTTTTTGCATCCTCCTCACAAATCACATTCCCACCTAGTTTTGTGTCATTAGCGAACTTGGAAATATTACATTTGGTCCCCTCATTCAAATCATTGATATAGATTGTGAATAGCTGGGGCCCAAGCACCGATCCCTGCGGTACCCCACTAGTCACAGTCTGCCAACCTGAAAAAGACCTGTTTATTCCTACTCTCTGTTTTCTGTCTGTTAACCAATTCTCAATACATGCCAGTATATTACCCCCAATTCCATGTGCTCTAACTTTGTTCACCAACCTCCTGTGTGGGACCTTATCAAAAGCATTCTGAAAATCCAAATACACCACATCCACTGGTTCCCCCTTATCTATTCTACCAGTAACATCCTCAAAGAACTCCAATAGGTTTGTCAAACATGATTTCCCTTTCACAAATCCATGCTGACTCTGCCAAATCCTATTATTATTTTCTAATCAAGATTGAAGCCCATGGAATATAGGGGACAGTAGCAGAATGGACACAAAATTGGCTAATTAACAGTAAGTTGAGAGTAGTGGTGAACAGCTGTTTTTCAGATTGGAGGGGGCTGTACAGGGGTCGGTACTAGGACCACTGCTTTTCTTGATATATATTAATTAATGACTTGTACTTGGGTATACAGGGCACAATTTCAAAATTTGCAGATGTCACAAAACCTGGAAGGATAGTGAAGAGTGAGGAAAATAGTGATAGACTTCAAGAGGACATAAACAAGCTGGTTTATTGGGCGGACACGTGGCAGATGAAATTTAACGCAGAAAAATGCGAAGTGATACATTTTGGTAGGAAGAACGAGGAGAGGCAATATAAACTAGAGGGCATAATTCTAAAAGGGGTACAGAAACAGAGAGATCTGGGGGTATATGTGCACAAATCGTTGAAAGTGGCAGGACAGGTTGAGAAAGTGGTTAAAAAAGCATATGGGATCCTGGGCTTTATAAAAAGAGGCATAGAGTACAAAAGCAAGGAAGTCATGATGAACCTTTATAAAACACTGGTTCGATCACAATTGGAGTATTGTGCCCAGTTCTGGGCACCGCACGTTAGGAAACGTGTGAAGGCCTTTCAGAGGGTGCAGAAAAGATTTACTGGAATGATCCCAGGGATGAGGGACTTCAGTGGATAGAATGGAGAAGCTGGGGTTGTTCTCCTTGGAACAGAGAAGGTTGAGAGGAGATTTGATAGAGGTATTTAAAATCATGAAGGGTCTAGACAGAGTAGATAGAGAGAAACTGTTCCCATTGGCGGAAGGGTCAAGAACCAGAGGACATAGATTTAAGGTGAATGGCAAAAGAACCAATGATGACAGGAGGAAAAACGTTCTTACGCAGCAAGTGGTTATGTTCTGGAATGCACTGCCGGGGAGGGTGGTGAAGGCAGATTCAATCATGGCTTTCAAAATGGAACCGAATAAGTACTTCAAAGGAAAAAATTTGCAGGGCTACAGGGATAGGCCTGGGGAGTGGGACTAGCTGGATTGCTCTTGCATAGAGCTGGCACGGATTCGATGGGCCGAATGGCCTCCTTCCGTGCTGTAACCTTTCTATGATTCTTAAGTTTAGAATAATATACTTCACAACTTAAATGTGATGTAAGCTTCTGCCAAGACATTGACACTGTGATTTCTTGGCAAGACAGTTATCTTCCCTGTACAGTATTTAGAAGCTACACCGACATTAAATAAGTGATAAAAGTCCCAACCAAAGGACAGAAAAAACAGTGCAGCAATATAAATAGCTATTAACAGGTCATGTGTCTGTACTTCAGGCTTCTGAATAAAAATGCAGTATTTTTAAAGTGAATATTAATCAACTTCAGAACAGCAATCATCTATTTCAGATATTTCAGTTTGTAATACTGCATGTGACAATCCTAAATCAGTCTTTAAAACTACTCTTGGAGCATGAGTTTTCTGTTCAAGTTACCTGTGGCAGACACGCCCATCTGTGGGATGAGTTGGTCATCTTTACAGTTCTCCCGGCCAGGCACCAGTCGTTGGTATTTTGGTGGATGGGGGTTGCCATCCACATCCACCAGGAATGGAGGCGGCATAAGATGTGGCGCCTGCTGTGTCTGCTCATCCAAGACATAGTTGTTGGTATCCCGAATTAGAGGTCGATAGTCCGTGTGGAAAAACATCTGATCAGAAATCTACAGGAGGAGATTTCAAAAGATGTTAGGATTTATTTTTGAAAGCTTTATTAAAGTGATTGCGTTTGTTTATGTTTTTAATCGACAGTTACATAAACGAACCAACTGGAAGAAACCATTTTTGCTTCAGTCTTTTGAAGTACAATTTTAAAATTTGCGAATGACACCAAATTGAGAGGATACAGCAAAGGCTATGGGCCCTGACAACATCCCAGCTGTAGTGCTGAAGACTTGTGCTCCAGAATTAGCTGCGCCTCTAGCCAAGCTGTTCCAGTACAGCTACAACACGGGCATCTACCCGACAATGTGGAAAATTGCCCAGGTATGTCCTGTCCACAAAAAGCAGGACAAATCCAATCCGGCCAATTACTGCCCCATCAGTCTACTCTCAATCATCAGCAAAGTGATGGAAGGTGTCGTCGACAGTGCTATCAAGCGGCACTTACTCACCAATAACCTGCTCACCAATGCTCAGTTTAGGACCAGACAATGACCATGCTAGATTGTTGTAAAACTCCAGCTAACCCTGTCACCCCTACCTGCTCTGGTCTACCTGTGAATCCAGTCCCATGTTATGTGGTTGACTCTTAATTCTCTCAGGAAAACATTAAAAAGTCAAAATTTTAATTATAATTAAGCAACTGGAAGAAAAAATATAAGCTTAATTGTCCCTAGACAATGTGTTTACCCCTCAGTGTGTAAAGTTAAAGAAAAAATGTCTTAATAAATTATTGCTGGGTTACAGTGATAGTTTAATAAAAAATCATTTTTCTTTAACTTTACACGCAGCAGAAAAAATACCTCCTGCATCATCAAAAATACTGATTCACTGACCCAAAGCCAATTTCTTAAAAAAAAGTTATCTAATTTCTCACTGAAAAACTCATCTGTCATAAACAATTTGGACTCGGGAATTGGAAGCACAATTTCAAAATTTGTGGATGACCCCCATTTAGGGGGTATAGTTAATACCGAGGAGGACTATGATAAAATACAGGAAGACAATAATAAACTCGCAGAATGGACGTGTAATTGACAAATGAATTTCAATATAGATAGGTGTGAGGTATTACATTTCGGTAGGAAGAATAAGGGGGCCATATACTGCTTGGATAACAAGAGACTAAATGGGGTAGAGGAGCAGAGGGATCTAGGGGTACAGATACACAAATCAGTAAAAGTAGCGATGCAGGTTAATAAGGCCATAAAAAAAGCAAACCAAGCATTGGGGTTCATTTCTAGAAGGACAGAATTGAAAAACAGAGAAGTTATGTTAAACTTGTATAGAACCTTGGTTAGGCCACACTTGGGAGTAATGTGGACAGTTCTGGTCTCCATATTATAAAAAGGATATAGAAGGATTGGAGAAGGTGCAAAAAAGATTTACTAGGATGATACCAGAACTGAGAGGTTATATCTATCAGGAAAGATTGAGCAGGCTGGGGCTCTTTGCTCTAGAAAAGAGAAGACCAAGGAGCAACCTGATATAGGTATTTAAGATTATGAAAGGGTTTGACAGGGTAGACGTAGAGAAGATGTTTCCACGTGCGGGGGGAGACCAGAACTAGGGGCCACAAATATAAGATAGTCACTAATAAATTAAGGAGAAACTTCCTTACCCAGAGTGGTTAGAATGTGGAACTCGCTACCACAAGTAGTTGAGGTGACTAGCATAGACACATTTAAAGGGAAGCTAGATGAACACATGAACGAGAAAGGAAAAGAAGGATATGCTGATAGGGTTAGATGAAGTAGGGAGGGAGGAGGCTCGTGTGCAGCATAAACACTAGCATGGACCCATTGGGCCAAATGGCCTGTTTCTGTGCTGTACATTCTATGGAAGGGCAGACAATACAAGAAATGCAAGCTTGGGATAGCTTTGCACTGCACTCTTCTGACCTCCAGTAGCCTACCCACATACTGAGCTAGCAGCAAAGTAGAATTAAACACTTACATAATAAGGTCAACTGACAGTATAATCTGAATTAGAAAATGTTCGTTACCAGCACACACAGAAAAAATGATACAACAAACTATGTTTTTTCCTACTTCATACCTTGTCATATTTACTACTAGAGCCAAAGCCAAAGATGAGAAGATGCCCATGGGAGTCAGTACATGCAAAATGCTGCCCATCAGGGGAGCATTTGCAATCAAACACTGCTCCATGTCCCTGACCTTCAATCTGAAACATAAATACATACGGCATGTAAAAATAACAAGGAGGAAAACATACATGTAAAGCAGTTGTATATGTTGCATTATAAAAAATAGATGTTTCACAACAAGCAGCTTAGGCTTGAACATGAATTTTAGGATATTATCAGAGAAGAATAGTATGGTTTACTTTATTGTCAGTACAGCATACGTATAACACGTTGAAATTATGACATTTCTGATATAGAAGTATTATTTTAAAATTAGAATTAAACAACTACACTATATTCCCTAAGGAGGAAAACCATTCTGTAACCACACTCACCACAGAAATTATACCACAATTAGTCCAAGAGAAGTCAGTGATTTAAGACAAAAAATCAGCAGCAGCAATGGAAGAGAGACTAATCTTTCCTTTAAATGTAAAGAAAACCAAGCATTTTTATTGCGTGGGCTAAAGCACAAAACAATTATTGAACTCATGCCCAAGGCTACTCGTTGAGAACAGGCAGAACACTACATGCAGTATTTCAGCTGCATGAATTACACTCATCATCCCCACGTGACTTGAGTGGCTTTAAATAGCACTAAGATCACACAATTCCCAAGTCAATGTGCTGACAACAGTATGTACATTTGCATTTGTAGTGATTATTTGGAGGGAGGAAGGAGATGGCTGTTTTCAGTGTTACAAGAACCCTAGAAGTGGCAGTCATTTGTGGTGCCAAGTGTACAGAGTTCTGGATTATTCAGCAGGTTACAGACTAATAAAAATAAGTTGAAGCAGCATTTTTATTTATAATCAAGTTAGATTTTTAAAAAATCAATTTACATACTGCTTGATCTCTTTACCCTCCTAGTATCAATTGAAAATACCAGTGAGGGAGATAGCAAAAAGTAAACTACAAAATCAGGTTTCAGCTTTCTCAATGGCAAAAATAAACCTCAAAATATTTTACAATTAATCCCCATTAACAAGGAACCTTGCAATATTCTATGTGATCTTACAATATTGTTACCCAAAAGCTCCACCATGCAGTTCAGTTTTGATAGGAAAGATGGGAAGTTTTGACATAGAATAAATCTCAGACATTTTCTACAAAAACAAAATGAGCTATAAGTTATGTAGCCAGGAGTAGGATGAGTGGCTACAAGAGCAGGGCAGAGGCTGGGTATTCTGTGACGAGTGGTTCACTTCCTTAAAACCAATCTCCCACCCTCAAGATTCTAGACGGGAGTGTAATAGAATATTCACCAGCTGCCCGGATGGGTTTCAGCCGCAACATCACTAAAACTCAATACCATCCAGGGCCCGGCAGTTCGTTTGGTGGGCGCCCTTACCGCTGGACTCAATATCCAACCCACCCACCACTAGCACACTGTGGCTGCAGTATGCAGTATAGAGGATTCACTGCAGTAAATCACTAAAGTTACTTTGATAGCATCTCCCTCCCCTGCGACCTCTACAATCAAGAAGGACAAAAACAGCAACGTTGTCGGAATACAATCACCTCCAACTTCCCCTCCAAGTCCCAATTGGATATATAGCACTGTTTCTTCATCATGGCTGGATCAATATCCTGGAATTCCCTACCTAACACCATAGTGGGAACAACATCACCACAAAGACTGCGGTGATTCATGGAGATGGCCAACTATAGATGGGCAATAAATGAGGCCTTGCCAGTGTTGCCCACATCCAGAGAACAAATAATATGAAAAGAATATGAGTGGGATGAGGAGATGACCATGATCACCACCAACCTGGTTTAATATAGAAACATATTTGAAAACACTTCACGGAAAAAAGTGAATACTGAGCCAAAGAAAGGGATATTAGGCAGGGTAACCATAAGCTTTGTCAAAGAGCTAGTTTTGAAGGATAGTCTTAAAGGAGAGGGAGGTGCAAAGGTGGAGGGGGTTAGGGAGGGAATTCTAGAGTGTAGGACTTAGACTAAAGGCACGGCTACCAATGGTAGGGTGAAGGGAAGAGGGGGGGGGGGGGGGGTTGGAAGACATGCACAAGAGGGCCAACTAAGAAGGGGATCTCGAGTTGGGGGGGGGGTGGGGGAGGTTGCAGCGCTTTAGAAGGCTAGAGACAGGGAGGGGAGAGGCAACTGTTGGATTTAAACACATGATAGGAATTTTAAGATTGAGGCATTGGGGGACCGTAAGCCACTGTGGGTCAGCAAGGACAGGGGTGATGAGCGAGCTGGACTTGGTGTGGGATGGGATAGGGGCAGCAGAGCTTTGGATGAACTGAAGTTTACAGAGGGTAGAGAATGGGAGGCTGACCAGTAAAGCATTAGAGTAATGAGCCTGGAGGTGACAAAAGGTTATTGTTGGTTGTGGTTGTTGTTACAGGTTGGGAGTAGACTTTTCCCATGATTTTATAGCTTGATCTAAAGAACATGTTGTTTTGAGCATTGACACTAAATCTAAGCTGGACTGGAACTTGGCACCTATAACAGTGATATTGAGATTCGCAACTATGTCCAATTAAGTCAAGGCTAAGACTTTCTGAAGGTTTTCTGCTCCCTAAAGGTGGATTTACAAGAATCATAATTGTAAGACAACAGTGGGCTTGCATTACCAATGTTGGGGGTGGAGGGCATGGTGTTCCTTCCAAGTTAAATAGGGATCACCGGAAATCACAAGATTGGACTCTTTTGCAAAAAAGCTTCAAGTGTTTTTACATTGTTTAGATCCGACTGCAGGATAGCGGCATCCATAAGCCAGCAAGTTATGGCGAATCTATGGCTCAATCACAAGAATGAAGAGGCCAATTTAGGTAGCATAATTGCAGGGTGACATCTTACAGACCTTGTTCTCCCACAATCAGAACCAAACAAGCACCAATCTAAAAGGGCATTACAACAATCTTTGTGGCTACAAAAGAGGTCTACAGCACACCAGTTTCTTAAATATTTGCAATACAACAGTGAACTTCTGTTATTATTACTTCAGTAAAGATAAAGTCTGCGTTGGCGCTGAAGACTTAATATGCTCCCACCAAAACCCAAATCACTCTGGATTGAAGCAGCTCAATTTAAGTTTTTCTCTCTCAAAATCTTGTGGTAGGGCAAAATATTTTTCAAGTAAAATTTAAATAATTGCGGTTCTTGGGGGCAGAGAACGGGATGGTTCTCTGTAGGAAATTTATTCGGTTCGCATTATCCACAAGTCAAATAACTACTTAAAAGTAAACGTGCATAGGCATTATGGGAGAATAAGGTCAGGCTCTGTGGTTATACCCCTCCACAATCATATAGCCTGCAGCTCTCACTGTTTAGGTACATACATGAAAAATATAATTGCCATTTAGGAGGCCTGCAGTACCCACAGAACCACTGAAGTCACAATCTTCAGAAGAACGAAGATCATTTGTGGGTAAAGGAAGCATTTTTTTCTTATGTATGCTTAAGTTGTGACATGTGCATGCTGTGCAGTGACTTAGGGCTCAATTTTAAAACGGAGCCGGGAAGGGGCGGGTCAAATTGAGGTCGGTAAACCCATTAGTACGGGTTTCCTGGATGTCCTTACGATTTTGACGCAAGGATGTCTTTTTTTTTGTTGGTTTCCCATCCATAGAAACATAGAAAATAGGAGCAAGAGTAGGCCATTCGGCCCTTCTCCACCATTCAAAATGATCATGGCTGATCGTCTAACTCAGTACCCTGTTCCTGCTTTTTCCCCATATCCCTTGATCCCTTTAGCATTAAGAAATATATCTAGCTCCTTCTTGAATACATCTAATGACTTGGCCTCCACTGCCTTCTGTGGGAGAGAATTCCATAGGTTCACCACCCTCTGAGTGAAGAAATTTCTCCTCATCTCGGTTCTAAATGGCATACCCCGTATCCTGAGAATGTGACCCCTGGTTCTGGACTCCCCAGCCATCAGGAACATCCTCCCTGCATCTAGTCTGTCTAGTCCTGTTAGAATTTTATATGTTTTGATGAGATCACCTCTCATTCTTCTAAACTCTAGTGAATTTCGGCCTAGTCGACCCAATCTCTCCTCATACGTCAGTCCTGCCATCCCAGGAATCAGTCTGGTAAACCTTCATTGCACTCCCTCCATGGCAAGGACATCCTTCCTCAGATAAGGAGACCAAAACTGCACACAATACTCCAGATGTGGTCTCACCAAGGCCCTGTATAACTGCAGTAAGACATCCCTGCTCCTGTACTCAAATCCTCTTGCAATGAAGGCCAACATACCATTCGCCTTCCTAACTGCTTGCTGCACCTGAATGCTCACTTTCAGCGACTGGTGTACAAGGACACCCAGGTCTCGTTGTACCTCCCCTTTTCCCAATCTATTACCATTCAGATAATAATCTGCCTTTCTGTTTTTACAACAAAAGTGGATAACCTCACATTTATCACATTATACTGCATTTGCCATGTTCTTGCCCACTCACCCAACTTGTCTAAATCACATTGAAGCCTCTTTGCATCCTCCTCACAGCTCACATTCCACCCCAGCTTTGTGTCGTCTGCAAACTTGGAAATGTTACGTTTAGTTCCCTCACCCAAATCATTGACATATATTGTGAATAACTGGGGCCCAAGCACTGATCCCTGCGGTACCCCACTAGTCACTGCCTGCCACCCAGAAAAAGACCCGTTTATTCTTACTCTCTGTTTCCTGTCTGTCAACCAATTCTCAATCCATGCCAGTATATTCCCCCCAATCCCATGTGCTTTAATTTTGCACACAAACCTCTTGTGTGGGACCTTATTAAAAAACCTTCTGAAAATCCAAGTACACCACATCCACTGGTTCTCCATTATCTATTCTACTAGTTACATTCTCAAAAAACTCCAGCAGATTTGTTAAGCGTGATTTCCCTTTCATAAACCCATGCTGACTTTGTCCAATCTCGTCAATACCTTCCAAGTGTTCTGTTATCACATCTTTTAGAATAGACTCTAGCATTTTCCCCACTGCTGATGTTAGGCTAACTGGTCTGTAATTCCCTGTTTTTTTTCTCTCCCTCCTTTTTTAAATAGTGGGTTACATTTGCCACCCTCCAATCTGTAGGAACTGTTTCAGCATTTATAGAATTTTGGAAGATGATCACCAATGCATCCACTATTTCCAGGGCCACTTCCTTTAGTACTCTGGGATGTGGATTATCAGGCCCTGGGGATTTGTCAGCCTTCAGCCCCATTAATTTCCCTAGCACTATTTTTTTTTAACTTATATTGGTTTCCTTCAGTTCCTCCCTTTCACTAGACCCTTGGTTCCCTAACATTTCTGGCAGGTTATTTGTGTCCGACTGACCGGCCTGATTGACAGGCTGGACTCAGACAGACGAGAGACCAGCCAGGGAGAGGACATCTTCAGTTAAGTCTTTGTTTGTATGGATTGGGGGGGAGGGGGGGTCACAGGTTAGCACGGGGGTCATGAGTCATGGGATCAGGGGTCAGTCACGGAGGGGGTGGTGGTGTCGGGATCTGGGGCCATTGTGGGAGTCCGTGATCATTGAGGGGGAGGATCGGAGTGGGGGAGGATCAGGGTCAGGGGTCCACGATCGGGGGTCAGGTGTCCGCGTTCATTGCAGGGGGCAGGGGGGTCGGTGCAGGTAGGCTTGTTGGGCCTGGGGGAAGTATTCCTGCTCCTCCGGGCCCACAAGCTGTGCCTTTCTAGGCACCTACCTTGGGCCTTCTCGCCTGCTTTCACAAGGCGTAAAACAGAAGGTCCGGGAATCCAGGCCCCCCGGGGCTGAAATCAGGAAGTCCAGAAAAATGGAGGCCCGAAGCCTCCTTGAAAAGTCTTAAGGCCCGACCCGCCTCCTGGGTGCAGGTTAGTCGCTCGCCCCGGTGATGGACAGCTTGGAGTCAGGTCTGAAATGGTGGCAATTTTCAATGCCTCCCCCACCCCCAGCCCACCTGTTTTTCAATGTTAAAATTGAGCCCCTAATGTCTGTAAACTGAATGCCTGCATTTTGTGACAGCAAAATAACCACACTATTATACATGCTTTTCAGTGATCGTCTCTCAAGGGCTGTAGTGTAAAAAAAAATACTTTTTAGAGTGCTTCTAATATGTTTTATGCCGACCATTATGCACAATTAAAAAGGCACCAAAATGTTAAAGCAAGGTATCTGTAATAGTGCCGGAGAGGTGACAAAGTACCAAAACACCAGAATACTCAAAGGAACTTGCATCTCTATCACCTCAAAATGAGTAATTGTAACCAGCAATAACGTTAACAATTATCAACAGGAAATAGGTTAATCTCATTTTAGATGTACACTTCAGAAAACATAAATATTTGTACCATATTGAAATATGATCGAATTTTCACTCCTCTCACTATATCCCAAACTATCACGTTGCCATCATGTCCCGCAGAGAAGAGGACCCTGGGATCAAAGGGGTGTGGCTCAAGTACAAACACTTCATCTTCATGTCCCTGCAACAACAACAAGGTTGAATTATTAATAACCAGTAATACAGGTAAAGACTGTCATTATCATGTCCTTTTTAAAAAATCAGTCACAAATAATTCACAATTTTTTTTTCTGGTCAAGGTACAGACTATTAAGTTGTCTTAACTGCCACTGTTCACTCCTCCCTGTCTGTCCCACCCACCTTTCCCCCCATCTCTTTTCAATTTTGCCCCTTCAGCACCCACACCAGGTCAATTTCCTTCATAAGGTTTACGTCCTACTTTCTCGATTCCCTTCCCACCCAAATCCTGACCACTTAACTACTTCTCCTTATCCCAATCTTGGCCAACATCATAAACACTTCCCTTAGCACAGGCAATGGTCCCCTCCCCTTAAAAACTGCTATCATCACACCCCTCCTGAAAAAAATCTACCCGTAGTCCTCCAACTATCATCCGATACCTAGTCTCCCTTTCCACTTTAAGCTCCTCGAATTCGTTGTCACTAACCAGTAACCATGCTCACTTCTCCCAAAACTCCTTCAAATCCCTTCAATCCTGCCCACAGCACCAAAATAGCCCTGGTCAAAATCACCAATGAAACACTGGTTAGGCCTCAGCTGGAGTATTGTGTTCAATTCTGGGCACCACACTTAAGGATGTCAAGGCTTTAGAAAGGGTGCAGAAGAGATTTATTAGAGATTCATCACCACCACCTGCTCAAGGGTAATTAGGGATGGGCAATAAATGTCGGCCTTGCCAGCGACGCCCACATCCCATGAACAAATTTTTTAAAAGATACCAAGGATAAGGGTCTTCAGTTACATGGAGAGACTGGAGAAGCTGGGGTTGTTCTCCATAGAGCAGAGAAGGTTAAGAGGAGATTTGATAGAGGTGTTCAAAATCATGAACAGTTTTGATAGAGTAAATAAGGAGAAACTGTTTCCAGTGACAGAAGGGTCGGTAACCAGAGGATGCAGATTTAAAGTGATTGGCAAAAGAACTAAAGGCGACACAGAGAGTTGTTATGATCTAGAATGCACTGCCTGAAAGGCTGGTGGAAGCAGATTCAGTACTAACTTTAAAAAGAGAATTGGATAAATACTTGAAGGGAAAAAATTTATAAGGCTATGGGGAAAGAGCAAGGGAATGGGACTAATTGGATAGCTCTTTCAAAGCGCCAGGACAGGCACAATGGGCTGAACGGCCTCCTTCTGTGCTGTAACATACCATGATATCCTCTGTGACTGCAATCATGATGCATTATCCTTCTCTGTCCTCTTCGACCTTCCTGCATTGAACACATTCGACCTCTCCATCCTTTTCTACCAACCTTTCTCCATGGTTCACCTCCAGTAAACTGCCCCTGTTTGCCTTTCCTACCTATCCCAATGTACTCTGCGCATCTTCAGCAATGGCTCCCCCTCCCACCTCCGAACATTGGCGTACCACAAGGTTCCATCCTTGCCCTCGTTCTTTTCCTTATTTACATACTGCCCCTCAGAGACATTATTCATAGGCACGGAGTCAGCTTCCATATATATGGTGAAGACACCCAACTTTACCTATCCAAACCCACCTTTGATTTCATGACTATCTCTGTTCTTTGAGAGTGCCCATCTGACATCAAGTTATGGATAAGTCAGAATGACCAAAACTGCAGAAAACTATGAGGATTATAAAAGGAATAGAAAGAGAGATTAGGAAGGCTGAGGGAATATGAAAAAAAATTGAGGTCAATGGAAAAAGAAAAAGCAAAGTACATAAGGAATAAAAGGATAGCAAAAAAAAGTGATGGGACCACTTGGAGGTGAAGGGGGTCATCTTGTACTTGAGAGTGACAGAATGACAGAGATGCTTTTACAGAAGATGAAAGTAGGCTTATAAGAGTATCAAAAATGGTTCTGAATGAGCAACTATTAGAGGTTAATATTCAAAAGGACTCTGTATTAAAAAATCTTTGGAAATGGGAATTGGGCCAAATGATTGGAGTGCGGCAAATATTACACCTCTACTGAAAATAGGAAAAATAAATAAGCCAGGAACTTGAAGCCCAATTTGTCTATTTCAGTTGTGGATAAACTTCTAGGTGAATAAAGAAAATTATTAATAATGACCATCACAAATAATATGGTTTTGTAGAAATTTTTAAAACTTTTTTTAAAAAAAAGAGTATAAAAGGAATAGATTCCTTTCTTAAATGTATGGTGTGCTGCTGAGCTAAAGAGTCTAAATTTGATCACTAGTCTTAACACCACCACTGAGTCCTGCAAGGTAGTGATGGGGACGGTATATCTGACTTCAGTGTCCTTTGGCTGAGGTGAAGGAAAGAAAAGAGCTGAGATCCCCATTCTTGATTGCTAGCCAGTGTCTTTGCTGAGAAGTGCACCCATGGACAGAATCAGACTTGGCTGCGATGTCTACCATCATTACTCTGCCTGGGCACAAACATGAAGAGCAGCCACTTTGGAAGGATACTAAAGAGTTGTCAGTACGAGCCAGCAAATGTAGGAGAGGAAGGTAGAAAAAGGGAGAAAAATGTTTTTTTTAAAAATACTTGCCCTATACGACAAATGGCTTTACTCTTTGTCATGGAGAGGAAGAAGGTATTCTTTATTCTGTAACACTAACTGAAAAATTCTGGTGATGTCCTAGATTAGGCTACTCAAAATTAATAATGCAGCTTCTTACCATCAGAACATGTATGAGCTGACCAGTGCAAGAATTCCAAACCTTCAGTGTAAGGTTATTGACTGCTGTAATAACAGTGTTGTCGTGACGATCCCATGCCACCATGGTTACTTTCAGTTTGTTCACTTTGTCTTCTAATCCTTGTGGATTATACCTTTAAGAACAAGAACATTTTACATTAGTAACGTTCTCTCTAAAAGTAAAATAAAATTAATCTTCTCAAAATTTAAAACTTGAATTTATTTAGCGCCTTATCATATCTCAGAAATGTCTCAAAAGTGCTTCACGTATGATAAATTCTTCGAACTCCAGTAAATGTTAGCAAGGTATCGCAAATAGCAATGATATATAACTAATGTAACTGTTTTTGGTGATATTGGTATACCAGGACACCAAGAGAATTCTTTATTCTTCAAAATTCTGCATTGGATGGTGAATGAACCACTGAAACAAGGAGACAGGACCAAAGGAGGGCACCCCTAATAACTTAGCATTCACTCGGTACAGCACTGGAGTGTCAGTTAAGATTATGAATTCAAATCCCTGGCATGGGACTCGAACCCACAACCTACCGACCCTGTGGCAAGAGTGCTACCGACTGAGATAAAGAAAGAACTTGCGTTTATATAGCGCCTCTCATGACTTCCGGACGTCCCAAAGCGCTTTACAGCCAATGAGGTACTTTTGAAGTGTAGTCACTGTTGTAATGTAGGAAACATGTGCACAGCAAGATCCCATGAACAGCAATGTGATAATGACCAGGTAATCTGTTCTAGTAGTGTTAGTTGAGGGATATATATTGGCTCCAGAACGCCGGGGGAGAACTCTCCTGCTCTTCTTCCAATAGCGGCCATGGGATCTTTTACGTCCACCTGAGAGATCATATGGGGCCTCGGTTTAACATCTCATCCGAAAAACGGCACCTCCGACAGTGCAGCACCCCCTCAGTACTGGCACCAGGAGTGTTGGCCTAAATTATGGGCTCAAGTCTCTGGACTGAGACTTGAACCCACAACCTTCTGACTCAGAAATAAGCTGATATACTTGTAAATTGTTAAATATATCACATTTCTCAAATGAATTCTTACTGCACTTTCAACTTCTATCGCAAATCCTCTACCTCCCCCACTAAAATTCAGATTAAAGTAGCCTGATTCAGGAGAGGGAAAAAAATTGTATATACTCCTTGCAATTAGCTCTAACTTAGATTCGAACACTTGACACTTAATTAGTAATAATTCAGTCATTTTTTAAAATCTCATTTCTAAGTGAATAAAGCATTAAGATGTACACATTTCTGAAATGTGTGCTAAACTTATAGCAAGCCTATGTAAGGTGCCCATAGAAATCAAGCAACAGTTTAGTCACAGTACCTTGGAAGTGTAGCAAGATGTACCTGGCATTCATCTACAATGCAGTCAATAACAATCTGAATACCTTTGTTTCTACAAATTTTTTATATACACCCAATTAGTTGTACTAATGGTGCATCGCCATTTGTCTAAAAGACACATTTGAATTTAATAAGATGGTGCACTGCCTGCCTGTAGTGCCCATCAAGATACACTTGACAGCATCTAATGTTCAACATACACCACTGTGCGATCTAAATAGGCCATATCTGTTAAGACAATCATGAATTCAGCAAAAAAGGACCCAGAGAATGAGAATTCAGCAAAAAAGGACCAAGAGATTGATTAAGAGGGGAAAAATAGAGTAAAGTTGAAAGGAACATAAAAGCGGTCTGTAAAAGCTTCTACAAGTATGTAAAAAAAAAGATTAGTGAAGACAAATGTAGGTCCCTTACAGTCAGAAACGGGAGAATTTATAATGGGGTACAAGGAAATGGCAGAGCAATTAAACAAATACTTTCATTCTGTCTTCATGGAAGACACATATAACTTCTCAGAAACGCTAGGGAACCAAGGAACGAGTGAGAAGGAAGAATTAAAGGAAATTAGTATTAGTAAAAAAAGTAGTGCTGGAAAAATTAATGGGACTGAAAGCCGATAAGTCCCCAGGGCCTGATGATCTGCATCCCAGAGTATTAAAAGAGGTAGCCATGGAAATAGTGGATGCATTAGTTGTTATCTTCCAAAATTCTATAGATAATGGAACAGTTCCTACAGATTGAAGGGTGGCAAATGTAACCCCACTATTTAAAAAATGAGGGAGAGAAAACAGGGAACTACAGACCAGTTAGCCTAACATCAGTAGTAGGGAAAATGCTAGAGTCTATTATAAAGGATGTGATAACGGGACATTTAGAAAATATCAATGGGATTAGACAAAGTCAACGTTGATTTATGAAAGGGAAATTATGTTTGACAAGCCGACTGGAGTTTTTTGAGGATGTAACTGGTAGAATAGATAAGGGAGAGCCAGTGGATGTAGTTTATTTGGATTTTCAGAAAGCCTTTGATAAAAGTCCCACACAAGAGGTTAGTGTGCAAAATTAAAGCACATGGGATTGGGGGGTAATATACTGGCATGGACTGAAAATTGGTTAACAGACAGGAAACAGAGAGTAGGGATAAATCGGTCTTTTTCGGGGTTGCAGGCAGTGACCAGCGGGGTACTGCAGGGATCAGTGCCTGGGCCCCAGCTATTCACAATATATGTCAATGATTTGGATGAGAGAACCAAATGTAATATTTCCAAGTTTGCTGACGACACAAAACTAGGTGGGATTGTGAGTTGTGAGGAGGATGCAAAGGAGCTTCAAGGCGATTTAGACAAGTTGAGTGAGTGGGCAAATACATGGCAGATGCAGTTTTATGTGGATAAATGTGAAGTTATCCTCTTCGGAAGGAAAAACAGAAAGGCAGAATATTATTTAAATGGTGATAGATTGGGAAATGTTAATGTACAAAGGGACCAGGGTGTCCTTGTATACCAGTCACTGAAAGCAAACATGCAGGTGCAGCAAGCAGTTAGGAAGGCAAATGGTATGTTGGCCTTCATTGCAAGAGGATTTGATACAGGAGCAAGGATGTCTTACTGCAGTTATACAGGGCCTTGGTGAGACCACACCTTGAGTATTGTGTGCAGTTTTGGTCTCCTTACCTAAGAAAGGATATACTTGCCATAGAGGGAGTGCAGCGAAGGTTCGCCAGACTGATTCCTGGGATGGCAGGACTGTCAGGAGAGATTGGGTCCACTCGGCCTGTATTCACTCGAGTTTAGAAGAATGAGAGGGGATCTCATTGAAACATATAAAATTCTGACAGGGCTAGACAGACTGGATGCAGGGAGGACATTTCCCCTGGCTGGGGAGTCCAGAACCAGGGGTCACAATCTTAGGATACTGGGTAGGACATTTAGGACTGAGATGAGAAGAAATTTCTTCACTCAGAGGGTGGTGAACCTGTGGAATTCTCTACCACAGAAGATTATGGAGGCCAAGTCACTGAATATATTTAAGAAGGAGCTAGATAGATTTCTAGACACAAAAGGCATCAAGGAGTATGGGGAGAGTGCGGGAATATGGTATTGAGAAAGAGGATCAGCCATGATCATATTGAATGGCGGAGCAGGCTCGAAGGACCTGCTCCTATTTTCTATGTTTCTATGTCTAATCATGTCAAAGGTCCTTCCTCACCCCCCTCCCCCTATGTTAGTCTAAGAACCTCTAAAGCCTGTTAACCTGAGGTTAGTTTCAAATCAGTAGCTACAGTATCTATTCCAAATGAATTTCAATATTGATTAAGTGTGAGGTGGTATATTTTGTTCGGAAGAATAAGGTGGCCACATACTCCTGGGAAAATAAGGGTCTAAATGGGGTAGAGGAGCAAAGGGATCTGGGGTACAGATAAACAAATCACTAAAAGTAACGACGCAAGTTAATAAGGCCATAAAAAATGCAACAAAGCACTGGAATTCATTTCTAGAGGGATAGAATTGAAAAGCAGGGAAATTATGTTAAACTTGTATAGAACCTTGGTTAGACCACACTTGGAGTACTGTGAACAGTTCTGGACTCCATATTATAAAGAGGATATAGAGGCGCTGGAGAAGGTACAAAAAGATTAACTAGGATGATGCCAGAAATGAGAAAAACACTAAACAGGCTGGGGCTCTTTTCTCTAGAAAAGAGAAGGCTGAGGGGTGACCTGACATAGGGGTCTTTAAGATTATGAAAGGGTTTGATAGGGTAGACGTAGAGAAAATATTTTCCACTTGCGGGGAGACCAGAACCAGAAGCCATAAATACAAGATAGTCACTAATAAATCCAATAGGGAAATCAGGAGAAACATCTTTACCCAGAGAGTGGTGAGAATGTGGAACTTGCTACCACAAGGGGAAGTTGAGGCAACTAGCATAGATGCATTTAAGGGGAAGCTAGATAAACACATGAGGGAGAAAGGAATAGAAGGATATGCTGATAGGGTTAGATGACGATGGATGGGAAGAAGCTCATGTGGAACATAAACACTGGCATTGACCTGTTGGGCCAAATGGCCTATCTGTGTTTTTTTATATATTCGTTCACGGGATGTGGGCGTCGCTGGCGAGGCCGGCATTTATCGCCCATCCCTAATTGCCCTTGAGAAGGTGGTGGTGAGCCGCCGCCTTGAACCGCTGCAGTCCGTGTGGTGAATGTTCTCCCACAGTGCTGTTAGGAAGGGAGTTCCAGGATTTTGACCCAGCGACGATGAAGGAACGGTGATATATTTCCAAGTCGGGATGGTGTGTGACTTGGAGGGGAACGTGCAGGTGGTGTTGTTCCCATGTACCTGCTGCTCTTGTCCTTCTAGGTGGTAGGGGTCGCGGGTTTGGGAGCTGCTGTTGAGGAAGCCTTGGCGAGTTGCTGCAGTGCATCCTGTGGATGGTACACACTGCAGCCACTGTGCGCCGTTGGTCAAGAGAGTGAATGTTTAGGGTGGTGGATGGGGAGCCAATCAAGCGGGCTGCTTTGTCCTGGATGGTGTCGAGCTTCTTGAGTGTTGTTGGAGCTGCACTCATCCAGGCAAGTGGAGAATGTTCCATCACACTCCTGACTTGTGCCTTGTAGATGGTGGAAAGGCTTCGGGGAGTCAGGAGGTGAGTCACTCGCCGCAGTATACCCAGCCTCTGCCCTGCTCTTGTGGCCACAGTATTTATATGGCCGGTCCAGTTAAGTTTCTGGTCAACGGTGACCCCCAGGATGTTGATGGTGGGGGATTCGGCGATGGTAATGCCATTGAATGTCAAGGAGAGGTGGTTAGCCTCTCTCATGTTGGAGATGGTCATTGCCTGGCACTTGTCTGGTGCGAATGTTACTTGCCACTTATGAGCCCAAGCCTGGATGTTGTCCAGGTCTTGCTGCTTGTGGGCTTGGACTGCTTCATTATCTGAAGGGTTGAGAATGGAACTGAAGACTGTGCAATCATCAGTGAACATCCCCATTTCTGACCTTATGATGGAGGGAAGGTCATTGATGAAGCAGCTGAAGATGGTTAGGCCTCGGACACTGCCTTGAGGAACTCCTGCAGCAATATCCTGGGGCTGAGATGATTGGCCTCCAACAACCACTACCATCTTCCTTTGTGCTAGGTATGACTCCAGCCACTGGAGAGTTTTCCCCCTGATTCCCATTGACTTCAATTTTACTAGGGCTCCTTCGTGCCACACTCGGTCAAATGCTGCCTTGATGTCAAGGGCAGTCACTCTCACCTCACCTCTGGAATTCAGCTCTTTTGTCCATGTTTGGGCCAAGGCTGTAATGAGGTCTGGAGCTGAGTGGTCCTGGCGGAACCCAAACTGAGCATCAGAGAGCAGGTTATTGGTGAGTAAGTGCCGCTTGATAGCACTGTCGACGACACCTTCCATCACTTTGCTGATGATCGAGAGTAGACTGATGGGGCGGTAATTGGCCGGATTGGATTTGTCCTGCTTTTTGTGGACAGGACATACCTGGGCAGCTTTCCACATTGTCGGGTAGATGCCAGTGTTGTAGCTGTACTGGAACAGCTTGGCTAGAGGCGCAGCTAGTTCTGGAGCACAAGGCTTCAGCACTACAGCTGGGATGTTGTCGGGGCCCATAGCCTTTTCTGTATCCAGTGCACTCAGCCGTTTCTTGATATCAAGTGGAGTGAATCGAATTGGCTGAAGGCTGGCTTCTGTGATGGTGGGGATAATGGGAGGCAGCAGAGATGGATCATCCACTCGGCACTTCTGGCTGAAGATGGTTGCAAACGCTTCAGCCTTGACTTTTGCACTCACGTGCTGGACTCCGCCATCATTGAGGATGGGGATGTTTACAGAGCCTCCTCCTCCCATTAGTTGTTTAATTGTCCACCACCATTCACGACTGGATGTGGCAGGACTGCAGAGCTTTGATCTGATCCGTTGGTTGGGGAATCGCTTAGCTCTGTCTATAGCATGTTGCTTCCGCCGTTTAGCATGCATGTAGTCCTGAGTTGTAGCTTCACCAGGTTGGCACCTCATTCTTAGGTACGCCTGGTGCCACTCGTGGCATGCTCTTCTACACTCCTCATTGAACCAGGGTTGATCCCCTGGCTTGTTGGTAATGGTAGAGTGAGGATTATGCCGGGACATGAGGTTACAGATTGTGCTGGAATACAATTCTGCTGCTGCTGATGGCCCACAGCGCCTCATAGATGCTCAGTTTTGAGCTGCTAGATCTGTTCTGAATCTATCCCATTTAGCACGGTGGTAGTGCCACACAACAGGTTGGATGGTGTCCTCAGTGCGAAGAAGGGACTTCATTTCCACGAGGACTGTGCGGTGGTCACTCCTACCAATACTGTCATGGATAGATGCATCTGCGACAGGTAGATTGGTGAGGACGAGGTCAACTAAGTTTTTCCCTCATGTTGGTTCGCTCACCACCTGCCGCAGGCCCCGTCTGGCAGCTATGTCCTTCAGGACTCGGTCAGTAGTGGTGCTACCGAGCCACTCTTGGTGATGGTGCTGTACATTCTATGTAATTCCCAGTCAGCAACGACTTATTTATACTACCTCGGTGCAAATGTGATTTCTTCTAGCCAGGAAGAAATTTGCACATGTTTATTTTTTGCCAGTAAATTTTAAATGTACTGAAAGTGCAGCAGGAGCATCTGCTTTCACAAGGTATTTAAATAAGCTCTATTACAGTTTCTGACATGCCCATCTCACACCCTTGCCTTTCAGAGTCTGGAGCTGAATGGTCGCTTTTGGGTCGTTACCAAGTGGAAATGCAAAAGTGTCAGTATAACTGCATTCATAGACTCATATCATCATAATATATCATTAATGGTACTGTTCTGTGAGACCTCGGAATCAACTAAAGTGAGCGGCCTTAATTGATTTTCTTGGACTAATGTAGAGAGGAAAAGTCTCAACTAAAATGTCATTCCATCAACAAGAACATACTTTTTTTTTCTGGATAAATATGTTTCAAGACAGAGGAACTGCAGCACGGCAACTGTAGCACCAGAATACTGAACTCTTTACTATAAGTCTATAATTAAAATCTCAGACTCA
Organism: Heptranchias perlo; assembly: GCF_035084215.1. Lineage (NCBI taxonomy): Eukaryota > Metazoa > Chordata > Chondrichthyes > Hexanchiformes > Hexanchidae > Heptranchias > Heptranchias perlo. The sequence continues at coordinate 101,841,802 of NC_090329.1, read as the reverse complement.
ACATATTATCCACATCAAGCTTCCACTCGACTAAGTTTGATCATTTCAGGGAGGGATAGAAAATTAGACCAGGGATGAATCACAATTTACATCCCATCTGAGATATCAATCAACAAATGATAATGCCAGCATCCATCAGAGATAGTGCGCTGAATCATCCTAACCTTCCAAACAAAGAAAAGAGCCTAGATATGGGACAAAATTTGGTATCAATTTTTTTTGGTAAACAATATTTACAGCAAATGTGCACCATTAATGTTTCTGAACAAAAAGATTATTTCAGGTTAACCAAAAACATTTGAGAAAGTAACTTTTGCAATAAAATGCTTTAGGAAACATAAGCTGTTGACTAAATATGATCGATTTTTGTTAGGTAAGGGTATCAAGGGATATGGAGCAAAGGCGGGAAAATGGAGTTGAGGTGCTGATAAGCCATGATCTAACGGAATGGTAGAACAGGCTCGAGGGACTGAATCGCCTACTCCTGTTCCTAACTATTATAATGGCTGAATAAACAACAAAGACAGCGCAATAATGAGAAACATTTCTGATTTAGCTAAGTTAGGGGAATGGGCCCCGTGTGTGGCAGATGTCCTTCAACATGGGCAAGTGCAGTGTCATGCAATTTGGTTGCAGAAACTACAGACATGTTTATACAATGCAAGGATGCCTGTTAAAGGCTGTGGATCAATAGAAAGATCTGGGGGTAATAGTTGACAACTCGTAAAAAATGCACACGCAGTATGAGATGGCTACAGTGAAGGCAAATAAGTTTTAGGGTGTACTAAGAGGACTGCTAAGTATAAAACACGGAGCACCATACCTAGGCAATACACAGCTTTGGTACACCAATACTTGGAAGTATTCTGTCGAGATTCTGTCCCAGTGCATGGTGAAGGATATTTAGGCTCTGGAGAAGGTGCTAAGCAGGGTTACCAGATTGACATCTAGCCTTAGAACTCTTAGTTACCAGGATAGATGTTAACAGTTAGGAATATCGACATTAAAGAAACACGGCTTAGAGGGGATATGATTTAGGTTTTTAGAAAGGATGATGAGATTAAGCCTGTTGGATGGGTTATTTGAGGTGGATAGGGTTGGTGGGACTAGAGTTCATTTAGATGCCAGGAAGTATTTCTTTTCACAGCAGGTCATCACCCTTTGGAACAGACTAAGAAAACATGTGGTGAGAATGGATTCACAGCAGTTCTTTGAACAGGAACTTGACAAGTTCTACATTTGGAGTTCTACATTTGGCTCTGAGCAAACACTGCTCTTTGAATCAGTGGTTAGAGGACTGAGAAACAATGGTAGATTTAGTACCTGGTATTGTGGTATTTAATGCAAAATCTTGTTTAAGATCTGGAAAGTTGGTAGTGTTTTTTTTAAGTTTGAATACCATTACTGGTATTCAAATAGCAGCTAAATAAATCTGGATTTTATTTAGTGTAATTGCAGCGATGTGGAGATTTGAGGCCAAATTGGGTATGTACTTTTTACAATGAATGTGACAGACAAAACAGGTCAGCGTATCTGTTGTTTCAATATCTGCCATTAGTCAACTAAAGACAAAACCTTCAGTGAGCAGAAAACAATTGCAATAAGAACTGGCTCATTCTAAGAAGTAGCATCATAACAACTATCATCAGGTGATGCATGATGCCATCAAACATATTGGTTTATAGAAAATTAGGACACAATCAAAAATTTGTTCCTGCTGAGCTGTATCCACATTCTTGGCTTTTCCTACATGCTGGCTTGGTTTCTATTTGGCTCCAATACATCACTGGCTGTCCCCCATTGAATGAATCATTTCCAATATTCCGTAATCAGAACCTCCCCCATCTCCAGCTCCACCCAAATTCAAAAGCCTGTCTCAGCAAGCTCTTCAGTGCTTGCTTTGCAGGGAACATTTTAAGCAACACTGATAATACATTTTCTTGTTGCTGCCAGTACTTTTACACTTTGCAGCCACAGTTTGCGAAAGAAAGACTATTTCTAGATCAATGTCCAGGGTGTTGTGGTAATAATTCTTTATACTACAGAGCAACATCAAAGAACAAAAGCTGGATGTTGCAGACAGTGCTGGTCGCTTACCCAGCTGGCTTGACAGCCATGTCCAATAAAATGCTCTTCCACTCTTGCCGTCGAAACTGCCAGATCCTTGCTGTCCCATCACGACTTCCACTAACAAACCTACCAACAGGGTCAAGAGTCATGTAAAATTACACGTGTTCTTCTTCAGTTAGAAAGAGCTGTCAATTTATAGTCCAAAGATAACTTCTGGATTGCCTTTCACTGAGACAACTTATCAAAAGACATGCTTGTACTTTATGTTGAAAAAAACTAGGCAATATAATCATAAATGCAGTGAATGCAAAAAGTAAAATAGGGTAGAATTTTAACTAGTAATATTATACCTAATCACCCTTCAAAGTGTACAGGACATGTGAGACTGGGTCTGGCTCTACATATTCAAAAATCAGCATATGTAGTTCAAAGGAATTACATATCAAAATTAGGTAAACCTCTTGAAACGTTTGGATCTATAACTCTAACTCAGAACAGAAATAGAAGTTATATTTCAAGGAACTTTCAACTAATAGTATTATGTGGGTTCAGACTAAGAGAGAATATGAGAAGGTCTAAGATAGGTTTAGAATGCGTGTGTGTAAATGCATGAAACGTGGTAAATAAGGTTGGTGAGCCGCAGGAGCAAACAGCCACATGGGAATATGATGTAGTGGCGATAACGGAGACCTAGCTCAAAAAAGGGCTGGATTGGGTACTAAATATTCCTGTATAGATGGTGTTTAGGAAAGATAGAGGAGGAAAAAAAGAAAGTGGGGGTGGGGTTTGGCAGTATTGATTAAGGAGAATATTGCAGTGCTGGAGAGAGAGGATGTCCTTGTCAAGGACAGAATCTATTTGGTTACACTACTGGGTGTATTCTATAGGCCACCAGTTACTGACAAGGATATAGAGGAGCAAATTTGTAGGGAAATTATAAAGAGGTGCAAAAACTATACAGTAGTAATAACGGGGGACTTCAACTATCCTAATAGAGATTGGGATAGTAATAGTGTAAAGGTCAAAGAGGGGGAGGAATTTCTGAGGTGTTCAGGAGAACTTTTTTGATCAGTATGTTTCCAGCACAACGAGGAAGGAGGCATTGCTGGATCTGGTTCTGGGAAATGAGGTGGGTCAAGTGGAGCAAGGATCAGTGGGGGAACATTTAGGGAACAGTGACCATGGTATCATAAGGTTTAGATTAATTATGGAAAAGGACATTGAACAATCTAGAGTAAAAATACTTAATTGGAGGAAGGCCAATTTCAGTGGGTTGAGAATAGATCTGGCCCGGTAAAATTGGGATCAAAGATTTGCAGGCAAAACTGTAATCAAATAATGGGCGGCCTTTAAAGAGGAGCTGGTTCGGGTAGTCTAGGTGCATTCCATTGAGGGGGAAAGGTAGGGCAACCAAAGCCAGAGCTCCCTGGATTACGAAAGAGATAGAGAGTAAGATGAAGCAGAAAAAGGGGGAGTATGACAAATGTCAGGTTGATAACACAAGTGAGAACTAGGCTGAATACAGAAAGTACCAGAGGAGAAGTGAAAAAGAAAATAAGAGGGGAAAAGAGAGAGTATGAGAATAGACTGACGGCTAACATAAAAGGGAATCCAAAAGTCTTCAATAGGCATATAAATAGTAAACGGGTAGTAAGAGGACGGGTGGGGCCGATTAGGGACCAAAAAAAGAGATCTATGCATGAAGGCAGAGGACATGGCTGAGGTACTAAATGAGTATTTTGCATCTGCCTTTACTAAGGAAGAAGATGCTGCTAAAGTCACAGTAAAAGAGGAGGTAGTTGAGATACTGGATGAGCTAAAAATTGACAAAGAGGAGGTACTAGAAAGGCTGGCTGTACTTAAAGTAGATAAGTCACCTGGTCCAGATGGGATACATCCTAAGTTGCTGAAGGAAGTATGGGTGGAAATTGCAGAGGTGCTGGCCATAATTTTTCAATCCTCCTTAGATATGGGGGTGCATGAATTGGTTGGGGGAGTGGCGAGCGGGAAGCCACCATGACACGGTGACCATGAAGTATCCAAAATTGGGCGGTATGGCAAATTGTAATGATTATGAAAAATTGCAGGAGAATATAGGTAGGCTGGGCAGGAGCAGCTCAATGTAGAAAAATGTGATGTGAAATTATACATTTTGAAAGTAAGAATAGGGAAAGGATAAGCTTTTAAATGGAATAGAGGTGCAGAGGGACCTTTGTGTGCAGATACACGGGCCATTCATTAAAAGTACCACCGTAAGTCGATAAGGCCACAAAAATGGCAAATGGAATCCCTGGTTTCCTATTAAGAGGCACAAAATATGCAAGCGAAGAAGTAATGTTGAATTTGTACAATGCCTCAGTTGGTGTATTTTGTACAACTTTGAGCATCTTGTTATAGGAAATTATATAAAAGCAATGGAAAAGGTGCAGTGTAGATTTACTGAGATGTTCTCCAGGATGAGGGTTACAGTTATGAACAGAGACTTGAGAAGTTAGGGCTTTTTTCACTCGAGCTGAGGAGGTTAAGGAGTGACCTGATAGAGGCCATCAAGATTTTGAATGGGTATGATGAGGTAAATAGTGATATTGTTTCGACTGGCTAATGATACAGTAATAAGAGAGCACAAATTTATGATAATCACAAAAAGGAATAAAGATGAGGTTAGAAAAAATTCTTCACACGGAGGATTGTTAGTATGTGGCATTCTCTGCTTAAAACTTATTGATGATGTGCAGATGCCGGTGATGGACTGGGGTGGACAAATGTAAGCAATCTTACAACACCAGGTAATAGTCCAACAGTTCTATTTGAAAATCACAAGCTTTCGGAGCTTACCTCGGAGGTAAGCTCCGAAAGCTTGTGATTTTCAAATAAAACTGTTGGACTATAACCTGGTGTTGTAAGATTTCTTACATAAAACTTATTGAAGCAGAGTTCATAAACTCTTTTAGAAGGGAATTAGATAGTTGCTTGAAAAAGAGGAATGTTAAAGGGTATGGAGAGTGTACAAGAGAGTGGGTAGCTCAAGGTGTGTGAAGTACAGGGGTATGGGGAGACAGGAGGGCAGTGGGATTAGTTTTGGGTTGCTCTAGCAAACAGCTGGCACAGTCACGGTGGGCCGAATGACTCGATTTTGCGTTGTAAAATGTTATGTGGCTCTCTTTTGGGTTGTAAAATGTTATGATTCTATGTGAAAAAAAACAGCAATGCAGACTTAATGACTGAGAGACCTGTTTCTCTGCTGTAACAGTAACATTCTATGATTCTATCAATTTACACTTTTACAAGTTTTGAAGTATTTGAGAACATTCAAGTTCACCGCATCAGCAAACATAATCCAAGTCATCAGTTAACAAATGTAATCTAACAATCTCCAGCAATTGCACTGATAGTAAAAAAAAAACATGCTGCTTTCACTTACCTGTCACTCATGTTGGAGAACTGAATACTGTCAACTTTGTCCTAACAAAAATGTAGACAGGAGATAAAATTAGATGAGTGTAACCATTATGCATTTTTCTTTTATTTTTAAAACATCTATAATACATTAAAATCAGTATGTATGTCAGATGCTCCATTTTATAGATAGGCAAACATCTCTCATGGGTTTTCCAATATTAAACGGTCATATTATACTTAATCACCCTTCAAAGTGTACAGGACATGTGAGACTAGGTCTGGCTCTACATATTCAAAAATCAGCATATGTAGTTCAAAGGAATTACATATCAAAATTAGGTAAACCTCTTGAAACGTTTGGATCTATAACTCTAACTCAGAACAGAAATAGAAGTTATATTTCAAGGAACTTTCAACTATTAGTATTAGGTGGTTTCAGGCTAAGTGAGAACACGAGAAGGTCTAAGATGGGTTTAGAGTACATGTGTGTAAACACACAAAGCGTGGTAAATAAGGTTGGTGAGCTACAGGTGCAAATAGCCACATGGGAAAATGATGTAGTGGCGATAACGGAGACCTGGCTCAAAAAAGGGCTGGATTGGGTATTACCTGGATACAAGATGTTCAAGAAAGATAGGGAAGGAAAAAAAGCAGTCGGGGTGGGGGGGTTGGCAGTATTGATTAAGGAGAATATTGCAGTGCTGGAGAAAGAGGATGTCCTCGAAGGGTCATGGACAGAATCTATTTGCTTAGAGTTAAGAAACAATAGAGGTGCCATTACACTATTGGGTGTATTCTATAAGCCACCATTGAGTGACAAGGATACAGAGGAGCAAATCTGTAGGGAAATTAGAGAGGTGCAAGAACTATACAGTAATAATGGGGGACTTCAACTATCCTAATATAGATTGGGATAGTAATAGTGCAAAGGACGAAGAGGGGGAGGAATTTCTGAAGTGTGTTCAGGAGGACTTTCTTGATCAGTATGTTTCCGGCCCAATGAGGAAGGAGGTATTGCTGGATCTGCTTCTGGGGAATGAGATAGGTCAAGTGGAACAAGGGTCAGTGGGGGAACATTTAGGGAACAGTGATCATAGAATCATAAGATTTAGATTAGTTGTGGAAAAGGACAAGGAGCAAACTAGGGTAAAAATATTTAATTGGGGGGATTGAAGATTGACAATTAAGGGGATTTAATTTCAATCATCAGCTTCACAGAGGATGAATATTAGTCTTAAGGATTTAAATTATTATATTGCCTGGACTTCAAATTTGAGTTAATGAAACTGTTAACTTTGGCCCAGAGTCTATGATGACAGCAAACATACTCCTTTTCTTCGAGCCTGTGACTTTGTAAAGTAGCTGGAAGGCGACACTCTACCAAGTTTGCCGATGACACAAAGATTGGTGGCATAGTAAGTAGTGTAGACGGGAGCATAAAATTACAAAGAGACATTGATAGATTACGTGAGTGGGCAAAACTGTGGCAGATGGATTTCAACGCAGATAAGTGTGAGGTCATCCATTTTGGACCAAAAAATTAAAGATCAGAGTATTTTTTAAATGATGAAAAGCTAGAAACAGTGGAGGTCTGAGGAGATTTAGGGGTCCATGTACACAGATCACTAAAATGTAGTAGCCAGGTTCAAAAATTAAGCAAAAAGGCTAATGGAATGTTAGCCTTTAAAAATCGAGGGCTAGAATATAAAGGGGAGGAAGCTTTGCTGCAGCTATACGAACCCCTGGTTAGACCACATCTGGAGCACTGTGTAGAGTTCTGGGCAACGCACCTTAGAAAGGATATACTGGCCTTGCAAGGATTGCAGCGCAGATTCACCAGAATGTTACCAGGGCTCCAAGGGTTAGATTATGAGGAGAGATTACATAAACTAGGCTTGTATTCCCTGAAATATAGACGGTTAAGGGATGATTTGATTGAGGTTTTTAGGATTTTGAAAGGAATTGATAGGGTACATAGAGAGAAACTTTTTCCGCTGGTGGGGGAGTCTAGGACAAGGGGACATAATCTTAAAATCAGAGCCAGGCCATTCAGGAGAGAAGTTAGGAAACAATTTTTCATGCAAAGAGTGATAGAAGTGTAGAACTCTTTCCCACAAGATAGATGCTAGCTCAATTAATAATTTTAAATCTGAGATCGCTAATGTTATTCCCATATTTAAAAAGGGAGATAGAAGGAATTAGGACAGATACACAAACCACTAAAAGTAGCGACGTAGCTTAATAAGGCCATAAAAAACGCAAATCAAGCACTGGGTTCATTTCTATAGGGACAGAATTAAAAAACAAAGAAATTATGTTAAATTTGTATAGAACCTTGATTAGACTACACTTGGAGTATTGTGCACAGTTCTGGTCTCCATACTATAGAAAGGATACAGAGGCATTGAAGAGGGTGCAAAAAAGATTCACAAGGATGATACCAGAACTGAGAGGAAAGACTTATCAGGAAAGGCTGAACAGGCTGGGGCTCTTTTCTCTAGAAAAGAGAAGACTGAGGGGTGACCTGATAGAGATCTTTAAGATGATGAAAGGGTTTGACAGGGTAAATGTAGGGAAAATGTTTCCACTCGTGGGGGAGTCAAAAACAAGAGGTCATAAATTTAAAATAGTCGCTAATAAATTCAACGGGGAATTCAGGAGAAACTTCTTTACCCAAAGAGTGGCAAGAATGTGGAACGCGCTACCACAAGGAGTAGTTGAGGGAAATAGCATAGATACATTTAAGGGGAAGCTAGATAAGCACATGAGGGAGAAAGGAATAGAGGGGTACGGTGATAAGGTTGGATGAAGTAAGAAGGGAGGAGGCTCATGTGGAGCATAAACGCCGACATAGACCAGTCGGCCTGTTTCTGTGCTGTAGTTTCAATGTAACTCGATAGATTTTTGCTTGCCAAAGGCATTAAGGGATATGGAGCCAAGGCGCGTGGATGGAGTTAAGATACAGATTAGCCATGATCTCACTGAATGGCGGTACAGACTCGAAGGGTTGAATGGCCCACTCTTTTTCCCTATGTTCCTAATGTTAAGTCACAGCTCTTTTAACATTCCAACTGGCAATCACAGCACCAACTACAGGTGTAACTGGTATTGCAGGTATTGACGGTTTTCCAATGATTTTTCTCATTAACAGATAGGAGCCTGATATTGGAGCTTCCAATGTAATTTGAAATGGAATGTTGCAGCCCACACCGCTACTTTAATATATAATTGATTACTGATTGCATTATATTTAATACATTATGATTTTAACATTTATCATTTCTTACAATTAATATTTTTTTTATTTTATTATTTCATATTCAAGACATTCACTTTGTTTTCACTATGGGGGATCAATTAACCTTCCTTTTAAAAAAAGGATGCTTACAGTATGAAACTCCAATTCCGAAATCTTCTCAGGTTGCCCTGACCCAAAGTAGTAAACTCTTATTATGTGATCCGTGCTCCCTGTTGCCAAAAACATTCCACCTGTAAAGAAAGAGACAGACTCATGTCAGCATACACCATACACCTATAATTATCATCTTTCTCACAAGAATATAATCAGTAATACCTACACAGAAATACAAAGAAATTAGAACACTGAAAAAGGCCTTTCGGCACAATTAGTCCATGTGGCTTTTACCCTCAACACGAGCAAACTGTCCTCAGCATATTTGCAAGACCTGTTCACATAACCCTTTATCCTATTTTCCTTCATCCAGCTATCCAATTTAATCTTGAATGTTGACATAGAAGTGAATTCCATAGCCTTGCGAATCTATGTAAAGAAGTTTCTTTTGATCTCTGTTCTAAATACCTTATATTTAGTCGTATCTATGGGTCCTCATTCTTGACGCCTCAAATACTGGAAATAGTCTGCTACTATCTACCCTGTCCCCTCTTGTCAATTGTAAACACTTCTATCATATCTCCCTATAATCTGTGTTGTTTTAATGAAAAAAGCCCTAATTTTTCAAGTCTTTCTTTGTATCTTCATTTCCTCATACAAGCAGTATCCTAGTAAATCTGTGTTGGAATGAGAATTTAGGAAGCATGGTTAGTAAGCTTGCAGATGACACCAAGATTGGTGGCATTGTGGACAGTGAAGAAGGTTATCTAGGATTGCAACGGGATCTTGATAAATTGGGCCAGTGGGCCGATGAATGGCAGATGGAGTTTAATTTAGATAAATGTGAGGTGATGCATTTTGGTAGATCGAATCGGGCCAGGACCTACTCCGTTAATGGTAGGGCGTTGGGGAGAGTTATAGAACAAAGAGATCTAGGAGTACAGGTTCATCGCTCCTTAAAAGTGGAGTCACAGGTGGATAGGGTGGTGAAGAAGGCATTCGGCATGCTTGGTTTCATTGGTCAGAACATTGAATGTACGAGTTGGGATGTCTTGTTGAAGTTGTACAAGACATTAGTAAGGCCACACTTGGAATACTGTGTACAGTTCTGGTCACCCTATTATAGAAAGGATATTATTAAACTAGAAAGAGTGCAGAAAAGATTTACTAGGATGCTACCGGGACTTGATGGTTTGACTTATAGGGAGAGGTTAGACAGACTGGGACTTTTTCCCTGGAGAGTAGGAGGTTTAGGGGTGATCTTATAGAAGTCTATAAAATAATGAGGGGCATAGATAAGGTAGTCAAAATCTTTTCCCAAAGGTAGGGGAGTCTATAACGAGGGGACATAGATTTAAGGTGAGAGGGGAGAGATACAAAAGGGTCCAGAGGTGCAATTTTTTCACTCAAAGGGTGGTGAGTGTCTGGAACGAGCTGCCAGAGGCAGTAGTAGAGGCGGGTACAATTTTGTCTTTTAAAAAGCATTTGGACAGTTACATGGGTAAGATGGGTATAGAGGGATATGGGCCAAGTGCAGGCAATTGGGACTAGCTTAGTGGTATAAACTGGGCGACATGGACATGTTGGGCCGAAGGGCCTGTTTCCATGTTGTAAACTTCTATGATTCTACCCTCTTCTAAAGCCTCAATAGCCATCCTATAATGTTGAGTGAGAACCAAAAACACAAAGATGACCGTCAATGTATGCTGCAAATTAACATCAGCAATACCATGGCAGATCCAATTATATTAAAGAAGTTGATCTATTCTATCTATCTTGTTAGTATTTTAAAAAAACAATCTCCCCTACATCAAATGCTTATCTTTCTCTGCCAAAACTTCAAGTTCTTCATATACCAAACTCCTCCCCATCTTACCCTGATCACTGACTTGCTGTGAGCAACACAATGGCAGATCCACTAGTATATGAAAAATACATAGTGATCCTTATTGCTGTGTGTAAATAATGACCCTTACAGATGGCCCCTCAATCAAGAAGTATTACCATTTTCATAACTGTTCCACAAAGGTCACTTGTTGAGTGTCATCCTCATGTTATGCCTTTTAATGATAAAACTCAAACATGGCCTGCCTTGCCACATAAGCTGAGAGAACACACTCCAACAGGGAGAACGGCAACACGCACCATAAATTTTGCCATCTAGCATGCTGATCTTGCCGTCCATAACTTCCTCCATATTTTTCTGCATTTCTAATTACCAAAACGCCACAGTGAGCATGGTGGTAAATCATAATGGCTAATGTATTGATCCTATCACTAATGGTGGCATTTCTTTATTGTCATGGTAAAATGCTACAATTTAACTCAGTGACAACTTGAAATAAGAGGAATTGGCTTTTCCAGATATTTTTTTAAGTTTTAAAAGTTCTGTTTATCTAAAACAAATAAAATATAGATGCGTCCATAAAATGGATCATACAATGAATCCCAATTCCTATTTACCCTTATTTTAGTTGATTATATAATCTGGTAGCGCGGGTTCTTTGATTATCTTAAGCATCCACAAGCCTTATAGCAATGTGCAGGGAAGTTTCGCACCTATCTGATATCCCCCCCACCCCTTCAATTTTAAAGATCTTTGTTATTAAATTAATGATAAAATGTATGTAGTCATGAGCATTTACTGGGCGTATAAATTTTAGAAAGGTTTGTTTGAACCCATGTTTGGTCAGAGATCTTTGTTCTGTTAGCTATTAATGAAAATATTTGAACAATGGACCCCGCAATCAGATTCCTCCACGCCACATGGAAATTCAAAGTTTCAAAAGAGAGGGAAGGCAGATGACCAGATTGATCTTCATGTGCCCTACTGCCGAGACAGTGATGTCAATCCCTCGTAAGGGATCATGAGAAGAATCAGACTTAAAATAAGTCTTATTTTTCATGCACTGCTGACAACCATCAATTGATTTAGACTGCACATACTATGGATTTTATGTTGCCTATTAAAACATAGTTGTCAATTAATTAAATTCCATGTGCTTTAAAGATAATTGACAAAATTAGCAGTGAGAACATTTCTAATTCATGCATGGAGCGTTTGTATGGATATTGATATATTTAATTGCTGCACATGCATGACTGCTGGATTATGTTATCCACCACACACCAATTGAATTCCGATAAAGGAATCATTTGTTTGCCAACAAATGTTGGACTGGGATTGCGATGTCGATGATAATTGTTACCGCTGAAGTTCTTCTGCTAGTTCAGGTGAGATGCTTCATTTGGTTCGATTTGATTTTTGGCTCTCCGTTTTCCATACCAACCTTGGAGCAATAAATCACGCCACTGCCAGGCCTCTTAGACCATTATTTTTTAAGTCTACATGGCAGCAGCATGAAAACTGGCTTAAATGCAGGAAAATCACGAGTGTCATTGATTTTAATGGGGGTGGAGCTATGATAATTAACTTTTAACTATTTTGGCAAGGGTAACTGCAGAGCGGCACCAAGGATGGAGTGGCATAATTAAGGGTGTACGTCATTTACTCCACAATTCCCTCTTTCTTTTGTGCGTTTCAAGGGTCCCTATATGTGCCATTACAGTAGTGCAAGTTCCGAAGAAAATCTGAGCCAACCACTCAATTTTAGGAAATGCAAAACCAACAAGTCTACGATTTCATTTGAAATTAGTGGCAATTCCATTGAAAGTTTTGCTGACCATATTGCAGCTTTGCATGCATTACAGCATTGTTAAGTTACAATTTTAGCAGTCAAAAGAAAGTTTGTTATCCAATGGCTTGGTTGGCATTCATTTTTCTTCTGCAACTTGAGCTTGTATTGAAATTCAATACAAGTTGCTAAGGAATTGGGATCAGATTCCAAAAAAGCTACCATCCTCATGATGCAGATGTGAGGAATGCTTATTCTCCAACCCACAGCTTGCTTAGAGAAATTTGCAATATGTCCTTAACAAAACTGTTGTATGCATCCAAAATGAAATCAATTTGTCCTTGGAAACAATGGAATTCTGCACCATACTCACAGAAATGCAGGAAAAGTAACTATGTATAGTGATAAACTATGTAGTCAACCGTGCACACGATGGTTTTATGCTATTCTAGTGTAGGACGGAGAAAGAACCAAAAAAAGAGAACCAGTCCCTAAAACATTTATACGGTGGTACAAAATGAAAATTCACAACTTTACAGAGCTGTAATACCATAACACATTTGCATTTTCAATGTGCCATGTTTACACAGCAATTTAATATATGATTTGTTCGGCAGTAGAACATGATGATCCAATGCACCACTGAGCAGAGAAGATCAACTAAGTCTCCAACCCAAGTCCATCAGAAACAATTCAGAGGTGGGACCAGTACAATTAACTAGACCTCCACAAAGAATTTGATAAAGCTTCACAAAAAAGGCTATTAGTTAAGCTCAAAGCCGTGGGGATTTTGAGTAAACCCTGGGAATGGATAAGAAAATGGCTATGGGGTAGGGAACAAGTTTTATTTGGAGTTACATTGGGGTAGAGATGAAAATAATGGCGGAGCGCCGCAACTTGGACAGCAACTTTTGGATACTCGCATTTGACCTCACAGCTGTCCCTTGCCTTAAGTTGCTGGGGTATCATTTATGCATAAAGAACAGCAAGTGCCATTAGCCTCATCGTTATTTTGACAGCAAAATCTGGCCCAATAGCCCAGTTGGGTGGGGGTGGGGTGGAAGAATTCACAGACACATCTCTCTTTATATTCCATAAAATGACAGTACATTAGCCTCATCAACCAATGAGAAAGGAAAGTACAGAAGTATCCACCTGCAAACCAAGCACTCGTCCATTGTTTCTAGAAATAGTTGCTGATATAGCCCACATTATCTACAGTCAGAACATTTTTTTTAAATTTTAAGAGATTATAGGCATGATTCTAGCTTGGAGCCGGGAACCCAGCACTTGCATAGATATTCGAGGGGGGAGCCCAGAAGTTAACTGAGTACGTCGCAATCTGCAATTGGAACTCAACTGAACGTAAGTATTTGTGCTTTCGGTTTGCCCATGCGCCAGGCAGCCAGATTGACAGGCTGCCTGCCTGTCGGAACGGAAAGGAGCTGCAAATCGGAGAGTGGGGGAGAGAGAAATCATGAGCCTTGGAAGAAATCGGAAGTGGAGGGTAGACAACATCGGGTGGGCCTTAGATAAGACCTGGATGATGAGGCATTCCTGCTCCATCCCGGCCCACAGGCAGTGCAATAAAGGCACTCACCTCCTGGATCCAGCCCTTCTTGCCTGCTTTCACCTGACGTGAATCAGAAGCGATGAGAAACCCAAACAGGTAAAGTTAAATTTGTTTGACATTTCTAATACACAAAAAAGTCGCAATGAGGCACACTCTCTTTAAATATTGTTCCGCTAACTTTAAGTGGGGACGGGGCTTCTGGGTTTCTGTTGCGCGCGTGCATCTAACCTGGGTTAAACCCGAAAGTTGGAGCCGGAATGCGGTCCCGCTCCAAAAACAAACTATTTTTACTGCCCACCCGCCCCATACCCACCCCTTCTTGGGGGTTAAAATTACCCCCTATATATTTGACATCTACCTACACACTGAGTTTTAAATCAATTACTACCATCTAAAGCCTTTAAGGCTTAAAACTGACAATTTCACTTACCAGCACTGAAAGAAGAACAGATCATTTGGACCCCTGGCCTTGGTCGCTCAGTAAATTTAATTGGCCGATGGCTGTATTCAAAACAGAATATTAAAAAAATTATTATAATTACTAAGGTCTTAACCAGTTTATTAAAAAAAAACTAAGGCATAGCACATTTCCCATTTAGATTGGAGAGCATTTTGTAGCTTTTTTCCTCCTGGAGGTTAATATTATTCAAACTGAAAATTGACCATAGGCAGCAATAATTAGTATGGACTGACTTGGAAGTTTTTTTTAAAGATCAATGTCAAATTTACATAAAATTAACTACTCAAAGGTCACATTAATTACTATGTTACTGAAATGGCACACTTCGAAACCAAGGTCAGAATGGTCTGGTACAAGATCTGAAAAAAAAAGCGATGTTTGGCATAGTCTTAAAAAATTGTACAATAGCTTCATAAAATACAGACATGAATGTAAACCCTTGAAAACACTATTCAAAAAAAACAGCCACTTCAGAGGCCAGAGAATTGCACATATCTCTAATAAAGTAACTGTAGAAGAAGCACAATAAAGTACTCCAATTCATCATACAAGCTATAACAATACAAGACAATAAGTCTTGGTAGAACTGAAATCCATGAATATTGTTAGATGTCCTCATAAGACAAATATTGCACCCAAATTCATTAATGTACTGAACACACATTTTTAGCATCTTCAACTGACAGGTATTATAATTAAAATGCCAGGTCAATGCTCCAATGTCCACCAATAGAATCACAATTCCAGCAGAACCTAGTGCTTCAGGCTTTTTCCAGCTCTGGAGACAGCAACTCCCCTGTCAATGGCAAGTCATTAATGATGTACATTACCTCAAGCTTCATTACATGTCCGCAGCAATCCCGGTCAAGTAGGTATTGAGAAATTACTTCTCCTCCCATGAAGGTCCTTTTGGTTGTTGACCAGGTGATATTGTGACTATCAGACTAGGTACTGCATTTATTAATATATTAATAGGTCCATTTAAGCAAAAGGAACTGGGTTATATTATATTATAAAATTACATAATTTAACCGCACTTCCTTACTGGTGAATGATACTGATTCGCACATGAATAGTTGCTTAGAAATTGCAAACACAACTTTAAATGTCAGAGACTAGACACATATTGAGTCTCCATTTGCAAATCAGACTCTTTACAGAAGAGCAGAGGCAAATTACAATATAACCAAATGAAATATGGTTCTTGTTCTTTCAATTGCCACTGTAAACTTTTTTAAAAATAGGTTCAACAACCCAGAGAAAGCTAAAAAAAAATTGATATTGAATTTCATAATGATAATGAGCTTGTTCTATGCATCATTCTCCTTGCATCGTTACATTATTTTGCTTCACATCAGAACAATGACGCACTGAGCTGACTCAGCACATTTAATGGGTCAGAAGAGGAGGCAGTTCATTCAATGCCACATTGAACCACCCAAGAAAAAGTAGTGGGTATTTTGAGTTAAAGCAGCATAGATTTTGTAGTAGAAGTAGCTTCCCAAACTATATTACAGATTTCTGGGAAGCTCTGAACCACATTATGAAATTCTGGGAAGCCAGCTCTGTGGGAAAGCAAAGATTCAGGGACATTCACACTCAGATGGATGTGGTGCCATTGTTCTCTCAGCAAAGATTATAAACATGTCTAACAGCAGCCTAAAAGGCTAATAAAAATGGATCAATTTGTTTGGGAATCTAGTCAGGTGATCAGCAGAAATAGCTTTCAGGAAGACATCAAAGTCCTGGTTTATGGCCCGAGCTGTGGCTAAAGTGCTGTGTAAAGTTAAAAGATAAATTTTAAAAATGACCCGATGATCTGGCCTCAGTGGAACATGTGAAAATCGACCATCCATAATTTCTGACATATGTGCCTTTCAAAACTGTCACATTGGATGAGACTCACATGACCCAACTAGCCTTTCTTAATTGGACATTGAGGCTTAAACCCAGAAAGGGGATTTATCAGTGAAATTTAAGATATAAAAAGGCCATTCCTTGACTTCCTCTCAGTTCAGACATTTATCAAGTCAGACAAAGGCATTCGGGCACTAGTAAACAGCCAGTCAGGCCAGAGAACAGTCTAGCAGAACCAGCAATCAGTCAAGTCAAAGAAAAGAGTCAAAAGGGTTGCAGGCAGTCAGTCAGAGAAGCGGCACAACAGTTGGGCAGATTCAATTCAGGCCAGAATTAAGAGTTGACGTTGTAATGCTATTAGAGTTTCAGGATTTCATCCAGCAACTTATACTTGGAATGAGTGACCACAACATGGTTGAATTCCATATCCAATTAGAGGGTGAGAAGGTTGATTCTCAAACAAGCGTACTGAGCTTG
Organism: Heptranchias perlo; assembly: GCF_035084215.1. Taxonomy (NCBI): domain Eukaryota; kingdom Metazoa; phylum Chordata; class Chondrichthyes; order Hexanchiformes; family Hexanchidae; genus Heptranchias; species Heptranchias perlo. Next base: position 101,824,979 of record NC_090329.1, on the reverse strand, counting down.
AATAAAGGACACTATGATGGTATGAGAGCGGAATTGATTAAAGTGGACTGGGAAAATAGATTAAAGGGTAAGACGGTACATGAGCAGTGGTGTTCAGTTAAGGAGTTATTTTACAACTTTCAAAATAAATATATTCCACTGAGGAAAAAAGGGTGTAAAAGAAATGATAGCCATCCGTGGCTAAGTAAAGAAATTAAGGACATATAAGGTAGCCAAACTTAGTGGGAGGATAGAAGATTGGGAAGTCTTCAAAAGACAGCAAAAAGAAACTAAAGGATTGATTAAGAAAGGGAAGTTAGATTATGAAAAGAAATTAGCAAAAAATATAAAAACAGATAGCAAGAGTTTCTATAGTTATATAAAAAGAAAAAGGGTGGCTAAGGCAAACGTAGGTCCCTTAGAGGATGAGACCGGGAAATTAATGGTGGGAAAAATGCATGTGGCAAAAATGCTGAACAAATATTTTGTTTCAGTCTTTACGGTAGAGGACACTAAGAATATCCCAACACTGGACAAACAGGGGGCTCTAGGGGGCGAGGAGCAAAACACGACTAAAATCACGAAGGAGATGGTACTCAGTAAATTAATGGGACTCAAAGCGGATAAATCCCCTGGACCTGATGGCTTACATCCTAGGGTCTTGAGGGAAGTGGCAGTAGGGATTGTGAATGCTTTGGTAATAATTTTCCAAAATTCCCTGGACTCAGGAAAGGTCCTGGCAGATTGGAAAACTGCTAATGTAACACCCTTATTTAAAAAGGGTAGCAGGCAGAAGGCTGGAAATTATAGACCAGTTAGCCTAACATCTGTGGTGGGTAAAATTTTGGAGTCTATTATTAAGGAGACAGTAACGGAACATTTAGATAAGCATAATTTAATAGGACAAAGTCAGCATGGCTTTATGAAGGGGAAGTCATGTCTGACAAATTTGCTTGAGTTCTTTGAGGACATAACGTACAGGGTGGATAAAGGGGAACCAGTGGACGTAGTGTATTTAGACTTCTAGAAGGCATTCAACAAGGTGCCACATAAAAGATTATTGCTCAAGATAAAGAATCACTGGATTGGGGGTAATATTCTGGCGTGGGTGGAGGATTGGTTATCTAACAGGAAGCAGAGAGTTGGGATGAATGGTTCATTCTCGGACTGGCAACCAGTAACCAGTGGTGTTCCACAGGGGTCGGTGCTGGGTCCCCAGCTCTTTACAATCTATATTAACGATTTGGAGGAGGGGACCGAGTGCAACATATCAAAATTTGCAGATGATACAAAGATGGGAGGGAAAGTAGAGAGTGAGGAGGACATAAAAAACCTACAAGGGGATATAGACAGGCTGGGTGAGTAGGCAGAGATTTGGCAGATGCAATATAATATTGGAAAATGTGAGGTTATGCACTTTGGCAGGAAAAATCAGAGAGCAAGTTATTATCTTAATGGCGAGAAACTGGAAAGTACTGCAGTACAAAGGGATCTGGGGGTCCTAGTGCAAGAAAATCAAAAAGTTAGTACGCAGGTGCAGCAGGTGATCAAGAAGGCCAACGGAATGTTGGCTTTTATTGCTAGGGGGATAGAATATAAAAACAGGGAGGTATTGCTGCAGTTATATAAGGTATTGGTGAGACCGCACCTGGAATACTGCATACAGTTTTGGTGTCCACACTTAAGAAAAGACATACTTGCTCTCGAGGCAGTACAAAGAAGGTTCACTCGGCTAATCCCGGGGATGAGGGGGTGGACATATGAGGAGAGGTTGAGTAGATTGGGACTCTACACATTGGAGTTCAGAAGAATGAGAGGCGATCTTATTGAAACATATAAGATTGTGAAGGGGCTTGATCGGGTGGATGCGGTAAGGATGTTCCCAAAGATGGGTGAAACTAGAACTAGGGGGCATAATCTTAGAATAAGGGGCTGCTCTTTCAAAACTGAGATGAGGAGAAACTTCTTCACTCAGAGGGTAGTAGGTCTGTGGAATCTGCTGCCCCAGGAAGCTGTGGAAGCTACATCATTAGATAAATTCAAAACAGAAATAGAAAGTATCCTAGAAGTAAAGGGAATTAGGGGTTATGGGGAGCGGGCAGGAAATTGGACGTGAAGCTGAGTTCGGATCGGTCAAGGCCCTGTGGGTGGCGGAGAGGGCCCAGGGGCTGAGTGGCCGGATCCTGCTCCTACTTCTTGTGTTCTTTAGATTTGTGGTTGGGATCAGATCAGCCATGATCTTATTGAATGGCGAAGCAGGCTCGAGGGGCCGATTGGCCTACTCCTGCTCCTATTTCTTGTGTTCTTGTGTTAGCTAAACCAGAAATAAAAGATGATGGATGAACCACACAAGGAAGATGGCTAGGGATGATGACATTGTCAAAGTCTGACAAACTAAACCAAGGTTTCCTGAACAAGTGCACAGGTAAAAAGAATGCAGCAGGTGATACATTTACACCCAAATTGTTAAGCCAGGTGGCAACCTTAGACCTTAAACTTGTTATAATTTATGATAACTCCATTATAGCAGAGATATGGCAACATAATAAACTAATTTTGTTGTAAACTTAATGCTGAACTAAGTGCCTGCTGTAATATCATTATCTTATGAAAAAGCTGGTTGTACAGATTTGGATATTGATTAAATTAGTAATAGTGACTTCTCTGTCTGGCAAGAATGAATTATCTCACTTCCGACAGGCTGTACTGTTATTTCTAGGTTGACTGTCTCAGGGCGTAGGTATTAAAATACTCTGGACTGGGAATGTAAGACAGTTCAGGGGTAAGCTAAATTGTCATTTTATAAATCTTAGACGTACGTGGTAAATTTCCAATCTAGTCTGTATACTTGAGGGAGGAGAAAAGATAAAGATTGGTCTGATACCTCTTGATATATTTAGACTAAATATCAGAAGATCTGACAGTATATTTCAGAATCATGGAATGTATTCTACCGTATACACTAATTATCTTGCACTTTGTTAAAGGTGAGAAAACTTGAGTTTTATGAAGAAGTGGCTAATTGTATGGAAAAAGGGAATTTAGTAGATGCAGTGTATATGGATTTTCATAAGGTGTCTCATAAGATTCTTGTTACAAAAATGCAGGCGTATGGTAATAGAGGAAATAAAGCAGCATTGATAGAAAATTGCCTGATAGATAAGAAACAAAAGGTTAGGGATATGGGTGCTGCTCAAATTTGATAAAGGGTGGAAGTGGTCAGTGTTGGGTCCACGTTTTATCTAAATGATTATCTAGATGATTTAGACTTGAACATAGAGGGCACAGTTTCGAAATTTGCCGATGACACAAAAGTAAGGCAAACAACAAGGTGGACTGAATATCTCCAGGAGGACATGGGCAGGTTACTGGAATGGTAGCAGATGTAATTTAATGCAGAGGAGTGTGAAATGATGCATTTTGAATGAAAAACAATGGAATATACACTCAATGAAAAGCCAGTGAAGGGTGTGGAGGAACAAGTACATAATGCTTTGAAAGTGAAAGTGCAGGAAGATAAAATCATAAAAAAGTCCAATAATATTTTGGGTTTTGTAAACAGATGCAGAGAGTACAAAAGCGAAGAGGTTATAATTTTTTTTACAAGGCAAAGGTAGGCCAAAGTGAGAGTATTGTGTGCAATTTTCGCCATCCCATTGCAGAAAGGACATTAAAGCCACAAAAACATACAGCATGAATTTATCAGGGATGAGAAACTATAACTACAAGGAGAAATTTAATAGATTATTTCCACTGGTGCAGAGAAGGCATAGTGGAGATTTAATAAAGGTTTTTAAAATTATGAAGAGCTTTCATAGAATGCATGGGAAGACTATTTCCTCTAGTTGGGAAATCGGCAATGAGTGGGGTCATCAATTTAAAATGGTCACTAAGAGATTGAGGACAGAGATTAGCAGAAATATATTTACACATTGATTTGTTAAAGCATGGAAGGCTGTCTCACAGAAAATAGTTGAGGTAGAGATCACTACATCTTTGAGGGAACATTGGATAAATACTTGAAGCAGAGGAAGATACAAAGCTATTGGAAGACAGCAAAGGGAGGTTGGATTTGTTTTTGATTGCTGTAGCATCCTTCTGTGATGTAAACTTTTATGGTCCTACTCAAGGAAGCTTTCTTTCAAATAAAGATACCTTAAATACTTGCAAGCTGACTCAGCTGAGAATGGGAGGACTTCACTTAAAAAAAAAATCTTCATTCCAGATGTGAAGAGCAGATGATCATAGATATATATGCAGTCCTGAGTTAGCTTTGGTCAGCTATGTGATTGGCTTGCAAACCTGTTAACCCAAATTCAATCTGGAATCCTCATGCATACTTGAAATTTACCCTGAGACCACCCACTATTTTAATATGCACATGCTACTTTCTCCTTACCCTTTATTTCCATTTGTGAAGTATTACTTGGGTCACGTGAGAGAATTGTGAGATGAGGGCATCAGTAAAAATAAGGAATAATAGTTATGACACTCCATTCAAGAGACCAATGGTTATGTGAAAAATGATCTTTGTGTTCTGACATAACAGCAAGCAGTTTCTAAGGATGGGATATGAAGTACCATGCAGTTATAAACTGCTCAATGGAAAAGGACTTTCAGTTTAGAACGATCATAATTCTCAAATTATGCGACTGATGGTGTTCTATATCAATGTCAGAGTTGGAATCTCACTCAAATCACACTCAGCTGCCTTTGAATTTGAATACATGCGCTGTGGGGATGTACTGGTGGCCTTTTCTCATTCAATTTCATTCTTTAAGAATCAGTCTAGGACTGAATACTTTTACTGTCTCCATTCACATGATTCAAATGTACAGCCATTCTTCAGGAGGGAGCCGTGCTTCCATACAGTCCGAACAAATTTACAAGAACATGTGGAAGAACTGCCAGGCTGTATCCGCATACGAATGGTTAGTTCTTTATAAAAGGATCAACAAATAAAAAAACATTTGCATAATTACCACCTTCAAGAGTGGAAATCAAAATGTGTTTTTCCTTCTTCCGGGGATGAGGGTAGGAAGTACTTTTTGTTCAAAATACTCCCACTTTAACAGAACAAAATAATACTCTTACCAAGATTCCTTTGATTTTATTTTTAAAACATCAATTTTGTTGCAAATTTCCTAGCATGTTGTGTGACTTCTCGGGATCGACCGACTCCAAAGCAGCCCTCAGGCCCATTTGAAGTTGCATACGCCCCCTACCCCACTGTTTCTAATAGGGTGCAGACAGACACTGCCCATAACCTATATCACAGGAGCTGCCTAGTAGGGAAGGGAACCGTACTCAAGTCACTCCATGTCTTACATATATATTTTTTAAAATCCAATGAATTTCAGTAAGAGTACAATCTACTTTTAATTTGAATTATCTGTTAATTCAATTGAGATTGTTCAAAAAAAAGGCCTTCTGTGCTAATTTATTAAAATTGCTTAATTTGTACTATTAGATAATTCAATTGTTTTTCGAGTTCAAAAAATGGCTTTGAATTAACAGGAGTTGAGAGCATTATTTTGTTCTATAAAAAGGGAGTGCATGTTGGACCTACACTTTTAATAAATTAAATACCGAAATACATAGCAGCAATTAAGTACAGAATCTCTCATTTATTTTAAGAAATCCAGTTAACATTTTCTCAAAAAAAAACATTTACTGACCTAAATTTGTACATGCCAGCATCCCACTGCCAGAAACAAATTGTGCCATCTGCCCCCGTAGAAGACAGAAACCTCATAGAGCCAGTGCACATTGGCGAAAACTGAAAATCAGCAAAATTGAAAAGGTTAGCATTGGGCAACATACAAAAGCATATTTCATTGACAAAAGGTGCAGTACTCATCAACATAAAATGTTTGTTATCTACTGTTGATTAAGTGGAGTAGCTATAAACACAACCAGCTTTCTCCCAAACTACCCCACCAATGGTCCACTTTCAGATTACAATATTCTGACTAATAAGGCAACCAGGGATTTAAGAATAATGTAGGAAGCAGAAAATATAAATTGGGAGGCAGTGAAGAGGAACTTTTCCCAGTAACTCTGTGAATAAATAAAAGCACTTGGTGTCATGCTGAGTGATAGAGATGAGGAAGATCTTAAGTCCTTGCTGAACTGGCTGCCTTCAGGTGGGGTTACAGTGGGGCACCAATATTGGCCTCAGTGTCCTCAAGCTAGGAAGGATTTTTTTAAAAACTTAGCCAGATGCCCATGATCATTATTGAAGACACAACCACCAATCATGAGGTGAAGGGAGAAGGATGCTCAAGAGGCCAGAGTCTGAGAAATAAAGAGTAGCACTGGAGAAGGTTGCACAGATAAGGAAGGGTGAGGCCATGAAGAGATTTAAATACAAGGATGAGAATTTTAAATGTGACAAACTGGGGGACCAGGAATCAATGTAAATCAGCGTGGACAGGAGTGATGGACTAACAGGACTTGGTGTAGGATTGGATATGGACAATAGAGTTTTAGATGAGCTAAAGTTTACGGAAGGTGGCAGATGGGGGTTCAGTCAGGAGAGCAATGGAATAATAGCTTGCAGATGACAACGGCAAAGGTGAGGGTTTTGGCAGCACATGGGGGACTCCCAAATTATGATGCAGGGGTGGGAAGAGAAGCCACTGTTGGAGATGCTATGGCTATGATCAGGTAAGTAAGAGTGGAACCAGGCACAGCAGTCTCACCGAGCTGAATAATGAAGCAGAGGCATTGGAGGAGGGTGGAGAGATCAAGTGTGCCAACTGCTACAGAGAGGTCAAGGATGGATAATGCACCATGGTCACAATCACAGAGAATGTCATTCATAACTTTGGTTAGGGCCATTTTGGTGCTGTGGGAGGGACAGAAACTTGGGAGAGATTCATACAGGTAGCTGTGAAAGATGTAGGCACAGAATGAGAGAAAAGGGAGGTCGAAGGTGGAGTGGAAGTTTGCAAGGAAAAAGGGATCAAGGGTTTTCTTTTTAAGGAGGGAGCGATGACATCGGCTTTGAAAGGGAGGGGAATAATGCTTGAGGAGAGGTAACCATTTACAATGTCGCTGCACGTATGAGGCTACCATTTAAATTCATTTCAGATGGTGTGATATTATGCAAACTCCTGTTGAAGGTGTGAACCCACTGGTTTTTCTAGGCTCTTGTTATGCCAGCATAAATACAAACCAATCAATAGATCTAGGCCCTTCACCTATGTGTATCAAGACCAGATAAATCTGGTCCTCCAGTACCTATAACAAGCCTCTTTTATATTTTTCTTGTGCTGCTTAGCTCCCACAGCCCGTGCCTCATGCAGCCAGTGGAGGATGCAGCTAAAACTGACGGATTTTAGATTAGCACCCAGGAAGACCCACTGTTTCTTGGACCTCAGCATTAGTCTCCAGTGTAATTGTACGCAATAAAAGCACTGCACTGGTGGCAGTACAATAGATATACACTTCTTCCATGACATGATCATATACAAATCCCCATCCCATATACTTTTTTTTGTCAATATGTCACTAGTTGATGACACTGATGCAATTACACTGCACATACATGGTGGTTAATTTGTCATGACCACTATACATATGTTTCCAGTCGCCACCGGTTCATAGGGAAACCAGTGGCATAATTTAAAAGTTAATCTCTGAGATCAGCGTTATTTGGCTGCTCTTTCAAGAGTTGGCCTATTATAAAAATAGCGCTTTGATTACAAGTCTATCCCGTCTTCATTAAAACTTGACTGGTGGAGCTTGGTCAGCTCCTTTCCCAGTGTGGACAGTATTACAGCTACCTGCCGGTTACTGATGCACCGATGACTAATCTTCAATATTATGGGCTCGATTTTCAAATGGAACTGCGGGTGCATTGGGGGCAAAGAAAATCAGGATTTCCAGCAGCGGGCAGAAATCCCAGCTCCAACACGCCTAAGAACATGCACAACCCAGAGTCATCTGGGTGCGCGCCCATCGTTCCCGAACCCAGAAGTTATGCTTCTGGGTTCGCGAACGACATTAATCTAATTGAGTGAAGGCAAGCGATTTCAACACTGCCTCAGCGTGTTTCCCATGCTGTGTGAAACACGCCATGGTGAAGAAGTCGTGTTTCAGCCGGCAGCCATTTGGACATTTGACAGATGCGGATAAAAGGTGAGTTATTGTAGCAGGGCACTCAGTCGTCTCAGACAAACTTTGGCTGGGAGATCTTTGTGTTTAGACTGAGAATTCTTGGTTTCCACTCAGAATTTTTCTGTTTACACTTATTTACCAACTTTTCGGACCCCCTCAAACTGACACCATCGGGATGGGGGGCAACGGCTGCATTCACCACTACATCCGAGGACGAGCAATATCACCATCCTCGCCAGGCACGGCGTGCACTTCCGCCACTTGTAGCTCCACAACACAGTGCTGCACCACAGGCACCTGCACAAGAGCACAGAGGGGAACAACAGAGGGACCGACGTCACAGGAGGCACTACCCTCGTCAGAGGGTCTACGGACCGAGGCTCAGCTTCCTGGACCTCTCTGAGGAGCAGTGCATATGGAGGCTGAGAGTGAGTCGCCAGGTGGTTGCAGACATCTGCGGCCTCCTTCTTGCTGAGCTGCTCCTGGCGGCATCTCATTACCCGTCGCAGTTAAAGTGACCACTTCACTCAACTTCTTCGCCTCCGGATCATTCCAGGGTGCCACTGGTGACATTGCCGGGGTCTCTCAGTCGTCTGCACGTAAGTGCATAAGGCAGGTCACTGACGGCTTGTTTTGCAGAGCCTCGCAATACGTCAACTACCCTATGGACGACCTCAGCCGGACAGAAAGGGCAGTGGGATTCCACTCTGTGGCTGGCTTCCCACGAGTGCAGAGTGCAATCGATTGCACAAATATAGCAATCTGAGCACCACCACATGAGCCAGGACTGTTCATCAACAGAAAGGGATATCACTCCATCAACACTCAGCTCGTTTGAGACCACAGGAAAAGATTTCTTAACGTGTGGGCCAGATTCCCTGGCAGCTGCCACGATTCATTCATTCTGAGGAAATCCAACATCCCGGGCCTCTTCCACGCACTGAACACCCTTAAGGGCTGGCTCCTCGAGGACAAGGGATAACCCTGCACACGTGGCTCATGACACCTCTGAGGAACCCCATCAGCGAGCAACAGCGTCGATACAGCAACAACCACATCGCCACCGGGTCTACAACTGAACATGCGATAGGACTGCTGAAGACGCGAGTTTGGTGCCTCGATTGTTCTGGGGGAGCGCTTCAATACGCACCAGCGAGAGTGGGTCGCATTATAGTCATCTGTTGTGTCCTGCACAACATGGCGCAACAGAGAGGGGTACCAGTTGAGGAGGCCCCATGCCCTAATCCACCATCCACATCTGCCATCCACATTGAGGAGGAGGAGGAGGAAGACGACGAACCCATGGGCAGAGCAACGGCTCTCCTGGCTGTTCGTGAGGCCAGGGAGTCACTCATATGTGAACAGTTCTCATAAGATTAGAAAGCGAGAAGAGTTCAGTCCTCACACCACCTGGAAAGACCAGCTCCAACACCAGGCCTCCAACCTCCAACTCCACCCCCCCCCCCCCAACCCCAACCCCACTCCACTCCCTGCACAAAACAGTCCCGCAACTACACGTACACCCACTCTAAAGTGACCCACTGGGTAGCATCAAGTGTCGTTGTTCATGGTGTACAAAATTATGAGGGGCATAGATAGGATGGATACTAAGGAGCTTTTTCCCTTCGTTGAGGGTTCTATAACAAGGGGACATAGATTCAAGGTAAAAGGCAGAGGTTTAGAGGGGATTTGTGAAAGAACTTTTTCACCCAGAGGGTGGTTGGAGTCTGGAACTCACTGCCTGAGAGGGTTGTGGAGGCAGGAACCCTCACAACATTCAAGAAGCATTTGGATGAGCACTTGAAATGCCATAGCATACAAGGCTACGGACCAAATGCTGGAATATGGGATTAGATTAGACTGGGCTTGATGGCCGGCGCGGACACGATGGGCCGAAGGGCCTCTATCCGTGCTGTATAACTCTATGACTCTATGAAAGGGCGCTATCACAAAAACCAGTCAAGAATGGGCAAGATATGGCAGTAGTACTACAAAATGCTGCGGTATAGAGGGATATAAGTGTCCTCATACATGAAACACAAAAAGTCAACATACAGGTGCAGCAAGTAATCCGGAAGGCAAACGGAATATTGGCCTATATTTCTAGGGGGATGGGCAATAATGCCGGCCTCGCCAGCGACGTCCACATCCCATGAACAAATTTTTTAAAAAGCAGGGAAGTCATCCTACAACTATACAGGGTGCTGGTGAGACCACACCTGGAGTACTGCGTACAGTTCTGGTGCCCTTATTTAAGAAAGGACACACTTACATTGGAGGCAGTTCAGAGAAGGCTCACGAGCTTGATTCCGGGTATGGGAGGGTTGTCTTATGAGGAAAGATTGAACAGGTTGGGTTTGTACTCATTGGAGTTTAGAAGAATGAGAGGCGATCATATTGAAACATACAAGAGTCTGAGGGGACTCGATAGGGTAGATGCTGAGAGGATGTTACCCCTCACGGGGGAATCTAAAACTAGGGGGCAGAGTCTCAGAATAAGGGGTCACCCATTTAAGACAGAAATGAGGAGGAATTTCTTTTCCCAGAGGGTCGTGAATCTTTGGAATTCTTTGCCCCAAAAAGCTATGGAGGCTGAGTCATTGAATACATTCAAGGCTGAGTTAGACAAATTTATGATCAGCAAGGGAGTCAAAGGATATGGGGAAAGGGCGGGAAAGTGGAGTTGAGGTAAAAATCAGATCAGCCATGGTCTTGTTGAATGGCGGAGCGGGCTCGAGGGGCCGAATGGCCTACTCCTGCTCCTATCTCTTATGGTCTCTTATAGTGGTGAGAATGGTGACATTTAATGTGACTTTAACAGAAACCAAATATAAATGAAAAACATGACAGTCTGTCAGACACCCTTGTGCATACACTTCGTGATCACAAATCCTTAGCCTTTCTCTTCCTACCGTTTCTACGTGGTGCATCCCCTGTGGCTGCAGCAGTTGTAGTGGCAGATTGCTCATGCCCATAGCCGGACTGCTTAGACGCTTTCGGCCTACGCCCTCTGGGTTTTGGAGCCCGTGAGGGCCCCTCCAAAGACTACTCTGCCTGCATCTGACTCAGCCAACTGGAGAGGAGGCAGCATTGCGGGTACTGGTTGAGAGGGGAGCAATGGGTGAGACGTGGGAGTGCTTTGAGGGACTTCCCCATTTCCATGTCCCCTTTCGCCATCATCCCTCTCCTGGACCAGACCCACATCACTCCTACCACCCTGCTGGAGAACAGTTTGGAGGACACGTATGATGCCTTGGAAGCCCAGTTGTAAAGTTTCTGTCTGCCTGTTTAAGGCAGCAGAATGTTGTCCACCATGAGTCCGAACAACCATTGTCTGGGCCTGAATGGACTCATTTGTGAGCCGTGCTTGAAGCTCAACGGAGGCTAGCCTTCTCTCCATCACAGACATTCCCGTACTTACCTGCAAAACTACCTCAGACATTTCCGCAGTTACGTGCAACACAATCTCAGACAGTTGCTCACATCCTTGCGACACTATCTCAGAGATTCCCTCCCATACCTGTGCCACCATTCTATTAATGCAGGAATTGGACTCTTCCATCCTCTGGGCTATTGTGGAGAGTGTGCGTGGCACCTGTTCTAGTACCTCGCAAATGTGCTGCTGTCCCTCGATCATTCTCCTTTTAAAGGATGGCCCTAGGGGTTCAGCATCTGTGTGCAGCTGAGCAGAGCCTGGAGAGGAGTGCGTCCATCGACACGGATTCTCCACAGCTGCCCCTGCCACCAGTGTCTGCTCGTGCCCACTTGTGTGTGGTGACTCACCAGGTGCCAACCCAACTAACAGACTGCTAGGACCCAGCGAGGAGTGAGTATCTGCGCTAGTGGATGGCTCGCTAAGATGTGACGTTGCGCCCTCAGAGGCCGGGAGCTCCTCTGAGGAATCGCCCTTTGCGGGCACTGCGGTCGTTGAAGGGCCTGTCAGAGAACAGAAGGCAATATTAAGCATCATCACAGATGTGTCATGTTGCGATGAGCATACTGAGGTGTTATACACGCCAAGCACTGTTAACATCAATTCATGTTGTATGCGATGAATGTTAAAGTTAGGTCACCAGACATTTGTGGGGTGCCAGTCACGGCATCCCCGATGGACAGGCATTAGAGGGTGCGGCTGATCTCCAGGGCCTCCTCCTCCGCATCTGAGGACCACTATTTGTTGTGGCCCCCCCATCCAGTCCTCGCTCTCTCACGTGCATTTTGTGCTCTCTTCTAGAAAGGGAGAAAGTATAGACGTGTGAGTGGGTGATGGTGAAGTGGCCAGCTGATGAATGCATTGCTTTGGGTGAGGCTGACCGTGAAAGAGATGTATCAGAGGGTGAGTATAAGACAGAGACATCACATTGGATCAGGATTGGGGTGAGTGGTAGTGGTGGGGTCAACAAATGTGGAGGTCAGGAAGTGCTCAGGAAGTGCAGGTAAGTTGAGGATGAGCCTTAAGTGGATGTGAGGAGTGATATGATGGAGTAGTCTTGGCAGTGCAGAATGAGCTGGTGGTGGGGGGGGGGGGGGGGGGGGGGGGAGCGTGGTGATGTGGACCACGGAATGCAGGAGAATCAGTAAGTGTACCTATTTTTGCTGACCTAGTTAGGTCATTGAAACGCTTCCTGCACTGGACCCAGGTGCAGGATATGTTGCTGCTGCTGGTGACCTCCTCTGCCACCTCGAGCCAGGCCTTCTTGGTGGCAGAGGCAGCGTGCTTCCTCCTGTCGGCCGGGTAAAATAGATCCCTCCTCCTCCTCATCCCGGCCAGTAGCAGCTGAAGTGAGGCATTGCTGAATCTTGGACCAGCCTTGCCCCTGTGCTGCTCCATTGGGTCTTTACTCCATCAAAATCCATTGGAGCAATGGCCCTTTAAATCCAGAAGCTCCAGTTGACAGCCTGTCATGCAGGTGTGCAGTCCGCCCACTGCGGAGCTTTCAGATGGCAAACCCAGAAACAAGGTTAAGGGGCACCAATTAAGCAGCGATCGTGTGGGGAAGTTTTTATTTTTCAGGTTTGCCGTGCGCCCATTGGCAGCCCCCTCCACCTCCACCCCTGCCATCCCACCGGCCTTTAAAAATCGAGCCCAGCCCTATATCTCCCTATCAGTCAACATTCAAACATTCCCTGCATGTTTTTTTTTGTGATGGTTATTTTTCCTCCTACTCCGAAGTCCAAAAACTCTCCTTCCCAGCCTATATAGTCTTAGATTTGCAATCCTGTAATGAGGGGCCCTCCAGTCCCTTGCCCAAGTGGTCCTTCTTCATTTGTGAGCTTTGGAAGTGGCAGCAGGCTATCTGATTGTGGAGAACAGTAAGTCCAATCCTATCCTTAGCCAACACTGATACATGCATGCTTTCCAGCAGCGTCAGCAACAGGAGCTCAGTTGTCCCTTCCCTCACCCACTAATCTGAATTTGAAATTGAATTCTATTCTGTTCTTCCCAGCTCGTGTCTTCAGGATATTGTCCTGCTTTGAAAAGGCTAATTTTTCTCGTTTATGAGCTCTTAAAAAATACTAAGTAAAAAGCATCCATGGACAGCCAAGAGTCAGACCATTGGAAGGTTTTTAGCCATAGTATTATTATGAGATAGTGAAGCTAAAATTACAGTGGTTGTTAGCACTAGACTTGTCAGCTTTAAAGATTTAATGAGTGCTCATTTCATTTACTGGTCTTGTAAAAAGCTCAATTGTTATTTGCTGTCATTATTCTCCCTGATTTAGAAGTGGGTAATTGACAAAGCTACTGCGTTCCTCAGATCCAGAAACTACTTCTCAGACTCCCTTGCTAGAATCAAAAGGACTCCCTGTTGCCCAAAGTGGTCATGCTAGACGCATAAAGTTGATAGATCAGATATTCAAATAAGCACTCCTTGTCACAGTTTTCTACAGTCAAACAGGTATTGGATTGGTTTTGTTCTAATACGTAAAGATATTACAAAAGTTAGATCAAATCAGCATTTATTAGCTTTAAAATTAACCAGTTACTCAAGTATTACCTGGAGCAAGTGAAGAAACCATTACTGATTTAATGAGGCATTCACAGTTTTACTGTATCAACCACGTACATTTAGACATGCACAATAAGATTAGCCAGGTACCCAATGAAGACATTTTTGAGGAAAAAAATAAAATAACATCCTGACTCCACATGAATACAGTACACAAAATTAGTGCCATATAGTTTTAAAATGATTGAGTGAGTGCCTTATTCCTTAAGCCCTCTGCAGCTCTGAAATGGGCTGTGAACATTCATTTTTTGGTGCACAACTTCAGTGGCAATAAAGTAGCTGAGTTTTGTTTAAAAAGCAGTTTTGTTGAGATCGCATTTATAGAAGTACGCGCTCCAATGATAGGTCATTGACCTGAAATGTTAACTCTGTTTCTCTCTCCACAGATGCTGCCTGACCTGCTGAGCGTTTTCAGCATTTTCTGTTTTTATTTCAGATTTCCAGCATCCGCAATATTTTGCTTTAGTTTTAGTTAAAATTTCAGTTAGGGCTTGAATTTTTTTTTAAATGTTTAGTTATTTCAACTTCTGGTATCATGTTTTAGATAGCTGGACCAATAATGGTTAATGTGAATCAATCAGAAAGTAATTAGGAATGCTATGAGTATACAATTACACAATTATGTAGGTAGATAAATTCCATAATAAAGGTGCATTAACCTTACTTGGAGTAAACTGTTTTTAACTTTGAAAATGTATTCCTTTTCTGCAACCACCAAACATTATAATTGAATTGAATAAATATGAGAATGCTTGTTACTGGCTCAAATACATAGAAATCTAGGAATTCTATGAGCTTCATATTTATGTTTTTTCTCTCAGTAGGAACACAGGATGCACATTTTTATTAAATCTGTTAAAAGAAACCCTTCCTGTGTAAACATTTGTAGTTTTCCATTAATTTCAAGCAGCTATAGCAAAATTTGATGTCATCAGTGACAACTGCTGCTTAGCAATCACTCCAAAGCAGTTAGCAGCTTCTACCAGGCAAGCAAAAGCATCCACTTATTTTTATTAGATAAAGATAAATTCACTGAAATTGTTGTTAGAAACAAGGCATTTAAGGAGTGTTCTGTCCTTTACAAGTATTTATAATTAAAATTTGCTTTTAAAAATGGTTACTTATTGCCCAGAACCTGTCTGAACAAATAAAAATAATGCATTGCCAGGACTGTTATTTAGGAATCCAGGTTCCATTAAGCTAAATAATGTCAGCATGCATTTGATACACTAAAAAAAAAATTGGCAAAGTTTTAAGAACCAAGATTTAGAATGTTGCTTTAAAATGGATCTGGTAACTAGAAAATGCAATATTATGGTTAAGTATTCCAAGAATGGCCTCAGTAAGAGACATAGATCCCAATTTTTATGTCTATTACACCCCATAAATTGGCGCACACAAGGCATATCAGACAGAAAAAAGGGTGTATGTCAGTAATGCTGGGTCTCTGCCTTTTTGCATGTTGCACACCTTTCCACCGGCATTTAAATGGGGCCAGGAAACTCTCACCTGTTTCAGGTGGGACCATCATCAAAATATTAAAATGAGGGTGGGATGGCGTCATTTCATCCCGCACATTATTTTCCAATATTTGAAAGTGCAGGACGCCAGGTGTAAATAGTGCCCAAAAACAATAGGTATGCAGGGTTACCAGGCGATCAGCTGTAGACAGAGGTTGATTAAAAGGGCACTGTAAGATTCAGTTAGCAGTGTTAAACCACTTCTGCATCACCTTCTTAATTTTTTCTGGTTTTTTTTACTGCCATTTAGTCATTCATGAGCCTTTGTGGTAAGTGCTATGTTGCTTTTTCTTCTTACAGCTCCGTTGATTGGTTTCCCAATGGGAATGTTCATACATGTGAGCTTTCTGCAGGAGGAGGAAGAGGCAGAAGAAGATGGATGCCTGGCACATCAAGATGCACTAGAGGTATTCTGTACACACTTGTTGGTACCCTCATACCCGCACCTGTGGATAAATGTGCACATACCTCGCTTTGGCAGAAGATTAGTGAATGCGAAGGCTTCAACTCCAAAGGAATGCTGTGATAGCAGGCCTGATGGCATATATATGATATGCACCCATAGGAACAGAGTAGGCCATTCAGCCCCTTGAGCTTGTTCCGCCATTCAATTAGATCATGGCTGATCTGTGACTTAATTCCATCTACCCACCTTGGTTCCGTAACCTTTAATACCCTTGCCTAACAATAACCTATCAATCTCAATTTTGACATTTTCAATTGACCCAGCCTCAACAGCTTTTTGTGGGAGAGTGTTCCAGATTTGTCATGCTTTCAGTGGTACTGCATTAAAGATATGCAAGGGTGATTGATGAACAACCAGCATAGCCTGATTGCGGCACCACCAAGTTGCCAACAACCATATCTGCAGGGATGGTCACACCTACCCAAAAATGACCATGGAGAATTCTCTTAATAAGCTCCAGGTGAACAAATATGCAAAGCTGTACCATCTGCTGCAAAGACACATGCAGCTAATATGCATCGTAGGACAGGCACCGCCAGTGACAGTAACAGTCAGCTCCAGCCTCCAATCTGCCTCCTTCTCCTTGCATGAAAGCTGAGCTATGGGGAAGGTGCCATAGAGTGGCAAACAGTGCCACCCAACCTCCTCGCAACCACCTCATGCAGCACTGCCTCCACTCCAACAGCCAAACAGAAGGTTGGGTTCTAGGCTGTTCTTCACTTGTCTGCAGCCTCATGGCTGTATCATGGGTTTCCTTTCCCTTCTTTTCTGCGCATAATATCTTAGCCCTCTCCACTTTCAGTCTTGGCAAAGAGTGTCAATGAATTGAAATGCCTTTTTTTTAGGCTTTCCAAAGGTTGAAAGAATTTTTGTCCCCTATTTTGACACTTCCACTTAGTTGTCCATATCTCTTTAAATGTAACCTATATGCAATGGTCTAATCCAAACCACTAGTGTGTTCCTACACATGTCCAAAATACAGCTGGAGCTGTGAATAATTATGCAAGCAGAATGACCTACGAAAATTGAGCACTATTAGCATATTGCTAATCTGGCAAGATTTGCACCACTTCTTAACCATTCTGAACTCACTTACACTAGTACATGAAAATCAGCCCCATAGTTTATTTACCGTTATTGGTAGGGCTGTCAACCGATTTAAAAATCAATCGCAATTAATTCCCCAATTGAAAACTTAAATCTCAGTTAATCTTGGTTTAAATCACATATTTAATTGATACCATAGTCGCCTGCGTTACTAAGTATTTGTATGCCAGTTTTGCTATTCTTATTTTTGGCTGCCATGTTGATTATAGTTATATGTTGGTGTCTGGTTGTCCTTTGTGGTCTTCCCTGTACTGTTAGCAGGGAGTGATTTGTCTGCCGGGCAAAGGTTGATTATAAATTGGATACATTAGTACAAAGAGCATTGGTGTTTATACATGTTAGAATTAACAGCACAATACAGACAGACAGTCAGAAGTGCTCAGAAATCTCTAACCTGAAATCTAAAGGAAAAGTAATGGAATGCCATTCGCAGCCTTTGGTACAGGTAATGAGTTCCTGATTCCCTCCTCTCTCAGGCTTTCCATCCCTGTATCCCATTCCCGCCCTAGCCCTGCTCCATCCTCTTTCAGACTTTCCTTCTCCATATCCCGTTCCCTCCCTGCTGCCTCTTCTCAGGCCTTCCCCCCTTGTATCCTGTTCTTGCCCTGTGGCTTCCTCTCCAGGTAACATCCACGATGATTGAGTTAAAAAAAAATAATCACCAAAAAAAAAACTGGAATTAATTGACAGCCCTAATTATTGGTAAGATCAAAGGTTCTCTTTACCTGCAAGGATGTGATGGACGCAGTGTGACCTTGCAGAACAGCCAAGGGTGCACATGTCCGAAGACACCAAACCCTGATGATTTTATCACAGCTGCCTGCAGCAATCATGGTGTTTTCATAGTTAACTGCCATGTCCGAGATTTCAGCAGAATGTCCTCTCAAAGTGGCCAGCAGCCTGCCATCATCTGTTGTCCAGATCTTCACCAGACAATCATCAGATCCCTGTATATTAAGTTTTGAAGAAAGTCAGTTTATAGCTTGACGATGCAATCCCTATTAGCAAAAGTTGTTTTAGCTTACAAAAACAAGATTTATTCACTAGGTTTCCATTAACTAAGACTCCACGCATTTGTGATTTATACTCAACTATACAAAGATTATTATGAAGACCAGAAGCATAGAATTCACAATTGTCACCAGGTTTTTGCTGAAGCGCAATGGTACGTACCACACAAATCATTTTCAAAAATGGGAACATTTGTATTTTGCCTAATTTTCCTTCCAAATTACATTACAACAAACTTACCCAAAATCCATGAAAATGTGCAGCAATTTTATTAATATATTTAGTTTTGTCATTCCTGTGACAAAAGCAATCTATTACATTGACTGTAATAACTGTTGCTCTGCTGGTATAATCATTTTTCCCCAGAAAAAATAATCTGAGAATTTAATCCTCAATAAAAATTTAATTTCCTGATAGGTGGATAGATAGATCAATCAAATTTTCTCAAAATTAACACTAATCATATTTATTTGGAAACCGGCATTTAAGTGTCAAATCTGGTGAGATTATCAGCCCCGCACTGCCTAGTTATAACATAGCTGTATTTATACCTACCATTTGCAACATTGGGCCAGAAATTGCTCGTAAAATAACGGTGAGCCTAACAGCGCTCACCGTTATTAATAGGCAAATCGAAGAGCAAATTCCAGCGACTGCACATCTGCAGTCAAATGCGGAAATATGAAACTTGCTCTTCCTGATTCACCGGCGACGTGAAAGCTTCGCGTTAAAGGGATCTCGCCAGCTGCAATCAATGCACCAGCAGAACTTGCTCTCCTCCAAGCTGGAAACTGACTAATCATGCCACAAAAAAAGGTACCATGAGTTTTTTTTAGGTCTAAACTAATTTTTAACGGCATGGTAAGCATTAATGACTGCCAAACAACCTCTCCGGCACTGAAAATTAACTTTTAAAAACATGGCGTCTCATTACTCCTGATTTTAATAGATTTTCGCACATTTAAAAAATATATTTTTTTAATTAAAAAATGTTTTAAAATTTTTTAAACTTTTTCTTTCTGTTGCTTTTATCTTAGTCTTTAAATCTTACCCTCTATTTCGCTTTCTCTATCTCATTTTATTGTACATTTACTAACCTTATTGGTCACTTCCTGGTTTTTACTCTGTCAAATGAGTTTCACTTCCTGGTTTGCGCAGCATGGCTTGCTTCAAGCTCATTGGTTATGGGGACATAGAGATCCTTTCCCTGCTCACACAGCCCTGGAAAGAACGCTCCTGTTTTTTGAACTCGGATTTCAAGGAAGTTGCCGCCAAAAAGAACATGGTAACTTAGTGGGTGAATTTAAATCTCATGAGCGGCGAGCACTGTTGGTTCACCACTCAGAGCAATTTACGGGCCAGTACGTGATCCCTAGACCTGATTCAGCCAAATTCTAAATGCATGAGGCGTAGCCAAATTTTCTAGGGATTCAGGGCTGCTTTGGGCCCTTTGGGTTGTGGCACACCAAATAAATTAGAATAAATGTGTGATTGAGGTTATATACATTAATTTTTTTTAAGCTTGTAGTTGTTCAGAATTGTGAGGGACACTCTTCAAATGAGGGAACTTTGGATCAATTTAGATTTCTGTAGCGTTCCTCGTGTTCAGGGAGATATTTCAGTGCTTTACAGAATAGAGAAAAAAACAGAACACTGAAAGGAGGAACAAATGGGATAATAGAAGGATTGTGGAGGGTGGGGGGGCAAATGCACTGTCAAACTGAAGGGTTTTGAGGACTTTTTTGAAAGTGGAAAGGCCATTGGCAGGGTGGAGACATTGTCTGAGTTGAGTTCCAGAGGGAAGGGACATAGTGCCTAAACAAGCAGCTGTCAATAGAATAGTAACAAGGAGTCAAAGGTGCTGGAAGAGCAGAGGGAAAAAGAGAAGCCATGGAGGTATTTGAAAGCAATTTAATATCTGAAAGTTCATTTGCAAGGACATAGGGAACATGCAGGGACATAATGGAACTTATCAAGAATAGTGCTGATAGGAGTAAGGCACCCTGAGCAAGTTATGACATGTACCATTACATTCTGAATGAGTTTTAATTTGAAGAGGGTGGAGGCAGGTTAGAAGGATATTAAAGAAGTCAAATCACTTGGTGTTAAAGGCACAGAGATTTTGTTGTAGAGGGGGAGAGATAGGGGCAGAGGTGAGCGCTCAGAGATGGGAGATGGTCTTGGTAAGGAACATAAAGCTCAGTTGGGCTTGAGCAGTACAATAAGGTTCCACACCTTCAGACTTAGTTGAGATAGAAATCAGGGAAATTGATAGAATCAAGGAAGGCATTCTCCCCCCTCCCCTACCCCCACCCCCACCAATCCCCTCTATTATTTCAAATGGCTCTTTTGACCACCAGCAACATGTTTATTTAAAGATATAGAAACTCTGCACATCTCTTATCTCCCATGAGAGTCCTCCAATAAACCTGTAAGATACATTTAATGCACATCAGGCTACTTGCTATCTTCGCTACAGCACAGCAATTGACAAAATAGTCAACAAATAACGATCAGCACCGAGTGTGGGATATGCACAGATTTTCATAAAGTGCAACACAATGAAAACTAATACAGTAAAGAAGTAAAGTTAGATAACAGTAACAAAAGGGTTTAGTGACATACTCTATTTCTTTGCGAGAATCATAGAATCATACAGCACAGAAGGAGGCCATTCGGCCTATCGTGTCTGTGCCACCTCTTTGAGTGAGCTATCCAATTAGTCCCACTCCCCTTTTCTTTCCCCATAGCCCAGCAAATTTCTCCTTTTCAAGTATATATCCAATTCCCTTTTGAAAGTTCCTATAGAATCTGATTCCACCACCCTTTCAGATAGTGCATTCCAGATCTTTGCAACCCTCTGTCTTCATTTCCCCTCTAGTCTTTGCCAATTATCTTATATCTGTGTCCTCTGGTTACCGACCCTCCTGCCATTGGAAACAGTTTCTCCCTATCCACTCTTGTCAAAACCCCTCATAATTTTGAACACCTCTCCCTTTAATCTTCTCTGCTTTAAGGAGAACAATCCCACCTTCTCTGGTCTCTCCACATAACTGAAGTCCCTCATCCCTGGTACCATTCTGGTAAATCTCCTCAGCACCCTCTCCAAGGCCTTGACATCCTTCCTAAACTGTGGTGCCCAGAATGGGACACAATACTCTAGCTGAGGCCTAATTAGTAATTTATAAAGGTTTAGCATAACTTCATTGCTTTTGTATTCGATGCCTCTATTTCTAAATCAATATTCACATTAATATTAATTGTTCCATCTAAGCTCCAAATACAGCACCATATATGTTCCTTCTCCTTCCTGCATCCACAACATGTTCAAATCAAAACTCATCACACAGTATTACTACTCTCATTTTTTCCCAGGATCTCAAGGCTGTGGAACTGTGGTTCCTCCTTTGTACTTTCCTTCTTCTTACAACCTTTCTAGCTTTTAAAGTCCAACCTTGGTGTCACCTAATCACTGGTTCCTGATTTATCTAGTCTTCTTTATTCTTTTCCATCTTGATGTGGTTGCCACTAAGGGCCTTGTCCCTTCACCTTGGCTTTTCAATTAAAAAAATTAGGCTACCATTTTGTGGTCTGCATTCAGAATATTTACTTAGAAGTTACAAAATAGAAACAAGCCATTCAGCCCAACCAGTCCATGTCGGCCTTTACCCTCCATGTGAGCAAACCGTTCTAATCATATTTACCCACCCTGTTTCCATATCATTTCAACCCCATTTCCATGTGTGCGTTGTTCACCAATGAATTAACACCTATGAGAAGGGAATTTTTTTTAATGGAACTATTTCAGTTCCATACATAATAGAACATGTTATGAAAGGTGCTTTGCTTTCATGTTCATGCTAAATAATAACCACACTATCAAATTCAAATGAACATAATTCAAATTAAGCAACTTTCAATTAATAGACTGTATTTATATTTACTCATGACAAAAAAAAACTTTAAATACATTTATCCAGAGCCAAGCCCTAATGTCGTAAGACACACACACACACACACACACACAAAATTCAGTTGCATCCAACTGTTGACTAAATATAGCATCCAGCTGATCAGACACCTACCCTCTACTTAACCTATGAGCATTCCATTCAAACAAGATGCAACTTATCTCCTCATCATTTTAACTTTACCTGCCTAAACTTGTGTGTCTGCTGCCAAGAGGATGGACCATTCAAGAGTCTTACATAAAATGAGTTCAGGCAGACTCCGCCCAGGCTTAAAGATATCATTTAGCACTAATTGTCACTAAGCCAATAACCTCAGAAGGGCAAAGAGATATATAGAATGGAAATTCATACTCTTGCAGTAGAGGGTGCTCTTGAGATTGTACCCAAGATAAATTTTTGGACAGAGTTTATGGGCTCGATTTTTGGACATCCGAGCCGGCGGGTTCGTGGCCGGGGAGGGGCTCTGAAAATCGGGGATTCCCGGGGCGGGTCCGGAGCCCGGCTCCAACCCGCCCACTTCCAGGTTCCCCAGTGACGCGTGTAGATGCGCGCATGCGGGACTCCTGCCAGCAATTAAAGCCAGCAGGATCCCATTTAAGGCAATTAATGTGATAGTTCAGGTCGTTAGCAGAACTGATTTGTAGGATATTTTAGGAGGAGTGGGATTTTCATCTCAACTGAGCGTGTTTCCACTGGAAACACTCCCAGTTGAAATGGACATGTTGCAGTCACCAGCCTGTGGCAGCTGCAAAGGTCCATTTGACAGTGGGAGGGTGGGGGAGAGGGAGGGTGGGGTGGGGTGGGGGGGAGGGGGAGAGGGAGGGTGGGGTGGGGTGGGGGGGAGGGGGAGAGGGAGGGTGGGGTGGGGGGGAGGGGGAGAGGGAGGGTGGGGTGGGGGGGAGGGGAGGGGGAGAGGGAGGGTGGGGTGGGGTGGGGGGGAGAGGGTGGGGGGGAGAGGGTGGGGGGGAGGGTGGGGGGGGAGGGAGGGGGGGGGAGGGTGGGGGGGGAGGGAGGGGGGGGGAGGGAGGAGGGGGGAGGGGGGGGTGGGGGGGAGGGAGGGGGTGGGGGGGGGGGAGGGAGGGTGGGGGGGAGGGTGGGGGGGAGGGAGGGTGGGAGGGAGGGTGGTGGGGGGAGGGTGGTGGGGGGAGGGTGGTGGGGGGAGGGTGGGGGGGGAGGGGTGGGGGAGGGGTGGTGGGGGGAGGGGTGGTGGGGGGTGGGGGGTAGTTGGGGTGGGGGGGTGGGGGAGACCCTCACTCATTGCAGGAGGCCACTCTGTCACTTTGGACAAAGTTTGGCCTTCACCACCCTCCTCCTAACAATCAAATTCACCAACTTGGAACCTCAACCCCGTTGTGCAGATACATTTACCTACCTTGCGGACCCCCTCAAATGTACATCTTCCGGGTGAGGGCCGCCATAGCTGCAGTCATGACCTCCTCGGAGGACGAACAGCATCACCAGCCTCGCCGTCCACCTCTGACACGTGGAGCTCCACAACACAGTGCTGTGACACATCCACCTGCACAGCAGGAGGGAGGGCTACCGCAGAGAGAGATGCGTCGCAGAAGGCACTACCCTCGCCACAGGGTCCACAGACCGAGGCTCAGCTTCCTGGACCTCTCTGAGCAGCAGTGCACACGAAGGCTCAGAGTCACTCGACATGTAGTCGTGGACATCTGCAGCCTCCTTCATGCCGAGCTGCTCCCGGCTGGCCCGAGCACCATCTTATTACCTGTCGTTGTCAAAGTCACCACTGCCCTCAACAACTTCTCCTCCACATCCTTCCAGGGTGCCACAGGGGACATCGCCGACGTCTCTCAGTCGTGTGCACAAAAGAGCCCTGCAAATACACCTACACCCACTCTGCAGTTACACAATGGGTGGCATCAGTTGTGGGTCTTCATGGTGATCCTCAGGAAAGGGCAATATATGTAATGTGAGTTGATCAGAAATCAAATATAAGTAAAAACCATGACAAACCCTCAAACACCCTTGTGCATCCCCTTCATGCTCACGACACGTTTGCCTTATGCTTCCGACTACACATATGTGATGCATGCCCTGTGGCTGCAGCACCAGGTAGTGGCAGGTTGGGTGAGACTGACTGTGAAAGGGATGCATGAGAGGGTGAGTATGAGATAGAGCCATGAGATTGTATGAGGATTGGGTTGAGTGGTAGTGGTGGGATGAGTACTGGCGAAGTGAGTAAGTGCAGGTAAGATGAGGATGAGCTTTGAGTGGGTGTGAGGAGTGATGTGATAGAGTAATGTTGGCAGTGCAGAAGGAGATGTGGGGTGGGGGCGATGATGTGGCAGACGGAGTGTAGGGGAATGAGCAAGTGTACTCACTTCGGCTAACCTACTTAGGTCATTGGATCGCCTCCTGCACTGTATGCAAGTGCGTGATAAGTTGGTGGTGTTGTGACCTCCTCTGCCACCTCGAGCCAAGCCTTCATGGTGGCAGAGGCAGGCCACTTCCTCCCGCCCGCCGGGGAAAGATCTCTGTCCTCCCCCTCCTCCTCACCCATCCAGTAGGACCTGGAGTGAGGCATCATTAAACATGGGAGCAGCCTTCCCCCGGGGCTGCTCCATGCAGTAATTTTTGCTCCTTTCTGCAACATCAGTCAGTGGAGGACTGCCCCTTTACATAGGGCTCCTCCCGCTGACAGCCTATGATGCGGGTGCGCAGTCCGCCCACTGCGCAGCTTTCCAGCGCAAAACCCGGAAGCCAAGGTAAGTGCCTTCAATTAGGCTGCGTTACCCACGCGCCCAGTCAACCCTCCGCTGCCAACCCGCCTCCCTCCTAATATCAAGCCCTATGAAGCTTTTTTTTGCACTTGGTTGTTGTACCAGAGCAAAAGATGCTGTTACTAGGTGTCTGGAATGGAAAAAGGGTACCATTCTTCAATGCAAATATCTTTCACCTTCATCAAAAAGGAATTAAATTTATATAGCTGCCATTGCATCACTCAAATACTTTGCATACAATTAATTACTTTGAAGTGCAATCTCTTTTATGTAGACAAATTGCAGTCATATTGCACACACAAATTCAGAAGAAATTTTTCATATATCAGAAATGAGTTCCCTCCCCCATCATGCCCTCCAGAGTACTCTAGTGTAGACCAATGTAGCCACTGATCCTATCTTACTTTAAGATAGACAAAATACAAATGAGCTCCAAAAATCTCAAACTTTTGATTTGGAATTTCATAATATAACCCCGATTTGTTTTATTTCTTTTAAAATTAAAGAAAATGTTTCTCTTTTTCCATTCTATATTAAAGAAACACATAAGACAAAGCTCTAAAATGGCACTTGCATGCAACGTAATAATGCAGCAAATCTATAAACTCAAACAGTGACTGTCCTCCTCCCATCCACAAATCTGGAGTCCCCCAAGGATCTATCCTTGGACCTTTCCTCATCTACATGCTGCCCCTTGTTAACATTTTACTTGGACAACACCCAGCACTCCTTCTCTACCACCTCCCTCACCCTACTTGTCTGACATCCAACAACAAGTTGCATTTATATAGCACCTTTAACGTAGTAAAACATTCCAAGGTGCTCACAGGAGCGATTATCAGACAAAATTTGACACCGAGCCACATGAAGACATATTAGGACAGGTGACCAAAAGCTTGGTCAAAGAGGTAGGTTTTGAAGAGTGACTAAGAACATACGAAACATAAGAAATAGAAGCAAGAGTAGGCTTAACAGAGGTTGAGAGAGGTAGAGAGGCAGAGAGGTTTAGGGTGGGAATTCAAGAGCTATTGTCCTAGGCAGCTGAAGGCACAGCTGCCAATGGTGGTGCGATGGTGATGCGCAAGAGGCCAGGCTTGGATAAGCTGCAATTTCATCTGGTTAAACATCAGGAAGACCAAAGCCATCATCTTCAACCCCTGCCACGAACCCCATACGCGTCACCAATTCCCGGCCACTGTCTCAGGTTGAACTAGACTGTTTACAACATCTATATCCTCTTCGACCCTGAGCTGAGCTTCCAACCCAATATCCTCTACATCGTAAAGACTCCGTAACATCACCTGCCTCTGTATCTGCCTCAGACCATCTGCTGAAACCCTCATCCATGCCTCTGTCACCTCCAGACTTAACAATTCCAATGCTCTCCTGGCCAACCTATCATCCTTTACCCTCCATAAACCCCAGCACATCCAAAACTCTGCTGCCTGTATCCTATCCTGCAGCAAGTCCCACTCACCCATCACTACCCATCTAACCACCTCCCCTTGGCATTCAATGGCATTACCATCGCCGAATCCCCCACCATCAACATCCTGGGGGTCACCATTGAACAGAAACTTAACTGGACCAGCCATATAAATACTGTGGCTACAAGAGCAGGTCAGAGGCTGGGTATTCTGCAGCGAGTGACTCACCTCCTGACTCCCCAAAGCCTTTCCACCATCTACAAGGCACAAGTCAGGAGTGTGATGGAATACTTTCCACTTGCCTGGATGAATGCAGCTCCAACACTCAAGAAGCTCGACACCATCCAGGACAAAGCAGCCTGCTTGATTGGCACTCCATCCACCATCCTAAACATTCACTCCCTTCACCACCGGCGCACTGTGGCTGCAGTGTGTACCATCCACAGGATACACTGCAGAAACTCGCCAAGGCTTCTTCGACAGCACCTCCCAAACCTGCGACCTCTACCACCTAGAAGGACAAGGGCAGCAGGCACATGAGAACAACACCACCTGCACGTTCCCCTCTAAGTCACACACCATCCCGACTTGGAAATATATCGCCATTCCTTCATTATCGCTGGGTCAAAATCCTGGAGCTCCCTACCTAACAGCACTGTGGAAGAACCTTCACGGACTGCAGAGGTTCAAGAAGGCGGCTCACCACCACCTTCACAAGGGCAATTAGGGATGGGCAATAAATGCTGGCTTTAAGAGTTGTGCCTTTGTTTAAGAGTTGTGCTTTTGTTTAAGAAGGGCGGCAGGGAAAAGCCTGGGAACTACAGACCGGTGAGCCTGACATCTGTAGTGGGTAAGTTGTTAGAGGGTATTCTGAGGGACAGGATCTACAGGCATTTGGAGAGGCAGGGACTAATTAGGAACAGTCAGCATGGTTTTGTGAGAGGAAAATCATGTCTCACGAATTTGATTGAGTTTTTTGAAGGGGTAACCAAGAAGATAGATGAGGGCTGTGCAGTAGACGTGGTCTACATGGACTTCAGCAAAGCCTTTGACAAGGTACCGCATGGTAGGTTGTTACATAAGGTTAAATCTCATGGGATCCAAGGTGAGGTAGCCAATTGGATGCAAAATTGGCTTGACGACAGAAGACAGAGGGTGGTTGTAGAGGGTTGTTTTTCAAACTGGATGCCTGTGTCCAGCGGTGTACCCCAGGGATCGGTGTTGGGTCCGCTGTTATTTGTTATTTATATTAATGATTTGGATGAGAATTTAGGAGGCATGGTTAGTAAGTTTGCAGATGACACCAAGATTGGTGGCATTGTGGACAGTGAAGAAGGTTATCTAGGATTGCAACGGGATCTTGATAAATTGGGCCAGTGGGCCGATGAATGGCAGATGGAGTTTAATTTAGATAAATGTGAGGTGATGCATTTTGGTAGATCGAATCAGGCCAGGACCTACTCCGTTAATGGTAGGGCGTTGGGGAGAGTTATAGAACAAAGAGATCTAGGAGTACAGGTTCATAGCTCCTTGAAAGTGGAGTCACAGGTGGATAGGGTGGTGAAGAAGGCATTCGGCATGCTTGGTTTCATTGGTCAGAACATTGAATACAGGAGTTGGGATGTCTTGTTGAAGTTGTACAGGGCATTAGTAAGGCCACACTTGGAGTATTGTGTACAGTTCTGGTCACCCTATTATAGAAAGGATATTATTAAACTAGAAAGAGTGCAGAAAAGATTTACTAGGATGCTACCGGGACTTGATGGTTTGACTTATAGGGAGAGGTTAGACAGTCTGGGACTTTTTTCCCTGGAGAGTAGGAGGTTTAGGGGTGATCTTATAGAAGTCTATAAAATAATGAGGGGACTAGAGAAGGTAGATAGTCAAAATCTTTTCCCAAAGGTAGGGGAGTCTATAACGAGGGGGCATAGATTTAAGGTGAGAGGGGAGAGATACAAAAGGGTCCAGAGGGGCAATTTTTTCACTCAAAGGGTGGTGAGTGTCTGGAACGAGCTGCCAGAGGCAGTAGTAGAGACGGGTACAATTTTGTCTTTTAAAAAGCATTTGGATAGTTACATGGGTAAGATGGGTATAGAGGGATATGGGCCAAGTGCAGGCAATTGGGACTAGCTTAGTGGTATAAACTGGGCGACATGAGATTCTATTTCATGAACGAATAAACAAAAACCTCCTCTCCTTGATGACCTACACTGGCTCCATTTCCCCCAAAACTTCCAAATTAAATTCTCATCCTCACATTTAAATCCCTTCCTGGCCTCACCCATCCCCATCTCTCCGACTTCCTGCCAGAACGCTCCATTCCTCTGGCTTCTTGTGCATTCCCTCTTCCCTTTACCCTACCATTGGCATCCATGACTTCAACTATTTAGGCCCCAAGCTCTGGAATTCCCTCCCTAAACCCCTCCACCTCTTCTGTTCTTTAAAGACCCTCATTAAAACCCACCTCTGACCAAGCTTTTGATCTCCCCTCCTAATAGCTCCTTCTTTGGCTCATTTTTATCTAATTATGCCTCTGTGAAGCACCTGCGGACGGTTTCCATGCTAAGGGCACTATATAATTGCAAGTTGAAATGCCTTGGGATGTTTTACGATGTTGAAGGCTTTATATAAATGCATGTTGTTGTTGTTGAAATGCTTGTTTGTAAAATATCTCCACCTTATCTTCAGGTGTGGAGAACAATGAACAGGGAAGGAACCCCAACTCTCTAGGCATGTTATCCAATCAAGCCTAGTAACAAGTGCAACATCGCGCCTGTTCAAACGTCCCATTGAACAGAAACATTTCCACACTGCATCCATTTGATATTCCTCCCAAGAGCTTAAAGATTAACATATGTTCAGTTAAATGCCTCCTATTTATTGCTTTCACTTATTGTCTATAATTTGTACTGTATATAAGCCTGTCAACTCATCATGTCACCACTCTACTTGTCTGCTACCTGTTTTATCCATATGCTAGTTGCGCTTAGATTGATTTACCCAGTTGTCAAGATTACCTTGTGCTGTAGTAATAATGGAAGTCTAGGACATTTTTCAGTGTAGCCACCAGAAGTGTAAAGCATGTCATGAGATCTGCATAATAAATCTTCAGAGGGACTGGAAACCATTTCTGTTTTTATAGGTTAACACTCACAAAACTAAATTTTAGAAAAACAAATGTATTTCTACACAGAATTTAAAATGAGTCAGAGCTTCTTAACAGAGTAGTTTCCCTGTATCCAGCCAGTAACTAATCTGATAACATGCCTATTTATCAAACCATTTAGCCTACATAACTACTCACTGCAGTCTCTAACTAATGTGTACAGATGACCTGGTATTCATTAGTGGACCCTTAAATCTGTCAGTAGATAATGTCATTAATAAAATGGCTTTATTTCACATTTAAAGTGCCTTAAAACCATGGGCTTGTGAAAGAGAAAAAGAAATTCAGCCAACGTTCCCATTCCTGATCATTATCTATGCTGGAAAGTACGTGCATGCGTATGAGGGATATTAGAAGAGAAAGGAGTTGGTCAGCTGTGATGCCCCCCCCAACTCTTCTCTCTCCCCCTCCCCCACCTCTCCTCTTCCCCCCCCACCCTCCCTCCCACCCTATAACAGCTTGTGGGGCAGTGGGATTCATTTTGAATTGAGACAAGTAACAGATCAAGAAAGAAATTAAGATAATAGCGAATCACTCAGTAAAGGTTCACAAACGGTGTACGCCAGCTCATTAATAGGGTTTTAGGTTGTGTTGCCTTGATAATGATCCAAGTGCAAATAAATGGTATTATAGTTAGGCTGTATAAGGCTCTGGTGCACTCCACACTTGAGAGTACTGTGTCCAGGTTTTGGTCCCCACACGTTAGAGATCGAGGCTCTGCAGAGGATGATGATTCAAGTTGTTAAAGCTCTTCATTATGCGGATAGTCCAAGAGTTAGTCTTATTTACTATGGATAAACACACACGTAAAAGGAATATGATTGAGATTTTTAAAATGAAGACATTGGAACTAATTCAGTTAGATAGGTTATATGAAATGGACAGGGATGTTAGGACTTCAGGTCATCCCTCTAAAATTCAAAGTAGAGTTTGGTTAGATGCCAGAAAGTACTTCTTTTCACAAGACAGCCATCACCCTCTGGAACAGACTGCCAAAATAGGATAAATATGGAGTTGCTACAGCCCTTTAAAACAACTTGCATTTATATAGCGCCTCTAACGTAGTAAAATTACCCAAGGTGCTTCACGGGAGCATTATCAAACAACATTTGACATCGAGCCACATAAGGAGATGCTAGGACAGGTGACCAAAAGGTTAGTCAAAGAGTTGGGTTCTAAGGAGCACCTTAAAGGAGGAGAGGTTGAGAGGCAGAGAGGTTTAGGGAGAGAATTCCAGCGCTTAGGGCCTAGGCAGCTGAAGGCACAGCCGCCAATGGTGGAGCGATTAAAATCAGGGATGCGCAAGAGGCAGAAATTGGAGGAACGCAGAGATCTTGGGAGGTTGTAGGGCTGGAGGAGGTTACAGAGATAGGGAGGAGCGAGGCCATGGAGGGATTTGAAACCAAGGATGTGAATTTTAAAATCGAGGCGTTGCTGGACCGGGAGCCAGTGAACACAGGGATGATGGGTGAAAGGGACTTGGTGTGAGTTAAGATACTGGCAGCAAAGTTTTGGATGAGCTCAAGTTTATGGAGGGTGGAAGACGCGAGGCCAGCCAGGGTTAGGTTGGAGCACTGGAATAGTCAACTCTAGAGGTAAAAAAGGCATGGATGAAGGAACTTGGCATGCTTCTGGGAGAAGACAACATGGCCAGTTATGGGGGTGAATTGCTCGTTAGATATGATTGTGTTGAGTTATGGATACAATAGTCTGTGGAGCTTGTTCGATTGCCGTAGCAAGTTGGAATGGAATTTCCCAATGTTTTCCTGAATTGACTACAGGTTTTCTTCCTCTGGTTTTTGCCTCTCCCAGGAGAAATCATGGTAAGAGAATGGATGAATTGTATACAAAGTTGCACTGTTGACTCAAGATGATGGGCTTTTTTTCTCCTTTCTTTTTATAAGTTCATGTTAATCGCTCTGCTATTTTCTAACAGCTCTCTTCTTTCTTCTCACTTTCTCAGATGGAATTGAAATATTGTTGTTGCAGTCTACTTCTCCAATTAAGTCCAATTATTTAAAATATTAGGAGGGAGAAATTGCATGTGTATATCAATGTTTTCCCACAAGATCAGAAATTTCGCTAGATGGGAATGAAATTCTCTTGCACTTCTTTCATCCAATGTAAGGTTTAAAAAAGTGGCAGATTAGATACAACCAGATGCAGAATAGACCTCATACTTCTCTGCTTCAACAGTTTGTTTTTCAAACCCCAATTTCACAAATAGCAACTTCCACAACGCTGAATATTTCTATTTCCTGTACCAACTGTTCTTGTGCTCTGAATGAGATTGTAGATCTATGCCAAATTATGGGCAGTTGTCCACTGTGGGCCTGCAACTGGGTTAAATCTCCCCAAACTCATTTCACATAATCCAACATAACCACTTAAGCGGGGAAGCTTTCATTCCATCAGTCTGGACCACAATGAAACTGAGGATGAAAAGGCAGTCTGTTTATACAGTGTGCCATCCGCTGTTTGTGAAGCGCAATTTCTAAACATTTATCTGTTTTAAAATCATGTTTAACGGAATCTATCACAGCTGTGTAGGAAGAGTTGGAAGGGACGTAAAGGACAATTCCTGGGTGTGTGCTGAGAAAGAAGTTGGGGACATAGGCTATTGTGGGGGTGGGGGGGGGAAGAAACATATCTCACCCATTCCTCTCCTCTTCCCCACCCCCACAGTGATTGCAAGTCTGTTGTGATATTATTTTTTTTAAATCAGTTGTAAAGTATTATTTATTCCTTTATCAGTAGAGCAAAGATCATAATGTACTAGAATTAATCTACAATAAATGAGATATTTATAAAAGGAAGTCCATGCGAGTTGATCAAGATCAATATATTTCTGCCAAGAGGCAGAAGGAGAAGACTAGAGGAACAGCAATGGTTATTCAGTTGTTATTGTAAGTATTGAATGCAATATATTAGATGGCCCAGTAGGTGTAGCAGCAGAGCATTAGACTCTCCCTTCACGTTTCTGTATGTGAACCTTAGGCTCAACTGTCATTCAAATTCAATTATTCTCACTACACACTTTTGTTTTCCCCTCGGCTGAGCTGCCAAATGAAGTATTTTATGCTGTAGCAAAAAGGTCTCCATCTCTGATGTTCAAGAAGCTAGCAGGACCAGTTCACCCCATAGAAACACTCTTCACGTTGGATTGCTCCGGGAAAGACGACGATAGCAGCCACGTGGAAGTCCGCAGCCCAGACCATTCTGCTTCCCCAGCTAAAGGGGGAAATGCAGTGTCCTGAGGCAGTGAACATCAAACAGATTACCAGCAAGGTACAATTCTACACTGTGAAGTTTGAAAATGCTCATTAATTTTGTCGATATCCTGACTGGGGACAGGGTGGACCATTTGGGGGGGGGGTGGGGGGGGAAGGGGGCTGTGATGGGGGAGGAAGGAAAGGGGTTGGGCCATTTGAGAGCACAGCGGGCACAGGAAAAGGAGCAATGTGGGCATAGCAGTTCCAGGGGGACAGTGTAGATAGAGTTCAACACTCAGGCTGTACCCCAGATTGCATGTGGGGATAGCTACTCTGGCAGGAAAGATTGCAGGCTGTGCTCTGGGTCACATGATGCCATGACGAGCCTGGTGCTGAGGTTTGGAACCAGGTTGGTACGAGAGCTGGAAGTGCAGGTAGGGGACCGAGGTTCAGGCTGAGGCCAGGTCCTGTGTCGCATCCAGTCTGGGGGGGTGGGGACGGAATTGCAGACGGCGACCAGGCCCCAAGTTGAGTTTTGGTGAGTCTGGCTATGAGGTCAGTGGTTTTGCTGAGAGCAAGGAGGCCGATTGTGGAGTTGGCCATTGACCATTGAGTTGGCCAGCAACTGGATGACAGGATCAGCATTAGCAGAGATCAATCAGAAGTCAATAAGGGAGATAATGATGGTCCAGTGCTTCCTATGGACTAATCAGATGTAACAAAAAGGGAAATCGGACAGAAAGTTGTTTTGAGCCAGTTTTCTTCTGTACCCTCCCCCCCCCCCTACCCCGCACCAATATTGTCCCCTCCCCTGAAGGTATTGATTCCTTACTGGGCTGCATTTCTACAGATTCAGGACCTTTTTGGTAATTTACACATTATGTATGTTTGAACCTTGACAGTGAACGTTAGCTATTTGACTAAGGTGAGCATCACAGCTAAGCTCAATTCTGCTCTTCGATTTAGGAACAGCATTAAGAGGATACAATGAAAAGGCAGAGAAATTGAACTAGAATAGACAGCACCAGTTAAAGAGTTAGCACCAGCAGAGACATGATGCGCTAAATGGCCTCATTCTATCCTGAACTTGTAATTGCATGAATGCCTAAAATACCTCTCCAACATTCAGGTGTTCTCTTTCAGGAGGATTCACTAGATAGCAATTAGGTGTATAAACGCTGCTTGATCTTTTTCTTCTAACCCAGGAATGTGTACACTAATCCAGGTAACCATACCATTGGTCTGCCTGAGATCAGCTAATTCAGCATAAAGCAGTGACCAAACCCTAGATCTTCCCAGTCTACATGGCTCAGCTACTCACTGGCTTAATCAGCCGAGCCATCATATGAGACAGTTTAGCTTTATATTATTATAAATGTACCTGGGTTATTCTAACTACTCCTCACAACAAATACATGGTATAGTATTTACTGATTAATTGTTCTTGTAGTGATCTCTACATAAATATTTATTGAGAAAGGAAACCGAATGATGAAGGGTTTATTCAAATTAATATTTTTCATCAGCTGCTCTAATAATGTCTTGTCTTGCAATTTGTGAAATGAACACAGTTGACAGTGATAAACCATTACCACTATATGCAGGAATACAAACACACACACACACAAACACTTAAAAGGCAAAGTGATCAGTGATTGTCATTTCTGAACAACCATATTTTGAAATTTGTTAATTTTGAATGATTCATTTTAAAGGCAACAAAACATGAATCCATCACTTATAATTAACCATTGACTTTTCGAGATAACTACAAAACCTGACATCCTCCCGCCACCAAGAAAGTATTTTTTTTTAATTTCTGATTTTGTTCACATCATTTTAGAGATGATTAAAATAGATCACACCATAGATATGATATTTTAATGAATTTTTATTCCACTCATGAAGCTAGCTGCATAACTCAAACTGTGCATCGCATAAGCAAAAATCAAAATGTCTCAACACGCAGCATTCAACTTATAAAATTAATACATTTTAGTTTCATTTCAATTTAACATTATTTTTGGGGATACTAATCATGGTCACATCACAGCACTGGAAAATTAACAAATCCCATTCAGAACATCCGGTGTCAATATCACGTACTCCCACTCCAGCCAAAGTGCAGCTTCATCCAGAGTAATGCTCTCTCTATTCTGTCCCCAAAATCTGCCTTGGCCAAACTTCGGTACAGCACCTGCTACACTACCGGTGTGACTTTTCCACTTTTTACAGCCACCCTGTGGCATTTGAGTGAGTCTATCATTCAAGTACCAAATGGGGTCTTTTCTTTTCACGTGCTGGACCTGTCCCCTTACCATCGACAGAGACGGCTTTCATTCCTTCAGTCTGGGCTGAATTCAAATCTAGGTTCCCAGAAATTAAAGACCCATCCTCCTTTTTTAGGTGCTTAGTCACTTCCATTTGGTGTTATAAATACAGGAGTAGAATAATGGAGTAGAAACAGCAGTGCTATAATTTATATGCAAATTAAAAGTCTGTGCAACTGGTTTTAAAAATTGTGAACTTACATACAAAAGGCATTTAGATAAGAATATATTAAAAATACGTTGTTATACTTCGTTGTGACACTAAACAGAGTAATATCGTTGAAATGGAATAACTCTTCCCTCTCATAACTCCCACTGTCAACTGACTGTATTCTACAGCAACAGCGCAACATAGACACACAGCTGTACAGAATTTGGGCTTAAAAGGTCTCAAATGAGTTTGAGAACCATCCAAAATTAATTACTGCTGGTGAGCAGTTACTCTATGCTTCCCCGCTTTTTGACAGAGATTCCAAATGATAGAATGATAGAATGGTTGCAGCGCAGAAGTAGGCTATTTGGCCCATTGAGCCCGTGCCGGCTCCTTGTAACAGCAATCCACTTAGTCGATTCCCCCGCTCTTTCCCCATAGCCCTGCAATTTTTTTTACCTTCAAGGATTTATTCTATTCCTTTTTGAAAGCCATGAATGAATCTGCTTCCACCGCCCTTTCAGGCAACACATTCCAGATCGTAACAGCTCGCTGCATAAAAAAGCTTTGTCTCATGTCACCTTTGGTTCTTTTGCCAATCACCTTAGATCTATGTCCTCTGGTAGTCAAACCTTCTGCCAATGGGAACAGTTTCTCTTTATTTACTTTATCTAAACCCTTCATGACTTTGAACACTTCTATCAAACCTCCTCTTAACTGTCTCTGCTCTAAGGAGAACAACCCCAGCTTCTCCAGTCTATCCACGTAACTGAAGTCCCCCATCCCTGGATCCATTCTAGTAAATCTTTTCCACACCCTAAGGCCTTCACATCCTTCCTAAAGCGCAGTGCCCAGAATGGGACACAACACTCCAGCTGTGGCCGAACCAGTGTTTTATAAAGGTTCAACATAACTTCCTTGCTCCTGTACTCTAAGCCTCTATTTATAAAGCCCGGGATCCTGTATGCTTTTTTAACCGCTTTCTCAACCTGCCCTGCCACCTTCAATGATTTGTGCGCATATACCCCCAGATATCTCTGTTCCTGTACCCCTTTTAGAATTGTGCCCTCTAGTTTATATTCCCTCTCCTTGTTCTTCCTACCGAAATGTATTACTTCGCATTTTTCTGCATTAAATTTCATCTGCCACGTGTCCGCCCATGCCACCAGCCTGTCTATATCCTCTTCAAGTCTATCACTATTCTCTGCACTGTTAACTACCCTTCCAAGTTTTGTGTCATCTGCAAATTTTGAAATTGTGCCCTGTACACCCAAGTCCAAGTCATTAACATATATCAAGAAAAGCAGTGGTGCCAGCACCGACCCCTGGGGAACACTACTGTACACCTTTCTCCAGTCTGAAAAACAACCATTCACCACTACTCTCTGTTTTCTGTCACTTAGCCAATTCCGTATCCATGTTGCAACTGCACCCTTTATTCCGTGGGCCGCAATCTTGATGACAAGCCTACCATATGGTACTTTATCAAACACTTTTTGAAAGTCCATATACACATCAACTGCATTACCCTCATCTACCCTCTCTGTTACCTCATCAAAAAACTCTATCCGGTTAGTTAAACACGATTTGCCTTTAACAAATCTGTGCTGGCTTTCCCTAATCAATCCACACTCATCCAAGTGACTGTTAATTCTGTCCCGGATTACTGTTTCTAAGAGTTTCCCCACCACCAAGGTTAAACTGACTGGCCTATAGTTGCTGGGTTTATCCTTACACCCTTTTTTGAACAAGGGTGTAACAATTGCAATTCTCCAGTCCTCTGGCACCATCCCCATATCTATGGATGTTTGGAATATTATGGCCAGTACCTCTGCAATTTCCACCCTTACTTCCGTCAGCAACCTAGGATGCATCCCATCCGGAGCAGGTGGCTTATCTACTTTAAGTATAGCTAGCCTTTCTAGTACCTCTTTATCAATTTTTAGCCCATCCAGTATCTCAACTATATCTTCCTTTACTGAGACTCTGGCAGCATCTTGTTCCTTGGAAAAGACAGAGGCAAAGTACTCATTTAGTATCTTGGCCATGCCCTCTGCCTCCATGAGTAGATCTCCTTTATGGTCCCTAATCGGCCCCACCCTCCTCTTACTCCCCTTTAAGTGTTTATATGCCTGTAGAAGACTTTTGGATTCCCTTTTATGTTAGCCACCAGTCTATTCTCATACTCTTTCTTTGACCCTCTTATTTCCTTTATCACTTCACCTCCGAACTTTCTATATTCTGCCTGGTTCTCACTTGAGTTATCAACCTGACATCTGTCATATGCCCCTCTTCCGCTTCATCTTACTCTCTATCTCTTTTGTCATCTAGGGAGCTCTGGCTTTGGTTGCCCTACCTTTCCCCCTCGTGGGAATGCACCTAGACTGTACCCGAACCATTTCCTCTTTAAAGGCCGCCCACTGTTCAATTACAGTTTTGCCTGCCAATCTTTGATTCCAACTTACCCGGGCTAGATCTGTTCTCATCCCGCTGAAATTGACCCTCCTCCAGTTGAGTATTTTTACTTTAGAGTGGTCAGTGTTCTTTTCCATAGCTATTCTAAACCTTATGATACTACGATCGCTGCTCCCTAAATGCTCCCCCACCGAAACTTGCTCCACTTGGCCTGCCTCATTCCCTAGAACCAAGTCCAGCAATGCCTCCTTCCTCGTTGGGCCAGAAACATACTGATCAAGAAAGTTATCCTGAGCACATTTCAAAAATTCCTCCCCCTCTTTGCTCCTTATATTATTATCCCAGTCTATATTAGGATAGTTGAAGTCCCACATTATCACTACTCTATAATTTCCCTGCAAATTTGCTCCTCTATCTCCTTCCCACTATTTGGTGGCCTATAGAATGCACCCAGTAGTGTAATGGCACCTCTACTGTTTCTTAACTCTAACCAAAGAGATTCTGTCCTTGACCCTTCCAGGACATCCCGTCTTTCCAACAGTGCAATATTCTTCTTAATCAATACTCCACCCCCCTCCCTTCCTTTACTTCCCTATCTTTCCTGAACACCTTGTATCCAGGAATATTTAGTACCCAATCCTGCACTTTTTTTAAGCCAGGTCTCTTATCAGCATGACATTGTATTCCCATGTAGCTATTTGCGCCTGCAGCTAACCAACCTTGCTTGCCACGCTTCGTGCATTTATGCATATGCACTGCAAACCAGTCTTAGATTTTCTTGTACTCTCTCTTAGTCTGATCCCACCTAATACTGTATTATTTCTTACTCTAATGTTATCTGTCTCTCCCAATCCTTTATGCACCTTGTTTCTCCTTTCTAATGCTACATCCTGGTGCCCATCCCCCTGCCAAATTAGTTTAAACCCTCCCCCACAGCACTAGGAACATCCCTGCGAGGACGTTGGTCCCAGCTCTGTTGAAGTGCAACCCGTCTGTCTTGAGCAGGTCCCTCCTGCCCCAGAACTGATCCCAATGCCCCAAGAATCTGAAGCCCTCCCTCTTGCACCATGTCTTTAGCCACACATTAACCTGCCTTATCTTCCTATTTCTGTACTCACTAGCGCATGGCACTGGGAGTAATCCAGAGATTACTACCTTTGAGGTCCTGCTTTTTAACTTCGTCCCTAGCTCCTGAAGCTCTGACCGCAGGATCTCATCCCTTTTCTTTCCTATGTTGTTGGCACCCACATGGACCACGACTTCTGGCTGTTTCCCTTCCCCCCACAGATGACAACGGTAAGCTGGCTATTGCAGATTTGTTCTGTGTGGTTCACTAATCTCTGGTAGCATGTAGGGTTCATTATTTGAAAACGTTTCCACCAGGAAATGTCATTGTTCCATCTGAAATTTACTATAGGTTTCTCCCCCTGAAGTTGTTCAACAGCACCAACGTACAAGTGCCAACTTTAAACGTTTCAGTTTAGAAACTCTCCCTACACACCCTTCCAACTTCAACAGAACTGAAGCAACAGGAACAGATCTCATTCCTTCACAGAGACCAGCAGTTACCCATGTATTCACAATGTTAGTTTTGTATTGTACATAGATTTAAGGAAAGCTCCAGAATGAAGCTCTATAGCGATATTATCCCCACTAAGGAAAAGAAGAGGAAGAAAACAGCTACTTGGGAGGAAAAAAAACTTAAAGCTCTTACGGATTTTAAAATAATTTTGTTTGAATTCTCTTACCCACAGTTATCCTTTGGATCACAATCATTATATTTGGACTACAGCTGGGACATATAAACCTAACGTAATAGCTTCAGCCAGGCAATTACAAACATCAGCCTAACCTTCCAACTTTCAAAGTTCTGTTTATATTATTAAAAACTGAGTTACAATAATTTTTCAAGAATTCCTCTAACTTTTTTGAAAAAAGAAAAATGAACTCTCCTACTCAAATATCATCACCGACACTCAGAACTCCTCTGTATTCCATCATTTCTTGCCCGTTTTGTTCGACAATTATCCCAAATTACAACGCTCCTCAATGGATACCCATAGTCTTGGACTGGACCAGAATAAGCAGGAACACTCCACCACTCACATTAATCTTTGAGATAAATAATGTGAGTCCTTGGTGTGGAGCAGGACTCTCGTACATCTGTTCCATACTGGATCCATCAAATTGACATTTTCAGGACTTCACACAAGATAATTGCAAAACAATTGCAGCAAAAATACTGGAGAGCACCAAGGAACTTTGCTAGTATATCCAAAAATGACGTTGCTTACGTACTTAGCTACCATCCGTTGAATTAAATGGCTAAGCACTAAATGTACCTACTGCAGCAGAATGCCATACAAATGTAGCTTCGAAAGCTGTTCCAGCCGTCAGATGCACCAGGAAAAAGGCTGAACAATGGCAGAGGTTGGTATTGCCTAGCTAAGTGCCACAAGCTTCTGTGGAAGCTGCAGAATGGAGGATCCATTTGGAAAGAGAACCACGGGTGAGAAAACTTTTCCAACCTATGTATGATGGGGAGATTTTGTTTTTTCAGTTTACGTTCCCGATACTCTGGAATCTGCCCATTTACACTACAGGCTGGATTCCACAGCACCAGCAGCAATAGAAAAACTGCACCCATGATCTGACTTTCGTTTTCTGGCCATCAACCTGTCCTCAAGCAGGTTCAGCCGATTCACCAGCAGCAGCTGTTTAATATTTGCTGCCTGCAGCACCGCTGCCTCTGGAACAGCCTCAGAAACCTTCTTCTAAATGGTTCTCCACTCCTGCAGTGGCAGCTGCACTGCTTCATTTGCATTAGAGCCATAAAATTCAGGCCTGTAACATAAAGGGAGTATAAAAGAAGCCATTGCAAAGCCTCGTCCTGGACTATTCCTTTAAATATCCTACTCACGCAATCTCCATGACTCAATTCATGAAAGCAAGAAAAAAGGCATGGCACATAAATGTAATAGAATAAGGTCTTACTATAGAATAAGGTCTTACAGTGGTATTGTCCTCCAGTACTTAATTGCAAAAAAAAAATGCAGCATGAATAATTCAAAAAAAAATCTTTAATTTAGATAGATTTCTTTCCAAAAATAACATTTTGGGATACAATATGAATAATTTGAGACGTGACGTGATAAGTGTAACATGCTTGGAACAGGTGACTTTGGACCTATGGTTCCCAAAACTCTCCACCACTGGGGTGTTCCTCATATCATTTCTGGGTCTGCTGTAGACGAATTGATAGTGACTGATTGCTATGATCAGTCAACAACTCCATTATCATTGTATCATGCAACTACCAGGATGGTAGAAGGCGAACTAGATGGTCTTTTTTCGTCTAGCAATTCCAATGTTCTTAGTACCAGTTGGCAGGTCTCTTGATTGTACTGCCTTCTTCTCAGTGTCACCAAGGCTCACATAAGAAACATAGTATTTTATTCTTGAGCTTTGGCTTTACTGCCAAAAAATAAATATACAGCCTGAGATACCAAACGGATAAACGATGTTATGTAAATGATACGATGTTCTGTAAGTCCTGCCTGAAACTGTCACAATATTAAATTCATGAGATATCTATAATGAGTTTATACTATACTGAACCTTTTCAAATTGAAGTGGTTATGTAGGCATCGCTCCAAATGTTTTGGAATTTGTTCCA
Source organism: Heptranchias perlo (assembly GCF_035084215.1). Taxonomy (NCBI): domain Eukaryota; kingdom Metazoa; phylum Chordata; class Chondrichthyes; order Hexanchiformes; family Hexanchidae; genus Heptranchias; species Heptranchias perlo. The sequence goes on along the minus strand of NC_090329.1, from coordinate 101,783,666 downwards.
TTTATAGTGCGACTATAAGCATGGCCATTCTATGGTACCTCACTGTTCATGTGTGAGGCTCAACAGTAAGTGGCGGCAGGCTATTCAACTATGAGCAGTATCATGTCAGGCCTCATCCTGTCCTCACCAGAAATTCATAGATGTACATTTCCAGTAGGCATTACTGGATAGCGATGAGGAGTGGAAACCCTGGTTGACTGTCCCTCCCTAAACCAAGAGTGCTGAGGACAACCGTAGCATTCCTATCGCCACCCAAGTTGAGATCAGCTAACTCAGCACAGACTGGCGATTGAAGCTGGATTTTCCTGGTCTGTATGGCTCAGCTACTCTCTAGTTCAACTTGCCGGTAATGTGGGGTGGGGGGGGGGGGGGGGGGTGGAGGGCGGGTGCGGGTGTTCTACTGGCAGTGTCAGGGCTGCCACAATGTAGTACATGTAGCAGCGTTAAGGAAGCTTTCATTTTTTAAAAACACTACATATAGAGAATTATTACGTCGACTTCAGAAGACTATCTTTATGTACCATTGTTAAAATTATCTTTTATCTTAAAACTGGTAAAAGAAAATACAGATGAATTTCATACAAACACATTAATGTATTCATTTACTGATACCACAAAGTGCAATTTCATCCCAAAAGTCTGAAGCAAGTTATGAAGGTTATCAGTACTCAACCACCTACTATAATCACATCATATGGCACGATTTAAATTTTCAAAATGCCTCATTTACCACCAGCAAGGGCTACAGATGTAGAGCATATATTTAACACTCCCCTTTGGGTCACATCTCTAAGACAGGAAGCAATTTTTTAAAAAATAACCTTATTAAGGACAAAGAATTAAATGCATAAATCCATCTCGGAACTCATCACAGTGCTAACATTTGATGTACGCTCCCAGCAACGTCTAGAATCCACCTTTAGAAACTACGTCAGGGTGGGTTCATCAAAATCATGAAGAAAAATGTGGTTATTAATTGGGGGAGGAAGGAGAGTGAACTGGCCATTGGCCTACATGCACAATGTGCCAGCATATATGGACCTTTAGCTTTATTTTGATCCCATTTTCGTAGCACAATTTTAAAATGGTCAGAAGAAAAGTTGACTGGACCCACAGTAAGACACAGATGGCCACGTTTGTTTCCACTACTTCAAATTCAATATTTGTAGCCCTCCAGCATTATACTGGCAAAGGCGGCATTTATTCTATACACTAGCAATGAAACCAGCATGCTTGTTTCAAATTCTCTAAATTTAAATCAGTTATTGTGACAAACAGGAGTCAAACCATTTGCCTTATTTTTGGTGATTTTCCTCCCATTTTTCATTATGTAAAAATCAAAAGATACCAGTCAAGGATCTAACAGGCTTCAATTCAGTAAATGAGCCAACCTCGACCTTTAAACAAAAATAAAGAGTATTTTAATATATTATGCTTATACAAGCTCTGTGCTCAACCTTCTTTCTGGTTTAACATAAAGATGCATGCTTATTTTTTCCCTCCTTTGCCATTAAAGGAAAAAGATAGTTGGAGTATGTTCACTTGGCTTCATACTCTCAGTTTCTTTTTGTTTGGCCAACATTAGCGTAAAGAAGAAAATATATCCCAGAGAACACCACCACATTTTTTTAAATTAATTCTCGGGATATGGGCCTCGCTGGCAAAGCTGGCATTTATTGTCCTTGAGGTGCTGGTAGGCCTTCTTGAACCATTGCAGATGATAATGGTACTCCTACAATGCTGTTAGGAAGGGAGTTCCAGGATTTTGAACCAGTGACAATGAAGGAACGGTGGTACATGTCCAGGAATCAGGAGGTAAGCCACTCGCAGAACACCCCAGCCTCTGACCTGCTCTAGTATCCACAGCATTTCTGTCTTTTGCATTCATGTGCTGGGCTCTGCCATCAATGAGGATGGGGATGTTCATGGAGCCTCCTCCTCCTCCTGTTGGATGCTTAATTGTCCACCACCATTCGTGACTGGATGTGGCAGGACTGCAGAGATTTGTCCTGATCCACTGGTTGTGGGATCGCTTAGATCTGTTGATAACATGCATGTAATTCAATGTTGCAGGTTCATCAGCTATACATGCAGCTATGAATCCTCCCAACATACTCTTCTACACTCCTCAATGAACCAGGGTAGGTCATCTGACTTGATAATGATGGAGGAATGAGGGTTATATACTGAGCCATGAGGTTACAGATTGTGGCGGGATACAATTCTGCTGTTGCTGATGGCCCATATCGCCTCATGGATGCCCAGTTTTGAACTCCTAGATCTGTACTTAATCTATCCCACTGTGGTAGTGCCACACAGCACGATGGAGGGTGTCCTCAGCATGAAGTCGGGAATTGATGGTCACTCCTACCAATACCGTCATGGACAATCGGATCTATGATAGGTACATTGATGAGGACAAGGTCAAGTAGGTTATTTCCTCCTGTTGGTTTTCTCACCATCTGCCGCATGCCCAGTCTGATAGCTATGTACTTCAAGACTCGGCCAGCTTGGTCAGTGGTGGTATTACCGAGCCACTGTTTGTGATGGACATTGAAGTCCTCCACCCAGAGTATATTCTGTGCCCTTGATAGCCTCAGCATTTCCTCCAAGTGGCGTTCATATGGAGGAGTATTGATTCAGCAACTGAGGGAGGGCAGTAGGTGGTAATCAGCAGGAGGTTTCCTTGCCCATGTTTGACCTGAAGCTATGAAACTTTATGGGATCTGGAGTCAATGCTGTGGACTCCCGGGGACACTCCTGCCTAACTGTCCTGTCAGTGGGATGGTGATGGAGATTTTTGGGGCATTGGCTGATAGGTATGGTTCTGTGAGCATGACTATGTCTGTGGACCAGCTCTTCCAACTTTGGCATGAGTCTCCAGGTGTTAGTGAGGAGGACTCTGCAGAGTCGAATGGGCTAGGTGTGCCTTCGTCGTATCCTAATTAGATGCCTAGGTCGCAGCCCAGTGCTCCATCCAGTTTTATTCTTTGTAGCAGTTTGATACCACTGAGTGACTTGCTAGGCCACTTTTCATAGGACAATTCAGAGGGACAGGAGTCACATAAGCAGCAGGTTTCCTTCCCTAAAGGATATTAGTGAAACAGTTGGGTTTTTACGACAGCTTCACAGTCAGTTTATTGATACCAGCTCTTTATTCCAGACTTAATTATTTTAACTGAATTCAAATTTTCAAACTGCCATGGAGGGATCTGAACTCACATTCTCTGGATTATTAGTCCAAGTCTCTGGATCAATGTTACCAGTCCAGTAACATAACCGACATGCTACCTCACAGCGGTTATGTTATTGGACTAGTAACATTGATTTACCATCCAGTGGTAACTATCTTTCACTGTTCACCTTGTTAAAATCTTTTATAATTTTGAAACCCTCCATCAGATCCCCTTAGCTGCCGCTAATGCACAATTTTTCAAGTCTTTCTTCATAACTATGACCTCTCACCCCTGGTATAGTTCTAGTCAATCTCTGCTGCACCTTGTTCATAGCTCAAATACCCTTCCTAAAATAGGGTAGAATACTCCCAATAATAGACTAACCAGTGTCTTTTCTATCTGCACTCACACCTTTAAAAGATCTACATACCTGCACAATTTTTCAAGTCTTTCTTCATAACTATGACCTCTCACCCCTGGTATAGTTCTAGTCAATCTCTGCTGCACCTTGTTCATGGCTCAAATTGTGCAGGTATGTAGATCTCTGTTTTTTCATTCGTAAGAATCTTATCATTTAGGGTGTACTTCCTTTTACTGTTCTTTATATTCCAAAATGTATAATTTCACATTTCATTACATTGAACTGCATCTGCCACATGTCGCCCTACATTCTTCCTCAGTTTGCCCCCAAATATAGTGTCATAAGCAAATCTATTCCTCTTGTGGCTATGTCCAAATCATTTATATAAATGCAAAACATCGTTCACCTGAGGAAGGAGGAAGCCTCCGAAAGCTTGTGAATATAAAATAAAATTGCTGGACTATAACTTGGTGTTGTAAAATTGTTTACAATTGTCAACCCCAGTCCATCACCGGCATCTCCACTTCAAAAGTCATGGAAAGGGTAGACCGATGATTCACTAAAATGATACCTGGTATAATAATGGTTCAAAAATTTGAGACTTAGTTTTTATTGAAATAAAATGATTCAGGCAGCGGGATGTTTTCAAAATTATAAAATTATGTAGAATGTGAAAGATTCTTTGCACTTGATGGTAAATTGGTAACAAGGGGGCATAGACTTAATATCTCCAGAACAATGAACGGGGAAGTAAGTGAATTGTTTTCAGCAGAGGGTTATTAAAATATGAAATAGATAACAAATGTAACAAGGACTATAACAACAACAACTTGCATTTATATGGCACCTTTAACATAGTAAAACGTCCCAAGGCACTTCATAGGAGCAATATTAAACAAAATGTGACAGCATGCCACATAAGGAGTTATTAGGACAGGTGACCAAAAGCTTGGTCAAAGAGGTAGGTTTTAAGGAGCTTCTTAAAGGAGAGGTAGAGAGGTTTATGGAGGGAATTCCAGAGCTTAGGGCCTGGACAACTGAAGGCACAGCTGCCAATAGTGGAGCGATTAAAATCAGGGAGCGTGAGAGGCAACAATTGGAGGAGCGCAGAGATCTCGGAGGGTTGTAGGGCTGGTGGAGGTTACAGAGATAGAGAGAGGCGAGGCCATGGAGGGATTTGAAAACAAGGATGAGAATTTTAAAATCAAAGCGTTCCTGGACCGGGAGCCAATGTAGGTCAGCAAGTATAGGGGTGATGGGAAAACAGACTTGGTGCGAGTTAGGATACGGGCAGCAGAGTTTTGGATGAGCTCATTTAAAAGGAAATTGGTTACGTTTTAGAAAAGGAACAAAAATGAATGGATATGGGGAAAGAGCAGTTGAAAAGCTAGCAACGGCACAGGTGCAATGGGCCGAATGGCCTCCTTTTCTATAATTTCAGAATGTCCTTCAAAACTCCCCTTTGCCACCCTCCCCCTAACAATTTAGTGTCCAATCTTCAAAGGCACAAAGTACAGCACTTTATTGTTCTATTACATGTAGAACATATTTTACTCAAACCCACTCCCCCCTCCACCAAAATCCTTTAATGAAACTGAAAGTTGTTAACATGTTGTTGTGAGTCAGCTACTTTAACATACATACACAGAACCGCCCACTCAATCTCTCGTACCAATGGAGTAGAGTTGCTGCAGAGCTGCTCAAATGTGTAATGTGTGAAACATCCAAGCAAATGCAGAAAGATTCACAGTAAATTACTAACGCCAGTGTAACACTATCCCTGGCATGTAATTTAGGAGTACAATTCTGGAAAAATTTTACCTTCCACCTCCAGCATTTTGGGTTACAATTTCTCTCTCCGTGATTTTGATTGCTGACGTTACTAACTGTAACTGTTATGTTCCTTTTGCTGTATTTTTTTAATTTACTAAATAACACTAAAATTGTGTAGGATTCCAGCTAGACATGAAACAGCACTTAAGATTTATACAGAATGCAGGTTAACATACAGATCAGATTCCTTGAGGGTATCTCTGTCACTTTAGAACCATATTCTACTATTGATCAACTACTAATAAGTATCTACTAACAAAACCATGACTAAGTCATAGAGTCATAGTCATAGAGTCATCGAGTTATACAGCACGGATAGAGGCCCTTCGGCCCATCGTGTCCACGCCGGCCATCAGCCCTGTCTACTCTAATCCCATATTCCAGCATTTGGTCCGTAGCCTTGTATGCTATGGCATTTCAAGTGCTCATCCAAATGCTTCTTGAATGTTGTGAGGGTTCCTGCCTCCACAACCCTTTCAGGCAGTGAGTTCCAGACTCCAACCACCCTCTGGGTGAAAAAGTTCTTTCTCAAATCCCCTCTAAACCTCCCGCCTTTTACCTTGAATCTATGTCCCCTTGTTATAAAACCCTCAACGAAGGGAAAAAGCTCCTTAGTATCCATCCTATCTGTGCCCCTCATAATTTTGTACACCTCAATCATGTCCCCCCTTGAGGAACTCTAGACTTTATTTGCGTACTAGCTAATGCATCAGGTCTTGCTGTTGAATAAGTTCCAATTTGACAGTAACATATTGTGCAGAGAGAGTTAAATCAACTAACTATCTTCATCAGTAAATTAAATATAACATAACACATTGTTTTGTGTTTGCGTCATTTCTAAAGAATAGTGTTTCTATTCTTTAGAAATGACGCAAACACAAAACAATGACATGCAAGACCTTTACGTAGATTTAGTTCTCACAAAGTATTAACTTAATACCTGTCATTTTTAACATATAACATGCACTCCCCTATCTAAATATTTTTGCATAAAACATACACTCACATAATGCACACCTGCGATCTACTCTATTTTCAATATAAAATAGCACATATTAAGTGGCCAGAAAATTACAATACATGTTTAAAATAACCCACTATCTGCAACCTGCGCAAAAAAATAAATGCAGTACTTTATTACAAACCATACTGATTTAGTCTGAGTCAGGCCCGACTGATGCGTTGTTTGATGATTACCCTAAACGTGATTTTATTTATTTTTCTCACCAATTTTGCTCCTTTCTGCATCCTCTCCGAGGTTTCATGGTTACGTCCTCTGGTGCCTCTCTCAAGTGTCCATTCATTATGTGTGAGTCTGTTGGGCAGCCTGGTCAATCATGAGGAGTGACATAGGACATAGCTATACCTAATCTTGCACATGCGATGACCATACAAGTGTACTTCCAGCAGGGGGTGTTAGCAGATCAAAAGCCGGATGACTGATTCTCCACTTTAACTCAGGAGTGCTGAAGCCAACCGTGGTGCCTCCACCGTCACCAAGACTGAGATCAGTTAACTCAGCACAGGTCTGGAACTGATCCTCCTAGTCTGCATGGCTCAGCAAGTCACTGCCTCAATCAGCTGAGCCACCAGGGGAACTCTAGACTTTATTTGCGTACCAGCTAATGCATCAGGTCTTGCTGTTGAATAAGTTCCAATTTGACAGTAACATATTGTGCAGAGAGAGTTAAATCAACTAACTATCTTCATCAGTAAATTAAATATAATCTTATTTCATGCCCTGTAAATGCTTCCATGTTTACTTGAGCTACAAGTAACTTTTACCAGTACTCAATGTCCTGCATCTACAATCAATCTTGTGTCTCTGAGAATCATGTGAGGGAAGGGGGAATAGTGTGGGTACGGTAGCAAAGCGGTTATGTTACTGGACTAGTAATCCAGAGGCCTGGACTAATAATCTGGAGTCATGAATTCAAATCCCGCCACGGCAGCTGGGGAATTTAAATTCAATTAATTAAATAAATAAAAAAAACTAGTATCAGTAATGGTGGCCATGAAACTACCGGATTGTCGTAAAAACCCATCTGATTCACTAATGCCCTTTAGGGAAGGAAACCTACCATCCTTACCCGGTCTGGCCTATATGTGACTCCAGACCCATAGCAATGTGGCTGATTCTTAATCGCCCTCTGAAATGGCCTAGCAAGCCACTCACTTGTTCAAGAAGGTGGCTCATCACCACCTTCTCAAGGGCAATTAGGGATGAGCAATAAATGCTGGCCTTGCCAGCGATGCCCACATCCCATGAACGAATAAAACAAAAGGAAGAAGAAATAAACTGTACTTCAGCAACAGCCAATTCTACATCAGCAATACCCTACCCAGTCTGAGATCTGAATGCAGCAAGCACCCACAGTGACGATTCACTGGAACGAATGGTCATAGTTATATAGAAAGACTCCAGTAAAATTAAAATTAAGTTCTTAAAACAAAACAACAACATAATTGAATGGATTAGATTCGAAGTCTGCATCAACACGCTGTGGAGATTATTTAACAACTGTGTAACACCTCTGTATGTGGTGCCAGTGAGAATAGTTCAACTCGCAAGCAATTGACCTTCAAGTAACATATGTCACCTGTGACTCTACCTACAACTCTAAAACTTGTCCCTCACTAAAATCTTCAAGCTCTGGCAGTCTGAAGCATTAATCTAGCAGACTATCTGAACACTTAAGAGCACTATTAGTCTCCTAGTCAGCAAATGCTAAATTCAAGTCCTGCGACTGTCACTTTTTTTTAAAGTATGTCTGTGTATCAGCAAAATGTCAAACGTTTTCTCAGGAAAATCTTGAAGGCTTTACAGGCTCAATAAAATCTGGGGGAAAAAATGGTTTGACTATAAGCTTGGAAACTACCGATTCCTGGGTAGTTCTTGATATTTTGCTGATTTCATCATGAAGAACAGTATTCGCTGTATGCTTGTGCAATTGATTTCAAATTCAAACTGGATGACAATTTTGCCCATAAGTCAAAAGTATGTTTCAAATTATAGAATAGTCCACAAAACATCTATTTGTAATCTAGTTAGTATATTCTACTTTATCACACATCTTTATGAACAGATGCATAAAACCATTATTTTTCAAAATAATAATTCTATATAAATAACATGCTGCAAGCTTCAAAGGGTGATTTGATATGCAAAAAATTGATCATCCGTTAAGCTGTCAAATGCAGAGAAGTAAGTACTCAGCTGGTTTCCAAAACAGCACACTGATTACATCTTTTTTTATAAAATCTTTTATGATTGTAAAAATGAGCAAAGTGACAACAAGAGATATCCTGAGGTTTCTTGTTGCTGTTGTTTATTTTGTTTTTGTTTAAAAATGGTAGGAAAATAACGACATGTCTGGAAATACAATTATGTCACTTTCCATTCTTCAGCTGTCCTCAGCATTTTATAAATCGCTGTCACTTCAAATCCATTCAAGCCATACAACACATAAACATGACAATTTTAATTATTTGTCACCTGCACACCCTAGACAAAATTGCATGCCCAAATTGACTCCTTCAAAAAGGGATCGATAAAGGAAAATCGAGAAAACAAATTCTAAAAAAGGGAGAGGAAGATGGTAATTGATGAGGATCTGTGAAGCTTTCCTAGATATTGCATTTTACCTCTATCAATTTTGACAGAGAGAACACAGGCTCTACTAGCAAAGCCCTCCTGTTTAATGGAAGTGACAAAAAGATACACAAACCATCTGGATACAACCTTGCTGTCCTTTCGAACCAAGTCTTGGACAGAAGGCTAACAAAGAAAAATAATAAAACCTCACTATATTATTTTCAGATCAAACTGATATTTTGTTGTACCAGTTAGGCAGGAACATTTGTTTTTCTGAAATAAAGTACATATGAGGTAGTACATCTTTGCGGAATCAATTTTTATCTAGTTTGTTTTTCAATAAAACACATTTGTGTTAATCTACATATGTGGATTGGAAAATGTATTCCATGTACAAAATACATGACATAGCCTTTAGTTAATGCATCAGCCTTAATTGCTATCACCTAGAAAATCACAGAAATTACAAGGTGGTGGTTACTCGGTCAATTGCACCTGTGCGCGTGCCATCTCTTAAACTAGACTCTTTCTCTAATCCTTTTATATTCTTCCTTTTTAAATACTTGTCCACTCTATACTTAAAACTTGGTAATAAAAAAATTCTCTGAAGAACTATTTTTAAATCAAACACTTGTTATATAAACATTTTTGAGAAAAAGATGAGTCTTTTATTTATTTAAAACAGTCTAACAATCGTATATTTCCATTACAGAATGAGTCTAAACTAAAGGCATCTAATCTAAATGAAATTCTCTTTCCCTAGTGCCCACCAAATATATGCAAAACCCATTACAACTTAAAATGAACATTTCTGCATCCAGTTTCCTTTAGGCAATCAAAAGCAAAATACTGCGGATGCTGGAAATCTGAAATAAAAACAGAAAATGCTGGAGAAGCTCAGCAAGTGAGGCAGCATCTGCGGAGAAAGAAACAGAGTTAACGTTTCAGGTCGAAGACCTTTCGTCAGAACTGGAAGATGTTAAAAGAGTTAAAGTTTTTAAGCAAGTACAGAGTCATGGAAAGGGGGGGGAGGGGAGGAAAGAACAAAAGGGAAGGTCTGTGATAGGGTGGAGGGCACGAGTGATTAAATGACAAAAGGGATGATGGTGCAAGGCAAGGAGGGTGGCAATGGGACAGGTTAAGAAACAAAAGATTAATCAGGAGTAGCTGTAAATGGCAGCAGCAGAACCATTACCAGCACTAGCTGACCGAAAAAATGGGAGCTGTGGTTATGATCGTCCCTTTTGTCATTTAATCACTCTTGCCCTCTACCCTATCAAAGACCTTCCCTTTTGTTCTTTCCTCCTCTCCCCTCCCCCTCCCCCTCCTTTCCCTGACTCTGTATTTGCTCAAAAACTTTAACTCTTAACATCTTCCAGTTCTGACGAAAGGTCTTCAACCTGAAACTTTAACTCTTTCTTTCTCCACAGATGCTGCCTGACTTGCTGAGCTTCTCCAGCATTTTCTGTTTTTATTCCTTTAGGCAATCATTTGTTAAAGCAAAGGAAGCACGGCAAAGATCTGTCTAGCACGGAAGAAGGAAGCAAAAAAAAAACTCCAACAAGCAGCTGGCAATTTTATTTAGAACTGCAAAAGCAGTGTATCTGAAAGTGGCAACAGACTGATTCAATTCTAAACACTCACAGGAATTTCATAAATATTTTGCTTTATACACACAAGAAATGACAGCTACAGGCAACCATAACTAGTGCTTTGTATTTTTAAATCGAGCAGACTAACATGGTACATCATAGTTATCTGTTTAAGAACAGATGCTAATATTCTTTCTTTCTGCAATCTAGTCCTCATTTCCCTATGGTACAGTATAGTTTTTACTTAATAATTGATTTTTTAAAAGCACCTCGTGGAGCACAATTGCCATTCCCAAATTTAAAAAAACTTACATTTCTTTCGCGAATCTCATGTAAAGTCAGATCTCAGAACGCTTTACAGGGTAAAGGGCACCAAGCAGGAAAGTAGAAGGGAAGAGAGGGGTTTAGAAGAAGGTGAAAACACAAGGAAAAGGGTTTTTTGGAGGCTTCTGAAAAAGGGAATTCCAGAAGATGGGGGAGTAGTGGCCAAAGCAGCATCTACTGATAGGTCGAGCAGTAGGTGAAGGAGAAGTAGGTGAATTTTATAAAAGTGGAGGGTACACCAAGGGTTGTACAGTTAGAGGAAATAGGGAGGGGGTGAGATCATGGAGAGATTTGGTGACCGTGAAGATTTGAAGATAACAATCTTAAAGTTAATCCTTTGGAGCTCATGGAGCCAGCAGAGGTTAGGGCAATGTGTATGCAACCCCTAGTATAGTTGAGGATATGGGGTGTAGTGCATTGGATGACGATTATAGAGGGTTGAAGAAGGGAAGACAACAAGGACAGCAACAGAGGAATATAGCCTCTAAATAATAAATGCATGGTTTAGCATTTCATAACCGAGAAGGGAGAGGTTGGGGCAGAGGCAGAGGGAGGCAAAGCTTATGAGATGAAAGAAATGAGTTTTAATAACGGGTCAGATACGGGGGAGAAAGCAGAGATCAGGATCAAACAGTACGTCAAGGTACCACACCTCTGGCTTTAACCTGAATTGACAACTGGGGAGATGGAATCAAGGTTGGATGTGGATAGTGTTACAGGGGGCTGAAGAGGATGATTTTGGTTTTGTCAGCATTTAGTTGGACGAAGTTCATCTTAAAGAATTCAAAATTAACATAACATGAGCCAAGGCTTGGGCTGGAGGTCAGGGACCAGAAGGACAAGAATACAAGTGGAGAGAGCTGGAAATCAAAGTGTGAAAACACAGCAAATTTTTTTTTAATATAAGGCGCTTACTTTTCAAGTATAAAAACTTAGAGCTCCGTATGCCATTCATTTTAGTCACTAAACCAGCATAGTAGAATAATATGGTGAAGCTCAGGCGATGTCAGCCATGGGGAATCCCTCTTGTCTCTTTCCCTCTTCCCCCAAAGTGTATAGTCAGTAAAAATTTGCACTGTTTGCACTAGACAAATAAAGGACTCCTGTAAGAATCTTATTAATAAATAGAATTATTACCCAAGTTGCGAGTGAGAATTATAAGAAACAACTCTTGGTATCTGATCTATAGCTGTTCTACAGGGAAGAGATCTGTACTGCATGTTACTTTAAAGGAAAGCTTTAGCCTTGGTGCCATTATAAAAATATTTACTTAAAACAACATTTAACTTCAGGATTTCGCAATAGATGGGAAAAATGTGTCAAACTTTTTCAAAGTGCTAAAATTACTGAAGGAGGAGGTTAGAGTAAACAAACAAAACCAGAAACTCACAGTAAATATTCTCCTCCCTGTCCGGTCAAAAGTAACACAGTAAACAGATGATAGGTGCCCCAGAATCCGCTTGTGCATCTTCATATGTAGATATACAGCAGTAGGAACAAGCTGACTGAGTCGAAAGCTCCCGGTAAGTTGTCGTGCCCGAATGGTATCCACTACAAACAAGAAAAAGAAACAGTTTACAATCTGCGAACCATAGGTGATATTGTTTGAAAAACAGAGCATCTAGTGACATTTGTACCATATCTGAATTAATTCAAAATTAGAAAAAAAATGAACCTTTTCTGTTTGGTGTTGTTACTCAATGAAAGAGCTCATGCACTACTTTAGCAAGGTTCAATAAAATCCATGCATTCACTTTAAAAAAAAGGAAATAACCACTAATTTATAATCTATATTCAGGATTCATTACACTATATTTTGCATGTGTGATGCAGAAAAGCAGTGACTGTCATGACACATATTACAATTGTAGGTAGCTCTAGTTAAGCATTTTAAATAGAAGGAGAATTTACATTATGTTGATAAAGCATTTTCAAGAAGTAAAGAAACCATCGCACCCCTTACCAAAGGGAGTGCACAGCAAATTAAAGCAAAGATTACAAGCTTAGTGCTTTAAAATCACCTTGAAAGGCCCCTACCTTAAAACAGAACCCCTACACTGCTGACATTAGTACACAGTTCCTTGAGTGGACTCTACAAGAACATCAATATTGTGATTTAAAAAAATAAAATAAACAAAGTTAAAGGAATGAGAGAATCCAGTCAGGGATCGGTGTCTACTCTTCAACCAGTCGATTAATATTCTATAGCGCTGCAATAGCAATCATTTCAGGGAAGCACAGATGTACTGACATTTCCATAGTGATGCTATCATTTCCCAATTCGGTACATTAAAATATTAATAAAAACAATGATGTACAGGGCCTCATAACTGCATCATTAGCTTGACTCACAACTACAAGACCTTTGACTTGAATCAGTCTTGACTAACATGCACATTAGCTTCCTGGGGAGGACAAGAATTACTAGTCTCAGTTGAATTTTCTGTTAGGTAGAAAAAAAGAGAGAAAGAGAAAGAGAGAGTGAGAGAGAAGTGGACTACAAAGAGGGAAGAAAAATGCTGGGAAATATGAATAAATAGCATATGTAACAACAATTGTACAATTTGGTGATAATAACAGTATGCTAACAGCTGTACCCCTTTAATATACTCAATGATAAACATTAAAAATGACAGTTGGATTCAATGAAAAATGTTTCACCTCTGGAATGCAAAACTGTACTTTGGGTGTGCCATTGTTAATATTTCAACTGCCTTTAGCAGTAAAGAGTGGCTTTTTTGTATGGATTGTTTTTTTATTTTAAAAAAACCCATCAAGTATACGTTCAACACCATACATTGTTGGTGTCTTTATTTTCCTGTTTGTGGAATTTCTTATCACTATAAAGCATACAAATCTGTATTTGTCAAATATAGTGAAAAAGAACTGCAACTGTCAGTGAAAAGTAATTACCACCCTCCCCCCACCTCCCTTATTTGCCCTCTTTTCTCCTCCTCCTCAGAATACCCACCACGTTCATTCAAAATGGAAAATAAATAATACAACCCGTCGACATTTTCTTGGAAACCATCAACAACCTTTGTCTTCACTCAGAGAGCTGAACTAATTAAGCAGATGGACTTTAATGTTGATATAAATGTAACGTAACACATTTTGATCAACAAATTTGTTTACAATGAGTCCTATTTTGAAAGTCCATTAGCAAATGTGGAAAAGGAAAAAGATTTGGGTGCAATTGTTGATAATTCTCTGAAGGCTCCCAGTCAATATGAAAGTGTTATACAGCTAACATACATCTGGAACATGTGTGTCTGTAAGTTCCAAATATGTTGCCCTATATGTCTAAATATCACTTGTTTGCAATAGTGTTTGTAGTTTTGGACATAATACCATCAAGTCCACTTGATCAGCACCCCTGCCACTGGACTCAATATCAATCTCCTCCTCCACTGCGGCTGCACTACATACTATCTACCTATGTTGACAGCACCTCCCAGCCTTGTATCCCCTACCGCCCGAAGGAAAAGCGCAGCAACATCACAAAAATACCTTCACATCCAAGTCACATCCTTTGTCCGTACTGGGTCAAAATCCTGAAATTCCCTACTCAACACCATAAAAGGAGCACCATCACCACAGTGAGAGCAGCGGTTCACAAAGATGGCCCAACATCTTCTCAGGGCAACTAGGGACGGCCATTAAATATGGTCTTGCCAGCATCACCATATTCAGTGAACAAATATGAAATAAAGAATTGGAATGGGCTTAGAGATCAACAAGAGTGATTCTGGTACATAGGGCTCTAAGTTAGGAGATATGATTTCATTGTCTGGGGGGAAGAGGGTGGTCATGATCAAGTACTTATGGGTCCTGCGAGGCATAAATGATATAAATTAAGTAAGCTTATTTGTTTTGGACTGTGAGCACAGAATTAGAAATGACAGTTTTAAAACTAAACAAGCTCCAAGCAAGACTACATAGAATATACAGCACAGAAACAGGCCATTTGGTCCAACTAGTCTGTGCAAGTGTTTATATTCCACACGAGCCTCCTCCCACCCTCTTCATCTAACCCTATCAGTATAATCTTCTATTTCTTTCTCCCTCATGTGTTTATCCAACTTCCCCTTAAATGCATCTATGCTATTCACCTCAATTACTCCTTGTGCTAGCAAATTCCACATTCTAATCTCTCTCTGGGTAAAGTAGTAAAATTAGAGATTAAGCAGGCGCAAATAGCATTCAAACTTAGGTCTTCTACTTGACTGTTCAATGCTTTAATTCTGTAACTATTGAATAGTGTTTCAAATATGCAATGCCGACAGAAAGATGTCATGGCTCCAATGGAGTATAACTTTACAATGTAAGCTTACAATGGAGATTGGCACTGAAGTATAATTGGCTTCAAACTACTTTCAATTATATGAGTTCCTGAATCCTTTGAGTTATTTACTGTGGCAGGGCATTGGAGATCAGTATTATGCATAATTTGCACAATATGGAGTTTCTGGAAACTACAAGTGCCCAATGGGGTGAGCCTTGGCTCAGTGGTAGCATTCCGTCTCAGCCCCCTGGAGCTCCCTCAGCATCATCCCCTTTGCCACCTCCTTTAGTCATTAAAAACCAAGAGTACCCTTTTCAACCATCCCTTTGCACCCTCCTGATACTCTTCCTCATTTACCAGGGACCAAATATGTCTGTATGGCCCATTGCAACTCCAGGTGGTACCTTTACACAATAGGTCATTAAGGAGCTTCATCTTCCCTTTTAGGTCTACCCATATGCACCATTCCTCGTCTGGGAGAACAGGCAGGAAAGCTGCTCCCTGCTTAGGCAGTTCCCAAAACAGTCACCGAGTCACGTGGAACAGCAGCTTGGGATGATTTGCCAGCCTATATTTCCTCCTTCGCTATTCTGTACCATCTCTCACAACTGAGATCTTTTGGGCATTGGTCCACATCTTACCATTCCACGGCAGTATCCGTAGCACGAGTAACACTGCATGCAAGCTTCTCTGCTCCACTATATCACATAGAGGGATGGCCAATGGAAATTGATACAGCAAGAAACTACATGCAACCATCTTCAGCCAGAAGTGCCGAGTGGATGATCCATTTCGGCCTCCTCCTGATATCCCCACCATCACAGAGGCCAGTCTTCAGCCAATTCGATTCACTCCACGTGACATCAAGAAACGGCTGAGTGCACTGGATACAGCAAAGGCTATGGGCCCCGACAACATCCCAGCTGTAGTGCTGAAGAGTTGTGCTCCAGAATTAGCTGCGCCTCTAGCCAAGCTGTTCCAGTACAGCTACAACACTGGCATCTACCCGACAATGTGGAAAATTGCCCAGGCATGTCCTGTCCACAAAAAGCAGGACAAATCTAATCCGGCCAATTACTGCCCCATCAGTCTACTCTCAATCATCAGCAAAGTGATGGAAGGTGTCGTCGACAGTGCTATCAAGCAGTACTTACTCACCAATAACCTGCTCACCGATGCTCAGTTTGTGTTCCGCCAGGACCACTCGGCTCCAGACCTCATTACAGCCTTGGTCCAAACATGGACAAAAGAGCTGAATTCCAGAGGTGAGGTGAGAGTGACTGCCCTTGACATCAAGGCAGCATTTGACCGAGTGTGGCACCAAGGAGCCCTAGTAAAATTGAAATCAATGGGAATCAGGGGAAAAACTCTCCAGTGGCCGGAGTCATACCTAGCACAAAGGAAGATGGTAGCGGTTGTTGGAGGCCAATCATCTCAGCCCCAGGACATTGCTCAGGATTTCCTCAAGGCAGTGTCCTAGGCCCAACCATCTTCAGCTGCTTCATCAATGACCTTCCCTCCATCATAAGGTCAGAAATGGGGATGTTCGCTGATGATTGCACAGTGTTCAGTTCCATTCGCAACCCCACAAATAATGAAGCAGTCCGAGCCCTGGACAACATCCAGGCTTGGGCTCATAAGTGGCAAGTAACATTCATGCCAGATAAGTGCCAGGCAATGACCATCTCCAACAAGAGAGAGTCTAACCACCTCCCCTTGATATTCAACGGCATTACCATCGCCGAATCCCCCACCATCAACATCCTGGGGGTCACCTTTGAACAGAAACTTAACTGGACCAGCCATATAAATACTGTGGCTACGAGAGCAGGTCAGAGGCTGGGTATTCTACGGCGAGTGACTCATCTCCTGACTCCCCAAAGCCTTTCCACCATCTACAAGGCACAAGTCAGGAGTGTGATGGAATACTCTCCACTTGCTTGGATGAGTGCAGCTCCAACAACTCTCAAGAAGCTCGAAACCATCCAAGATAAAGTAGCCCGCTTGATTGGCACTCCATCCACCACCCTAAACATTCATTCCCTTCACCACCGGCGCACTGTGGCTGCAGTGTGTACCATCCACAGGATGCACTGCAGCAACTCGCCAAGGCTTCTTCAACAGCACCTCCCAAACCCGCGATCTCTACCACCTAGAAGGACAAGAGCAGCAGGCACATGGGAACAACACCACCTGCACGTTTCCCTCCAAGTCACACACCATCCCAACTCAGAAATATATCGCCGTTCCTTCATTGTCGCTGGGTCAAAATCCTGGAACTCCCTTCCTAACAGCACTATGGGCGAACCTTCACCACACGGACTGCAGCGGTTCAAGAAGACGGCTCACCACCACCTTCTCAAGGGAAATTAGGGATGGGCAATAAATGCTGGCCTCGCCAGCGACGCCCACATCCCATGAACGAATAAAAAAAAAAGAAAATGCCTGATGCATGATAAAAAGCCATTCGATAAGAGGTGAAAACATTCAAAGTTTATATTTAAAAGCACCGTAATGTTAACTTAGAGTTTCAAGACAAACAGAAGAAAAACTTGCATTTATATAGTGCCTCATCATACCTCAGGATGTTACAAAAGTGCTTCACATCTAATTAATTATTTTTGAAGTGCAGTTTTGGACAAATGCAGCAACAAAATTGCACACAGCAAGATTCCATAATCAGCAAATGAGATGAACGATCAGTTAATTTTTTTTTGTAATTGGTTCAGGGGGGCTGTTGGCCAGGACACCAGGAACAGGCAGATGGAGCCTCAGCTTCAACATCTCATCCAAAAGATGGCACCTCCAACAATACAGCACTCTGTCAGTATTGCACTGGAGTGTCAGCCTACTTTATGGCCAACTAGAAGACTTGTATCCTTAAAGTCAAGAAAATACACTTGAGTATTAAGAACATTTGAATTGCAGTTAAAAACTTTGCACAGTACAATCCGATTTACATTTTAAAATAACAGTCAATAGTTGCACAGTTAAACTGGTTTTAAGATAATCAAGTGACATCGATCTGCTGACAATAATGGTCCAATGCAAAATGGAGTTTGAACATTCTCAAACTAGTTCCTATTAAGTCCGAGTTCAAGGCACAGAGCTGTCCCTAACTTAGCAATTTCACTCAGAAGAGGATAGCTGCTGTGGGAAATGCAAATGTCAGACTGGTGCAGTAGAGGGTGCTGTTCTGCAGTCAAGATTATGGCACACTGTTGAGCACAGAGAACTTTACTCTGTATCCTGCCTTTGCTACAACTGACCTGAAGGCAAGTAATATTGGCTGAATTCTGCAGCACTAACATCCTTTACATGGATGAGTAGAGAAACTTAAAAAAAAAATGGAGCTCAAAGCTTCTATTCTCTGTGTGCTGCCTCCCACGACCAGCTTAAAATCAAATTAACCTTGCAACTATTAATGGCAGAATTTTAAAAGGAAAATTTAACTGCATTGTAAATTAAAAATCAAAATCCTTAAAGTCATTTAAGACCAATATTTAATATTACACTACCTTAAAAGCACACAAACCTTTTCAGCTCCCACAAAATTTCAGTTTATTATGGTGTCAACATTTGCTTAAAGAGATTGTCATCTTATCAAGAGTTTTGGCCAGACTCAATTCCTATAACAATCTGATTTGCTTTTGAGTGAGGAATTTATTTTTTCCCCACTTTCCACCATCTCCAACTGATGGCAGACAGGCAACCTGTTTCCAGTCTCTGCCAGAATCAATGTAATCAATGGTGGGGAGGCATGCGAAAGTAGCTTAGGATGAGTCGCCCTCCAATTTTCCCTCTTTGTCAGGAAGCAGCAGCCACCCAAGGCAGTATGGCTGAGATCAGGAAATTACCACGTAAAGAACCATGGACACAACCACATCCTAACCATCGATCACACATGTTGGACCACTAAAACGGTGCACCACCAGTTCACATTTTACTAGTTTTTGTTAAAGCCAGTGAAAAAGAAACATTGAGTAGAATGGGAGTTACAATGTGTTAGCACAGTGTTTCACTTCTAGGGTTTAGATTTGAATCCAGCTCATAATGAAACAGTGCAGGACTCCTCTTTCTGTTATCCGGAAGGGTTTTATGTGAAATGAATTTTGGCTGTCTTAACTCAGTTCCTAGTGCATGAGTCCATAGCATGCACAAATATTGCCTCTGTGAATGATCTTGGCAAAAGGAAGCTAGGGTGACAAATGGGAAAATTCACATTTCATGCAGAGTGCTTTTGAGGTTGATGTTAAAACACATTGCGTGGCACAGTAGAGGGAGATTTACTCTGCATATAATCTATACTGTACATGGGCGGGCTTGATGCAAACACTGGGTGACCAAAATAGGGTTATTTTTTTAAAAAAGGTCCATTCCCTAGCAGGCATCCCTCAGTTTGATAAGAACAAGCACAGAAATTCAAAGAAAAACACATTTGTAGCACCAAAAACAGTCTGTGGCGTGCTGACATAATTGCATCCCAGTGCCCTTCTTAGTGTATCAGTAAGATAAAGAATCTTCACCTCAAAAACACCACCCCTATTAACTGTTCATCGTCTCTGAAATGGGCTGTCCCACTACAATGGCCCATGTGGCCTCGTAGTTGTCACTGGTACAATATCATTGAAAGCAGAGAATTTGGAATTTCCCAAATAAGGGAGAAATATAAAGGCTCACAATGCTAATGAATAAATCCAGCTTTAGATGTATATACCTGCGTGCTTTCATTTTAAACCTTACCTTTAAACTATATCATATATACATCATATTCTACATCTGATTAAATTTGAACATTCATAATCAATACCCACCTATTTTTAAAAGATAGAACCATATGGGACATTATATTTAAACAATTGTTGTAATAATATCTGAAAAATATTGAGATTCTTTCCATCCCGACCCAAAATAAAACT
The DNA here is from genome assembly GCF_035084215.1 of Heptranchias perlo. Lineage (NCBI taxonomy): Eukaryota > Metazoa > Chordata > Chondrichthyes > Hexanchiformes > Hexanchidae > Heptranchias > Heptranchias perlo. The sequence continues at coordinate 101,763,581 of NC_090329.1, read as the reverse complement.
GGCCTAAATTTCCCATTTTCAGTGACGTGTAATACATGAAGGATTGATATACAGGATACATACATTTAAGAGGCTGCACAAATAACCACCCGTCTGACCACAGCATTTTGTACCATTATTCTACAAGCACTCATTACATGAATGTTTGATCTTATTCTGTGAAGTAACAGCACTTCAAAAAATTCCTACTGCTGAATTATCTAAGACAGGATGTTTTATTTTTTGCTTCTAAGATTTGTTCTACAATGGTAGTTAACTTACAAAATCCTTACAAATATTTTAAAACACAGAAAACAATTAAGTGCACACATTTAAACAACTTGCAATTCATCTGGTCATTTACCACAAATTCCCAATGGACTGATGCAGAAGACAAGCACTTAAAACCTGCAAAATGAGAAAGGATCATTTGGCCCTTCATGTTTGTTCCATCTAATGGGCTGATGATGTGTCCACCCTAACTGTTGTTATCCTAAATCTCCACCATTAACTTCAATCCTATCTACAGGCTTAAGCTCTCAACCCTCCTGAAATAAAGCACTTTTGAGGGAATCTGTAAATTCTTTTCAAATGGACATGTTCAATGCGTGTATCAATATATTAAATTTGCTATGCACTAGCATCACCACTGTCTCTCTCTCTCTCTGTCTCACACACACACGGTGGGCAGTAAAAATAGTAGATTTTTGGAGTGGGACCGCATCCCGGCTCCAACGCGCCCACTTCTGGGTTTAACACAGGCGCGTTAGGACGCGCGCACGCAACAGAAACCCAGAAGTCCCATCCCCACTTAAAGCTAGCGGGCCGATACTTAAATTGACAATGTACCTCATTGCGATAGTCAAAGCACTTAATTTTTTTGTGCATTAGAAATGTCAAATAAATTTAACCTTACCTGTTCGGGTTTCCCATCGCTTCTGATTCACATCGGTTGAAAGCAGGCGAGAAGGGCCGGATCCATGAGGTGAGTGCCTTTATTGCACGGCTTGTGGGCCCGGAGGAGCAGGAATGCCTCGTCATCCAGGCCCAACAAGCTCACCTGGCACGATAGGACCCACCTCGATCGGTCGACAACGCCGCCGCCGCCACCCCCCCCCCCCAATGCTGGACCCCCCCACTGATGCTGGGCACCCCCCCCCCCCCCGATGTCATCTGCATCCCCCCACCCTTCCAATTTCTTCCACGGCCCACGATCTCTCTCTACCCCCTCTCCGATTCGCGGCTCCTTTCCCTTCCGACAGGCAGCCAGCCTGTCAATCTGGCTGCCTGGCACGTGGGAAACCCAGAAGCACAAATACTTACCCTCAGTTGAGTTGCGATAGCCGACTGCGGCGCAGTCATTTGGCTTCCGGGTTCCCCATGCGAATATCTACGAGCGCGCTGGGTTCTCGGCTCCCAGCTAAAATCATGCCCCGTCACTCCTATTGCTAAACACTTCTAACACTAGATGGAGCTTCATAAGCTCTGGAAGTTGCAGATCCTCATACCTAAACTTAAAGCAACACTATTCAAACAGCCTCACAGCTCCAGGGCACTGCTAACCTCCTTCATTTTCCTCCTGGCCAACAGTAAGTTTGGAACAACTACTTACCATTGTCTTCTTACCAGGTTTCAGTTTACTCCCTTTCAATGTTTAAATAAACAATTCATTACATTTTTCTGAGTATTTTTCTCTAAGAGATCAATTCTGCAGGCTGTTCCTGCCGCTTCCCCTCCCATCGCCAGCTGCACATTTCTACCACCAGATGGAGCTTCATAAGCTCTCCATATATAGGATGACATAAATAGAATTTACAGCACAGAAACAGGCCATTCGGCCCAACCGATCTATGCCGGTGTTTATACTGCACACAAGCCTCCTCCCACCTTACTTATTCTCACCCTATCAACATTTCCTTCTATTTCTTTCTCCCTCATGTGTTTATCTAGCTTACACTTAAATGCATCTGTGCTATTCACTTCAACTACTCCCCAGCGTAGCAAGTTCCACATTCTAACCACTCTCTGGGTAAAGAAGTTCCTCCTGAAGTCCTTATTGGATGTATTAGTGACTATCTTATATTTATGCCCTCTAGTTTTGGACTCCCCCACAAGTGAAAACATCTTCCACATATCTGCCCTATCAACCCCTTCATAATTTTGAAGACCTCTTTAAGGTCACCTCTCAGTCTTCTCTCTTTTTAAAAAAAAAGCCCAAACCTGTTCAGTCTTTCTGATATTTGTACCCTCTCACTTCTGATATCATCCTTGTAAATCTTTTTTGCACTTTCTCCATCCATCTTTTGCTTCTATATCCTTTTTATAATATGGAGACCAGAACTATGCACAGTACTTGAAGTGTGGTCTAACCACAGGACCTCCGCTAGTATCCCAAACAGCAAGTACTGGTCACTGTACTCCAGCTCACTGGATACACCACGCGCTGTCACATAACCTCAACTTCAGAAAGGTAGAAGAAAAAACATTATATCAGATAGAAAACAACAAAAATGTTTGTACTGCACTAACACTCAGCATGAAACTGACACTTGAAACATCGTAGAATCATAGAATCATACAGCACAGGAGGCCATTCAGCCCATCATGCATGTGCCGGCTCTTTGAAAGAGCTATCCAATTAGTCCCACTTCCCCGCTCTTTCCCCATAGCCCTGTAAATTTTTCCTTTTCAAGTATATATCCATTTCCCTTTTGAAAGTTACTACTGAATCTGCTTCTACCACTCTTTCAGGCATTGCATTCCAGATCATAACATCTTGCTGTGTAAAAAAAAATTCTCCTTATCTCCCCTCTGGTTCTTTTGCCAATTACTTAAATCTGTGTCCTCTGGTTACCAACCCTCCTGCCAGTAGAAATAGTTTCTCCTTATTTATTCTATCAAAATCCTTCATAATTTTGAACACCTCTATTAAATCTCCCCTTAGCCTTCTCTGCTCTAAGGAGAACAGTCCCAACTTCTCTAATCTCTCCAAATAACTGAAGTCCCACATCCGTCCCTTATGTCTTTCATACTGTTCACAACCACCTTACCTACTGTTTTCAGATTCAGAATGACTGCTAATTGGGAAAGTCAGCGTCGGCTATATATACCATTCAAAATACTTTGAAGATACACTGACAAAAAAGCATTAAAAATGTAATTCTCATAACTACATTAGGTGGTCAGTTAGTCACGGGATTCAAAACCATGTTTGTCCACACAAATACAGCTGCTAGTTACAGCAGGGTTCAAATTAGCCTTTAAATTTCTTGTGCCTTCATTTTATTTACAAACTTCCTTTGCAGCACCTTCTCAAATATCTTTTGAAAATCCATATACACAATATCCACTACATTCCCTTTATCAATGCATTGAGTTATTTCCTCAAAGAACTAGAAGATTACCCCACAAAAAGAAACCATTCGGCCCATGTGTCATTGCCAGCTCTTTGCTAGAGCAATCCACCACTAATCCCACTTATCTGCTTTCTCCCCATATCCCTGTACCTCGCTGCTTTAAATATTTATCCAATTTTCCGTTAACGATGCAACGGTCTCTGCCTCAACCACTCCCTGTGGCAAAGCATTCCATGCTCCAACAACTTCCTGTGCAAATAAATTTCTCCTAACTTCGCTGCTCACTGTCTTAGTGACAATTCATCACCAATTCCCCAACTAGTGGAAATAATCCTTCCCCATTCACTTTGTCAAAACCCTTCAGAATCTTAAAAACCTCTATTAAATAGGAACATAGGAACAACATGAGTAGGCCATTCAGTCCCTCGAGCCTGTTGCACCATTCAATTAGATCATGGCTGATCTGTATCTTAACTCCATTTACCTGCCTTGATTCCATATCCCTTAATACCCTTGTCTTACAAAAATCTATCAATCTCAGTTTTGAAATTTTCAATTGACCTAGCCTCAACAACCTTTCGAGGGAGAGTTCCAGATTTCCATTATCCTTTGTGTGAAAAAGTGCTTCCTGACATCACCCCTGAACAGCCTAGCTCCAATTTTAAGGTTATGCCCCCTAGTTCTAGACTCCCCACCAGAGGAAATAGTTTCTCTATCTACCCTATCAAATCCTTTAAACATCTTAAACACCTCAATTATATCACCCCTTAATCTTCTATATTCAAGGGAATACAAATCTAGTCTATGCAATCTTTCCTCATAATTTAACCCTTTTAGCCCTGGCATCATTCTGGTGAATCTGCGGTGCACCCCCTCCAAGACCAACATATCCTTTCTGAGGCGCGATGCCCAGAACTAAACGCAGTACTCCAGATGCGTCTAACCAGAGCTTTATGCAACTGTAGCTTGACTTCCACCCCTTTGTATTCCAGTCCTCTCTTAGCGTTCTTTGCTCCAGTGGATGTAGTCCGAGTATCTCAAATCTCTTCGCATAATCAGTTTCTCATCTCTCGCATCATCCTGTTGAATCAACGCTCTCTATGGCTTTAATGTCCTTTCCGTAATACGGCATCCAAAATTACACACAGTAATCTAATTGTGGTCTAACCAATGTTTTGAACAAATTTATTACTTCTTTGCTCTTGTACTCTTATGCCCCCATTTAATAAAACCTAGAATGTTGTTGGCCTTTTTTATGGCTTTTTCTACCTGACCTTCCAATTTGAATCCCTAGGTCTCTATTCATCCACACTGTTCAGTGTCTTCTATTAGTGTATACTCCCATTCCTACATACTCCATTAAATTTGTTAGACACGACCCATGGTTGTCTTTAAATGGCCATGTCTTTCTAGGCGAGTGTTAATTTTATCCCATATTATTATCATCTCTAGAAACTTACCTAGCCAAATAGTGTCTTATGTTTGTTGCCTGTAATGATCATGTGCGAAAATCAGTTTGGGCTGCCTTAATCCAGTTCATAATGGATATGGGCATACAGCACAAAATTACCCCTAATTTGGCTCTGATTGACAATATCACTAAGATATGCTTAAGGATGGTAGGTAGAAGATGGAAAAAAATGATACACTGGTGCTGTAGAGAGTGCTCTTTTGAGCTTAGGGCAGAGTAGAGGTAGTTTTGCTCTGCATCTGCTGTGCTACACCTAACCTAGTAGTGCTCGATGCTGATATGCGGTACCTGAAATGGGAAAATGTTCCATTACCAGTACTGGCATGCTTTCATTTGAATAGCAGGAAAAACTATGGTTCTAATGAAGGATTCCACCCAAAACATTAACCAATCTTTCCCTTTTAGATACTATCAACTTGCTGTGAATTCCCAGTATTTTCTGGTTTTCCTTTCAAAGATATGATGGCTAGGTAACACTGAAAGTGCAGTGTCATTAGTGCTTTTATTGACAGTCAATAAAATATTTTTGGGTTTATACATCATGAATCTAGCAATGCACCCTAACTTTCTGCCTTATTAAGTTGCCGTCTTCGTCTATTTTATTGATCTACAAAAATTCCCAATTTTCCTTCCTGCTCCACCTATAACAAAATTCATCAGATGACCACAATTAATTTTTATTTAATATCTGTATACACATTGGGCCAGAATTTGCTGGAAACTCGCACCATAGTATTGGCACATCTTCAGTGTATGCCAATACTACGGCACAGATGCATTTTCCAGGAAACTGTGGCACAGGTGCCTCAAGCCATTACTTGTGCCACACCAAAATTTCCTGGGATCCTCTGCGCCACTCCGCTGTGACCCTAGCCGAAACAGTGAGACTTGTATTATAGCTCCGCCCTCCCCTATAAAATCAATGGCGATGTCCAATTTGCTGTATTAACGCTGCTCTGATCGCCGCTGCTACTTAGACTGATCCAGAACAGTGCTGGCGACCTGGCAGCGGTGTGATTTGTATTGAAGGAAGAGGAATGCAAAATTGAATTGGGGAACTTTAACAAGTTGGAAAAGGTACTGGCTTGGTGTTAAACTAACTTAACGGCGATTATCCTTAGCAGAATCAACACAAATTGAGATGTGTATGCGCAGATAACAGAACCAGTCGAATACCCAGTAGTTGAAGACGCTGACCAACTTGAAGCAGAACTTTTACCCGTTGCAAATATCAAGACCTTTGATAATAACTTTTTAAAAAAAGACAACTATACTTGTTTTAGGTTGATGACTCATTCACCCTATCTGGGAACACAGGATTTTAAATAAGTTGGTAGTAGGTCTCCAGGTATCTCCGGGCCACTTCCTGGTCACTCTTTCTGATTGGACTCTTGCAGTTCACAGCAGATTTTCCATCATCCAGCTCTTTCATCACTTAGGCTTTAACAGTGAATATTTAACTTTGGATAAACACCCAAATAATTAATTTAATACAGCATGGTATACTAGCTGGAGATTGTCGCACCTTTTTATATTCTTATCTGTTAGCACTAAGGGATCAATACATTGGCTCTTTTTGAGTTCGCCAGCAAATTTTGGATCAAATTCCCCACTGGAGAACTGGGGCATACAAAAGTCTAATTCATGGCGTTCGTGACAATATGCACTGTTCCAGCAAATTCCAAGCCATTATCTATGGATTAAACTCAGATGCCTAGGAGAAAATCATTTGCTTGTTCTACCCACAAAGGGGGATATAAGAAAGAATCTTTAAAAACTGACCAGTCTCAGATATTCAGAAATGATCCAGAAATTCTTCTTGAATTGAAGAACTTTTTCGGCCATACCATAACTTCCTTCAACTAATCTATATTCTCATACTATACAGAACCAGCCTGTTTCTCAACCCTCTACGAGTTATGGATGTAACTGAATATTCAGTTCCCCCCACCCATCAAAATTTGTTTTTCTATTTGTCTTCCCCAATTTTAAATGTAATATTTCCTAGTTCTCTCTTACCTTATCTCTTTACTTTCCAAATTTCTTATCTATCTATAAAAATTAATAGTCTTGCATCTAATATGCATACCTCGCATCTCAATGTCAGACACTGTAAGTATCCTTGGTCCAAAAATCCTGACTGAGTGAAATAAATAGAGCAATAAATTAATTTTAAGTGAACAATGTGGATTAACTGCAGTGGAATTACAGAGTTATCAAAAATTACCAATGAACAACTAAGCAGCAAAAAGATACCAATGACCAAGCTGCGCACAACATAAAACTTTCAATAAAGAGTGAACAAGTGGCAGAAAATGAATCAATAGCTACCATTAAAGAAACAGCAACTAAATGGGACAGTACAAATCAATGAAATTTCTCAAGATTTCTTAAAAATAATGATCTCATTGTCATCTTGGTTTCTCACTAAGCCCAGGATATACGTCTTACATGATTTACATACAAGATAACAAAAAAACCAAAATGATTTATATTTATCTGTATAATTTAATCTGACTTTTTTGCTCTAAGAATGTTTATTTGTAGAAGCACAACCTCTCTAGTGAGTCTTAACCTAGAGTTTATGTCCTTGCTTACAGATTATCTTCTTCAGGTGGATTTTGGTGCTCATTTCTTGGTGACTTCAAGTCGGGCCCGATCATGCATTCATGGCTTCTGACCAGGCACCTAATATTTATCTTGGGACCTGTTATTTTTCATTAAAAAGCACTTTGGAAGATGACTTGATTCCCTTTGACCATTTCTCTCTTTGGCCTTTGATTTGGGACTTAATTGTCCTTTGTCACCTCCAACACAGCATTCTTGCATTCACCACTGAGCACAATTTTCCTAGGAGCTATTATTTTTGATCACACGCAGTTTGAAGCATTAATTACATATTACTTCTTTCTTTTTGATTTAAAATGGAGCTGTATCATGTGCACTTAGTCTTTGGCCTGGCGATCTGCACATGCACGATTGGTGCCCATTTTCCATGACACAGATTATTGTCAATTTTGTAGCAAAATTTGGTCAGTATTTGTAGATTGCACTTTGCTGCTTTTTATGGGAGGAAGGGGGGTGGGAGGAGGAAAGTGGCAGTTCACTCAGCCTATGTGACCTGTCTGATCTCTGGTTTTATATAACACATTGCGAGTTACATGATATATTACTCCCATCGTTATACAACAACACATTCTCAGACTCACCAGCAGCAATGCCATGGGAGATCCAGGATTACGGCTTGAAACAAATTTTCTTGTTTCTTATTCTTTTCTTTGCATCTTTATTCTGCCATTCAGTCCCAGTATAGTTGTATTATGTAATACAACTGAATCTCTCAACTTTTCTCAAACATATTTCTCTGTCGCTGTTTACCCGTATAATGTTTCCTGGGTTTTTATCTGCCCCCAACAGTATTAAGATGTGGCCTTTCGAAATCTGGCATTCTAACCCCACTATGCTTGAAGTTAATCCTCACCAATGTCTACGGTCAAGCTCATTTGTGGTTAAACATCCTCCACCACCTAGTTACTAACCTTAGGTACAATAATCTTTTCAGAAATTTCATAAATCAAACCTGGATTAGCTCAAATTTATTTTTGCCCCACCTTATCCAAATTCTAGATAATTAAAGTTACCCATGACCACAACTGCACCTTTCTAGCCACCTCAAATGATTCTAGAAAAAAAAGATATCTCATCACATATCTCAGAAACATCCCAAAATGCTTCACATATACTGAATTACTTTGAAGAGCAATGACTTGTGCAGGGAAACATTGCAGTCATCTTATGGATAAGATACTATAAACAGCAATGAGATGAACGACCATTTAATCTGTTTTTAGTGGTTTTGCTTGAGCGAAGACTGTTCACAAGGACTGTGGGAAAACACCTGCTCTTCTCAGAAGTGTCATGGGATATTTAATATCCACATGAACTGCTGGAACACACAAATGGGACCTCAGTTTAACGTCTCACCCGAAAGACTCCACCGCTGATGTTGCGGTACTCATTACTGCATTGAAACAACAGCCTAGATGATATGCTCAAGTCTTGGAGTGGAGCTTGAACTCTCAACTTCCTGAATAGATTACTTTGTTGCTCAGCTCTACTGATCATTAATATTTATCAAGGACATGATTTTAGCCTGGGAAAATGGGTGTGTTGGGGGCAGGAGGCAGTAACAATTGCAAAAATCTAAAATCATTTCCAGTTTTCACGGGGGCGGGTGACCTGCTCTCAGGAGGCGGGTCGGGCATTAAAAGCCTTGAAGGAGGCTCAGGGCCTCCATTTTCAAAGCTTTTTGATTTTAGCCCCTGGGGGCTGGGATTCCCAGGCCTTCTACTTCAGGCCATGTGAGAGGAGGCGAGAAGGCCCGAAACTGCAGGTAAGTGCCTTTATAGCACAGCTTGTGGGCCCGGAGGAGCAGAAGAGTTTCCCCCAGGCTGAACAAGCCTACATGCAGTGACCCCCAACGATCTCTGACCCCCCCCTCACGATCTCTGACCATCCCCCACGATGACCCCCCGATGGCTGACAGCCCCCCTACCCCCTCCATGACTGACCACCACCCCCCCCACCCTGGTGACCTCTGTACTTCCGGGTTTCCTATCAGGAATTCCACCCCCCGCCCCCTTCCTGGCTCCGGGCTAAAATCTTGCCCCAATAATCTATTTCCCACCTTGATGTCACAGAACGTATTCAACACAACTGCACTATTCACTTGTTCCCAGTTAACTCATTCTAGAAACATGTAACAGCTGCTCCTCCCTCTACTCCACTAATCAACATTAAACTGGCATTATTCCAAACAACAACGATACAAATCTCTTGACAATCTCCAGGAATTAACCACATATAAGTGGAATATAACACTAACTGATATGTATGCTTTCATGCTATGACAGTTCATTCCTATTACTCTTTACATTTAGAGACCTTCCAAATCTCATCGCATCTTTGTCCCTTCTCATGCGGTGTTCATCACATTAAAAGTGCACAGGCGCCCCTAGGGCTATAATTCCACAGTTCTGATGTACACGATATAATGTGGACAGTCTTAACCCAATTTCTACTGGGCACTGATTGACAGCACAAACCTTATAATTCAGCACGGGATGATACTAAACTGGCACCTTATAAGTACGAGTAGTGTAGTAAACAGGGACATTCACACTGATAAAAGAGTAGTGCTCTTCCACAGTCAGGTACATTGTTCCAGAGTCAGGTACATTATTACAGCAGAATAGTGGGAATTTTACTCTGCACCTCACTATACGATACCTGAAGATTCAAAAAATAGAAAACTGTGCCATTCTATCAGTATCGCCATCCCTCACACTAATCATCATGCAAACATAAGAGACAATGAACTGGTAAAATAAATATTGTTTTGACCATTACCAAAATGAAACAGAACCCAACATAAACATACCTATATTAGGTGGGCTGCCATAATTGATTGGTGGCTCAGGGGGCCTCCCTCGATGCAATGCTGCGAGTGCAGAGCCTTTCCATACCACATGTTTACAACCTGTTTTTTAAATTTAAAAAAAATTCAGAATTGTCATAATGAGTACGCTTTGTAATGAAGAAGAAAAATTATGACATTGGTTTACTACTTAGCTGCTCGTACTTTTGTTTGTTCGAAGCAAAGACTGTCTTCCAGCTCCCAGTAACGAATGCACTCCTGGCACACTCTGTGGGGTCTCTTTCTCTAGGAGAGGTCCAAGTCGCTGACATATCTGAAGGAGATGATCTGGAGCTATGTGTCTATGAGTTTTCACCTTTTTAATAGACAGAAAAAAATGTTTGCTATCAGAAATAAGCATGAGAAATTATTAAATACCAGCATTCAATACAAAGATTGTTTATCCTTCATCAATATCCATTTTCTTTTCAACAATATCTCATAGCAAAAAAGAACAGTGTACCTTCATTTTACAAATCTGCTGAGTCATATATACATACATTATATAATATATAAATATTACTATAATACATTTCACTGGCTGTTCCCCTATATTTAGGGCATAAGCCAAGCAAAGACCTGTGCAGTACGGATCAGATTGTACTGTAAAATCTAGTTAAACAGGTAGCCAGCAGCTTGCAGAAAGCAGCTATCACCGTTATCATCTAGCCTCTAAATAAAGACTGGGACAATTAATGTACATTTTCACTAAGATCACATGAAATAGCTCCAGAAAATTTGAGAATCATAAAATTTTCCAGCACAGAAGGAGGCCATTCATTCCATTGGGCCCGATATTAGGAGGGAGGCAAATTGGCAGCGGGGGGTCGACTGGGTGGGTGGGTAACGTGCCCAGTGAAATCGGTAGGTTTGGCACGCGATCATAAATAAATTGAAGCCACTTACCTTGGCTTCCGGGTTTCGCGCTGGAAAGCTGCACAATGGGCGGACTGCGCACCCACATCATAGACTGTCAGCTGGAGGAACCCTATTTAAAAGGGCAGTCCTCCACTGACTGATGCTACAGAAAATAGGCAAAATTACAGCATGGAGCATCCCAGGGGGAAGGCTACTCCCAGGTTTAATGATGCCTCACTCCAGGCCTTACTGGATGGGGCGAGGAGGAGGGAGATCTTCCACCCAGAGGACAGGAGGAAGTGGCCTGCCTCTGCCACCACGAAGGCCTGGCTCAAGGTGGCAGAGGAGGTCACCAGCACCACCAGCATATCATGCACCTGCATACAGTGCAGGAGGCGCTTCAATAACCTAACCAGGTCAGCCAAAGTGAGTACACTTACTAATTCCCCTACACTCTGTCTGCCACATCACCGCCCCCACCTCACATTTCCTTCTGCACTGCCAACACTACTCTATCACATCACTCCTCACACCCACTGAACCCTCATCCTCATCTTACCTGCACTTCCTCACCTCGCCAGTACTCATCCCACCACTACCACTCAACCCAATCCTCATACAATCTCATGGCTCTGTCTCATACTCACCCTCTCATGCATCTCTTTCACGATCAGCTTCACCCCACCTGCCACTACCAGTGCTGCAGCCACAGGGCATGCATCACGTATGTGTAGTAGGAAGCATAAGGCAAACGTGTCGTGAGCATGAAGGGGATGCACAAGGGTGTTTGAAGGTTTGTCATGGCTTTTACTTATATTTGATTTCTGATCAACTCACATTACATATTATATTGTCACCACTACTGCCACTTCTTGGCCATTCTTGACTGGCTTGTGCAATAAGGCCCTTTCATGAGGTTCTCAATGAACACCCTAGATGCCACCAACTGGGTCACCCTACAGTGGGTGTATGTGTAGTTGCACGACTACTTTGTGCAGGTGCCTGTGCGCCGCTCCGTGTTGTGTAGCTCCACGTGGCGGAGGCGGATTGCCGATGGGAGTCCCGCATGCGGGGGCTGCGTGCGCACCAATTCGCGTTATTGGGGAACCTGGAAGTGGACGGGTTGGAGCCGGGCTCTGGACCCGCTCTGGGATTCCCCAATTTTAGAAGCCCCCACCCCCCCAGCCACAAACGCACCCGCTCAGCCACCCGAAAATTGACCCCATTGTGTCTGTGCCGGCTCTTTGAAAGAACTATCCAATTAGTCCCACTCTCCTGCTCTTTCCCCATAGCACACCAAATTTCTCCTTTTCGAGTAAATATCCAATTCCCTTTTGAAAGTTACTATTGAATCTGCTTCTACTGCCCTTTCAGGTAGTGCATTCCAGATCTGCATTAAAAAATTCTAATTTCTCCCATGGATTTATAACCATCTGAGTCCTTTGGTTACTGACCCTCCTGCCAGTGGAAACAGTTTCTCCCTTTCTACTCGTCAAAATCCCTCATAATTTTGAATACTTCTATAAAATCTCCCCTTAACCTTCTCTGCTCTAAGGAGAACAATCCCAGCTTCTCTTAATCTCTCCACATAGCTGAAGTCACTCATCCCTGGTACCATTCTGGTAAATCTCCTCTGCATCCTCTCCAAGGCCTTGACGTCCTTCCTAAAGTGTGGTGCTTGGACACAATATACTAGATGAGGCCTAAACAGTGATTTATAAAGGTTTACCATAACTTCCAAACATTTCTAGAGATCTTAACAATATTATAACTTAGCTTCATTGCTGTTCCGCGTAGAATATATATTTTTTTATTCGTTCATGGGATGTGGGCATCGCTGGCAAGGCCAGCATTTATTGCCCATCCCTAATTGCCCTTGAGAAGGTGGAGGTGAGCCGCCTTCTTGAACCGCTGCAGTCCGTGTGGTGAAGGTTCTCCCACAGTGCTGTTAGGTAGGTATTTGACACAACAGGAAAGCTGCGTTACGGGAAAGACTAATATAATAAAGATTTTTATTATATTAAATCCCAGAAGAATCAACTGCAGTTAAACAAAATAAAACTCTTGAGTAGTATGAATGTATATCCCGTGTACCTTGCGACGACATAATCTTTTACATTTTGCTGGATGGTTCAGCACTCACTAACTCACTTTTGTTAAGGATAAACGACAATGACCGTGGTGCTTTGTGGGGTTTTCTCCCCCCTAGTTTGAAGCAACTATAATTTTCTTAGCAGTTACTAAATAAAGAGATGCAAACGGGTCACCATTCATGCTCCTTCTAGCCCTACAAAATAAGTCAGTGCTAGAGGTATTTTGCCACGTTTTCTGAGCAGCCATGACCACTGGTTAGGTGGCTAGTACTTATGGCGGCACACAGGTTGGTAACTAAAAACTGCATCAGGGTAGGACCCCGATTTTTATATTGCAAGTAGGCACCAAGCTGAAAGAGTCGGGTCAGAAACGGCGGTGGACAGGTCAGGAGCAGGATCTGGTGGTAAATTCAGCCCTGCAATTTTCGGAGAGCTACCACCCTGTTCCTGCCCAGCGATTTACAATTTAAAATTTACAGAGCTGCCCCGCCCACCCCCTTCACACTCAACAACCTAATGGATAAAGGAATCAACTGGTATACGATTTACACCAGTATGAATGCACATCCCGTGTACCTTGGGACGACATAATCTTTCACTTTTTGCTGGATGGTTCAGCACTCTCATTCACTCATCGATGTTAAGGATAAACTACAATGACCGTGGTGCTTTGTGGGAGGTTCCCCCCCCAGTTTGAAGCAACTATAATTTTCTTTGCAGTGACAAAAATAGAAAGGAGGGAATCGGAAGTACAATCTCTAAATTTGCGGACTACACCAAATTAGGGGGTGTAGTTAATACAAAGGAAGAATGCGTCAAAATGCAAGAGGATATTAATAAACTGGCAGAATGGGCGTGTAATTGGCAAATGAATTTCAATACAGATAAGTATGAGGTGATGCATTTTGGTGGGAAGAATAAGGAGGCCACATACTGCTTGGATAATAAGAGTCTAAACAGGACAGAGTACTGTGCAGTTATGGTCTCCCTATTATAAAAAGGATATAGAGGCATTGGAGAGGATGCAAAAAAGATTTACAAGGATGATACCAGAACTGAGAGAATATCCTTATCAGAAAAGGCTGAACAGGCTGGGGCTCTTTTCTCCAGAAAAGAGAAGGCTGAGGGGTGTCCTGAAAGAGGCCTTTAAGATAATGATAGGGTAGACGTAGAAAAAATGTTTCCACTTGTGGGGGAGTCCAAAACTAGAGGTCACAAATATAAAATAGTCGCTAATAAATCTAATAGGGAATTCAGGAGAAACTTCTTTACCCAAAGAGTGGTAAATGTGGAACGCACTACCACAAAAAGTAGTTGAGGCGATGAGCATAGATGCATTTAAGGGGAAGCTAGATAAGCAAATGAGGGAGAAAGGAATAGAAGGGTATCCTGATAGGGTTAGATGAAGTATGGAGGGAGGTGCATAAATGCCGGCATAGACCAGTTGGGCCGAATGGCCTGTTTCTGTGCTGTAGTTTCGATGTATAGCACTTAGACATCCAGACCTAAATGCCCCTGTTTCAATTATTGAGACTATCCTGAGTTAGCAGATCTTGTCTGGGGCAGTAGTAGGGACTCCATAATTGGCTGCAGTGCTCCTGGACTAAGGAAGGGAAAACAAAGAATGGTCATTTGGATCAGATACCGATGGTATTACCCATGGAACTGCACCCTAGAAGCCAACAAAATCAAGGAGGGAAAAAATCTTACTAATTTAGGGGGAAATAACTGTAATATCATTAATAGAATTCCATCTCAGAAAATAGAAATATTCAAAAAGTAGATTATTTTGTTGCACTAACATTTCCTCATGAATTTCTGTCTTGTGAATAAAATATTTACTAAATTCATTTATGAGAAAAAGTCTGCACTGCCCTAAAATGTAAACATTTTTTAAAATAACTGTTTCTCCAGCCGACACAATTTTAAAAAGTTTTCTAGCAATAGTGATGCAACAAATAATGCAATACAGCTATACAAAGTTCAATAAGGTTTTCACCCACTTGGCTCTCCTTAGAACACAGACTTGCTAGGATTATAGTAAGAATGAGAAGATGTACTTATACGAGGGAGTTGAAAAACTAGGACTGTAATCATTGGAACAGAGAAGGTTAAAGGGAATCTATAGAAGTGCTCAAAGTTTTTTTTGAAAAAAGGTTGAGAAGATAAATGGTGAAAGATTATTTCCATTTGTCAGTAACCAGTAGGCATAAAGTAGGACTTTGTACTGAAAGCATAAAGGAGGAGATAAGGAGAATTTTTTTCACATAAATGGTTATTATAATACAGAATATACATCACCAGCAGTGGCTATTGAAGCAAAGTAAATCACTTCATTTAAGAGGGAACTGGATTGGATAAACACTTGAAGAGGACAAATATTAACGATTAAGCAGATTTAAGTAGATCATTCCAAATGTGGAGTTTGTACTGACACAGGTACAAGTAGCCCCTTTCTGTGCTGAAATTTCTATGATTCTAAAATTTGCCTACACTGCATCATTTGTGAGTCCATACATCTGCTGTGCAGATTACTAAGCGTATTGAGAATCTTTATTTAAAAACCATCTTAGTGTGCCGTAAGAAAAAAAAATCATTTTCGTTCATGATTTTTGTAATGCATCGTTTCATATTCCGTACTCAGCCTAAGGCAAAATGGTCCTGTAACTTAGCTGTATCAGCACATCTCAGGCGTCCTGCTAAAAAACATACTAACCAACTAAAGTCTCCAACAAATTACTTATGATTTTTTTCTTAAGTACTGCATTTTTAAATCTATTATAAGAGTGTTATTTTAAAAAAAGCATTTAAAAATAAAAATGCCATTTACATACTTTTTAAGCAAGGAAGTGAAACTAAGGACAAGCAACTCCCACCAGTGGTTTTACCAAATTAAACCAGCACTCATGCTATAAATATCAGACCTCCTCTAAGGGTAAGCCATGCTCCTCATGCTGTGTATATTTAAGATTTATTAAGTTTAAAATGCAGTACTATTTTGTGATCAATGAAAAGATTTATTTTTGTTTCACCATTTAATTTTTTATCTTCTAGACGCCTAATCAATTAGCCCTCAAAATGTGTTCCTCCCACATGTTAAGAAGATTTATTTACAACAGAGAAGAGAGCCCCAAAACATCATAGGTCAGCTACAACAGCAAACTCTCAACCAATGCTCCACTTAGGCTGGAGGTCAGAGGTTGTATTGGCTCAAAATTGGCTGGAAACGCACTTCTATTTGACAATGAAAAGCAAGTGAAATGTACATGCTGCACTGGTAAGATTCAATCCTGTGCAGATTTAGCCGCATCCTAGAGTAAACTAGAGGTAGACTTCAATAAAAATTTAGGACTATGCCCCAGTTATGTTTTAAATTTAAAGGACACAAAAACTGCCCACACAAAGATGAACTTCAGACAGCGGAGCGCCATAAGCATAAATAGGGCAACTCTGTTTATTTCACATTCTCATACTCATATACCGAGCTTAGATTGTGGCACTAAGTCTCAATAAAACACAGAGGACTAGGGTTTTACCCTTGAAAACATTTACAATTTAACTTCCAGCCAGTAGTGGTAGAAGGGAATTTTTGCTTGTCTCACACATGTCCACGAGGTTGATCACTAGTGCCAAAAGTTTGAGTTATGAGGAATTATTGGAGAAGCTTAGGCTTTTTATCCTTGCAACGAGGTGTCTGAGAGGTGATTGGATAGTAATATATAAGTTTACAATATGGAAAAGGTAAATGCAGGAAATTACTTTAAATTAAATTGAGTGGGACAAAAGGTTCAAACTAGTGAAAGGCAAATTTAGGACTGATATTGGACAGTGTTTCTTCACACAGAGTCTGGATAGTGTAGTGTAATAGAAATAGAAGGAAAAATGGCCAGAGAAAAAGCTTTTCTCACACATCTCAAAGTCACTTCCTGGTGTTTCAGTCGGGGAACATTATTGCTAATATCCATGAAAATATCCATAAACTGGATTGTCCTGCCCTCCAGACAGTGAGGTAAAATAGATGTGGGGGGAGACAACTAAATTAGGAAAAAGATAGATTTATTTTTAAAAGTACACTTGTCCGTTTTACATTGCTGTTCATTACTAAAGAGAACATATGCAAAAAAATAAATTTTATGAAAAAAGTTATTCCAATATAAGCAAAAATGTAATCTTTTACGGCTTTCAGATGTCAGTATGACTGCATACTTATGGGATGTTTTAAAATTAGATTGTCAATAGATTGATCATCCAAGTTATTTGTTTTAATCCCTCCAAAACTTTTGGAAGTTTAATGAATTTTATATTTACATTGGGCAGAGAAAACACTTTGGCACGTTCCCACTAGGTTAAGAAAAATCCCCATTAGACAATACAGGGATTGCCAATTGCCAGTTTACAACTGTTCTATATGACAGCAATGGTGTGTTGCGATCTCTCAATAAAGTTCCTTAAAAAGGAAATGCAATAATCAACCCAGTGATGAAGCAACATTTTAGAAATAATTCCTGACGTTTCTTAGCATCTGAAGCCATGTAAAATTAACAGAATATGTAAACTGTGACAGCATGCAATTAAAATTGTACCACATCAAATTTCATTGAAACCTATGGGCAGTCACAAGTAGCAGTGGTATGGCTTTGATAGCTGATCTGCCTTCTTTGGTCAGATGGTCATCTAAAATGCTAGTAATGCTCCTAAAGTCATTTACTTTCTCCAATTGGCCAATATAATGTGCTACAAAGGGTTAAATAACTTTAGGAATTTGATGGAGACTAGTTTTTAAAACCAAAAGACATAAATATTTACCATCCAACAAATTATCTACCAACGACTGTTAATAGAAAGAATTAAGTTTTCACTGCAGTAAACAGATACATGGAAATAAAGTCCCTCCTGAGATCTTGATCAGTTTTGAAAATACACAGATCTCATATCTCATCTTATTGAGCATGTGCTTCTGAAAAAAATATTTTCTGAATTAACAAAGCAGAATTGGACAAGTGCACAAATCATTACAGTATTTTGCCATAAATTTGAAATCTGTAATCATTACATTTATTTGTGGTTCAAAAATATTAAAGCAGTACTTTAACAGGTTAATTCCTAAATCATCACCAATATTAAATGGAAAGCTTTATTTGGTTCTCTCAGGATTTAGTTCAATCAGAAACATCTATATGATATACCTGCAAGAAGACAACTGGTGTATGCTTATGCACACACACACAAAGTTTAGCAAACTATTGCGCATTTTGCTACATATTTTTTGACTGGCTGCATCTTTCCAATTTTTTTTGGGGAGGTGGGGGAAGGTTCTTGGCAAAAGTGAGTCACAACCATATTGTGCCTAGCACTCTATTACTCATAAATAATCACACGACGTCAGTTGTTTTCCAAACTCTTCTCATACTTCCAGTGAAAATTAATTTTCTTAGAAGTTTCACTTGCAATCCAACTCTCATCAATGGGGAAAATATAATAAAGTATTGTACAATCACAAAAAGTATCTTCAGAAGATTATAAGAAAACTCTAACAAGTATATTTCCAGATATTGAGTAAACAGGCTGGTTCCAGTAGCATATCTATTCAAGCCTTGTGTAGTTGAGGTCACACACTACGTATAGTGTATATTTTCAGTATACATTTTCATTTATTCCTAAGGCTGTGAATAAGTAAGGTGCCCAATTTATGCAGTATTTCCCATTTCTTTGGCCAGTATCTTCATAAACAATTGTGCAAAATTTTGTAAATATTCCACAGTATTTTATGTTAAAAAGAAATATTCTAAAATTAGTCAGGATTTACTTGGGAAACTGGGTATTGAATTCCAAAAGAAAGACCAGTCAGAAATAAGAGTTCACTACTTTCTTGGAAAATGTGAAAAGTCTTGCTACAACAGAAATAGACCAAATCAGCAATATCCAAAACAATCTTTAAAAAAATGAAATAACCTCATTGCCTGCATTAATGAAAACACCTATATATTCCAAGAAAAAAAAGCTATAGGTTTTCAAATTTAGTATGCAAAACAATTGTATAGTTATTGACTTGTTACAACAAAATAGCTCAAAAAGTTTTGCCACCAGTTTCCTATTTTTCCTGTACAGTAGTTCTCGCTCCAGATTCCTCCACCACCACAATTGAACAGGTGTATTGTTCACCCTTTTTATGCTAAGTAAGAACCCATATAAAAACTTTATTTAGAATATCCTTTCTCCATAAATCCAAGGACAGTATTGCACAGAGGAGTTTCTGCTGTAGTATTTTATGAGAAGGGAATTCTGAAAGTTTTCACTTACAAAGTATTTTTAAAAATCCACCTTTTATATTTGTGAAAATAATATTGTAAACATAGTCTTGAAATCAATGAACTCCTCCATCCATGCCTGCAGCAATGTTTGTAAATTAATTATCTTAATTCACAAAATTATCCATCCTATTTCTCATCTAAAAGTATTTCACACAATACATTATATCTGATCTTAATCTTGTTTGGTTCTTGTTTTTTAACTGGAAAATTCCCCCATAAACCCAAAAATCTAGTTCATCTTTTAAGTTATTTTAACTACATAATCACGCAACAACGTTAAAAAAAACGATACTTTCCTCCTTTTTCTGGCTTTCAATAAACTCACTGCTGCAAAATAAATAAAATAACTTAGCCACTTATTTCTGTAAAATTTAATATTGTTTTGATTTTTTTTTGTGTGTGTGTGTTTTGTGTGCAGATCTGTAAATGAACTAGAGAAGCTTTCAGACCAATCAGCGTTGCCAAGCTGCATTAGTGCTGAGTGTATAGAGAGAGAGAGAGAGAGAGTCAAAGCGCCTCCCTTCTTCTCACTGCTGCTCTCTCACCACAGTGAGCGCTCGCGTCACTCAGGCAGCCCTGCTCCTGCACAATAATCATGACGTATCTTTATTTCCACTATACTTAAAACTACATATTTTTTCTGATAATCATAATTTTAACCCCAAACTCCAAACAAATTCCCAATCACCTATCACTTACTACTGACTACTCTTTTTTCTCTCTAAAGCATTGTTTTTTGGGGGGCTAATCCGGTTTTCCTGGTAAAATTTTTGCGGGAGATTCAATTTTTCCTCACTAAAAGTTTTCTCAGTGATATGAATCTCTCACCAAATTTTCGTAGGTCCTGGGATGCTCCTTCCCCTTCCAGTCTATTCTTGTCGGCAGCAGCTGGAAAAAATAAACCCTGGTTACAATCACCAAAATTCTCCCAAAATCCATGCCAAGCATCTTTTCTTAAAATATTAAAAGACGATACAGTTTTAAATTAGAAGTAAAAGTCCTCTGCAGAGTTAGAATGCGAGCTGAACAGCCTACCTGCTTCTCCTCCACTTCGCGTATCAGGACCTGAAAGAGCACATAAAAGCCGTTTATTGCACATAAAGATCAGTCACAAAACAGTATTAAACCCCAAAATGTAGATTTACTCACCTCAGTCGCCTTCTGACAGGGTCCGGATGCCAAAAATCTGGCTATTAGGAAGTACAATTCTATTAAAATAATAAGACAGTGTTCAGTGATCAGATGCCTGATGGTGGATGTAAATGTAAAAATAACCCACATAATCCTTTCTGCTTCATGTGTTTACTCACCAGATTCCAACTCATAGATTTGTTTAGTATCAGCAGGCATGTTTTGGGGTGATTTTTTAGTGTTAAACAGTGAGGGATCCGATGTAATCAGCTAGTCTGCGCGTGAGTGTTTACTCTCCAGGAAGAGTCTCCTCCATTCACCCACATAGAGAGAGAGGAGCAGACTCCTCCACCAGAGCGACTCCTTCCGCACCAAAAACAGAGTTCCCAACAACAAACACACAACGTTGAAACAGAATACCCTTCAGCACCCTCTCTCCACCACCCACGAAACCCCACCAAACACTTGCAAAAACAAACAAAAAAAAAATCTTGCATAAAATCACTGCTGCGTGTGTTAGCGTTGGAAGTGTTCGGGTGAAAGCTTTAGGGTTTTCTTTTTTTTGTGTGGTGGTGGTTGTCGATTTTTTTTTGTGAGGTTGCGCTGGCGGATGGATCTGACGCATGGTTTTGGTTGGGGGGGGGGGTTGGGGTGAGGTGACATTACGCAGAGTATCAGGAATGAGCGCAGCTACAATGTAGCGAGAAAAGGGGAAGGAAATGTTGCGAGAGACAGACACACGGATACCGCGCGCTGTTCCACGGCCTGGGAGCGCGCGCTCAGCAGCCCAGCCTAGCCCACCCCCACTCCCTCCCTCTCCCTCCCTCCCCCTTAGACCACAATCAATTATTATCATATTATTAATACTGTGAAATTATTAAAATAATTCATGTAAGAACCCGTTTCTGTCCGTGCGAAACTGAAAGTGGCCCGAAGACGGTGGAAAAGGAGGGGCGAGAGGAAAATGAGAGCATGTTCGTTTTGGAAATAGCAGGAATTCATGGTCTCGCCACAAAGCATTCCTTCGGTTCGAGCATGCCTTCAAACTGCTTGTTGCTGGTAACTGGAGCGACCGATTTATACAGTAAATCACGGTTTATGGGTAGATAGAGAATATGTTAATGTTTCCATTGTTGCAAATAATCCAAACAGTGAAACATTGTGAAAATGCTACTTTGCCAGTCGTGCCTTAGTTTTCTTTTTTTTTAAGTCCATTCAAAATTTGGAAATAACCACGTGTATCTACTTCTGTTTTTAAAAAAATGTATTTTTTGAGAAGCCATGTGAAAGGCTAATTAATTGTGAGTTCTTGCATTGTAGCCTTTGTTATTTCGCGTTGTGCATTGAGTAAAATTGCATGTGTGTTTTATATTCGACCTCTTCTAATATACCTAAGACTTAAACTAGATCTTGCTGGTGTAAGTTACATATTTTATAATTTAATAGAAACGATCAAAAATACTATTATGCGACTTGTGATTCGGCGTTATGAGGTGGTTCTTTTCATTTATATTTGTCATAAACCATATTTTTATGTAGTCTAGCTGGTAAACCCAAGAAATCAAAATAAATGTAATTCCTTGCTGTTTAATTTTTAAATGGTAATTTCTAGTCGAATAAATAACCTTATAATTTATTCACTTTAATTTCTGGCGTACATTAATTTCTGAGCAAACTGCCTTTCGACGTTGGACGATCTGATCAGTACTGTCCCAGGAACTGTGTTAGTTGTCGGATTACTAAAAGGATTAATCGAGTATATTAATGTATTAAACCGTCATGAAAATTATATATTGGCGTTTAAATTATTACTGCCATCATCATGTCAACAATCTTACGCAGAACAAATTTTGCATGAACTGATCAACGTGTAATACCACTCGAGATAAAATTGATGTAGATTGTTTATGTCAGTGCAAAATTTACAGTCCATTGTGATCAATTGAAACAAAACAAGCCCTAGTTATAAATTTATCCATTTGTACTTTTTTTTTCTTTACAAAAATGTATTATATACAAATTACACATTAATATCCTCATTATGCTGTAATTTGTTCCGGGTAACTAAATGAAATCGCACATGAGCTAGGTAGGAAGAAGGTCAACTGAATCAGCACAGTGCATTACTGTAAATTTACAACGGGAATATTGTATTTTGATATGCAAATTGGTATAGCCAATCTGAGAAAAATAATTTTCCTTTTGTCCTTGTGTTTAAAAGTCTTAGTTTCTATTTGGGAAAAATGCAGAGTTTATGTTTTCAGTACAATGTATTAATATGCCTGCAAAATGTTTGCCACCCTTTTGCATTTTTTATAACAATTACTGTACTACATTGTGAAAACATTCATTCTATAGCTTCTTTTAAAGTTTCAATATTCCTGTCCAACTAGGAGATTGGAATTTCGTGATGTGTGTTGGTGCCCAGCACGTTTTGCCACAGACTAGTTCACATTAGCAGTTCTGCACAGAGTGAGTTGTTGAACTTGGCTGGATTCTTACAAGGGCAATACTGAGTAGAGATGAGGGATTTCTTCCACAGAACTCAAGTACAAATAGGGAACAATGAACAGTTGCATCTTGTGTATTTCCATAAATTCCTATTACTGTCCTATGAAAGAAGAGATTGCAGTTTGATCTTTCACCAACAATAACTGTAAACAACCATCTGTCCTGCAGTCCTCGCTAAAGGTTTGTTTATTTTATATTTTACACCTGATTCTTGTCACCAGTATTACTGTTCTTCAGTCATAACAGTGGAAGGGAACAACCAGGAATGTGCACTACCACGTGATCATTGTGTAGGAGTGAGTCAGTCCCTGTAAGCTCTTCGCTAATAAAATAGGGCGCTGTGCCTCTGTGTGATGCTGCCAATGGCCCACCATGAAACTCACAGAACAACTCACTCGATCAAGGTAAGAGAGTTGGAATGCTTGTAATATGAAATAAGGCGCTAACCAAAATAACTGATCCAATCATGTAGATTCAATTTTCAGTGAATAATGATGCAGTACAGTACCATAGGCACCAGTTGCCCTCTGGTACCTTGCCTAAGTGGTCATTCTTTATGTATGAACCCAGTAGGGAAAATTGGCAGGGTATTTGACGGTGTAAGGCTTCTCCACTGAGCCTGATCTCATTTGACACCCACACATGCTCAGCAGGGATTACTAGATAGCAATAAGGGGTGGAAACCATGGGGGCTTATTTTTGTATATTTTACCCCCTCCTTTGCCCATGGATTCTGGGGCCGATTCTAGTGCCTCATCACTGTTTTGGCTGAGATCAGCTAAGTCAGCACAGACCAAAAATTAACCTGGATCCTTCCTGGTCAGTATGACTCAGTATCATGTTAAGTGAGTTGTTAAAGGGAGCAGTAATTTAAAGCAATAGATTGTGTCTGCAATGTTCAATTTCTAGCCTGTTGGCAGGATTCAGGCCACATTGGCATTTCATGCAGTCTGCTGCATCCTTGCATTGCAGCACACTAAACAGGCCCTCATTCTAGTTTGCTGCACCCTGCTTGGCTGGCTTCACACAACAGCTAATAAGGTGGCAATTTGAATAGCCTCTTTTGTTTTGGATTTGCTAAATTCTATGTGAATGCAGTGGTAGTACTGGAATTGGTGGCTGCACTCAGGCTGCCCAATGCTTCCTGTTGAACCAGTTATGGACATAAGTCCTTTGTGAGCAGTCCAGGGTTTTTTTTGTGTAGAATGTACAGCACAGAATCAGGCCATTCGGCCCAACTGGTCCCTCCCGGTGTTTATGTTCCACACGAGCCTCCTCCCACCCTACTTCATCTAATGCCATTGGCATATCCTTCTATTCCTTTCTCCCTCGTGTGTTTATCTAGCTTCCCCTTAAATGCATCTATGCTGGTCGCCTCAGCTACTCCTTGTGGCAGCGAGTTCCACATTCTAACCACTCTCTATGTAAAGGAGTTTCTCCTGAATTCCTTATTGGATTTATTAGTGACTATCTTATATTTGTAGCCCCTAGTTCTGGTCTACCCCGCAGGTGGAAACATCTCTACGTCTACCCTACCAAACCCTTTCATAATCTTAAAGGCCTCTATCAAGTCACCCCTCAGTCTTTTTTCTAGAGAAAAGAGCCCCAGCCTTCTCAATGTTTCCTGGTAGGTATGACCCCTCAGTTCTGGTATCATCCTAGTAAATCTTCTTTGTACCTTCTTCAGTGCCTGTATATCCTGTTTATAATATGGAGACCAGAACTATTCACAGTACTCCAAATGTCATCTAACCAAGGGTCTATACAAGTTTAACATAACTTCCCTGTGTTTCAATTCTGTCCCTCTAGAAATGAACCCCTGTGCTTAGTTTGCTTTTTTTATGGCCTTATTAGCCTGCGTCGCTACTTTTAGTGATTTATGTATCTGTACTCCCAGATCCCTCTGCTCTTCCTCTACGCCATTTAGACCCTTATTATCCAAGCAGTATGTGGCACCCTTATTCTTCCTACCAAAATGTAATACCTCACGCATCTGTATTGAAATTCATTTGCCAAATACATGCCCATTCTGCAAATTTATTAATGTTTTCCTGTATTTTGTCGCAGTCCTCCTCGTTCTCTGCTCCTTTTCCTTTCCAGTCCTCCGTTTCAGCTCAGAATTGGCATGCAAGGAAAGGCCTGACTCTGGGGGTTATTGGAATAGTTTCTGAGTAAGCTACAGGTTGCAGCCACGTGAGAGGAAATTCAAAAGAAACCCTTTTTTCCCTGGTTTATTGAAAAACTGCTCTTGCCACACACTGACCATTTGCATTTGTAAGAGGAGGCAGTTCATGCAATAAGGAACACTAAAATTTTATTTTATTTTTAAGTTATCATAAATGAGTGTCAGTAAAACTTACAGTATGTGGTGTGATCATTGTCGAGATACAGAATGGTCAATGCAGAACGGTACATACAGCGTTGCCAACCTTCGATTCAGTCATGATTTCAGAAGTTTTATTTTAATGATCACAATTTACATAAGAATGTTAAACATATATCTTTCTACATGTTCAAGTTTCTTGAGCATTAAAAAAAAGCAGCACTAAAATAAATCATGGGAACGCACAGAATTTCAGTTTTGGTAAAGCTGAGAACATTCCTATGACATAATTCTGCATTCAAGCTGAAAATGTCAATTTTTTTAAGTTATCTGCTGATGGCGGAGACACCTCGGAGTATAATGCAGAAAAACCAGGAGCTGAACAGCAGTGCCTTTGACTCTGTTTTCCCTTTCAATTGATGGCTTTTGGGTGACCAGGTTGTTACAAATGACTCAATTGCCAAGAGAAATATGTTTCTGTTTTACATGCTTTTGACAAGGTCCCACGTGGCAGACTGGTCAGAAAAGTAAAAGCCCATGCGATCCAACGGAAAGTGGCAAGTTGGATCCAAAATTGGCTCAGTGGCAGGAAGCGAAGGGTAATGGTCGACGGGTGTTTTTGTGACTGGAAGGCTGTTTCGATTGGGGTTCCGCAGGGCTCAGTTCTAGGTCCCTTGCTTTTTGTGGTATACATCAATGATTTAGACTTAAATGTAGGGGACATGATACAAAAATTGGCCATGTGATTGATAGTGAGGAAGAAAGCTGTAGACTGCAGGAAGCTATCAATGGACTGATCAGATGGGCAGAGAAGTGGCAAATGGAATTCAATCCGGAGAAGTGTGGGGTAATGCTTTTGGGGAGGGCAAACAAGGCAAGGGGAGTACACAATAAATGGGAGGATACTGAGAAGTGTAGTGGAACAGAGGGACCTTGGAGTACATGTCCACAAATCCCTGAAGATAGCAGGACAGGTAGATAAGGTGGTTAAGAAGGCATACGGAATACTTTCCTTTATTAGCCATGGCATAGAACATAAGAACAGGGAGGTTATGCTAGAACTGTATAATACACTAGTTAGGCCATAGCTAGAGTACTGCGTACAGTTCTGGTGAACACATTACAGGAAAGATGTGATTGCACTAGAGAGGGTACAGAGGAGATTTACGAGGATGTTGCCTGGATTGGAGCATTTTAGCTACAGGGAAAGATTGGATAGGCTGGGGTTGTTTTCTTGGGAACAGAAGAGGCTGAGGGGAGATTTAATTGAGGTGTTATAAAATTATGAGGGGCCGAGATAGAGTGGATAGGAAGGATCTATTTCCCTTAGCAGAGAGGTCAATAACCAGGGGGCATGGGTTTAAAGTAATTGGTAGAAGGATTAGAAGAGAGTTGAGGAGAAATTTTTCACCCAGAGGGTGGTGGGGGTCTGGAACGCACTGCCTGAAAGGGTGGTAGAGGCAGAAACTCTCATTGCATTTAAAAAGTACTTGGATATGCACTTATGAAGTGCAGTAATCTACAAGGCTACGGACCAAGAGCTGGCAAGGCATGTATGGCTGATCTTGCATTTCTAGTGAACCTCATAAACTACCTGAATGTTTTCAACATGAAGCTGTATGGGGTTTACCAAGTCATGACAGCTGTTCGCCAGGTGTGGGCTTTTAAGATGAAACTTTACCTGTTCAAAAATCAACTGACTTGTGGTGAATTGTTGCACTTATCCTTATACCATTCAGGAAGAGCTGCAGAGACCTATTGCACTTTCAAGGTGAAGTCAGCTGCTTCAAACTCTTCTTCAATTGATAGCGAGATGTGTTCAGAAACCCTTTTGCCATCTCTGTTGATCAGCCCACCAGAAATTCATATGCAACTGATTATGGTCCTATGTGATCAACTCAAGAGCCAGTTTGATGTAGTAGATCTGCCAGTATTCCCTGATGTGCCAGAAGTATTTGTAGTCATGTATTGTAATGCTCACTTCATGCTATTACTGTTCAACAGAACTAACCTGCAGAAGTCTAGGTTCCATTCAAGGATCACAGGCAAACATTTGGAAGACTTCTTCCTTGTCCACAATAAAGCTGGTACCAAGAACAAAAGAGAAGCAAGCCTAGATCTCCACTTCAGAAACAGTGATAGCAAAAGGATTCTGAGAGAAATAATATTCCAAGAAATGTGGAAATGTTCTTTTGTAAATCCTAAAATTGTGATTATGTTGTTGAATGTGATTTTATCACAAACATAATTTAATCAGACCCAACCCATTCCCGAGATGTGATGCATGAGCCTAGCCAACTATTCCAAAAGGTTAGAGATCTCCGTGCTATGCTGTGGCCTGCGCTTTGATATGATAATCACCTTTACGAATGTAGCTTACCAAGTAACCTACAAACAAATAAAGCCAATTATATCCAGAATATAAACCCAAAATGTCATTTCCTGCCATGTGGGAGATGATGGCTTAGACCATATTCCTACACTCTTTCAATGTGCTATGACGGAAAATATATGAAAATTATATTCATGAGTATCTTGGGCGAAAGAAATCAGTTGAAAGTGAATTGTAATGTGACCAGTGAAAATGATTTACTACTTCTGGTATTTCTCCACACAAGTGTTAGAATAACATTTTTTCCTACAACATTAAGTGGTTTTAGCCAGCTGATTCTCTCTACCTATAAGTGCCCTAAGGAGTTTCCGATTCCAGGTACTTGGAGGGAATATCCTCTTAATTGTTCAGGGAAACATCTGCTTCTGTCTTTACAGAATACACTGTGTGAAATGCTGTCATCACCTGCATGTCTTTAATCCCCTAACATCTGTTCCCCATAATGATTTACAAAAAAATAACCCCACTTTCGTCTTTCGGCCACAATACAAAAACATCTTGGGGTTAAGTCTCTCAGATTATCATGCACATTTGCACATGTAATTTATGCTCAAAAAGCAGGACAAATCCAATCCGGCCAATTACTGCCCCCATCAGTCTACTCTCATTCATCAGCAAAGTGATGGAAGGTGTCGTCGACAGTGCTATCAAGCGGCACTTACTCACCAATAACCTGCTCACCGATGCTCAGTTTGGGTTCCGCCAGGACCACTCGGCTCCAGAGCTCATTACAGCCTTGGTCCAAACATGGACAAAAGAGCTGAATTCCAGAGGTGAGGTGAGAGTGACTGCCCTTGACATCAAGGCAGCATATGACCGAGTGTGGCATCAAGGAGCCTTAGTAAAATTGAAGTCAATGGGAATCGGGGAAAACTCTCCAGTGGCTAGAGTCATACCTAGCACAAAGGAAGATGGTAGTGGTTGTTTGAGGCCGATCATCTTAGCCCCAGGACATCATTGCAGGAGTTCCTCAGGGCAGTGTCCTAGGCCCAACTATCTTCAGCTGCTTCATCAATGACCTTCCCTCCATCATAAGGTCAGAAGTGGGGACGTTCGCTGATGATTGCACAGTGTTGCGTTCCATTCGCAACTCCTCAGATAATGAAGCAGTCCGTGCCCGTGTGCAGCAAGACCTGGACAACATCCAGGCTTGGGCTCATAAGTGGCAAGTAACATTCACGCCAGGCAATGATCATCTCCAACTAGAGCGAGTCTAACCACCTCCCCTTGACATTCAATGGCATTACCATCGCCAAATCCCCCACCATCAACATCTTAGGGGTCACCATTGACCAGAAACTAAACTGGACCAGCCACATAAATACTGTGGCTACAACAGCAGGTCAGAGGCTGGGTATTCTGCGGCGAGTGACTCCTCACCTGACTCCCCAAAGCCTTTCCACCATCTCGAAGCCACAAGTCAGGAGTATGCTGGAATACGCTCCACTTGCCTGGATGAGTGCAGCTGCAACAACGCTCAAGAAGCTCAACACCATCCAGGACAAAGCAGCCCACTTGATTGGCACCCCATTCACTCCCTCCACCACCGGCACACCGTGGCTGCAGTGTGTACCATTTACAAGATGCACTGCAGCAACTCGCCAAGGCTTCTTCGACAGCACCTCCCAAACCCGCGATCTCTACCGCCTAGAAGGACAAGGGCAGCAGGCGCATGGGAACACCACCTGCACATGCCCCTCCAAGTCACACACCTTCCTGACTTGGAAATATATCGCTGTTCCTTTATCGTTGCTGGGTCAAAACCCTTGAACTCCCTACCTAACAGCACTGTGGGAGAACCTTCACCACATGGACTGCAGCGGTTCAAGAAGGCGGCTCACCACCACCTTCTCAAGGGCAATTAGGGATGGACAATAAATGCTGGCCTTGTCAGTGACGCCCTTATCCCATGAATGAATAAAAACTGTCTTTTGGATGCCACACACGGAAGGTATGCAATGGAATATATTACAACAAAAATGATTATGATTCTGACATGTCAAACATGACGTGTTTGTGCAGTTTTAGGTAATGTATGTGCAGGTTATTTAATTTGTTCATTTCAGTACATTGCTCTCTTTAGACTTTGATTCTACATTGACAGTTTTGTAAAGGCAGCACCAGTGGTTCTAAAACAAAGTATTTTTAATTTGTTTTCTTTATTTTTATTTTCCCTTCAACCATTATATTCCATTCTTTGCAGGGTTCAAATAGAAGAAGATATAAGTTGGAGCTTTGATGGAATGCACCATCATGTTACTACTATTCCATTACACGGGGGAAAAAATTGTTAAAATTATTTAGTAATAACAATAATTTTAACAAAGGAATTGTTTTAGTTTATGTGAATATCTGAGACGTACTGTGCTCCAGCAATACTCCCTATGAGGGAAGGTTTGCAACTTTATTTGTACTTTAGGTTAGGATTCAACTTTGAAGTGTGCATAATGTATGTAGTCATAAATCGCAAGCTAAATTGCAAATAAAAAAAGAAAGTCTTGCATTTATATTGTGCCTTTCACGGCCTCAGGACATCCCAAAGTGTTTTACAGCCAATGAGGTACTTTTGAAGTGTAGTCACTGTTGTAATGGAGGAAATATTACAAGGGGAAAAATTTGCAGGGCTATAGGGAAAGAGCAGGGGAGTGGGATTAATTGGATAGCTCTTTCAAAGAGCCGGCACATGCATAATAGGCCGAATGGCCTCCTTCAGTGCTGTTATCATTCTATGATTCTTCTATGAACCCCAATGCAATGAATCCCAATGCATAGCTCAAATTGTCACCCTTCTTATCCATACTCCAAAAGTTTATAAAATAGATCCTCCTCCATAAGTTAGGTATTTACAATAACTTTGGTTTCCAAGTGTATAGGTATGTGACATATGGATCTAGCTGCTGTTGGTTTCCCACCAATTGAGAAAGCTAATTAGATGGAGCACTTTTTTCTGCAGTTGGTTGAAACAAAATAGTGAGGTTTCCATATTTATCCATTGAATAGCTAAGCTTTGCAGCTCAGGAAGTTTTCAGTTTGGTCCCTAATCTGTACTAAGTTAGCTGAACTTAACTGTGGTGTGGGTTCTGAAATTCCCACAGCACCCCTGAACAGACTAAAATCTTGATGGAGGGCCCCAGCAGGGATTTGTTGCCTACAGGAGAGGGGCAAAAATGGGGGGAAAAAAGGAAACAGAATAATGGTACAGCAGGCTGCCTGAGTTTTTAAAAATCTACAAGTTTAAAATGACTCAACTGGTTGTCATACAGACTGGCGCGGATCCTGGTGGAGAAGGCTTGATGGGCCAAATGACCTATCATTCCTAGAAGTACTTGGGTTTGATCTCCAGCTGTGCTGCGTTAACTTATCTCTCCTGCGGTGGCAATGGGAGTGCTGCAGTTATGGAAAGGAAAATATACACAACAATGTTGTCACTGTACTCTTAAATACTGTTCAGAAAATGTACTGCAACTCCAGCATTATGTATGATCTTCCTCTTTAAAGAATTTTCCAAACATTTTTATATCTTAACTGTTAACAGTTCAAATGTTTAACTGCTTTCCTTTTTGGATTTATATTAATTGTCTTCATGAAATACATCTTTTTAAATTAAAAACTTTTAAGTTTAAAAAGTAGGTTCGATCCCTGGCCTGTCATGAGTTAGCAGATCTTAATCAAAGCTAAAGTAGGAACGTTACAATTGCCATCAATGCCCTCCTGTTAAGGAAGGAAAAATTAGCCATTTATCCCACCTCAACGCTACCCCGTGACCCTGCTGAAAAGTTCTCGTATGTGGGCTACTTGTGATGGCACAGTTAGGCTCAGCGGGATGCAGCCAATGCTTATTGTCAAGGCTGACATGAAAAATCTCTATTTGGATGAGATGCCAGATGGCGACCATAGTCTGCTGAACACTGACTTTGAGGGAGTCAATGGGGCTGATTTTTAACTTAGCCAAATCGTCATTAACGACCTCAAAATGAGGTTGATCGACTTACCGCCCCATTAACGCTGTGCTCTGGCCCCCACCATTTTTAAGGAGTTTACCACTGGACAGCCAGAAGGCCCATCTATTTCAGGTGGTAGGCCCTTTTACTATGCAAATCGAGGTCCTACGATGTACATAGGACCCTGATTGCCATTTTAGGACAGAACTGAGTGGAGCGTGCGCCGTGCAAGTTCCGACCAGTTTTACTGATGGTACAGTCGATGAGGTCCAAAAATGGTGAGTTTGAAATTATTTTTGTGGGGAGTGCTTCTCCAGGTCCCCAAAAATAACCTAGACAGCTGTTCCAATACCCCCCACCCCCCAACCCCACTCCCTGGACTTACCTTGCTGCTGGCTGGATGGCCTCTGGGCCACCCAATGTTGCGTCGGCCCAAATCCAGCGAGCTGCATCGGGACGCCTGTTTGGGTGGGCCGCTTGTCAGCTCCATTTAAATGAGGCTCAGGCCTTGAAATGGCTTTGGTCTCTTCGATTCCGGCACAGGCGGGTAGCTGGCTGCTCTGCCGGACGGTCATCCGAAAGTTAAAATCTACCCTTATGTCTTCAGAGGGGAAGAGTGGAAAAATAAGGGGAAGAGGAAGCTGATTTACTTAGTACTGAAAGCAGTTACATCGGCATCAGTGAAAAACAAAAACAATGCAAAACTACATAGTGGACATTTGTCTTAATGAAATTGATGAAGGCTTGCACATGCAATATATGTACCTTGGCATTAATGCACAACAAAGAAAATCTCAATCCAGCTTCTGAAAGGTGCAGTATAGAGCTATGTTAGCTCTCTCCTTGCAGCATGCTTTATTGATCCAATAACCAGACCTCTGGTTATCACTGAGTGTGACAAAAATGACTTATTTTTGTCTAGTTTTGACTCAGTGGCTGGATCTGTAAATCCAGTCACAATATGTAGGGAGTTTAAAAAGTAAAGTACAACTAAATTCCATCCCAATCTAAATAGATGCAAATGATGCACGGTTTGTTTAGTTGTTTCCAGGGAAAAGGAGTAGGCCATTCAGCACCTCGAGCCTGTTCCACCATTTTTTTTTATTCATTCATGGGATGTGGGCGTTGCTGGCAAGGCTGGCATTTATTGCCCATCCCTAATTGCCCTTGAGAAGGTGGTAGTGAGCCACCTTGAACCGCTGCAGTCCGTGTGGTGAAGATACTCCCACAGTGCTGTTAGGGAGTTCTAAGATTTTGACCCAGCGATGATGAAGGAACAGTGATATATTTCCAAGTCAGGATGTTGTGTGACTTGGAGGGGAATGTGCAGGTGGTGGTGTTCCCATGCGCCTGCTGCCCTTGTCTTTCTAGGTGGTAGAGGTCGTGGGTTTGGGAGGTGCTGTCAAAGAAGCCTTAGCGAAATGCTGCAGTGCATCCTGTAGATGGTACACACTGCAGCCACAGTGCGCCGGTGGTGAAGGGAATGAATGTTTAGGGTGGTGGATGGAGTGCTAATCAAGCGGGCTGCTTTATCTTGGATGGTGTCGAGCTTCTTGAGAGTTGTTGGAGCTGCACTCATCCAGGCAAATGGAGAGTATTCCATCACACTCCTGACTATTAGATCCCATTAGATCATAGATGCACAGTACCTCAACTACATTTACCTGAGGTGAGTTGAGAGTGACTGCCCTTGACATCAAGACAGCATTTGCCCAAATGTGGCACCAAGGAGCCCTCGTAAAATTGAAGTCAATGGGAATCAGGGGGAAAACTCTCCAGTGGCTGGAGTCATACCTAGCACAAAGGAAGATGGTAGTGGTTGTTGGAGGCCAATCATCTCAGCCCCAGGACATTGCTGCAGGTGTTCCTCGGGGCAGTGTCCTAGGCCCAACCATCTTCAGCTGCTTCATCAATGACCTTCCCTCCTTCATAAGGCCAGAAATGGGGATGTTTGCTGATGATTGCACAGTGTTCAGTTCCATTTGCAACCCCTCAGATAATGAAGCAGTCGATGCCCACATGCAGCAAGACCTGGACAACATCCAGTCTTGGGCTCATAAGTGGCAAGTAACATTCGCGCCAGATAAGTGCCAGGCAATAACCATCTCCAACAAGAGAGTGTCTAACCACCTCCCCTTGACATTCAAAGGCATTACCATCGCCAAATCCCCCACCATCAACATCCTGGGGGTCACCATTGAACAGAAACTTAACTGGACCAGCCATATAAATACTGTGGCTACAAGAGCAGGTCAGAGGCTGGGTATTCTGCGGTGAGTGACTCACCTCCTGACTCCCCAAAGCCTTTCCACCATCTACAAGGCACAAGTCAGGAGTGTGATGGAATACTCTCCACTTGCCTGGATGAGTGCAGCTCCAACAACACTCAAGAAGCTCGACACCATCCAGGACAAAGCAGCCCGCTTGATTGACACCCCATCCACCACCCTAAACATTCATTCCCTTCACCACCGGCACACTGTGGCTGTAGTGTGTACCATCCACAGGATGCACTGCAGCAACTCGCCCAGGCTTCTTCAACAGCACCCGCGACCTCTACCACCTAGAAGGACAAGAGCAGCAGACACATGGGAACAACACCACCTGCACATTCCCCTCCAAGTCACACACCGTCCCGACTTGGAAATATATCGCCGCTCCTTCATCATCGCTGGGTCAAAATCCTGGAACTCCCTTGCTAACAGCATTGTGGGAGAACCTTCACCACACGGACTGCAGCGGTTCAAGAAGGCGGCTCACCACCACCTTCTCAAGGGCAACATGGGATGGGCAATAAATGCTGGCCTCGCCAGCGACGCCCACATCCCATGAATGAATTAAAAAAAACCTGGCTTTGTTCCACATCCCTTGATACCCTTCCCTAATAAAAATCTTTCAATCTCAGTCTTGAAAATTTCATTTGACCCAGCCTTCGCAGCCTTTTTGGGGGAGAGAGTTCCAGATTTCCACTTCCCTTTGTGTGAAAAAGAACTTCCTGATTTTACTCCTGAATGGTCTAGCTCTAATTTTAAGAGTATGCCCCCATGTTCTGAATTCTCCCACCAGAAGAAATATATTCTTTGTTGCTACCCTATCTACTCCCTTCATCAATTTAAACACTTCAATTAGATTACCCCTCAACCTTCTGAACTCCAAGCTTATAGGATTAAGAGAAAAACTAAGCTAGATAATTCAAATATCAACAATGTTGGTTGTCACGTATATGACTGACAGCTCTTTTTTGAATTGAGTTATCAGTTTAAATTCAAGGAGTCCCAGCAATTGTTTTAGGGGTATTTAAGTTGAATTGTTAAGTCAGACCAATGTAGTTCTCCCAGTGCTGAGAGATGAAAGAAAGAATGGTACATTTCTAATAATCCTGAATCCCATTTGTTGACGAACCTGTCTAGTTCCTTCTTGAAACCCATTAAAGTTATTTGTTCCATCACTCGTGCGGGTAATCTGTTCCTCCTACGTACCACCCTTTTGTAAAAATTTCTTCCTGCATTTTCTGTTTTCTTTTGTTGCCCATAATTTGTTAATATGATCCCTTGTGTTTAAATTATGTACATGGCAGAAACGCTTACTTGGATCCAATTTGCCCAAATCTTTCATAATTTTAAATGCTTCTTTCATACCCCATCTCAGTCTTCTGTTTTCAAGAGAGAAAAGATCCAGAGTAATCAAACGTTCCTTATATATTCCGTTAAGTTCTGGGATCAAACATGTAGCCCTTCTCTGTCCCCACTCCAATAACTGAATATCCTTTTTGAAATGGGGAGACTAAAACTGCATGCAGTACTCCAGATGTACACCTGAAGTGCCGTGACCTTCAAGGCTACGGACCAAGTGCTGGAAAGTGGCATTAGGCTGGGTGGCTCTTTCTCGGCCGGCGCAGACACGATGGGCTAAATGGCCTCCTTCTGTGCCGTATGTTTTCTCTGATTCTATATGGTCTCACCAGGGCAAATATAGTTTTTAAATGACCTCTCTGGTTTTATATATTATATCCTTGCTATATGCATCCCAGCATTCTGTTTGCTCTTTTCACAGCCTGGAAACATTGTGCTGATGACCTATCCATTAAAATCCCAAGATCTCCTGCTTTGATACCTCAATTACTTTCACATTTAGCACATAACCTACATCAATCTTTCCTCTGTCAAATCTGATAACTGTACATTTCCCTGTTTTAAATTGCATCTGCCATTTCTCCGCCCACCGATTTGAGCTTGTCGAAGATCCTTCTCAATTTGTCCACATTGATATTTATGATTTGCCACTGCTCCAAATTTGGTATTTGCACACTTGGACACTATTCCTTCCTGTACAGCATTTATAAAAATTATAAACAGTAATGGCCCCAGCAGTGAACCTTGTGGCAGTCTACTGGTAACTGACTGGCAGCCAACCAGGTACCTGCCCATGCATTACTATTCAATGTTGTCTACCAACTAATCATTTGCCAATCCATTTTAATACATTCCCATCTATCCTACTGGCTTGGACCTTATGTTGTAGCCTATTATGTGGGACAGTGTCAAATGCCTTCTTGAAATCCAGACAGATAGAGGGAGTAACTTTCAACTTTGGAGGCACAATGGAAAGGGACATTTGGGCTGGGTGTACAACAGGTGGCCAATCCGATACTGCCAGTTTTCCGCCCCTGCAAAAGTTGAAAGTTACCCCCCATCATCCACTGTCTCACCCCTGACAACTAGGTCTGTCATCATCTCAAATAACATAACAGTGAACACTATCGTGTGCATAGGATTGACCCCAGCTGACTCACCTACTGGCTGTCCCTTCTTGATGAGGAACTGCCTGCTGGCATAACTGAGATCAAGAGTTTATTATGTTGGAAATCTTCAACATAAGACCCTATTCTGCCATTCAGTGGCACCACAAGTTGTTGCACCAATACATCTGTTTGCAATATCAGTGAAAAAGTTTGTTAATAATTAAGTTAAATAATCTCAACTTTCAGATTGCTCACTTTGAATAAAACCTATTCGGACCACTTTTTGAATAAATTGATGCCCAACAGCTGTCCCCGCCCCTCACACGCAGACACACACACACAATGGTCCCATTAACAAGTATGAACTTCAGAATTCACTTAAGTTTTACGTCAGTTTTCTTTATGCCTAAAAGCTGTTGAATCCTAGTTTTGAGGTATGATTTCATGTTTTCTGTTATCTTACCCAGATGCTGTTATTGATGACTGAATAGTTTCACATTCACAATCATGGGAGAGGGATAGCACAGCCAAGTCCAATCTTGTCTCACCCAAGAGCTACAAATGTTCTCTTGGAACGGGTTGCTGGATAGAGATTAGGTACAGAAATTCTCTGACTTTTTTTTCTTAACTTCCCTAACACAGCGCTGCCCCCACAGTTACCTCAGCTGAGATTAACTAATTTGGCACAGGACAGGGATCAACCTGGGCAGATCATGGTGTCTGTGGCTCAGCTACTCGCCGGATAAATTCACTTAGCAATTCGGGTGCTAAAATTACTATCTTAGCAGTGATGGATACCATCTCACTTGCCAGAAAGATAAACTCAATATGGATTCAGAAATATGTATCCTGGGTTACACATCCAGCACTAAAGCACCAGCATGTGATCGCAGAATGATGCTAGTGGTAAAGCAGTTCAGTATACTAACCATGATT
Source organism: Heptranchias perlo (assembly GCF_035084215.1). Taxonomy (NCBI): domain Eukaryota; kingdom Metazoa; phylum Chordata; class Chondrichthyes; order Hexanchiformes; family Hexanchidae; genus Heptranchias; species Heptranchias perlo. The sequence continues at coordinate 101,726,062 of NC_090329.1, read as the reverse complement.
CAAATCTCTACTTTTTATTGGGGAAAATGCTATTAGAAAAATAATAATTTTGACCAGTTCTGGAGAAACTGAAGTTATTAAGACAAATTACTGCTCCACACATCTGTGGCATAAGCACATCCATGGTGGTAGCACAGGGGCTGAGTTGCACCAAATTTTGAGATGCAAGGCCTGCTGTATTAGCCTACAAATCCCTGTGTGTGTAAAATGTGCACAGGTCTGCAAGCTGACTGACTGCCAGTTGAAACATCTGGCCAGTCAGCTGCATTTAAAGGAATGAAGCTCACCTTTACAGACCAAGCCAACATTTGCTTTCTGGAATAATGGCTGCAAGAAGTGACGTGGAAAATTATCTGTTTTAATGATGAAGTTTGGCAGCAAAGCAAGGTTGTGATTTTTTTTTTTGTTCAGCAAAGTAGCTGCACGAGTTGCCTGGAAGGAGGTAGTGGATCAGGTCAACACAGCCTCCTGGGTCATGCTAACCTGGGAGCAAAATCAGAAGATGTTTTCAGGTGTTCATAAAAGTACCACAGTAAGTAGGCTATCTTTTGAAAACTTACTGCTTTTCTCTGCAAGGCAGGTAGGCTTCAGAATACAGAATGAAGAGAACTTGTTTTCCTTTCCACAACATTCTTACAGGAAATACAAGGTGCAGACACATTTGCAGTGCAGCATCATTATTACATCTTTTATTTAGTACTTGAAGTACTGTGCCAACTCAGTACTGCCATGAAAAAGACTATGGGGAGGTGGAATTAGCCAGAGTGCCCTCTCCTGTCATTTACCAGTGATTCTGCTGGAAAGTGCATGTCAGATGAGAACAGAATTGAACTTGGCTATGATACCACCCCTCTGCTGAAGTAAAATGACAACTCTTACTGCCTAGACTTACATGTACAGAAAAATCACGGGTGAGGTGCAGGATGGCTGCAATATCTGTGGCCTCATACCCCATAGTGAGTTACCATATTCAGCAAAGGAAGGGAGAGAACGGGAGATTTTTTTAAAAATGTATGCTCATTGGTGTCCGTATACCACAGACTAAGATAAAGCACTCCCATACCGACAATAAAAAAAGAACAATAAACAAAATATTAATAGCTCTTTACTAGGCACAGGAGAGAAAAGTTGCTGTCTCTTCCAATCTAATGTAGAAATAAATAGATTCTTAAGTTGCTTTATAAAATAAGGCAAATATAAAGAATATGATAAAGCCTAGGATTGCTGCATTTAGTAATTATTGAAGATACAAATTTCCATTTAGTGCCAGCTTTGTACTTTAGATTCTTGCTCACTGGGAACTGGTTGAGTTGCTAAATTCATTTTATGTAGGACAGCAGGGAAAGGAAACATTCATCTCATAGAACCACAGAAATTTGCAGCACAGAAGGAGGCCATTCTGCCCATCATAACTGTGCCAGATCTTTGCTAGAACAATCCAAAACTAATGCCTTGTTCTCTCCCTGTAACCCTGTACCTTTCTTTGCTTCAAACATTCATACACTTTTCCCTTAAACGATGCAATGGTCTCTACCTCAATGCATTCCATGCTCCAGCAACCCTCTGGCCACCAGTTTGGGCTGAACTCAAATTCCAGGTCTAAAAGGAGACCATGCTAATGCATTGCACCACCTAGTCACTGTCTGAGTTATCTAATTCAGTTTTGATTTTGGTGACATTGACACTCATGGCAGACAGTGCCAGTCTAATGAATGATCACATCTATGCTGAAGGATTAACAATTGTGACAACATCACTGCAGGTTTATCAGATGAGAATCAACAGTTGAATGCTGGAAATAATATTGTCAGTATATATTAAAATTGTTTTATGAGCTTTGCAAACACGGTTGACCAGTTATACTACACATTTTGGATTGAGGAGTAACAGTTCTAGCATTACATTAATGCAAAATATATAGTTATCTTAGGTATGAATTTGCCAAATTAATGGTACTTCACATTTTAGCAAATTGTGTAAGACACCAGTAGGTAGTCTTACTGCTTTGCCTTTGCATCATCTACAGTATGATTGCAACCAACCTAAAGCTTTGTTTGGATTGCCTGGGAATTTTTTTAATGTAATTTATAATCTTTTTAAATTGGAGGCCACTTCAACATTAGGGTGGATAAAGGTAAAAACAAAAATTGAATATTGGCAATCTGAAATGAAAACAGAAAATTCTGTAAAGCCAAAGGAAGCCATCAGTTTCTGAAGTGAAGAGGGAAGTTAACATTTCTGCTGTGACTGGTTTTGAGTCTTGGAACAGTTTTCCCAAGCTCTGACAAGTAGCATTGACTCGGCATCTCCTCAGAGGATCCCAGCTGAGATCCAAATTCACCTCTAACTTCTACTATACTTTATCTTAATAAATTAATTTTTCTAAGACTGTGCTCAAATTGTTGCAATAAAATTTTATTACCTTCAATGTAGCCCATTAAGTGATACATTTTATCCATTTTAATTGCCACCTTTTCACTGATTCTTTACTCATTCTTTGATCTTATTTCCCTTTCACTATCTCTGTTTCCATTTCCTTCTGATATTTGTTCTCTTGCTCATCCCTTATTCTCTTCCTGGATTTATTCCTGTCTCTTTGTTAAGTGAAAATGGATTGTTTGTTTGTGTGTGGGCGGGGTGGGAGCGGGATAGATCGGGCATATAATTGTCCCTATGTAATTTCTCTAGGGAGTCTTGAGCACAACTACTTCATTGGAGCAAATATGATGGAGTGATGCAAGTTATAATGATTCATCATAGCCACTCATTAAGGATTGAAAAGAAGAACCTCTACACAACACTGTAAACATAGTGATCCCATTGCCATTCATGCTGTGGAAATGAATGCATCACAAGGGAATTCCTTTAACTTACATCACTCCAATGCATGCAAAATAAAATTAACATATGCAAAGTTCCATGAGAGAGTCCTATAAATATAAAAATTAAGTTAACTAATAAGGTCTGTGTAATAAAGTCTGTCTCTGGGTCCTGTAGATGAATAGTGCCAGTACCAGTCTCTTCTACTCCACCTTGTTTTTGATTAGCTGCTGCACCTTTCCCCAGGCGATATCATCTTCTGGATCATCCTTCTCTGCAATGGGTTGGCAGGTTAATCTTGGCCTTCCATGCTTCCCTTTTTCATTTGGCTGCTATTTTAGTGTTTGACAATAATAATTTGCATTTATATGGCACCATTAAAATAGTAAATATCCCAAGGCACTTCACATAGGAGAAATGAATGTTGTGCAGTAACAGAAGAGTTAGCGGAGATGACTGAAGCAGGGACAGAGATATTGGTTTTGAGGAAGCTTTTGAAAGTTGGGAGACAGGTAGCAATGAGGAGGGACTTCCAGAGAGTAAGTGGGGCTGAAGACTACTGCTCTTATTGCACTAGTCTGCAGTTTTTCATCCTGAGCATGTGAATTAAATGCTTTTGTTTTGCAAGTTGGCTCCTTGGGGGTTGCTTTGTTCTTTATCTAGTTCATTACTTTATTGGTCCAACTGATCATAAGTATCTTGTGAAGACATTTGATGTTCAAGTGTCAAGTTTCTTCTCTGTGGTTTTTCTTATTGGCCAGGTTTCAGAGCATGTTGCCAGGAGGATAAGACACAGCTGTTGCACATCCTGATTTCTGTTTTTAGTAATAGTTTAGTATTTTTCCAGATATTACCCAGTTTGATAGAAGTGATAACCTCTTTCCAAACTCTGTCTGAAAGCTCTTCCAATATCCATACTTGCACTTCCAAGAAAGGCAGCTAATAAAGGGAACATAATGGAACTAATTGCATGCAATAAAGCACATGCCATTTCTTGTACTTAACTCTACACTAAAGTCCCCATTTAAAGTGATTTTACTTTTCTTCTATTCTTTAGGCCTCCCAATATAACAAGGCAGGCAGATGACATGCTCCCGGGCAGACCTCTGCCAGTGCCAGATGCTAAACTCAATGGTAAGGGAAAATATATACCAAAGGAATAGGATGAAAACATTTGCAGGCTGAAAGCTCATTGGAACCAATGCGAGGTAGAGGAATACTGGGAAGGAGCCCCAAGCAATAGGAACGTAGGAACAGGAGTAGGCCAGTCAGCTCCTCGAGCCTGTTCCACCATTCAGTTAGATCATGGCTGATCTGTATCATAACTCCATCCACCCTTCTTGGCTCCATATCCCTTAATATCCTTGGCTAGCAAAAATATATCGATCTCAGATTTAAAATTATTAATTGAGCTAGCATCTACTGCTTTTTGTGGGAGAGAGTTCCACACTCCTATCACCCTTTACGTGAAGAAGTGTTTCCTAACTTCTCTCCTGCATGACCTGGCTCTGATTTTAGGGTTATGTCCCCTTGTCCTAGATTCCCCCACTAGTGGAAAAAGTTTCTCTCTACCTATCCTATCAATTCCTTTCAAAATCCTAAAAAGCTCAATCAAATCACCTTCTATATTCCAGGGAATACAAGCCTAGTTTATGTAATCTCTCCTCATAATCTAACCCTCGGAGTCCTGGCAACATTCTGGTGAATATGCGCTGCACTCCTTTCAAGGCGTATCCTCTCTAAGGTGCGGTGCCCAGAACTGTACACAGTGCTCCCGATGTGGTCTAATCAGGGCTTTGTATAGCTGTACCAAAACCTCTTCCCCTTTATATTCTAGCCCTCTAGTAATAAAGGCTAACATTCCATTAGCTTTTTTGGTTATTTTTTGTACCTGACCACTACATTTTAGTGATCTGTGTACAAGGACCCCTAAATCTCTTTGGAACTCCATTGTTCCTAGCTTTTCACCATTTAAAAAAATACTCTGATCTATCCTTTTATGGTCCAAAATGGATGACCTTACACTTACCTGCATTGAAATCCATCTGCCACAGTTTTGCCGACTCACTTAATCTATTAATGTCTGTTTGTAAATGTAATAGAAACATTTAATTGAAGATGGAAGAAAACCGTAATAAATTATAAGCAGCTTAGTATTCCCAGGCAATAGACAAGGATACCATCTTTAACAACAACATTTATTTATAAAGATTATTTAATGTAGAAAAAATCCCAAAATGCTTCAAAGTGGCGTAATCAACAAAATGGATGCCAAACCAAAAAAAGAGATATTACAAGCTTTATCAAAGAGATGGGTTTTAAGGAGGGTCTTAAAAAAGCAGAGGGAGGTAGAAAGGCAGATGGCTTTAGGGAGGGAACACCAGAGTGTAGGGCCTAGGCAGCTGAAGGCACATCAGTCAATGGTGAGGTGAAAGGAGGGAGGACCTCTGCCAGTGCCAGAGGAATTGAGAGTTCGATGGGGTGGTCACAGGGCTGGAGGAGGTTAGAGAAATAGGAATGGATGGGGCCACGAGGGGGATTTAAACAAAAGAATGAGACTTTAAAGCTGAGGCATTGGGGGATCAGGTGCAAATAGAGGTCAGCAAAACAGGGATGATGGGTGAGGGGGACTTGATGTTGGATAGGATACAAGCAGCAGAGTTTTGGATGAGCTGAAGTTTACAGAGGATAGTGTTAGGAGAGCATTGGAATAGTGAAGTGTGGACGTGGCAAAGGCACGGATGAGGGTTTTAGCAGTAGATGGGTTGAAGTAGGGCAGAGGCAGGCAATGTTACTGAGTGAGCTCATGTATTATAGTCTGAATAATGTAAGATCGTAATACAACTTAATTATATAATTCCAGTTTTGTCTTACAAACAGATATAAAAAAGCTATGTAAATAATGCGAATCTGACTTTATGTGTGAAGTTATAAAATTCCTTTTGGTGTTTATTCCTGGGGCTATTAAGTGTTCAGGAGAAAAGCAGACAAAATTAATCTCAACGAATTACTACTCTTAAATCATCAATCCTGTCTCCCTGTATCCTCCCCCTCGGGAAGATATAATAAGTACAGAAACAGTTGAGGAAGAGAAATCCCAAGCAACTTCTATACACAAGGATAAATTTTGCAAGGGCTTCTGCTGTCACCAGTTTTTCTGATATGCCCTGGCTGCATGTGAGGCCAGCAAAATTTATCCAAAAGGTCAGTCTTCTTGAAGGTCAGTTTTTAACATTAGCTGATTGATTTTTTTTAGATAAATATGAGTTTAGCTGGTATAGCTCAATGCTAAGGTAATTATAAGTCTTCTTACATGATTTTTTTTGGTATTTTAAAACTCCTTAATCAAAATGACAGCTGTTTTCCTGCCATCAATTTCCTAACACCAGAAAATTGGCCAATCACAACTCACTTGAAATAAAGCTACTTTAACACTTCACAATGATCTAAATTGCCACTTAATCCCTATAAATGTTTTGTTCAGTTAGCTGCGGAGTATAGAGAAGACTGTGATGGCTGGTCACTGAATTTGCATTGCATGATTCACAGACCATGATGTGGGCGTTCCTGTAGATGCATTATGGGTTCTTCTAGAAACGGTTTTGGTTATACACAAGTGATCTCCAGAACATAATTTTATTCTCATGTTTTCCAGGAGCTTTCTAACTTCCGGCTAGGCCATAAAAACATTACAACTTCACATACCCCCAAATCAGATTATAGCCACTTTCTCTATCTTCACAGGCACTCAACGATCCCTCTGCTGACCTCTATTTACTTTACACATACATAATGTCATATCTAACCCTACATTCTCCTTTCTTAAAAACATTGCCATAGATTTTAGATTTTCTATCATTAACAAATAATAGACTCCTCGTTTAATTGATGTTTATGCATTTCCCTGAATCAATTCAAACAACAGTATTCCAATAAATGTTCACTCTGCCAGAACTACAGTTATAAGCCCAGATTTTTGGAGGGATATTCTCTTCAAGCTTGTGCTACTAACTTCATCTTTCCTTTCCTCAGATTAATGAAGTAGAATCTGGTCTAGCTCCAGATTGCTTTTGTCATTTTTGCTCTGGTTATCCAAGCCCTCGAGGCTGCTAGGTTGATGCTCTGCATTTATCTTCTGTTCATTTTGGAATCTGAGGTCTGTATTTCTTACAGAGCCACATGGTATTTGTATACCACACAGCTGAGGTGTTGAAACTTCTTGTTGCAGTGTTTCCCTGGTATTCGAATCATCCAGATGTGGTCACCTTCACACAGATTTGGCGAAGCTTTGATTCTGTGTCTGAAGTGATGGTTTTCCACCAGGTAGGATTTATAGCCCTGCACCTTTTTCCCTACTGCTCTGTGGGTATTTAGGGCTATCTGTAAGATGACTAAACCCATATTCCTTGTGGAACTTCACGTTAGTCAGTTCACGACAAATGCTTTGGCAGAACAGAAGGAACCAGAGGTTCAGCTAAATTTGTTTTCTCTTCTGCAGACTCAGTACAGTTTATGATGTTTTGCTAAAGCTGCATGTTGAAGCCCGGCCACCATCTACTTTGTGTAGCTCGTTCTCTACATTTTTGTATCTTGTCCAGCATCTCAGAGCGCACTGATCTAGGAATCACAAGCTGAGTGCCTTTTAAAAGGAGTCCATCTTGAACCATTATTTTTCCTGCCACAGTCCAACATGGTATCCGTCTGCTATCCAGCTTTTTTTTGTTTGGTCATTCTTACATACATCGCTCCATGATCAGCTTTACAATCTTCAGAAAGTATATTTTTAAATTTGTTATAGCCAATCTGCCATAGCTGGATTGCTTTGTAAGATTCCATCCATGTAAGACTTTGGGGTGAATTCCCATGGGGTTTTTCCCGCTTGTCTGCCATAACTTCGGCATAAGTGCCGTGGAAACTCCAGAAAAATGGTGTAAATAGCTCTTCGAACAAAGTTACGGCAGATGAGTGGGGAGAACCCCCATGGGAATTCACCCCCTTTGACTCTACTTAGAAACCTGTTTCTTTTTACTAGATCTTAAAAGGTCTTGTGCAAAATATATTTCCTGCTTTTTCTCAGAGGTTAAAATCATCATAACCAACCTCATACACGAAATGCATTATGGACCTCAGAGAATTTTATTTGGCCATTTCCTTTATATTGGAATCGGCTATTACTGAAACATCTGCCCTAAGGGAGCAGCAAAAGTAAACGTTGGTCCCTTAGAGGCTGAGACAGGATAAATTATAATGGAGAATCAGGAAATGACAGATGCGTTAAACAAATATTTTGTATCTGTCTTCACAGTAGAAGACACAAAAAGCAGACCAGAAATAGTGGGGAACCAAAGGGTAAATGAGAGTGAGGAACTTAAAACAATTAATAACACTGGAGAAAAAGTACTAGACAATCTAATGGGACTAAAAGCCAACAAATCCTCTGGACCTGATGGGTTCTAAAAGAGGTGGCTGCAGAGATAGTGGATGCTTGGTAATGATCTTGCAAAATTTCTAGATTCTGGAATGGTCCTAGTGGATTGGAAGGTAGCAAATGTAACCCCGCTATTGAAGAATTGAGGGAGAGAGAAAACAGGAAACTACAGGCCAGTTAGCCTGACGTCGGTCGTCGGGAAATTGCTCGAATCCATTATTAAGGAGGTGGTAACAGGGCACTTAGAACCGCATAATATGATTAGGCAGAGTCAACATGATTTTATGAAAGGGAAATCATGTTTGACAAATTTATTAGAGTTTTTTGAGGATGTAACTAGCAGGGTTGATAAAGGAGAACCAGTGGATGGCAGTATATTTGGATTTTCAAAAGGCATTCAATAAGGTGCCACATAAAAGGTTGTTACACAAGGTAAAGCTCATGGGATTGGGGGTAATATATTAGCATGGATAGAGGATTGGTTAAAGGACAGAAAACAGAGAGTAGGGATAAACGGGTCATTTTCAGGTTGGCAGGCTGTAACTCGTCGGGTGCCACAAGGATCGGTGCTTGGGCCTTAGCTATTTACAAACTATATTAATGATTTAGATGAAGGGACCGAGTGTAATGTATCCAAGTTTGCTGGCGATACAAAGCTAGGTGGGAAAGTAAGCTGTGAGGAGGACACAAAGGCCCCGATATTACCAGGGAGGCGGGTTGGCAGCGGAGGGGGGTGGGGGCAACTGGGTAACCTGCCCAGTGAAATCCGTCGGTTCCCCATGCGATCGCAGGTAAATTGAAGCCTCTTAACATGGCTTCCAGGTTTCCCGTCGGAAACCTGCGTAGCGGGCGGACTGCACACTGTATCACAGGCTGTCAACTGGAGGAGCCCTATTTAAAGGGGCACTCCTCCAATGACTGATCCTGCAGCAAACAACGACACAGGACCATGGAGCAGCCCAGCGGAAAGGCTGCCCCTCGGTTTAATGATGCTTCACTCGAGGTCTTACTGGATGAGGTGAGGAGAAGGAGGGAGATCTTCTACCCGGCGGACGGGAGGAAGTGGTCTGCCTCTGCCAGCGTGGCTCAAGGTGGCAGAGGAGGTCACCAGCAGCAGCAACATTTCCCGCACCTGGATGCAGTGCAGGAAGCGCTTCAATGACCTAACTAGGTCAGCGAAAGTGAGTACACTTACTCATTCTCCTACACTCCGTCTTCCACATCACCGCCCCCACCCCACAACTCCTTCTGCACTGCCAACACTACTCTATCACATCACTCCTCACACCCCCTCAAATCTCATCCTCAACTTACCTGCACTTACTCACCTCCCCAGTACTCAACCAAATCCTCATACAATGTCTTGGTTCTGTCTCATACTCACCCTCTGATGCATCTCTTTCACGGTCAGCCTCACCCAAACCAATGCATTCAGCGGTTGGCTACATCACCATCCCTCATTCACGCCTCTCTACTTTCTCCACTTATAGGAGAAGAGAGCCCAGAATGCACGGGAGAGGATGAAGACCAGTGGGGGGCCGCAACATCAGGTCATCCTCACAGACACGGAGCAGGAGGCTCTCGAATTGAGCCGCACCCTCGAGTGCCTGTCTGTCGGGGATGCCGAGACTGCCACCCGATAAACGGCTGGTGATAGAACTTTAACATTCAGCACTCATGATAGCAAATGATGTTAACATGCCTTGCCATCTTCAGCACCTCAACATCTGTCATCATGCATAATATTGCTTTCTGTTCTCTTACAGGGCCTTCAGCGTCCGCTGTAACGGCGGAGGGCGATTCCTCAGAGGACCTGCCGGCCTCTCGGGGCACTGTCACATCTGAACAAGCCATCCACCAGCGCAGATACACACACCTCGGTGAGTCCCCGTCCTCAGTTGGTTGGGGTTGCACATGGTGAGTCACCACACATGTGAGCACGAGCAGACACTGGTGGCAGGGGCAGCTGTGGAGAGTCCGTCTTGGTGGGAGCATTCTTCTCCAGGCTCTGCTCAGCTGAACACAGATGCTGAACCCTGGGGGTCATCCTTTAAAAGGAGAATGATCGAGGGGCAGCAGCACATTTGCGAGGTGCTGGAACAGGTGCCACGCGCACTCTCCACAATCGCGCAGAGGATGGAGGAGTCCAACTCCTGCATGAGTGGAATGGCGGCACAGGTACAGGAGGGAATCTCTGAGATACTGTCACAGGGACGTGAGGGCATCTCTGAGATAGTGTCGCGGGTAAGTGCGGGAATGTCTGCAATGGAGGGAAGGCTAGCCCCCATCGAGCTTCAAGCACGGCTCAACAATGAGTCCATTCAGGCCCTGACAACGGCCTTTCGGACTCAGGGTGAGATACACTAGCACTGGCCTTACAAGGCTTCACACATGTCCTCCAAACTGTCGTCCAGCAGGGTGGTAGGAGTGATGTGGGCCTGGCCCAGGAGAGGGATGATGGCGAAAGGGGACATGGAAGTGGGGACGCCATTCAAAGCACTCCCACATCTCACCCGTTGCCCCCCTCTCAACCAATACCCGCAATGCTGCCTTCTCTCCAGGTGGTCGAGTCTGCCCCTGCACAGGTGCAGGTGGAGTAGTCTTTGGAGGGGTCCTCACGGGCACCAAAGCCCAGAGGGTGTCGGCCCAAAGCATCTAATCGGTCAGGGCATGAACAACAGCTACCTGCCACTACCTCTGCTGCAGCCACAGGGGAAGCACCACGTAGGAGTAGTAGGAAGCGTAAGGCAAAGGTTTTGTGAACACAAAGGGGATGCACAATGGTGTTTGACGCTTTGTCATGTTTTTTTATTTATATTTCATTTTTGTTCAACTCAAATTAAATATTATATTGTCACCACTACTGCCACGTCTTAACCATTCTTGACTGGCTTGTGTAATAAGTCCCTTTCATGAGGTTCACCATGAACACCCACACTTGATGCCACCCATTGGGTCACCCTACAGTGGGTGTATGTGTAGTTGCATGACTATTTTGTGCAGGTGCCTGTGGTGCAACACTGTGTTGTGGAGCTCCACGTGGCAGAGGTGGATGCATGCCTGGCGAGGCTGGTGATGTTGCTCGTCCTCGGATGAAGTGATGAATGCAGCCATGGCGTCCCCATATCCTGACGGTGTGATTTTGAGGGGGTTTGCACAGCAGAGTTTAGGGTATAAAGTAATAATTTTGAGTGGAAAGACAAAGGTATTGCAGCCAATAGATTTTTGGACTCTAGGGGAATCAAGGGACATGGGGATCAGGCGGGAAAGTGGAGTTGAGGTCGAAGATCAGCCATGATCTTATTGAATGGCGGAACAGGCTCGAGGGGCCATATGGCCTACTCCTGCTCCTATTTCTTATGTTCTTATATCAATTTTAGACTATACTGGAATAGTTTTACAATCCATGAGTTTTCTCCCTTTCCATCTTGTTCATAATATTTCAGATAGGGCCCAGGAATAATATCAGTTGCTTTTTCATTCCAGAATACCTCCTGAAAGTGTCCCTTTCAATGATAATTAAGGCTTTCTTCTCTAGCTTGATATAAATATCTGGGATTTAGTGGGAGCCTTCCACATCCATCACAGTTTCCCTGTTCCTCTGGTGCCCTCACTCCCTTTCTATAATGTACTTTTAGCTGCTGTGTTTTTCAGTTTGCTATGGTCTTCCCCACATTTTTAACTGGTCAATATTGGCTCCATCTACTGGCTGCCACCTGATTGCTACTTGCTGCTCCATAATAGCATCACTCTGTCTCACTTGAATTATTGCTTTAACACAGGTTAACGTGAGGTCTAACTGTAATCTGTCAGAGAGTCTTGTGGTCCCACTACAATATATGAAGTAGAGTACAATAGACATTATTTAGCTAAACAGAGCAAACTGTCCACTGATTCAGCATCGTGCTTCCTTTAATCAAATTTAGCTTTTCAAAAATTGGGTTCCTCTGAACTACAAAATGTTTTCTGAATCAGTCTCGTCCTGATGCATACCCCACTGTTCTTAGACAGTTGAAAAAAGGCCAAAATACCTCACTTATCTACTATATGAATGTGTCAATCTGATTTCATTCTTCATTATCTAAGCCTAGAGTAATTTTAAATCTTTCAAATCATTACTCCATCTTGGCTATCCTGCTGGCTTATTGAAATCAGACTTCTCTATTGGGGTTTGTGTGAAAAGGAACCATTTCTCCGTGCTTTTAAAGTTTCTTACTTATTTGTAGACCCTGGGGTAGAATTTCCGCAATCTCTTGCCATAACTGTCCCAGAAGGTCGGCAGAAACCCCGGCAGAACAGCAAAAACTGCCGTTTTGCCATTTCTCCAGGTTTTCTGCCGATGTCCTGTCGACGGTACAATGGGAGATCAGAAAACCCCCTGCAGAAATTCCAGGCACATGTCTTTTCAAAACATTTCTCCTGTCTGGTCTCTGACCAGTCATTCTCTGTTTTTCACGGTTTCCAGGTAGTTCCTTTAACAAAGAAAAACAGCAACTGCCACCATTAGATGTTATGGGTTCCTCTACATATGGACTCAGACACAATAGATCTCCAGAATAAAACATTATTTACATGTTTTATGAAGCTTTCTAGTTTCCAGCTAGGCCTGGAAAATTCTGCAACTACAACCCCCTGCTCCAAACCAAGCATTTTCTCTATCTTTACAGTGATTGAGCACTCCATCTGCTGGTCTTTATTTACATTACACATACTGTAGCATCCAACAACAACAACTTGCATTTATAGAGTAACTTTAACGAAGTTAAACGTCCCAAGGTGCTTCACGGGAGCATTATCAAACAAAATTTGATAACGAGCCACAAAACGAGAAATTAGGAAAGCTTAGTCAAGGAGGTAAGTTTTAAGGAGCATCTTAAAGAAGAAGAGAGAGGCAGAAAGGTTTAGGGAGGTAATTCCAGAACTTAGGGCCTAGGTAGCTGAAGGCACGGCTGCCAATGGTGGAGCGTTGAATATCGGGGATGCGCAAGAGGTCAGAATTGGAGTAGCGCCGAGATCTCCGAGGGTTTAAGGCTGGAGGACATTATAGAGATAGGGAGGGGCGAGGCCATGGAGGGATTTGAAAACAAAGATGAGAATTTTAAAATCGAGGCTTTGCCGGACCGGGAGCCAATGTAGGTCAGCGAGCACAGGGGTGATGAGACTTGGTACAAGTGAGACTTGGTACAAGTTAGGATACGGGCAACAGAGTTTTGGATGAGCTCAAGTTTACGGAGGGTGCAAGGTGGGAGGCCAGCCAGGAGAGCATTGGAATAGTCGAGTTGTAGTCAGCTGTAGATGAGCTGAGGCAGCAGCTAAAATAACATAGCTAACTATATTAAAACTCCTTCATATGATGTGCACTTCCTGTACACGTTAACCTTACTTCCTGTGTCATGATGTTTTAATTTTATAAGGTGTCAATATTTGTGTTGTTGTCAATGTAAAAGTATACGTTAACATTTAACTGTCGCACATCTTTAGTTTAAAGCCTTGAGAGAAGGCCCAGGCAGTGAGGTCTGCTACCAAGGCTGCAGTGCCTATTCTGGTGCTGCTAAAGTGTATGTAGGTAGATGCATGGAAAAAGAGGGTTTCAGATACCTGTTTAATGAAGAAGTGGATAGTATCTGTAATGTTTCCTTTGGATGCCTGCAAGGTCAGGGCAGTAACTTTCAGGCAGTGCAGTGCTGATGGTTGGCTATGTCACTCACAGCCTCCTTGCTGACCTAATGTGTCATCATATATTGGCCCTCCATTATCCCCACATAGCTGACTGTGGTACGGTACATCCACCCTCTGGTAGTTTGTTCCATAGAAATTACTACACAGAAACAGGCCATTCAGCCCAACTAGTCCATGTTGGTGTTCATCTTCCACATGACAAGTAGTCTTAATCTCAAGTGTCCGCTCTGTTCCCATATCCCTTTATTTTCCTTTCCTTCAACCACCTACCTAACCTATTCTGTCAGTGGTGTGCTTCCTGTGCTAACTGACATTATGTTCTGCCCTCTCCTCCAACTGCTGGTGCACTGTGATATATTTGACCATGGCATTCTGTGGGAAGAAAAATCCGCTGCACAATTCACTTGTAATAAGAACAGAAAATGTTGGCAACGCTCAGCACGTCAGGCATTATCTGTGGAGGGAGGAACAGAGTTAACGTTTCAGGTCGATCACCTTTTTTCAGAACTGGAAGAAGTTAGAGATTTAACAGTTTATAAATACAGAGCCGGAGGAAAGAACAAAGGGGAAGGTCAGTGATAGGGTGGAGGGCAGGAGTGATTAAGTGACAAAAGGAATGATGGTGCAAGGCAAAAGGGGGTGGTAATGAGACAAGTAAAGTAACGAAAGATGAGTCTAGAGGAAGTGTAAACGGTAACAGCAGAATCATTTCCAGCACCTGCTGTCTGAGAAATTGGGAGTGGTGGTTGTGATCTAGTATGATCACTTGTAGTAATGCTGTGCTGATGCATGCATCTCTTGCGCTTATTTCTTTGAACATATATATATTGCCATTAAAAGTGCAGGAAAAATGGGAAACAACTGATAGCAGCTTCCGCTGGCAATTTTAGCATTGTTCCCAGTTTTCTGCCTTGTGAAAACAGAAGTTATTATCACTAACGCATCATCCGAAAACACAATGTCAGGTTCCACATGTACGCTAACGACGCCCAGCTCTACCTCACCACCACTCCACTATCTCTGATTGGTCACACTGCTTGTCTGACTGGATGAGCAAAAATTTCCTCCCACTAAATATTGGGAAGACTGTAACCATTGTCTTTGGTCCCCTCCACAAACTCTGTTCCTTAGCCACCGACTCCATCCCTCTCCCTGGCCACTGTCTGAGGTTGAACCAAACCGTTCGCAACCTTGCCGTCCTATTTGACCCTGAGATGAACTGCCGACTACATATCTGCTCCATCACCAAGACCGCCTACCTTCGTAACATCGCCCGTCTCCAGCCCTGCCTTAGCCCATCTGCTGCTGAAACCCTCATTCATGCGTTTGTTATCTCTAGACTTGACTATTCCAATGCTCTCCTGGCTGGCCTCCCATCTTCCACCCTCCATAAACTTGAGCTCTTCCAAAACTCTGCTGCCCGTATCCTAACTCGCGCCAAGTCCTGTTCACCCATCGCCCATCACCCCTGTGCTCGCTGACCTACATTGGCTCCCGGTCTGGGACCGCCTCAATTTCAAATCCCTCCATGGCCTCGCCCCTCCCTATCTCGGTAACCTCCTCCAGCTCTACAACCCTCTGAGATCTATGCACTCCTCCAATTCCTGCCTCTTGCGATTGCTGGTTTTAATCGCTCCACCATTGGCGGTCATGCCTTCAGTTGTCTAGGCCCTGAGCTCTGGAATTCCCTCCATAAACCTCTCCACCTCTCTACCTCCCTCTCCTCCTGTAAGACGCTCCTTAAAACCTACCTCTTCGACTAAGCCTTTGGTCACCTGTCCTAATATCTCCTTATGTGGCTCGCCTTAGCTTGTCAATAAAATTGAAGCCCATGGCAACATGGATACGAAATTGGCTAAGTAATAGGCAACAGAGGGTAGTGGTGAACGGCTGTTTTTCAGACTGGAGGAAAAAGTCCTCCAGTCTGAAAAACTGCTTTTCTTGGTATATATTAATGACTTGGACTTGGGTGTACAGGACACAAAACTTGGAAGTGTAGTAAACAGTGAGGAGGATAGTGATAGACTTCAAGAGGACAGAGACAGGCTGGTGGAATGGGCGGACACGTAGCAGATGAAATTTAATGCTGAGAAGTGTGAGGTGATACATTTTGGTAGGAAGAATGAAAAGAGGCAGTATAAACTAAAGGGCACAACTCTAAAGGAGGCACAGGAACTGAGAGATCTGGGGATATATGTACACAGGTCATTGAAGGTGACATGACAGGTTGAGAAAGTGGTTAAGAAAGCATACGGGATGCTGGGCTTTATAAATAGAGGCATAGAATACAAAAGTAAGGATGTTATGTTGAACTGGTTCGGCCACAATTGAAATATTGTGTCCAATTCTGGGCACTGCATTTTAGGAAGGATGTGAAGGCCTTAGAGAGGGTGCAGAAAAGATTTACTGGAATGGTTCCAGGGATGAGGGACCTCAGTTACATGGATAGACTGGAAATGCTGGGGTTGTTCTTCTTAGAGCAGAGAAGGTTAAGAGGAGATTTAATAGAGGTGTTCAAAATCATGAAGGATCCAGACAAAGTAAATAAAGAGAAACTGTTCCCATTGGTGGAAGGGTCACGAACCAGAGGATACAGGTTTAAGGTGATTGGCCAAAGAACTAAAGGCGACATGAGGAAAAACTTTTTGATGTGGTGAGTGGTTAGGATATGGAATGCACTGCCTGAAAGAGTGGTGGAAGCAGGGTCAATTGTGGCTTTCAAAAAGGAATTAGATAGGTACCTGAAGGAGAAAAATTTGCAGAGCTATGGGGAAAGAATGGGGAAGTAGAACTAGCTGGATTGCAGAGAGCCGGTGCAGGCTCGATGGGCCGAATGGCCTCCTTCTGTGCCGTAACCATTCTATGATTCTTAAGGCGCTATATAAATGCAAGTTATTGTTGTTATTATTGTTGTATAAGGCCAATAAGCAGTCAGGTACACCAGTGGCACTTGCACCCATCAAGCAAGCGGGAGATGCAAATGCACAGAAGTCTCCATTCTGTTGCCAGCCTGTGTTTTTAGCAATAACCTCATTATTTTTTTGAAATTTGTGCTAATTCATATCCCATGTGCAATGCCAGAAATGTACTAAAGTTGTGTTCCCATTTAAAATTGGCACTGTATTAAAGGCACCTTCAGTCATTTTGGAGATTTCACTCTTAAAGGGGAGTACAATTATTAACTGATTCTGGGTTTTTTTGTATTGTTGTTTTCAAAAAAAAATTTTGTTGTGGTCTAGTTTCACATATTTTGGATTTATTTGTTTTTCATCTGTTTGTTGTAAACTGCAATTTAAGTTGCTACCAGCTCAACTCTGAAGATCAGCATCTTGCTGGGGTTAGGAGATAAATTAAAAAGCAGGACTTCAAAGGTAGTGATCTCAGGATTACTACCGGTGCCACGTGCTAGTGAGTATAGGAACAGGAGAATAGACAGGATGAATGCGTGGCTGCAGGGATGGTGTAGGAGGGAGGAATTTAGATTCCTGGGACATTGGGACCGGTTCTGGGGAAGGTGGGACCTGTACAAGCGTGACGGGTTACACCCAAGCAGGACCGGGACCAATGTCCTCGCGGGGGTGTTTGCTAGGGCTGTTGGGGAAGGTTTAAACTAGAGTGGCAGGGGGATGGGAACCTGAGCGGGGAGTCAGAAGGGAATAAAGTTGAGAGCAGCAAGAGAGGGGAAGACCCAGGGGAAATCTACAATACAGATAGTACAAACAGTTGTTCAAGAACAAGTGAAAGGGAAAAGCGTAGAGCAGCGGAAAGAAAGTGTACTTTAGGCACGACAGATAAAATAAAATCTAGAAGGCGTAAGGCGACTAACCCAGCATCAAAGCTGTGGCAGGGGGTTGGGAACCTGAGCAGGGAGACAGAGGAAAGCGTGTCAGGAAGGGACAGAAGGTATGGAGTAAAAGGTAAAGTGTTAAAAAAGGAAAAAGCAGGAACTAGGTGTCACAAAACATATTTGAAAGTCCTTTATCTGAATGCACATAGCATTCGTAACAAAATGGACGAGTTAACGGCACAAATAACTACGTATGGGTATAATCTTGTGGCCATTACAGAAACATGGCTGCAGGGTGACAACGACTGGGAATTAAATATGCCAGGGTATTTAACAATCAGGAAGGACAGGCAGGAAGGAAGGGGAGGTGGGGTGGCTATGTTAATAAAGGAAGGAATCACTGTAATACAGAGAAATGATATTGGGACAAAGGATCAGGATAATGAAACAGTTTGGGTAGAGATAAGGAATAATAAGGGGAAAAAAACACTAGTGGGCGTAGTATATAGGCCTCCTAATAGTTGCAACTCTGCTGGAAGAAGTATTAATCAGGAAATAGTCGGGGCATGTAATAAGGGAACAGCTATAATTATGGGGGATTTTAACTATCATATTAACTGGACAAATCAAATTGGGCAGGGCAGCCTTGAGGAAGAGTTTATTGAGTGTATTAGGGATGGATTTCTTGAGCAGTATGTAACTGATCCTACAAGGGGGCAAGCAACCTTGGACCTGGTCCTCTGTAATGAGCCAGGATTAATTAATAATGTCCTAGTTAAGGATCCCCTTGGAATGAGTGACCATAACATGGTTACATTCCATATCCAATTAGAGGGTGAGAAGGTTGGTTCTCAAACAAGCATACTGAGCTTGAATAAAGGAGACTATGATGGTATGAGAGCGGAATTGATTAAAGTGGACTGGGAAAATAGATTAAAGGGTAAGACGGTACATGAACAGTGGTGTTCATTTAAGGAGTTATTTTACAACTTTCAAAAAATATATATTCCACTGAGGAAAAAAGGGTGTAAAAGAAATGACAGCCATCCGTGGCTAAGTAAAGAAATTAAGGATAGTATCCGACTAAAAACAAGGACATATAAGGTAGCCAAACTTAGTGGGAGGATAGAAGATTGGGAATTCTTCAAAAGACAGCAAAAAGTAACGAAAGGATTGATTAAGAAAGGGAAGATAGATTATGAAAAGAAATTAGCAAAAAATATAAAAACAGATAGCAAGAGTTTCTATAGTTATATAAAAAGTAAAAGGGTGGCTAAGGCAAACGTAGGTCCCTTGGAGAATGAGACAAGGAAATTAATGGTGGGAAACATGGAGATGGCAAAAATGCTGAACAAATATTTTGTTTCAGTCTTTACGGTAAAGGACACTAAGAATATCCCAACACTGGACAAACAGGGGGCTCTACGGGGGGAGGAGCTAAATACGATTAAAATCACTAAGGAATTGGTACTCAGTAAATTAATGGGACTCAAGGCGGATAAATCCCCTGGACCTGATGGCTTCCATCCTAGGGTCTTGAGGGAAGTGGCAGTAGGGATTGTGGATGCTTTGGTAATAATTTTCCAAAATTCTCTGGACTCGGCAAAGGTCCCGGCAGATTGGAAAACTGCTAATGTAACACCCTTATTTAAAAAGGGTAATAGGCAGAAGGCTGGAAATTATAGGCCAGTTAGCCTAACATCTGTGGTGGGTAAAATTTTGGAGTCTATTATTAAGGAGACAGTAACGGAACATTTGGATAAACATAATTTAATAGGACAAAGTCAGCATGGCTTTATGAAGGGGAAGTCATGTCTGACAAATTTGCTTGAGTTCTTTGAGGACATAACGTACAGGGTGGATAAAGGGGAACCAGTGGACGTAGTGTATTTAGACTTCCAGAAGGCATTCAACAAGGTGCCACATAAAAGATTATTGCTCAAGATAAAGAATCACTGGATTGGGGGTAATATTCTGGCATGGGTGGAGGATTGGTTATCTAACAGGAAGCAGAGAGTTGGGATAAATGGTTCATTCTCGGACTGGCAACCAGTGGCCAGTGGTGTTCCGCAGGGGTCGGTGCTGGGTCCCCAGCTCTTTACAATCTATATTAATGATTTAGAGGAGGGGACCGAGTGTAACATATCAAAGTTTGCAGATGATACAAAGATGGGAGGGAAAGTAGAGAGTGAGGAGGACATAAAAAACCTACAAGGGGATATAGACAGGCTGGGTGAGTGGGCGGAAATTTGGCAGATGCAGTACAATATTGGAAAATGTGAGGTTATGCACTTTGGCAGGAAAAATCAGAGAGCAAGTTATTATCTTAATGGCGAGAAACTGGAAAGTACTTCATTACAAAGGGATCTGGGGGTCCTAGTGCAAGAAAATCAAAAAGTTAGTACGCAGGTGCAGCAGGTGATCAAGAAGGCCAACGGAATGTAGGCTTTTATTGCTAGGGGGATAGAATATAAAAACAGGGAGGTATTGCTGCAGTTATATAAGGTATTGGTGAGACCGCACCTGGAATACTGCATACAGTTTTGGTCTCCGTACTTAAGAAAAGACATACTTGCTCTCGAGGCAGTACAAAGAAGGTTCACTCGGTTAATCCCGGGGATGAGGGGGCGGACATATGAGGAGAGGTTGAGTAGATTGGGACTCTACTCATTGGAGTTCAGAAGAATGAGAGGCGATCTTATTGAAACATATAAGATTGTGAAGGGGCTTGATCGGGTGGATGCGGTAAGGATGTTCCCAAGGATGGGTGAAACTAGAACTAGGGGGCATAATCTTAGAATAAGGGGCTGCTCTTTCAAAACTGAGATGAGGAGAAACTTCTTCACTCAGAGGGTAGTGGGTCTGTGGAATTTGCTGCCCCAGGAAGCTGTGGAAGCTACATCATGAAATAAATTTAAAACAGAAATAGACAGTTTCCTAGAAGTAAAGGGAATTAGGGGTTACGGGGAGCGGGCTGGAAATTGGACATGAATTTAGATTTGAGGTTAGGATCAGATCAGCCATGATCTTATTGAATGGCGGAGCGGGCTTGAGGGGCCGATTGGCCTACTCCTGCTCCTATTTCTTATGTTCTAATGTTCTTATACCTTTGTATTTGCTGATTTTGATGGTGGAACAAGAGGATCTGTGGAAGCATTAGGGGGTGATGTGTTTACACCTGTGTTAGTCTTGCCACACCATCCTTCCTCAACCATCCATGTCTGCAGACCAAGGCTCATCTGCCTAGACATACTTGAAGAGATCTGTCTTCACTGCCTATGCTTCACTAGGGAGACACTCGTGGGAATATACCCTCTCTTTAAGCCAGAAAAATTTACATGCTTGGTTTTGAACTTATACATTACTGGATCCTTTAAAGAGCAGCAGACGATATATGCCAAATATTGCAAGTAGCAGTGCATCGATGCATAAAGCATATGACAGATGTTTTGTTTGCCAGGGGATCATCACATTTTGAAAGAAGAGCAGCCAGCACCATAAGAGAGTACTGCACCTTTTCCATGGATGCCATGTTATGTAATCAACTGTCACAAAAAAAAGTGCTGTCAGATGGGATAATGGTATTTTGGACGCACTTAAAAGTATAACTCGTATCATACTATTTCATTGGTATATTGCTTTAATATCCTATTGTGTGATATTAGTAATGAATGCATTTATGCATTCATATGAAATTCCTCTGACCAGTATTTTAACAAAGTCATTCATTCATTTAATAGAGTGGACATAGGAAATTTGTACTAACATGTTGCCATTACTACTCTCACACAATGCAATTTCAAGGTAATGAAGACTAATGATGGTGGCTTTCATGCTGGTGAGGTTGCGGGATATGTTTGGAACTAGTTTTCGTTTACCCTTCTGACACGAGCAGACACAGTGAAATTGAGATTTGAGGTGAGTTGGCTGCAGATCTGAGTGGAACAATGATGAGCCAGAAGTAAATTGTTGTTGGGTCTATGTCAATACTTTGGAATATTTAGAGGTATTTGGAGGTATCAATGGGCCGGATTTTGCTGCGACCGGCGAATGAACAGTGCCAGACGTTCGTTAAACTTGCACTTGCCCAGAGACTTTCTATGAGCTTCTGCATAGCCAGTTTCTGTAAGTAAGAGATCCATTCACTGCCCTCTACAGGGCATCTGGGACCTCCGTGAACAGGGCAAGCAACTGTGTATCTCCTTAACCAATCAGGTTGAAGAATCATTAATGAGCAGCGCAAGGGCTGAAGCAGGAAGTGTCGGTTAGAATAATGAATTCAGTGTCAATTCAGGTACAGTAAGCGAAATAAAGAGAGGGAAAGAAAGACTGGATAAAGAGACAGAGATAAAAGAGACAGAAAGAAAAAGAAAGAAAACATGTTTTTTTAAATGTCTAACAATAATTAAAAACTGAAGGAATGAAACTTCATGCTTGTAAAAGTTAATTTTCAGTGCCTGAGAAGTTGTTTGGCAGCAATTAAGACTTACCACACTGTTAAAAGGGTGCTTAGACTGGAATGGACAAGCCCTAACTATTTTTGGCGAGTTTAATCCGTGTCCATGAGGTAAGTACAGGAACTTCACAACATTCAATACATTTGAACATTGAGTAAGCCGGCAAGATGCCATTTGCGTACAGCTTTTGGAGGAGCATCGCATCTCGGACAGCAACTTCAAGATTTCTGCATTTAACCGTGCATGTGCGTTTGCCGGAAGCTACTGTCCGATTTGCACATAAATAACGGTGAGCGCTATTAGCCTTACTGGTATTTTTGCAGCAAAATCCGGCCCATTATCTTTAAAAAAGCATCAAAATCAAAATTTTGCAGATTAGGAATAAAATTGACAGAAAAGATAATTTTTAGAGAAACAAAAAATGAGCCTGCATATGGTAGAACTAGGAACATAGGAACAGGAGTAGGCCATTCAGCCCCTCGAGCCCACTCTGCCATTTGATAAGATCATGGCTGATCTGTGATCTAACTCCATATAACCGCTTTTGGCCCATATCCCTCAATACCTTTGGTTGGCAAAAAGCTATCTATCTCGGTTTTAAATTTAGCAATTGAGTTAGCATCAATTGGCGTTTATGGAAGAGAGTTCCAAACTTCTACCATCCTTTGTGTGTAGAAGTGTTTTCTAATCTCAGTCCTGAAAGGTCTGGCTCTAATTTTTAGACTGTGCCTCCTACTCCTAGAATCCCCAACCAGCGGAAATAGTTTCTCTCTATCCACCCTATCTGTTCCCCTTAATATAAGAACATAAGATAAGAACATAAGAAATAGGAGCAGGAGTAGGCCAATCAGCCCCTCGAGCCTGCTCCGCCATTCAATAAGATCATGGCTGATCTGATCCTAACCTCAAATCTAAAATCATGTCCAATTTCCTGCCCGCTCCCCGTAACCCCTAATTCCCTTTACTTCTAGGAAACTGTTTATTTCTGTTTTAAATTTATTTAATGATGTAGCTTCCACAGCTTCCTGGGGCAGCAAATTCCACAGACCTACCACCCTCTGAGTGAAGAAGTTTCTCCTCATCTCAGTTTTGAAAGAGCAGCCCCTTATTCTAAGATTATGCCCCCTCATTCTAGTTTCACCCATCCTTGGGAACATCCTTACCGCATCCACCCGATCAAGCCCCTTCACAATCTTATATGTTTCAATAAGATCGCCTCTCATTCTTCTGAACTCCAATGAGTAGAGTCCCAATCTACTCAACCTCTCCTCATATGTCCGCCCCCTCATCCCCGGAATTAACCGAGTGAACCTTCTTTGTACTGCCTCGAGAGCAAGTATGTCTTTTCTTAAGTATGGACACCAAAACTGTATGCAGTATTCCAGGTGCGGTCTCACTAATACCCTATGTAACTGCAGCAATACCTCCCAATATCTTATAAACTTCGATCGGATCACCCCTTAACCTTCGAAACTCTAGAGAATACAACCCCAATTTGTGTAATCTCCCCTCGTAACTTAACCCTTGAAGTCCGGGTATCATTCTAGTAAACCTACGCTGCACTCCCTCCAAGGCCAATATGTCCTTCCGAAGGTGCGGTGCCCAGAACTGCTCATAGTACTCCAGGTGCGGCCTAACCAGGGTTTTGTATAGCTGCAGCATAACTTCTGCCCCCTTGTACTCTAGTCCTCTAGATATAAAGGCCAGCATTCCATTAACCTTATTGATTATTTTCTGCGCCTGTTCGTGACACTTCAATGACCTATGTACCTGAATCCTTAAGTTCCTTTGGACATCCACTGTTTTTAACTTTTTACCATTTAGAAAGTACCCTGTTCTATCCTTTTTTGATCCATAGTGGATGACCTCACATTTGCCTACATTGAATTCCATTTGCCACAGTTTTGCCCATTCACCTAATCTATCAATATCCCTTTGTCATTTTATGTTTTCACCTACACTGCTTATAATGCCACCGATCTTTGTGTCATCGGCAAACTTAGATATGAGACTTTCTATGCCTTCATCTAAGTCGTTAATAAATATTGTGAATAATTGAGGCTCCAAGACAGATCCCTGCAGGACTCCACTAGTCACATCCTGCCAATGTGTGTACCTACCCATTATCCCTACTCTCTGTCACCTTTCGCTCAGCCAACTTCCTAACCAAGTCTGTACTTTTCCCTCGATTCCATGGGCTTCGATCTTAGCTAACAGTCTCTTATGTGGGACTTTATCAAATGCCTTCTGGAAGTCCATATAAATAACATGGGCTTCTATCTTAGTTAACAGTCTCTTATGTGGGACTTTATCAAATGCCTTCTGGAAGTCCATATAAATAACATCCATTGACATTCTGCTGTCCACTACTTTAGTCACCTCTTCACAAAATTCAATCAGGTTTGTCAGGCACGACCTACCTTTCACTAATCCATGCTGGCTCTCTCTGATTAACTGAAAATTTTCGAGGCATTCAGCCACCCTATCCTTAATTATAGACTCCAGCATTTTCCCCACAACAGATGTTAGGCTAACTGGTCTATAATTCCCTGGTTTCCCTCTCTCTCCTTTCTTAAAAAGCAGAGTGACATGTGCAATTTTCCAATCTAGAGGGACAGTTCCTGAATCTAGAGAACTTTGAAAGATTATAGTTAGGGCATCTGCAATGTGCACACCTACTTCATTTAAAACCCTGAGATAGAAACCATCTGGACCTGGGGATTTGTCACTCTTTAGTGCTATTATTTTCTTCATTACTGTTGTTTTACTTATGTTAATTTTATTGAGTCCCTGTCCCCGATTCAATATTAGTTTTCTTGGGATTTCCAGCATGCTATCGTCTTTTTCTACTGTAAATACTGACGCAAAGTAATTATTCAACATGTCCACCATTTCCCCATTGTCAATGACAATATCACCACTTTCAGTTTTTAAGGGGCCAACACTGCTCCTGACCACCCTATTTTTCCTAATGTAACTATAAAAGCTCTTTGTATTGGTTTAGATATCCCTTGCAAGTTTCTTTTCATACTCTCTTTTTGTAGCTCTTACTATCTGTTTTGTGACCCTTTGATGATCTTTGTATCTTTCCCATTCGCCAGGATCTGTGCCATTTTTTGCCTTTTTGTATGCCCTTTCCTTATGTCTTATACTGTCCTTTACTTCTTTAGTTGTCCATGGCTTTTTTTTTTGGCAAGTAGAGTTCTTGCCCCTCAGGGGTATAAACCGATTCTGTATCACGTTAAATGTTTCTTTAAACATTTCCCACTGATCATCAGTCGTTTTACCCATTAACAGATTTGCCCAGTTTATTGTGAACAGTCTCTGTCTTATCCCATTGAAGTCGGCTTTACCCAAGTCTAGAATCTTAGCAGTTGATTCACTTTTTTCCCTTTCAAACACTACCTTGAACTCGATCATTTTATGATCACTATTGAATAGATGTTCATGCACAGTTAAGCTGTTAACTAAATCTAGTTCATTACTCATTACTAAATCTAGTATGGCTTGCCCCCTTGTTGCCTGTGGGACATACTGCTGTAGAAAACTATCCTGGACACACTCAAGAAATTCACTACCTTTCTGACAGTTGCTAGTCTGCTTTTCCCAATCTATGTGAAGGTTAAAGTTCCCCATTAAGACCACTATGCCTTTGTTACACGCTTGTCTAATCTCTGCATTTATACAATCTAGCACTTCAGAGCTGCTGCCAGGGGTCCTTTACACAACTCCCACTATAGTGTTAGATCCTTTCCTATTTCTCAATTCAACCCATAAGGTCTCTGTTGGCTGCTTACCTCAAAAATTATTTGACATAGAGGGTATAGCTTTGAATCTTTGCTCTATAGAGATCCCAGTTTCAGTCAGGCTACAGTAAGGAGCTGTTGAGTAGAGGCCAGGAGAGAAAATCAAAAGGAGAGTTGTCTCTAAAAACATTGCCACTCACCTTCCAGCATTCACCCAGGAATAGCATTGACAAAGGCCTGGACGCATATTTCTTGCCCCGCGCCTAGACTCTCAGCTTTTGGTGCTGCATAATCTAGGGAGATCAAGGGGCTTTGGATAAATTGGAGGGATTGACCTCACTAAAAATTACAAAACAAGGATTTTTTTTTAAAAAACTGCTGATTTAGTAGATTGTAGCTGCATGTTCCTGCCCGCCTATGTTCTCACTCTGTTGCCTAAATCAGAGATTTTTCAAGTGAGTCCAAAAGATGATGCCTGGTAATTCTGCAAGGCCATCAGATTTCTGTATATTTCTACATTTCTTGGCTCTCTCACTGTATGCTTATTAAAAAAAAATTCTGCAATGATAGCACTTTTCTCCTTTAGGTCACTAACACCTATAGGAACACTGAGATCGATACCCTGTCAAGAATATTTATCAAGGGCACCAGACAAGTTCTTAACCCTTCGCCTTAACTCCTCATCAAGGAATTGTCTGGGGTTTATCACCCACTTTATGCTTAAGAGTTAATGATGCCTAAATTTGGCTTGCTGAACTGTCTTACATCAACCAGTTCAGATTATATTAGCATTTACATTACCAACCTCCCATCAGGATCCGAACGAGGTACTGAGCACATGAATTCACCATTTCTTAATTATCAAATAAGTCTGACAATAAAGACTGACAATTGTTTATTAACCTTAAAATCATGGTTAGAAGCACTTTAACAAAAAAAAATAGATGGGGTTAATTGATTAAATTAAAGGTTACAAAGGCAGTTCAGTTATATCACAGCAATTCAGCATCAACTGCTTGCTGATTATAAATTTACAGTTGAGATCAGTGTCTGAGATTGATATAAATTGGTAAGATTAATTTAGAATTGAATGCCTTAGATAGGTGACAAGTTAACAGCGTTGAAAAGATTAAAGTTTATATACTTGCAGTTAGCAACATTTCTGGAACTTGTACGATCTTGTCCTTTTGAGCTGGCATGGATGAACTGGTTGCCTCACTTTCATCTGGGAAGATAGTGTTAGCCTTCTGCGACATCGGTGACGAACCTCTGTCTGTAAAGGTGCTGCTCATTTCTCTTGCATCCTCTGCTCCTGGGTAAATTCACTTTGTGCACTGGTAGATATATTTGGTCTATCTGGCTTAAATCTCACCTCCCTTGATCTCAGGAAAACATGTACATCTGCCTGGCATGGCAGTACATTTTTAACTTCTGTAATCTTTCACTGTCAGAGATACACTTTCAGACTCTACAGAGACACCCTGCTATGTATCATAGACAAAGAACTCCTACACCTTCTACTACAAAGACTATTACAAGAAGTAAAGTAAGAACTGAGAAGTGAGACTAACATCTGAATATTTTAGTGGCAAAAATACCATTTTATATGCTTAATTTCCAAATAATCTCCCTCAATTATATTGACCAATCTGAGTGATATATGTAAGAAGGCTTCCGCCCTTCTCTTGCCAATCACCTAACCTGATGACCTCCAAATTAGTGAGACACCGGCATCTAGACATGCCAGGTCACTCATTTACTCCCTTGCTTCTCAGGTCTTTGCTAACAAAGGGACTCACACAGGTCTAGATAAAGCAGGACATCTTTATGTCCTCCTTAATGAGCTGTCTCCTGACCTGTGGTGTTGATGACTTGCTTTCTATCCCCAGTAAGGAATGTTTTGTTGTATAAGCCTTTGTGGTTTAATTAACATTAGCCTTTTCCTAGCATTCAGTCTGACTACTGACTCAATTTTGGGGACACATTTAAAGCAATCCTTAGGGCATTTCTCCTACACACCGCCTTTCAAAAGTTAGTACAGAGGTTCCCAGGTGTATGTCAATATATGCATGAGGTTCTGCGGGATTGTGTGAATATATGTACATAAGAAATAGGAGCAGGACTAGGCCAATCGGCCCCACGAGCCTGCTCCGCCATTCAATAAGATCGTGGCTGATCTGATCCTAACCTCAAATCTAAATTCATGTCCAATTTCCAGCCCGCTCCCCGTAACCCCTAATTCCCTTTATTTCTAGGAAACTGTCGATTTCTGTTTTAAATTTATTTAATGATGTAGCTTCCACAGCTTTCTGGGGCAGCAAATTCCACAGACCCACTACCCTCTGAGTGAAGAAGTTTCTCCTCATCTCAGTTTTGAAAGAGCAGCCCCTTATTCTAAGATTATGCCCCCTAGTTCTAGTTTCACCCATCCTTGGGAACATCCTTACCGCATCCACCCGATCAAGCCCCTTCACAATCTTATATGTTTCAATAAGAGCGCCTCCAATGAGTAGAGTCCCAATCTACTCAACCTCTCCTCATATGTCCGCCCCCTCATCCCCGATGTAGGTGATTTCCCCCATATAGAAAATTTTGAAAATCATCGTTCAAGGATAGAATCATAGAAATTTACGGCACTGAAGGAGGCCATTCGGCCCATCATGTCTGTGCCAGCCAAGAAAGAGCTACCCAGCCTAATCCCACTTTCCAGCTCTTGGTCTGTAGCCTTGTAGGTTACAGCACTTTAAGTGCAAATCCAAGTATTTTTTAAATGCGATGAGGGTTTCTGCCTCTACCACCCTTTCAGGCAGTGAGTTCCAGTTCCAGATCCCATTAACCCTCTGGGTGAAAAAAATTCTTGCCTAATCCTTCTACCAATTACTTTAAATCTATGCCCCCTGGTTATTGACCTCTCTGCTAAGGGAAATAGGTCCTTCCTATCCATGCTGTCTAGGCCCCTCAATTTTATACACCTCAATTAAATCACCCCTCATGCTCCTCTGTTCAAAAGAAAACAACCCCAGCCTATCCAATCTTTTCTCATAGCTAAAATTTTCAAGTCCTGGCAACATCCTCGTAAATCTCCTCTGTACCCTCTGTCGTGCCATCACATCTTTCCTGTAATGTGGTGACCAGAACTGTACACAGTACTCTAGCTGTGGCCTAACTAGTGTTTTATACAGTTCTAGCATAACCTCCCTGCTCTTATATTCTTTGCCTTGGCTAATAAAGGAAAGTATCCCGTATGCCTTTTTAACCGCCTTATCTACCTGTCCTGCTACCTTCAGGGATCTGTGAATATGCACTCCAAGGTCCCTCTTTTCCTCTACACCTCTCAGTATCCTCCCAGTTATTGTGTATTCCCTTGCTTTGTTTGCCCTCCCCAATTCATTACCTCACGCTTCTCCAGATTGAATTCCATTTGCCACTTTTCTGCCCACCTGACCAGTCCATTGAGATCTTCTTGCAGTCTACAGCTTTCCTCTTCACTATCAACCACATGGCCAATTTTTGTATCATCTGCAAACTTCTTAATCATGCCCTCTACATTTAAGTCCAAATCATTAATATTTACCACAAAAAGCAAGGGACCTAGTACTGAGCCCTGCGGAACCCCACTGGATACAGCCTTCCAGTCACAAAAACACCCGTCGATCATTACCGTTTGCTTCCTGCCACTGAGCCAATTTTGAATCCAACTTGCCACTTTCCCTTGGATCCCATGGGCTTTTACTTTTCTGACCAGTCTGCCATGTGGGACCTTGTCAAAAGCTTTGGTAAAATACATGTAGACTACATGAAACACGCTACCTTCATCGACCCTCCTTGTTACCTCATCAAAAAATTCAATCAAGTTAGTCAGTCACAACCTTCCCTTAACAAATCCATGCTGACTGTCCTTGATTAATCTGTGCCTTTCTAAATGACGATTAATACTGTTCCCTCAGAATTTTTTGCAATAATTTGCCCACCACCAAGGTTAGGCTGACTGGCCTGTAATTACCCAGTCTATCCATTTCTCTCTTTTTAAACAACGGTGCAATGTCAGCAGTCCTCCAGTCCTCCGGCACCACGCCTGTAGCCAGAGAGGATTGGAAAATAATAGTCAGAGCCTCTGCTATTTCCTCCCTTGCTTCTCTTAACAGCCTGGGATACATTTCATCCGGGCCTGTTGATTTATTTACTTTCAAAGATGCTAAACCCCTTAATACTTCCTCTCTCATTATGTTTATCCCATCCAATATTTCACACTCCTCCTCCTTAACTACAATGTCTGCATCGTCCCCCTCTTTTGTGAAGACAGATGCAAAGTATTCATTAAGAACAATACCCACGTCTTCTGCCTCAACACACAGGTTACCTTTTTGGCCTCTAATAGGCCCTACTATTTCCTTAGTTATCCTCTTGCTTTTTATGTATTTATAAATCATCTTTGGGTTTTCCTTGATTTCACTTGCCAATACTTTTTATTGCCCTCTCTTTGCTTTCCTAATTTCTTTTTTAATTTCACCCCTACACTTCCTATATTCCTCTAGGCTTTAGACAGTATTGAGCTCTCGGTATCTGACATAAGCTTCCCTTTTTTGTCTTATCCTACCCTGTAGAGATAATAGTTTTTAAAAATTCACTGGTTATGGAGACTAATTTGATAGTAGGGGTGTCAAATAATTTTTTAGGCTCATATAAACAGATTTAAAGGCTGTAAATTGCTGAGTGTCTCTCGCAGTTGTTGAACAATGCTTTGCTAATCATAGTGAGCTGCAATGGGTGGTGGGTCACAAGGAAATGTGCTAAAATGTTATGTCTCAACACCAACTTGAAAAACAGCAGGGAGCTTCAGTTGGGAGGCCATCATCTGCAAGTTAATTTTTAAATCATCTTTGGAAATAAAAATATGCTATAGTATATAAGTATGTCTAAATAATAATGGTTAAAAATAAGATAGTTGTAATAATGTTTTATATTTATGTTTATTGTTGTGTTGCATGTAATGGACGGTGAACAGGAATGGCATAACCTATAGAGGGAGTTCTTGGGCTCTTTTGATAAAATGGCCACCTCTTATTTTCACTCGCAGATTTTTCGTGATTCACTAGTTACTGTGGAGTTCCTGCATTTTTAAAAATAAAGAATGTTATATGTTCATCTTTCAGCACTGTGATTTACTGATTGAAGTATTAATTTTAGAAACCTCTACAATTAATAATCTAATTTTCATATAATGGCTAGAACTCTTTTTTTTAATTGACAACTAATTGAGCCAATTACAATTTAGCCAGACACTTGCTGTCCAATCAGCACATGCAAACTGGATGATTGACAGAGAATTCAAGAAATTATAGAAAGGATTTTTTTTTGGTAGTGTTACCATGAATTTTTTAGGATTTTAAAGGACAAATCCTTCCTAAGTGGCTCTAAAGACTGCAACCACAGTGAACTGAAGCTTAATAGTGACAATAAATGAGACATTGATTTTATCCATGACCAGTGATAACTAATGGTAGTAACAGCAACAACTCCCGCTCCGTTCCCCCATGGAAGCCGCAGAAATGCCAGTGTGATTTAAAAGAGGTAGAGACGCAGCGAACGAGGTCTTAGCCACTTTTTACGGAACTTGGTGCTTGGGAAATGGACAATCCTCCTGGTCAAGGGTCAGGAAAATTAGCCTCATGTCCCTGCTTTGCCCATGTTGTGCTGGAGAGTTTGGAGCCTGATGCTTTGGCAAACTATTAAATTAGGAGTTGTCAAGTGTTCCTTGCCTGAGAAATTCTTGTTTAATTTTGGGATGTGAGAAGTTCCTCTTGCTCTCTGGGGCCTCTTTTCTTTAAGATGCCTTGGAGACAATATCAAATCTGCATATTATGAGACGGACCGATCAATTTTTAAAATATGAGCAACTAGGAATGATAAATGGAAGCAGGAAGACACAAAGGGTAATTTTGCTCTTAGGGCCTCACCCAACCAGTACATGTTGGAAAGTCACAGGCATGCTTCCTGTCATTCTACAGGATATATTTTGACAGGCTAGTGCCACATGGTCTTACAAAATTTAACCTGTAAAGCAATGAGAATTGCTGCTTTCCTCCTTTTAGAAACATTGGGAACTAAAGGCTGATTTCATAGGCTGTGATTTTCTGTGCATTAAAAATTAATGGTGGAAAATCAGGAGCTGCATGCCAGAGATTTCCTGAAATGCAATTCCTGTAAGTACTGTTTCCTGCCTGATGAACTGAATCACAGAAGCACCCTTCAAATGTCTCCTCAAACATGAATGGTTGGAAAAACCTGGGCAGTGCCCAGCAAAGTTTTTGACTCTTAAAATTATCCCCAATATTTCGGCTGTAACCCTTCATGAGAATTGGAAACTTGGGAATCCCTATTTGTCTGGGAGCACTGAATTTGTCTCATTCAATCAAATGGCTAAGAGATACCTTTATGTTCTTTTGAACACTAGCAGATTGTACTACTATTTACTGAACCACTGTTTTAATTCAACAAGCAACTGCCTGCCTATTCAATAATAGCGCCAGGAAGACACAACAGTTTCACTTTAACATCTCAAACTCTGCACATTGCAAATTATTTTCAACAACTGCATGTGGGCTCACATCAAAGAACAATCATTATCAATAGTGTCAGAACAGTTACATTTTTGGCCTGTAGCCTTTCACTTTTATAATCCCTGAACACAATGCAACAGTTAATTACACACTTTTCTGCTTGCCTGCCTATCTCTATCTTCTTTCCAGCTTTATCAGAAAGCCCACAATTCTTCTCAATCCCTCCTGTTTGTGCAGTTTTTAAAATTCCCAGTTCCATCTCACTACCATTCCAAGCTATCTTCCATTTTCTGTAAGTTTGCTTTTATTTGTCGTTCAAGTGAATGTCGCTCCTCTGAGCAGTGAAAATATTGTTCATTGAGAGTCCTACAGAGTAAAATATATTTCTGACTGACTACACTGTGTCAGCACTGCAGGCTTTTTCTAAGGTTTCATCTTCCTGCTATGTTTTTGCTTTCATACAACAATAGAATGGCAGCAGAAGGAAGGTCAAGCCTTTCAATCCTGAATGTTATTTGAATTGCATTGTGATTAATGCATTTATCCATTACAAAAATATTTATTTCTCTTAGTCTTTGGAAGGTGCGTACTATTAATGTGACTTTTGCTGTAAAATTTAAGTGCTTTGTAGATCTTTTTGTGCAGCGATTCCCTCGAAAGTTGCTTCGTTTGGTGGTTGCAGGCTATTGAATTCACAGTGATTTCTTTGCAAGTTGAAAACAAATGCTCTTTAAGTAGGGCAATGCTGGAACTCATGTGACTTTGCTGTCGAGCACATGCCAATATAAATAGAACAAGACTGACTCACAGTTCTTCTGGGAAATTTATATTAAAGCAATAAATAAACTCCTGTCCCTGCATGTATCTTTTTTAAAAAAAAACAGTATTCTAATGCATTCTGTACCAGTAAAGATGAAATACTCAGAAGTCTGAAATAGAACTGGAAAATACTAAAAATGCACAGCAGTTCAGTTAACATCTAAAAGAGGAACACAAAAAAGAGCAGAAAAATAGCAAGGGACACAATGTTATATTAAAACTATTGTAAACAATTTTACAACACCAAGTTATAGTCCAGCAATTTTATTTTAAATTCACAAGCTTTCGGAGATTTTCTCCTTCCTCAGGCAAATGTTTGAAACTATTAAAACTAGCCCTGCACCCAAGTGCAAGCAATAGTTTATAAGTTATTCTATAAATGTTAGGTTTGAGGTTGTTTTGATAATGTCAGATAAATTCAAAATTCATCATCTCAACACCATGATCCGTGATATGAAAGTATGGTCGTGACTTCTGCCTTAGCACATTTGCAGGGCGAGCAGCAGGCTAACAGAAATCTGTGACAATAATTGGGAAAATGTTTGGAGCTATTAGGTGAAAGATCATAATATAGCTTTTTTTTCCTAAATTAAAACGGCTTAAGTAATTGATTCCAGGTATGGCATTATAACAATATTTAATGTTGGAAAGAAAAAGGACAAAAGTAGGGAAATCAATATAGATTTTAAGCCTTTTTACAGCTGGTAGCAGACACATTGATCATCACATAACATTCACTTTAAACTTACCAGTAAAAATAGAGATGGAAAATGGAGCAAATTTGAACAATCTGCTAGACTAAAATGACATTGTTAAACCAGGATAATGAGGAAACTGTGCTGCTTATTATGATAAAAACCCCCAGTCGTATGATTCTATGGACTTGAATTTAACGTGAGTGGGGTTTTTTTGTTTTTTGCTTTGCTGGTCAGCATTCCTTTCGCTAGCAGAATGTTGCAAGCAAGATTCATGACCCCATATATTGGTATCCAAGGATTCAGTCTTTATTTTACAAACCAGTCGTCAATCTAGTTTAGATTCAAATTGATTTTGCTAGTCGAAAAGAAAATATGCCAGTAGCAGTTGGGGTCTGTAACTAAAATGTTACAATGATATAATATATTTTGAGGCATAGCTACTTTTTGTGTAAATAAGTAAAATCCTTTTTAGCCAGGTACCTCTTGATAATAAAGAACAGATGTATATATTACAGCAACACATGCATTGTGGGTTAACTTGGCTTTGTTTTTTAAAAAAAAAAGCTTTAAAGTCACACAAAATGAGGGAAGCAAACACAACATGTATTTAATGACACATTAACTGACTATACATTTATGGTATTTTTATATGGTGGAGCTACATACAGGAAGTTCGTTAAACTATATCACAGTAAGGCCGGTCCTTAATAACAGAGACTGGCTAACTCAGCATAGACCAAAAACCCTGATTTTGCTGGCCCATGGCAAAGGCTCACCTGTAGAGAAGGTGTGGAGAGAGATGCGTTGGTATCTGTTCTGGTTCGTCCCCAACAGCTCGGTAACACAGGACTCTGTGCTCTACGGGCTGTTCCCCGGGACGCACACCGAGACAGATATCAACTGTGGCTGGAAGACCATCAACTTGGTGAAGGAGGCCCTTTGGTTCGCCCGAAACCTGCTGGTCTTCCAGCTGAAGGAGCTGTCTACGACCGAGAGTTGCCGACTGGCACGCTCCAAGGTCCAGGCATATGTGCTGCGGGACGCACTGAAGCGAGGTGTGACCTACGCAAAGGCTCTATGGGGAAAGGCCATCGTGTAAGGCCACCTCGCCTTGTATTGTAAAGCATGTATTATAAGATATGTACTGTGTTTAAATTGCAATATTGGAATCATGTGTATGATCCATGTTGTATTATTCTGAATTGTATCACCTTGGAATTGTGGTATCTAAAAAATTTTATGAAATAAAGTGAATTTTGAAATATTAAAAAACTTTGGAGAGAGATGCATTGGTATCTGTCCTGGTTCATCCCCAACAGCTTGGTAACACAGGACTCTGTGCTCTATGGGCTGTTCCCCGGGACGCACATCGAGACAGACATCACCTGCAGCTGGAAGACCATCAACCCGGTGAAGGAGGCCCTTTGGTCTGCCCGAAACCTGCTGGTCTTCCAGCTGAAGGAGTACATGCTGCGGGATGCACTGAAGCGAGGTGTGACCTACGCAAAGGCTCAATGAGGAAAGGCCATTGTGTAAGGCCGTCTCACCTTGTATTGTAAAGCATGTATTAGAAGATATGTACTGTGTTTGTATTGCAATAATGGGATCAGAGGGTGTACGATCTGTATGGTATTATTTTGAATTGTGTATTACAGTGAACTATGTGTATCCTTAAATTTTATGAAAAATGTGTATTTTGAATTTTTTTTAAAAGTGCCAAAAGCATGGGAATCAGGCCAAACTGAATGTTGCAATGGGAAACCTTTCCCCTAATTTGAATAGGCTACCAGGATATGAAAAGCTTGGCCTGTAACACACTTGACTTGGGAATGTAAAATTTGGTGAAGTAGCAGCTTTATAAAGGGTAAACAAAGGCAAAATATTGCAGATGCTGGAAATCTGAAATAAAAGCAGAAAATAACAGAAAACACTCAGCAGGTCAGGCAACATCTTTAAAGAGAGAAACATTTTTTAAAATTTCAAAAAACACTTTATTTCATAAAATTTAAGGACACACACAGTTCAATGTAAATATTACAATTACAATTCAAAACACCTACGTACACACCCTACGATCCCATTATTACAATTTAAACACAGTACATATCTTCTAACACATGCTGTACAATACAAGGCGGGATGGCCTTACACGGGTAGTCTTTCCATAGGCTGCACCTCGCTTCAGTGCCGCAGTGAAATAAACCTGGACCTTGGGGTGTGCCAGTCGGCAACACTTAGTCGTGGACAGCTCCTTCAGCTAGAAGACCAGCAGGTTTCGGGCAGACCAAAGGGCCTACTTAACCATGTTGATGGTCTTCCAGCCACAGGTGATATCTGTCTCAGTATGCGTCCCGAGGAACAGCCCACAGAGCACAGCGTCCTGTGATACCAAGCTGTTTGGGATGAACCGGGACAGATACCCCGTACTCCACCCCCCCCAACATACCAAGCTTCTGTTTCGCCTTGGCGACCTGTTCCTCCCAGTTCTTAGTGCAGGCCTGGGGCCCTCCTGAACCAGATCCCCAGCACCTTCAGGTAGTCGGACCTGATGGTGAAGGGGACAAAGGATCGGGTCTCCCACCTGCCAAAGAACATAGCCTCACTCTTACTGCAGTTCACTCTGGCCCCTGAGGCCAGCTCGAACTGGTCGCAGATGCCCATCTATGGAGAGAGAAACAGTTACCGTTTCACATCGATGACCTTTCATCAGAACTGGAAGATGTTAGAAATTAACAGTTTTTAAGCAAGTATAGAACTAGGGAAAAGGACGGGAGGAAAGAACAAAGGGGAAGGTCAGTGATAGGATGGAGGGCAAGAGAGATTAAATGACGAAAGGGAATGGTAATGGGATAAGTAAAGAAACAAAAGATGGGTCCAGAGAAGGTATGAATGTTTACAGCACAATAGCAGAGAGGGAAGGCAGCATGGAAATCTGGGAAAAAGTAGGCGGCTCCCATGGCCTGGGAATGTGGCAAAGAAATAGCCACATTCCCAGGCCACAGGGTAGGCCCTGGGAGTGTGGACCCACCCTGCCGGCCGTGTACTGATAGGGGATCCCCACCCTGAGCACAGCCTACACCTCCTCCACTCCCAGTAGCTCTGGTGCAACCATCCTCCATTACCAGTAACTGCTGTCCGAGAAAATAGCTCGTTAAGGGCGGCAGCTTGCCACAAAAGGTGAAGCTGTGATGTGACAGAAAAGTGAACAAATTATTCATAATGGCTCAGTGGAGACATGTAGGCAACCTAGAACCATAGAACCGTAGAAAAGATACAGCACAGAAGGGGGCCATTCGGCCTATTGTGTCCACGCCGGCTCGAAGAACAACCAAGTGCCCATTCTATCCCACCCTGCTCCCCTTGTTGCTGTAGAGTTGGAGGTTCTACTGCAGGAAGTGCACTGAAGGATGGTGGCTATTCCTGGGCTATTCTT
Source organism: Heptranchias perlo (assembly GCF_035084215.1). NCBI lineage: Eukaryota > Metazoa > Chordata > Chondrichthyes > Hexanchiformes > Hexanchidae > Heptranchias > Heptranchias perlo. The sequence continues at coordinate 101,688,635 of NC_090329.1, read as the reverse complement.
CAGTCAAAGCACAGATGCAAACTGCATAGAAGGAGGTGGGTTCCTCATACAAAATTGCAAAGAAGTTTGCTGCTATCAAGAACATGAAGGTAAGTGTGCTCACCATAAGACCATAAGAGATAGGAGCAGGAGTAGGCCATTCGGCCCCTCGAGCCTGCTCCGCCATTCAATGAGATCATGGCTGATCTGATTTTTACCTCAACTCCACTTTCCCGCCTTTTCCCCATATCCTTTGACTCCCTTGCTGATCAAAAATTTGTCTAACTCAGCTTTGAATGTATTCAATGACTCAGCCTCCACAGCTTTTTGGGGTAAAGAATTCCAAAGATTCACGACCCTCTGGGAGAAGAAATTCCTCCTCATTTCCATCTTAAACGGGCGACCCCTTATTCTGAGACTATGCCCCCTAGTTTTAGATTCCCCCATTAGGGGTAACGTCCTCTCAGCATCTACCCTATCGAGTCCCCTCAGAAGCTTGTATGTTTCAATAAGATAATTTTTCAGATAATTTCTGTGGAACCCAACATCTAAGACATGAACCTAAGTTGGAAACTGCTGCACTCTTTCAACAGTTCCAAGTGAAGTATTGTACAGAATACAACCATTACTCTTTTGCACACTCGCTTTCATTGCGCAGAAAAGCTGCAGTGAAGGTGGAGGTGACAGCCAAAGAAAACCAAACAGATACTGAGGGATCCAGGCCAAGGTGTTTTTCTGTGTTAGGGGGTTTCTGAAGGAGGATGTTGGTGAAGTCGAATCTAAGCGTGATGAGTGCATGGATAAGAGTTTTGGCGGGAGTGGAGGTAAGGTAGGAGAAAGCAATGTTGCGGATGTAAATGGTCTTTGATTGATTAGTGGAGAGCATATGAACTCTAAGAGAAACAGAATGTTGAGGTTTCAGTTCAGCCTCCTCAACAACAACAACAACTTGCATTTATATAGCACCTTTAACATAGTAAAACATCCCAAGGCACTTCACAGGAGTGATTTTCAAACAAAATTTGACACTGTGCCACATAAGGAGATAATAGGACAGGTGACCAAAAGCTTGGTCAAAGAGGTAGGTGTTAAGGAATGTCTTAAAGGAGAAGAGCGAGGTAAGAGAGATGGAGAGATTTATGGAGGGAATTCCAGAGCTTAGGGCCTAGGCTGTTGAAGGCATGGCCGCCAATGTTGGAGCAATGAAAATTGGGGATGCACAAGAGGCCAGAGTTGGAGGAGCACAGAGATCTCAGAGGGTTGTAGGGCTGGAAGAGGTTACAGAGATAAGGAGGGGCGAGGCCATGGAGGGATTTGAACAAGGATGAGAATTTTAAAATCGAGGCGTTGCCAGGCTTGGTGCGAGTTAGGATACGGGCAGCAGAGTTTTGGATGAGGTCAAGGTTATGGAGGGTGTAAGGTGGGAGTCTGGCAAGGAGAGCATTGGAATAGCTGAAGCAGCCAGAGAAGGTGGATAGAGTCAATGGCAAGAGTGCAGAGTTTTAGGCAGGGACTGAAAAGAATGGCTTTGGTCTACCCAACGTAAAAGGGAACCCAAAAGTCTTTTGTAAAGATATAAAAAGTAAAAGGGCAGTCAAAGGAAAGGTGGGACAAAAAAGAAGATCTTCTTTTGGAGGCAGAGGCCATGGCTGAGGCACTAAATGAATACTTCACATTCAACTTCACTAGAGAAGAAGATTTTTTTTTATCCGTTCATGGGATGTGGGCATCCCTGGCAAGGCCAGCATTTATTGCCCATCCCTAATTGCCCTTGAGAAGGTGGTGGTGAGCCGCCTTCTTGAACCGCTGCAGTCCGTGTGGTGAAGGTTCTCCCACAGTGCTGTTAGGTAGGGAGTTCCAGGATTTTGACGATGAAGGAACGTGCAGGTGGTGTTGTTCCCATGTGCCTGCTGCTCTTATCCTTCTAGGTGGTAGAGGTCGTGGGTTTGGGAGGTGCTGTTGAAGAAGCCTTGGCGAGTTGCTGCAGTGCATCCTGTGAATGGTACACATTGCAGCCACTGTGCGCCAGTGGTGAAGGGAGTGAATGTTTAGGGTGGTGGATGGGGTGCCAATCAAGCTGGCTGCTTTGTCCTGGATGGTGTCGAGCTTCTTGAGTGTTGTTGGAGCTGCACTCATCCAGGCAAGTGGAGAGTATTCCATCACACTCCTAACTTGTGCCTTGTAGATGATGGAAAGGCTTTGGGGAATCAGGAGGTGAGTCACTCACCACAGAATACCCAGCCTCTGACCTGCTCTTGTAGCTACAGTATTTATGTGGCTGGTTCAGTTTAGTTTCTGGTCAATGGTGACCCCCAGGATGTTGATGGTGGGGGATTCGGCGATGGTAATGCCGTTGATTGTCAAGGGGAAGTGGTTAGATTCTCTCTTGTTGGAGATGGTCATTGCCTGACACTTGTCTGGCACAAATATTACTTGTTACTTATCAGCCCAAGCCTGGATGTTGTTCAGGTCTTGCTGCATGCGGGCTCGGACTGTTTCATTATATGAGGGATTGCCGAATGGAACTGAACACTGTGCAATCATCATCGACCATCCCCATTTCTGACCTTATGATGGAGGGAAGGTCATTGATGAAGCAGCTGAAGATGGTTGGGCCTAGAACACTGCTCTGAGGAACTCCTGCAGCAATGACCTGGGGCTGAGATGATTGGCCTCCAACAACCATTACCATCTTCCTTTGTGCTAGGTATGGCTCCAGCCACTGGAGAGTTTTCCCCCTGATTCCCATTGACTTCAATTTTACTAGGGCTACTTGGTGCCACATTCGGTCAAATGCTGCCTTGATGTCAAGGGCAGTTACTCTCACCTCACCTCTGGAATTCAGCTCGTTTGTCCATGTTTGGACCAAGGCTGTAATGAGGTCTGGAGCCGAGTGGTCCTGGCAGAACCCAAACCGAGCATCGGTGAGCAGGTGCTACTTGATAGCTTGATATCATCACTTTGCTGATGATTGAGAGTAGACTGATGGGGCAGTAATTGGCTGGATTAGATTTGTCCTGCTTTTTGTGGACATGACATACCTGGGCAATTTTCCACATTGTCGAGTAGATGCCCGTGTTGTAGCTGTACTGGAACAGTTTTGCTAGAGGCGCAGCTAGTTCTGGAGCACAAGTCTTCAGCATTACAGCTGGGATGTTATCGGGGCTCATAGCCTTTCTTGTATCCCGTGCACTCAGCCGTTTCTTGATATCACGTGGAGTGAATCGAATTGGCTGAAGACTGGCGTCTGTGATGGTGGGGATATCGGGAGGAGGCCGAGATGGATCATCCACTTGGCACTTCTGGCTGAAGATGGTTGCAAATGCCTCAAGCCTTGTTTTTTGCATTCACATGCTGGACGCCATCATCATTGAGGATGTTGATGTTTACGGAGCCGCCTGCTCCAATTAGATGTTTAACTGTCCACCACCATTCACGATTGGATGTGGCAGGACTGCAGAGCTTTGATCTGATCCGTTGGTTGTGGAATCGCTTAGCTCTGCCTATAGCATGTTGCTTCCGCTGTTTAGCATGCACGTAGCCCTGTGTTGTAGCTTCACCAGGTTGGCACCTCATTTTTAGGTACACCTGGTGCTGCTCTTCTATACTCCTCATTGAGCCAGGGTTGATCACCTGGCTTGTTGGTAATGGTAGAGTGAGGAATATGCCGGGCCATGAAGTTACAGATTGTGCTGGAACACAATTCTGCTGCTGCTGAAGGCCCACAGTGCCTCATGGATGCCCAGTTTTGAGCTGCTAGATCTGTTCTGAATCTATCCCATTTAGCACGGTGGTAGTGCCACACAACACGTTGGATGGCACCCTCTGATGCAAAGACGGGACTTTGTCTCCACGAGGACTGTGCGGTGGTCACTCTTACCAGTACTGTCATGGACAGATGCATCTGTAACAGGTAGATTGGTGAGGACGAGTTCAAGTAGGTTTCTCCCTTGTGTTGGTTCGCTCACCACCTGTTGCAGGCCCAATCTGGCAGCTATGTCATTCAGGACTCGGCCAGCTCGGTCAGTAGCGGTGCTACCGAGCCACTCTTGATGATGGACATTCTATGCCCTTGCTACCCTCAGTGCTTCCCTCCAAGTGGTGCTCAACATGGAGGAGGACTGATTCATCAGCTGAGGGAGGACGGTAGGTGGTAATCAACAGGAGGTTTCCTTGCCCATGTTTGACCTGATGCCATGAGATTTCATGGGGTCCAGAGTCAATGTTGAGGACTCCCAGGGCCACTCCCTCCTGACTGTATATTACTGTACCGCCACCTCTGGTGGGTCTGTCCTGCCGGTGGGACAGGACAAACCCAGGGATGGTGATGGATGTGTCTGGGACATGGGCTGAAAGGTATGATTCTGTGAGTATGGCTATGTCAGGCTGTTGCTTGACTAGTCTGTGGGACAGCTCTCCCAATTTTGGCACAAGTCCCCAGATGTTATTGAGGAGGACTTTGCAGGGTCGACTGGACTTGGTTTGCCTTTGTCATGTCCGGTGCCTAGTGGTATGATGCCGGGTGGTCCATCCGGTTTTATTCTTATTATGACTTTCTGTAGCGAGATTGTACAACTGAGTGGCTTGCTCAGCCATTTCAGAGGGCAATTGAGAGTCAACCACATTGCTGTGGGTCTGGAGTCAAATGTTGGCCAGACTGGGTAAGGACGGCAGGTTTCCCTCCCTAAAGGGCATTAGTGAACCAGATGGGTTTTTATGACAATCCGGTAGTTTCATGGCCACCATTACTGATATTAGTTTTTTTAAATTCCAGAATTTTATTTAATTAATTGAATTTAAATTCACCAGCTGCTGTGGCAGGATTTGAACTCATAACTCTGGATTATTAGTCCAAGCCTCATGGATTACTAGTCCAGTAACATAACCACTATGCTCCCGTACCTGGATGCTGCCATTTTAACAGTAAAGGAAGAGGTAGTAGCGATATTGGAATAGGATAAAAATAAAGAGGAGGTACTTAAGGGATTGGCAGTATTCAAAGTAGAAAAGTCACCCGGTCCAGATGGAATGCATCCTAGGTTACTGGAGGAAGTATGGGTGAAAATTGCAGAGGCTCTGGCCACAATCTTCCAATCCTCCTTGGATATGGGGATGGTGCCGGAGGACTGGAGGATTGCAAATGTCACACCCCTGTTCAAATAAAGGGGTGCGAGGGATAAACCCGGCAATTACAGGCCAGTCAGCCTAATGTCAATAGTGGGAAAATTTTAGAGATAATAATGCGGGACAAAATGAATTGCACTTGGAGTAGTATGGGCTAATTAAAAAAAAGTCAGCACGGATTTGTTAAAGGAAAATCATGTTTGCCGAACTTGATTGAGTTCTTTGATGAAGTAACAGAAAGGGTTGATGAGGGAAGTGTTGTTGATGTGTATATGAACTTTCAAAGGACATTTGATAAAGAATAGACTTGTTAGCAAAATTAAAGCCCGTGGGATTAAAGGGACAGTGGCAGCGTGGATACAAAATGGCTAGGGGACAGAAAGCAAAGAGTGGTGGTGAACAGTTGTTTTCAGACTGGAGGTAATTAGACAGTGGTGTTCCCCAGGGGTCAGTATTAGGAACACTGCTATTTTTGATATATATTAATGACTTGGACTTGGGGAAAGAGGATATAATTTCAAAGTTTGCAGATGACACAAAACTCGGAAATGTAGTAAACAATGTGGAGGATAGGAACAGACCTCAGGAGGACATAGACAGAGTGGTGAAATGGGCAGAAATATGGCAGATGAAATTTAACGTAGAGTTGTGTAAATTGATACAGTTTGGTAGGAAGAATTAGCAAAATTAAATAAATGAATAGTACAATTTCAAAGGGGATGCAGGAACAGAAAGACCTGGGGGTGCACATACACAAATCTTTGAAGGTGGCAGGACAAGTTGAGAAGGCTGTTAAAAAAGCATATGGGATCCTGGGCTTTATTAATAGAGGCATAGAGTACAAAAGCAAGGAAGTTATGCTAAACCTTTATAAAACACTGGTTAGGCCTCAGCTGGAGCATTGTGTTCAATTCTGGGCACCACACTTTAGGAAGGACGTCAAGGCCTTAGAGAGAATGCAGAAGAGATTTATTAGAAAGTGTACCAGAAATGAGGGACTTCAGTTATGTGGAGAGACTGGAGAAGCTGGGGTTGTTCTCCTTAGAACAGAGAAGGTTAAGGGCATTTTGATAGAGGTGTTCAAAATCCTGAATGGTTTTGACAGAGTAAATAAGAAGAAACTGTTTCCAGTGGCAGAAGGGTCAATAACCAGAGGACACAAATTTAAGGTGATTGGCAAAAGAGGCAGAGGTGACATGAGGACACATTTTTTTATGCAGTTGTAATGATCTGGGATGCACTGCCTGAAAGGGTGGTGGAAGCAGATTCAATTGTGGCTTTCAAATAGGAATTGGATAAATACTTGAAGAGAAAAAATTTTGCAGGGAAAGGGTGGAGGAATGGGGCGAACTGAATTGCTCTTACAAAGAGCCAGCATGGGCTTGATGGGCCAAATGGCCTCCTTCTGTGCTGTAACCATTCTATGATTCTATGAAATCCATGTCACCATATGGCAGTATGTAGATAAGGAAGGGCAGAGCGTCAAGGATGGATCCTTGAGGAATTTCAGTTGTGACATTTCAGGAGCTGGAAGAAAAGCTGAAGGGGGCTTTGTGGGTCAAGGGAGAATTTGGAGATGTACTGGGAACCACCTGCACAGGGCTGTCCCACTGAGAGTGACCATGGAGGAGAGGTGATGGAGGAGGATGGTAAGATCGGTGCTGCATGGAGGTCAAGGATGGATAAAACTCTACAGTTACAGCCACGAAGGATATCATTCATGACTTTGACCAGAGTGTACTTGGTATTGTGGGCGTCAGAAACCGGATTCCAACAGGGAGTTGTCAGAGAGCTGAGCATGGAGTTGGGAGAAGATGACAAAGACCTTGGATAAGAAAGGGAGATTAGAGATTGAGTGATAGTTGGAGGGGATGGACGGGCCAAGCGTGGGTCAAGCTGCAAAATGATGGAAGACCAGGGTTAGGATGAGTGCAGTGTTGGGAGGAATTTGGCTGCAAAGAGAAGCAGGAGGAGGGGGACATGGCACCTGAGACAGCTGTGCGGAGAGTCTCAATCTTTGAGATCACCACCCTGGTTAAGATCAGCTAACTCAGCACAGACCTCAGGTCAAACCTGGGGCTTCTGGTCTATTGGGGTTCAACTACTCACTGTTTTGACCAGCTGAGTCATTGCGAGAACTGCCTGTTTATCTTTGGTAAATTAAAGCTACTTCATACTATGAGACTAATTGGATAGCTCTACCAAAGAGACAGCACAGGCACGATGGGCCAAATGGCCTCCTTCTGTGCTGCATCATACTATGAACTATGGTGTTTTATTCCCCTGTTCTATATGGATAACTTTGTATCCACTTAATAGTTTCTGATCTTATCTTCAGTTACAAGTATCCAAAAGCACATCAGTGCTGGTAAAGGACCAACTTGAGTAGCTTATTTTTCAGGCAACAATCTGTACAATGGCATCAAAATGAATATTTGGAAAATACACAGCTAAATAAAAATATATAGGCACTGAACTTCCTTGGGAGTTCTGCCAGAATCCCACTATTACTCTGGCAGGAATACAGAAGACTCACCAGAAAATGGCAGGGACGTAATTACGTCAGATCCTCGCCATTTTTGATATTTTCCATTCAACCTTGTATAGGGCAGAACCTCCACCTGGGAGCTTGTTCTTCTCTAGCTTTGTCAGGGTCCAAAGGACTGGAGGTCAGAATACTGAGAAAGATGAGGCATGCCCGCCTGCAGGTAGGCGCAAGTGAGGCTTCATGAGTCCATGGAAGCAATATTTTTTTGAATCAGCCACCTTACACAGGGGGCCAAGGAAACAAAATGGGGTTGGGGGCAGGGCTGAGCAATCTCCTCCTTGTGGCAGGACAGATGCCAGGCATTCCTGGTGCATGGGACAGGCTGGTGCCAGAGATGCACCTGTAGTGGCACAGGTGCCTTGTTGGCCTCATGCAAATTAGAAATCCTCCAGTGAGGACAGCGCTGGACAGCACAGCCTGACGCAAAAGGTTTGATCCCAAAATAACCACCAGGGTTGTAGCCCTTGGATTTTCACAGCCATAATTTTTATTTTATTGGAATAGCTAAATTATATGCTAGGACAATCATTAAAATGATTCAAGATTCAATATTAAATGACAAAAGGACATTAGTTATTAGCAAAATGTGTGATTCCCTGTCCTGATGGCCTGGCCAAGACCAAGAGAATTCTTGCTGATCTCAGGAATGTACTTATCCTGCATTTCCAGTATTATTCTTTCAAAGGTTTTTCATTTGTCATCTTCTGAAATGTTAACAAACATCTTCTTTCAATCTACTTGTTTTAATTCTTCCCTCATCTTTTTGAATTTAGCCCCCTTGAACCTAAACCTGGCTCCTGCTCTTTGGTATAATTGCGTCCCAGATCATGTTAAACTTCTGTGGTCACTGCCCCCTGGTAGTGCTACAACTTTTATCTCCTATACATTGTCTGGGTCATTTATGAATAACAGGTCCAGATGAGCACCGCCTTTTGTAGCTTTCCTTACGCACTGAATCATGAAGCAGTCTTGCATTACATTTAACAAATCCGACTCTAAACCACTTGGGTTTCCCAATTTATGTTGGGTTGACTGAAGTATCCTGTTAATATAACTTTTCTGTTCTCACACAGCCTTCTTATCTCTTCATTGAGCAAACTGTCCTTCTTGTTTTGATCTGGTGGTCTGTAGCAAACCCCAGTATCAGCTTGGATTTTTTCACATTTGGAATTTCTATCCAGAGTAGTTCTTTCTGTAGCTTACACCCTCCCACTGGATCAACTTAATTTACCTCCCACTTGTACCTGATGTATATGCCTACACTCCAGCCTTTTCTGCCCTTTCTGAACATTCCCCTGAATATTAAATTGATTTTTATCCTCTGAGCACATTTCTGATATTCCCACCACATTGTAGCTCCCTACTGGCACAACAGGCTCCAGTTCTGTCATCTTATTTCTAATGCATCCAGCATTCATATATAAGCATCTCCATGCGGATTTGCCGCCTTTCATATTTCCCAGTGCCAGCTTTTTCCTGAGACCCTGTAAATATACATTTCACAGGGTTACTGTGTCCATATCCACCTGTTGACTACCTTCTAACCTATGTACAGTTTTGGTCTCCTTACCTAATGAAGGATATACTTGCCTTAGATGCAATGAAGGTTCACTAGATTGATTCCTGGGATGAGAGGGTTTTCCTATGAGGAGAGATTGAGTAGAATGGGCCTGTACTCTCTGGCGTTTAGAAGAATGAGAGGTGATCTCTTGAAACATATAAGATTCTGAGAGGGCTTGACATGGTAGATGCTGAGAGGCTGTTTCCCCTGGCTAGAGAGTCTAGAACTAGGTGACATAGTCTCGGGATAAGGGGTCGGCCATTTAGGACTGAGATAAGGAGAAATTTCTTCACTCAAAGGGTTGTGAATCTTTGGAATTCTCTACTCCAGAGGACTGAGGATGCTCAGCCATTAAGTATATTCAAGACTGAGATTGATAGATTTTTGGACTCGAAGGGAATCAAGGGATATGGGGATTGGGCAGGAAAGTGGAGTTGAGGTCGAAGATCAGCCTTGATCTTATTGAATGGTGGAGCAGGCTCGAGGGGCCGTATGGCCTACACCTGCCCCTATTTCTTATGTTCTTACGTTCAAGCCTACAATCCATTTGATTTTGGATCTGGTTATTTCCCTCCCCTCCCCCACCTAACTAGTTTAAATCATTTTCAATTGCTGCCTCATTGTTCCTTGCAAGTCTCTTTGTTCCTATTTGATTAAAGTGCAACCATCTGTCCTGTACCAGTTCTTTTTAAATTGCTGCTTTGACTTCAGGTTGCTAGCCATTTATTTACATTCTTAATTTTATAATTTAACTCATCTCCTTTCCTAAACACTGGAAGTATGCCAGAAAACATCATTTTTCATCCCTTCTCTATGAGTTTTGAGATAACCCTCGTTTAAGTTGCTAATAAAGCCCTTACTATGACCACAGGGGCACAGTCCTGACCCCTTCAGTATGCCTTCTATCCTTTCCTTAATGTGTACTGGTCTAGTTCCAGGTAGAAGCTTATCCTGCTGTAGGCCTTGTCTTTCTGACACACATGGCTATCCATTTCCCTGAACAAAGAATTCCATACAACCTACAGATTGCATCCAACTTGTCTTCTCTGATATTCTGGTTGCCTTTTCTTCCAGGACTTTGTTATCATCTGCAGAATTGGACAGCGCCTGCAATCTATTCATTATAGAAATCGTATGAGTATCTTTGCAAACTTTCTTACCATTTTTGTTTCTTTTCCCAACTTTAATCTATCCAATACCCCATCACCCTTGGCTCCCTTCTGCACTGGTCACTATATTTTCACAACCATGTCCCTGGTTAGAATCATAGAAGTTACAACATGGAAACAGGCCCTTCGGCCCAACATGTCCATGGTTATACTAGTCTCCAGCCCCACTCCCTGAAGGCTCATGCTCAAGGTCCAGCCATTTCACTGACCTACAATTGCTCACTTACTGAATCTAATCCTGGCCACTTGCCCTGCAAAAGCCCCTCACTATTGTCAGCTCTTGTAAGTTCCTGTACCTTGCTCTCTAAGGCCATAACCCTATCTTTAAGCTTACTGATAACAGAGTAGTTATCACTTCTCATCACCTTTTTAATGTACCTGACTTTCTCATTTGTAAACATTCCACAAGAAAGACACTTCATAATCTCCATCTTATTTTTAGTAAGCCATGTGTTAGCCATGGCTCGTTGGTAGCGCTCTCGCCTCTGAGTCAGAAGGTCATGGGTTCAAGCCCCACTCCACAGGCTTGAGCCCATAATCCAACCTGACACTCCCAGTCTAGTACTGAGGGAGTGCTGCACTGTCAGAGGTGCTGTCTTTTGGATGAGACATTAAACCAAGGCCCTATCTGCCCCTTCAGGTGGACATAAAAGATCCTATTTCGAAGAAGAATAGGGAAGTTCTCCCTGGTGTCCTGGCCAACATTTATCCCTCAACCAACCTCACCAGAACAGATTATCTGGTCATTATTTCATTGCTGTTTGTGGGATCTTGCTGAGTGCAAATTGGCTGCTGCATTTCCAACATTACAACAGTGACCACGCTTCAAAAAAGTACTTCATCGACTTGGAACATCCTGAGGTCATGAAAGACGCCATATAATTGCAAGTTCTTTCTTTCTTCAGTTAGATGCGGTCCTCACAACATTTCTCTCAATTGCCCTCTTTTAGTTTTAGTTTATTATCTCTTGATTTTACTGATGTCCTCTTTTGATTCTTGCTTCCTCTGGGTATCCTTTTTAATACTGACTTCTTCAGTGGACTCCTTTATTAGCTTTTACATACTGGTGATCTCTCACAGCTGAGCTCCTCTTCCCTATTAACACCAATTACTTTTTTAGCTGCTGTCCCGTTAGAATTTATTACTGCCTTTAAAAGAAAAATCTTTATTTCTCTTTCTTTATCTGACCCCTCTACTTGCATACTGTTCCTGAAGCTTTATGGAGTGGAGCTGCCCCACCATGACGTAATTCACTGTTTTTCCAATCCTGTGCACGTTTCCTGCCAATATTGTTAGCTCCCATCAGAGACTATCTGATGCTTTTAGTATTAGCAACACTCAGCATCTGTGCACCTGGATGCCATTGGATTTATTTTGCAAATGTAGGAACCTCCCAGAGGAAGAGCCACTCCTCTGGCCAGCCAGAAGAAAGATGAAACCCCCATCTCCTACTTTATGGCAGAGCGTTAGGGCTCCAATGCAATAAAGCCTGGAAATTATCCTATGCAGCATTATCATAGAAACATCAAATTTCTTTTTTCGTTTAATTGCGGCTTTATTTCTATTTATTTTAAATAGGTTGCCACCTCCAGTAAAACAGGATTGAGGGAAATTTGGTATGTATTCATGCCATAATAACACACAGTATAATTTTTAGGCTTGTATCACTACATTCACTTCATTGGCACATTCTTATATTCTTAATATGACTAAATTAAGAGTATCTTAAAGTTTTTAAGGAAAACAGCAGAATCTTGCTAGTTGCATTTTAGGGCTTTGAGTTATTTTTAAAGTTCATTTAATTAGTTTAAAAGAACATTTAATGGGTTTGTTGAGCTTCTCCAGGGACAATTTTCTTGCACATAATTCAATGTTTCTTTCCTCAGCAATTGCTTGTTTTTATAATATCTGACTGCTCAAAAGGATTTATTTATTTTTTTGCTCCAGGGGTCTGATTCAAACCGTAGCACAAAGCAGGCAAACATATAGTTAAACACATTGTGTAAATTGCTCCATTCACGGGCTATGCACACATAGTTCAAATTTTGTGGTGATTCTTTGAATCACATGAGTATTATTTATGCACTGTAACTAATTGAAGCAATTGAAGAAGATAAGACATGCAGCTGAGAATTATGCCCCGGTGTGCAAGCCGAATAGAAATGCCACTGGCATTGTTAGACACATCTCTATGGAAGAATACAGTTGAATAGCTGGAATATATTGCATGCCAGGGAATCAGAAGAAGAGCTTTAATCAACTTAAAAGGCTACAGGGAATTGATCCGCATGAGATAGGCAAACACTTTTATCAGTAAATATGTGAATAGTGTGTATTTACCACTGCTCTGTAAATACAGTATTGTTTGCATTCCCCGCGTGTTAATTTACTGGTAGTAATAACTTAGACCATTCATTAATAAGCCAGATGAAAACATTTTTTTAAATGATTCATTCTCAGGGTGTGGGTGTCAATGGTAAGGCTGGTATTTATCGCCCATCCTTAGTTGCTTTGGAAAGGTGGTGTTGGGCCTTCTTCTCGAAGCGCTGCAGTTCTTTGTAGTGGTTTGATACAACTGTGTGGCTTACTAGGTCACGTATAGGTCTGTCTTTGGTGGTGTTGTTTGAAGGATGAATATTGGCCAGGATGGAAAGAGAGCTCCCTGCTCTTCTTGAAATAGTGCCATGGCATCTTTTACATCAGCCTGAACAGGCAGACAGGGCCTTAATTTAACATCTCATCTGAAAGATCGCACTTCTGACAATGTAGTACTCCCTCTGGATGGCACTGAAGTATTAGCCTAGATTACGCACTCATATCCTAGAGTGGGACGTCAACCCTCAACCTGATTCGGAAGCAAGAGTGCTACCAACTGAGCCGAGCTAACAAATGGATTTGTTACTAATATTGCAAACTGTTATTTCAATCTATTGGAAATTAAGGAACTTCTAGGACAAGAACTTCAATCGTGCCACCTCTGAACATGTAATCTGAGAATCAACATAAGGCAATGGAAGGGACACGTCAGATACAATAGTTAGAAGTTTAACCCTCAAATCACCCACCGCACACCCAGAGGCAGGGAGTGCCTCATGATTCAGGGTATTGCTAACATGGAATGGAAAGCTTTTACACCAGCTGTCAAGTGATTCAGGATGATTTTGCACAGAGTACAATGGGAAAACCAGAGATGCTAAATTGTGATCTTTGAGAACGAAGATATTGGATACGAGCACCCATTGGTCCATGAATGTAAAACCAAGTCCAAGAAAGTCAGCTGGAAAGTGCCCTTTTAATTGCCAATAGAAAGCAGGTTAGCTTCAACCACCAGCAGTTTCTATCGACATTGATAAACCATGAGAGCTCAATTATTTGCCACTGTTGCAGCACATAACAAAAATACCACGGGGACAGTGAACATCAACCATAGTAATTCATGAGCTACATCCAGATTACAGGCCAGCAAATAGGTCTAATGATTATGGTGAGGGGACACTGTATAAAAGATTCAATTTGTTTTACAAATTATTAAAAAAATGTCCATCATGACTTCAAAGAAGATGCTAAACAAAATTGGCAAAAGGAGCCTGTGTTATTAATTAACTGTAATACCTTGCTCCGCAGGCTGAGTGCGAGCATGACTTTGCCCACGTGAACTTAATTATTACCCCTACCTACCCTGTGCATCTAATCAAGTTTTTACAGAGCTGCAAGAAAGCAGACAAGATCCCGAAAGGACTACAGATCACGAACCCACTCAAGTCCACATACAACTCGGATTACGCTGAGAGACTCTGCCGTCGTATCTCTCGCACACTCCGCAACCATCTCGTACACCAACTCTACAGTAGACGCCGCAACCTCGAAACTAAGATAGAGTCCATACTCTCAACCTGTACTCAGGACACAGCAGACCAGCTACGATATACCGCCAAACAGACGAGGCAACGGAACTACGCTGCCTACATGAAAACCAAGAGCAGGAAGCTTGAGAAACTCGGCATCACCACCAGCATCGACCAAGCTTCCCTTGGTACCACGGTTGCAACCACAGGGAAGTCTATCGTCAATTTGTCCGACCACACTCTTCAACCAGACGAAATCGAAGTTCTCAGCCGAGGGCTCAATTTCTGCCCCACTACCAAAATGGACCCCACTAGTCTGGCGGCAGACACAGAGGAATTCATCAGGAGAATGAGGCTCCAGGAATTCTACCACAAAACCCCAAGATTTCAGCAGCGAACCCAATGAGACAATCAACGATCCGGAACAGCAGACAGAGGGATCCGCGATACAGCAACCGAAGAGGAAAGAGTCTCACTGGACTCCTCCAGAGGGTCGCTGCCCTCAGCTTGACATGTATGCTCAAGCTGTCAGGAAATGCGTCAATGCCAGATTCATCAGCCGCACTCGGAAGACAGTCCAGAATGTCACCCGAGCACAACGCAACGCCATCAAAGTTCTCAAGACCAACCGCAACATCGTCATCAAACCAGCGGACAAAGGAGGAGCCATCGTCATACAGAACAGAACGGACTATTGCAAAGAAGCATACCGACAACTGGACAACCAGGAAAACTACAGACAGTTACCCACAGACCCGACCAAAGAACACACCCATCAGCTCAACAAACTGATCAAGACCTTCGATCCAGACCTTCAAAACATCCTATGCACTCTCATCCCACGTACTCCCCGCGTGGGAGACTTCTACTGCCTCCCAAAGATACACAAAGCCAACACACCCGGACGTCCTATCGTATCAGGCAACGGAACCCTGTGTGAGAACCTCTCTGGATACATCGAGGGCATCCTGAAACCCATCGTGCAGGGAACCCCCAGCTTCTGTCGCGACACTACAGACTTTCTACAAAAACTCAGTACCCACGGACCTGTTGAACCAGGAACACTTCTCACCACGATGGATGTCTCGGCACTCTACACCAGTGTCCCCCACGATGACGGCATCGCTGCGACAGCATCAATACTCAACACCAACAACAGCCAATCTCCAGACGCCATCCTACAACTCATCCGCTTCATCCTGGATCACAATGTCTTCACCTTCAATAACCAGTTCTTTACCCAAACACACGGAACAGCCATGGGGACCAAATTCGCCAACATTTTCATGCACAAGTTCAAGCAGGACTTCTTCACTGCACAGGACCTCCAACCAACACTATACACCAGATACATCGACGACATTTTCTTTCTATGGACCCACGGTGAGGAATCACTAAAGAGACTACACGATAACATCAACAAGTTCCATCCCACCATCAAGCTCACCATGGACTACTCCTCAGAATCAGTTTCTTTCTTGGACACACGAATCTCCATCAAAGACGGGCACCTCAGCACCTCACTCTACCGCAAGCCCACGGACAACCTCACGATGCTCCACTTTTCCAGCTTCCACCCTAACCACGTCAAAGAGGCCATCCCCTATGGACAGGCCCTGTGAATACACAGGGTCTGCTCAGACGAGGAGGAACGCGATGGACACCTACAGACGCTGAAAGACGCCCTAGTAAGAACGGGATATGATGCTCGACTCATCGATCGACAGTTCCGACGGGCCACAGCGAAAAATCGCGTAGACCTCCTCAGAAGACTGACACGGGACGCAACCAACAGAGTACCCTTCGTCGTCCAGTACTTCCCCGGAGCGGGGAAACTGCGCCATGTTCTCCGCAGCCTTCAATATGTCATCAATGATGACGAACACCTCGCTATGGCCATCCCCACACCTCCACTACTCGCCTTTAAACAGCCACCCAACCTCAAACAAACCATCGTTCGCAGCAAATTACCCAGCTTTCAGGAGAACAGCGTCCACGACACCACACAACCCTGCCACAGTAACCTCTGCAAGACATGCCAGATTATCGACACAGATACCACCATCACACGAGAGGACACCACCCACCAGGTGCACGGTTCATACTCCTGTGACTCGGCCAACGTTGTCTACCTCATACGTTGCAGGAAAGGATGCCCCAGAGCATGGTAGATTGGCGAGACCATGCAGACACTGCGACAACGGATGAACGGACACCGTGCAACAATCGCCAGACAGGAGGGTTCTCTCCCTGTCGGGGAACACTTCAGCAGTCATGGACATTCAGCCACCGACCTTCGGGTAAGCATACTCCAAGGCGGCCTTCGAGACACACGACAACGCAAAATCGTCGAGCAGAAATTGATAGCCAAGTTCCGCGCCCATGAGGACGGCCTCAACCGGGATCTTGGGTTCATGTCACACTACACGTAACCCCACCAGCGAACAAATGTTATCTGTTTTTAATATAACGGGTCATTGACTGTCTTCCTTCTCTCTCTCTCTCTTTTTTTTGGGGGGTTTGTATATTCGGTGGCCTTTTAGGTGACACCTTTCTGTCTGCTCACCGTGATTGCCTTGGCAACGGGCAGTAATCACCAGGCATTAGAGTCATAGATAGAGTCATAGAGTTATACAGCACGGATAGAGGCCCTTTGGCCCATCGTGTCCGCGCCGGCCATCAAGCCCTGTCTACTCTAATCCCATATTCCAGCATTTGGTCCGTAGCCTTGTATGCTATGGCATTTCAAGTGCTCATCCAAATGCTTCTTGAATGTTGTGAGGGTTCCTACCTCCACAACCCTTTCAGGCAGTGAGTTCCAGACTCCAACCACCCTCTGGGTGAAAAAGTTCTTTCTCAAATCCCCTCTAAACCTCCCGCCTTTTACCTTGAATCTATGTCCCCTTGTTATAGAACCCTCAACGAAGGGAAAAAGCTCCTTAGTATCCATCTTATCTGTGCCCCTCATAATTTTGTACACCTCAATCATGTCCCCCCTCAGCCTCCTCTGCTCCAAGGAAAACAAACCCAATCTTCCCAGTCTCACTTCATAGCTGAAGCGCTCCAGCCCTGGTAACATCATGGTGAATCTCCTCTGCACCCTCTCCAAAGCGATCACATCCTTCCTGTGGTGTGGCGACCAGAACTGCACACAGTACTCCAGCTGTGGCCTAACCAGTGTTTTATACAGCTCCATCATAACCTCCTTGCTCTTATATTCTATGCCTCGGCTAATAAAGGCAAGTATCCCATATGCCTTCTTTACCACCTTATCTACCTGTTCCGCCGCCTTCAGGGATCTGTGAACTTGCACACCAAGATCCCTCTGACCCTCTGTCTTGCCTAGGGTCCTCCCATTCATTGTGTATTCCCTTACCTTGTTAGTCCCTCCAAAGTGCATCACCTCGCACTTTTCCGGGTTAAATTCCATTTGCCATTGTTCTGCCCATCTGACCAACCCATCTATATCGTCCTGCAGACTGAGGCTATCCTCCTCGCTATTTACCACCCTACCAATTTTTGTATCATCAGCGAACTTACTGATCATACCTTTTACATTCATATCCAAGTCATTAATGTAGACCACAAACAGCAAGGGACCCAGCACCGATCCCTGTGGTACCCCACTGGCCACAGGCTTCCAGTCACAAAAACAACCTTCGACCATCACCCTCTGCCTTCTGCCACTAAGCCAGTTTTGTATCCAAAGTGCCAAGGCACCCTGGATTCCATGGGCTCGTACCTTCTTGACCAGTCTCCTGTGGGGGACTTTATCGAAGGCCTTACTGAAATCCATGTATACCACATCCACTGCGTTACCCTCATCCACACGCCTAGTCACCCCCTCAAAAAATTCAATCAAATTAGTCAGACATGATCTTCCCTTGACAAAGCCATGTTGACTATCCCTGATTAATCCTTGCTTCTCCAAGTGGAGACTAATTTTGTCCTTCAGAATTTTTTCCAATAATTTTCCTACCACTGATGTTAGGCTCACTGGCCTGTAGTTCCCTGGTTTTTCCCTACTCCCCTTCTTGAATAATGGTACTACATTAGCGGTTCTCCAGTCCTCTGGCACATCCCCTGTGGCCAGAGAGGTTCTGAATATATGTGTTAGAGCCCCCGCAATCTCCTCCTTTGCCTCACACAGTAGCCTGGGATACATTTCGTCCGGGCCTGGGGATTTATCCATTTTTAGGCCTGCTAAAACCGCCAATACCTCCTCCCGCTCGATGTTAATATGTTCGAGTATATCACAGTCCCCCTGCCGTATTTCTATGTCTACATCGTCCTTCTCCATAGTGAAAACAGATGCAAAAAATTCATTTAGAACCCCTCCTACATCTGCTGGCTCCACACACAGATTGCCATTTTTGTCCCTAATGGGCCCTATTTTTTCCCTAGTCATCCTCTTACCCTTAATATACTTATAAAACATCTTAGGATTTTCCTTTATTTTGCTCGCCAGTGTTATTTCATGGCCCCTCCTTGATCTCCTAATTTCTTTTTTAAGTATCCCCCTGCACTTTTTGTACTCCTCTAGGGCTTCCTCCGTCTTTAGCCTTTTGTATCTGCCAAAAGCCCTCCTTTTTTTCCTAATCCATTCTCGTATATCCCCTGACATCCAAGGTTCCCTGGAGTTCTTGGAACCACCCTTGACCTTTACGGGAACATGTTGCCATTGTATGGTCTCAATCTCCCTTCTGAAAGACTCCCATTGCTCCGATGCGGATTTTCCTACAAGCAGCTGATCCCAGTCCATTTTGGCCAGATCCTGCCTTATCCTATTAAAATCAGCCTTCCCCCAATTTAGAACCTTTATTTCCGGCCCCTCCCTGTCCTTTTCCATGACCACCTTAAATCTCACCGAATTATGGTCACTGTCACCAAAGTGCTCACCTACTAGCACTTCTTCCACTTGGCCGGCCACATTCCCTAGAATTAGGTCCAGTACCGCCCCCTCTCTTGTAGGACTTTCTACATGCTGGCTCAAAAAGCTCTCCTGGATGCACGTTAAGAATTTTGTACCCTCTAAGCCTTTTACGCTCTGAGTATCCCAGTTAATATTGGGGAAGTTGAAATCCTCCACTATTATTACCCTATTATTTGCACAATTTTCTGAGATTTGCCTACATATCTGTTCCTCTATCTCCCCCTGACTGTTTGGGGGCCTATAGTACACTCCCATCAAAGTGCTTGCCCCCTTTTTGTTTTTAAGCTCCACCCATATGGCCTCATTCGAGGAACCTGCTAATATATCATCCCTCCTTATGGCAGTAATTGATTCTTTAATTAATATTGCGACCCCCCCTCCTCTTATACCTCCCCCTCTGTCTCGCCTGAAGATTCTGTACCCCGGAATATTGAGCTGCCAGTCTTGCCCCTCCCTCAACCATGTCTCTGTGACAGCAACAATATCATACTCCCATGTGTTTATCAACACCTTCAGTTCATCCACCTTATTCGCAAGACTCCTTGCATTAAAATTCACAGTGTGCGGATATTACACAGTGTGCTGAGAGTTCGGTAAGTGTGGGAGTTTGGTGAAGTGGGGGAAGGAGGTGCTGCTTTGCCTTGCTTTTCCAAACTTTTCCTGCAGAGCGGTAGTGGACCTGAGAGTAGAAGACTGAGATTGTGGAATAAAAGCAGCAGCAGACCTGCACCAAGAGACAACTACTGTGCGACATCACAGGGACTTAACTCCTGGACCTAAGATAAATAAGAAGCAAAAAGTAATCCAAGTGGGACGTCACCAAGGAAGAGGTAAGTGATTGGCTGGTGAGTATTTTCCTGCTGAATTTGTCTAAGGTTAGAGTTTGTGGATTCTCGGGTCTCTGTTGTGTAGTGGGGGACTGCTGTTCAGCAAGGGCCCTTGAGTATACCTTTTAATTGAAGTGAAATTGGTGGGATTCATTTAATTTGAATTAATTAGTTAAAGGGTAAGTCATGTCAGGACAGCCCAGCCCCGTGTTATGCTCTTCCTGCTCTATGTGGGAAATCAGGGACCCTTCCGGTGTCCCTGACGACCATGTGTGCGGGAAATGTATCCAGCTGCAGCTACTGACAAACCGCATTGCGGCACTGGAGCTGCGGATGGATTCATTAAGGAGCATTCGCGATGCTGAAAACGTCGTGGATAGCACGTTTAGTGAGATGGTCACACCGCAGGTAAAGGTTGTACAGGCAGGAAGTAATTGGGTGACCACCAGGCAGAGTAAGAGGAGCAGGCAGGCAGTGCAGGGGTCCCCTGTGGCCGTCCCCCTCTCAAACAAATATACCGCTTTGGATATTGTTGAGGGGGATGACTTATCAGGGGAAGGCAGCAGCAGCCAACTTCCTGGCACCAGGGGTAGCTCTGCTGCACAGGCTGGGAGGAAAAAGAGTGGAAGAGCTATAGTGGTAGGGGATTCTATCGTAAGGGGAACAGACAGGCGTTTCTGTGGCCGTAAACGTGACTCCAGGATGGTTTGTTGCCTCCCTGGTGCCAGGGTCATGGATGTCACTGAGCGGCTACAGGGCATTCTCAAGGGGGAAGGTGAGCAGGCAGAGGTCGTGGTCCACATTGGGACTAACGACATAGGTAGGAAGGGAGATGAGGTCCTGCATCAAGAATTTAGGGAGCTAGGTAGCAGATTAAAGAGCAGGACCTCAAAGGTTGTAATCTCTGGATTACTCCCAGTGCCACGGGCTAGTGAGTATAGAAATAGGAGGATAGAACAGATGAATGCGTGGCTAAAGAGTTGGTGCAGGAGGGAGGGTTTCAGTTTCCTGGATCACTGGGCCTGCTTCTGGGGAAGGTGGGACTTGTACAAGTCGGACGGGTTGCACCTGAACCAGAGCGGGACAAATATCCTTGCGGGGAGGTTTCATAGAATCATAGAAGTTACAACATGGAAACAGGCCCTTCGGCCCAACATGTCCATGTCGCCCAGTTTATACCACTAAGCTAGTCCCAATTGCCTGCACTTGGCCCATATCCCTCTATACCCATCTTACCCATGTAACTGTCCAAATGCTTTTTAAAAGACAAAATTGTACCCGCCTCTACTACTGCCTCTGGCAGCTCATTCCAGACACTCACCACCCTTTGAGTGAAAAAATTGCCCCTCTGGACCCTTTTGTATCTCTCCCCTCTCACCTTACTAGCACTGTTGGGGGGGGGGGTTTAAACTAACTTGGCAGGGGGATGGGATACAGAGTGGAGCTACAATAGGGGGTGATGTGCAGCCAAATATAGAGAAAAAAACAAGTCAGCTTGGAAGACAGGGCAAATATGTGAGGGCAAGGCTGGATGGCATCTATTTTAATTGTTCTGTGATTTTCAAATGCGAAGGATTCGAAAATTTCATTTCCACACCATTCACCTGAGGAAGGAGGAAGCCTCCGAAAGCTTGTGGAATTTAAAATAAATTTGTTGGACTATAACTTGGTGTTGTAAAATTGTTTACAATTGTCAACCCCAGTCCATCACCGGCATCTCCACATCATATCTAATCAAGCACATGTCTTCCCTGATATTTATCAAATGTCATGGGCCTCCAGTTTACCCATCGAGTCCAGAGCCAGATGTGAAGACCTGGCTTCAATGTCACAGATCTGCAGATGACACCAAGCTCGGAAGATAGATCCTCATCTATTAGTCTTCACAGACCTCCCATCCCATCCCCCCAGGGAAGTTCCTTTGAACTCAGCTCAGTGACCATGAGACTTTTATAGACTGGAATTTGCTTTGTAAATAATACTTTCTCATTATTTTATGCATTATCATGAACAGATAGTTGTACAGAGTACATTATAATTATATTTCATTAAAATTAGTAAATTTATTCATTTTGAAACAACTCTGTTTATTTGAAATTGTACTGTGTATGACCCAATGATTCATGTGATATTTAACTGAATGTCAGAAAGTATTCCTGCACTTCTAATTTTACCACTGCACCACTGGTCACGCATTTGTAAAACAAGTGAAAAAAAGTTTTACCAAACACTTTTTCATGAAGAAGATGCCCCTTTAACTATCAATAGCAATGAAGTCCAAATAATATAGTCACTCATCATCCTCTATAATACGCATTCATAACGAATAGATGTCTCTGTGTTAAAATCGGTAAAATCAGTGATCACTTGCAGATTTTATTCGAAATAGCTCCTGAAGCTTGTCCCGATGAATTGTATGCCCAGTTCTAAACATTCTAGCTGCTGTAATTAATTAAGTTGCCAGTGGGGGCAATATATCTTTCCCCTGTTGCTGATGTCACATGGTAACAAAGGCTAGACCATAGCAACAACGGTAAAAACCTGCAAGAGCAGTGAAAACGTCTGGAAGCAATTAAAAATTGATTTAAAAACTCATAGCAGGAATGCAGTTTCAATCCAGGTGGTGCATAAGAGGCCCAACAATGGGCCCAAATCAAATTGTTTAAATACTTTTACACCCATAAATATATATATTTTTAAGATCTTTTAATAATTACAGTCAGAAAAAGGGAAATATTCGCTGCTCAAAATCTGCATTAGAATTATGATATTTGTGATTTTTGCTATGTCACAGCAACAGTGCATATTCCTGCTATTAGTTATTGTGCACCTTAGAATTCTAGAATTGGGCATTTCTTCAGGAGGGCAGAGTGTTATCACCAGGAGGGCAGAGTGTTATCACCAGGAGGGCAGAGTGTTATCACCAGGAGGGCAGAGTGTTATCACCAGGAGGGCAGAGTGTTATCACCAGGAGGGTAAAATATTATCACCAAGAGGGCAGAGAGTGTTATCACCAGGAGGGCAGAGTGTTATCACCAGGAGGGTAAAATAATATCACCAGGAGGGCAGAGTGTTATCACCAGGAGGGTAAAATATTATCACCAGGAGGGCAGAGAGTGTTATCACCAGGAGGGCAGAGTGTTATCACCAGGAGGGTAAAATATTATCACCAGGAGGACAGAGTGTTATCACCAGGAGGGCAGAGAGTGTTATCACCAGGAGGGCAGAGAGTGTTATCACCAGGAGGGTAAAATATTATCACCAGGAGGGCAGAGTGTTATCACCAGGAGGGCAGAGTGTTATCACCAGGAGGGCAGAGTGTTATCACCAGGAGGGTAAAATATTATCACCAGGAGGGCAGAGTGTTATCACCAGGAGGGTAAAATATTATCACCAGGAGGGCAGAGTGTTATCACCAGGAGGGCAAAATATTATCACCAGGAGGGCAGAGTGTTATCACCAGGAGGGTAAAATATTATCACCAGGAGGACAGAGTGTTATCACCAGGAGGGTAAAATATTATCACCAGGAGGGCAGAGTGTTATCACCAGGAGGGCAGAGTGTTATCACCAGGAGGGTAAATATTATCACCAGGAGGGCAAAGTGTTATCACCAGGAGGGCAGAGAGTGTTATCACCAGGTGGGCAGAGTGTTATCACCAGGAGGGCAGAGAGTGTTATCACCAGGAAGGCAGAGTGTTATCACCAGGAGGGCAGAGTGTTATCATCAGAGGGTAAAATATTATCACCAGGAGGGCAGAGTGTTATCACCAGGAGGGTAAAATATTATCACCAGGAGGACAGAGTGTTATCACCAGGAGGGTAAAATATTATCACCAGGAGGGCAGTGTGTTATCACCAGGAGGGTAAAATATTATCACCAGGAGGGCAGAGTGTTATCACCAGGAGGGTAAAATATTATCACCAAGAGGGCAGAGAGTGTTATCACCAGGAGGGCAGAGAGTGTTATCACCAGGAGGGCAGAGAGTGTTATCACCAGGAGGGTAAAATATTATCACCAGGAGGACAGAGTGTTATCACCAGGAGGGCAGAGTGTTATCACCAGGAGGGCAGAATGTTATCACCAGGAGGGCAAAATATTATCACCAGGAGGACAGAGTGTTATCACCAGGAGGGTAAAATATTATCACCAGGAGGACAGAGTGTTATCACCAGGAGGGTAAAATATTATCACCAGGAGGGCAGAGTGTTATCACCAGGAGGGCAAAATATTATCACCAGGAGGGCAGAGTGTTATCACCAGGAGGGTAAAATATTATCACCAGGAGGACAGAGTGTTATCACCAGGAGGGCAAAATATTATCACCAGGAGGGCAGAGTGTTATCACCAGGAGGGTAAAATATTATCACCAGGAGGGCAGAGTGTTATCACCAGGAGGGCAAAATATTATCACCAGGAGGACAGAGTGTTATCACCAGGAGGGTAAAATATTATCACTAGGTGGGCAGAGTGCTATCACCAGGAGGGCAAAATATTATCACCAGGAGGACAGAGTGTTATCACCAGGAGGGTAAAATATTATCACCAAGAGGGCAGAGTGTTATCACCAGGAGGGTAAAATATTATCACCAGGAGGACAGAGTGTTATCACCAGGAGGGTAAAATATTATCACCAGGAGGGCAGAGTGTTATCACCAGGAGGGTAAAATATTATCACCAAGAGGGCAGAGTGTTATCACCAGGAGGGTAAAATATTATCACCAGGAGGACAGAGTGTTATCACCAGGAGGGTAAAATATTATCACCAGGAGGGCAGAGTGTTATCACCAGGAAGGCAAAATATTATCACCAGGAGGACAGAGTGTTATCACCAGGAGGGTAAAATATTATCACCAGGAGGGCAGAGTGTTATCACCAGGAGGGTAAAATATTATCACCAGGAGGACAGAGTGTTATCACTAGGAGGGTAAAATATTATCACCAGGAGGGCAGAGTGTTATCACCAGGAGGGCAGAGTGTTATCACCAGGAGGGTAAAATATTATCACCAGGAGGGCAGAGTGTTATCACCAGGAGGGTAAAATATTATCACCAGGAGGGTAAAATATTATCACCAGGAGGGCAGAGTGTTATCACCAGGAGGGCAGAGTGTTATCACCAGGAGGGTAAAATATTATCACCAGGAGGGCAGAGTGTTATCACCAGGAGGGTAAAATATTATCACCAGGAGGGCAAAATATCATCACCAGGAGGGCAGAGTGTTATCACCAGGAGGGTAAAATATTATCACCAGGAGGACAGAGTGTTATCACCAGGAGGGCAGAGTGTTATCACCAGGAGGGTAAAATATTATCACCAGGAGGGCAGAGTGTTATCACCAGGAGGGCAGAGTGTTATCACCAGGAGGGTAAATATTATCACCAGGAGGGCAAAGTGTTATCACCAGGAGGGCAGAGAGTGTTATCACCAGGTGGGCAGAGTGTTATCACCAGGAGGGCAGAGAGTGTTATCACCAGGAGGGCAGAGTGTTATAACCAGGAGGGCAGAGTGTTATCATCAGAGGGTAAAATATTATCACCAGGAGGACAGAGTGTTATCACCAGGAGGGTAAAATATTATCACCAGGAGGGCAGAGTGTTATCACCAGGAGGGTAAAATATTATCACCAAGAGGGCAGAGAGTGTTATCACCAGGAGGGCAGAGAGTGTTATCACCAGGAGGGCAGAGAGTGTTATCACCAGGAGGGTAAAATATTATCACCAGGAGGACAGAGTGTTATCACCAGGAGGGCAGAGTGTTATCACCAGGAGGGCAGAGAGTGTTATCACCAGGAGGGCAGAGAGTGTTATCACCAGGAGGGTAAAATATTATCACCAGGAGGACAGAGTGTTATCACCAGGAGGGTAAAATATTATCACCAGGAGGGCAAAGTGTTATCACCAGGAGGGCAGAGTGTTATCACCAGGAGGGTAAAATATTATCACCAGGAGGGCAGAGTGTTATCACCAGGAGGGCAGAGTGTTATCACCAGGAGGGCAGAGTGTTATCACCAGGAGGGTAAAATATTATCACCAGGAGGACAGAGTGTTATCACCAGGAGGGTAAAATATTATCACCAGGAGGGCAGAGTGTTATCACCAGGAGGGTAAAATATTATCACCAGGAGGGCAGAGTGTTATCACCAGGAGGGCAAAATATTATCACCAGGAGGACAGAGTGTTATCACCAGGAGGGTAAAATATTATCACCAGGAGGGCAGAGTGCTATCACCAGGAGGGCAAAATATTATCACCAGGAGGACAGAGTGTTATCACCGGGAGGGTAAAATATTATCACCAAGAGGGCAGAGTGTTATCACCAGGAGGGTAAAATATTATCACCAGGAGGACAGAGTGTTATCACCAGGAGGGTAAAATATTATCACCAGGAGGGCAGAGTGTTATCACCAGGAGGGCAAAATATTATCACTAGGAGGGCAGAGTGTTATCACCAGGAGGGTAAAATATTATCACCAGGAGGACAGAGTGTTATCACTAGGAGGGTAAAATATTATCACCAGGAGGGCAGAGTGTTATCACCAGGAGGGCAGAGTGTTATCACCAGGAGGGTAAAATATTATCACCAGGAGGGCAGAGTGTTATCATCAGAGGGTAAAATATTATCACCAGGAGGGCAGAGTGTTATCACCAAGAGGGTAAATATTATCACCAGGAGGGCAGAGTGTTATCACCAGGAGGGCAGAGTGTTATCACCAGGAGGGTAAAATATTATCACCAGGAGGGCAGAGTGTTATCACCAGGAGGGTAAAATATTATCACCAGGTGGGCAGAGTGTTATCACCAGGAGGGCAGAGAGTGTTATCACCAGGAGGGCAGAGTGTTATCACCAGGAGGGTAAATATTATCACCAGGAGGGCAGAGTGTTATCACCAGGAGGGCAGAGTGTTATCACCAGGAGGGTAAAATATTATCACCAGGAGGGCAGAGTGTTATCACCAGGAGGGTAAAATATTATCACCAGGTGGGCAGAGTGTTATCACCAGGAGGGCAGAGAGTGTTATCACCAGGAGGGCAGTGTTATCACCAGGAGGGTTAAATATTATCACCACGAGGGCAGAATGTTATCACCAGGAGGGCAGAGTGTTATCACCAGGTGGGTAAAATATTATCACCAGGAGGGCAGAGAGTGTTATCACCAGGAGGGCAGAGAGTGTTATCACCAGGAGGGCAGAGTGTTATCACCAGGAGGGTAAATATTATCACCAGGAGGGCAGAGTGTTATCACCAGGAGGGCACAGTGTTATCACCAGGAGGGTAAAATATTATCACCAGGAGGGCAGAGTGTTATCACCAGGAGGGTAAAATATTATCACCAGGTGGGCAGAGTGTTATCACCAGGAGGGCAGAGAGTGTTATCACCAGGAGGGTAAAATATTATCACCAGGAGGGCAGAGTGTTATCACCAGGTGGGTAAAATATTATCACCAGGAGGGCAGAGAGTGTTATCACCAGGAGGGCAGTGTTATCACCAGGAGGGTTAAATATTATCACCACGAGGGCAGAATGTTATCACCAGGAGGGCAGAGTGTTATCACCAGGTGGGTAAAATATTATCACCAGGAGGGCAGAGAGTGTTATCACCAGGAGGGCAGAGAGTGTTATCACCAGGAGGGCAGAGTGTTATCACCAGGAGGGTAAATATTATCACCAGGAGGGCAGAGTGTTATCACCAGGAGGGCAGAGTGTTATCACCAGGAGGGTAAAATATTATCACCAGGAGGGCAGAGTGTTATCACCAGGAGGGTAAAATATTATCACCAGGAGGGCAGAGTGTTATCACCAGGAGGGTAAAATATTATCACCAAGAGGGCAGAGTGTTATCACCAGGAGGGTAAAATATTATCACCAGGTGGGTAAAATATTATCACCAGGAGGGCAGAGAGTGTTATCACCAGGAGGGCAGAGAGTTTTATCACCAGGAGGGCAGAGTGTTATCACCAGGAGGGCAGAGTGTTATCACCAGGAGGGTAAAATATTATCACCAAAAGGGCAGAGAGGGTTATCACCAGGAGGGTAAAATATTATCACCAGGAGGACAGAGTGTTATCACCAGGAGGGTAAAATATTATCACCAGGAGGGCAGTGTGTTATCACCAGAGAGTAAAATATTATCACCAGGAGGGCAGAGTGTTATCACCAGGAGGGTAAAATATTATCACCAGGAGGGCAGAGTGTTATCACCAGGAGGGCAGAGAGTGTTATCACCAGGAGGGTAAAATATTATCACCAGTAGAGCAGAGAGTGTTATCACCAGGAGGGCAGAGTGTTATCACCAGGAGGGCAGAGTGTTATCACCAAGAGGGCAGAGAGTGTTATCACCAGGAGGGCCGAGAGTGTTATCACCAGGAGGGCAGAGAGTGTTATCACCAGGAGGGCAGAGTGTTATCACCAGGAGGGCAGAGTGTTATCACCAGGAGGGTAAAATATTATCACCAGGAGGACAGAGAGTGTTATCACCAGGAGGGTAAAATATTATCACCAAGAGGGCAGAGTGTTATCACCAGGAGGGCAGAGTGTTATCACCAGGAGGGCAGAATGTTATCACCAAGAGGGCAGAGTATTATCATCAGGAGGGCAGTGTGTTATCACCAATACTATTGTTACTTGCTGACAGGTCTGTTCTAATGCAATGTTTGTAGGACATGTATTTAAACATTTATTCTGACCTTTGGCATGCAGAATAGCAACGGTAGGTAACTTTTAAAACTATTTATTGTGCTTATTCAAAAAACAAGAATTCAGTGAAAGTGGATTAAACTCTACGAGTTCCCCCTATTGCTTACCAAGCTTTTCCATTGAGTAGCTGAGCTATACAGACCCAGGTTTGATCCCTAAATCAGTTAACTGATCTCAAAAGGTATAGCGACAGAGGTTGCCGTTTGACTAAGCATTCCTGGGTTGAGGAGGGGAAAATCAGCCATGGTTGCCGCTCCTGATTGCTATCCATCAATCCTTGCTGTGAACATGATCGTGCTCAGCTGTGATGCAGCTTGTGGTCAAATAACCTTCTAACATTCACCATCAAGGTTCACACACGAATAATGGCCACGTTGTCAGCCTATCGGAAGGCTCCCTGTGCCCATGGAGCTATAAATGCAAGGAATCTTACAACACCAGGTTATAGTCCAACTGGTTATAGTCAAACAGTTGGACTATAACCTGGTGTTGTAAGATTCCTTGCATTTGTCAACCCCAGTCCGTCACCAGCATCTCCACATCATGGAGCTATAAGCCAGTAATGAGACAATGCCTCAGAAGAGAGGGGAAGCAGAGAAAACTGGCAAGAAAATGAAAAAGCTCCCACACTGTATACTAAAAAAACTGTCTCCTATGTATGGAATAAGGCAAGAATAGCTAAACCTAATTGGTCCTTTTCCTCACTTCAGACACCAATTCCACTGCTTTCTCCCTTTCCCTATATCATCACTGCCACTGGTATTCCTTCTCAGTCTCAGATTTTTGACACATATAGGAATAGAAATATTAACTCACAAAAGGCTATAATAAAGAATACTAAACATCAGTATTCTTCTTGAAGATTACTATCTTACTGTAATTTTCTCAAGGACTAAAAGGTAATCAAATTCCATGAATTACTAATAGTTAAAGAAGCATAATTTTCATGAAAAAGTGTTTGAAACACCTTTTACCATTTGTTCACAAACAGACAACAGAATGAAGAAATCCCTTTGAAACGTATCATTGCGTCACTTATGTATGATCTCATGACAAAACTGATGTACAGCTCTTCTGCTTCTTTTCCTTTCCTAAACAAATAAAGGTTTGCCAGATGCTTTTTTAATTAAAGGACTTCCCCTTTAACTTAACGTTTAAAAAAACATTAATATTTGCCTTATGCCCTAAGGTAGTTGCCTGTCTTTCTGTCCTGTGGTGCCCTAGGGTCAGCACTAGTCTCTTCCACTCCATCCTGGTATTGACTAGCTGCTGTGCCTCTTCCCAGGTGATGTTAGCTTCTACTAGGTGCTTCTCTACAAAACTCGGCTTGGTTATTCTTGCCCTTCCACGTTTCTCTTTTTGATTCGATTGTCATATTAGTGCTTGATAAAATAGCCTGGACTCTTGCATCCTCAGCACATGATTTAGCCAGCAATTAAAGCAGCAGCATGCTTCAATTGGTGGTGTTGGCAGGGGAGTTGCTAATATTGCTATTCTACTACCAACATCTGCCAAGTAAAAATTATTTATTACATGCAGAGCCACATTCCTTCTACCCTGTTAGGGCCTCCACTTTGACTCTGAAAAGACCAAGTAAAATACTTCCTCTTACCTAAGCCCTAACTCTGTTTTCCAAATAGGTTGTGGCATAATGGCAGGTATACTAGGCTTATCATTGCACATGTTACTCTTACCTGACCATGAGGCAAGGGCGTGGCACCAAACAGGTAAGGAGTGCAGCAGCATTATTTATTTTACCACTTAAAAAAAAAGTACCCTCTAGGAGGCTGATGCTACATTCATTCCTAACAATTACAGCAACATGAGGGAGCCACGTAATTTAATCACCGTATACTGTACTGTATACACAACTGAATTAAAAGGGGAGCATGTGTATGTTGATTGCACTTTAAAATTTGAGTGAGGACAATCCAGCACAGTTAAGAATATTCTTCTTAAGACAATTCAACTCATGGTGGACCTTCAGGTCCAACAGTCACCCTAACTTACCTTAAGGTCTCGTCAGCAGTAGGTGGTGCTTCGTGGAACAATTGGAAAATCAAAGAATCATACCACTTCTCTCGCAGTCAAAGATTAAAACAGTTTTCTTTTGGCCCTCAATTAAAATGAGCTGGTTATGGATTGTTATCTACAGGATTGAGTGGTGTCCAGACAAAATTGGATAGGGCCTGTTTTTGGGCAGGGGTAGCGCGGTCCGCTATTGCCCCGTGCCCAATGGCCCCTGCGCAGGCAGGACGAGACTTTCGTCAGGCCTGAGGACTTACCTGCAATCTGCGTTGGAAATCAGCGTTGAATGAGGATTCCATGCAATTCGCACTTTCCATTAGCAGGGGAGCTCCAATCTCTTAAAGGCAGGCTATATCTTAAAGGTAGTTGGTACCTGTTATCTGCTGAAAATAACAGTGTGCTTTCTGCACGGAGATTGAACGGAGATCAGACATCGCACACGTAAAACACAGATGCAGGTCCCGTCCCTATGTTTACAAACTGATGAGTTATGTTAAAACATTGAATAAAGGTTGCGCACTACTAAATCCTACATCCTCCAATCTGCACACCAGACCTCACCAATCTGCTGATCTGAGTTTGTACCAGGCCTGCGAGAGTGTGAGCACCAAGGTTCTCTGCTGATGTACTAGAGGTCTTGGTGCAAGAGGTAGAGAAAAGGGGCCATCCGATATCCACAGTGGGGGGGCGGAGCCCTCCAGACATATACCCAAAAGGCACTGGGAAGCAGTGGGGGATGCAGTCAATGCCAGGCACATAGCACCACAAACATGGATGCAGTGCAGGAAGAAGTTCAATGCTTTGACACGAGTGGTCAAGGTGAGTGAGGTCAACTGTCAAGTGGCGTCTCCTACCAACTGCACCACTAGCTGCATCCACTGCTCCATCCACTACACCCACCATCACCCACATACCAACAAACTCTTTCAATCAGTACTCAACTCTTCCAATCAGACGCTTCCTCTCAACCTTACACATTACCACTGTTGCAAGCCGCCCACCCGCAACTCACAGACCACACACACTGGCAGCTATTCAACCATGACAGGCACATCACCCAGACACACATCCCGCTTTCTTGCAGGAGAAGGTGGCGCATATCAGGAGGCAGCAAGTGGCAGTGGCATTTAGTCCCTTGAGCCTGTTCCGCCATTCAACGAGATCATGGTGGACCTCTGACCTAACTCCATATACCCGCCTTAGCCCCAATCCTTTAATACCCTCGTTTTACAGAAATCTATCAATCTCAGATTTAGAATTCACAATTGAGCTAGCATCAACTGCCATTTGCAGAAGAGCGTTCCAAACATCTCCCACCCTTTGCATGTAGAAGCATTTCCTAACTTCACTCCTGCATGTCCTGGCTCTAAATGTTAGGCTATATCCCCGCATCCTAGTATTCAAGTCTAGGAGACCTCCAAAAACAGTTACAAATGTCACAGCAGCCAGAAGCAATAATCCAGCTGCTAGCCTGTAAATCCTGCATGGTCCCTTTAAATAGAGCTGTTGGGGAGTCCTCCAGGCACTCTAAGACATGTTCAGATGGTCGAGGTTAAGACTGTGCGTTGAGTTGAGCGTTAAGTGCCAAATTGGTGTCTATCACTTTAAATCAGTGTTGCACACTGATTGTATCCATTTTCTCCCTACTATACATGCTTCCAGCATTTGTTATCTGCGCCTGCGCTAACTCCTATACCAAGATGGCGCACGTCACGCTGTAAACGTGCGTGCGCAGCCAAGACACCATCTTGGCACTTCGGGAGGCTGCGTGGTGCCGAAACAACGGGCACTACACAGCCCAATTTAGCGCCCATAGTGTTTTGAAACTTGTAAAATACACAAAGAAATTATATATTCAGCAAATATATCCAAAGCAATAGATTGAACGATCAATGTTAAGCACTAAAAATTGCCAAATATAAGTTTTAGATGCAAATTTAAAGAACTTTGATGTCCGCTCTCTATAGCGCAGCAGCATAAACAAACTCGGTGTCTCCGCAACACAGACTGGGAGCACAGCAGAGAAAAGGAAATTGAAAACAAACAGGGCAGACATTTTTTTTTAGTAAAGCATAACCGGATGGTCCACATTGTGCTCTACTTCAGTATTTATCTATCTATTTATTTGAAACCAAGACCAAAGAAGTTCACCATATACTGTTATCAGGGACCTGAGTACACTTAGTTCAATTGAAGGACTGGATCAAACAGTATCTTGTTTTTCAAATCAACTATTTATAAATCAGTTTCTGGGACAGTACATTGGGTGTTTCTTGACTGCAACACTCAAATGGACTCTTAAAAGTGTGGGATTACTTTTTATATCATTGTTATTCTGCAGGCACCATTTCCCCATGTTGGAAGCAAAATTGTTTGGTGTAAGAAAATCATAAAATATTTTTTGAATGCGTTTGTAATGTCACTATACATAATGACCTGAACAATTCTTCCCCCGATTGTTACCCCAACAAAGACCACCGGGCCACTAACTGACCTGACAAGTGTTGTACCGCCAAGCAGTCAAACAGCTGTCATTAGCCACAATAACATTTCCAAACATAACTAATGTACATTTTAGTAAATACTAATTCGCACTTAACTATCAATTAAAAACAGGCCCTCGCAATCTTGATCCCTGGTCTCTTTGGATAATCCACACAATCTTTAGCCCGCACAAGCTCACCACTAACGTTGGTCAAGGTTGATCCTTTTAAGTTTCCAATCCATCTTCCAATTTCTTCCAATTTCTTCCTGCTAGTTTTCTGATTTTTACTTGTTCTCAGCCAAGGCACAAAATGGTGCTCAACACTCTGAACTCCCAAGGCTCAGGTCTGCCGTAGATATTTTCTCGGATGTAGTGTTGTTAGTTACTCCAATAAGAGACCTGAGCATCTTACTTTCAGGCGTGTGCCCGAATATCTAAAAATACCACAGCGTAACTCGGATTGTAACAATAGGACCCCCTTATGATAGGAACGGGATATCATGGGGGGAATTTTAACCCCCAAGAACGGGTGGGTTGGGGGCGGGAGGGAAGTTAAAATGATAGATTTTTCCAGCGTGCTCACTTTAATGGAGGCGCATTTTGGATGCGTGCGAGTAACCTACTCGCTGAAGTCGGGTCCTTTATTAGTGCAAGCAGACGAGTAGTTATTGGAGCAATTAACATCATTATGATACTTTAATTAGGTCTTTTAAAATTGATTTTAACAGACCTTCAAATTTAATGCCTCCAGCACAGGTTTCCCAGGGCTCGTGAATCTCGCCACGGAAACAGAGACGAGATTGAGCCGCAGTTCATGGGGGTCTTTAAAGTTGTGATTGCCCAATGTGAATAAAAGTTCAGTGATTACAGCCAGTGTCTCAGTTGCCTCTGGCAAACGTTTGGCAGAGAGTTCTTGTGTTCATATAGCTTTTTCAGAACTTTGGAGGCTTTCAAACGGACAAGATCAGGATGGGGGGCACCATGGATGTTTTCAATAGGACATCAGAGGAGGAAGACAATGACCATCCACGGCAGCGATGTCGTGCTGTGTTGGGATCTGCAGGTGCACATGGGAGAGGTGCACAACACAGATCTGGAGAACAGCAGAGAGAAGATCAACAGAGAGGTCGATGTTGCTGGAGACACTACTGACGTGAGTAGGTCGACAGACACAGGCTCAGCTTCCTTGACCTCTCTGAGGAGCAGTGCCTACACAGGCTCAGATTGAGCCGGCAGGTGTTTGCAGACATCGTCAGCCTCCTTCAAGAAGAACTGCTCTCAGCTGGACCTGGTGGCCACGCATTGCCTGTCACTGTAAAAGTCACTGCTGCCCTCAATTTCTTTGCCTCTGGCTCCTTCCAGTATGCCACCAGAAACATCTCCAGGGTCTCTCAGTCAGCTGCACAATGGTATAAGGCAGGTGGGTTGTTTCCCAGGGTGTCCACTTATGTGAACTTCCCCGGTGACGACAATAGCCAGAATGAGCGGGCAGTGGGTTTCGCCTCTCTGGCTGGCTTTCCACAGGTGCAGGGTGCCATCGATTGCACACAAGTGGCAATCCAAGGACCGCCACATGAACCAGGAGATTTTATCTACAGCAAGGGATTTCACTCCATCAATGTACAGCTGGGGTGCAACCACAAGAAGAGGTTTGTGCAGGTGTGTGCCAGATTCCCTGGCATCTGTCATGATGCCTTTATACTGCAGCAGTCCAACATTCCAGACCTCTTCCTACCAGGAGACAGTCTTAAGGACTGGCTCATTGGAGACAGGGAGAAAAGGACAAAAGTTACCCCCTTTAAACTTGGTTCATGACACCTGTGAGGAACCCCACCAATGAGGCGCAAGAGCTCTACAAACAGAGCCACATGACCACCAGGTGTGTCATCGAGCAAGCCATCGGCATGTTAAGATGTGCTTCAGGTTCCTTGATAGGTCTGGAGGTGGCCTTCGGTACTCACCAGTGAGGGTTTCGAGAATCATAGTGGTGTGCTGCGTCCTGTACAACATTGCACAGCAGAGAGGATTAGAGGTGGAGGACGACCAAGGCACTTAACAATCACCTTCTGATGACGAGAACATTGAAGAAGAGGAGGAGGAGGAGGACGACGAGCAATATGAAGATGGGGCACCCATCGCCAGACCAGCCGTGTGCATTGCTGCCCAGGATGCCCTCATATCTCAAATATTCACTTAGTGAGAGTGGGAAAAAGACTAATTGAAATACTCTGGCCCACTCCCACCGCCACCATCAACCCCCTCCCTCCAGCCTCTGCCTTTGCACAAAACAGTCCCAGTCCTTCAATCCACATAGAACCATTGCACATCTGCCCAATGAGTCCCGTCATGTATTGACATTCATCATGAAGCAAATGAAAGGGCGAGTTGGCACTCGG
Organism: Heptranchias perlo; assembly: GCF_035084215.1. Classification (NCBI taxonomy): domain Eukaryota; kingdom Metazoa; phylum Chordata; class Chondrichthyes; order Hexanchiformes; family Hexanchidae; genus Heptranchias; species Heptranchias perlo. Next base: position 101,653,045 of record NC_090329.1, on the reverse strand, counting down.
GACGCAATAATGGGCAAGTTTGACTTATAGGGAGAGGTTGGATAGACTGAGACATTTTTCCCTGGAGAGTAGGAGGTTTAGGGGTGATCTTATAGAGGTCTATAAAATAAAGAGGGGCATAGATAAGGTAGATAGTCAAAATCTTTTCCCAAAGGTAGGGGAGTCTATAACGAGGGGGCATAGATTTAAGGTGAGAGGGGAGAGATACAAAAGGGTCCAGAGGGGCAATTTTTTCACTCAAAGGGTGGTGAGTGTCTGGAACGAGCTGCCAGAGGCAGTAGTAGAGGCGGGTACAACTTTGTCTTTTAAAAAGCATTTGGACAGTTACATGGGTAAGATGGGTATAGAGGGATATGGGCCAAGTGCAGGCAACTGGGACTAGCTTAGTGGTATAAACTGGGCGACATGGACATGTTGGGCTGAAGGGCCTGTTTCCATGTTGTAAACTTTAAAAAAAAACATGCAAATGGTGCTAATCAATATATTTTATGTGACGATATAACATGACATTTCTTCAAACACTCACGTGCATACCCTTGGTGAATTACAGTTGCTTGAATTTGCGCTTCCAACCACTTTTTAAAAATTCGTTCATGGGAGTGGGCGTCGCTGGCGAGGCCGGCATTTATTGCCCATCCCTAATTGCCCTCGAGAAGGTGGTGGTGAGCCGCCTTCTTGAACCGTTGCAGTCCGTGTGGTGAAGGTTCGCCCACAGTGCTGTTAGGAAGGGAGTTCCAGGATTTTGACCCAGCGACGATGAAGGAACAACGATATATTTCCAAGTCGGGATGGTGTGTGACTTGGAGGGGAACGTGCAGGTGGTGTTGTTCCCATGTGCCTGCTGCTCTTGTCCTTTTAGGTGGTAGAGGTCGCGGGTTTGGGAGGTGCTGTCGAAGAAGCCTTGGCGAGTTGCTGCAGTGCATCCTGTGGATGGTGCACACTGCAGCCACAGTGCGCCGGTGGTGAAGGGAGTGAATGTTTAGGGTGGTGGATGGGGTGCCAATCAAGCGGGCTGCTTTATCTTGGATGGTGTCGAGCTTCTTGAGTGTTGTTGGAGCTGCACTCATCCAAGCAAGTGGAGAGTATTCCATCACACTCCTGACTTGTGCCTTGTAGATGGTGGAAAAGCTTTGGGGAGTCAGGAGGTGAGTCACTCACCGCAGAATATCCAGCCTCTGACCTGCTCTCGGAGCCACAGTATTTATATGGCTGGTCCAGTTAAGTTTCTGGTCAATGGTGACCCCCAGGATGTTGATGGTGGGGGATTCGGCGATGGTAATGCCGTTGAATGTCAAGGGGAGGTGGTTAGACTCTCTCTTGTTGGAGATGGTCATTGCCTGGCACTTATCTGGCGCGAATGTTACTTGTCACTTATCAGCCCAAGCCTGGACGTTGTCCAGGTCTTGCTGCATGCGGGCTCGGACTGCTTCATTATTTGTGGGGTTGAGAATGGAACTGAACACTGTGCAATCATCAGCGAGATCCCCATTCCTGACCTTATGATGGAGGGAAGATCATTGATGAAGCAGCTGAAGATGGTTGGGCCTAGGACACTGCCTTGAGGAACTCCTGCAGCAATGTCCTGGGGCTGAGATGATTGGCCACCAACAACCACTACCATCTTCCTTTGTGCTAGGTATGACTCCAGCCACTGGAGAGTTTTCCCCCTGATTCCCATTGACTTCAATTTTGCTAGGACTCCTTGGTGCCACACTCGGTCAAATGCTGCCTTGATGTCAAGGGCAGTCACTCTCACCTCACGTCTGGAATTCAGCTCTTTTGTCCATGTTTGGACCAAGGCTGTAATGAGGTCTGGAGCCGAGTGGTCCTGGCGGAACCCAAACTGAGCATCGGTGAGCAGGTTATTGGTGAGTAAGTGCCGCTTGATAGCACTGTCGACGACACCTTCCATCACTTTGCTGATGATTGAGAGTAGACTGATGCGGTGGTAATTGGCTGGATTGGATTTGTCCTGCTTTTTGTGGACAGGACATACCTGGGCAATTTTCCACATTGTCGGGTAGATGCCAGTGTTGTAGCTGTACTGGAACAGCTTGGCTAGAGGCGCAGCTAGTTCTGGAGCACAAGTCTTCAGCACTACAGCTGGGATGTTGTTGGGGCCCATAGCCTTTGCTGTATCCAGTGCACTCAGCCGTTTCTTGATATCACGTGGAGTGAATCGAATTGGCTGAAGACTGGCTTCTGTGATGGTGGGGATATCGGGAGGAGGCTGAGATGAATCATCCACTCGGCACTTCTGGCTGAAGATGGTTGAAAACGCTTCAGCCTTGTCTTTTGCACTCATGTGGTGCATCCCCTGTGACTTCAGCAGAGGTAGAGGCAGGCTGCTCAGATCACTGCCCTGACTGCTGAGATGCTTTTAGCCCACAACCTCTGGGTTTAGGAGCCCGTGAGGGCCCCGCCAAAGACTGCTCCACCTGCACCTGTGCAGGGGCAGACTCGGCCATCGAGATGAGGCAGCATGTCGGGTACTGGTTGGGGGTGGGGAGGGCAATGGGTGAGGCTTGGGAGCGCTTTGAGTGGAGTTCCCACTTCCATGTTCCGTTTTGCCATCATCCCTCTCCTGGGCCAGCGCCTCATCACTCCCACTACCCTGCTGCAGATCTGCTTGATGAAGATCAGTGACACCTTGTATGCCACCGATAAGGTTTCTGTCATCCTATTTAAGGCGGCAGACATCTCCTGCACGGCCATGGTCATAGCCTGCATAGACTCATTTGAGAGCCGTGCTTTATGCTCCAGGGAGGCGGTCACTCTCTCCATGGCAGATATTCTCACAATTACCTGGGAGAACATTCCACTACTGTTTGAGTTGGACTCCTCCATCCTCTTCAATATTGTGGAGAGTGTGTGTGGCACATTTGGCAGTACCTCGCAAAGTTACAACTGTACCTCAATCATTCTCATTCTCAACAATGGCCCCCAGAGTTCAGCATCTGTGGATATACTTACCATAGAGGGAGTGCAGTGAAGGTTCACCAGACTGATTCCTGGGATGGCAGGACTGTCGCATGAGGAGAGATTGGGTCAACTCGGCATGTCTTCACTCGAGTTTAGAAGAATGAGAGGGGATCTCATTGAAACATATAAAATTCTGACAGGGCTAGACAGACTGGATGCAGGGAGGATGTTTGCCCTGGCTGGGGGGTCCAGAACGAGGGGTCACAGTCTCAGGATACGGGTTAGGATATTTAGGACTGAGATGAGGAGAAATTTCTTCTCTCAGAGGGTAGTGAACCTGTGGAATTCTCTACCAGAGAAGGCTGTGGAAGCTAAGTCACTGAATATATTTAAGAAGGAGCTAGATAGATTTCTAGACACAAAAGGCATCAAGGGGTATGGGTAGAGCGCGGGAATATGGTATTGAGATAGAGGATCAGCCAGGATCATATTGAATGGCGGAGCAGGCTCAAAGAGCCGAATGGCCTACTCCTGCTCCTATTTCCTATGTTTCTATGTATCCAGCTGAGTAGAGTTTGGAGAGGAGTGCGCCGTCTGATGCGGACTCTCCACAGCTGCCCCTGCTACCAGTGTCTGCTCATGCTCACTTGTGAGTTGTGAATCGCCAGGTGAAAACCCAACTGTCTCACAGGACCCACTGAAGTGCAAGTATTTGCACTGGTGCATGGTTGTACGTCCTGTGATGGTACACCCTCAGAAGCAATGAGGTCCTCTGAGGAATTGTTGTCATGAATCGCCGCAGATTCTTCTCGTATGCAATAAAGCCCTGGAAGGCAAAAGAAAGCGCTATGTATTAGTCCTGGCAAAGTAACAATCTTGTCAATCACCATACTCAGTCTTCTCATAGTTTATTCATTGATGAAATAAAGATAGCATGTGTGTGATAGATGTTTAGATTCTGTCACCAGGCATCTGCGAGTTCCCAGTCTCTCCATCTCCAATTGAGAGGGATGCAGATGTGCCACTTATCTCCATCGCATCCTCCTCTACGTCAGTGAGCTGCACTATTTGTGATTCACTATTTGAATCAATTTTACTCATTGTGGGTAATTTTAACTTTTGGCGATAGTGTAAAATGGGCAACATTGGATCGGCCGCCCGTTATACACCTCCCCCGATTTTCCTTTCCAAATGGAAAGTTAAAATTACTCTCATTGTATGAATTCCTGAAATGTCATGATTTTTGTGTGTCTGAAGACATTTGGCTCTGAGTGTCAAATTTCTGGTGTACATTGGTGCCAATATTGCTCTTTTAGGTATTGTGTATGACTGTGGTGCTGAGAGCTGACCACGTGCTGTAATAAAAGGTCACTCCTGGTGCACAGCACACAATACTCAAGGTTTATCCTGTGCGTAACTCTTAAAGGACTGCTGATCACTCTTAAAGTTGTCGTGCTCCTGAGGAATGGCTCCAACAATCTGATGCTGCAGAATGACAGCATTTAATGAACAAATTATGGAGGAGCAGTTGGAAGAGAGGCTGAGACTAAGGCTGGTTCATTTCAGAGCAAGGCGCCACCTTCCATTGAAGAACAACTCTAGAGCAGCCTGAATGGAGGTGCCTAAAACGGTGACTGCTTCCTCGCCTTGCATCAAGCCTGCGAGTGGGTGAGGGAGAAATTTACTGGCCTTGAGAAGGATGCCAAAGTAACTTTTGCTTAATTTAAAAATGTTGCTTCACCACACATCTTAACAGCACTTAAATGTATGATTGTTGTGTCATCACAGAAGGAGAATACACAGCACCCTGCAACTTCACATGAGCTTACAGGCATGTGCATTTTCACTCTGTGTATTGCTGACTCAGTAATATTGTTGTGGGCCATTACAAGTGGCAAGCAACAAACAGCAATAAACATCAAATTTCCCACATTACAACAGTGACTACACTTCAAAAGTACTTCATTGGATATAAAGCGCTTTGGGACGTCCTGAGGTCGTGAAAGGCACTATATAAATCCAAGCCTTTTTTATTCATGTTGTCAACACGTGCTGCTTACATGCTGCATCTTCAGAGATTCACATAAACTGGATCCTCAGCCACAGCCTTCTCCTTTAAAAAGACCACACAGATGCTTTCAGCAATTGGATGTAACATGCGGTGAGTCCTGATGACCGTCTACGTTCCACCTGTTCTGAAAAGATGAGTGCAGAGAATGCAAGTACTTTGAGGAGCCATGTGACATGATGACAAAACATGCAACAGTTATGTGAGGCAGATGTAGCTTTTGCCTTTGGCCTCCACCAAGCTCAAGCTGCAGATTTACAGATATGGTCATTAATGTGTGTCAAATGTGAATTTTAGGGGTCCAGTGTTTGCCAGTTTGCATTACTGAAGTACCACCAAGTTGTGGGATGATGCAGGCATTCTTTTCTTTTAGTCAACCGTACCATGCCACCCTTCATCATTCCAGAGAATTTCTTTTTATTTATTCCTGTGATGTATGGATGTGGGCCACCTCCTTCCATGCTCGCTGCACATTGCCTCAAGTAGGAGAGTTCCCCTCAGCCCCAACAATTTCTATCTTTCTCTGCTGGACCCCTAAATCTCTCTATTCTCTACAGTTTCTAGCTTCTCACCATATAGAAAATACTCTGATCTACCACGTTAGTCACCTCCTCAAAAAACTCAACTAGGTTAGTTAGACATGATTTACCCTTGACAAATCCAAGTTGGCTCTCTCTGATCAGCTCGTATTTGTCCAAGTGCTCAGTCACTTTGTCCCTAATAACAGATTCTAGTAACTTCCCTGCTACAGGCGTTCAACTAATAGGTCTATTATTTCTTGGTTTATCTCTTCCGCCCTTCTTAAATAATGGAGTGACACTGGCAATTTTCCAATCCAAGGGGACAACTCCTGAATCAAGGGAGTTTTGGAAGATCATGACTAAAGCATCTACAATTTTATCAGCCACTTCTTTTAATACCCTGGAGTGGAAACCATCAGGTCCTGGAGATTTGCTTATCTTCAGTCACATTATTTTCTCCACTACCATTTTTTCACTTATATTAAATCGAGTAAGTTCCTCCCCTTGATTTATTTTTAGTTTTCCTAGTATCTGTGGTACTTTATCCTCTTCCACAGTCCTGTCATTATATTACTTTACAAAGCCCCATAATACATAACTTTTGATTAAAAAAAAGTTTTGTGAACTTTTAGTGAAGTCAAATTTAAAATACTTTGTAATTGGTTATTAAAATGATGTCAGCAAGTTGGGTGACTCTTATTCGGGAGAGCTATGAAACTAACCTTTCATCCTGCTGTGTGTGAAGAAGTGACGGTAAAGTCAAGATAAATAATTTCATTTTTATATACATAGGTTATGAAGAGAACACAAAACATTCTGTTTGTTCTCTTTACAACCCAGTGAACAAGAGTTTTATTAGTAATGGTGAGTGATTAATTTGACATTGTGCTGCAGAGAGATTTGACAAAGCTGGATCCATCTAATATATCCCGGAAGCAGAGGGCATTTTTATATTAAGTTGTAATCACGCTGTTTTTTTTACGCCGCGGTGTAGTCTAATTAGGGGCACAGAAAATTTCGACGTAAATTGACATTGGCAAAATCATCACATGAATAGGTGTAAATTTGAGCATAATTTCCCGATTACGCTGCTACAGGAAATTCTACGCCATGCAGGTGTTTCAGAATTTTAGGAGAATTTCTCTCCAGTCTAATCCATACTTGTTTCCTGACTAGTCTCTTCCTGCTCTTTGAAGCACAGACTTGTGAACTCTTGTTACCCCGGTGACAGCTGTGCCTTACAGTGCTTGAAAAATTCACTTACTCCATTTTTTTTCAGTCATTTTTCCACAAATGGTTTTATTATTGACTTAAAAAAGATACAACTTTAATATATTTGTATAAAAAATAAGTATGAACCTCATTCTGCTGGTTGCATGAAAAAAACTATGAACCTCATAATATTAATGATATATTTTGTTGGAAAATGTTATCTTTCCTGTTTCAAACCGTTGTGATGCTTTTCTTGTTAACATCACTAGTACCAAATTCTCTAAAGCGCTTATTGTGTTGTTTTGTGTTCAGCTGTTAAATTCATGTCATGACCGCAGCTCAAATCATGAATTTTCTTTTCAATGCAAATCTGTGCAAATCTGTGGCAATACGATGTAATGACAGCTGCTTGGAAGTCATGAGAATAAACTGTACTGAGATTCTTCCTCAAAAGGCTGTCTGAATTTTAATAATTCAATATCCATTCGCATAGGTAATGCGTCTGATTATCAGCCTCTTTTTCTTCCTATTCTTAAATGATAAATACATATGTATATTTAAAAAGGATTGCTCAAGTTTATTGGTTTTAGCAGTTTCGTGCCAGTCATGACATCGAATTACATAATTTTTTTGAACTGATTTTTTTAAATGATTTTTCAGATTCAAACCAATATATACACAAGATCTACAAGTAGATTTCAGTCCCCTGGGTCTGAGAACCCAGTGATGTGAAGAACAACCCTCACAGACAAAAGATTGCGATGGATGACACAATTATATTCATGAACGGTTATCATTCGGCAGTTGCTGGCAGAGCATTTGACATAATGAAATGCAAACATGTCGAGGAGTGTATTGAAATCTGAATGTTTAATCAAAAAAATCTGAATATTTCATTAAAAAAAGTTTACACAGCTTTTGAGTTGAGTTGAATTTAACAACACAACCTTATTACTAAAATTTATAAGGGGAGGTTTACCTGGGTTTATGCCTAGGCACAGTGAATATTGGAAAATTGGACAATTTGAAGTGCACACTTGTAAAAGAGCCTGCTCGTCCATTAATTTAAATGAAGGAAAATTGGTTGGGTTCCTTTACAGGTGTGTATTCTGACCCTCTTAATTTTCCGATATTCACTGTACCCGGAGATCGAGTGCATCTGGGCACAAACCCATCAAATATCCTCTAAATCTTTATCACTAGACTGCAAAGAAATTAGATTCTTTTATACATTTGATCTCTAAGGCTCATTTAACAAAAGAGTTAAAAAATTACGGACAAAATTCTCGTATTTAAAAACAGAATATGGGGTTGAATTTCCACAACGAATATCTGCCGAAGTTATGGCAGGCGATCAGTAGAACTCCAGCAGAATTTCAACCCAATGCTGCAGCCTATTGTTTCTTAAATGATTCTGAGGTTCTTGCCTCCGCCACTCTGTTTGGAAGTCCATTCCAAGTGTTGGTCACTCTCGTGTGACGAAGAACCTCCTGATATCAGTCCTAAAGTTATCTTTTCCTTGTTTGAAGCTGTGTTCCCGTTATCCTACTCCAACTGTTCAGTTTTAAATAATTATCTGAATGAATCTTCTCTATATCATTTACTATCTTATATACCTCTAGAAAATCACCTCTCAGACACCTCCTTTCCAGGTTGAAAAGCCCAAGTCTCTCCAGTCTTTCCTTAAAACTCAGACCCCCGATACTAGGGATCTCCCTCGCGTCTCTTCCCTGCATTCCCTCCAGCGCCCAAATGTCTCCTTTATTTCTTGGCAACCAGAACTGGACACAGTACAAAAAGGTATGGTCTGACCAGAGCACTGTACAGTTTGATCACAACTTCTTCTGACATATTCAATTGTTTTGGCCATGTAGTTCAATATCCTATTGGCTTTGTTCATGGCTGCTCTGCAATGGCTGGACACATTGAGTGTTGTTTCTACTAAGACTCCTAAGTTTCTTTCAATTTAGTTCTTAGCTATTTCACTCCATTCATGAAGTATGCATGTTGCCCATTTTTCCTTCCTATGTGCAATACTTTGCACATCTGCATTAACTTTTGTGTGCCATTGTTTGGCCCACTCACCTATATTGTTTAGCTTATTCTGTAGTTTCTGGGCTGCCTCCTTCGATTCCACCGCCCACCTAGTTTGGTATCATCTACAAATTTCACTGGTCTGCATTGAGTTTCAGAATCCACCATTGATATAAATTAAAAACAGCAGTGGCCCCAACACTGAGTCCTGGGAAACCCTCCTCAGTACTTCTCCCCACCCTGACATTATCCCTCTAACCAGTTTCCACTGTTTTCTACCTTTCAGCTGATTTCCTATTCATACCCACATTTTCCCTGAATTTCCCCATAGCTTTGAGCTTAGTTACTAATCGCTCACGTGGAATGTTATCAAATGCCTTTTGCAAGTCTAAATGCACAACATTGTAGGGTTTACCACAGTCAACTTGGGTCACTTCCTCAAATAAATCATGTTGGGTGGGCCAGTTGGTAAGTGGGTTGGACAGAAGGAAAGTCTGCCAGGGACCCAGTGGCCTGATCTCCATCCATTGCCATTTGCATCCAGCAGGTGGAGAAAGAGCGACCAATGACAGTCACGACAGAGGTGGGGTGGCGGGGTGAAATCCTGGTCCTCACCGCCTGTATTTTCTGACCTTCTCCACTGTGATCCCGTCTGATTTCGGGGGGTGGGGGGGGGGGATCATGAATCAGAATGCCCTCCATGGTGTGTGACATCTGGCGTAAGACAGGAGCACACTAGATACAATGTGACCGTATGGAGGTTTGTAAGATAGTTAAAGGGATGGAGTAAACTTAAGTTAAATAGCAAGATTAGGACAAGGGGACATAGAATCAAAACAGTGAAAGGTAAATTTCGGACTAATGTCGGGAAATTCTTCTTTACACAGTGATCAATGTATGGAACAGCTTTCCATGAAGAGTAGTGGAGGTGAAAATCCTGGTTCCTTCTAATAAACAATTGGATGCTGAAATGGAGACACTCTAGGATGAATGGATAGACTAAAATGGGCCAAACGGCCTTCCTCATCCATATTTATTCTGTGATCTTTGTAGTTTAAGTAGTTACAGAAAGGTAAATGCATTTTCTGTTTGCATAATGAATAGTGTGCGTCGAGTACAATACATTGTATGAAGCTGTCTATTGATTGTGAGCAATTAATTATGTGTTGCATATGTCAATAATTGCCCATCATGAATATGGATGATGGTTAAGGTGCTCAGAGAAAATAGTGATTCATCATTACAAATACTGGAACCTTAATGGCAATGAAAGATAGTATATTTCATATCTATGTTTTTCAGCAAGTTCATTTAATATTGTACGTCTTAATGAAAACAACATAATTAGAATAGTTTTTTTTAAAAGTACATTGCATAAATAAGTTGATTCCATATCTGATAGCACCTTTTAAAATTGTAACAATGAGGCCTACAAACAGGATTCTCATTTAGTGGAGATAAAGTTAAAACAGTCCAGTATAGTTTCCATTCTCCAGCAATATTTTGTAAGGTTGGGTTTTAGTTTGTGATTCTTTTGGCAGAGGATTAACCAGTTTGTCTTTCATGGTTCAAACTGTCGAGGCTGAGAAATTCTTTTTAACAACAACTGACAATTTGGTAGTAGGTTATGAGGTTCAATTACCCATCACCTCTATCACTAGTAATGTGACCAGCTCCTATTAGCTTTGTAAGCAACAGTTACCTATGATTGCTCATTTCTTTGGATAAATAGGTTCCTCTCGTGCAGTTTCACGGCCTGGGAGAGTGCGAGTTCATAGGCACAGTTGTGATTTCCTGGTTCTGGACTGTCAGAGTAAGGCTTTGAAAAGGGTTAGGGTTCTTTTTTGCAGTATGGAAGGGAAAATCAAAAGCCTAGTAATTGGCCACTCGTAAAAACCATCAGGTGGCGCATCACAGAGTGTCATTAGCAGGTGCCTGGAAATAGGTTGCTCAAGGGCAAGGATTGAAAGAAGAGAAAACAACCTACAAAGTAAAGGGAATTTTTAAAAAATCAATAATAAAATCAGGAATTTATTCCAACATCCTCTTTTTTTTATATATAGTATAGCTATGTCCTCCAAAATAAATTGCAGTCTAGTCTAGTTTTCTCACGTCATGCATCACATGAAACCTGTACCTGACACAATTGTACTGCAGCTAATGCTGATCTTTCACTTTCTGACATCAGCTGTTGTACTCTGTCAAAACTTTTCAGTTTGGGTTGATGTAGTAAAATCAGTTCAATGAATGGTCTGTGTATGTTCCTGTAAAGTCTCCATCTGACCTGATCTCCCCCCGCCCCCCTCCACAGACCCCATTTACTCGATGAGGAGTTATCCAAAGCATTGATTTGTGTTGTTATCTGTTCCACGGGATTCTTGCAGCTCTTTTGATTATGGATTTCCAACAAATCAGTCATGAGCTCTGTTGCTGTAACTGTTTTGTATAATAGATATTAAGAGTGCATTAAAATACGTTACCTGATCACAGAAAATATGTGGAGAGCACTTTCTGGATACAGGTGGGCACAGTGCTGGGACTATCCTGTGCCAGCGGGCGAGGTTCCCCAATGCCAATGCATTCTCATAAATTTATTGCAGCGTTTTGAATTATCATGATTGTCCAATCATCTGTCAATCATATAGAATTTTTGTTTAAAAGAAGGTAGTTAAGGGGGAACCTCAACTAGGTATTGAGGTAAATCCAGAATATTACTTTAGATTAAACTAAGAATGTAAGACCAAAGGACATGAACTTAATCATAGAATCATAGAAAATTTACGGCACAGAAGGTGGCCATTTGGCCCATCGTGTCCGCACCAGCCGAAAGTGAGCCACCCAGCCTAATCCCACTTTCCAGCACTTGGTTCATAGCCTTGTAGGCCACAGCACTTCAAGTGCATATCCATGTAGTTTTTAAATGAGTTGAGGGTTTCTGCCTCTACCACCCTTTCAAGCAGTGAGTTTCAGAACCCCGCCACCCTCTGGGTGAAAATTTTTTTTCTCAGCTCCCCTCTAATCCTTCTACCAACCACTTTAAATCCATGCCCCCTGGTTATTGACCTCTCCGTTAAGGGAAATCGGTCCTTCCTATCCACTCTACCTAGTCCCCTCATAATTTCGAACACCTCAATTAAATCTCCCCTCAGCCTCCTCTGTTCCAAAGAGAACAACCCCAGCCTATCCAATCTTTCCTCATAGCTAAAATTCTCCAGTCCTGGCAACATCCTCGTAAATCTCCTCTGCACCCTCTCTAGTGCAATTACATCTTTCCTGTAATGTGGTGACCAGAACTGTGCGCAGTACTCAAGCTGTGGCCTAACCAGTGTTTTATACAATTCCAGCATAACCTCCCTGCTTTTATATTCTATGCCTCAGCTAATAAAGGAAAGCATTCCATATGCCTTCTTAACCACCTCATCTACCTGTCCTGCTACCTTCAGGGATCTGTGGACATGCTCTCCAAGGTCCCTCACTTCCTCTACACCTTTCAGTATCCTCCCATTTATTGTGTACTCCCTTGCCTTGTTTGCCCTCCCCAAATGCATTACATCATACTTCTCCGGATTGAATTCCATTTGCCACTTTTCTGCCCACCTGACCAGTCCATTGATACGTACTTGCAGTCTACAGCTTTCCTCCTCACTATCAACCACATGGCCAATTTTTGTATCATCTGCAAACTTCTTAAATGTAGGGGGCGTAATTAAGACCAAGTCATTAATATATATCACAAAAAACAAGGCTCCTAGTACTGAGCCCTGCAGAACCCCACTGGAAACAGCCTTCCAGTCACAAAACCACCCGTCCACCATTACCCTTTGCTTCCTGCCACTGAGCCAATTCTGGATCCAACTTGCCACTCTCCCTTGGATCCCATGGGCCTGTACTTTTTTGACTGTCATGTGGGACCTTGTCAAAAGCCACGCAAAAGTAAATTTTAAACAGATATTAGGAAGAACTCAAAGAATGATCAATGTTTGGAATAATCTGCCAGGCAGCGCTGTTAAGACAAAAGTACTAGGAGAGTTATTTTCAACTTCAGTGGGGCTGAACACAAACCGTAGTGGGTCGGCCGCCCTTATACTCCTCCCTCCAACAGATATTTCTCTCCGAATGGAAAATCGGGGGTGTTGCGTGTACGGTGGAGCGCGTGGCTGTTATACGCTTGCATATACATTTACAAATGTAAGGGGCCTAGCGCCTGATTTAGGTGGCCGCCAGGGACACCTGCAAAACGGCCCAAACCAATATCAGGTTGAACGTCTTTCAAGCATTTGTTAGTCCCCAAAATTGACCCTCCTTCCACCCATTTTAGTCTGTAAAATGGGGGCAACAAGGGTCCTACTTCTACCCCCGCATTCCCAGCTGTGAGACAATACAGCCATTGTATTGTTCAAAGAATATAAAGTCTAAGGTGGAATTTTGTTCGAAACCTCCCATTGCAGGTCTGAGAATCTGGGAAGGGAATATGTTTTTTCTCCTCCTCAGAGAAGAGGGGAAAAAGTGGCTGGATCCTCCACAATAAGGCCATGGGAAACTCACCCCTCCATCTTAGAGAACTCCAACATCACAGGTGCCTTGATTGACACTGAATCGATAGGGTTGAAACCATACAGGCTGGACCAGATTGATCTGGTATCGCAGTTGTGGACATTTGAACAAATGGGATAGCTTCTCAAAGAACAAAGAAACTGAGGAAGAATTTGTAATCAGATTCATCAGTGGGGCCCCCTCAGTCAATGCCTTAGTCTTGCACTTCTGCAATGAATTTTGAAGGTAGTGGGCTAGTGTCAGGGCCAAAGCTTTGGTCAGTATGGGCTTGTTACTGGAGTTGGTTGACTTGTCACAGAGGTCAAGAAGACAGTTTTGGGCACTGCTAAAAGCTACCCTAGTGGAGTCAATAGAATCACTTGGGCACATCAATGGCTAGGATGCTGTCAGCCGATGAAGCTCTGTGATTGAATCCAAAGTTTGTGACCCTGTATTGGAAGAGGTTTTGTTGTACCCAGAGGCCCTCCCAGATACCTTCTCCCAGCCCATGTGAATATGTTTCAGCCACTGCATCCTTTTGAAGGTGATTATTTAAACACTGCCTATTCCAGCTCTCCGACCTGGGGACTGTCAGTTACTTTACCTTGGAGCAAAGTTTAGATCACATAGAAATATTTTGTTACAAAATGGAAGACAATGGAGATAGGCGTCATGGGTGCTAGAAAAGGCCAATGGTATCCTTTGTAGATTTGAAGCTAGAATCTAGCATCAATCAGCAGCAATGTGTCTGAGGTCATCAGAGGTCAAAAAGATCAGCAAAAAGTCTATTAAAGTCATGGTCCAATTCAGCACATAAAGTTTGCTGGTAACTTTTTAAAAAAAACTTTGTTGTGCTAAAACTGAAAAGGAAAATCTTTGGCACTAGGGATAAGCGAGAGGCTAAAATCTATTAGCTGCTATCGCTGTACAGGAATTAGTGGTTGTTGGTTGCATGTGAAAAAAAACGGTATCTCTAACCTACTTGGTGACACAGTGCACTGCAAATTGGCTTTCGCCAGATATTTCCTCTGATGGGGACTAGAATGACCCTGTTACATAGGAGTTCAGCAGAATAATTACTTTAGCTTCCAGTGGCACAGCAATCCTAATATTGAATAAATGTTAAAGGCTGCTGAATTTTGCTAGATTTTCCTTTCATTGACATTTCACAGTCCATTAAAGAGGAAAACAAAAGCCTTTCGCAAGTAACACAAAAGTACCTTAGCAATTTCAATACATACAGTAGCGATGGCCAACATGCTCGCAAACAACATATGGTCCTTTGGTGCCTGGCTCTTTGACCTTTGGACAGGATTTTATTAGGTTCAGCTCTCTGATAGGGCAACCACAGTCAAGCACGCTGTACTCACATGTACTATGGTTAGAGAGCAGGAAGCCGCATTTTAAAGAAGCAGGATCATCCCCATGAGCAGGACTTTGGAAGTAGGACCTCGGAAGGGGGCAGTGTGGTGAAAAGGGGTGGTGATGAGACAGGGGCAGTAAACTGATGAATGAAAGATATACATCACAAAGATGATTTTAGCTTGAAAGGAGTCAGTATTTTTTTAAACTGATAATGGTTTGTGGGGCTTCAGCCTTAATAACCGTGTTTTAAAAATTTTGCAGCTCAGCTTATATCTTTGCTCCATGGGGGTTCAAGCCAAGAGTGGGCTATATTCCTGTTTTAAAATGTCAGTGCTGAGCTAATGTCTGTCCCTCATTGAGTCCAGGGCTTAGAATGTGTCAAATATCCTTTTATACACAATTGTTGACATAAATTACTTTGCCACAGGAAGCAGTTACATTAAAGATCATTGGAGCTTTTAAGGTAAAAGTAGATACATTTTTTAGACAAAGTTCAAAGCAAATGAAGATACATGGAATTGAAGATTGTTCTGTGGAAGCAGAGAAGTTATGTTAAACTTGGAGTATTGTGCGCCGTTCTGGTCTGCGTATTATAGAAAGGAGATCGACGCATTGGAGACGGTGCAAAAAAGATTCACAAGGATGATGCCAGAACTGAGAGGATATGCTTATCAGGAAAAGCTGATCAGGCTGGGGCTCTTTTCTCTAGAAGAGAGGCTGACAGGTGACCTGATAGAGGTCTTTAAAGATAATGAAAGGTTTGATAGAATAACTGTAGAGAAAATGTTTCCACTTGTAGGGCAGTCCAAAACTGGAGGTCATAAATATAAAAGAGTCGCTAATAAGTCAAATAGGGAATTCAGGAGAAACTTCTTTACCGAGAGAGTGGTTAGAATGTGGAACTCGCTACCACAAGGAGTAGTTGAGGCGACTAGCATAGATACATTTAATGGAAGCTAGATAAACACATGGGGGAGAAAGGAATAGAAGGATATGTTGATGGGGTTAGATGAAGAAGGGTGGTACGAGGCTCGTGTGGAGCATGGACCTATTGGGTCAAATGACCTATTTCTGTGCTGTATATTCTATGCAAGTCTATTTAATAGAAGTATTCATGAACGAAAATGTCAAAGCATACACTGAATTGACAGACCCTCAAGGATTATCGCACGTTAGCATTTTCAAGACAATCAATTGGAACCCGATAGTAAGGCGCCCAGGAACCAACCATGGAATGATCTAGGTGTTTCTTTACAGTAATAGTAGTGCTGAATGCACTATACCCATTGACTTAGTTACTTTTGCTTGGTCACTGGTTTGCCTTTGCCTTATAGCTGGAAAATAACTATGTAATCTTCCAAAGATGTTTAAGATGTGTGATACAGTAGTTTGAGGTTCTGCAAAAATCCACAGCAAGACTTGTGCTCCATCTTTAACTGGCACAAATGATTTCATGGCCCAAATAAAACTGAGAAACAACTTTCAGCAGAAACACCAGGTACATCACAGGGACTACTTGATCTAAATATCAAATCAAATATGGTTGAACAGCAACTTGAGCTTTAAGTTCTATTTAGCAGCTCCCATCCAGGGAGGCCTTGCACTCCTGGTCCAATAGCTTCCTCCTGGAAAAGACTGAATGTGGCCTGCTTTTGGCATTCGTGATATTTGGTTCTATTTTGGTGTCAAAGAATCCTCAGCACTGCCTAGCCGAAGAGGCTGGATACATTCAGGCCAGCGCCTCCTGATTGAAAGTTGTATTTCTGCTTTTGCCTTTTTCTTAATTTTGTTGTTAATAATGAGGATCATGTAGTGCAACCACATTTTACATGTCACATTTAAAATAACAGGCACTTTAGAGAGCAATGGTGCCCATCAGCTGTCAATGTTTAAAGTAAATGCAGACAGTATAATATGTGCATGATTTAAAATCAATAGGAATATCGCAAAACCAGCAGCCCAATTGGGATCAAAGTTCACTGTGTGGAATGTTTAAAATTCCAATTCTGTGCCTCAGCCCCATGCCTTGCTTTTCTGTGCTCTTACTTGCAGCATATACTACACAGGGCTACCGGCCTGCTAAACACCAAAAGCAGCAGGCTATAGCCAGAGCTAAGTGGTCCCACAACCAATAGTTCAGAGCAAAACTCTGTAGCCCTACCACATCCAGTCAAAAATGATGGTGAACCAGACGACTAACCTCAGAAGGAGGCTTCCTGAACATCCGCAACCATGGTGGAGACAAGGCTAAAGCATTTGCAAGTGTCTTCAGCCAAGAGTGCTGAGCGGATGATCCTGCTTGGCCTCTTCCTCAGGTCCCCCACCAGCAGAGATACTAATATCCAGCCAATTTGGTTCACTCTTCATGACATTAAGAAATGGCTAGGTGCATTATAAACAGCAAATGCTATGGGCCCTGCCAACAGTAATACTGAAGGCCTATGCACCAGAGCTGGCTGCTCCCGTAGCAAAGCTGTTCCAATACAGCTGTCACTACCCACCAACATGGAAGATTGCCCTCATATTTCCTTTTCACAAAAAACAGGACGACTCTAACCTGGTCAATTACCTATCAACCTCCCTCCAATCATCACTGAAGTTATGAGTCATCAATAGTGCTTTCAACAACAACATAAGAAATAGGAGTAGGCCATATGGCTCCTCGAGCCTGCTCTGCCATTCAATCAGGTCATGGCTGATCTTCAACCTCAACTTCACTTTCCTGCTCGATCCCCATACCCCTCGATTCCCTTAGAGTCCAAAAATCTATTGATTTCAGCCTTGAACATGCTCAATGACTGAGCATCCACAGCCCTATGGGGCAGGGAATTCCAAAGATTCACAACCCTCATTTCAGTCCTAAATGGCCAACCTCTTATCCTGAGACAATGCCCCCTAGCTCTAGACTCTCCAGCCAGGGCAAACAGCCTCTCAGCATATACCCTGTCAAGCCCTCTCAGAATCTTATACGTTTCAATGAGACCACTTCTCATTCTTTTAAACTCCAGCAGCACCTACTCACCAGCACTCAGTGCAGGTTCCGCCAGAACAACTCAACTCTAGATTCATCTGGATATGGATGCAAGAGAATAGATGAGAGTAGCTGCCTTCAACATCAAGGCAACATTTCATCGAGTATGGTATCATGAAGCCCTAGGAAGATTAAACATTTGATATGATATTTCTTTTAGCTGAAGAAAAACTACTGCGCTACTGCACATTTCTTAAAGATTTATAGGACGGAAGTAGGCAGCATATGTGGCACTGCCATCTCTGAACATAATGTCATTCTGGTTGCCCTGGAACCAAAGATTGGCTTAACTTCTAATGATGTGAATGAAGAATGGTTTTGTTTCCGCTATATAACCAGCATTGTTCCTTTCAGCTAAAAGAACTGGAGTTCTATTCTGAATATTTATATGCTCAACATAACCGTACATCAGCATTTTGACTATTCATATTTGTGACATCTACATTCTATTGTTAATTGGATATACGTATGAAGCATTATTCCTCTGCAGCAATGTTATAAATGTCATTGTTTTGACATTCAAGTGGTTCAATGCTGCCATTTGATCAGAGTTTACAATGAATCAGCAGAAACAAGGATGTCAAATTCACAGGGAAATTTAATTAGAACCTATTTTTAAATTAACTTTCATTTGATATATACTTATAATTGTGCTTCATATTTATTTGTGAATAAAAATATTTAGTCTGTAAATCTCTGGTCTGCGTGGCAATTATCATTTCAGCATAGCTTGAGTCTACATTAAATTCAGTAAGCAGTTTATTGCAAGTGTGGTGATTAGCCCATTGGTACATACCTGTTTTAGAACAAAGTTGAAGAAAAAGGTACAGCCTCTGGATCACAGGGGTTGCTGCCGTCCTATTACCTCTAGAGTCTCAAGGATCTATCCTTGGCCCCCTCCTATTCCTCATTTACATGTTTCTGCTTGGTGATCATCCGAAGACTTGACATCAGGTTCCACATGTATTCTGATGACATCCAGTTCTACCTCTCAACTGCCTCTGTTGACCCAACATCCAATCCTGGATGAGCTGCAGCTTCCTCCAGCTAAACACTGGGAAGACTGAAGCCATCGTCTTTGGCCCCGCCACAAACTCCGTACCCTTGCCATTGATTCCGTCCCCTCTCCCACCATTGTCTGAGGGTGAATGAGGCTGCTTGCAACGTTGGCGACCTATTTGACCCTCTGAGCTTCCAACACCACATACTCTCCATCACAGACTGCCTACTTCCACCTCCGTAACATCGCCTGTCTCTGCCTCAGCTCATTTGCTGCCGAAATCCTTGTGCCTTTGCCACCTCCACACTATTATTCCAATGATCTCCTGGCCGGCGTCCCATTCTCTGCTATCAGGCTGACTGATCTATAGTTTATCCCATTTCCTTTCTGGAGGTGTTGCAGTGACAATCCTTTGGTACAACTTCCATATCCATGGATATTTGAAGGATTGTAGTCAGGGAGAAGACAGAACTAAAAACCCTGAAACTACATCACCCTCCTTAAAACAAGTTCATGTCATTGTCCATTATTAGCTTTTCAGATATTAAATTGGCATTCACAAACATTATCCTGCTGATTTGTATTTGATATTAATAGTTATGTTTCCTAGAAAATGGTATTCAACAGGCAAAATAAACTATTTTGTTAAACAAAAATTCTATAGTAAACAGGAGAACTGTTTATTGCAAATTGGACATCACAAACCAAGCAGGTGATCACATTTTTCACTCACCCATGTCAACTTTTAGCACAATTCACCACTGATTTGCTTTATAAAAACATTCAAAAAAAGTGAAACTAAGATTGCAACTCCACATTTTAATCACCTTAAGCACTAAAGCCAACATTTCCAAGCCCATGAAACACGCATCCAAATTTTCAGGAGAAAACAATCAAAATCTTTCCGATTATGAAATCGTAGCTCTTTAGCACTGTAAGAAGTTACAAATATTCCCATTTCCTGGGGATGTTTAGGAGATTTTCTCAATGTATATCAGCATATGTACTCTAAAATGTACTACTAATCCTAAAAATATTTGCATTTACAAAATACTTGATAAAAATATTTTCAATTCTACAAGAGGTACATAAAATCAACTGAAGACAGTGGCAGATATTTCACTCGTTCTGATCACTTGCAGATTCAGTTTTCTGTTCCTAGAAATAAAAATAGTTTAATTAGACAAACAAACAATCATGTCAGAAATTCAACTACAGTCAGAGTCACTGTAAACAAGTGTTTTTTAAAAAACTTTTATAATTTCCAGTCAGTAAAATCACTGTTCACTTTATTTTAAATGCTGCATAGTAAATTCAATTCAATTTACGTTATAAGAGTGAGTGGATGCACTCGTTAAGCTGGGTTTAATATACTTCAGCTTTTTCTTAAAAAAACTATTTTCATGGGAGGTCAAAATAGTATTTTCAATGATCCTATGCAATCATCAACATTCCCTTGTAGCTGACCATCACTAAGTGCCAGAGACTGCCCAGGCCGACACTCTCCTGCTAGACTCTATAATCTGCTCAGATCAGGAACAGAGTGGAGTAGAGCAGCACTTGAAGCTGCATCTGTCCCCACTGCACAGAACTGAACAATTGCATGTTAATGCTCATGCTATCTTTTATTATTTTCATTCCACGTACATTAAGGATACTTTGAAAATCCAAAATCTATGATTGAGACAATTATAAAAATTCTAATACACAATGAATTTTGAAGGTCAAAAAAGGGATTCCTCTCTTAACAAGACCACAAAGAAAATGCGTACTATTACTGTACAAACGCAACATTAGTCTACAACACAAACAATTTGACTCAATGAAACCATTTGCAAGTGTGGAATTCTGGGTTATTGTTCGGACAGACATTGGTGATCATTGTAGACAAGGTTTTCAAGACTGGTTTTCTTTATTTAGCTATTTGAAATTTTCCATCATTTTTAAAACTTTTACAAGTATGTATTGTTCAACATTAGATTTTAATTATGCTCAATTTATAGTGTTGTCTTTAGGGCTGCATAGTACAACCAAGTTATATTATGAATAGCCTGCAACATGAACTTAAGTAGTTGACTTGCCAGGCTAGAATACAATCAAATGCTAGAAATAGTGCTACCATCTGTTTGTTCACCTTCAGTGAAGTGCAATATGCAAGTCTTTGCTTATTTGAACCACTTAGGCAATGCTTAATGTTGCCCAATATATCCTTTCCAAAGATGGAAAAAAAAAATCAGGATTGAAAGATTCTAGCAGCAATACTTGCTTCTACCTTCTGGGCAATGCTCATCACTCAATATCTGTTACTACAATTACACACACAGGCACACACCCAATACCCCCAACAATGCGAGACTTTGAAAAATGGTAGAAACACTGCACTCCAACTCTTACCTGCAGCAGCACTGAAGGGACCTCATCTAGTTTTAAAAACAACAATCAACCACAGCACACCATTGCGTATACACTGTACACAGTATGTACTATCATACCCTTAACTGCCACCGTCTCAACCTGTCCTTTCACCGACAGTGAGCTGGGTGGGGTACCTCTAGCTGAAGTCACACTAACAGAAGGTCGAGAGACATGGATCTGCAACAAGTGTTGAGCAAAAAGAAAAACTGAACATACAATCAAATCGCTGAACGTTTTACAGATTCAATTTTTAAAATTTAGCTTTTTGTTTTGAGTCCACATCAGATTCAGGTGGTACCTCATCAGGTTTCGTTTCGCCATTTTGAGCGGGGGCAGCAACATCTTCCTTGGTCATTTTCTTCTCTTTCTCCTTCCCTTTGGGCTGTTTCTTCGGTTTCGGTGAACTCTTCTACAAGACAAAAAAATCAAATGGTCCAGAAAGCCTACTTTTCAATTAGCATGGCAAGGAAATATTACATAGCTCACAAAAGAATTTCACTGTGTAGCGAGCATGTAACTCAAAACTAGTTCTGTCAAAACCAGTCTGAGCAGTGATTTCCGACCAATGAGCAAAAAAAAAATTGATCCGTACACTTATTTTTTCCCTCTTTCCTGAAATACTTATTCATTTTCCTTTTAAATGTCATTATGGATTTTACTTCCATCACTGCTTTTGGTGGCCTATCAACACTTAAAAATGTCTCCTCCTTTCATTCTTTTGGTGATGGTCTTAAATTTATGTCCTCGTTATCAACTCACCAACCAGTGGCAATCGTTTTTTCCCCCAATTTACTTGATCAAAATCTCAATTTTGAACAACTCTTATTAAATCTGCTCTTAATTAAAAAAAGGAACAGCTTGATCAACTTGTCCTCCCTCTGTGAAAGACTTCTACACCTGAACCTCTGAGGATCTACTCCTTTTAAATTTAATAGAGGTTATGGGGAGAGAATGAGAATTTTTAAAATAGGCATTAAGGGACTACCACAGCAGCACTTTGAACAAAGAGAACCCACCTAGACTATCCTTCCCTTTTAACTTGCTAGTGAAGATTTAAACACTACTCACTCAATTATTTTTTTCCACTCAAAGGCTGACTGGGGTTAGCTTTTCAAAATAAACAAAGCCTTAATCTTTACAGATGCTATTACCAATTGATTTTGTATCAGTTTCTGCATCATGAAGCAACTGAAATCAGCCAAGAGCAATTGATGTTCGTGTAGAATTAAAAGTTGATGAGTTCTAAACATCACAACTATGCCATCCCCAAAATCAGTCATATGCTGCACTGAAAGTACTTGTAAAAAGACTGGACCAGGACCATCCATCCTCATAGAAGGATGCTGTACATGTTGCTCTCCAGAGGTGAGAGTACATAGTTTTATTACAGAGACAACTTCTTTGACATTCGCCAAGCCGATTACTAACAATAATAGCGTGGAGGCAAGCCTTCAATGGAATTCTGAATAACAAACAGATTACAACACAAAAATCCAACATTTACAGCTCCCCAGTGGTTTTGTAGCTAAATGCACTACCAGTGTGTGACCCGTAACCATACAAACCAGGAAAATCAAGTTCAATACACAATCCATGTTGAATATGGTAACCACAGGTGGGGCAACGTTAGGCTGCTAAAATTGGCCTTAGTACCCCCTGAACTGGAAAAAAATACGTCAGATGGTTTCCCACTCTTGGATCACTAGCTAATGAGTCCTGATGGGAAGCATGTATGTGGCGATCTGAGGAAAGGACAGGATCTGGCTCGGTTGTAACATCCTTCATGGCTGAATAAGCCCAATACACTTTACTGTCTAGGTTCATGTGACAAATAACCATATGAGCAAGGCACTGGAAGACTGCCGGCAACCAAGGAACCAAACATCAGCAGGAGTCAATTCTTTCAGGAGAGGAGCGAGGATATATTTTCTTAAAAAACACATGTTCATTACATTAATTTCTAACAGGATAATCATTATCTTCCAAAGCACTTGCGAATAAATTAAGATCTTTTAAACAATCCAAATTCTCACCCTGGCACGTTTCTGTGGTTTGGACTCTTCCTTAGCAGCAGCAGCAAGAAGAGCGTGCTGTAACAGATGTTTTAAATAGTTATAAATTTATGTAAAACTAAATCTTAATACAAAGCAAACATTTAATACCTCTAATCATTTGTGATGTGTACTTCAGTAAATTTAGGGGGCAACTCACTGGTCAAAAGTGTTAGTCTAACTTTGGACATTATATAAAAAAAGTACTCTGATTAACATGTCACTTGAGCAAGCTATTCACATTAACAGCTTATTTAAAAATGAGACTTTTAAAATTATTTTATTTCTTCAGTTGAATTCCACCTGGACAAATTAAGCCTTTTTTCCTTTTATCTCAGTTTCCTGAATTGAACAATTCTTTTAAAAACCTTACTACACGGTACAAGAGGAAATTTAGCAGCATGGGTAGAAAGTTGGTTAACAGACAGGAAACAAAGCATTAAGGTAAATGGATGTTGCTTGGTCTGGAGAAGAGTTGGAAGTGCGGTACTCCAAGGGTCAGTTCTGGTCCACTTTGGTTCTCAATACATATAATTGATTTGGACTTCAGTGGAGGGAATGCAACCTTGAAATTTGCTGATGACACAAAAGTAGAACGACTACAAAAGACTAATGAAAGACAGTTAGGTTAGTGGAATGGACAGACAAGTGGCAGATGTAATTTAATGTGGACAAGTGTGAGGTAATACAAGGAATGGTGGTTGTACTCATTGGAAAGATGCCGAGGGTATGGAGGAACAGAACATTAGAGGTTCAAAAACACAATTATCTGAAAATGCGAATGCAGGCAGATAAAGCTATAAGGCCAACAGCATTTTGGGTTTTATAAACAGGAGCATGGAGAGTAAGGTAATGATAATATTCTCCAATGGCAATTGTAGAGGTGTTTGAAGCAGGCAGGACAACATGGACATGACAGGAAATGAAGAAGTGAACAGAGATGGCTTTGCCAAAGACAGAGGTCTGAGAGGTGAAAAGACCTCCTGAGGTAACAAGGTCAACAGGATGGCTCTGGGTGGAGGATTATATGTGGAAGGCAAGAATAAATGAGGACAGGAATGAAGAGAAATCAGAGAAGGGCAAGGGGAATTTAGGTGAATGTTGAAATCATTGAAACTAGTGAAGTTTCAGTAAAGCCCAGGATAAATTGATGGACCTCATCTAGGATAAGGTTGTGGATAATGAGTCTTATTATGTAAGGGTGCAGACATTTTGAAGGGCAATGTATAGACAGTAGAAAACCCAACACCCAGAGTTGGTTGGGAATGCAGGAGCAGAGAAACAGGAAGGAGACTAAAGAGATTTGTTTCCAGAGGGGAAGATAGTTGGACTTTGCACCAAGATAGGGAATGAGGAAGTATGGATTACTGTATTGGGAGAGCTAGTGGCAGGAGCCACAAATGATGCGTGGAAGATGCCAAGAGCAGAGTACATAGACGTGGTATCCATCGAGGAGGGACTCAATGTTGGGATGACAGGAGGTCAGCAGATAAGTAGTGGTGAGTGAATTGGTGCACGAGGCATTAGGGTGAGTGACTGATAACGGGGACCAGGAAAATAAGTGATGGGACACGAGGAGAGGACGCCAAAGCAGACGATCAACAAAACAATGAAGAGGGAGAATGGTTGCGGAGCAGTAGCCAAAATGTATATGCTGTGGATGTGGAGAAATTGCTGTTACATGTACAAACTGCATTACTATGAAAGCCTGTGACAGAATACAACTATCAGAATTTGTAAGCAATAACACATAGGCTGGGGAGGGACGGGATGGGTAAATTTCCAGGAACACATCTGGGACTCTCACCCACCAGCACACACATGGTAAAATAGCAGGAGTGCTACTTGCGACGTTCCCCTGAAATTGCTGGTGCTGGGCGATGTTCCTCACTACCAGCATATACTCAGAAAATTAACCTGACAGTCTCATTTCAAATCTGGACAATTTTTATGCATCAAATGCAGCAGTGGTACCGCTGGATGAGTCATAGGTGTAATCAGCCTGTTAATGTTGACAAACGAGATAAACTTGTCTATGATGTTTGAAGGGCTACTCACGAACTAGTATCAGCATTCTGAGGCATTTGTTGGATAGCTCTATGGGCAAGATACTACCTCTAAAATAATGGCCGCATGTTTGGTATTGAAGCAAGCAACTCAACTTAACCTCTCATTTATATCATAATTGGGTTGTAAACCTACTTACTTTTTCCAATCTTCCAGATCTTCTGAGCTGCAAAAGAGGGACATTAATTTTTATTTTTTCTAGGTACACTGAAAAGATTAGCAAGATAATGCATTACTGCTATTATATATTCTTTGGAAGGCCAAATAACTACATCAAAAAAAATGAACAAACTGCCACAATAATACTGCATATTTAATTGAAAACTAGACATTGGAAGGAAAGCCCAATAAAATGCTCACCTGCTGCTTAACCACTTTTGCATCATGCTTTTGTTCTCCCTCACTTGGTGCCTGAAAAGACAACATTGCACGTAACATTAATCAGAAACCTGTCCAGCTGAGCAAGAGGAAAATAACTTGAGTTTCAGGTTGCTAATCACTTTTTATTTCAAGAGTCACTACCTAGTCAGAACTGCAAAAACAGAGCATGCAAACTGGTGACTCATACATTTCCCTATGCCACTTAATAACAACCATTTTTTTTTGTTTACACCTAATTTAAACAGCAAAGATCAAGCCTTTACAAGATGCTGTCGCTCCTCCCCAAAAAAAGACAATCGCAAATATGTGTTTCTAAGTATCCCTTTAGAGTGCTGGAGGAGCCTGACAGGAAGGAAACCTGACACGGGGGGATGGAGGCATTTGTAGCATATGACCACAAAAAATGTGCACCTGGATACCGGGCCATCTAACAACAGGTACATTATGGACAGAGGATTGGACGCATTTTGATACCCCGCCTTCTAACACAGGTACTTTAGAGGCAGGGGAGTGGCCACTTGTGGCTGAAACTCCATTGCAAGGTGTCAAAGAGAGCGTAGGAAGCAGATTTAATTGGTCAGTGCTTCCATCTTGGTTTCGGCAATGGGCGAATCTCCCCACAAAAATCGAGAAATAACTTGCCGCAGAGGAACGTTCAGACGGCAAATCCAGTCGCTGCCGCCTACAAGGTTGGTTTCAGGCAGTACCTGGGTGGTGGAGGGGTTGGAAGCTATCAGTGTTGGTGCGGGGAGAGGGACGGTATGTCAGAGGCAGGGGAGGGGCAGTGTCAGCCAGGAACAGAGTAAGGGAGGGTGCTGTTGGGAGTTCTCCTGTCGCTTAGTTCACATAGTGAGGCATTCCTGCCCACCCGAGGGTGGATAATATAAAAAGGGAGAACCTGTAGAAATATTGATTTATATTAGATTCAAAACTATGAAAAAAAGTCAGCAGTGTGCTGAATATTATTTAAAAATAAATATAAATAATCCGTTAACTTCAGACTGATCCTTCTGGCGGTGGTGGGGGAGATGCCTGCATGGTAGAAACCAGAGAGTAGCTGACGGGCGCAATTCACGATGGGCTCCAAAGGGATCAGACATTAACATATGAAAGGGGTGAGTTTCCGAAGTTATGGCAGACACTTGGGAGAAGTCATACAAAATTCACCCCCCCCCACCCCCGGCCTTGTTTCGATTTGAAAAAAAAGGCACTAGTTCTGAGTCAGTGAGCTGGAACCCAGCCTCAAGCCTTTTCATAGAAAATGTTCCTCGAGTAACTGGAGTACAGAGTGTGCTTTTCAACAGCCGCACATAGACTCAACATTCACTTGCTGGTTTTAAATCTGATATAAATCAATATTTCTACAGGTTGTTCTTTTTTATTATCCACCCTCAGGTGGACGGAGAGGCCTCACTAAGTGAAAAATGGCCGTTTACCGTCAGGCAGCATGTCACGGCAGAACAGTAACAGTGCCCCTCCCCCTGCTCTGCCCCTCCCTGCACAGCAAGTTGCGTAGATGGGAGAAGGAAGTTACAAAAAAGGGACACAAGACAGATTACGTGAGTGGGCAAAAGTATGGTAGATGGAGTTCAATATGGCGAAGTATTTAGAAGGTTGAGGGGTGATCTAATTGAGGTGTTTAAAATTAAAAAAGGATTTGATGGGGTAGATAGAGAAGCTATTTCCTCTGGTGGGGGAATCCAGAACAAGGGGGCACAATCTTATAATTAGACTTAGGCCATTCAGGCATGAAATCAGGAAGCACTTTTTCCACACAAAGCATAGTGTAAGTTTAAAAATAGCTCCCCAAAAGGCAGTGGATGCTGGATTGAAATTTTCAAGACCAAGATTGACAGGTATGTTAGGTTAGGGCATCAAGGGATATGGAGTTGACGCACAGATCAGCCAAGATCTAACTGAATGGCGGAACAGGCTCCATTGGGCTGAATGGCCTACTCTTGTCCCTATGTTCCACCCACTGATTGATCCTGTCCTGCCAATGCTCCGCCCACTGACTGATACTACTCCTCTCCAACACTAATACCTTCCATCCTCTCCCAGACACACACTGTGACCTTTCCTCTCCACCCTGCCACTGACTGAAATCTCCCCTCCCTAACACCTACCAGACACCGACTATTACCACCCCTACCCTCGCCCCACCCAAACACTTTACTTTCCCTCTCCTAATCAGTCCATCCACTGATTGATACCACCCCACCCCCATCCAGACACAAACTGATGCCCACTGCTACTGCCCCAACATTCACTGATGTCTCACCCACTGATTCCTTCCCACCCTGACCGATACTTTCAGGTGCACTAATGCAGTTTTGCTGTGATCACGCCATTTTAAGATTTATGTTCTCAATCCACAATAAAACCACCACAAACACAAGTGTATTTAAAATGACTGAAGTGTTGGCAGAAAGTCCTTGAACCCACTGCCCTCTCCAAAAATAAAAAGATTTTGTCCATCAAAGATTTAAATTAACTTTGGCTCGAGTACACCTTCCACTATAAATACTCACAACTCTCTCATCCCAGTTGAGTCCCTTTAATGCTTGCTCTCGTTCTTCCCTTCTGGTTAGAGAGTCACTGCAATACTTACTCCCTATTAGAGGGTCCATTTAAAACTCACTCCCCAAGATAATGCCTTTTGATAATCCAGTTAGTTTGTCTTCTTAACCCCCCTCCCCCTGCCCCTCAAAATTACTAAGTCCCTTTAATGCTCACTCCCTTCCAGTTAGTGGGTCCTTTTATTACTCGCTAATACCCTCTCCATTAGATGGTCCTCTTTAGCACTCGTCCCCAAAAATTACTAAACCCTCTTAGTGCTCACTCTCGTCCATCAATCCCTTTCCTGCTTACTCCTGTTCCATCTATTAATCCTGTAATAATAATAAGCTCAATTCCTTCCAGTTGGAGGGTCCCTTTTTAAATACCCACTCTTCTGCTTAGAGGGACCCTCCTCCACCAATATTAATGCTCATTTCCCTCTCGATTCGCCAGGTCCCTTTAATGCTCCCGCCCGCGGGTTGCGCGCATCGCGGCCCCGTGTGCTAAGGGCAGGTACGTGCACGCTGAGGACGAGCACTGGGCGGGGAATGAGTGACAGGTACATACGGGCTCCGCTGACACCCCAGAGGCGGAGATTAGTTTTAAACATGGCTTTAGCCTTCGAAAAGAAGGAGGAAAAAAAAAGGACTCTACACATCAGTGTCCCCTCAACCCGCATTAAAGACAAAGGCGCACGAAATTTCTGCTCCTTTCATTTGGATATATTTTATACATACATATACACACACAATGCAAAAAAAAAAATTAATAAGAGCCACTTCGAAGCATATAAAAACAGGTTAAAAATTTCAAATATTTAAGTGAAGAAAGAAGACCCATTTGTTACAAACATCATGGAGGGGAGAAGGACGCTGGAAGGCTCGAAATCATGCTGCAATTTAATTACTGCGCCACACTCTGCAGTTTTATTATTTTTTTTAAAAGTTTGTCATGAAATAAAAACTTTTTTTTTTAAAAAGACAATTTTTAAAAATGCGCTAGCTGCACGGTAGCGAGTGCAAAGAATGTGGAACGCATTTCTAGTTACCCATTACCAAAAAAAACCCCCCCCACACACTGTACGCTTTGAGTTACCAGAGGAAAAATATATATAAATATGCCATGCAGTCAAACTTACCGTCCTTTTAGGCGGCATGGTTGCAAAACTGGATAGAGATGGTTATTATAAATGCACTTCTACAGCTAAGCGTTGCAAGTTTTAACTCCCAAGCAGCGCAGATCAATTTCTAAACACCTTGGTAATCAGATGATAATATCATGCTAACTAGATGCAAATCAAGCCTAGACCCCAGCGTCCGAGTGGTGGAGCGCTGGTTGGATCCCGCCCGTTCACCATGGTCTGATCTTTCTATTGGTAAAAGGACATTCAATGACCACTGATGCTGACGTGTCCCTGTCACTCGTGGAGGGAGGTCCAGGGATTGGTTATCCGAGCTTTCAGTATTGTGGGAGTTGAAGTTTTTTTTTGCTGCAATTTTGTTTGAAAAAAAATCCTGTTAAAAAAAGAGAAAAAAAGACGTTTAGCGTCACGGCAGGGGGTTGTTGAACCCAGAGTGCATGTTTGGAGCAATTAGAATCGTACATCCAATCAAAACGTCAGAAAAAGAAATGCAATTGCCTGGTTGGATATTTTGAATTTGAAAAAAAACATCCTGCAGATAGGAAACTAAACCAGAAATGCTGGAAACGTACAGATCAGGTCAGCATTTGTGGAGAGGGAAGCTAGCTTAGTGTTCCGGGCAGAGCCATTCTTCAAAATAGCTTATTTTTGATATTTAGTTGCACTTTCAGTCTGAACAAGTTGGGAAACACCCTCTATTTGCATAAAAGAAAAGATAGGATAACTGACATTGTCCAGTATATTATTTATGCTCCATCATTTTACCATAGATGCAAATTCAATTATTTTATATGGAAGCAACCACAACCACCGATGATTTAATGTAACACTGCTACATAAACAGTTACACTTTTTCAAACCAGGTTTAACAAAGTAACTTAATTATATACTGCTCCTCACATAAAGCAACATTTCAAAGCATTTTCTAAGCAATGTGGGCACTGAACAGAAAGAGGAGTGGGAGGAAGGAAGACGGATGGAAGAGATGGATTTTTAGGAGGCTTTGGAAGGTGGGGAGGCAGGTAGCAAGTCAAAGTGGTTTTCCAGAATTCCAGAGTGTTGCAGAACAGTGACTAACAGCCTCCAGTAAAGCAGGAGAAGGTCTGACGGACCAGCAGCAGTTCATTGTCAGATGTAAACAATTTTACAACACCAAGTTATAGTCCAACAATTTTATTTTTAATCCCACAAGCTTTCGGGGGCTTTCCCCTTCCTCAGGCGGTGTGGAAGGGGAAAGGGAAGGGGAAAGCCCCCGAAAGCTTGTGGGATTAAAAATAAAATTGTTGGACTATAACTTGGTGTTGTAAAATTGTTTACAATTGTCAACCCCAGTCCATCACCGGCATCTCCACATCATTGTCAGATGAGCAGAGGGTGCAGGCTGAGACAAATGGCTGGCGTAGATCGGTCAGGGAAAGTCGAGTGAGGCAATGGAGAGGTTTGAAGGTGAGGACAAAGATTTTGTAAATCGATTCATTGGAGCACAGGGAGGATGAGGATAATGGATGTGCACGACATCATCCAGGAGAGGACACAGACTGCAAATTCTTTTGGTTAGCTCTCCTAATATCTCTCCTTGCCTCAGCATCCATTTTTTAAAGTGCTTTGGGACGTTGTTCTATGTTAAAGGCTCTACATTCATACAAGTTGTTTTTTAAACTGATGCACTTGAAACAAGTCTGAGCAATACAATCCACTACACAGCAACAGTATGAGGTACAGGCAAAGTTACTTTAAACATTGTGCTGCCGCACTGCAGACAAGTGAAAAGTACATAACTTTAAGATACAAAATTGAAACTAACAGTTGTACAGGTACTGTTTAGTATTGCAGTTTAAAAAATATAATATTTGCCATACTGCAATACTGTAATGTGCAGGCAGTGTAAAATCTTCTTTAATATTCCATTGTCTCAATGCACCGAACCATTTATTCACTCACTCTTGTCACCAAAAGAAGTTGAGTTGAGTCTGTGCCAGACTGTGTTTCCACAAGATGGAGAAGGCTCTTTGGCCCATCTTAGCCAGGTATAATCAATGCTCACATTCGCTAAGAGTTTACTTGCTCCTGGATGCATTGGTGAGTTGTCAAAAATTAAGATTGTGTTGACAGTTTATTTTGTTTATTTCTGAAATGAGTCTTCACAACAGAACAAACTAATTGTTAAACTTATCAAAGAACACATTGCTATTCAGCCACATTATGATGTACAGGCCAATGCACTACAACAGCGGTTTCCAAACAATTTCCCCCAAGCCATAGCAATCTGGCCCTCAATTAAGTCCTATCTGCACTTGTATTGGTTATTTCCTGTTTGCATTTCATAGGCCTCAAAGTTTAGACAGATTTTAATTCTGTTAAAGATGGAAGTGACAAAACTAATGAGCTGCAGTGCCATACTACAACAACAACTTGCATTTATATACAGCGTAGTAAAATCTCCCAAGGCGCTTCACAAGAGCGTTATCAAATAAAATTTGACACGAGCCACATAAGGAGATATTAGATCAGGTGACCAAAAGCTTGGTCAAACAGGTAGGTTTTAAGGAGTGTCTTAAAGGACGAGAGAGAGATAGAGAGGCAGAGAGATTTAGGGAGGGAATTCCAGAGCTATGGGTCTAGGTAGCTGAAGGCACGGCTGCAAATAGTATAGCGATGAAAAGTGGGGATGCGCAAAAGGCCAGAATTGGAGGAGCACACAGATCTTGGAGGGTTGCAGGGCTGGGGGTGGTTACAGAGATAAGGAGGGGCGAGGTCATGGAGGGATTTGAAAACAAAGATGAGAATTTTAAAATCGAGGTTTTGCTGGACCAGGAGCCAATGTAGGTCAGTGAGCACAGGGGTGATGGGAGAACGGGACTTGGTGCAAGTTAGGATACGGGCAGCAGAGCTTTGGATGAGCTCGAGTTTACAGAGGCTGCAAGATGGGAGGCTGGCCAGGAGAACATTGGAATAGTCGAGTCTAGAGTAACAAAGGCATAGATGAGGGTTTCAACAGCAGATGAGCTGAGGCAGGGGTGGAGACGGGTGATGTTATGGAGGTGGAAATAGGCAGTCTTGGTGATGGAGAGAATAGAAACAGAAAATAGGAGCAGGAGTAGGCCATTCAGCCCTTCGAGCCTGCTCTGCCACTCAATATGATCATGGCTGATCATCTATCTCAATACCATATTCCCGCTCTCCCCATAACCCTTGATGCCTTTTGTGTCTAGAAATCTATCTTGCTCCTTCTTAAATATATTCAGTGACTTAGCCTCCACAGCCTTCTATGGTAGAGAATTCCACAGGTTCACCACCCTCTGAGTGAAGAAATTTCTCCTCATCTCAGTCCTAATTGTCCTACCCCGTTTCCTGAGATTGTGACCCCTGGTTCTGGACTCCCCAGCCAGGGGAAACATCCTCCCTGCATCCAGTCTGTCTAGCCCTGTCAGAATTTTATATGTTTCAATGAGATCCCCTCTCATTCTTCTAAACTCGAGTGAATACAGGCCGAGTCGACCCAATCTCTCCTCATACAACAGTCCTGCCATCCCAGGAATCAGTCTGGTGAACCTCCGCTGCACTCCCTCTATGGCAAGTATATCCTTTCTTAGGTAAGGAGACCAAAACTGCACACAACACTCCAGATGTGGTCTCACCAAGGCCCTATATATCTGCACTAAGACATCCTTGCTCCTGTACTCAAATCCTCTTGCAATGAAGGCCAACATACCATTTGCCTTCCTAACTGCTTGCTGCACCTGCACGTTTGCTTTCAGTGACTGGTGTACAAGGACACCCAGGTCCCTTTGTACATCAACATTTCCCAATCTATCACCATTTAAATAATACTCTGCCTTTCTGTCTTTCCTTCCGAAGTGGATAACTTCACATTTATCCACATTATACTGCATCTGCCATGTATTTGCCCACTCACTCAACTTGTCTAAATCCCCTTGAAGCCTCTTTGCATCCTCCTCACAACTCACGATCCCACCTAGTCTTGTGTCGTCAGCAAACTTGGAAATATTATATTTGGTTCCCTCATCCAAATCATTAATATATATTGTGAATAGCTGGGGCCCAAGCACTAATCCCTGCGATACCCCACTAGTCACTGCCTGCCACCCCGAAAAAGACCCAGTTATTCCTACTCTCTGTTTCCTGTCTGTTAACCAATTTTCAATCCATGCCAGTATATTACCACCAATCTCATGTGCTTTAATTTTGCACACTAACCTCTTATGTGGGACTTTATCAAAAGCCTTCTGAAAATCCAAATACACCACATCCGCTGGTTCTCCCTTATCTATTCTACCAGTTATATCCTCAAAAAACTCCAGTAGGTTTGTCAAACATAATTTCCCTTTCATAAATCCATGTTGATTTTGTTGAATGTGGGGTCAGAAGCTCTGCTCAGGGTCAAATAGGATGCCACGGTTACGAACAGTTTGGTTCAGCCTCACTATGGCCAGGGAGAGGGATGGAGTTGGTGACTAGGGAACGGAGTTTGTGGTGGGGACCAAAGACAGTGGTTGCGGACTTCCCAATATTGGAGAAAATTTCTGGTCATCCCATATTGGATGCCGGACAAGCAGCATGACAAATCAGAGGCAGTGGAGGGGTCGAGAGAGGTGGTGGTGAGGTAGAGCTGTGTGTAATCAGCATTCAAGTGGAATCTGAAGTGTTTTCAGATGATGTTGCTGAGGAGCAACATGTAGATGAGAAATAGGAGGGTGCCAAGCGTAGATCCTTAGGGATTCCAGAGGTAACGGAGCGGGAAGAGAAGCCATTAAAGGTGATTGTCTGGCTACGACTGGATAGATAGGAATGGAACCAGGCGAGGTCAATCCCACCCAAGTTGGCAATGGAGGAAAGATATTGGAGGATAATGGTGTGGTCAATCATGTCAAAGGTCAAGAGTGTGTAATTGCAGCATGGCAGGTTTATATAGGCAGTTTCTATTATAAATGTGAACAAATAAGAAAGGTGAGAGAGAGAAAACAGGAATTATAGACCTGTTGGTCTAACATCTGTTGTGGGGAAGTTATTGGAATCTATAAATAAGGACAGAGTGACTGGGCTCTTTGAGAAATTTGAGCTGATTAGAGAGAGCCAACATGGATTTGTAAAGGATAGGTCATGTCTATCGAACCTAATTGAATTTTTTGAGGAGGTGTGCAGAAAGGATTTGCTGGAGTGATTCGAGGGATGATGGACTTGGATGGACTGGAGAAGCTGGGATGGACTGGAGAAGCTGGGATTGTTCTCCTTGGAACAGGGAAGGTTGCGAGGAGATTTGATAGAGGTATTCAAAATCA
Organism: Heptranchias perlo; assembly: GCF_035084215.1. Taxonomy (NCBI): domain Eukaryota; kingdom Metazoa; phylum Chordata; class Chondrichthyes; order Hexanchiformes; family Hexanchidae; genus Heptranchias; species Heptranchias perlo. Next base: position 101,618,445 of record NC_090329.1, on the reverse strand, counting down.
TGAAGGGTCTAGACAGAATAGATAGAGAAACTGTTCCCATTGGCGGAAGGGTCAAGAACTAGAGGACATAGATTTAAGGTGATTAGCAAAAGAAGTAAAGATGACATGAGGAAAAACTTTTTTACGCAGCGAGCGGTTGGGATTTGGAATGCACTGCCAGTGAGGGTGTAGAGGCAGATTCAATCGTGGCCTTCAAAGGGAACTGGATAAGTACATGAAAGGAAAAAAATTGCAGGGCTACAGGGATAGGGCGGGGGAGCGGGACTAACTGGATTGCTCTTGCATAGAGCTGGCACGGACTCGATGGGCCGAATGGCCTCGTTCTGTGCTGTAACCTTTCTATGATTCTAACTAATGTAGTAGAAAGGTGAACGTCGATGGATGTACTTCATATGGACTTCCAGAAGGCATTCAACAAGGTTCCACATAAGAGATTGATAGCTAAAATTAAAGCTCGTGGAATTGAAGGCAAATTATTGACCCGGTTAGGAGATTGGTTAGGCAGAAGAAGTCAGAGAGTAGGGATAATGGGTATGTATTCAAATTAGAAGGAAGTGACAATTGGTGTCCCATAAGGGTCTGTGCTGGGGCCTCAACTATTCACTACATTTATTAATGACTTGGATAACACAATAGAGAGCTAAATATCCAAGTTTGCTGATGATACAAAGATTGGTGGCATAGTAAGTAGTGTAGATGGGTGCATAAAATTACAAAGAAATTGATAGATTAAGTGAGTGGACAAAACTGTGGCAGGTGGATTTCAATGCAAGTAAGTGTGAGGTCATCCATTTTGGTCCAAAAAACGACGGATCCATGTATTTTTTAAAATGGTGAAAAGCTACAAAGAGTGGAGGTCCAAAGAGATTTAAGGGTCCATGTACACAGATCACTAAAATGTACTGGTCAGGTACAAAAAATGATCAAAAAGGCTAATGGAATGTTAGCCTTTATAGCTAGAGGGCTAGAATATAAAGGGGAGGAAGTTTTGCTACAGCTATACAAAGTCCTGGTTAGACCACATCTGGAGTACTGTGTACACTTCTGGGCACCGCACCTTAGAAAGGATATACTGGCCTTGCAAGGAGTGCAGTGCGGATTCATCAGAATGTTACCAGGGCTCCAAGGGTTGGATTATGAGGAGAGAATTCATAAACTAGGCTTGTATTCCCTGGAATATACAAGGTTAAGCAGTGATTTGATTGAGGTTTCTAGGATTTTGAAAGGAATTGATAGGGAAGATACAGAGAAACTTTTTCCGCTGGTGTGGTAATCTAGGACAAGGGGACATAAATAAAATCAGAGCCAGGCCATTCAGGAGAGAAGTTAGGAAATAGTTCTTCAAGCAAAGGGTGGTAGAAGTTTTTTTTAATTCATTCATGGGATGTGGGCGTCGCTGGCGAGGCCAGCATTTATTGCCCATCCCTAATTGCCCTTGAGAAGGTGGTGGTGAGCCGCCTTCTTGAACCGTTGCAGTCCGTGTGGTGAAGATTCTCCCACAGTGCTGTTAGGTAGGGAGTTCCAGGATTTTGACCCAGCGATGATGAAGGAACGGCGATATATTTCCAAGTCGAGATGGTGTGTGACTTGGAGGGGAACGTGCAGGTGGTGTTGTTCCCATGTGCCTGCTGCCCTTGTCCTTCTAGGTGGTAGAGGTCGCGGGTTTGGGAGGTGCTGTCGAAGAAGCCTTGGCGAGTTGCTGCAGTGCATCCTGTAGCTGGTACACACTGCAGTCACGGTGCGCCAGTGGTGAAGGGTGTGAATGTTTAGGGTGGTGGATGGGGTGCCAATCAAGTGGGCTGCTTTGTCCTGGATGGTGTCGAGCTTCTTGAATGTTGTTGGAGCTGCACTTATCCAGGCAAGTGGAGAGTATTCCATCACACTCCTGACTTCTGCCTTGTAGATGGTGGAAAGGCTTTGGGGAGTCAGGAGGTGAGTCACTCGCCGCACAATACCCAGCCTCTGACCTGCTCTTGTAGCCACAGTATTTATGTGGCTGGTCCAGTTAAGTTTCTGGTCAACGGTGTCCCCTAGGATGTTGATGGTGGGGGATTCAGTGATGGTAATACCATTGAATGTCAAGGGGAGGTGGTTAGGCACTCTCTTGTTGGAGATGGTTATTGCCTGCCACTTGTCTGGCGTGAATGTTACTTGCCACTTATGAGCCCAAGCCTGGATGTTGTCCAGGTCTTGTTGCATGCGGGCACGGACTGTTTCATTATCTGAGGTGGAACTCTCTCCCATAAAAAGCAGTAGATGCTAGCTCAACTAATAATTTTAAATCTGAGATCGATAGATTTTTGCTAGCTAAGGGTATTAAGGGATATGGAGCCAAGGCGGGTGGATGGAGTTCGGATACAGATCAGCCATGATCTCAATGAATGGCGGAACAGATTCGAGGGGCTGAATGGTCTACTCCTGTTGCTATGTTCCTATAAGAATTTGTAATGGAAAAGTTGATACAAAAATGTGAAAACAGGAAATATAGAAAATAGGAGCAGGAATAGGCCATTCGGCCCTTGAGCTTGCTCCGCCATTCAATATGATCATGGCTGATCCTCTATCTCAATACCATATTCCCAGAAGTAAGGCTTTGTGGAAAGAAGTGCAGGTAAATGTAAGATTTTTAAAATATATTATAGATATACGCCCACGAGGCTGCACATTCTGCACCTATGCAGATCACAAAGACCAAAGCTTGTATATTCCTGCACTAGGAGAACTGCAATATTTGCATTGGGCTTGATTCCTTTTGTTTATTTATTTGCAGTAATTTTCAAATTTTCACGCTCTCAATGGGGAGCCTCAATCACTGGAAGCACAAATTAGAAATTTGGGTGTGCACTGCAGATGATTTTTCACCGATTCATTTCACATGGTTGGAAAATTGCGCACAGATACACCTGAATTTCCGATATGCACTCACAGTGGACAAGTCAGAAAATTAACCCTTTTTTCTTTCATCAAAGCATTAGATGATTGTCAAAAAGTTACACATTATTATTATTTGGTAACAAATTATCAACTTATTAACTTATCTATCAATATGCTATTTATAATGTACGCTATTATAATTTATGAAGCATTATTACCAGCCAGAGTTGGTTTTAAAATCCTCAAATCTGATTTTTCTTCTGGCGGTGATGGTGTGTCTTAGGTGGATAACCTACTAGGAGGCCAGGAATTTGGAGAAGAACGTGAATCGATTGAGTTTTTGTCTCATTTCTGCTCTGTCCTAAATACCAACCGGGTGCGATGAGCGAGCGAGTGTTCGTTCCACCTGCCCCAATATGTCTGGCAGAGACTTTGGGGTGGTGACTGATAGTGTTTCCTGGCTACCCTGGGAATTCCACTCAGCACGGCACCTAGTATGCCCAGCAGGATCTATGCCTCCTGAGAGCTGGCGTAGGTTCTGTACTGGGCGTTAGGAAGGCCCCAAGATTACCGACAAGAAAGGTAATCGAGCCCAGATTTTCAAAGTATCTGATGAATTTCAGCCTCCCAATGCTGCAGTCGCTTTGCAAGGTGTGTCAATGCCATTTTGTTATTTTTGAAAGTAAAGGATTTATTTCTTCTCTTCAAAAATTTTGGGCTGGACAGAAGCACCAAGTAGACTGTTCAAGGGATTGGTGCTGCATCCTATATCAGTTTGTAACTCGGGTGGAAAATCCTGCCTATTGCAGAGTTACAATAAACAAAGTAGACAGAATGCCAAATCAGTGTGATATACTGAGGTGTCAGCTGTGGCTCAGTGGGAGCACTCTTACATCTGAGTCAGAAGGTCTTAGGTTTAAGCCCCACTCCAGAGACTTGAGCACACAATCTAGGCTGACGCTCCAGTGCAGTACTGAGGGAGTACTGGGGAGTTCTCCCCGGTGTTCTGGCTAACATTTATCCATCAACTGACAAAAAAAAACAAATTATTTGGTCATTATCACATTACTGTTTGAGGGACCCTGCTGTGTGAAAATTGGCTGCTGCGTTTCTACATTAGCACAGTGATTATACTTCATTGGCTGTAAAGTGCTTTGGGATGTCCTGATGTTGTGAAAGGCGCTATATAAATGCAAGTTCTTTCTTTTTGTGGTCCTGATGTGAGAGTGGCAAAAGTAGGACTTTTCACTTTTGCACACCATTCTTGTGAGACCCATCAAGTATGGCACAAACCAAAGTTGGGAGCTCCCACACTCTCTGAAATGTATCCATTTAAGCATTGTACACCACCATTTTCTGCTTTGCACACTCTTTCACTGTGTCAAAACTGTACAGCACATTTACCTTGTCAGTGAAGGTACAGACATGGAACAACAAATAGCTTCCAGCCTGAACCCTCCTCTGCTGTTAAGGGGTTTCTTAGTGGGTTCAGCAGCCATGGATACAGGAGTTCGCATAATGAAGGTATAATGGTGTTTACTTGATCATGGATATTGACAATGCATAGTGATTTTTCTGTAGTCACCTGAACATTAATTGAATGCAAACCCTTGCTGTTCATGTAGGCAGTGGGATTGATATGAGTCGTCCTGATTCCTGATTCCTACATGGGTGCCATCTGTGACATCTAGCACCCAAGAATCCTACACTCTGTCCAGCTGATTTTTTTTTTATTCGTTCACGGGATGTGGGCGTCGCTGGCAAGGCCGGCATTTATTGCCCATCCCTAATTGCCCTCGAGAAGGTGGTGGTGAGCCGCCTTCTTGAACCGCTGCAGTCCGTGTGGTGACGGTTCTCCCACAGTGCTGTTAGGAAGGGAGTTCCAGGATTTTGACCCAGCGACAATGAAGGAACGGCAATATATATGCCTTCTTTCCACAGGAAAAGTGATGAAGGCGTTGTCCCTTGCAAGTGTAATGTCGGTCATTTGCTTGCTATGTGTGTACACTGTAGACTACATGATGTGGCAGATTACCTCTATGGTGGTTTGGCTGGATCTAGTCATGTGACATGCACTGGTAATGTTTACTTCTATGGGAAGAGCCGTTGCTGTCTGGATGTTGTCTGCAGATCATCTTGCAACAGATGGTACAACTCTGTGACAACCTGTCTTGTGAAACCAAGCAGAGGAAGACAGCTCTCCACTAACATGTCCAGGTATGTGTTGAAGAACAACAACTTGCATTTGTATAGCACTTTTAAAGTAGAAAAACACCTCAAGGTGCTTCAAGGATTTATAAAAATGGGTCCCAGGGTAGTGATGGTCATGGACAAAACATCTTAGGGATCGTTGGACCTGCATTAATTGTCCCCTTATGAACTTCTCATACTCATCTAAATCATTCACAAATTCTGAACCCTCAAGTACCCTGGTTGTCCCCATTTTTCAATTTTCCCCTTTTGCTTGGTGTCCACTGTTTATTTTACTCTTTAATATAAAGTGCTTCAAAATGTTTACACGTGAAAAGTACTAAAGAAATGCAACTATTATTATTGATGCTAGCACAGCAAGGAGTCTGAGTGCAGCTTTGAGACCAAATAACAGCCTACTGTTTCTTATGGCAGGGAATGGCAGCTTGACAATTATTGTACCAGTTTACGGCAGCAGCAAGCCACCGCAGGAATCACTGGTCATCTCTCCGAAGTTCAGGACCTTCTTAAAATGATGGGTGAGTAAATCTTTCTGTTACTTTGGGGGAAAATTTAACAGAGCGGGTTTGGTGTCTCCACACCCGAACGACATCATCGGAGTGAGGCCGGGCTGATTTTAACTTGGGCCTCATTATAACATGATTGGCAGACTGGCCAACCAATTGGGTCGGCAGCCGGCCACCCACCCACCTTTTTTTGCCCAATTTCCGCTGGGAGTCCCGAGGCAGCATATTTAAAGGGTGAACACACCTCTTAAATGGTACAACGGGCCACAGCGAAAAATCGCATAGACCTCCTCAGAAGACAAACACGGGACGCAACCAACAGAGTACCCTTCGTCGTCCAGTACTTCCCCGGAGCGGAGAAACTACGCCATGTTGTTCGCAGCCTTCAACATGTCATCAATGACGACGAACGCCGCGCTAAGGCCATCCTGTTCTTCTAACATCATGTTTCTTCTTCCTCTTGCATGCAGAAGCCCCGAATATACGCACTTGCTTTCTCAGCAGCCACTCATAACTCTCTCCTTCTCCTTTTGCAGGAGAAGATAGCGCACAACACCAGGGAAAGAAATAGGCCAAGGTGGTGGGGGGAGAGGGGATAGGAAGGAGCATGCAACATCATGGGCCCCCCACCCAGGTGGAACAGGAGGCACCGGAGATCAGTGGGACAGCAAGGAAATAGCATTGGAGGTGGCAAGGTGGCGGCATCTCTGAGCAGAGTGATTGCTTTTCATTTGTACCCAATTAAATGTTCCACAAGCAATCTCCCCTTCAGTTGACTTTAAAACCAACCAGTATGGTCAAACCTTTCATGTGCTACTGTCCAGTCTCTCATTGCCATCCTAACATCTTGTCCCTTCGCTCTTTCATCTAGGTCCTTCTCAGCAATAAAAACCTACTCAAGAAGCTTATGATGAAGATACCTCAGAGGAGGACAGCCCGACAAAGGAAGTACCAACAGGCTGTCCATCCCTCCCAAGCACCAACACAGAGTCAGACACCTTCTGTGGGCTAAATTTTTTTTTTATTTGTTCATGGGATGTGGGCGTCACTGGCGAGGCCAGTATTTATTGCCCATCCCTAATTGCCCTTGAGTAGGTGGTGGTGAGCCGCCTTCTTGAACCGCTGCAGTCCGTGTGGTGAAGGTTCTCCCATAGCGCTGTTAGGTAGGGAGTTCCAGGATTTTGACCCAGTGACGATGAAGGAACGGCGATATATTTCCAAGTCGGGATGGTGTGTGACTTGGAGGGTAATGTGCAGGTGGTGTTGTTCCCATGCACCTGCTGTCCTTGTCCTTCTAGGTGGTAGAGGTCGCGGGTTTGGGAGGTGCTGCCGAAGAAGCCTTGGTGAATTGCTGCAGTGCATCCTGTAGATGGTACACACTGCAGCCACAGTGTCGAGATTGTGTCGAGCTACTTGAGCGTTGTTGGAGCAGCACTCATCCAGGCAAGTGGAGAGTATTCCATCACACTCCTGACTTATGCCTTGTAGATGGTGGAAAGGCTTCTGGGAGTCAGGAAATGAATCACTCGCCGCAGAATACCCAGCCTCTGACCTGCTCCTGTAGCCACAGTATTTATGTGGCTGATCCAGTTAAGTTTCTGGTCAATGCTGACCCCCAGGATGTTGATGGTGGGGTATAGCGAGTAAGAGGGACCTGCACCTGGTGAAACACACTCAGCACAAGTGAGCAGGAGTAGGTACTGGTGGCAGGGACAGGTCTGGAGGTCCATGTGCTCTCCCAGCAATGCTGAGTGGATCAGAGATGTGGACCTCCGGGACCCAGGCATGAAATAAAAATGCTTGAGGCACACCGGCGATTACATGAGGTATTGGAAGGCCGGCCAAAGACTTTGAGCACCATGTCTGACAGTATGGAGAAGGCTACTTCCAGCTTGTGTGGAGTTCGGTCGCAAGTCATTTCCACTCTGAAATCTATCTTGGAGTGTACATCCACCTCTAGGAACACTGCAGCCGGGCCGTCACAGCAGGAGTCTGTTTCGTTCAGACGGCTGCCATCCAGATTTTGGGCTCCAACGTCTGCTCCACCTTGGACAGACTGGTGCACCAGATGGGCAGACTGGTAGACCACATGGACAGGGGCTTTCATTGTGTCACTCATTTCCTGCAGTCTGCTGTCTGTCAGATTAGTGGGAGTGATGAGCCACAGCCCCATGGGAGTGACGGTGGTGCTACGGTACAGGCAAGTGTTGCCTTCTCTCAGAATGGTGGCACGTCTACTCATTTGCCACCCCCTCAACCAACACACCCCATAGTGCCTGACGGCTGGGTCAGGCTGCCCTGGCAGCAGCCGAGGAACTATGGTCTGCCGCCGTGCCCTCAAGGGCTCGAAGTCCCAGCATCTCAAGGATCCCAACAAGATCCACAGCAACCACAGGGGGCAGCATCTCATCGAAGTAGCAGAGTGAGTAAACCTTTTTTTTAAAAAAGGTGATTAATGATTTGAAGCAACTTTGGTCTGCTGTGCGTTTGTAGAGTAGTCTATGAGTCTACCTTGTCAGTAAGCTGTAAAAGTTGGCTGATTGATTTAAATGTTATACAATGCAGGATTAAGGGCGTGATGACTGAGGTTACCGGGACTATTAAGGCAGAGGGGCGTGATTTCAGATTTTAGAGCAGTTCACCTGGAGCATTAAACAATTAATTCATCCCTTACATCTCTGGCTGCAAGGCATTGTGGTGGCCCACCTTCCTTCAAGACTGAGATTGACAGATTTTTATTAGGTAAGGGTTTCAAGGCTATCGATCAAGTGGATTTGAGGTACAGATCAGTCATGATCTAATTGAATGGCGGAACAGGCTAGAGGGACTGAATGGCCTACTCCTGTGATCCTTCCTCTGCTTCTCCCTCGCCTTGGCCCACCTCTTCCTTGCCAGAAGAAGTCTCATCATGCCCATCTAGCTGCAATCCTCTCTGTAGAGCGATATTGTGCAGGAGATTCTCTCCGGAGCATATTGTGGTGCTGGAGCCCCCAGACCTATCAAGGCACCTGAACCTTTGCTAAAGGAGCCCGATAATGAGCTGGATGATCCTCCTTGTGGTGTCATGGCTCCCGTTATACCAGAGCTGCTCAGGTGTGGTGGGGTTGCGAAGGAATGTCATGAGCCATGTGAGAAGTCCCCAAGTCGCCATCCTGGGATATTCCCGACAGGTTGGAAAAATGGAGGGATGTTTGACTGCCGCAGGATGGATGAATCACGACAACTGTCTGGGAACAGGGCACAGTCTTGCGCAATCCTTTTGTTCTGATCATAAAAGGATGAGATTAATTGAGTGAAAGCCCTTGCAGCTTTTGAAAGTTCCTGGCTGGTCTTTTGGAGTCGTGGTGGAAACAAGAGTGCAGTCAATAAATGCCCTGCACTCGTGGGAATCCAGTCATTGCTGTGAACTCCAAGGCTCTCTCATGTTGACTATTGTCATCTATCGGAAAAGCGATGGACTCTGGCAAATCGTGCATTGGTCACCCCCTTGACGTACTTGTGGACCGCTGACTGCGAGATAGCCCCAGTAGCACCCTGGAATGAACCTGAGGCAAAAAAAAAAGTTCAGCGTGGTAGTCACCTTTACAGCCACTAGCATAGCATGGCCCCCTGGTTCAGGAGGCAGCAGAGCTTCACTCGAGGAGGGTGCAGAGGTCAGCGACAACCTGCCTCAAGGACAGCAGCCTCCTCGTGCAGTGCTCCTCGGACATATCTAGAAAGACCACCCTTTGTGTATGGACCCCGTTAGCTGGTTATGGCCTTCTGCGAGCAGGCCCCTCACCTGCTGTCTTCTCAGAGGCTTGCCTGCTGCTCCACCTGGATGTTGAAATCCAGCTGCTCTTCTTCCTCGCCCTCTTCCTCCACCCAGTATAAGGCAGCAAGAGCAGCACCCATAGTAAGATTTCACTGATTTCATTCAGGGTGAGTAAGTAAAAGAAAGTATCACAAAGATGCAATATCCAAAGTGAGAAATCACTCAAACCCCAACAAGCTCACTAGAATACAGACGCCAATGATCCGAGTGTGTGGAGCTCATTACCTGTTTCAGTTCTGCAGCCTGCTGCCTCTGGAACCAGTCCTGCCAGGTTTTACCAAACGGGTTGAGCGTTGGGCGGGACTTCCACTTTTTGTTGTTAATATCTTGTTGGGGTCTTAACTGCATCACAGAACTCCGATCTGTAATCCATTCATAAGTCTCCATTCATTCAGTGTCAGCTGTGGCTCAGTGGTAGCACTCTCGCCCCGAGTCAGAAGGTTGTGTTTTCAAGTCCCGCTCCAGAGACTTGAGCATAAAATCCAGGCTGACACTCCAGTGCAGTACTGAGGGAGTGCTGCACTATCGGAGGTGCCCCCTCTCAGGTGGACATAAAAGATTCCATGGCACTATTTTGAAGAAGAGCAGGGGAGTTCTCCCTAGTGTCCCTCAACCAACACCTAAAAAGCAGATTATCTGGTCATTATCACATTGCTGTTTGTGGGACCATGCTGTGCGCAAATTGGCTGCTATGTTTCCTACATTACAATGACGACACTTCAAAAGTACTTCATTGGCTGTAATGCGCTTTGGGATGTCCTGAGATCATGAAAGGCACTACATAAATGCATGCTCTCTTTTTCTCTCCTGCCAGCCCGATTTTAACCCCTCGCATAAGGCGGGGGATAAACCCCACCCCCCTCACCCTGTTTCTCTCCAGTTAGTTACACTGTGTCCGAAAGAATTCAGCATCGTATAGACATAATTGAGCAGTTTGAGATTGAAGAGGTTGTCACTGGCAGACTCTAAAAACATGTAGTGGTATGGCTGTACCTGTCAGAGTCACTTCAAGAAAGCAACTTTTGCAATGCCACATAATGGTAGATAAGTTTTCTTTTCTCTTTAATAAAGTATATCATGCAATAAATTTCTCTTGCCGTATGCCATTTTTTGATTCCGTTAAAATGTTGTATTCCTGTATTTACAAATTGGTGTAAGAATTTTCAGTGTGACAAATTGCCATTCGTTATATACTGGGTTGATGACACACAAAAAGTAAATAAAATGTAACTGCATTTTACTGACACATCGCAGGTGAGGATTTTGCACTGAAAATAAGGCATTTGGAGAATGTGTTGTGTTGGATGAACATCGGAGTACGGTTCAATTGAGAGATGATTCTAGTGAAAGTCAATTAGTTGCACTATTTCAGAGCAAAGGATGGGAGGCCTCACCATGGGAAGCAGACACCAGGAAACCACAGAGGTCTAAGCCACCGATAATGAGTGACTTTCGATCACACTTAAAAAAAAACACAAACAAAAGTCTGTTACTCCACAAAGTCCCCAGGCTCCTTTGGCCTCCTTTAATTGCTTAGCAACAAATACATCACTTGGTGTGACATAGAGATCAGGAAGATCGACCAGGTTCAATCCTTGATCTGTACTAAGTTGGTTATGTCCACCACGACAAGGGTGAGAGCACTGAAATTTACATCAGTGATGGCTCTGGGCTAGAAGGGGGGTGGGGGGCGTATCAGCCAAGGTTCCTGGTACTGATCACTATCTCATGACTCTTGCAGGCAGTGCATGAATGTGGAAGGATGGGCCCAACTGTGTAAGTTCCATGGCTGAATACCATCCTAACACTCACTGACCAAGTTCACACACAAAGAATGGCAACTTGGTGAGGTTTGAGGGATTTGCCTTGCCTGTGGAGTTTTATTCCAACATGACTCAGAATAAAGGGAAGAACCCTCCACCCACCTCATAATTCCTGCATGTGCTACGGATATTAATTGAGCACATACGTGTCCAGCTGATTCCTGCCCACACGTTAGCTAAAAGGTGCTCTAGACTTGATGGGGGAGGGCAGGTGAGGTGGCAGTAACAGCAACAGTTTCGTTCACAGTGCCTATGACCGTTGACTCACCTTGGGGCCAACCTCTGAGGCCGGTGAATAGGATTCAATTTGAGGTATGTATACCTAATCCAGATTACAGGTCTGGTTTCTGTCCATAAAAAGGAAGATCCTAGTGAGCGTGAAAAGAACTGAGGAAGCTCATAATCAGTGGCTCTTAATGTAGCTCTTCGGGTTGTTCCAGCACATAAATCAGATCCTCTGGAAGCCCATCCTTCACCCTCCGTAAACTTTAGCTCATCCACAACTCTGCTGCCTGTATCCTATTCTGTACAGATCCCGCTCACCCATCACCAGTATCATTGGCTCCTGGTTCCCCAATGCCACTTAAAATTCTCATCCTCGTGTTTAAATCCCTTCATGGCCTCGCCCCTCTCTATCTCTGTCACCTGCTCCAGGCCTACAACCTTCCCCTCCCTCACCCCGAACTCTCCGTTCCTCTGACTCTGGTTTTTTGTGCATCCCCCCCTCCCTTTGCCCCATCAGTAGTGGCTGTGCCTTCAGCCGCCTAAGCCTCACGCTCTGGAATTCCCTTCCTCTAAGACTCTCCTTAAAACCCACCTCTGACCAAGATTTCAGTCACCGCTCCTAATAGTTCTCCCTTTGGTTCAATTTTTTTGTCTGATTATGCTTCTGTGAAGTGCCTTGGGACGTTTTATTATGTTAAAGGTGCTATATACATGCAAGTTATTGATGTTATCGTTGTACATTGGTCCTGAAATTCCATGGGAGTTGTCCTGGTCTCTGTCTTAACTGGTGGGAGAGTGGCGAAACACCCGATAAAATGGCAGAAATCTTGCAAAACTAGCGCCAATATTTTTGAGTCCTGCAACCTCCAGTTCTGATGCACTCTCACTGCCACTCTTGCTTCCTCCCACTCCTGATCAACAACTGTGGCTTAAAATTCAGCATTATAACGTAACTTGGAAACTCACATATATGTTCTGTAATAAAAAATTTTTGGCGTCTTGTATAAATTCTGTGAAGTAATTGCTACAAAGCAAAGTATTACAGGCTAGAATTAAAGCTGGGCCATTTAGGAGCGAAATCAGGGAACATTTTTTGAACAAAGGGTAGTGGAAATCTGGTACATGCCCCTAAAAGGTTGTGGATGCTGGGTCAATTGAAATTTTCAGGATTGAGATCGATAGATTTCTGTTAGGAAAGGGCATCAATGGAAATGGAACAAAGGCGGGTAAATTGAGTTGAGGTACTGATCAGCCATAATCTAATTGAACAGTGGAACAGACTCGAGGGGCGGAATGGCCTATTTCTGTTCCTATAATCTTATAGTTCAAATTACTTTTGAATTAAATTCCAATTAAAATTGCCAATTTAGCACCAATCTGTGCCAGATTGTGGGGAGTTTTGGGCTATGAACTCATGGATACTGGAATCAGGCTGATACAGCCCCAAGTCATTTCATTTTGTCTTAATTTATTGTGTCGCACAGTTTTTACAGACTCTGATATCTCAGCTTGGAAAAGTCAAGTATAGAGCCAGCAACGGATTCCCAGTTTGCATATAAGGCAAAATGATAAGGTTGGAATTGCACTGTTCAATATTAGTAACTCACCTGCATTAAACTCCTTTGTCTGCTATTTTAGCAAAAGCATTGACCCATTTATTTTAAATAGATATTCATTAAAATAGCAGACAGAGGAATTTCATATGAAAGCGTTAATAAGTCAGTCACTAATACTGCACAAAATTTCAACCAGGATAAAGGCAACACTCAGCAGAGATACAGTCACAATGGGATGTTTTCAAACACAACTGCCCTGAACCATGCTCTGGAATTTTCATATTATAATTTCAGAGCTTAACATAGGAACTCATAATTGAAGATATAGTGTATGTTTCATATTCTTAAATATGGGACGTTAAACATTAAGAATATCTTGTTGCTTTGAATAAATCTATGTGTGTACTAATTAAGTGTCTATTCTGCCACCATTCACTCAACTCATCCATCAGCAACTTGCATTAAGCTTCAAATTTGATGGCTTAAGTCTTTGTTCGACAGGAAAATTGATAGCTCTTCCCTTTCATCTGTTCAGAACACAAGAGTTTTCTAAACTAGGAAGCACACAACCTATTTCACGAATGCCCACACGCTTCTGCATTGTACCTCTTTGTTTCTTTTCAATTGCCAACTTGTTTTTTTTTGGTGGTTAATTATCTTCCCTGTATCGGCTATTTGTTCCACCTGCTTTGTTGGCTAAACACTAGAAATTACACACAAGACTAGAACATTCTACTTACTGACTCTGTATTCATTCAGGTACTAACCTGTTGTGAAGCAACCCCTGCAGCCAACAAAAAACAAACTCAATTTAGTCCAGGTGTTTCACTAGGCTTTTACATTCAAAATTAATGAACTAGCTTAGGTGATTTGATCAGGCACAGTCCCAACTGGAAGTACAGTGGAGTGTAAATGGTGCCCGCCTGATGTCATGAATGCTGACCCTACTGTAATGTATGGGGTCAATCTCATTAACATATTGTGTGTGAGCTCCAGGCATTACAAACACTTGTAATGTTGTTATGATTTGGATTGCACTGCCTGTAAGGGTGGTGGAAGCAGATACAATCATAACTTTCAAAGGGGAATTAGATAAGTACATGAAGGGGAAAAGTTCGCAGGGCTATGGGAAAATAGCAGGGGAGTGGGACTAGTTTTGATAACTCTTTCAAAGAGCCGGCATTGGCACGATGGGCCGAATGGCCTCCTTCTGTCCTGTATGATTGTGTGATAACAAACACTTCAGATTGCCCAGAGGGGGGTAGGGCAAGAAACATCATTCTACTGTGGGACTTAAAGGCCTGAAGCAGATTAAAGGACCAGGCACCATTAGGGTTGCTTTTGCTGTATCCAAACAAGTTCTGTTACAGTACAAAAATATCTGTGGTCAACTATGCCATACAGCAACTTTTCAGAAAACTGTTCTAACCTTTTCCCCCTCTCTTCTTCTAGGTCTGCTGCAGGAAGAAGAAACATACCCTCTCTATCCAGTGCTGCCAGCACTTCATAACACGTATCATCACTCACTATATCTCTTCCACGCAACAGCAACTTGCATTTATTTAGTGCCTTTAATGTAGGAAATGTTCCAAGTTGCTTTACAGAGGGAGAGAAAAAGAATACAAATAAAAGAAATAAAGCCACGGTGTGAAAGTTCAGAAAGGTCACTGGGGAGTGAGGGAGTGACCAGGACGGGAGTGCAATGGGTGACACACAGAGCACAAGTGAGCAGGAACAGCTGATGGTGGTAACTGAGGAGGAAGAATTGCTGACCAGAAGGTCAGGATACATCACCTGGCAATCTAGAATTTACCAATGTTGCTTTTAAAAGAGGGATGTTGGCAGAGCATCAAGCACTGTTCTTCACAAAGCCAAAGAAAATTGTTTAACACAATCCGATGATTTCACCAGCCCTTGGGCTGCAGAGTAAACTGGGATAAATAGCAAGGGGTTGAAAATGCTGGGGGGGGGGGGGAAACTCATCCCAGGGCAAGTGCCCGGATGTAACGGCTGGTAATCTCTGGTGTTGGCCCTGCTGGAGTTTGCGGGTTCAGGGCACATCATCCCAATTTACATATGTGGTGACGGGATGGTTTGTTTATGGAATGATGGGGGTCTTTAACAAACCTGCCTCCCATACTGGGATGTTCTGTCACACTTGCTGCCAGTGGCTTCAGTCCAAGGACAAAAAGATTAGGAGACAGAAAGGAACACTGATAGCGGCCGCTGGAGGAATCAGAAAGGAACGGATACGAAACGGCTGATAAATAACCTTAGGATCTCTACATACCATTCAAATTCAGCCTTAAAAAGGTACCCCCATGAAGAATAAATGTGCATTGCCAGAAACCCCTTAAGAGTTCAGAATGTTCAACAGCCATTACGAGCACTTTGAAATGGTCTAAGTAGTAAAAAACTACAATGTAATACAAGTAAAATGATGGCAAAATCTTCCAAGTGTTTTACCTGGGAGTAGCTGAAGATCCCTTTAAGGACCGCTGGTTAAGCCTCTCAATGCTTGGTACAAATGGGAGGAGCGAGCATGGCGAGCGTGCATGGCACACACTCTACCCATTTGTACTTCAAAATTGCAATATATGAGAGTATATTCAGTGATACAGGCTACCACATGGTTTAGTTTAGGTCATTAGGATTCCATCACTCCTGTGCTACATTGGCTCCCGGTTCGGCAGGGCCTCTATTTTAAAATTCTCATCCTTGTTTTCAAATCCTTCCATGGCCTCGCTCCTCCCTATCTCTGTAACCTCCTCCAGCCCCACAAACCCTGTGAGATCTCCTCCAATTTTGGCCTCTGGTGCATCCCTGATTTTCTTCGCTTCACCATTGGTGGCCGTGCCTTCAGCTGCCTAGGCCCAAAGCTCTGGAATTCCCTCCCTAAACTCTCCGCCTCTCTACCTCTCTCTCCTCCTTTAAGACGCTCCTTAAAATCTACCTCTTTGACCGAGTTTTTCATCACCTGTCCTAATATCTCCTTATGTGGCTCGGTGTCAAATTTTGTTTGATAACACTCCTGTGAAGCACCTTGGGACGTTTCACTACGTTAAAGGCGCTATATAAATGCAAGTTGTTGTTGCAAGCCTAAGCTAAGCAAGCAGGATGCTTTGTAAGTTTAAGGCAATTTAAGAAAGATCAAAGGATATATGTAAAGAATTATGGCCTAGTTAGGAGACAGCATGTCTGGTTTAAGTGGCTGTTATCCTGGAAAGAGTGTGATGTTTATAACTGAAAATTGTTCTTTCATTTACTGAATTTACTGATAAATAAAATGTCTTCCACATTCCAGTGAGACTATATGGTGCAATATTGCCATCTACTGGTGTGGCAGCATATGACATGTAAGGATCACATAACAATAATATCAGAATCCAGTGTCTGCTCATTTAACAGCACCAAAATGGCTCACCAAGATGATATTCTCTGTGACTGTGACCATGGCACGTCATCCTTCTTTGTCCTGCTCGACCTCTCGGCGTCATTTAACACAGTTGATCATACCATTCTCTTTTGCTTGCTATCCTTTAGTGTCCAGCTTCATGCGACCGCCCTTGTCCGGTTCTAGCCTATACCGTCACCTCTGGAATCCCTCAAGCATCTATCCGTGACCACATTCTTTATCTATATGCTGCCCCTTGACAACACCATCTGCAAGCACAGGGTCAGCTTCCATAGAATCATAGAAAGGTTACAGCAGGGAAGGAGGCCATTCGGCCCATTGAATCCGTGCCGGCTCTATGCAAAAGCAATCCAGCTAGTCCCAATCCTCTGCCCTATCCCCGTACCCCTGCAATTTTTTTCCTTTCAAGTACTTATCCAGTTCCCTTTTGAAAGGCATGATTCCTCCACCACCCACTCAGGCAGTGCATTCCAGATTCTAACCACTCGCTGCATAAAAAAGTTTTTCCTCATATTACCTTTGGTTCTTTTGCCAATCATCTCTGGTTCTTGACCCTTCTGCCAATAGGAACAGTTTCTCTCTATCTATTCTGTCTAGACCCTTCATGATTTTGAACACCTCTATCAAATTTCTTTTCAACCTTCTCTGTTCCAAGGAGAACAACCCCAGCTTCTCCAGTCTATCCACGTAACTAAAGTCCCTCATCCCTGGATCATTCCAGTAAATCTCTTCTGCACCCTCTCTAAGGCCTTCACATCTTTCCTAAAGTGCAGTGCCCAGAACTGGACACAATACTCCAGTTGTGGTCGAACCAGTGTTTTATAAAGGTCCATCATGACTTCCTTGCTTTTGTACTCTATGCCTCCATTTATAAAGCCCAGGATCCCGTATGCTTTTTAAACCGCTTTCTCAACCAGTCCTGCCTCTTTCAATGATTTGTGGACATATACCCCCAGATCTCTCTGTTTCTGTACCCCTTTTAGAATTGTACCCTCTAGTTTATATTGCCTCTTCTCGTTCTTCCTACCAAAATGTATCACTTCACATTTTTCTGCATTAAATTTAATCTGCCACGTGTCCGCCCATTCCACCAGCCTGTCTATATCTTGAAAGTCTATCACTAGTCTCCTTACTGTTCGCTACTCTTCCAAGTTTCATGTCATTTGCAAATTTTGAAATTGTGCCCTGTATACCCAAGTCCAAGTCATTAATATATATCAAGAAAAGCAGTGGTCCTAATACTGACCCCTGGGGAACACCACTGTACACCTCCCTCCAGTCCGAGAAACAACCGTTCACCACTACTCTCTGTTTCCTGTCGCTTAGTCAACTCTGTACTCTTGTTGCTACTGCCCCCTTTATTCCATGGGCCACAATTTTGATGACAAGCCTACCATGAGTACTTTATCAAACGCCTTTTGGAAGTCCATATATGCCACATCAACCAAATTGCCCTCATCGACCCTCTCTGTTACCTCATCAAAAAATTCTATCAAGTTAGTTAAACACAATTTGCCTTTAACAAATCCGTGCTGGCTTTCCCAAATCAATCCACACTCGTCCAAGTGACTGCTAATTCTGTCCCAGATTATCGTTTCTAAAAGTTTCCCCACCACTGAGGTTAAACAGACTGGCCTGTAGTTGCTGGGCTTATCCTTACTCCCTTTTTTGAACAAGGATGTAACATTTGCAATTCTCCAGTCCTGTGGTACCACCCCCGTATCTAAGGATGTTTGAAAGATTATGGCCAGTACCGCCGCAATTTCCACCCTTACTTCCCTCAGCAACCTAAGATGCATTCCATCCAGACCGGGTGACCTATCTACCTTAAGGACAGCCAGTCTTTCTAGTACCTCCTCTTTATCAATTATTAGCCCATCCAGTATCTCATCTTCCATGTGTATGCTAATAATACCCACCTCTCTCTCTCCACCACCTCTGTTGATCATATGACCACTTCTGTGCTGTCAGACTGCCTGTCCAACATCAAGTCTTGAACATTGGGAAGACTGAAGCCATTGCTGAACATTAATTGGCTGAGACATATAGGACTGGAAGCACGTGAGGGCAAGCCAAAGAGAGGAGAGGTGGTGGATAAAGATGGTGTGATTGACTGCACTGAGCCCCACGGAGAGTCGACCGGGCAGTCTTAGTGCTGAGTAGGATGGAAACCTTACTGAACAGGGAGTTGTGGAAGAGTTGAGCACAGATATGGTAAGCAATGATATGTTCATGGACCTTAGACAAGAAGGGTAGATTAGAGATGGGGTGCGTCTTTGGAGAGGATAGATACGGTCAAGGATGAACTTTTTGAGGAGGGGTAATGATGGCGGATTTGAAAGGGAGAGGGACAATGCTTGAATAAAGGAACCATTAAGAATGTCGATGAGCACTGAGGCCAAGAAAAACAGTTGAGTGGTGAGGAGTTGAATGGAGAGAGCATCAAGGAGGCAGGAGTGGACCTCCGTGAAGAGAAGCTTGGAAAGGATACGAAGATGGGAGAGAAGCTACAGCACAGTCTAAAAATTAGAGCCAGACCTTTCAGGAGTGAGATTAGAAAATATTTCTACACACAGGGTGGTAGAAGTTTGGAACTCTCTTCCGCAAACTGCAATTGATACTAGCTCAATTGCTAAATTTAAATCTGAGATAGATAGCTTTTTGGCAACCAAAGGTATTAAGGGATATGGGCCAAAGGCAGGTATATGGAGTTAGATCACAGATCAGCCATGATCTTATCAAATGGCGGAGCAGGCACGAGGGGCTGAATGGCCTACTCCTGTTCCTGTGTTCCTATGACTAAGGTTGGCGATGGGGGACAGTGATGCCAGAGGCAGCTGGTCACAATCTTTGAGACAAAGAAATCTTGGAGCTATCTTGGAGCTCCTTGTACTTGGTGTTAAAGATGAGGTTAGAGACAAATAATTATGTTGTAATAAGAGGGTTTGGCCTTGGAGCGGGAGGTGCAATAATGTCTTACGTGGTCAAGCCAGATTTGGCAGAGGACGAGAAGATCAGTTATGCAGCAGATGCGCTCAAGTCTGCAATCCGCAGATCTTAGGGTGCAGAGGTGAGAGCTATATCAGGAGAACAACAGGAATGAGAGATGGTGATTGAGGGTCAATGAGAGGAGGCGATAGTGAGTTAATAGAGAATAAATGGAAATTGGTCAGGAGATTTAAAAAGTATTTTTGGTTCAGTGTTTACAAAAGAAGAATATTGGGGGGAGGTAAATCCTGAATTGATCAAAAATGAAATACATAAAAAGGAAAGTATTAGAAAAGCTAGTTAAGCTAAAGGAGGACAAAATGCCAGGACCTGATGTGACACATCCAAGGATAAATGGGGAAAGAAATAGCAGAGGCCTTAGAAATTATATTTCAGGGTTTGTTTGAGAATGGATATGTGCTGAAGAAGCAGAGTGTGGCCATTTTCAAAAACAGAGAGACAGAGTTAAATTACAGGACAGTTTGATTAACATGTAAGGACTTGCACAACACCAGGTTATAGTCCAACAGTTGTATTTTAAATCACAAGCTTTCGTTAGGTGACGAAGGAGGAAAGCTCCGAAAGCTTGTGATTTAAAATAAAACTGTTGGACTATAACCTGGTGTTGTGCAAGTCCTTACATTTGTCCACCCCAGTCCATTACCAGCATCTCCACAACATGATTAACATGTGGTAGGGCAAATGTTGGAATCTTTAAAGATGAGATTACTAAATATCTAGATGAAGAGAAAATAATTAGAAGCAGCCAAAACAGATTTCAGAAGGGAAGATCGTGCTTGAAAAACCTGATTGAGGTGCTGGACATGGTAGACAGGGCAAATACAATGGATGTGGTGTACATGGACTTTCAGAAAGCCTTTGACAAGATTCACACAGGACACTATTGTAGAAGATTAAGACGTATTGGATTAATGGAAAGGTAGCAAATTGGATTTAAAATTCATTGGCAGGGAGAAAGCTGAGAATAGGAGTTAAGCGCAGTTTCTCAGAGTGGGTGGAAACGGGTAGTGGTGTCCCACAGGTTCTGTCTGGATTACTTCTGTTCATTGTGTACATCAATGATTTGGATATAGGGCTAGGGGGAGCGGTGTCCAAATTTGTGGACAATAGTAAAATAGGAGACCAAAGGAAACTGCAAACGGCTATCGATAAGTTGGTGGATTAGCAAAAAAGTGGTAAATAGAATTCAATGTTAATGTGAGGTGATACATTTTGGTTTTAAAAAGTAATAATTATACTTTGAATGGCAGAAAGCTGGGTGATGTGGAAGAGCAGAGGGATTTGGAGGTTCAGGTTCACAAAACATCAAAAGAACAACTCAAATGGATAAGGACAAAAAAAAACCTAATGGAATATTGGGTTTTACTAGAGGTCTAGAATATAAAAGTCAAGATATAATGGTAAATCTATATAAAACCTTAGTGAGAACGCAGTTGAAGAGCTGCGTATGGTTTTGGGTTTTCACATTATAGGAAGGATGTCGAGACAATAGGGAGGGTACAGTGCAGATTCACTAGAATGCTGCCTGGTATGAGGAAAGACTTAAAATATTGGGGATGTTTTCATTAGAACTGAGAATATTATGGAGTGATTTAATAGAAGTGTTTAAAATGATGAAGGGATGGGACAGAATAGATAGAAACAGACTGTTACCGGTGATTGGGGGCTCTAGAACGAGGGACGTAGATAAATATACGAGAGAGATTTAGGACCAAGAGCAGGAGAACCATTTTTACACACAAGATTATGTGGAATACACAGCCGGAGTTAAAGATTGAAGCAGAGACCATGTCAACAGCACAGGCTAGATAGGTGGTTCAAAGAAATGGGAAATAACGGGATAAGGGAACAGTGCAGGCAAATGGGTTTAGGACTACAGCTTGTGTGCAGGATAAGCACCAACGTGGACTGGTTGGCCTGAACAGCCTGCTTCTGTGTTGCAAATACTGTGCAATTTTTCATGGAAAATGACTAAGCCTAGCTGAACTCCAGCAGTATGTGCAGAATTATGAATGAGATAGAATTGTAGATTATCTTTCATAAGTGTCTTCAAAGTGCCACTTGCCTCAGATTGGATCGAGGTAGTGGAGTACCTCCTAATCCTGTCATGGGTTCCTGCTTATTAGCTAATCGACTGCACCCTCTTTGCTATTAGCCAATAAGTAGGTCATTAAGACCATTGAAGTGCTCATGCGTTTGTTCTCTTAGGATACAATACACTTAGGGGAATTGTCAATTATTCTTCGTTTTGGCAGCGAAGTAACAGAGAGGTAACTTAGACAGCCACATAATGAAATTGTCACTCATGATCAAAAGTGTGAGACAAATGAATTGGTCTTGTGTATGTTAAACTCTTCAGTGTTGAACTTACCAGTAACTTCCACCCCAGGGAGACAATAATTCTGTATTCAGGGAATGTTTAAATGATCTAATAAAGTCAAGTAGAGTAATAAAATAGGCAAAGCAAATTATATAGTACAATTCACAATTAAAATTTATTTTCAAGATCATATATAATGTGTAACATTATACTGAGGTAAGCAGAAATTAACAAATGATCTAATACCTAAAATGATTTGGAACAGTATAAAAATACAATGTGGCAATAAATAAGCATTTAAAACTACTTGACATATTCTCTGGAAATTGTGCAATCAGCTTATACAGTAATTAACAGGCAACCGTTTTTGAAACTGTACCCATTGTTAAGAACTAATCAAACAGTGCCTACAAGATAATCAAGGCAAAATAATGATTTTGCAGTTAAACAGACCATTTTGAACAGTATTTATCAACAGTTACAATAGAGAATAAAATGAACATTTTATCTAGCAGACCTTCACATTTGCCAATAACCATTCTAAGAAAATAGCACTCATTAAAATAATTTTAAAAAAATTACTAGCAAGTTCCCTCGACAATTATGGCTTGCTATGCTGTTGGTCACCTTAATACAAGTGCTACACAGCATGATTTCAAAATTAATAGATAAGTCAAAATCCTTTTCTCTTTTATACATAAAATCTTTATACTCAAATGATGGCATCTCACACAACATATACATTCAATGCTCTAGAAAACAGTCACTTTGTAAAATGCATTAAACCAACCAAAAGTCAAGTTTAAACACTTTACATGGCAATGCATTTACATTGCAACTTGCTCTGCTCATGGCATTTACCTTTTGTTTTTCCAGTCCAAATAACATTGACTTTTTGCTTTGAATGTAATATTGACATTAAACATTTTTCCTAATGTTTATTCACTTCATAAGGCATATTGTGGGAGATTTTTCTGGAGTGCCTGAGCGCAGCAAATATCGGAAAATCGGTCGGTTGGAGCACAAGCCTGTAGAGGAACCCATCTTTATTTTCTTTCCAAATATATTAATCGTGCGATCCTGTGCACAGACCCAGAAAAATCTCCCCTATTACTGTATACAAATATGAATTAATTCAGATTGGTGAAATTGTCTGTGAGCTTCAGATATACAAATGTATTCTATATATAGCTGATTGGAGGTTAATTCCATTTTGAGAATGCAGTGTCAAAACCATGCCCATGTGCTACAACTGAGTCACACAAGATCATAAGAAAAGTCAGGGATGAGAAAAAGCCAATCAACCAATCTTCACTGGTTCATCCATCCATTTAAATGAAAACCTATAGTCCCACCCTCACTGCATCCCCCTTTTCTCTTAAATGACTCCAGGGTTTTGTCTCTACTGTCCTACCTGGAAACCATTCATAGTGTTAATCAGTCTTTGTATGAAAAGTTTCCTAATAATGGTCTAAAATTTGTCTTTTGCTTGGTTAAACCTGTGTTCCCTTGTTCTACTTTTATGGTATTGAATACTGAATCATAGAATGTTACAGCAAAGAAACAGTCCATTTGGCCTATCTGGGGAGTATTTGTCTTTTCCATTCCATTTACTATCATATAAACCTCTCTTAAGGGGTCTCTTTTCAGTCAGCATCCACCAAAGCTGAAGACCCCATTTTTTCAATAAATCAATCATCAAACACTAAGGACCGAATCTATATCACCTCCAAGTATGAGTGTTGCCTTAGTGATCAAAATTGGACACAAGGTGCTGTCTGACCAGAGTACTGCAAAATTGAAAGTTTCAGCCTGACATCAGGCTGAAATGAGAACACATAATGAGGGAGATTTGCCACTCTCCTGCCTTATTTTACTGTTCATCTGCCCGTTTGGCGACAAGAGGTGCACCTGGAGAAACCTGGTAGTAGGGCTTGCGAGGGCCTGTGAGAGCCCTGCGGTAGCCGAAAGAAAAGCAGGCAAGTTAAACATATCCCCTTCCACTCAGATGATCATGGTACACAGAATCACCATGTTGACAGAACAGGGGGAGCACTAAGAGGGTGATAAGAACACCACTGCATGCACTCGCTGGCAAATAAAACCTGGTGAATTCGAGGATTTAATAGGGGTCTCTATCAGAATACAGCAGTCCTTTGGAAACCAACATCCAACAACAAATTTAAAAGGGGGAGGGTAGTACACAAACATCACTTTCCCAAGATAGGATCAAGAAGAAAAAAATGTAGAAGTGCCTACTTAGAAATCAGGTGAGCAATTCAATAGCATGGAAGGGAGTTAAGACAATGTACACTCAAAACGGCGGAACGTACCTTCAAACAGTAGGCATTTTATAAATCATTAATGTATGAACTTTGGAAATAACAAGGGACCAACATTTTGTATTTGTGGAGTGAATCCCTTACGCTCCCATCCGCAACACACGTAGTTAAATGAATCAATGTGAATTTGTATCATATTTTGGAAAGTTTTGTGCAGGTGTAAGTTATGTGAATTTGAACATTTTGATAATGGGCCAGAACTTGTGCAGAGCGGCATGGCAACACTCGCCACAGCTCCTGCGGATTGAAATTAACGAATGTACTTACTGTGGGATCTGTGGCGTCAACTTGCTTGATTTTGAACTTTTAAAGAATTGTGCGCTATCAACTCAGCCTCTGAGCAGCATTAGTTGATGCGCGTGGAACAGTCTGTGAGAATAGAAGACACGCCCCACAAAGTCTGTCAGGAAAAGAAGTCACGCCCACAAGCAGGCAAGCAGACTTCATTCATTTAAAGTTAGTGTTCTGGAAGACAGTGTACATAAAAATTTTAATTTTTTTAATAAAAAGCCAAAGAAATAATTGAATTAAATTAAAGAGACAGAAGGGAAAAGTAAAAAAATGTTTTTTAATGACCAAAAACTATTAAACTAAGGAGTAATATGAAACTCCACATTTTTAAAATTTAATTTTTAGTTGTTTTGGAGTCATT
This sequence comes from Heptranchias perlo, assembly GCF_035084215.1. NCBI lineage: Eukaryota > Metazoa > Chordata > Chondrichthyes > Hexanchiformes > Hexanchidae > Heptranchias > Heptranchias perlo. Next base: position 101,593,698 of record NC_090329.1, on the reverse strand, counting down.
AAGACTAATCACGCTTTTAAAACTTAGTTTAGACCTGGTATTTTTAAGCATACCTGTTTGGTGGCATAATTAATTACTTTCCAGCTGGGCAGATGAGCAAGTTTGCGATTTTTCAGTGATTTCAATGGTTGCAGCATGCGATGGCCCTTTAATTCAAAGCTGTCAAATCGCCGGCGAACCAATAGGAACAAGTTCACAATTTCCGCGTTTTAGTGCGCAAACGCGGGAACTTGCTCCTTCGATACGCCATTAAAAACAGAGAGTGCTGTTCAGCTCCTCCGTTATTTCGGGAGCAAGTTCTGCCCCATTATCTTCCATGAGAATGCTCTAGATTGTAAATTATATTTTTATAACTTTTTGTTTACAATACTACCTCTTCTATTTCATCCTCTAGTGAATCAATTGCTTTTACTGCTGGCTTAATTGAGGTGTACGTGGAGCGGTGACGATTGGAGCTGATGATGCTATCACTAGAGATGGAATCACCATTCTCATTTTTCTTTGTGGGTGTGCTTGTTTTTTCCCAAGGGAAAGGGTTGTTATCCCAATTAGGTTTGTGCACAACTGGAGATATTACTAAATCCTCATCCTTAGAGATGAAGCCAGCTCCAGAACCAAACAACTGCTCCATCAAACTAGACTTTTTGTCTTTGACTGTAATGTCATAATGGCCATTAATTTGTTCCTCTTTGAAACTGCTCTTCTGATCTACCAGTCCAGGCCTCCCAGTTCTTTTCCCAAAGGAGGGTGCGTACGTGCCAAAGCTCAGCTCATCACTGAAATCTGTGGTCCTGTTACTTCTGCGACCATAACCCTCTGTTGGTGTAACGGCACTATAATTACCAAAGGGAGGCAATCCATTGTGCATATTCTCTACTGATTCGGGAAAGTTGCTGGTTTTTCGCAATCTTTCTGGGGGGTCATGGCTGTTGGACATTTCTGTGGAAAATGGGTATGAAGCATTTTCGTGCGGAGAGAACAAGGAACTTCCATTGGCCTCTTCGTCAATCTCTCGCATCTTTGCCAACAGAATTTCTTTCTTGTGTCTCTCGTCCATTTTTTCCAAGTATTGATGCTCCTCCTTTCTCAATTTGGTTTCTTTTTCTTTCTCCTCTCTTTTTCTCTCATGCTCTTCCCACTCCCATTCTGCAAATGCAAAAGACAGTTTACGGTGATAATATCTATTCACTGGTCTTTAATTCTGGACAGAATAATATGCAACCATTTGACTTTTGTACAAATCTTAAATTTGCAAATTAAATTTAATCTCATCAAAAGAAGGAATAAAGACTTGTATTTATATAGCACCTTTCACGACCTCAGAACGTCCGAAAGTGCTTTACAACCAATGAAGTACTCTTAAAGTGTAGTCACTGTTGTAGGAAATGCAGCAGCCAATTTGTGCACAGCAAGCTCCCAAAAACAGCAATTAAAGAAAAGACCAGATCATCTGTTTTTAGGTGTTATTTGAGGGATAAATGTTAGAATCATACAACCACAGAAGGAGGCCATTCAGCCCATTATGCCTGTGCTGGCTCTTTGAAAGTACTATCCAATTAGTCTCACTCCCCTGCTTTTCTCTTATGGCCCTGCAAATTTTTCCTTTTCAAGTATATATCCAATTCCCTTTTGAAAGTTACTACTGAATCTGCTTCCATCACCCTTTCAGGCAGCGCATTCCAGATCATAATTTGCTGCGTATAAAAATTCTCATCTCCCCTCTGTTTTGTTTGCCAATTATCTTAAATCTGTGCTCTTGTTACTGACCCTCCTGCCAGTGGAAACAGTTTCTCCTTATTTAATCTATCAAAACCCATCATAATTTTGAACACCTATTAAATCTCCCTTTAATCTTCTCTGCTCTAAGGAGAACACTCCCAGCTTCTCTAATCTCTCCACATAACTGAAGTCCCTCATCCCTGGTATCATTCTAGTAAATCTCCTCTGCACCCTCTCCAAGGCCTTGACATCCTTCCTAAGGTGTGGTGCCCGGAATTGAACACAATAGTCTAGCTGAAATCTAACCAGTGATTTATAAAGGTTTACCATAACTTTCTTGCTTTTGTACTCAATGCCTTTATTTATAAAGACAAGGATCCTGTATGCTTTTTTAACAGCCGTATCAACTTGTCCTGCCACCTTCAAACATTTGTGTATGTGAACCCCAGGTCTCTGTTCCTGCATCCTCTTTAAAATTGTATAATTTTAGTTTATATTGCCTCTCCTCATTCTTCCTTACAAAATGAATCGCTTCACACTTCTCTGCATTAAATTTCATCTACCATGAGTTTACCCATTTAACTGCTCTATGTCCTCCTGAAGTCTGTTACTATCCACCTCACTGTTTACTACATTTCCAAATTTTGTGCCATCAGCAAACTTTGAAATTATGCCCTGTATACCCAAGTCCAGGTCATTAAGATATATATCTAAAAGAGCAGTGTTCCTAATACCAACCCTTGGGGGACACCACTGTATACTTCCCTCCAGTCTTAAAACACCATTCACCTGTACTCCCTGCTTTCTGTCTCTGTAATCCCAGGGATTTCAATTTTGCTAACAAGTCTATTATCAGGATAGGACAGAGGGAGAACTTTCCTGCTCTTCTTCAAATAGTGCCCTGGGATCTTTTACATCCACTTAAGATGGCAGACGGGGCCTCGGTTTAACATCTCATCCAAAAGGTGGGAACTCAGACATTGCCGCACTCCCTCAGTACTGCACTGAAGTGTTAGCCTGGATCATGTGCTCAAGTCTCTGGAATGGGGCTTGAGCACACGTAGACACGACCTTCTACCACTGAGCCACGCTACATTTTATTTATACAATGGTTTATCTTCAAACTTTATTAAAAAATGCAAAATGAATTTTACTAAAATGTCAATTAAAAATGAGTTTGATATTGAGATATAACAAAATATGGTAACAGTAGAGAACAAAAACAAATTTGGGTTTTAAATTATTACTTTGATCCCAGCAGCACAGTAATCAACTTTCAAAGTTTTCACAATGGGAGACCATGCCTTTATACAGTGGAAAAAATGAATGCATAAACTTAGCATAACAAGTGTTATGTATTTAACAGTTATGAATCCAAAAGTTACTTTGTATACCAAAAATATCATTGGTTCATATACTGGGATATGAACTTTTTATACGATGGAGTGGTAGGCCATGAGTTTATTTCCCCAGAGTGAGTTTTTAATCTTTCCTGGATCAACAGGGGAGTGTACCAATTGGCGATCACCCTATGCCTGTCCCATGGAAATGGAGGGAACAATAAGACCAGGAATCAGTCTCGTGTATTCCTCATTACCAGTTTTGGAATGGCACTGGCAGAGGCCTGGGAGCAGGTCACCTGTTACCCTCTTGGGACAGAGGGTCCGAAAAGGAGAGGAAAACTATCTTAGGAATATAGGAGGAAAAGGCAGATACATAAATCATGGCAAACTACCATAAAGAAAATAAAGATAACCCTTTGATGTGAATTTTTTTTTACTGTTTATTACAGTCAGACTGTACCACAAGTAACTTGCACTGGGCGAAATTCTCACTGGAGAGCACTAAAGGGCAGTTTTTCATGTTTTAATAAACATTATGGGGTAGCATTTCCAGAAATATCAGCGTAATCCGGGCGGAATCGGCCAAACCAGCGTAAAAAATCAGGGAATTTTAAACGTAAGTGAGTTACGCCCAAAACCACTTACGTTCATGTTTTCTCGATCTTTTACACTGGTTCAAGATTCAGTTTGCCCGGATCAGGTCCCGCCCACATATCTGGCCACACCCCCAGGTTGAAATTGAGAGATTCCACCAATTGCGCTGGTTCGGGAAGGCTCTTCAAATTGCTCTCCTCACAGCAGGCACATTTTAAAAGTTTTTCATTTTAAAAATATTTAATTCACTAAGAAATTGACCAGTGTTAACCAATGAAACTATTAAAAAAAAATCATACTGAATCATTTAAGTCATTTTCAGTGATTTTAAATTAGGTTACTCACAGGTGAAGGACTGGACACCCTTATTAAAAATGCTTCTTTTTAATGATAAACCCCTTTTTAACCCCAATAATAAAACTGTACCAGGTTACCACACTTAAATACATCAAGGAATACTTTTTAATGGGAAAAAAAAGGAAACGATTATGTTCTATTACGCTGCCCGATTGCGCTGATTCAAAGATGATTTTAAGTTTGTGATAATGCAAATGCATTTTAGCGGAAACTTGAACTGTAACCTAACCAGTGCAATTTCAAGCGCATTTTGGGCGCAATTTTCCGATTGCGCCCAAAGTGGAAACTCTACCCCCAGATATATGTCAAGTTCACTGCCTGTACAAACTTGTGTGCCAAAATGGCAATCTTCACAATAAAATCAGTTTTACAGTAATTTTTACTGGAAATAATTATCTACAATTGAATGTCAGTTGGCACGAACGTGAAACAACCTAACATTGTTTGTATTTCCAAAAGCAAGAACATGACTATTATACAAGCAACATTTTGGAAACATACGGATTACTTGCCAGCTTGTTTAACACAACTAATCATTTGTTATTGAAACTTGTTACTCTGATTATGATCTGGAATGTCCATCTACTGTCTCAATTTATCCACTGAATTTGAGATTTAATTTAAAAAATCACACAAATTGGAATCTGCTCAATCTTAATAGTAGAACTGTAACTTATTTGTGGCAAGTTCTGTTATTGACAACAAGCAGAAACCTGCCAAAAGTGGTAGCTAACAAGTTTTTCAGGTGACTGGGTGGGAGGAATGCCAGTTTCTCAATCTAGAATATAATTATATATTTTGGTTACATAACTTTATTGTGGGTGGGAATGAAAGCTTTCGTATTTTTATTTTTGGAAAGGTTAAATTTAAAGTCTGATAACCAAGTATACTTAGTTCATTATGTGGGAGGATTAAAGAAAGATAGAATCTTAATAGGAATATATGGAATGATGCACAGTAACATAAAACTTCCTTATATGGGCAGCTGGTAGACCTACTCTGTTCTAAAAATGTATTTGAGACAAAAGATCTATAGTGGAACAATTGTGAAGGAAATCTGAATGGAATTAATGTTTTGATCTGATTGGGCCTATTGGGTGAGTGGAGTTGAACTGAGGAAATATCGACCATCTTACACTGTTTGAGAGCAGATGACAGAAAATGCACTGGTTGGCAAAGTTTGAGGATATGTTAACATTTTGCACCCTGTACTCAACTTTTTTTTTGTAAGGAGACAGGAATATCTCCTGTTTGCAATTTCTGCTTCCAATGCATGAGCTCTGGAATTGTAACTTGAGAGATAAACAATTGTTAGCAAAATTGAAGCCCATGGGATTAAAGGGACAGTGACAGCATGGATACAAAATTGACTAAGGGACAGAAAGAAGATTAGTGGTGAATGTTTCTTTTTAAGACTGGAGGGAAGTATACGTGTTCCCCAGGGGTCGGTAATAGGACCACTGCTCTTTTTGACGTATATTAATGACCTGGACTTGGGTATACAGAGCATAATTTCAAAGTTTGCAGATGACATGAAACTCAGAAATGTAGTAAACAATGAGGAGGATAGTAATAGACTTCAGGAGGACATAGACAGATTGTTGAAATGGGACATGGTGACATGGCAGATGAAATTTAATGTAGAGAAGTGTGATGATGATACATTTTGGCAAGAAGAATGAGCAGAGGCAATAAAAGCTAAATGGTACAATTTTAAAAGGGATGTGGGAACAGAGAGGCCTGGGGGTGTATGTTTACAAATCTTTAAGGTGGCAGGACAAGTTGAAAAGGCTGTTAAAAAAGCATTCAGGATCCTTGGTTTTTTAACAGAGACATGGGGCCCGATATTAGGAGGGAGGCGAGTTGGCAGCGGGGGGTCGACTGGGTGCGTGGGTAACATGCCCAATGAAATCGGTGGGTTTTGCACGCGATTGTAAGTAAATTGAAGCCACTTACCTTGGCTTCCGGGTTTCGCTCTGGAAAGCTGCGCAGCGAGTGGACTGCGCTCCCACATCATAGGCCGTCAGCTGGAGGAGCCCTATTTAAAGGGGCAGCCCTCCTCTGACTGATGCTGCAGAAAATAGGCAAAATTACAGCATGGAGCAGCCCAGGGGGAAGGCTGCTCCCAGGTTTAATGATGCCTCACTCCAGGTCTCACTGAATGGGGTGAGGAGGAGGAGAAGGAGGTAGATCTTCCACCCGGTGGACAGGAGGAAGTGTCCTGCTTCTGCCACCATGAAGGCCTGGCTCGAGGTGGCAGAGGAGGTCACCAGCACCACCAACATATCACGCACCTGCGTACAGTGCAGGAGGCGCTTCAATGACCGAACCGGGTCAGCCAAAGTGAGTACACTTACTAATTCCCCTACACTCCGTCTGCCACATCACCGGCCCCACCCCACATCTCCTTCTGCACTGCCAACACTACTCTATCACATCACTCCTCACACCCACTGAACCCTCATCCTCATCTTACCTGCACTTCCTCACCTCGCCAGTACTCATCCCACCACTACCACTCAACTCAATCCTCATACAATCTCATGGCTCTATCTCATACTCACCCTCTCATGCATCTCTTTCACAGTCAGCCTCACCCAACCTGCCACTACCTGTGCTGCAGCCACAGGGCATGCATCACGTATGTGTAGTAGGAAGCGTAAGGCAAATGTGTCGTGAGCATGAAGGGGATGCAAAAAGGTGTTTGAGTGTTTGTCATCGTTTTTACTTATATTTGATTTCTGATCAACTCACATTACATATTATATTGTCACTACTACTGCCACGTCTTGGCCATTCTTGACTGGCTTGTGCAATAAGGCCCCTTCATGAGGATCTCCATGAACACCCTTAATGTCACCCATTGGGTCACCCTACAGTGGGTGTATGTGTAGTTGCACGATTACTTTGTGCAGGTGCCTGTTGCGCAGCTCCACGTGGTGGAGGTAGACGGCATGCCTGGCAAGGCTGGTGATGTTGCTCGTCCTCCAATGGAGTGATGAATGCAGCTATGGAACCACCCCCCCACCCCCCCAATCCTGACAGTGGGAGTGTGAGGGGGTCCGCAAAGTAGGTAAATGCGTTTGGACAGCAGAGTTTAGGGTATGCTGTAATAATTTGGAGTGTGGAGACAACGGTGTGGCAGGTAAAACTTTGTCTGAGGTGACAGAGTGCCCTGCTGCAATGAATGAGGTATTCCCCCCAACTGTCAAGGAATCCTCTGCATCTCCCAATGGCTGCTGACTGAAACACGTCTGCAACAACAGAGAGTGTTTCCCACAGCATGGGAAACACGCTGAGGAGAGTCCAAAATCACATCCCTGCTAAAATCTCTTCCCAGTGAGGTCTGTCAACGACCTCAAGTACCCCCCTAATTATCTAAACTTTCATCCCGCCGGCTTTAATTGCCGGTGGGAGTCCCGCATGCGGGGGCTGCGCGCGCACCGATTTGCGTCATTGGGGAACCCGGAAGTGGGCGGGTTGGAGCTGGGCTCCGGACCCGCTCCGGGATTTCCCAATTTTAGGAACCCCCCTGCCACGAACCCCCCCCCGCTCAGCCATCCTAAAATTGACCCCATAGAGTACAAGGAAGTTAAAGCAAGGAAGTTATGCTAAACCTTTATAAAAAGTTAGGCCCCAGCTGGAGTATTGCGTCCAATTCTGGGCGCCACATTTTAGGAAGGATGTCAAGGCCTTAGAGAGGATGCAGAAGAGATTTACTAGAATGGTACCAGGGACGAGGGACTTCAGTTACGTGGAGAGGCTGGAGAAGTTGGGGTTGTTCTCCTTGGAACAGAGAAGGTTAAGAGGAGATTTGATATTTAATCTATCAAATCCTTCATGATTTTGATAAGGAGAAACTGTTTCCAGCGGCAGAATGGTTGGTAACCAGAAGACACAGATTTAAGGTAATTGGCAAAAGAACCAGAGGTGACATGAGGAAAAATCTTTTTTACGCAGCGAGTTCTTATGATCTAGATTGCACTGCCTGAAAGGATGGTGGAAGCAGTTTCAATAGCAACTTTCAAAAGGGAATTGGATAAATACTTGAAGGGGAAAAATTTGCAGGGCTATGGGACTAATTGAATAGCTTTTCCAAAGAGCCGGCATAGGCACGATGGGCTGAATGGTCTCCTTCTGATTTTAATTTTAAAAAATAGCACAATATGTCACAGCATCAATAATTAACATTTGGCATGACAGAATGGTGAGACTTAATTTCCCACTTCCTGATCACCGTCTTACTATTGTGAGGAGCTGATGGGCAGAGACCAGAGTGGGATGGGTAAGTCATTGTCACTTTTACGTTTCTAAGACGAGCAATAGCAGTGGCCAGTGAGCAAGTGGCCTGCCCAGCTCTCACAAAACAGGATCCAGTCTTAAACTGCTCCCCACGATTAAGAAAATCTGTGAGATATCTGGGTGTTATAATGGTGAAGAAACAAATAAAATTGAAGTTTCTGCTGGTGAAGGCAGACTCGATTGGCAGTTACCATTATTTTCATCCTAAGAAGCCATTAGGGTGTTCTCAGAACTGTCGGAGCCTGAATTTATTAGCAAGATGAAGGAAACAACTGGGAGCAGAGGAGAAATCTATGCAAGCAAAGTACTGTATACTGAAGGGTGAAGTTAAGTCACATTTCTTTAACTCTACAGGGATATATTAAGGCTTTAGCCAAATAACGGTTGCTGTACTGATAGTGAACTTCAGTAGGTATTAAATTCAGTAGGTGTTGCATTTTAATATTCAGACCCATCCAATACAAAGTGAGAGCTACAAGATGTGTCTGTTATGGAATATTTACATATGTCAGAGTTAGGCATATGGGAAATATTTGTGATAACTGAACATTGATCAGCAAGTTGACTCAATGGTTCAGGTTAGGCTTTCCAGCGAACTACTCTGGCTGAAAGCATGTATTGCAAAGGGAGCAAAGATAACTAAGGATTTGTTACAGGTCTACAAGGCAAAACAAAAAGGGCAAGTTACTCCATGAAGGGATAAGAAAATAACATGCAAATGGACTATCATAACAACAACTTGCATTTATATAGCGCCTTTAATGTAGCAAAAACGTCATAAGACATTTCACAGCAGCATCATCAGACAAAATTTCACACCGAGCCACATAAAAAGATATTAGGACAGGTCACCAAAAGCTTGGTCAAAGAGTTAGGTTTTAAGGAGTGTCTTAAAGGAGGAGAGAGAGGTAGAGGGGTTTAGGGAGGGAATTCCAGAGCTTAGGGCCTGGACAACTGAAGGCATGGCCGCCAGTGGTGGAGGGATGAAATTCGGAGATGCGCAAGAGGCCACAATTGGAGGAGCACAAAAATCTCTGGGAGTGGTAGGAGGCTGGATAAGGTTACAAAGATAGGGAGGGGCAAGGCCATGGAGGGATTTGAACACAAAGATGAGAATTTTAAAATCAAGGCTTTGCCGGAGCGGGAGCCAATGTAGGTCAGCGAGTACAGGGGTGGTGGGTGAACGGGACTTGGTACGAGTTAGTATATGGGCAGTAGAGTTTTGGATGAGCTCAAGTTTACGGAGGGTGGAAGATGGGAGACCGGCCAGGAGAGCATTGGAATATTCGAGTCTGGAAGTAACAAAGGCATGGTTGAGGGTATCTGCAGCAGATGAGCTGAGGCAGGGGCAATATATACTGGGAATGTCCAAGCCATCTAGAATATTAGCTAGTAAATGTAATGCACAACTTGTTTTCTAACCCAGTGTAGCAGGGATACCATGAGAAGCAACATGGTTTAGTAATAGTAAGTGACACAGGTAGCATACTGGTGATGGAAATGGCTTCTGTGGTCAAGGGAATGAGAAAAGAGCTTAAATGAATTGACTGTGGGTCATTATAATTATGAGGAAAAATGGAATACCTTGAAATTATATACTACATGGAATACCTTTAAAGAACATTCTACGGTGTGTATTTATTTTACGCTCTTCAAGAACTACTAAACACAGACTAAAACAAACATGGTCCTAATGGATTAATAAGATATTAAGGTGAAATAAAGACAAAGTCTATAAAGGGAAAGGTGAAGAAAATGGCTAAGAATATAGAAACCTTCAAATAAAAGAATGTAAAAAAGGCAGTCATGAGAGAAGGACCTAGAAACTAGCATTGCTGCAGATGCTAAATGCAACAGCAAGAAATTCTTCCAGTTCTATAATAGTAGAAGGGTCAGCAGAGAAGAATTGAAATTTCTTAGGGGTACAAACAAGTGTTGAAACAGAAGATAAATTAAATGATGAAAACACTCGACAGGTCAGGCAGCAGCAGCAGAGAGAGGACGTTGGGTTAATGTTTCAGGTCGATGACCTTTCATCAGAATCTATTTTTATTTCAGATTTCCAACATCTGCAGTATTTTGCTTTTTGAATTAAATGATTAATTCCTGGTCAATAGGAGTCACTACAGAAGAAACTACCAGCACATGAAAATCACAGTAAATTTGGTTTCAACATCATTGGAATGGAGGGCCTTGACAGGCTGAAAACAAATATATCTCCAGGGGGGTCGGGGCACTAAACTAAATTAGAAAGAAAATCTAAGAAATGCTGACAGTCATCAGGAGGGGGTAGATGAACTCAGCCTGCTGGAATGAAAAACAAGGCAACATGGTCACTTGCGGGTATTTTTGCCTAGATCCAGCTTTTCATAACCCCTCTAATGCTCTCTGCTTTCAGTGGACCAGCGAGAAGTACTTTGAGCCAAATCATAGAATGGTCACAGCACTGAAGGAGGCCCACTGAGCCGGTGCCAGCTCTTTGTAAGAGCAATCCAGTTAGTCCCATTCCCCCGCTCTTTCCCCATAGCCCTGCAATTTTTTTTCCCTTCAAATATTTATCCAATTCTATTTTGAAAGCCACAGTTGAATCAAAACAAGGCACATTTCAGCACCTAGCCATAGAAATATGAAGATGATGATCTTGATCCGGAAACCTTTTGTTTATAGAGAGCATGAAAACTATTCCCCTGCAGTCAGAGAGTTGCTGTTGAAGGTTGGGGTTTAGGGTTCTTTTGTCTGTTTTGGCTCAACATCTGTGTATTGCAGGATCATAGAACAATGTGATTCTATCAAGGGGCAAAGAATACAAGAAATAACATTATTAGCTTGGCTTATTTGTTGTGTCAGATTGATTTAGTTGACAGCACTTCTGCCACTGAGTCAGAAGGTTGTGCGTTCAAGCCCCACTACAGTCTTGAGCACATAATCTAGGCTAACACTTCAGTACAGTGCTGCATTGTCAGAGGTGCCATCTTTCAGATGAGACATTAAACCGAGACCCTGACTACCTGTTCAGGTGGATACAAATGATCCCATGGTACAAAAGGAGAGCAAGGAGTTTTTTCAGTGCCTTGGTCAACATTTGTCTCTCAACCAACATCATCAAAAGCATTATTTGGTCATTCATTCGTTTGCTGTTTGTAGGATCTTGCTGTGTGCAAATTTACTTCTGTATTTGCCTACATAAGGGTGATTGTACTTCAAAAGTAATCCATTAATTGTAAACTGCACTGGGATATCTTTAGGCCATGAAAGGCACTATATAAATGCAACTTTTTTCTTTTTCTAGAAATGAATGATAAAAATATGGCTACCTCTGCTGTTCCAGAGCTCAGGTAACAAGATGTATATATAATACGGGATGACAATGGTATCTCAATGCCATCCTGCATAAAATAATTATTGTAAACAATTTTACAACACCAAGTTATAGTCCAACGATTTTATTTTTAATCCCACAAGCTTTCGGGGGCTTTCCCCTTCCTCAGGCGGTGTGGAAACCGCCTGAGGAAGGGGAAAGCCCCCGAAAGCTTGTGGGAATAAAAATAAAATCGTTGGACTATAACTTGGTGTTGTAAAATTGTTTACAATTGTTAACCCCAGTCCATCACCGGCATCTCCACATCATAAAATAATTAGGTAGAGCACAAAAAAAAAATCCACATCACATACTGACTGGTGGACCAACCAACTGCAACCTTCAATGTGAGACTGTAGGTTTTTTTAAGCTCAGTTCTAATATTTCTTTTTTTGCCAACAATTATTACACATCTGTGTTCATTGAAATCCACAAAAGTACACTTCAATGCTTTGACAGTAATGCATGCTCTTCTTTCATCAAAGAGCAGATACACTAACTTCAATAATCTAAGTAGGAAAATGAGCGACAATTTAGGCATTGCAGCACAATGACTTTTATCTGCAGACTAGAACAATGAAAAACAATAGAAGGCAGAAAATAAAGCCACCTCCTGTAAAGTAAGCATTTGAGGACTGAGACTAATATTTCTGAGAATCCGATGCATAGTGGGTTTGTACAACCAGCATAGTGGGTTTGTACAATTAGGGAGATGCTTTCAGTTGCTTCTAGCATTTGTTTAACTCATACTTCCCCTTCATAATGATACTTGCATTTATAGGGCACCTTTCAGACTCAAACATCTCAAAGTGAATGTTTTTGAGGTACAGTAGGGTAAATATTTGGAGACCATGCTCCCACTTGGAGTCTTGCTTGACTTGAGCATGGATTGGAGAATCAGGTGCAGAGGTCAGCATGCCTGATGAATGGCGCTCCTGATTTTTTGATCATTAAAATGGTCAGAAAATCAGAAATTTTGCAAATCAGGCACACTGACCTTGACATCGAGAGTGAAGCCAGCAGTGGATTCTCTGAAAATGTACTGCAGTGAGCAATACGTAGGCTTTGTAGAATTCCTAGATAACTTTATTGCGGTTATAGAACCATAGAAAAGATACAGCACAGAAGGGGGCCATTCAGCCCATCGTGTCCGTGCCGGCTTGGAGAACAACCAGGTGCCCATTCTAATCCCACCTTCCAGCACCCAGTCCGTAGCCCTGCAGCTTACAGCACTTTAGGTGCAGGTCCAGGTACTTTTCAAAAGAGTGGAGGGTCCTTGCCTCCACCACCAATTCGGGCAGCAAATTCCATACACCCACCACCCTCTGGGTAAAAAAGTTTTTCCTCATGTCCCCTCTAATCCTTCCGCCAATCAGCTTAATTCTATGTCCTCTCGTTCTTGAACTCTCCGCTAGGGGAAACAGGTACTTCCTGTTTGCTCATAATTCTGTACACCTCAATCAAGTCTCCCCTCAGCCTCCTCTGCTCCAAGGAAAACAACCCCAGCCTATCCAATCTCTCCTCGTGGCTGCAATTTTCAAATCCTGGCAACATTCTTGTAAATCTTCTCTGCACTCTCTCCAGAGCAATTACATCCTTCCTGTAATGTGGTGACCAGAACTATGCACAATACTCCAGCTGTAGCCTTACCAGCGTTTTATACAGTTCCATCATTACAGCCCTGCTTTTGTATTCTATACCTCGGCTAATAACGGAGAGCATTCCGTATGCCTTCTTCACAACCTTATCTACCTGTTCTGCCACCTTCAGGGACCTGTGCACATGCACTCCAAGGTTTCTCACTTCCTCTACCCCTCTCAATATTCGCTTTTACTGTTTGCCCTCCCAAAGTGCATTACCTCACACTTCTCCAGGTTGAACTCCATTTGCCACTTTTACACCCACTCCACCAACCCATTGATTATCTTCTTGGAGTCTACAGCTATCCTCCTCACTATCAACTACACGGCCAATTTTTTTGTCGTCTGCAAATTTGCCAATCATACCCCCTACATTCAAGTCCAAATCATTAATATTTACCACAAACAGCAAGGGACCCAACACTGAGCCCTGTGGCACACCACTGGAAACGGATTTCCATTCACAAAGACATCCATCGACTTTTACCCTTTGTTTCCTGTTACTGAGCCAATTTTGGATCCAATTTGCCACATTTCCCTGTATCCCATGGGCTTTTATCTTTCTGACCAGTCTGCCATGTGGGACCTTGTCAAATGCCTTACTAAAATCCATGTAGACAACATCCACTGCACTACCCTCATCAATCCTCCTCGTCACTTCCTCAAAGAATTTGATTTGTAAGGCATGACCATAAGACCATGAGAGATAGCAGCAGGAGTAGGCCATTCGGCCCCTCGAGCCTGCTCCGCCATTCAATGAGACCATGGCTGATCTGATTTTTACCTCAACTCCACTTTCCCGCCTTTTCCCCATATCCTTTGACTCCCTTGCTGATCAAAAATTTGTCTAACTCAGCCTTGAATGTATTCAATGACTCAGCCTCCACAGCTTTTTGGGGTAAAGAATTCCAAAGAATCACGACCCTCTGGGAGAAGAAATTCCTCCTCATTTCCATCTTAAATAAGGCAACCCCTTATTCTGAGACTATGCCCCCTAGTTTTAGATTCCCCCATGAGGGGTAACATCCTCTCAACATCTACCCTATTGAGTCCCCTCAGAATCTTGTATGTTTCAATAAGGTCTCCTCTCATTCTTCTAAACTCCAATGACCTTCCCTAAACAAATCCATGCTGACTATCCCTCATTAAACCATGCCTTTCCAAGTGACAGTTTATCCTATCTCTCAGTATTGATTCTAATAGTTTGCCCACCACCGAGATAAGTCTGACCGGCCTATTATTGTTCGGCCTTTCCCTCGTACCCTTTTTAAACAATGGTACGACGTTTGCAGTCTTCCAGTCCTCCGGTACCTCCCCTGTATCTAGTGAGGATTGGAAAATGATCCTCAGAGCATCTGCTATTTCCTCCCTGGCTTCCTTCAATAGCCTAGGAAACAATCCATCCGGCCCTGGTGACTTATCAACTTTCAAGGATTCTAGTCCCTCCTCTCTCGTTATGTTTACCTTATCCAATATTTCACATCTTTCCTCTTTAAATACTACTAACTTTCTTTTGTGAATATGGAGACAAAATATTCATTTAAAACCCTACCCACATCCTCTGCTTTTACACACAAGTTACCCTTATCATCCCTGATAGGTCCCACCTTTTCCTTAGCTATCCTCTTGTTCATAATGTACTGACAAAATATCTTTGGGTTTTCTTTAATCTTACTAGCTAATACTTTTTCATGCCCTCTCTTTGCTTTCCTTATTTCCTTTTTTACGTGCCTGAAAACTCTATATCCAGGGATATTAAACTGCCAATTATCCCCCTCTTTAAGCCAGGTTTTCGTTATAGCAATGATATCATACTACCATGTGTCTATGTGTGCCCTTAGCTCATCTACTTTGTTTGTAATACACCTTGCATTGAAGTATATACCCTTTAACCCAGTCAAATTCCTGTGCTGAACACTATTTAACCTTTGCTTCTTTTGCCTTTCTGAGTCACTAACTACATTACTAACTGCTTTTCTACTTCCTGTTTCCTGGTGTGAATTTGTCCTATCTGTTCCTGCCCTTTGGTTCCCATCCCCCTGCCATACTAGTTTAAACCCTCCCCAACAGAACTAGCAAATGCCCCCGCGAGGATATTGGTCCTGGTTCTGCTTGGGTGCAACCCGTCCAGCTTGTACAGGTCCCGCCTTTCCCAGAATCGGTCCCAATGCCTCAGGAAGTTAAACCCCTCCCTCCTACACCATCTCTCAAGCCATGCACTCATCTGGTCTATTCTCCTATTTCTACTCTTGCTAGCATGTGGCACTGGGAGTAATCCTGAGATTATTACCTTGGAGGTCGTGCTTTTTAATTTATTTCCTAACTCCCTATATTCTGCTTGCAGGATCTCATCCCTTTTTTTGCCGATGTCGTTGGTACCGACATGGACCACGATCTCTGGCTGTTCACCCTCCCCCTTCAGAATGTCCTGCAGCCACTCCATGACATCCTTGACCCTAGCACCAGGGAGGCAACATACCATCCTGGAGTCACGTCTGCGGCCGCAGAAACGCCTATCCGTTCCCCATACGATGAAATCCCCTATCATTATTGCTCTTCCATTCTTTTTCCTCCCCTCCTGTGCAGCTAAGTCACTCGTGGTGCCACGGTCTTGGCTCTTGCTGCATTCCCCTGATAAGCCATCTCCCCCAACAATATCCAATGCGGAATATCTGTTTGAGAAGGAGATGGCCCCAGGGGACTCCTGCTCTACCTGCCTTGTCCTTTTACTCTACCTGGCGGTCACCCATTTCCTTTCTGCCTGCCGAATAGCAAAAGGGAGCTAGAAGAACAAATATGAAGGCAAATTTCTGCTCGCGGATGCTTAGATTAGTTTATATTATTGCTGAATTATTCAATTTTTTAAACTCCCATCCCCCACAAAATAAATGTTTTCTAACCTAATGTATCTAAACACTTGCAATTTAGCATTAAATTCTGGTAATTAGCTAAATTCGTATAAAAGCACTTTTCTCCCACAAACATTAGAAACCTCTATGTAATAAGATTCCTCAGGGCTAGCTATATTTTTTCTCCATTTAATTATATGTTCAATGCTGAAGTTTTAGTTGAAGGAACTATCCTTGTTGTTTTACACTTAACTGCAATGTAAAATCCACCATTGGCTATATAATTGAATATTTGCCTGTAAATTGCACTCCTATATAGTTTTTTAAAAAAAAACTCAAAGTGGCTAGCTTTCCAATAAGGGCTGCCATCTTCACAGCATTCACAATGGGTGCACAAAACACAACATTCCACAATCAAATTTCAGCTTCAAGCAATCTGGTACTCAGTGCTTTTAATAAAAACTGCGGTAGTGGGAGCCGAGGTTTGGTCACATTTTCACACCCAAACCATGGAATGTCTACTGGGACGTCAGCTCCTTCACAAGCAACATTTATTTTTTTTTAAATTGAAACAGAATTGATTAAAAAAAAATATATGGATAGATGTATTTTACAGGAATACATTCAGTCCTAGGCTATTCTCTCATTTTATTTTAGGGACCTTTTATTTGGCCTCTGTGGTTACTTAGTGATAGATACCAAGAGAATATAAAGCCAACTATGCTTTACTGCACATTGCCATGAAAATAGAGTCAAACGTGTAGAGGGTCAGAATGTTCTGCTGCAATTCCCCACACTAGCATAGATCAGCCAAGCAGGAGTGGCTCAACCACTCTGTTAGTAGTTTTATTAGAAAGTATACTTCAGGTTTTAGAAGTAAACTTGCTACATTGATGATTGACTTCAAGCAGGATAGCTCCTTTAAGAGGCACAGTAAAATGCAGCATACTGATTGGGGTAAAAGCTGCATTTGCCATCAGCCAGCTGGATCCATAAATTAGGTTGATGAATAAGTTGCAACCCAAATTTACAGGTCATAAAAACATGCATGAAAGCACAATCTATACCCTGGATTTTGAGGTGTGTCATGAAATTGTGGGGGGGGGGGCAATTATGAATACCCTGATCCTTAGTACTACTGATTTTAAAATGTTCCTTGTTGACGCTGCATTGAGTACACTTTCTGGATGCCACACATTGTACAACATTGCAAATGGATAAAAAGACATTTACAGCAGGCAGTGCCTAGTTTGTGAATCAATATTTACACATATTCAAACAATTTTGTGTATGATACATCTACATCACAGGTCTGCTCAATACATAAATTAAAAGGTAATGTTGCTCACAGCCCTAAAAAGCAATTAATATGACTTTGCAATAAACAGAATAAAGGTTTAGATAATATCTGTTGTCTTCTTTGCATTGACGTCTAACAGTGTATAAGTACTTAGTCTCTGACTTAAATTTGCTTAGCTGTTCAAAAGGTGAGGTCCACTCTGTAATGAAGACTTTTAGCTGGATTACATTAGGGAATGCTATTGTTACACAGAAAATAAAACATCATGGGAAAATAATTAAATACTGTCATCAGAATTGCATCTGACATATGATCTACCTTTTGTTTGGCTCTTTCATTTGTGAAAAGCTTCTTTCCCATCCCCCTCCCCGCTACAGAAACAGTGTATAAATTTTATATGATTAAAAACAGAATGGGACAAAGCCATGAACATGCTGGCGTTTAACTGCCTAATGTAATTACCTGACTGAAAATAATGCTCATCACTGCATTTTAAGGAAAATGGAACGCAGTGGTCCCTCCAGCATTTTGAGCGAGCTATCACTTCAGCTCACTAAAAGTTAGGCCCCTACTGGATTATCAGTTTCCTAAATGATTTGCAAGAGACTTAAGAACAGCCATTTTAGTACAGACTTTTGTCTTCAGAACAAAGCCATGTTTTTTAGAAAAGGAATATTACTCAATCACACACATTTGTATGCATTGTCTGTGCTTAGCACAGACAATATATATTCTATACAATATATTTTTTAAAAATCTAAATATTTTGGAAGAACTCATTTAGTAAATTGTGATTAAAATTATTTCTAGTTAACTTTTTAATATTGTAGCTCTCCAATCATTATTTGGATCAGTGAAAACTTCGCATTAGAGCTGTTTGCAACTCTTATCATCACTCCCACGCTCAAACCAAGAAACTGAAATGGGACTTTTCCCACAGAGATGCTGCAATATCTTTTTCAACTCTACCAGCATTTTTCTTTCACATACTACTTTCTCCACTCAACCATTTGACAAATAAAAGTGAAGGGCTTCAATAAAATGTTTATGCTATATTCACATTTGTACTGCATGTGTAGTCTGTGGACCAACAGGTTTTATTTGCAGTTGCGTTCTTCACCCAGATGCAACTTTCTTTATCATTTTCACTTCCATTAGTCATGAACATTACCGTCTTATTTTCTTCCTTATATTTTTGTTCCCTAACCATATGAGGTTTCTGTTGACCCGACAAAGGCATTCAAATTTGTGAATTGTGATGCACTGTGGGGAGATTCTTCTTGAGTTCGGATGCCCTGATAGATTTGTGAATATTGCCTGGCAATTACATATTGGTACAATGACCTGAATAATAGACCAAGATTGTGTTTCATCGCTATTTGTAGTCACTAACGGACTCAAACAAGATGGCGTTCTTGCTCCAACCCTGTTCAGGATACTGTTTACAACGGTACTGCTCAAGGTATACAAGAACTGTGACAGAGGAATCTATATTCAATATCATAGAGGCAGCGGCATCTTCAACCTTCTTTGGCTGCGTGCATAAACTAAAGTAATGCAGATAACCGCGACTTGCTTTTTACTGATGATTGCTTGCTACTCGGCCACACTAGAGGATGTTCAGCTGCTATCCAACTGCTTTGCTGTAGCGGCACAAAGTTTTAGTCTTATAATCAACTTAAAAGAGACTGAAGTCAGACCCCCTTGTGGTTACGATCAATAACTTACCACTCAAGGGTACGGAAAAATTTTGCTACCTCGGTTGCGTTCTCTTATACAATCAACAACGCCACTCACCAGATTGGCAGGACCAGCTCCGCTTTTGGCAAACTCGAGCAGAGACTTGAGGGGTTAGTCTGCCAACAAAAATCACTATATTCCAAGTGCTGTCCTCACCACCCTACTGTATTTATCGGAGTCATGGATCTGCTACCGCAGTCATATCATGCAGCTTGACCATTCCTAGTTGCGTTATTTACAATGTAACATTGGTATCGAGTGGCATGACATGGTGCCGAGAGATGTCCTGAAGCACTGCAATTAAGGCTATGATCAAATAGGTACGGTTGCGTTGATTCGACCATTGTATTGGCCTGGTCACATCAGGTTCGTATGCCTGATTATAGAATTCCCAAGGCCGTCTTCTACGGCAAGCTGCAGTCCAGATATCACAAAAGAGGTGGGCAGATTTAAAATATTGCAAAGCCACACAGTAAAGGCCATCTTGAAATCTTCAATTTTTACTAGAAATCTTGCAATATTAACCCCGACTCCTGGAAAAGCACAGCCACCGACAGCAGCATACCTGCCAATCTGACTAGATCTGACTGCCAAGCACCTGGCCTGCAAGGCAACTCATCTATCAGCCTGGTCTGGGTTTCAATGCAATATGGGCGGCCGTACACGTGCGTCCAGGATTGGGCTCTTCTCCCACCAGCGCATGCACAACAACTGAGACTCATCCATCGATTCAACGGGAGACTCCATCATCATGGTCAGTAAAGAAGAGAATTTGGTGCAGCTCGAAGAAATCGAAGTTGAACCTGAGCTGCAAAGCGTTTGGGAGCATCTTCAGCATGCAGGACTGACCCCTGCTGATGTTCCTCAGTCTGACTATACCGCAGTCGTTGACTCTTTGATCACCTGAGCGTCCATCAAAGCTTTGAGCCGACTGAAGCCGGAATTAAATAACGAGGATTGCAGGAATATTCAGGATGAAAACTTGCTCCTGATCCTCTAACTCCAGCAGCCTATCTCAAGACATGTCTCTGACATTTGATATTATATGCAATGCTCATCCAATGATTCTAAAATATTAATTCTGAGGGAAGATGTAAATCGTTAATTAGAAAGACACAGATTAATCAAGGACAGTCAGCAAGAATTTGTTAAGGGAAGGTCGTGTCTGACTAACGATTGAATTTTTTGAGGTGGTAACAAGGAGGGTCGATGAGGGTAGCGCGTTTGATGTAGTCTACGTGGAGCTTAGCAAGGCTTTTGACATGGCAGACTGGTCAGAAAAGTAAAGGCCCATGGGATCCAAGGGAAAGTGGATCCAAAATTGGCCCAGTGGCAGGAAGCAAAGGGTAATGGCCAACAGGTATTTTTGTGACTGGAAGGCTGTTTCCAGTGGGGTTCCACAGGGTTCAGTATTAGGTCCCTTGCTTTTTGTGGTATATATTAATGATTTAGAGTTAAATGTAACGGTCATGATTAAGAAGTTTGCAGATGATACAAAAATTGGCCATGTAGTTGATAGTGAGGAGGAAAGCTGTACACTGCAGGAAAACATCAATGGACTGGTCAGTTGGGCACAAAAGTGGTAAATGGAATTCAATCCAGAAAAGTGTGAGGTAATGCATTTGGGGAGGGCAATCAAGGCAAGGGCATAGACAATAAATGGGAGGATAACAAGAGGTGTAGAGGAACAGAGCGACCTTGGAGTGCATGTCCACAGATCCCTGAAGGTAGCAGGACAGATAGATAAGGTGATTAAGAAGGCATATGGGATACTTTACTTTATTAGCCGAGGCATAGAATATAAGTGTAAACAATTTTACAACACCAAGTTACAGTCCAGCAATTTTATTTTAAATTCACAAGCTTTCGGAGGCTTCCTCCTTCCTCAGGTAAATGTTCAGGAGCTCCTCGAAGCCTACGCATTTATACATATAGAACAATACATGGTGTTTACAGAATGCCCCTGCAACTGCTCGTTGCCAAGGCAATCACCGTGTTCAGACAGAGAGGTGTCACCTGCAGAACCCCCGAATACACATTCAACAAAAAAACAAACAGGAAAAAAAAACAGAGAGAGGCGGAAACATCCGGAAGGCAGAGAAAGCCAGCAAATGACCCATTATATTAAAAACAGATAACATTTGTTCGCTGGTGGGGTAACGTGTAGCGTGACATGAACCCAAGATCCCGGTTGAGGCCGTCCTCATGGGTGCGGAACTTGGCTATCAATTTCTGCTCGACGATTTTGCGTTGTCGTGTGTCTCGAAGGCCGCCTTGGAGTACGCTTATCCGAAGGTCGGTGGATGAATGTCCATGACTGCTGAAGTGTTCCCCGACTGGGAGGGAACCCTCCTGTTTGGCGATTGTTGCGCAGTGTCCGTTCATCCGTTGTCGCAGCGTCTGCATGGTCTCGCCAATGTACCATGCTCTGGGGCATCCTTTCCTGCAACGTATGAGGTAGACAACGTTGGCCGAGTCACAGGAGTATGAACCATGCACCTGGTGGGTGGTGTCCTCTCGTGTGATGGTGGTATCTGTGTCGATGATCTGGCATGTCTTGCAGAGGTTACCGTGGCAGGGTTGTGTGGTGTCGTGGACGCTGTTCTCTTGAAAGCTAGGTAATTTGCTGCGAACGATGGTCTGTTTGAGGTTGGGTGGCTGTTTAAAGGCGAGTAGTGGAGGTGTGGGGATGGCCATAGCGAGGTGTTTGTCCTCATTGATGACATGTTGAAGGCTGCGGAGAACATGGCGTAGTTTCTCCGCTCCGGGGAAGTACTGGACGACAAAGGGTACTCTGTTGGTTGCGTCCTGTGTTAGTCTCCTGAGGAGGTCTATGCGATTTTTTGCTGTGGCCCGTCGGAACTGTCGATCGATGAGTCGAGCGTCATATCCCGTTCTTACGAGGGCGTCTTTCAGCGTCTGTAGGTGTCCATCGCGTTCCTCCTCATCTGAGCAGACCCTGTGTATTCGCAGGGCCTGTCCATAGGGGATGGCCTCTTTGACGTGGTTAGTGTGGAAGCTGGAAAAGTGGAGCATCGTGAGGTTGTCCGTGGGCTTGCGGTAGAGTGAGGTGCTGAGGTGCCCGTCTTTGATGGAGATTCGTGTGTCCAAGAAAGAAACTGATTCTGAGGAGTAGTCCATGGTGAGCTTGATGGTGGGATGGAACTTGTTGATGTTATCGTGTAGTCTCTTTAGTGATTCCTTGCCGTGGGTCCATAGAAAGAAAATGTCGTCGATGTATCTGGTGTATAGTGTTGGTTGGAGGTCTTGTGCAGTGAAGAAGTCCTGCTCGAACTTGTGCATGAAAATGTTGGCGTATTGGGGTGCGAATTTGGTCCCCATGGCTGTTCCGTGTGTTTGGGTAAAGAACTGGTTATCGAAGGTGAAGACATTGTGATCCAGGATGAAGCGGATGAGTTGTAGGATGGCTTCCGGAGATTGGCTGTTGTTGGTGTTGAGTATTGATGCTGTCGCAGCGATGCCGTCATCGTGGGGGATACTGGTGTATAGTGCCGAGACGTCCATCGTGGTGAGAAGTGTTCCTGGTTCAACTGGTCCGTGGGTACTGAGTTTTTGTAGGAAGTCTGTAGTGTCGCGACACTACAGACTTCTGTAGTGTCGCGACATTCACAGAGGAATTCATCAGAAGAATGAGGCTCCGGGAATTCTACCACAAACCCCAAGATTTCAGCAGCGAACCCAATGAGACAATCGACGATCCGGAACAGCAGACAGAGGGATCCGCGGTACAGCAACCGAAGAGAAAAGATGTCAGGAAATGCGGCAATGCCAGATTCATCAGCCGCACTCAGAAGACAGTCCAGAATGTCACCCGAGCACAACGCAACGCCATCAACGCTCTCAAGACCAACCGCAACATCGTCATCAAACCAGCGGACAAAGGAGGAGCCATAGTCATACAGAACAGAACAGACTATTGCAAAGAAGCATACCGACAACTGGACAACCAGGAACACTACAGACGGTTACCCGCAGATCCGACCAAAGAACACACCCACCAGCTCAACAAACTGATCAAGACCTTCGATCCAGACCTTCAAAGCATCCTACGCACTCTCATCCCACGTACTCCCCGCGTGGGAGACTTCTACTGCCTCCCAAAGATACACAAAGCCAACACACCCGGACGTCCCATCGTATCAGGCAACGGAACCCTGTGTGAGAACCTCTCTGGATACATCGAGGGCATCCTGAAACCCATCGTACAGGGAACCCCCAGCTTCTGTCGCGACACTACAGACTTCCTACAAAAACTCAGTACCCACGGACCAGTTGAACCAGGAACACTTCTCACCACGATGGACGTCTCGGCACTCTACACCAGTATCCCCCACGATGACGGCATCGCTGCGACAGCATCAATACTCAACACCAACAACAGCCAATCTCCGGAAGCCATCCTACAACTCATCCGCTTCATCCTGGATCACAATGTCTTCACCTTCGATAACCAGTTCTTTACCCAAACACACGGAACAGCCATGGGGACCAAATTCGCACCCCAATACGCCAACATTTTCATGCACAAGTTCGAGCAGGACTTCTTCACTGCACAAGACCTCCAACCAACACTATACACCAGATACATCGATGACATTTTCTTTCTATGGACCCACGGCAAGGAATCACTAAAGAGACTACACGATAACATCAACAAGTTCCATCCCACCATCAAGCTCACCATGGACTACTCCTCAGAATCAGTTTCTTTCTTGGACACACGAATCTCCATCAAAGACGGGCACCTCACTCTACCGCAAGCCCACGGACAACCTCACGATGCTCCACTTTTCCAGCTTCCACCCTAACCACGTCAAAGAGGCCATCCCCTATGGACAGGCCCTGCGAATACACAGGGTCTGCTCAGACGAGGAGGAACGCGATGGACACCTACAGACGCTGAAAGACGCCCTCGTAAGAACGGGATATGACGCTCGACTCATCGATCGACAGTTCCGACGGGCCACAGCAAAAAATCGCATAGACCTCCTCAGGAGACTAACACGGGACGCAACCAACAGAGTACCCTTTGTCGTCCAGTACTTCCCCGGAGCGGAGAAACTACGCCATGTTCTCCGCAGCCTTCAACATGTCATCAATGAGGACAAACACCTCGCTATGGCCATCCCCACACCTCCACTACTCGCCTTTAAACAGCCACCCAACCTCAAACAGACCATCGTTCGCAGCAAATTACCTAGCTTTCAAGAGAACAGCGTCCACGACACCACACAACCCTGCCACGGTAACCTCTGCAAGACATGCCAGATCATCGACACAGATACCACCATCACACGAGAGGACACCACCCACCAGGTGCATGGTTCATACTCCTGTGACTCGGCCAACGTTGTCTACCTCATACGTTGCAGGAAAGGATGCCCCAGAGCATGGTACATTGGCGAGACCATGCAGACGCTGCGACAACGGATGAACGGACACCGCGCAACAATCGCCAAACAGGAGGGTTCCCTCCCAGTCGGGGAACACTTCAGCAGTCATGGACATTCATCCACCGACCTTCGGGTAAGCGTACTCCAAGGCGGCCTTCGAGACACACGACAACGCAAAATCGTCGAGCAGAAATTGATAGCCAAGTTCCGCACCCATGAGGACGGCCTCAACCGGGATCTTGGGTTCGTGTCACGCTACACGTTACCCCACCAGCGAACAAATGTTATCTGTTTTTAATATAATGGGTCATTTGCTGGCTTTCTCTGCCTTCCGGATGTTTCTGCCTCGCTCTGTTTTTTTTCCTGTTTGTTTTTTTGTTGAATGTGTATTCGGGGGTTCTGCAGGTGACACCTCTCTGTCTGAACACGGTGATTGCCTTGGCAACGGGCAGTTGCAGGGGCATTCTGTAAACACCATGTATTGTTCTATATGTATAAATGCGTAGGCTTCAAGGAGCTCCTGAACATTTACCTGAGGAAGGAGGAAGCCTCCGAAAGCTTGTGAATTTAAAATAAAATTGCTGGACTATAACTTGGTGTTGTAAAATTGTTTACAATTGTCAACCCCAGTCCATCACCGGCATCTCCACATCATAGAATATAAGAGCAGGGAGGTTATGCTAGAACTGTATAAAACACTAGTTAGGCCACAGCTAGAGTACTGCGTACAGTTCTTGTCATCACATTACAGGAAAGATGTGATTGCACTAGAGAAGGTACAGAGGAGATTTACGAAGTTGTTGCCAGGACTGGAGAATTTTAGCTATGAGGAAAGATTGGATAGGCTGGGGTTGTTTTCATTGGAACAGAGGAGACTGAGTGGTGATTTAATTGAGGTGCTCAAAATTATGAGGGGCCTTGATAGAATGGATAGGAAGGTCCTATTTCCATTAGCAGAGGGGTCAGTGACCAGGGGGCATAGATTTAAAGTAATTGGTAGAAGGATTAGAGGGGAGCTGAGGAGAAATTTTTTCACCCAGAGGGTGGTAGAGGTCTGGAACTCACTGCCTGAAAGGGTAGTAGAGGAAGAAACCCTCAATTCATTTAAAAAGTACTTGGATGTGCACTTGAAGTGCCATAACCTACAGGGCTACAGTCCAGGTGCTGGAAAGTGGGATTAAGCTGGATAGCTCTTTTTCGGCTGGCATGGACATGATGGGACAAATGGCCTCCCTCTGTGCCATAACTTTCTATGATTCGATGAAGTGAAGTAAGAATAGTTTAATCTACAAAACCTGCAAGGAGAAGGGTGAATTGGAATACTGAGATTAATATGAATTACTTCAGAAACACATTAAAACAGTGGTCTGAGGTTCAAAGAGGAATCTGGAGAAAAGCGTAGCAGCAGACGCTAAAAAGAGCAGCAAAAAATCTCAGTACTTTAACAGCAAGAGGTTGTCAGAAAAGAGGCAAGACCCCTGCAGAATACCAATGGGGCTGAAATGGAGGAGAAACAGAAAATAGATAATATACTAATGATTACTTCTCTCAGTAATTACTAGGAAAACAAAGTAAAATGCCTGCTATATATCAAGATAATGCAAGTAGGCTTAACAACTTTGACATCAGGGTTGAAGGGCTCCAAATATGAAAAGTGTGTAGAGCTGAGGTTCATCGTGAGGAAATCAACCAATGGAGAGATCCTCCTAGGCTGAAAACAAGCCATGGTTCAAAAGGCAATAAAATCAGTCCCAAGTAAGTACAGTCCTTCATCAACAATGAGTAAAATACTGGAATTCATTATCAAGAACAAACATGAGGATTATCTGTATAATAATATCCTAGCAAACAGCTAACATGACTTCAGAAGATGAAGATCCCACCTGAAAACCCTCTAAACTTTTCTGTGACAGTGAAATCCCCAGTGGACTGTAGAAAAATTTACTTCGACTTCCAGAAACCCTTTGAAAATTTCTGCACTAGAAGCTGCTACGTAAGATTGAAGCAGTAGGAATTCAAGGCAAAATGAGCTGTATAGAATTTGTGCGTAGGTGGACCAGTTGCAAATGAAATTAAATATTAAATATGGCTAAGTGTAAAGAATTACACACAAGAAAAATGGGCACCAAGTATATGACAAAAATGAAGCATCTTTGATGTTAGAGACTTCTTTCTTTCTGTCATGGCACATAAGGGGTTAAAAAACAGGGTCATTCACAGAAAATGGGACATCTTATTTTAATATACAATAGCCCCAGAACAGATTTTATGTCTGCAACAGGTATCCAAAGGCAGGGCCAAGTCATTGAATTCAAATACAAGCATCCTGTGCAGTTTGTTTAAATATATATTACATGGTTAGGGTCTTGCTGGAAACTCCCGTAAATGGTCTGAGTGTCTTACATTTAGTGGCGTGCCCATACTGCCCAACACCTAACTATACAATAGTGTAATCCAGAGGTGTAACAATAGTCTCTCCTAATGATCTGAACCAGATTATATAGAAACTACAACATGGGAACAGGCCATTCAGCCTAAACAGTCCATGTTGGTATTTATCCTCCACTTGAGTAGTAGTCCTAACTTCTCATGTGCCCACTCTGTTTCCTTCAACCACCTAGCGAACAAATTCTTAAATGTAGGCATGGTCACTGCTCCAAACACCAACTCCGGCAGTGCAATCCAACCTTCTATGTAAAAAAAAAGTTTCTCCCACCATTGGTCCTAAATCTCTTACATTTAATCTCATGTCTATGTCCCCTCATGCTAGATCCCTTAATTACTGGAAACAGTATATTTTTGTCTTCTCTATCCCATCCCTTCATAATTTTAAACACCTCTATCTAATCACTTCTCAATCTCCTCTGTTCTAATGAAAATGGCCCCAATTTTTCAAGTCTTTCTTTGATGCCGTCAGCTGTGGCTCAGTGGTAGCACTGTCGCCTCTGAGTCAGAAGGTTGTGGGTTCAAGTTCCACTCCAGAGACTTGAGCACATGATCCAGGCTGACACTCCAATGCCATCTTTCGGATGAGACATTAAACCAAGGCCCCCTCAAGTAGACGTAAAATATCCCATGGCACTATTCGAACAAGAGCAGGGGAAGTCACCCTGGTGTCCTGGCCAATATTTATCCCTCAATCAACATCACTAAAAGAAACAAATTATCTGGTCATTATCTCATTGCTGTTTATGGGACCTTGCTGTGCGAATATTGGCTGCCGTGTTTCCCTACATTACAACAGTGGCTATGGGCTCGATTTTCGGACCCCCGAGCCAGTGGGTTCGTGGCGGGGCGGGCTCCGAAAATCGGGGATTCCCGGGTTGGGTCCGGAGCCCGGCTCCAACCCGCCCACTTCCGGGTTCCCCAGTGACGCGCTTACATGCGCGCGCAGCCCCTGCATGCGGGACTCCCGCCGGCTTGATGCCACTTAAACTAATTAAGTAGATACTTCAGGTCGTTAGCAGACCTGATTGACATGATATTTTAGGAGGGGTGAGATTTTCAACTCAACTGAGACTGTTTCCCGTACTGGGGAAACACTCCAGTTGAAATGGACATGTTGCAGCCATCAGCCTGTGGCAGCTGCAAAGGTCCATTTGACAGGGGGGTGGGGGAGACCCTCACTCATTGCAGGAGGCCACTCTGTCACTTTGGACAAAGTTTGGCCTCCACCACCCTCCTCCTAACAATAAAATTCACAAACTTGCACACTTACCCTGGTGTGCAAACACATTTACCTACCTTGCAGACCCCCTCAAACGTACGTCTTCCGGATGGGGGCTGCCATAGTTGCAGTCATGATCTCCTCGGAGGACGAACAGCATCACAAGCCTCGCCGTCCACCTCTGACACGCGGAACTCCACAACACAGTGCTGTGACACATCCACCTGCACAGCAGGAGGGAGGGCAACCACAGAGAGAGATGCACCGCAGAAGGCACTACCCTCGCCACAGGGTCGACAGACCGAGGCTCAGCTTCCTGGATCTCTCTGAGCAGCAGTGCATACGGAGGCTCAGAGTCACTCGACATGTAGTCATGGACATCTGAAGCCTCCTTCATGCCGAGCTGCTCCCGGCTGGCCCGAGCACCATCTTCTTACCTGTCGCTGTCAAAGATGTGGAGATGCCAGTGATGGACTGGGGTGGACAAATGTAAGGAATCTTACAACACCAGGTTATAGTCCAACAGTTTTATTTGAAAATCACAAGCTTTCGGAGCTTACCTTCTTCGTCAGGTGAGTGAGTGAAGGGTTCTAAAATCGCATAGCATATATTAGGTGGGGAGACGATCACAGCAATCAAAGGTGTCGTTGGTGTTCACACAGGTTAGCCACGGAAAACATTACATCCCAGTATACTGAATACACAATGGGTCAGATTACACAGACAGAGAGAGAAAGAGACCCGAAAGGCAGAGAGAGAGAGAGAGAATGTCCAGTTGTATTAAAAACAGATAACTTTTTTTTCCGCTGGTGGGGTTACGTGTAGCGTGACATGAACCCAAGATCCCGGTTGAGGCCGTCCTCATGGGTACGGAACTTGGCTATCAATTTCTGCTCGACGATTTTGCGTTGTTGTGTGTCTCGAAGGCCGTCTTGGAGAACACTTACCCGAAGATCGGTGGCTGAATGTCCTTTACTGCTGAAGTGTTCCCCGACTGGGAGGGAACCCTCCTGTCTGGCAATTGTTGCGCAGTGTCCGTTCATCCGTTGTCGCAGTGTCTGCATGGTCTTGCCAATGTATCATGCTCCGGGACATCCTTTCCTGCAACGTATGAGGTAGACAACGTTGGCCGAGTCACAGGAGTATGAACCATGTACCTGGTGTCCTCTCGTGTGATGGTGGTATCTGTGTCAATGATCTGGCATGTCTTGCAGAGGTTGCCGTGGCAGGGTTGTGTGGTGACGTGGACGCTGGTCTCCTGAAAGCTGCGTAATTTGCTGCGAGCGATGGTCTGTTTGAGGTTGGGTGGCTGTTTGAAGGCGAGTAGTGGAGGCGTGGGGATGGCCTTAGCGAGGTGTTCGTCGTCATCGATGACACGTTGAAGGCTGCGGAGAACATGGCGTAGTTTCTCCGCTCCGGGGAAGTACTGGATGATGAAGGGTACTCTGTTGGTTGCATCCCGTGTTTGTCTTCTGAGGAGGTCTATGCGATTCTTCGCTGTGGCCCATCGGAACTGTCGATCGACGAGTCGAGCGTCATATCCCGTTCTTACGAGGGCGTCTTTCAGCGTCTGTAGGTGTCCATCGCGTTCCTCCTCGTCTGAGCAGATCCTGTGTATTCGCAGGGCCTGTCCATAGGGGATGGCCTCTTTGACGTGGTTAGGGTGGAAGCTGGAAAAGTGGAGCATCGTGAGGTTGTCCGTGGGCTTGCGGTAGAGTGAGGTGCTGAGGTGCCCGTCTTTGATGGAGATTCGTGTGTCCAAAAAAGAAACCGATTCTGAGGAGTAGTCCATGGTGAGTTTGATGGTGGGATGGAACTTGTTGATGTTATCGTGTAGTCTCTTCAGTGATTCTTTGCCATGGGTCCATAGGAAGAAAATGTCGTCGATGTATCTGGTGTATTGCGTTGGTTGGAGGTCCTGTGCAGTGAAGAAGTCGTGCTTGAACTTATGCATGAAAATGTTGGCGTATTGGGGTGCGAATCTGGTCCCCATGGCTGTTCTGTGTGTTTGGGTAAAGAACTGGTTATCGAAGGTGAAGACATTGTGATCCAGGATGGCGTCTGGAGATTGGCTGTTGTTGGTGTTGAGTACTGAGGCTGTTGCAGCGATGCCGTCATCGTGGGGGATACTGGTGTAGAGTGCCGAGACGTCCATCGTGGTGAGAAGTGTTCCTGGTTCAACTGGTCTGTGGGTGCTGAGTTTTTGTTGGAAGTCTGTAGTGTCGCGACACTGCCCTCAACGACTTCTCCTTCGCATCCTTCCAGGGTGCCACCGGGAACATCGCCGACGTCTCTCAATCGTCTGCACAAAAAAGCCCTGCAAATACACCTACACCTACTCTGCAGTGACACAATGGGTGGCGTCAGTTGTGGGTCTTCATAGTGATCCTTAGGAAAGGGCATTATTGCACAAACCAGACAAAATTTGCAAAGACGTAGCAGTAGTGGTGAGAATATAATACGTAATGTGAGTTGATCAGAAATCAAATATAAGTAAAAACCATGACAAACCCTCAAACACCCTTCATGCTCATGACACGTTTGCCTTACGCTTCCTACTGCACATATGTGATGCATGCCCTGTGGCTGCAGCACAGGTAGTGGCAGGTTGAGTGAGGCTGACCGTGAAAGAGATGCATGAGAGGGTGAGTATGAGATAGAGCCATGAGATTGTACGAGGATTGGGTTGAGTGGTAGTGGTGGGATGAGTACTGGCGAGGTGAGTAAGTGCAGGTAAGATGAGGATGAGCTTTGAGTGGGTGTGAGGAGTGACGTGATAGAGTTGTGTTTGCAGTGCAGAAGGAGATGTGGGGTGGGGGCGGTGATGTGGCAGACGGAGTGTAGGGGAATGAGTAAGTGCACTCACTTCAGCAGACCTACTTAGGTCATTGAAGCGCCTCCTGCACTCTATGCTGGTGCGTGATATGTTGGTGGTGCAGGTGACATCCTCTGCCACCTCGAGCCGGGCCTCCGTGGTGGCAGAGGTAGGTCACTTCCTCCCGTCCGCCGGGGAGAAGATCTCTGTCCTCCCCCTCCTCCTCACCCCATCCAGTAAGACCTGGACTAAGGCAGCATTAAACCTGGGAGCAGCCTTTCCCCTGGGCTGCTCCAAGCTGTAATTTTGCATATTTTCTGCAGCATCAGTCAGTGGAGGACTGCCCCTTTAAATAGGGCTCCTCCAGCTGACAGCCTATGATGCGCCTGCGCAGTCTGCCCGCTGCGCAGCTTTCCAGCGCGAAACCCGGAAGCCAAGGTAAGTACCTTCAATTAAGCTGCGATTGCGTGCGGAGCACCCCAAATTCACTGGGCGCATTACCCACGCGTCCAGTTGACCCCCCCGCTGCTAACCCGCCTCCCTTCATGACTATAAAGCGCTTTAGGACGTCCTGAGGTCGTGAAAGGCATTATATAAATGCAAGTCTTTCTCGTTGCATTTCCTCATACCAGACAGCACCCTAGTGAATCTGCACTGTACCCTCTCTATTTCCTTCCTATAGTGTGGAGCCCAAAATTGCACACTGTTTTCCAACTGTGGTCTTATTAAGGTTTTATACAAGCTCATCATTACATCCCCCTTTTATATTCTATATCTAGTCATAAAATCTAGTATTCCATTAACTTTTTTATGGCCTGTTTTTAAGGTCTTGCGAACTTGAACCCTCAATCCCTCTGATCTTGCACACCACCCAGTTTTTCCTCATTCAAAGTAGAATTACTATTTTCATTTTTTTTAAAACCAAAATGTACCATTTCGAATTTATTGACATTGCACTCCAACTGCAATTTTTTTGCCCACTCCATCATCTTTTCAAAGCCCCTTGCAGTTT
This sequence comes from Heptranchias perlo, assembly GCF_035084215.1. Taxonomy (NCBI): domain Eukaryota; kingdom Metazoa; phylum Chordata; class Chondrichthyes; order Hexanchiformes; family Hexanchidae; genus Heptranchias; species Heptranchias perlo. The sequence continues at coordinate 101,561,588 of NC_090329.1, read as the reverse complement.
CCTTTGGTTCTCAGAATTATTTACTCTGCTTCCCATTTTAGTAATATCTGTAAATTTATACACCACACTCTCTAGCCCTATATCCAAATCATTGATGCCCACAGTGAACAGAAGTGGTCCCTGTGGGACACTGCTTACTCACTTCCAACCACCCTGAGAAACTGCACTTAACTCTCACTCTTGGATTTCCTCCCTTTTAACCATTTTTTAATCTATTCTTCACCTAATTCTATACCCCAGAATCTTCGCCAAAAATCTCCTATGTGGTACACAGGAACAGGAGTAGGCCATTCAGCCCCTCGTGCCTGCTCCGCCATTTGATTAGATCATGGCTGATCTGTGATCTAACTCCATATACCTGCCTTTGGCCCATATCCCTTAATACCTTTGGTTGCCAAAAAGCTATCTATCTCACATTTAAATTTAGCAATTGAGCTAGCATCAATTGCCATTTGCGGAAGAGAGTTCCAAACTTCTACCACCCTTTGTGTGTAGAAATGTTTTCTAATCTCAGTCCTGAAAGGTCTGACTCTAATTTTTAGACTGTGCCCCCTACTCCTAGAATCCCCAACCAGCGGAAATAGTTTCTCTCTATCCACCCTATCTGTTCCCCTTAATATCTTATAAACTTCGATCAGATCACCCCTTAACCTTCAAAACTCCAGAGAATACAACCCCAATTTGTGTAATCTCTCCTCGTAACTTAATCCTTGAAGTCCGGGTATCATTCTAGTAAACCTACGCTGCACTCCCTCCAAGGCCAATATGTCCTTCCGAAGGCCCAGAACTGCTCACAGTGCTCCAGGTGCGGTCTAACCAGGGTTTTGTATAGCTGCAGCATAACTTCTGCCCCCTTGTACTCCAGTCCTCTCGATATAAAGGCCAGCATTCCATTAGCCTTCTTGATTATTTTCTGCACCTGTTCATGACACTTCAATGATCTATGTACCTGAACCCCTAAGTCCCTTTGGACATCCACTGTTTTTAACTTTTTACCATTTAGAAAGTACCCTGTTCTATCCTTTTTTGATCCAAAGTGGATGACCTCACATTTGGCTACATTGAATTCCATTTGCCACAGTTTTGCCCATTCACCTAATCCATCAATATCGCTTTGTAATTTTATGTTTTCATCTACACTGCTTACAATGCCACCAATCTTTGTGTCATCGGCAAACTTAGATATGAGACTTTCTATGCCTTCATCTAAGTCGTTAATAAATATTGTGAATAATTGAGGCCCCAAGACAGATCCCTGCGGGACTCCACTAGTCACATCCTGCCAATGTGAGTACCTTCCCATTATCCCTACTCTCTGTCGCCTTTCACTCAGCCAACTTCCTAACCAAGTCCGTACTTTTCCCTCGATTCCATGGGCTTCTATCTTAGCTATCAAATGCTTTCTGAAAGCCCATGTACACCATATTCACTGCATTTTACACATCCACCATGTCTGCCACCTCCTCGGGTGGATGCAGTAAGGATGTTCCCAAAGATGGGTGAAACTAGAACTAGGGGGCATAATCTTAGAATAAGGGGCTGCTCTTTCAAAACTGAGATGAGGAGAAACTTCTTCACTCAGAGGGTGGTAGGTCTGTGGAATTTGCTGCCCCAGGAAGCTGTGGAAGCTACATCATTAGATAAATTTAAAACAGAAATAGACAGTTTCCTAGAAGTAAAGGGAATTAGGGGTTATGGGGAGCGGGCAGGAAATTGGACATGAAGCTGAGTTCGGATCGGTCAATGCCCTGTGGGTGGCGGAGAGGGCCCAGGGGCTGTGTGGCCGGGTCCTGCTCCGACTTCTTGTGTTCTTTAGATTTGTGGTTGGGATCAGATCAGCCATGATCTTATTGAATGGCGGAGCAGGCTCGAGGGGCCGATTGGCCTACTCCTGCTCCAATTTCTTATGTTCTTATGTTCCTCGAAGAACTCTAGTAGGTTTGTCAAACAAGATCTACCTTTCTAAAATTCATGTTGACTGCTGCAATTATTTTCTCTTCATCCAGATATTTAGTAATCTCATCTTTACATAAAGATTGCATAATTTTACCTACCAAAGATATTAAACTAACTGGCCTGTAATATTGTGGGTTACCTATGACTCTCTTGTTGAAATTGGGAATAACATTGGTTACTCTCCAGTCCTCTGGCACACATCCACTCTCAGTAGAACCCTGGTATATAATTTCTAGGGCCTCTGCTATTTCTTTCCCCATTTCCCTCAGGATCCTTGGATATAGCCTGTCAGGTCTCAGCACTCTGTCCTCCTTTAGCTTAACTAACTTCCCTAATACTTTCCTTTTATTGATTATTATGTCTCTCATCTTACTTAATTTCATTCAGGATTTATCTCCTCCCCGATATCTTTCCCCTTTGCAAACACTGAAGCAAAGAAGTTGCGAAGCATCTCCACCAATCTCCACTCATCTTCTACTAACTCACTACCCTTTCCGGGGCCTTCAGGGGCCCACCTCACATTAAACAGTTCTCTTTTTACTAATATAGTTGTAGAATACTTCACTGTTCTTTTGAATACTTTTGAGATTCTGTCCTCGTACTTCCTCATTGCTTTCCTTATCCTATTCCCAACCACTTTATTTTCTTGTATTTTTATCAGTCTTATCGACCCCCTATGCCCTCTTCTTCAATTTTAGTTTGTTTCTAACCTCTTTATTCATCGACGGCATTCTAAAACTCCTTTTGTTTCAAACGGTATATATTTATTCTCCAACTTTGCAATCTCTTTTTAAAAGTATCACAAAATTGTGTCTTTTGCATATGTGCCTTTTCAATCTTTTTGAAGGTGGACCAAGAAAACACTTGGTAAGACAAGGCCAGATACGAGGAGTTAAGCTGTTTTATTTCGCAGAAAATGAACATACAGAGCAGCAGAAGTGATTGGACTCAGTTAATATAACCTGTCTTTGCTTAATACTACAAAATAACAAACATGCTATGCCTCCCCAATTCGGTGGATCACCTTGCTTGACCAACAAAACAACTAACAAATACCCTCCTCCATTCTCCTTCTGAGCCTGGCCACAGCTTGCCCTCACAGCTTTCGTTTAAAAAAATATACTGCTTATGTTTCTATTCTAATCATCCTGTTTTCACAGCCAGAAGTGATGGCCTGCCAGACCCCCTGCCAAGGGCCTGGAACCAGAGACATCCCAACACAATTGATAGGAGATATTTACTGATTACTAAGGTAGATGGTCAACAGTGATCCACCATGTATGGTTAAGATTTCAAGACCTTGTGCCAAGTCTAGTTTACATTACAGTTAAGTACACCAGATATGGCTGCTTGTTATTTTCTATCTTCCAAGGAGATGGTTAAGCTTCTAACTACCGTAAATCTGCAGTGTGTCACCGCTGCTGTTCATTTGCCTATCTGTTGTTCAATAAGTCCGTGTGGCAGTTTATGGCCTAAGTCACAGTCTGATAAGAGAGTTTATTCTACTGCCTTCTGAAACCGAGGAAGATCACGTGAGAACAAGTAACATAATCAGTAAGCCAAACTACAGAGTTTTCCGTTTGATCCAAGGGCACCTACAAATTATCTAGATATTTTCAGGTAAGAGCACATTTCAATTATTAGGGAGTGAGGGCTTGCCTCTGGAAGTGGTCTGAGATGCTAAAGCATAGAAAAATATTTGAAGTAAAACTCTAAAAATGTACCTAGGTATATCAAATAGCTTCAAGTCTTTGACTATTTCATTTACCCCTGCTTGGTATAGGTTCCTCTCAAGATTATCTGAGATTCTATGGTGGCATTCTTGATGGTCTTTTTTGTGGCTGGATGAAGTTAATGATCTAAAAGAGCCTTTCAAAGCCAGAGCCTTTCACGGACACCAGGTCCAAAACCCAACTGAGCATCACCCTGATGGTGCCATATTTTGGATGTCCAGGGCTCCCTGTATCTCCAAGCATAAGCAGTCATTGTTTCCATTGCTCTTCACTGAACCAGTTTTTCAGTTGAACTAGCTTGCATTGCAGCCTTCAAAATTACTTTTCCAGACGTGACCTTAGCAGTGAGCCATGCCTTTCCAGTAGTGTTCCCAAAAAAGCACCTTAAAGAAATTCAATTCTATCAGGATGACCCACCTGCTCCTCCCTCATTATAGATACATCCATTCGAGGATAGGGATCCCACTTGATAGATATGAGGCAAAGGCATTCAGTCATTATAACAGGCAGAATGGTACATTAAGAAAAAAACTATAGCTAAATGACAGATACTTAGTATAAGTGTGGCTAGACAACAAAGCAATTGTAATCAATATCAAGAAGCAGGTGGGCATTAACAAAGTGAATTCCCTTAGAGTTCAGGAAATTGCGAGTGAACCAAAACAGGCTAGTTGGTTTGTTAGTTTTCAACTAGGAGGGACAAAAAGATATACAAAAATTCAACTTTTGTTTGATACTATAAATGACCTCAGCTAACAAATTCTGATTTGCTCCAGGGCATGGAGACTCACCAGAAGATGTAGCCTTGGACCTGGGACGACTTGGAAGCATAAGGCGTGCTCCCCCCTAAAAAAAATGGCTGCACCTACCCTGACTTTCCCCCCCTCCAGTATCCGGCTTGATCTCTATCGCAGCAGCTATCCAGCCACTTACCTGGGTTGTCGGCCACTCCTGTTGTTATAAATTCTAGACTATAAAGCAAAACACAAATACCTGCACATGCATGCTATGTATTTTGCAACATGGTTGTGCAAGCAGATTTTATTTTAATCGCTATTTTTAAATTTAGAATGGCAGCACAAGCGACAGCCCAGATAAATGGCTGGTGCAGAGTAACGGCCTCCTGTAAAAAAATATGAATAATTGTAATTTTTATTATGGGGGCATTTTAAAATAAATACGTTTGCAATAATCTTGGCTGGCGACACTTCTTTCTCCCCCCTCCCCACAATCAATTTTTAACAAATTTTGTTTGCAAAAAGAACCTGTAGATGGATGCAGTTTTATTTTTTTATATACTTTAAGAAAAAGGCATATTGAAATATTAATACCTATGCTATCACAAACCAAACAGGCTGGTTATTTTATGATATTTTCAAAATTTAAAAAAAAGACTTCCATTACTGACGAAGAAAAAATACAAGCAAATCCCTCTTAAGTTTAGCACTACAAAACCTAAGAAAATTTAACTCTTACAATCAACCACATGAATTATTTTCAGGTATGAATGTTTTTGTCTAGTGAAACTAATGATTTAGGCAAAGGATCAACAGTATTGTGCTCATCGTCATTGTAACTGAACAGCAAGATTTTGAGAATGCTGGTATTATGTAGGTTGCACATGTCAAATAAAACAATAAAAGGAATAAAACAACCAGAAATGCAAAATCCACAGACTGCATTCAGATCATTGCATTCTCTCATTAAATTATTTGTTTCTTTTTGATTGATGAAACTAAGATGAAGGGCCATGGTGAAAGTCAACTCACGGGAACGTAAAGGACCCCGTACCACTATTCGAACAAGAGCAGAGAGTTCAACTGGTGTTCTTGTGAAGTATCTTGGGGCGTTTTACTACGTTAAAGGAGTTATACAAATGTAAGTTGTTGGTGTTCTGGCCAACATTCTTCCCTTAATCAACGGCCCCCAAAAAATAACTGATTAGTCATTCATTTGTTGTTTATGGGACCTTTCTGTACACAAATTGGCTGTTACTTTACATAACAACAGTGATTACACTTCAAAAATAAACCATTGGCTGTGAAGTGTTTTGGGATGTCCTGAGAACATGATAAGGCACTATATAAATGCAAGTCTTTCCTTCAAAATGAGAACTATAGGTGCATCCATTAAAGATAAGAGGTGCTCGTTGTCGGTTATGGTTACAAGAGGCATGAACTTATATGACTTTGAAGTACTGAAAGGAACCACACTCACTGTCCCAAAGGGCAAGGAGAAGATGAAGATGCACACATTCAAGCACTATTCTGTAAGATAACAAGACAGCTATGGATGAGGAAGGCAATTTTTTCCCATCTGAGTTCATCCAATCAGAGAGAACCTTAAGTCCCCCCCAATACAGCATCCAATTAGTTCTAAAATGATTTTAGGGTTCTCACTTCTATTACTCTATCTGGAAATCGATTCCATGTATTGATCACTCTTTATGTGAAGAAGAACTTACATCAGTCCTAAATTTGTCTTTTGCTAGTTTTAACCATGTTCCTAGTCTCACAATTTAATTTTACAGATTTACCCTTTCCATACTGTTTACTATCTTATATATCACTAAAAGCATCTTAGTGAAACGTGCCCCTTTTCAAGATTGAAATGCCCAAGTTTCTCCAGTCTTTCCCTGTAGCTCAGATCTTTAACACCTCTGCACTGCCTCGGTATCTTCCTTGTGTGCTCATGACCAGAATTACTCAAGGTATGATCTGATAAGAGCACTGGATAGTGTGATTATGACTTCCTCTGACTTGCATTCTACTGTTTGGGCTACATAGTTAAGGAGGTGAGTGAAGGTTGTATGCACTGAGGACCAGTGATCTGAATGGAGAAGAGTGGAATTATCAACAAGAGTAAACAGGGCTTGATGATGAATGGAAGTGGTCACCAATAAGAACAGACAGTGGAAGACAGGACAGAGCCTTGGGAAATCCTAGTTAATAAAGAAAGAATTAAAGGATAAGACATTAGCTACAGCACAGACAGAGCAATGCAAGAGGAAACTAGATAGCCTTGAACATGACATTGTCAAGGGAACATATGGCAATCTGTTTAGAAGTGCACAGAACCAGACACTGTCTAAGGCTTTGGAGATGTCCACGGCAATGAAAGATGATTCATGAAAGTGTTCAAGAACAAAGCTTGAGAAGTACTGTTGGTCATATTATCATTAGTGGAATAGCCATGCTGAAAACCATACTGCTAAATATGGATTAGGTTAGAACTTTCAAGACAATGGATAATTGAATAGCCAGTTGAGCCTTCCATAAACTTTAGCAAGTATAGATTTAAGGACAATACTTTTCTTTCAATAATGGTTTAAGAACAAATAGGTAGTTTGAAAGGCAAGATTGGATTACCTTTCTTAGGGGTAGGGTAATCATGAACACATTTCTAAGAAGGGAAGATAGTGTGGACTGAAAGATTGAAGAAATGACAGGGAACAGGGATAAATTTAGAAGCACTTATTTTAAGGATGATGGTGGAATACCTTTGGGGTCAGAGAATAGAAGAACCAATCAATCTAGCAGGGATAAAAACTTAATATTGACCATAATGGTGCAATAGAATGAAGCAATGCAGAGGTTCTTCACAAATATCGAGATTAGAGTGAGCCAAAAACATCAGCTTTCTCTTTGAGAGCTAGCAACTGCACCATCAACATAGAGGAGGAATGATATTTATTGCAACATTAAGAGGTGTTTCACTAGGGAGAATGTGAACTGAATTCTAAAAATATAGATGGAAGAGTTAGCAGAAAACAGGAAACCAACATACAATAATACTTTTATTGAATGTCGGTCTCCTCTTCATTTATTTTTCTGTGAGAGCATCAATAAAATAAAATGTATATTCTTACTTTCTCTCAACTGCTGTGCTTTTAACTCCAACCTGTGCTGTTCATGTTCTCTTTTGAGCTGTCCTTCACACTCTTGCTCAAATTCTTGTAGTTCCTTCTCTTGTCTCCGATGATCCGTCCATTCCAAAGTCTCCCTGTCATGCAGCTCTTGTGTCTGTAAGAAAGTTGTCATAACAAATATTATTTGTAGTATTAAAAATCCAAGGATTAGTGCTTCAACTTTCTGTTCCAATGAGTGATTGTATAAAGGTTTGTGCTTGTTCCCCAATTTCACCTCTGCTACTAGGGAAGGCACAGTGTCCAATGGATTTCACAGAATCATAGAAAGGTTACAGCATGGACGGAGGCCATTCGGCCTATCAAGTTCACACCGGCTCTACGCAAGAGCAATCCAGCTAGTCCCACTCCCCTGCCATATCCCCGTAGCCCTGCAAATTTTGCAGAGGAATTAGCCCTCCTGCAGATTGAGAAGGGTCAAAAAAAGACTGCTGACCACCAGGCCACTCTCATGTTTCAGAGAAGCACGATCAAGTGTGAGATTAGCAGCATGTTGGATAAAATAGCTGCTTTTAAAAATAGGTAGAAAAGTAATAAATCTCAGTACCACACCAGTAAAATTTTGATGGTGATGAAGAAGAACTAACAGTTGCAACAATTCAACAGTTAGTAATGATCATCACATCTACAGCTGTAATAGTATCTGAATTAAATAAGGAATTAATATTATCTCCCTATATACTAATAATCATTACAAACAGTGTCTAGCATTTGAAAGGACTACCATCTAACCTTACCTCCAATACAATTCTAGTTCAATGACATGCTTTTGACTAGCGACCACCAGTGTTCAGATTGAAGCATGCCATCCACAACAACAACAGCAACTTGCATTTATAAAGCACCTTTAACATAGTAAAACGTCCCAAGGTGCTTCACAGGAGCGTTATCAAACAAAATTTGACACTGAGCCACATAAGGAGGCATTAGGAAAGATGGCCAAAAGCTTGGTCAATGAGGTAGGTTTTAAGGAGAGTCTTAAAGGAGGAGAGAGAGGTAGAGAGGTGGAGAGGTTTAGGGAGAGAATTCCAGAGCTTGAGCCTAGGCAGCTGAAGGCACGGCCACCAATGGTGGAGTGATTAAAATCAGGAATGCGCACGAGTCAAGAATTGGAGGAGGGCAGAGATCTCAGAGGGTTGTAGGGCTGAAGGAGGTTACAGAGATAGGGACGGGCAAGGCCATGGAGGGATTTAAAAACAAGGATGAGAATTTTAAAATCGAGGCATTCCCAGACCGTGAGCCAATATAGTCAGCGAACACAGGGGTGATGGGAGAACGAGACTTGGTGCAAGTTAGGATACGGGCAGCAGAGTTTTGGATGAGCTCAAGTTTACGAAGGGTGGAAATGGGAGGCCTGTCAGGAAAGCATTAGAATAGTCGAGTCTAAAAGAAGCAAAGGCACAGATAAGGGTTTCAGCAGCATATGAGCTGAGGCAGGGGCGGAGAGGGGCGATATTACAGAGGTGGAAGTAGGTGGTCTTGGTAATGGAGGGGATATGTGGTCGGAAGGTCATCTCAGGTCAAATAGGACGCCAAGGTTGTGAACGGTCTGGTTCAGCTTCAGACAGTGGCCAGGGAGAGGGATGGAGTCGGTGGCTAGGGAAAGGAGTTTGCAGCGGGGACTAAAGACAATGGCTTCGGTCTTCCCAATATTTAATTGGGGGAAATATTTGCTCATCCAGTACTGGATGTCGGACAAGCAGTGTGACAAATGAGAGACAGTGGAGGGGTCGAGAGAGGTGGTGGTGATGTAGAGCTGGGTGTCGTCAGCGTACATGTGGAATCTGACGTTGTGTTTTCGGATGACATCACCAAGGGGCAGCATGTAGATGAGAAATAGCAGAGGGCCAAGGATAGATTCTTGGGGGACTCCAGAGGTAATGGTGCGGAAGTGGGAAGAGAAGCCATTGCAGGTGATTCTCTGGCTACAACTGGACAGATAAGAATGGAACCAGGCAAGCGCAGTCCCACCCAGCGGGACGTCGGGGGAGAAGCGTTGGAGGAGGATGGTGTGGCCAACTGCGTCAAAGGCTGCCAACACGTCGATAAGGGATAGTTTACATGGTCACAGTCACATAGACAGTGTATAATTATATTTTGCAAGGAAGTACATATTAATTTTAAAACTAACAGGAAATATGGGGAAATTCTGCTTTGCACTGACTTAGTTTTGCCTTTTACTAATAACTTCCACTTTGGAGAATGCTTGTCACAATTTTTGCATCAGCCTCAAAAAGTAGACTATAATATATGCTGTGAATGAAACTGATACAATTACATTCCATTTAAAAGGCTATCACTTCTCAGCTCCACTCAAAATACACAGAAATTAGATATATTGATGAATAATCTACAACAAATGCCTACTTACTACTTTCTAGTAAGTATGGGGAATGGACCAGTGTGCAGCAGATGTCCCTTAATAGGGACAATTGCTGTATTATGCATTTGGGTGTAGGAAACTCCAGACGTAGGTATACAATGCTAGGGGACCAGCTAAAGGTTACGCAACGTTTGAGGGACCTGGGAGGCATAGCTGATAAGTAATAAAAGGTCCGCAAGCAGTGCGATAAGGCCATTGGGATGGTAAATAAAGGTTTTTGGTTGTACTGCTAGGACAATGCAACATTAAACTAAGAACACTATACTTACAAAAACAGAAACAGCATACCTCTAATTCAATAACATGTATTTATATAGTGCATTCGGTGCAGAAAAAATCTAAAGGCGCTTCAGCGTCGCATAATCAATGAAATGGATGCTGAGCCCAAGAAGGGGAGATTAGGAGGGGTGGCCCCTCCTACCTTCATCAAAGAGGTGGGTTTTAAGAAGGGTCTTAAAGGAGGAGAGGGTGGTGAAGAGGCAGAAGTTTTAGGGAGGGAATTCCAGAGTGTAAGGCCTAGACTGCTGAAGGCATAGCTGTCATAGTGGGAGGAAAGGAGGGTTTGCACAAAAGGCCAGAGTCAGAGGAATGGAGAGTTTGGCTGGAGGAGGTTACAGACATAGGGAAAGGCGTGGCCATGAAGAGATTTAGGCACGAGGATGAGAATAATGGAGGTGTTGGGGGAATCAGAAACCAATGTAGGACAGCGAGGACAGGAGTGATGCAATTTGGTGCAGGATAGAATATGAACAGCAGAGTTTTGGATGAGCTGAAGTTTACAGAGTGTGGTGGATGGAGACTGGCCAGGAGAGAATTGAAATAGTCAAGTCTGGAGATGACAAAGAATTGGGTGAAGATTTCAGGAGCAGATGAGCTGAGGTAGGGACAGAGGCAATGTTACAGAAGTAGAATTAGATGGCCTTTGTAAGGGGAGGACAACGATGGGGAGGATATAGGGTTGGAAACTCAGCAGAGGGTCGAATAGGACACAGAGGTTGCAAACAGTCTGCATCAGCCTGAGACAGCGGCCAGGGAGGGGGATGGAACCGGTGGCAAGGGTAAGAGTTTGTGGTGAGGGCCAAAGGTTTAAATGGAGGAAATTGCAGCCCATGCAAGATTGGATGTTGGACAAGCAGTCTGGCAACACAGAGGCAGTGGAGAGGATCAAGACAGGTGACGTAGAGGTAGAACTGGGTTTCAACACCGTACATGTGGAAGCTGACCCCATGTCTGCAATGATGTTGCCAAGGGTCCAAATATAGATCCTTGGGGGACACCAGAGATATCCGTGCTATAGTGGAAAAAAAATAGCTGGGTCCCAGTAAATCACCTCTGATGAACAGATGGGAGGAGTCTAAAAATACCCCCTTAAAGCATTACAATAAATGTGCTTCTCTGTGTAATTTAATAGAAATCCTAGGGCATTGATAATCCAGCAAAAGCACAATAAAGCTGATCAGTGTCTGAAGCAGGAGATTTAAAAATGTTATTAAACAAATGTAGAAATAATCCCTCATCTGAACTCTTTCTCTTTCAGAATCTATTTAACCCTTTCAAAAAACAGCAAATTGTTGTGCAACAATGGGAATTTAAGTCCATCAGGCCCATCCAGACATGGTGCAATCACATAAACCACTGACCCAGCCCCTAAACATGCAATCTCGAGACAGGCAAAAGCATTGTAAAAACCTGCTGTCAATTCAGAAAAAAATGGGAAATTTCTCTCCAACTCCTGAAGACAATCAAGCAAAGCTCCCGGAGACAATGGTAGCCTACAATTCCTCACAATCACAGTTAATTTGGAACATATCCCTCTCTAACTGGAAATGCCTTCTCTACTCAGGAACTTCACAAGTTGCCTTCTGAAGGACTGTAGCAAATCCATAACCACAACATGTTTAGTATGTCTGTTCCAGAGGGCAAATACTTTCTGGCATCTAACCTAATGCTTAGCCTACCTATTTTATATTCTATCATCCTTATCAATCTCAAATAATCTAATCAAACAGATTGAGATCAATCTTTTATCATTTTTAAAACGTCAATCATATCCCAATAATGCTCAATGAAGCCTTTCCTCATAACTAAAAGTCTTAAGACTAGCCATCATGCTGGTCACCTTCCACTGCACCTTCTTCACATCCTTTGCAATGTGCATGGACCAAAACTCCTAGTGTGGAAATACCAAATCCACATATAGCCTAAGTATAGTATTCCACTTTGTACTCAATGGTCATGGCAAGTTTCCTTCCCTGAAAGGCATTAGTGAATCAATTAGGTTTTTAAATTGGTAATTCAGCAGGTTTCATGGTCATTTTTCTGGTGTTAGCCCACAAATTTATTGAATTCAATTTTGCAACTAACCATGGTGAGATTTGAACTCAATATTTGGGTTGCTAGTCCAGTACCATAACTACATTACTATACTCCAAATAATCCCATATGACCTAATTTTATCTGATGGCCTTCCATGTAGTACTTTATTGAATACTTTTTAGAAATATATATATATATATATATATATATATATAGATTTATAGTTGTTGATATTATATATATATTTCTATATATATATATCAACAATAGTATTACATCCACCATACTGGTTACTTACCAAAGTACTCAATCAGATTACTGAAGAGCGACCTATGTTTCCAGAAGCCATGCTGGGAATCCCTAATAAATGTTGAACTCTTCAACAGCTTTCCCACAACAGACATCAAACTCAACTGTCTGTAATTTCCACGGTCTGACTTCTTCCCCTTCTTAAATAATGGGACCACATGAGCCTCCCTCTAATCCACGGGAACCAGTCCAGACATCAATGAGCTGCTGAATATCTGAGTCAGTGCTTCACATACTGCATCCCCAATTTCCTTTAGCATTCTGAGGTAAATAGAATCAGGTCCATGATGAACGTTAAGTAGCTTGTTTTTAGCCAAGACTATTTCAGCAGTAACTTCTATTGAAGAAATTTTAGATGCACACCTATCCTGTACTATCAGGACCATAGAGGTGTAGCACTAGCAAGGTAGCACTGAACACTCAGCCAAAGGGCTCAGAGTATGAAGCCCAGACACACTTGTGGTTATCAAACTTTCTTTCTGGCAGCCTATCAACATTTCTGTTTGCCCTGAAGTTTCTCATTTCAAACAGCACCTACCAGCCACAACACATTTAGATGCACAACAATGGCCCAGAATTTACTTACCTTGGACGCCACTCCATATTGGCGTCCATCCCAACCGCCATTGAATCCATCGGAACAAGTTTGCGAATGTGCACAAGCACATTAAAACCCGGAAATCGCGAACTTGCTCTGATTGGTGCAATGGCGTTTTGACAGTCCTGAATTAAAGGGCCAACTACACCACAATCATATACAATCAAACACAATCACCAAACAATCGTAAACTTACCCAGCTGGAACAAAGATACTTACTCCACGAGAAGGTACGCTTGAAAATACCGGTCCTGCACTACTTTTTAAAAGCGCAGAGACTTATAATGACTGCAAGACAACAAAAAATTAAATTTTAAAAAATGTGGAATGTCTAATTATACTTATTTAAATATTTTTTGATCATTAAAATTTTTTAAATAAAAATATAATTTTTTTAAACTTTTAATTTCTGTACTTTTAAGTAAATTAAATCATTTGCTTGTATTTTTATAATAAGGTAAGTTAAATTTTTATTTAGACTAACATAGGGAATGTCACTTTAAACTTGCCTGCTTGTGGGCAGGGCTTGCAGTCCCACAGTGTTTCCATGCGCACATGGCCTGCACTGATATCAGAACGCGCCACTGAGGAAGATCTCAGAATCCAGTAAATTTACGTCATGAACCACGCAGCAAGTACATTCGTACTTTTTATCCGCAGGAGGTGCGGAGAGCCTTGCCACGCCAGTCAGAGCAAGTTCCGGCCTAATATCACAGGCATCAGCAACAGGAAATTGAATGGCATCCTGTTGCCAAGGGAACAGTACTGTGCTGCCTTATATGTGCTGCTGTTGGAATTTTTCCCATGTTGAAGCTGAACAGCTACATGCAAATTTAAATTTTGATGGTTTTTCTTCATCCAAACCAGTACAATTACTGGCTGCACTGACAATAGCAAATACAGATCGATCCACCAATTCCAAAATCCTCTCCCTTATTGAGGCCAATTTTTTTAAACAGAAATATCTAGCACAATAATGGTTGGACGCAATTATAATCTAGTTATAGTCTGGAGAAAATACCACACAGAGAGAGAAAGGAGGTAGAGCAGAGATAGTGTTTCCTTAGCAATAAGACACCATTTATTTATAACAGGACAAAGTGGCAGTTTTTCATGCGTAGGGACCTCTGTAATATTATAAAAAAACTATTGTTGAGACAGTGGAGGCTTGTGGTGTGCCATAATGTTGTGAACCACAGACAGGCAGGAGAAACAACAATTGAACTAAAAGAGAAATTAAAGCAAGAAAAAGGCCAAAGTAAGGCAAGAAAAGATTGTAATTGTGAAAATGGCAAAATACTGAAAACTAGTTGAAAAGTAGAAATACAAAAAGATGCCAAAAAATATAAATACTATTCCAGTGTTAGTCCCCATTACATGTTATTTTCTATTTTGGCCCAACTAACTGTTACTTCATTTCGAATTCCTGCCCAAAATTCAGTCTGAGCCTCAGATTGTTGGAGAGAGGAAGAAAGAGACATTTAAAAAAAAACAGCAAGATCAGTCTCATCCACACAAGGTGTAGCAGAATGATCTCAATCTCAACAGACAGATTCAGCATTTCTTCTGGGGAAGGTATGTGTGTCTCTCTCTCATTATACAGCGAGGGGACAATGGGGAGATACGATTCAGGGCTCTTGGGGGCTCAACCAAGGTTCCTGGTGGCTCAATCAAGGGGTGAAACCGATTCTATCCTAGGCTACATTGTTCAGCTGTAGGTATGCAGCTGAGACCAAAGGAATGAAAAAATAACAACCTTTGGTTCTACAATTTGCAGAATTTTATTGCATTAATGACAAATTTAACACTAATTATTTTTCAAGATGGAGGATGGCATGCATATCCAAAAAACACAGATCATATTTGCTATAGTCTATTGATCTCAATTTAATAATTTGAAAACAGTATGTCTCTCTGCACTTTAGCTTCATATCTTGTTGATTGGCTTAAAGGAGAATAGTACCAAATCAGAACTGAATAGGTAGGGAATGTAAAAATCAAAAGTGAAGAAAGTAGCCGGAAAACCACTAATGAGAAATTACTGTCATGAAAATATCCAATGCTGAATAACCAGTTAGGAGAATATCCCAATAAAAGAAAACGAACCAATAAAATCGCTTATATTTGAAAATATTTTCATCTGCCACTTTTTCCCCTAAACCATCTGACAACAGGCTTAAAATAAGGATTCTAACTTGGTAAAAACATTAAAAAGTAATGCTTTGCAAAAACATGATTAAACACAACAATAAGCCACAATTTTCTGATAACGGGAACAATGAGGTTGAACTGACCAATATGCAGGCACTTCAACATCGGATGTGCAGAGGGCTGGGTAGGCCCAATTTTCCAGTGCGAATGCCCGGACTATAGAGGCTACAGAGTAAGATAAAGTTCGAACAGAGTGCTTGAATGGTAGTACAATTAGCTGGTGGGGTGGTGGGGGGGTCAAGATGCCACGGCTCTTAAAACACAGCAGCTACCATTAAAGGAGAAATTGGGGTGTGGACAGAAAAATTGAGTAATTGATCATAATGGCACAGAGACACGAGGAATTATGACAGAGTTGGAGATCATGAGCTCAATTTTAAAACTAAGCCGGGAAGGGGGTGGGGGCAAGTTGAGGTCGGGAAGCCCATTAGTACGGGTTTCCCGGACGTCCGTACGATTTTGATGTAAGGGTGTCTTTTGTTTTTTTTTTGTCGGTTTCCCGTCCGACTGACCGGAGTGATTGACAGGCTGGTCTCAGTCGGTCGGGAAACCAGCCAGAGAGAGGACATCTTCAGGTAAGTCTGCAGCTAAGTCTTTGTTTGTATGGATTGTAGGGGTGGGGGGGGGGGGGGGTGGGGCGGAGATGGCACACGAGGGGGCATGGTTGCCTGTGAGTCGGGGGGAGGGATCGGGGGTCAGTCACGGGGGTCCATGATCGTTAAGGGGGAAAGGAATCAGAGGAAGATCGGAGTGGGGGGGGGGGGGGGGGGGGGAGAAAAGAGATCGGGGGAGAGGATCGGAGGCGGGGCGGGGGTCGGGTGTCTGCGATCGTTGGGGGTGGGGGGGGGGGGGGTGGGGGTGGTCAGTGCAGATAGGCTTGTTGGGCCTGGGGGAAGCCTGGAGGGTTGGCCCTCCCGGGGTTGAAATCAGGAAATCCAGAAAAATGGAGGCCCAAAGCCTCCTTGAATGGTTTTAAGGCCCGACCCGCCTCCTGGGAGCGGGTTGGTCGCTCTTCCCGCCCCGGTGAAAACCGGAAATGGTGGCAATTTTCAATGCCCCCCACCCCCCCACCGGCAACCCACCTGTTTTTCACTTTTAAAAGTGAGCCCATGCTGCAGGTGATGCACCAAAGGAAGGTGGCTCTATTTGAAACTAGGAACTGGATAGGAGCAAAGAGATTTGAGAGTCCAAGTACATAAATCATTAAAAGCTAGTAGCCAGATATAAAAAGCAATCAAAAAGGCTAATGGAATTTTGGCCTTTATCTCAAGGGGGAAGGGAAGGAAGTTATGCATCAGTTGTACAGAGCCTTGGTCAGACCCCATCTGGAATTCTGCATTCAGTTTTGGGCACCGCACCTCAGGAAGCCTTGGTGGGGGGGGTTCGGCGCAGATTCACCAGAATAATACCGAGGCTTAAATTATGAGGACAGGTTGCATAAACTTGGCATGTATTCCCTTGAGTATACAAGATTGAGGGATGATATAATCAAGTTGTTTAAAATGTTAAAAGGATTTGATAGGGTAGATATGGAGAAGTTATTTCCTTTGGTGGAGGAATCAAGAACAAGGAGATATAGGGCATGATTTTAGCTGGGAGCCGGGAACCCAGCCCACCTTTAGATATTCGAGTGGGGAACCCAGAAGCCAAATGAGTGCATCGCAATCGAAGGTAAGTATTTGTGCTTCTGGGTTTCTCGCACGCTAGACAGCCAGACTGACAGGCTGGCCGCCTGTCGGGAAGGAAAGGGGCTTCAGGGAGGGGGCAGGATCTGTGAGATCACAGGGTCCTGTCGGCCAGGTGAGTTTGTTGGGCTTGGAAGAAGCATTCCTGCTCCTCTGGGCCCAAAGGCAGTGCAATAAAGGCACTCACCTCATGGATCCGCCTGCTTACACCCGACATAAATCGGAAGCGATATAAACCTGAACGTGTATGGTTAAAGTTGTTTTCCTTTTCTAATACACATAAAATTAAGTACCTCAACTATCGCAATGAGGTACATTGCCTCGTTAAGTATTGGCCCGCCGGCTTTAAGTGGGGGCGGGACTTCCTGGTGTCTATTGCAAGCGTGTATCCAAATGCGCCTGGATCAAACCGGGAAGTGGGCGTGTTGGAGCCGGGATGCCGTCCCGTTCCAAAAATCCACTATTTTTACTGCCCACCTGCCCCCAACCCCCCACTTGGGGGTTAAAATTAGAGCTAGGCCATTCAGAAGTGAAATCAAGAATTTTTTCACACAAAGGGTAGCAGAAATCTAGAACTCTCTCCTCCAAAAGGTTGTGGATGCTGGGACAATTGAAGCTTTCAAGATTGAGATCGATTGATTTTTGTTAGGTAAGGGTATTAAGGGATATGGAGCTAAGGTGGGTAAATGGAATTGAGGTACAGATCAGCCATGATTTTTTCTTTGGCCTAGCAAGGGCCACTAGCATCTCAATTGGAACAGCTATGGGATATTCTTGTCTTTTAAGGGCAGATCAGTGCTGAAGCATCTTGACAATACTAATACTCGTCCCCGCAATCTGGGACGAGGTCCAGAGTCTTCAGGTCTACTCCACCTCCATAAACAACATCATGGGAGTACTCGACATAAACAACATCATGTGAGTATTAGTTATAAACAACATCATGCGAGAATTAGTCATAAACTACATCTTTTTTTTATTCATTCATGGGACGTGGGCATCGCTTACAAGGCCAGCATTTATTGCCAATCCCTAATTGCCCTTGAAAAGGTGATGATGATTTGCCGTCTTGAACCGCTGCAGTCCGTGTGGTAGTGGGATTGTACAACTGAGTGGCTTGCTAGGCCATTTCAGAGGGCAGTTAAGAATCAACCACATTACTGTGGGTCTGGAGTCCCATATAGGCCAGACCGGGTAAGGTCGGCAGGTTTCCTTCCCTAAAGGACACTAGTGAACCAGGTGGGTTTTTACGACAATCCGGTAGTCACAGTTACTGATACTAGCTTTTTATTCCAGATTTTATTTAATTAACTGAATTTAAATTCCCCCGCTGCCGTGGCGGGATTTGAACTCATGCCTCCGGATTATTAGTCCAGGTCTCTGGATTACTAGTCCAGTAACATAACCACTATGCTACTGTACCCATAACAACAGTCATAAAGAATGTCATGCAAATACTCGTCGTAACCAACATCCTGGGAGCACTTGTCGTGACCAACATCCTGGGAGCACTCGTCGTAACCAACATCCTGGGAGCACTCGTCGTAACCAACATCCTGGGAGTACTCATTGTAAACATGTACATACAGAAAATACAGAAGATATGGGTCCGAATTAGATCTTCTGACGTCTAGCTTTTCCATCATCACTAGGCTTTTTAATAAAACATAACCCACTGGAGTTATAGGTCATAAACTGTAACTTGTGTAGAAAGTTATTACTTTCTACATTTAGACAACTTAGACAAGGCAGAAAGGCTGATGTATGGCGAATCACTGATGACACATGCTATGATTCTGACTGGCTTCTCTGAAAAGGATGAAAATGAAGGTGACTGAAAAGTGGAGAGTGGAAAATTCATGGGGAGAGGAAAGTGGAAACAAAGGTTACCTGGTTTTATCGGATGATTGGTTCAGTCATTGAACCAGGTGGGTTTTTACGACAATCCAGTAGTTTCATGGTCACTATCACTGATACTGTGGGCAGCATTTTAGCACCCGCCAGCGGGTGCGTTCCTGGCGGGGGGGCCCCGAAAATCGTGAAATCCCGGAGCAGGACCGGAGCCCGCCTCGAACCTGCGCACTTCTGGGTTCCCCGCTGACGCGCCGGCATGCGCGCGCAGCCCCAGCTGGTGGGAATCCTGCAGGCAATTAAAGCCAGCGGGGTTCCACTTGAAGGTATTTATTTTGCCTGTTCAGTCATTAACTGACCTGATTAAGGGATTATGTGCGGAGGGGTGGGATTTTAGAGCAAACTGGGACTGTTTCCCACACTGGGGGAAAACACTCCCAGTTCAAATGGACCTGTTGCAGTTGTCAGCCTGTGGCAGCTGCAAAGGTCCATTTGACAGGTGGTGGGGGGGTGGGGGGAGACCCTCTTCTTACCTGTCGCTGTCAAAGTCACCACTGCCCTCAACAACTTCTCCTCCACATCCTTCCAGGGTGCAACCGGGGACATCGCCGATGTCTCTCAGTCGTCTGCGCAAAAGAGCCCTGCAAATACACCTACACCCACTCTGCAGTGACACAATGGGTGGCATCAGTTGTGGGTCCTCAGTGATCCTCAGGAGAGGGCATTATTGCACAAACCAGACAAGATTCGCGAAGACATGGCAGTAGTGGTGCCAATATAATATGTAATGTGAATTGGTCAGAAATTCAATATAAGTAACAACCATGACAAACCCTCAAACACCCTTGTGCATCCCCTTCATGCTCATGACACGTTTGCCTTACACTGCCTACTGCACATATGTGATGCATGCCCTTTGGCTGCAGCACAGGTAGTGGCAGGTTGAGTGAGGCTGGCCGTGAAAGAGATGCACGAGAGGGTGAGTATGAGATAGAGCCATGAGATTGTGTGAGGATTGGGTTGAGTGGTAGTGGCGGGATGAGTACTGGCGAGGTGAGTAGGTGCAGGTACGATGAGGATGAGGTTTGAGTGGGTATGAGGGGTGATGTGACAGAGTAGTGTTGGCAGTGCAGAAGGAGATGTGGGTTGGGGGCGGTGATGTGGCAGACGGAGTGTAGGGAAAAGAGTAAGTGTACTCACTTTGGCTGACCGACTGAGGTCATTGGAGCGCCTCCTGCACTGTATGCAGGTGGGCGATATGTTGGTGGTGCTGGTGACCTCCTCTGCCACCTCAAGCCAGGCCTTCCTGGTGGCAGAGGCAGGCCGCTTCCTCCCGCCCGCCGGGAGGAAGATCTCTGTCCTCCCCCTCCTCCTCACCCCATGTATTGATACCTGGAGTGAGGCATCATTAAACTGGGAGCAGCCTTCCCCCTGGGCTGCTCCATGCTGTGATTTTTTCTGTTTGTTGCAACATCTGTCAGTGGAGGACTGCCCCTTTAAATAGAGCTCCTCCAGCTGACAGATCTTACTGCGCATGCGCAGCCCGCCCGACGCGCAGATCAGCAGTGGGGAACCCGGAGGAGCAGGTAAGTGGATCCAATTAGTGGATTGTGTGCTACAATCGCGCGGGGAGCTGACTAATTTCACCAGGCGCGTTACCCACGCGCCCGATAGCCCCCACCCCGCCAAGAACCCGCAGCCCTGCTAACATCGGGCCCTAGCTTTTTATTCCAGATTTTATTTAATTAACTGAACTTAAATTCCCCCGCTGCCGTGGCGGGATTCTGTAGAAAGCATATAGCTTTTGTAGAAAGCATATAGCAGAAAAAAACGTACCATTTGGGAATATTCTCCTTTTACCCTCAGTTCTTCTTCACCGCTAATAGCTGGGGGTGGAGTTGGGAGCTCTAAAGGTAAGAAGTACTCTTCAGTCTGCACTCCTTTCGTAGTGTTGGGCACTGTAGCTAAAGTACCTGTGTACAAAAAAACAAGCAATAATAACCTAGATTAGTTATGCTTTTATTACTCATTTATACTAGTCAATCTCCTGTGGCATTGTGCATGGGAGTCAAAATCATTAGTTATTTAAAATCCAGTCTAATCCAGAAGGCGGCCTTTTTCACTGACTGTTTTCCCTTCCATAATGGCCCTTGCACACTATTTAATAATTTTATATTATAGGTATTAAATAGATACATTTTTACACCGACTTTAAAAAAACAGTATTAAGCAGCACATGAAATAAAGTGTGAAGAACTGCTAAATTAATTTGAAGCTTGCAGAGAATTATTTACTTTTTGGCCAGTAGGTAGGGTAAGTCAACTATATTAATTATTTTGTTAACTGGCGGGGTTAGCACTTAATTTTATATTTAGAGATGTCACACACAACATGTGGGAAACTTTGCATGGAATTAAATACTGATTACAACAAGGAAATAGGCCATTCAGGTCAATGTTAGCGTTAATCTTCCAGACGTACAGTAGTCTTTTGTTTATTAAAGTGTTCTTTTATGTCTGTTTCAATAAATTTATGATATTGTAAGTCAGCCTTCAGACCATTATTATCTACATCATTACTTCATTCAGCTATAGCATCTGCATACATATAGACATGCTTTGGGCATGCACTAATCACGCAGCGCCGAGTCTGGGCCCAGAAACAGGACCAGGTGAATTTTTACCTCGATGTGCTATACCATTATATATACATTGAGCAAATAATCTACCCTCAACCACCCCTCTTGTCAAATGAGTAATTTTTCAGCTCCTAGCCCCCTCCCGCTGAGCAAAACTCCAGGCCTTAAACCCCCTCCATCTGAACAAATTTACAGCTCTACACTCCCCCATTGAGCAAGATATACACCTTCAACCCCTCCCCTCCATTCAGCAAGTTTTCAACTCTCAACTATCCCCCAGCTGAGCGAATTTACGGCCCTCAAAACTCCTCTCTTCATGGCCCGACTCTCACCCCACCCAGATGGGCAAGATTTTAACCCCATCCACCCCCTGCCCCCCACCCTTTGCTGGTTGCATTCCTAGTCCAACCCATCCACTGGTTGCCAACCCCTCCTCCCCCTCCACACCAATGCTCCACTAGTTTGCAGGTGCCTCTCATTGGTTACTTCTACCCAGCTTCATTTCACATTTGTCAGTTAACGCCCAACTGCATTTCCAATCCACAGTGCACCAGGACAACTTCATGTCCCACTGCACTCCCATAGTAACTACTTCTTTTCATATATCATACTTGAGGCCATTAGGTTTCAGTTTCCACAGATAAACAAACAACTGCAGAATGCAATCCCAAAATATTAGTAAAAAATGCTGAAATCCAATGTAATCAAAAGGAATTTAATTTATTCAGTCACCTTGAATCAGTGACCTCAGTCGTAGGCCTTTATTCAGGGCTGTTCCTCAGTTATACTTTTTGTTTGGGTTGTCAGCTTTTTTGAAGCTTTTTTTATAGCTTTTCTGAGTCTTGTAGGTTGGCATGTATGGGGATTATAGAAGTTAATCCTTGCACAGCAGTATTAATTAGTCCCAATTCTAATCAGTAATGTTACAAGACAATTAAGTCACATTTTCAGCTGAGATCTCTTTTTCTGCAAACACAATAAATGTAAAAAAACAAAATCCTACGTTCTTATGTTTTAGACTTGCAATAAAAATACAAATTTTCCAGAATGGATGAATTACAAAGATAATGCTTTTTCATTTGCTGCTTGACATCTAAATGAACAAAACTGTATTTAACATTGCTTAAACTACACATGAAAGATTACGTTTTATAAAATGCACACAACTTTCAAATTTAACTTGATATAGGCCTTGACATGATTTAAAGCAGTTTTAGAAAAGAAAAAAAAATACCTTTTTTCCTAGGCGTACTTGCAATATCTTTCTTCGGTGATGGTTTGAGTATGCGGTTGGCATAAATATTCTTCACGTCTAGCTCCTTTTCCTTCTCCTTTGAATAAATATGGACAAATTAACTATTTTCACATTTTAGAAGAAACAGCCAATCCTCAGCCTACAAATACTTCTCCCTAGCCCAAGGACTCAGAGACCAACTGTCACGTCTCTAATGGCACCAAGACTAGGATCAGCTAATTTAGAACAGTTTGGCAATTAGGTCTTGAAATTCATGGGCTGTACAGCTAACTTTCACACTGGGCAGAGAATTTATTAACTGAGCTATCAGGGAGCTCAGGTTTAATGTTAAAGGAAAACTACGTACAATGATTAGGTCAGTCCCTGTTAGTTATCTTTCTGTACACTTTTTTCATGTAACTTTTTCTTCAGTGACTTCTTTCCCTTATCAATGCTCTATGTAATACAGTGTCTTAAATAAAGGTTACTAAATCACTGTGAAAATCAGAAAGGAAGCTTTATACAGGAAACAGAAGTCCTCAAAAAGCTCATACTCTCTTTATGTTTGATCCATTAAATTAGAAAAACAACTCATTTCAATTACTGGGGGTTGTGTGTACCTGGATATGTAACTGACAATGGGCCTTTTAAAAATTCCACAATCATTCTCAGCTCTCTTATGGCCTGAGATCACACAGATGTTTTCAAATGCTTAGAGTATATCTTGATCAGAAATACTTGCAAATAATAAATGGTTAAAAAAAAATCAAATACTAAATACAAATTCACCATATTAAATGGATTATAATCACAATTCTTCCCTGAACACTCACTATCTTGTTTTTGAAAATTCATTGAAGCATGATGCCTTTTCAGTGCAAAAACTTCACTAGATAAAATGTAATTTGCCTGCCTGTATATTTTGGCAATTATATTAAATTTATTCTGATTCTGGGTAACTAACAACTTCACTAAGAAAATCAAGGTTTTTCAGCATATTAATAATAGATTAATGTCTGTTATATATTGCTGCTTATTGGCTAGAAGAAATTTTCTCTATTTGACAAAGTCGCTAATAGGTTGAAATACCTTTAGTTTCTGACTAAGATGCTGGATTGCCTCCTGGAGATTTCGAACATCTTCCTGTGCCTCTTGTGTCTTCTTCCGCTCAGTGGTCACTTGCCTAAGGAAACTGTTGCTGCTCAGCTCCAAGTTTCTCTCCAGATCCTTAATTTGAGAGGTAAGTTTAACAAAGAAAATTATCTTTATATTGCATACTGTCTTCAAATTTACCATATCCTTCAAAATATTTGAATGTGCCTATTTCTTTTGGTTGCACTAAAGGTATGGGTTTCATTTGGAGCAGGATATAATTTTAATTGCAATCAGATGTCTCACAAAATTGACCATGGTGGATGCTAAGAGCACACAAAGATTTGGAGTATTTGTAATGGGGTGTCAGCTGGGAAGCCCAAGGCCTTCCTGTAATCCACTAGAAAAAGGTTTCACCCACAGATTCAGCTGTTTATTGAAATGTCCAATATTGAAGAAATTGGCTTTGAACATAAAGGTCAACTCAGAATTTATAAGTGCTCAGGGCTTTCGGTGTAGCAAGGCTTGCTGCAAGAGAAAGAATTTCCTTTGAGAATCTGGGAAATGGTCCAACTCTGGATTTAAGGGGCAGGAGAAGATTGCTGTTTTATGGACAGTTAATTTTCAGAATGCTAAAATTTGATCATCTGGGTTTATCTTGTAAAGATCATTGCCTTGCCTGTAATGTATCTGAAATTCCTATTATAATCAGAAAACAAAGAATGAAATCTTAAGATGTGCAAATATTTTTTTTAAAATCTGCAGCTAAATTTAGATGACATTTTCTTCAGGACAAATCTGACCCAGCCCCCTCAACTGTCAGATTTTTAAATTGAGCACATTCTTTGAAGACAGCTTAATTCAAAGGAAATTGTCTATTTTTGAGTGCAGATGAAGATTGCTTCAAGTTCCATGCTGGTACAATATAGGTGTTTATCATAAGTAGACTACAACATGTAATCGCTTACTCATACTCTTTCTTTCACAACACTGCTGTCTGCAGCTGTCACCATAACTTACCTCACTAAAATATGTAATTATAAAAACAATTATTGATCATAGAAATCATTATGACAGCTTATTCAGAATAAGGACAAAATGTGAAATTAGTTCAAACTAGCACTACTGAAGTCTAGAGTAAAAGGCCTGCCTTGTCAATCTATATTGCTGCAGCAAAAGCTGAAAGAGACCGTCACGTTAGGGACTCTTTCAACAATCCACAGCTTACATTAAACTCAGCAACCTTTGGGTTTGTTTCATCCATAAGTGTCTTTTTTTGTTTAGAGTTGTAAGAGCATCAGTAGAAGTACTGACCTGAAAGAGCTATTGAGCTCTGTAATGAATTAATATTAGTACAGATAGTCATAAAGCAAGGATGCATCAACATTGACAGTGTATGTTCACATCTAGCTCATGAATCTTCTCAAACCTGTGCCTGCAATGTTGCCATCATCACTCATTTTTAAACTAGAATAGTCAAACAAACTAACTAGTAACAATCTCCCACAAGAAGTTAGCATTTTAGTATAGACCCTAAATTGACCAATATCATTCCCTAAATTAAAAGGCAATTTGCATGCTATTTTGGAATAAAATGTTGAGAGAAAGAAGAGAGAAAGGAGAAGAGAAAGAAAGATGCTCAGAGTTTTGGAGCTCTAGTGAGAAAGTTTGAGACGACCCCAAAACCTTTACCAACCACAGCAGTAAATGTAGAGGTCAGTAGTGAGCGGGACTTTGTGTGGACGAGGATGTCGGTTGCAATGTTTTGGGTGGGTGAAACTTGTGGCAGGTTGAGGCAAGACGATCGGTTAGGAGAGCATTACACAAAACTCTCAATTTTGAGCATCTTTGTTCGAATGAAAAGAGCCTTAGTCTCGCCTTGTAACTAAAGAGTATCATCATTTGTCAACTTATTCTCTCACTTTTAAAGATTTTCATATCTAAATCCCTAAATCTCTCTGTTCCTCTACTCTTTTTAAAGTTTTACCATTTAATGTATGTATCCTCGCCTTATTCTTCCTCCCAAAATGCATCTCCTCACATTTTTCCATTTAAATTTCATCTGACATCTATCTACTATGTACTGTCCAATCTACTAACCTGTCCATGTTCTCCTGAAGTCATTTACACTCTTCCTCACAATTAACCATGCACCCTATTTTTGTGTTGTATGCAAATTTTGATAACGTGCTCCCTGTACCCAAGTCCAGATCACCAAGAACAGTCGTCCCAATACTTATCACTGGGCTTTACTATTTATATCTTACCAGTTCAAAAAACACCATTTAACCACTACTTTCTATCCTTTAACCAACTCCCGATCCACAATACTACACACCCTTTAATACTGCATGTCATCATTTTATCAACATACCACCTATGTGGCACTCTATCAAACACCTTTTGAAAATCCATATACACATCAATACGTTCAATTATTTATTAAAAGAACCTTCTTAAATTTGTCAGACATGACTTACCTTTTACCAATCCATGTTGGCTGTCCTTAATTAACCCACATCCATCTAGGTGAGTATTAATTTTATCTCATATTTTGGCATCTAGAATCTTACCCACTACCAATAATAGATTTCCCCAATAAGACTACTGTAACATCAAGAATAGCTTTATTACTGTAATATTAACTCAATTACTAAAAGAAAATACAAAAAAAACAATTTTACATAAAATTAAAATAAACACTTACTGCCTTGTGCTCTCTCGGCCAACTTAATTGGTCGATCTTTAACACATTGAAACCTGGAGGGCTTCTTCTGACAAGTATATTTATCAGTAGTCTCCATTGCCCAACAGCATTCAGACCTTTAAACATATCTACTATGCTCGAAAAGTTAATTTGAAATTTCACGGAACTTGCAGGAACAATTGAGCTGCTGGTTAATAAAGGAGCTTGTTTCCTCCTTTCCTTTAAAAAAAGAAAATGGTTCGCAAAAAAATCTTTAGTGAAATGATCTGCACAATAGACTACACATCAGTTAAAAGTTTCCTTGTCAATGAGTATGGTTGCTTAAAGGGCAAATCCTTCAAGTAGCCACTTCATTCCGCATATAGCCAAAGAATTTTCGTCCTGCATCAATTAAGCAAAACGTGTATTTTTTTGGTTTATATATGACTTTGGATACAAGAGTAATTGTGTTTCACCAATGACTGGGTAGATGTGGAAGCTTTGTTCTAGATGCTAATTTAATTATATTTGTTTCAAGCATTAACAGTTACAAAGTGTGAATCACCATTTGTTAAGTGATCCTATGTACAGGAGACAACATTGTGTCTTTGAACTTCATTAATTGATAGCCCTTTATTTTATTACTTTTTGGGATAGGATATATGACAACTTGCATTTTATAGTGTCTTTAACATTGTAAAATGTCCCAAGGCACTTCACAGAAGTGATTATCAAGCAAAATTTGACACCGAGCCACATAAGGAGATATTAGGACAGGTGACCAAAAGCTTGGTCAAAGAGGTAGGTTTTAAGGAGCGTTTCAAAGAAAGAGAGGTAGAGAGGCAGAGAGGTTCACAGAGTGAATTCCAGAGTTTAGGGCCTAGCAGCTGAAGGCAAGGCCACCAATGGTGGAACGAACAAAATCAGGAATGCGCAAGAGGCCAGAATTGGAGGAGCACAGAGATCTTGGAAGGTTGTAGGGCTAGAGGAGGTTACAGTGATAGGGAGATACAGCAGACTTTCCTTAATATCTTAAGTTCAGTCCAGTTCAATTTATGGAAGTGGCATTTGGATTCCTGGGCCAATTTAGGAATTGTATCGCCCATGTACAAACTTTGTAGTGGGAAGTCAATGAAAGACTACTTCCTCCAAAATTTGCAAAGATTGTCAGGCTGTACAAGAAACGTTTCAAAGGAGATATTTTAACTCCTTGTGAATCAACTTAATCCGTTATTTTCCAAGTATTTTATACTATTAGTAACTTGCCATGTATTTCTGCTTCTGTGTAATTATCTAGCATATAAATCTGATTATTAATTTTACCCTGAGCGTAAAAATATGACACGGTGGTATTTACCATCTTTCAGAAATACACAAGAACATATTAGGCAACCCAAATGGGTCTCCCTGGTATAACTAAAGGGCAATTGTTAATCCTATGGCACCGTATTCTATCACGGTACACATAAGGGTGCAAGTTTCACTACAAAGACTACTCGGTCTGCTAATGGAAACTGCCTTCCTGCCATGAACATGTTAAAAGTGTTGGCCCTAATAATGGACCCCACAAATTAAGAATATTTTACAATAGGGTTACTGTTTTATAGGATTAATGTGAGGATTGTAGTCAATCAATCACTTATTAGATTGCCAGATTCTTTCAAACAAAAAGTATTGTGACTGTACAATGATTATCCTACATGCAAATCTTAGCATCAATATCCTAAGAATTATATTTTGTGGCAATGCCAAGTGATGTAAAAATGTAAACGATACCAACTATAATTCTTCTGTTCCCATTTGTCAAGAACAGATGAAGTATAGTTGATTTAAAAATTCCCTCTTCCCTGAAGGTCTTAATGCAAGTTTGCTGTCAAAAAAAGAATTAAACGTTTCAGTTCTTAATGGTTAACGTCAATCAGCATCGATATTTATGTTAATATTGGCTACTGGGATTGATTGAATAAAGGAAACAGCTTTCCTGCAAACGTACTGCTCCCAGTAAGAGGCTTCTATTGCAATACTCCATTTGAGCTTTGGACTCACTCAATACAGTCAATGTCCTCGATTGAGTGAGGTCCTTAACTATATCACCAACATAAGACAAAGTCCCGTTAGAAGTTTCCAATATTAGAACCAATAAAAATCTTGTCAATCTTACTTGTGACTATTCAAAGCATTGTACAAAAGCTAAGAATGAATGTCTGATCAAGTCGAGACTATAGAAAAAGGTGATAAACATTTACAGCAATCTTTTCTCAATGTACACAGCATTTATGAATCCATATGACCATGAGTTTTATATACATGTTGAACCTGTATTATAAGATTTACAAAGTATAAACAATTTAAGGTTTTAGCTATAGAACTGCTTTTGGTTAGACTCCATCACTTCAGCAGCTCTAAATCCATCTAAATTCCTTGAACAACCAAGTAACCTAATATTACTGCAATACTCAAATTCATTAACTACCATGTATGAAGAGTTCAGACCCTTCTCAGGTAAGCACCTAGAGACACCTCCCTACAAATGGAAAAGTTAGTAATGGTCCACTTCACCCCAAAATATGTCAGATGAGAAGTAGAAAAGGCAAAGAGAAATGTCTCTCAAAAGCATTACCTTAATTTTTCTATCACTTTCTTCCATTTTGATTTCAGCTTTGGCGAGTTTCTGTGCCAGTTCATCTCGCTCCGCCAGATGTTTGTCCTCTGAAAGTTTCTTTAATTTCTGCAGAGAGCTTTTGGTGCGATAAAGTTCCTCCTCAGTATCTTTCAATCGTTTCTCAATTGCTCTTTCTTTCTCCTGTGATTTTCGAAGTCGTTCTCGAAGTATCCTAACTTCATTGCTGTGATGGGATATGAGCAATGAGATCTCGTTTTCTGTGTCCTCAAACTTATTGAGGGCTCTCTCTTGTCTGTACTGGAGTCGCTTTAGTATTTTGTTTTCCTTCTGCAACTCATCCAGTTTAACATGCAACGCGGTAACCTCATTCCGCAGCTCATTAATTTTCAGCAGCCTGGCAGATAACATGCGTTTGGTCACTAAGTCTATGTCTTTGTAAACAGACTCTTTGTTTAAGCTCTGGGTCCGGAATCCCCAACGGCGGCTACCATGATTTGCTGGTTGCCTGGAGCCAGATTTCCCATTAGCTGCAAGGAACAATGAAGGACATGATTAAACTGAAACTAGACTGGGATTGAGACAAAACCTCATTAAAACAGGGACAACAGATCATTCAAATATCCACATCAATTAACGCAACTGCCATATGTAGCAACTATTATCCATATAGACTGAGACATTGTTAAAACTCTAAAATTAACAAAACTAAGCAACCAACCTTGCACCAATTGAAAAAAAACTAATTCAACAGAGATAGGAGCAAATAACAGACAATACCTGAATTTCAGAAGTATTTTCAGCTAACACGCAGTTAAAAATGTGAAATGTAGAACAATACAATCTGGCGTGTAGTCAATAAATTTGAATGAAAAGTATGCAACTTATAAAACTCCTAGTGTGGAGTTCCTAACTGGAAAAATACTGTAAATGTACGATAAACAAATAAGGAAGAATTGATATTGTAGTGACTTAAAAGGGAAGCGTCAAGATTATTAAGCAGTCTCATTCTCACTACTGTGAAAAAAATGCATCACAAGCAAAACAAAATCACAGAGCTCCTCGTCTTACCATACACTGTTTTGAGTGCAGCACTGATAAAGCAAGGTGCTGCAGCTCACTGCCGATGCGATACTTACTGAGCCAGTATTCACTGGAATTGTGCATGGGTATGAAAAGACTTGTACAATGGCGGTATTTCAATTATTCAAGAACATGGGTTGTGCTAAACTAAGAATGCTTTTTAAAAAAAACAGCAAAACATAAACAAAGTATACTGTAGTTTCAGTAAAAACAAGTGTACTTACATCAGCTAAATCAAATCTCTGTAAAACACTGCTTCCATAGTCATACTACTGCATTTTCACTAAAAGGGCTGCAACTGTATCTCTATGACAACACTGCTGAGATTCAGCACATCCGACATGTTATGCTAACAAGGAGAATTCGACTGATATCAAATGCGAAATGAAGGTGAGGTTACTGAAAATACTCCCCCAGCTAGCTATGCTGGAAGAGAGAAAATAAAAATCTAGACAAGGAACGTATGCGGTTCGAAAGCCAGTTTGTTAAGTCAGCCAATTTTAGATGGGTGACAATAGAGGTGCCACAATTAACCCCAGCATCACTGGGTTGGGAGGATGATTAAGATATAGAAAAGTAGAAAAAAAAACAAAAAAAAGAAATTTCATCTTGTTGCTATCTAGCGGCCCCTACTGATAATCCAGGTGTATTAACACTTTACAAAAGATTAGCGGTCAGACATAAAATCTGTTGGTTCACAGTATCATAGGAATCATAGGAACACAGGAACAGGAGTAGGTCATTCAGCCCGTCGTGCCTGCTCCGCCATTTGATAAGATCATGGCTGATCTGTGATCTAACTCCATATACCTGCCTTTGGCCCATATCCCTTAATACCTTTGGTTGCCAAAAAGCTATCTATCTCACATTTAAATTTAGCAATTGAGCTAGTATCAATTGCCGTTTGCGGAGGAGAGTTCCAAACTTCTACCACCCTTTGTGTGCAGAAATGTTTTCTAATCTCGCTCCTGAAAGGTCTGGCTCTAATTTTTAGACTGTGCCCCCTACTCCTAGAATCCCCAACCCTTAATATCTTATAAACTTCGATCAGATCACCCCTTAACCTTCTAAATTCCAGAGAATACAACCCCAATTTGTGTAATCTCTCCTCGTAACTTAACCCTTGAAGTCCGGGTATCATTCTAGTAAACCTACGCTGCACTCCCTCCAAGGCCAATATGTCCTTCCGAAGGTGCGGTGCCTAGAATTGCTCACAGTACTCCAGGTGCGGTCTAACCAGGGTTTTGTACAGTTGCAGCATAACTTCTGCCCCCTTGTACTCTAGTCCTCTAGATATAAAGGCCAGCATTCCATTTGCCTTCTTGATTATTTTCTGCACCTGTTCATGACACTTCAATGATCCATGTACCTGAACCCCTAAGTCCCTTTGGACATCCACTGTTTTTAACTTTTTATCATTTAGAAAGTACCCTGTTCTATCCTTTTTTGATCCAAAGTGGATGACCTCACATTTGTCTACATTGAACTCCATTTGCCACAGTTTTGCCCATTCACCTAATCCATCAATATCGCTTTGTAATTTTATGTTTTCATTTACACTGCTTACAATGCCACCAATCTTTGTGTCATCGGCAAACTTAGATATGAGACTTTCTATGCCTTCATCTAAGTCGTTAATAAATATTGTGAATAATTGAGGCCCCAAGACAGATCCCTGCGGGACTCCACTAGTCACATCCTGCCAATGTGAGTACCTTCCCATTATCCCTACTCTCTGTCGCCTTTCGCTCAGCCAACTTCCTAACCAAGTCCGTACTTTTCCCTCGATTCCATGGTCTTCTATCTTACCTAACAGTCTCTTATGTGGGACATTATCAAATGCCTTATGGAAGTCCATATAAATGTACCTGCATTTGCGAAGAATGGCCACTCAGATGAGCTGGCAAAATACTGCACCCCATGGAGCCAAGTCATGGCTCTCAGTGGAGAATGGAAGAAATGAGTGGAAAAAAAAATTAAAATGTACCATTAAAATTGAAGGACTCATATTTAGAGAAACAGGTAGTTACACATAAAATTAGCTTGTATATCAATCTCTGCAACATTTATAGCAGTACACAAGGTTCAGTGAAGTTTCTAGAACCCATACAAAGTAACTGGCCTACTATTTCCAGGTAAAATGACAACCCAAAATAATATTTTCCAAGACCACCTGTTTTATATAGGATTGTTCATTTGCTTTGATTATTTAAGTGTTTTAACTACAATCCAACACTTCAAATGGCTCTCTCTTTTTATGATCTACTTTCTCTCCTTTTCTGGCTCTCTCCTTCTCTATCTTCCCCCAGTCTCTCCTTTTGTGGCTCATTAGTGCTCATTCCCTCTCCTTTTTCTGATTTGTTTAATTTATATTTTTCTGGTTCACGCTTTCTCGTTCTCCTTTTCTGGTTCACTTGAGTTCTCCCTTCTTCTGCCTCACCATCACTCCATTCTTCTCTGCTTCTCATGGAGAGGCTGTGGCGTGGGAAGAGACAAGCTCCTGAACAAGAAAGAGATCTTCTGGGGCCTGGGTCATGACCGTGGGAGCAGCTGGGATTGGGCCCATTGTGGCAACAATAGGAGCAGGAGGGAATGCGCTACGGCCAGGTCTTTTGTTTACCTGGGAGCTGGGCCCCAGGTAAACAAGCTGAGGGGCAAGCAATGCTGAGGGCAGGAGTTTGCCATGACTAAGTCAATCAGAAAGAATGAATAGAGGCAGTTTCTCGCCAGTACCAGAATCATTCCACTTCAGTTTGCTTATTTTTAAAGAATCCTCACTATATCACAAATTTGCATTTTAAAGTTACAAAAAAAAGAATTTGCGACACAAACCACCCACCTCATTTTAGTGCCTGTCCTTCTTTAAGGCCAGAGTATATTGTAATTTCCCTCAGCTCAAAGTTGGTAAAATAGAAGCCATCCTCATTGGCTACTTTCAGTAACTATGTGTCACTAACCTCAGCCTTAATCCAGAGCTGTGGAACCTTGGCACCCCATTCAAACTAAAACAAAGTTTCTTTCCTCACATTTGATCTTAGACCAAGACCACTTTCTTTCACCTTGAAATGTTGCTCATCTTCACTCCCATTCCATCGCTGAAACCCTAATCCATCAACCTGAGGCTCAATTTCTCCAACGTCCTTCTCGTTGGCCTTTCCATCACTACGCTCCAAAATTTCAACTAATTCAGAACAACCTGCATTCTGTCCAAGAAAAAGTCTCTTATTTCCATTGCTTTTGTTCTCAGAGCTCCCTAAATGCCAGAAAACTCCACATTTCCAAATTCCACTATAGCCTACAGCCACCCTATCTTTGTGATCTCCTCATACTGTACATCTCTGCATGGAACCATCGCTTCTCCTACAATAATTATTCCTTGTTCTGTGCTCCCTCCCCATTACTCCACCATCAGTGTCAGTTTTTTCCAGTCATTACACCCCTGCTCTCTGGATTAAATTCCTCTGCCTTGCCACCAACCCCCTGCTTTCAAAGACTTCTCTTCATAGAATCATAGAATCATAGAAGTTACAACATGGAAACAGGCCCTTGATGTGGGTTTTTTTATTTGTTCATAGGATGTGGGCATCGCTTGCAAGGCTACCATTTATTGCCCATCCCTAATTGCCCTTGAGAAGGTGGTGGTGAGCTGCCTTCTTGAATCGCTGCAGTTCATGTGGTGAAGGTTCTCCCACAGTGCTGTTAGGTAGGGAGTTCCAGGATTTTGACCCAGCGACGATGAAGGAACAGCGATATATTTCCAAGTCAGGATGGTGTGTGACTTGCAGGGGAATGTGCAGGTGGTGGTGTTCCCATGCGCCTGCTGCCCTTGTCCTTCTAGGTGGTAGAGGTCGTGGGTTTGGGAAGTGCTGTCAAAGAAGCCTTGGCAAGTTGGAGTGGGGCTCGCTGGATTGCTCTTGCACAGAGCAGGCGCAGACTTATAGAATCATAGAATCATAGAAGTTACAACATGGAAACAGGCCCTTCGGCCCAACATGTCCATGTCGCCCAGTTTATACCACTAAGATAGTCCCAATTGCCTGCACTTGGCCCATATCCCTCTATACCCATCTTACCCATGTAACTGTCCAAATGCTTTTTAAAAGACAAAATTGTACCCGCCTCTACTACTGCCTCTGGCAGCTCGTTCCAGACACTCACCACCCTTTGAGTGAAAAAATTGCCCCTCTGGACCCTTTTGTATCTCTCCCCTCTCACCTTAAATCTATGCCCCCTCGTTATAGACTCCCCTACCTTTGGGAAAAGATTTTGACTATCGACCTTATCTATGCCCCTCATTATTTTATAGACTTCGATAAGATCACCCCTTAACCTCCTGCTCTCCAGGGAAAAAAGTCCCAGTCTATCTAACCTCTCCCTGTAAGTCAAACCATCAAGTCCCGGTAGCATCATAGTAAATCTTTTCTGCACTCTTTCTAGTTTAATAATATCCTTTCTATAATAGGGTGACCAGAACTGTACACAGTACTCCAAGTGTGGCCTCACCAATGCCCTGTACAACTTCAACAAGACATCCCAACTCCTGCATTCAATGTTCTGACCAATGAAACCAAGCATGCCGAATGCCTTCTTCACCACCCTATCCACCTGTGACTCCACTTTCAAGGAGCTATGAACCTGTACTCCTAGATCTCTTTGTTCTATCACTCTCCCCAACGCCCTACCATTAACGGAGTAGGTCCTGGCCCGATTCGATCTACCAAAATGCATCACCTCACATTTATCTAAATTAAACTCCATCTGCCATTCATCGGCCCACTGGCCCAATTTATCAAGATCCCGTTGCAATCCTAGATAACCTTCTTCACTGTCCACAATGCCACCAATCTTGGTGTCATCTGCAAACTTACTAACCATGCCTCCTAAATTCTCATCCAAATCATTAATATAAATAACAAATAACAGCGGACCCAGCACCGATCCCTGAGGCACACCGCTGGACACAGGCATCCAGTTTGAAAAACAACCCTCGACAACCACCCTCTGTCTTCTGTCGTCAAGCCAATTTTGTATCCAATTGGCTACCTCACCTTGGATCCCATGAGATTTAACCTTATGTAACAACCTACCATGCGGTACCTTGTCAAATGCTTTGCTGAAGTCCATGTAGACCACGTCTACTGCACAGCCCTCATCTATCTTCTTGGTTACCCCTTCAAAAAACTCAATCAAATTCGTGAGACATGATTTTCCTCTCACAAAACCATGCTGACTGTTCCTAATTAGTCCCTGCCTCTCCAAATGCCTGTAGATCCTGTCCCTCAGAATACCCTCTAACAACTTACCCACTACAGATGTCAGGCTCACTGGTCTGTAGTTCCCAGGCTTTTCCCTGCCGCCCCATCTTAAACAAAGGCACAACATTTGCTACCCTCCAATCTTCAGGCACCTCACCTGTAGCAGTGGATGATTCAAATATCTCTGCTAGGGGACCCGCAATTTCCTCCCTAACCTCCCATAACGTCCTGGGATACATTTCATCAGGTCCCGGAGATTTATCTACCTTGATGCGCGTTAAGACTTCCAGCACCTCCCTCTCTGTAATATGTACACTCCTCAAGACATCACTATTTATTTCCCCAAGTTCCCTAACATCCATGCCTTTCTCAACCGTAAATACCGATGCGAAATATTCATTCAGGATCTCACCCATCTCTTGTGGTTCCGCACATAGATGACCTTGTTGATCCTTAAGAGGCCCTACTCTCTCCCTAGTTACCCTTTTGCCCTTTATGTATTTGTAGAAGCTCTTTGGATTCACCTTTGCCTGATCTGCCAAAGCAATCTCATATCCCCTTTTTGCCCTCCTGATTTCTCTCTTAACTCTACTCCGGCAATCTCTATACTCTTCAAGGGATCCACTTGATCCCAGCTGCCTATGCATGTCATATGCCTCCTTCTTCTTTTTGACTAGTGCCTCAATCTCCCGAGTCATCCAAAGTTCCCTACTTCTACCAGCCTTGCCCTTCACTTTATAAGGAATGTGCTTACCCTGAACCCTGGTTAACACACTTTTGAAAGCCTCCCACTTACCAGACGTCCCTTTGCCTGCCAACAGACTCTCCCAATCAACTTCTGAAAGTTCCTGTCTAATACCATCAAAATTGGCCTTTCCCCAATTTAGAATTTTAACTTTTGGGCCAGACCTATCCTTCTCCATAGCTATCTTAAAACTAATGGAATTATGATCACTGGTCCCAAAGTGATCCCTCACTAACACTTCTGTCACCTGCCCTTCCTTATTTCCCAAGAGGAGGTCAAGTTTTGCCCCCTCTCTAGTCGGGCCATCCACATACTGAATGAGAAATTCCTCCTGAATACACTCAACAAATTTCACTCCATCCAAGCCCCTAATGCTATGGCTGTCCCAGTCAATGTTGGGAAAGTTAAAGTCCCCTACTATTAACACCCTATTTTTCTTGCAGCTGTCTGTAATCTCCTTACATATTTGCTCCTCAATTTCCCGTTGACTATTTGGGGGTCTGTAGTACAATCCTATCAAAGTGATCTCTCCCTTCTTATTTTTCAGTTCTACCCATATAGACTCAGTGGGCGAACCCTCGGATATATCCCCTCTCACTACTGCCGTGATGTTCTCCCTAATCAAGAACGCAACTCCCCCTCCTCTCTTACCTCCTGCTCTATCTTTCCTATAGCATCTGTACCCTGGAACATTGAGCTGCCAGTCCTGCCCCTCCCTTAGCCATGTTTCAGTAATAGCTATAACATCCCAGTCCCATGTACCCATCCATGCCCTGAGTTCATCTGCCTTGCCCATCAGACTTCTTGCATTGAAATAAATGCAGTTTAATCTAGACTTCCCTTGGTCTTTGCCCTGCTTTCTCAGACCATCTGTCTGGTCATGTTCTGTACACTCTCCCTTACTGCCTTTTGTTTCTGTCACCACTTTATTTCCCACTGACTTCCTGCATCGGTTCCCATCCCCCTGCCACATTAGTTTAAACCCTCCCCAACAGCACTGGCAAACACTCCCCCTAGGACATTGGTTCCAGTCCTGCCCAGATGCAGACCGTCCAATTTGTACTGGTCCCACCTCCCCCAGAACCGGTTCCAATGGCCCAGGAATTTGAATCCCTCCCTCTTGCACCATCTCTCAAGCCACGTATTCATCTTAGCTATCCTGTCATTCCTACTCTGACTAACCCGTGGCACTGGTAGCAATCCTGAGATTACTACCTTTGAGGTCCTACTCTTTCGTTTAACTCCTAACTCCCTAAATTCAGCTTGTAGGACCTCATCCTGTTTTTTACCTATATCGTTGGTGCCAATATGCACCACGACAACTGGCTGTTCACCCTCCCCCTCCAGAATGTGCTTTCAACTCTCACTTCTCAACCAGTTTCCTTTTCTCCCCTCCTTGGCATTCTCCTTTATTCAACCCTGCAACGTGCTCAGATGTTTTTCCTTATGTGTAGTAATAGCAGTAATAATAGTAACCAATATAAATATGACCTAATAATAAGCTTACTGTTTAACATAATTAAATTCCTTTTCTCACCTGTAACGTTATAACAACTGAAGAAGCCATTTTTGGTACTAAATTGCTAAATTTTGTGACAGGCACATCCAGTATTATGAAAAGATTCAAAAATACCTGCACCAGAACTCAATACTGATCAAGAATCAGTGATTTTCCAAGAATATTCCACCACTGATTATAATATACAGACAATTTAAGCTTTTTTTTCTCTTTACCTATCGAGTAAGTTTCTCTTTACCTATAGAGTAAGAGAAAGTTTTCTCTTTACCTATAGTGTATTTCAATACACTTGAATGACAATAATGATTTAAAAATTTTCTCTCCCTTCCCAAAATCTCTCTTCCGCGCCCCCCCCCCCCCCCTTCAATTGTCATGCACTATTTCCAGTTGAAGTAGCTTGCTCCTGGGCCTTTGCCAATGCTGCTTTGTTAGCAGCTGCCAGGAGGTGCACAAGAGGGACACTCCTTCTCATCTTTTTCTCCTCTCCCTTTATTGCCACATGGCAAGTTGGGTAGCCTCTACTCTGCACCTTCTCTTGATGCCTAAGCCAAGATCAGAAGTCTCTGTAGCGTCGTAAAGGTAAAGCCACATCCAACTATTCCACTGGTACGCCAATACACTGGCTAGGGTTTTCCATTTTTACTCTTGCCACCCCACAATTTTCCACTCGTTGATTTTAATCAATGGTGAGCGGAGACGCACAAAATCCCAACCACTGTCACCAGTAAAAAAATGTGCATTACAAAACCACACTTTGTTATATTTTACTTTGAATTATTTAAAAGAAATCTACATTTGCTTTAAACAAGTGCAGTAATATTTATTTTCACCAGAATAAAATATAGTAAAGTCGTACATAAATAAAAACATTTATCTTCAATTATTGTTTTCTGTCTTTCAAAACACAAATATATGGTCACTTAGCAATAAAAAAAATGTTTTAGTATATGTGTACACTGGCTAAAATAAATCAGAATTATAGACTGCAATACCATATATAGAACCTGAAATTTTGTCTCGTCACACATTCCAAAGAAGTTGAATTTACATTTTTTTATTTTGAGAACAAAAATGACAACCAAAAGGTTGGATTTACAGCACTAACCACTACATATCCCTGTTGACGAGCTTCCTGCCAATAGTGATGAAGCTGCAACATAGTTGACAAGGAATCTGAAGAACGGGACAGTTCTCAGTTGCACTTCTAGCTGCTGAAAATTTCTGCAGAGCTGCTTTCTTATGTAAAGGAATTTACATTTATATAGCACCTTTCACATCCTTGAAACATCCCAAAGCATTTCACAGCCAATTAGTTACTTTATAAAGTGCAGTCACTGTTATGTAGGCAAATGTGGCAGCCAATTTTCACACAGCAAGATCCCATAAACAGCAAAGAGGATAAATGAACAAATAATCTGTTTTTTGGTGGTGTCGACTGAGAAATAAATGTTGGCCAGGGCACTGCGAGAACACCCCTGCTCTCCTTTGATTAGTGCCATTGGACCTTTTATGTCCACCTGAACAGGGAGACGAGGACCTCTGTTCAACATCTCATTCTAAAGATGAAACCTCCAACAATGCTGCACTCTCTCAGTACTGCATTCAAGTGTCAGCCTTGATTATATGCTCGAGTCCTGGAGCAGGGCTTGAACATACAACCTCTGACTCAGAGGCAGAAGTGCTACCACTCAGCCAAGCTGCCATGTTAAATGGCTGCAGAAATAGAACACTGCTTTTAAAGGTGGCAATGGTTATCATCCTTAATGTGCAGCAACTCAACAAAGTCCCAAAACTGAACTCTTTACTGGTATTTCCTGCTCTACAGTGCATAGAGGCTGCAAGGAGGTCTAGATATTTAAATACTTGTAGCTTAAAGGCGATCTCCTTAAACCATTCCTTTCCCATCATGTTGTATGTTTATAACAGGATGAAAAAATAGTAATTTTCCTACATTCTATGATTTAGAAAATTCTGAACAGCGTGTAAAAAAAATTACTTACTATTTGCTATTCTATATATGAAAACCAAACTTAAAATCAAAACAACAGGGTCATCTAGTGGTGGGAAAGATTAGCTAGGTTTGGGTTATAGTGGTATAAATGTGGAAATTACTGTGTGCAGTTTTATCATACGAATGCTTAACACATCCAAACCAAATTCCTTTCTCTGCTATTTTAATGGGGGCATTAACCAACTTGAGGTATTAACACCTCTGTTAAAATAGTAGAGAGAGAAACC
Organism: Heptranchias perlo; assembly: GCF_035084215.1. Classification (NCBI taxonomy): domain Eukaryota; kingdom Metazoa; phylum Chordata; class Chondrichthyes; order Hexanchiformes; family Hexanchidae; genus Heptranchias; species Heptranchias perlo. Next base: position 101,521,511 of record NC_090329.1, on the reverse strand, counting down.
AGATATGAGCATGTTTAGTGTTCATGTGATATTACTCAAAATAATTTCCAAACTATACTTTCTACTCATTATAAAAGGAATAGAATTATAGAGTGCTCAAATTTTGTATGTTTTTTTTCAAAATCTTGCAGTTATGGCATATCAAACTTGTGAGCACACTCAGCCCCCTATATGTCACTTGTTTTGCTCAAGTACTACAATGAAGAACATCACAAATTAGTTTGCTAATTTCTTCTTCTTCAGTATTTTTAGTTAAGCTATAAAGGTTAATTTTTTTAAAAATCCTTTACATCATCCAGCTAAAATGTAAGAATTATGAAATTATCTATTTGTTTCTTGGTCATCTGTAAGACCATTTCCCTAGCCTTGCCCTTTCCTCACTCCATGAAGTGATTCTCCTGCCAAATATCGTCAAATCACATAACTCCAGCCCTCACCTCCTGGTCTATCTACTGCTGTTACCTAATTTCTCAGATCCCGTAGCGAAGTCTTGAGTGCTCTTGCCTTGGAGCCCAAAGTCTCCGAGTCACAGTAAACGCCTTGATATTCCCCTTCACTCGCCAGTCTCCCACTCTCAACAATATTGGAGGCCTGGGGTTCCTTCTAAAGACAGAGTATCAGTCTCTTGTGCTACTGATTCCTGCTTTCTTCCACGATTTGGGTCTCTCCATGGCTCGCTGCTATTGCACACAACATCCAAGCACGTCTGCCTCTGCATCTGGCATCGGAATCACCAACCTGCCATTGGGCTTTCTTCTCCTCTTTGCAAAATATGTTTAATTTTGTGAGCAATTGAATCACAGCTTCGGTCCCTGGTCTGTGCCGAATTAGATGATGTACTATAATTGGCCTCAGCACTCCCATGGGTTAAGGAAAGGAAAATTAGCCAAGGCTTCCACTCCTAATCACTATCCAGTGAATCCTACTGCATCTGTTGGTGGACCTCAGCTCAGGACACGCTGTGATACCCCCTACATTCAGATAGCTTGCCAAAGTTCAGAGTCAAGGCTCACACAAGTAATGGTCACTTGGGGAAGGTATTAGATGGTCCACGGTATCCAAGGTAGGAGTCTAACATCTGTGCAGAGCTGGAGACGGTTACAGAGGTAGGTCAAAAAGGAATTTAAATACGAGAATGAAAATTTTAAAATGAGGGCATTGGGGGGCTAGTGAGGAATGTAGGTCAATAAGGACTAGGGTGATGGGTGAGTGGAACTTAGCGCAGGATAGGATATGGGCAGCTGAATTTTAGATGAGCTGTGGTTTGGACAGGAGGCCAGTCAGGAAAGCAGTGAACAGTCAAATCTGGAGATGACAAAGGCATAGTTGAAGGTTTCAACAGCAGATGGGCTAAGGCAGAGGCAGTAGTGGGTGATGTTACAGAGGTGGAAGTAGGCGGTCTTTGGAGAGGATATAGGGTTGGAAACTCGGCTTGCTCAAATAGGAGTTTGAGGTTGTGAATAGCCTTTTGTAAAAGAGGTAAGAAAATCAGAGGGATAAAGATTTTAAAAATCAGCCGTTGGGAGTTTGTATTGAATTGATTTGAATTTTTAACTTCAGCCCCAGCTAACTGGATATTCAGAATAACTTTATGGAGAGAGACACTTCACTTAAAAGATACACATGATACAAAGGCATCTACAAACAGGAATACCAACATAAAACAGACACAGTAATGAAATAAAATACTTTATTCTATCACATTTTATACAATACTTACAGCATAAATAGAATACTTGACAAACAAAAAAATTATTTAGCACGATCATGAGTGGGCCTACCCAATTCACTTTCAAATACAGTACTCACAAGTTCCATTTTATTTTCAATAGGTAACCATCAAGTACTGTGTTGATGAGGAAGAGGGTACAATACAATAAATAATCAAATGAACAAGGCCACTTGGATGACTTGTGTCAAGTCTCCAGTATGTTATCCAGCCAATTCATTCATGGAATTATTCATCACGTTACAATCCCTTACTCACATTCCCCATCTTGACCCATTCAAAAAATATCTGACTTCAGCATCTTAACCAAAAGACAGTAATGAGAAGAGTTTCCGTCTAGTAGCCAGTAGATATTGCTTCTGACATTAACAAAGAGGGGTATCAGAGTCAGTCTCAAGAAGCAGAAATATTGAAGGAGCAAAGGCATGTACAATTTGCTTGAGTGCAATTCGAGAGGAAGCGGTTTCAACAGATGTGAAGACTTAGGTCCACGTGGTAGGATGTCTCTTTTCCCACAGAAAAAAGCAGTTTTATATTCAGTTGGGATTTGAGTCTTTGGAGAACAACCCACACACATCAGCTCCAGAACCAGAAACCTATGGCTATGCCATTTTGAAGATATGCACGTTCAAAGTGTTGACTTGGTGATTTCTGTAATGTCCAACGACGTGATACCAGGACGCAGAAGTTTTGAACCTGGCTCGATGCATTTACTGAGCCATCTGCGGAGCGACAGGAAATGGAACCATTATTTCAATGGGGTTTATTTTGTAATTCCGCAGGTTTTCTTCATAGGAACGAATGAAAAGTTGGAATAATATTAAGAGGACTGGATCTGGATTTTCCTCTGCAATTCTGCTTGAAATTAGGTACTTCAGCAATGGAAACGGCACCAAGACCATATATTTTCCTCCCACTGTCCCCTTCCCCGACCATTATATTGGCAGGGGAAGGCGCGGTGACAGGGCCTGGCTTCCTGACCTCCATTCTCTGGGACCACTTGGTGGAAGATGGTGGTAGGCCTGACATAGTGGTGACAATGGCCCTAACATGCAGTAATGGAGAGAAAGAGCCAAGTAGAGGCCTCCACTCCCTCCAATTGAGTCCCCATGCACTTACCTCATGTAGGGCTTGGTCTCAGCTGATAGCTACAAAGCTGCATCTCCTGTTTTTCCGGTGTTCTTCTGCCCCTTTAAGGTCCCTTGCTGAGTTTTGTAGTGCTGCAGCAATCCCTTGGATTCCTCCCTTGTCCTGGCAGACTCCCTCTTGCCAGTGGGAATTCCACCGCGAGTCCAGCCTACACAGCCAATGAATCCCAACACAGGAATGGTTTGGAGCGGGTGGAAATCACCCTGCTACTGAAATAAAAATCCAGCCCATGGAATCTTTGTTCGAGGGCAGAATAGCTTAATTCCTTTGACCAGCAATAGAGATCAAAAAGAATACATGTTCTTTCCAGTCTGGAAACCTAGGAAGAGGACAATTTCTAAGCTTGGAAGGAGACGTTGCAGAACTTGTGCTCAGAACTTTTGCAGTAAAAAGAGAATTTTACTTTCACTTCTTCCTTTTGGGATTATTTTTTAAGGTCAACCTGTGAAAAGGATAAATTTACCATTTGTGGATGATTTTATAATCTTTTAAATGTGCTATTTGTACTTTATAGTATTCTGCCTATTTTCTAAGTTTCTAAATAAGTATTGCAGTAATTGTACCTGTCTGATCCGATGCGATATTTCCAAGTTTGAATTGACAAGATACTTAATAGGAATAGAAACCCCAGTTCACAATTTACCACAGTTAGCTTATAACACTAACTCATAATACTAGTGAACAACTGTAAGTACTACAATAACTACTTTGTATATTCGTTCAATACTCCTCGTATGAATAAAAACATCTCAGAGCACTAATTACTAGCTACACCAGACTCTATGAGAGATAAGAACTCGTAAAAAGAGTTCATTTCTTGTTTCTGAGGGAATGAGGTACATTCACAGGAAGCATTCTTGTGATCCTTCAGGAGTGTCCCTCATATTGCCTAATATCTAAACATAGGATTGCGTAACTTATAGTCGCAACAATAGTACCCTTTTGTCATATTGAACTGGATATTGTGTCTTTCACACGTACCCTAATGTGTGCTTCTCCAATCTTTCAGTAGACAGGCTGAAAACACTTTAGTGAACGAGGCCAGATACAAATTATTTGCTACTTTAACAAGCCCAGGTGAATGTACAGAGTTGTACCCAGGTGAATGTCCTCTTGCAAATGGTGTGTTGGCCTTCATTGCAAGAGGATCCGAGTACAGGAGCAAGGATATCTTACTGCAGTTATATAGGGCCTTGGTGAGATCACACCTGGAGTAGTGTGTGCAGTTTTGGTCTCCTTACCTAAGAAAGAATATACTTGCCATAGAGGGAGTGCAGCGAAGGTTCACCAGACTGATTCCTGAGATGGCAGGACTGTCGTATGAGGAAAGATTGGGTCGACTAGGCCTGTATTCACTCGAGTTTAGAAGAATGAGAGGGGATCTCATTGAAACGTATAAAATTCTGACAGGGCTAGACAGACTGGATGCAGGGATGTTTCCCCTAGCGGGGGGGGTCTAGAACAAGGGGTCACAGTCTCAGGATACGGGATAGGACATTTAGGACTGAGATGAGGAGAAATTTCTTCACTCAGAGGGTGGTGAACCTGTGGAATTCTCTACCACAGAAGGCTGTGGAGGCCAAGTCACTGAATATATTTAAGAAGGAGCAAGATAGATTTCTAGACACAAAAGGCATCAAGGGGTATGGGGAGAGAGCGGGAATATGGTATTGAGATAGAGGATCAGCCATGATCATACTGAGTGGCGGAGCAGGCTCGAAGGGCCGAATGGCCGATTCCCACTCCTATTTTCTGTGTTTCGATGAGTGGCAGTTATATTCAAAACTCACTTACTCTACTTAAACATCAAACACTTCCTTGTGAATAAGAAAAATAATAAACGAGCACTGTCCCAGTTAGTGGGCTGAATAAACTTCTCTTTAGTCCATCTAAGCAGTAAAACAGACCACAGTTCAACTGCCGAAGCCTCTCGGATCATTCCAACTAAATGGCCCTGAACATGGGTTCTTTCCTTTTCTCTCCTTTGTTGCTTCTGACCAGAGAAAGTGGGTAAGCATGATGCTCCTCCACATCAGTGACAACACGGGAGCAGGGGGGGGGGGGGGGAAGAGGGTCACGGGGGGGGGGGGGAGAAAGAGGGTCACGGGGGGGGGGGGGGAGAGGGTCACGGGGGGGGGGGGGAAAGAGGGTCACGGGGGGGGGGGAAAGAGGGTCACGGGGGGGGGGGAAAAGAGGGTCGCGGGGGGGGGGGAAAAAGAGGGTCGCGGCGGGGGGGGGGGGGGAAAGAGGGTCACGGGGGGGGGGGAGAAAGAGGGTCACGGGGGGGGGGGGGGGGGGGGGAGAGGGTCACGGGGGGGGGGGGAAAGAGGGTCACGGGGGGGGGGGAAAGAGGGTCACGGGGGGGGGGGAAAAGAGGGTCGCGGCGGGGGGGGGGGGGAAAGAGGGTCACGGGGGGGAGGGGGGAAAAGAGGGTCACGGGGGGGAGGGGGAAAAGAGGGTCACGGGGGGGGAAAGAGGGTCACGGGGGGGGGGGGGAAAGAGGGTCACGGGGGGGGGGGGAAAAGAGGGTCACGGGGGGGGGGGGAAAAGAGGGTCACGGGGGGGGGGAAAGAGGGTCACGGGGGGGGGGGAAAAGAGGGTCACGGGGGGGGGGGGGAAAAGAGGGTCACGGGGGGGGGGAAAAGAGGGTCACGGGGGGGGGGGAAAGAGGGTCACGGGGGGGGGGGGAAAGAGGGTCACGGGGGGGGGGGGAAAAGAGGGTCACGGGGGGGGGGGAAAAGAGGGTCACGGGGGGGGGGGGAAAAGAGGGTCACGGGGGGGGGGGGGAAAGAGGGTCACGGGGGGGGGGGGGGAAAGAGGGTCACGGGGGGGGGGGGGGAAAGAGGGTCACGGGGGGGGGGGAAAGAGGGTCACGGGGGGGGGGGGAAAGAGGGTCACGGGGGGGGGGGGAAAAGAGGGTCACGGGGGGGGGAAAAGAGGGTCACGGGGGGGGGAAAAGAGGGTCACGGGGGGGGGGAAAAGAGGGTCACGGGGGGGGGAAAAGAGGGTCGGGGGGGGAAAAGAGGGTCACGGGGGA